>NC_080705.1:90180758-91431258 GCF_943734765.1 Anopheles ziemanni
GGCCGCCACACCGACCGGAAGGAGATCTCCTTCGTTTAACGCAAAAAGCTGTACGCTTTTCATTTGGGGGGGCCCTATCCCCCCTCCTTTGCTTGAGAGATCTCTTCTCGTCGGTCGTTCCTTTCAGATGCCACCGGGTTTTCTACAGAATGCAGCAAGAGCAAGCAAGCACACATACATGTTCAGTAAACTTTTGTGTTTCTCGAAAGGACACGGTTCGCTGATTATAATTCCATTATCTAGAAACCGTGCTTGTTTCACTGAACAGCGACAGCAGCGAACATTCTGCTGCCTCGCTTGACACTTGAGAAAAGTGTGAAAGAATTTTTCATCATCCCCAAACCACTCTTTCGTAGCGATAATGCAATTGGCAAAGAATAAACTATATAATAATATGAAAACACGCGACCGAGTATTATTTTTATTGTCGCTTCACGCGAGCTAAAAACCGGCCACGAAGCGTTCGTCCTGTTGCCAGCAGGACGAGGGGACTTTCACTTTAAACTGTTCGCCTTCAACTCGCACCAACCGCTAGACGATCGAACAGAAAGAAAACGACGACAGGCAGACACAGGAGGATTCGGGAAGATCCTCACAGGAAAATTATCGCGTGGGTACGTTGTCCTACTAACCGAAAAAGGAGACAGACACAACGACGGGTGTGTTGCCACCGTCGTGGAGGCGTCGCTAGACAGTGCATCTATCTGTTGCCCCGGCGGGAAAACGGAATGCACGATGATGCACAAATAATATTAATTAAATTTCTTCCTTTTAACTCGAGCCGAAGAAAGGGGAAAACTTACGACCATCGGCGGATGGACACATGCCAGGAAATAAGCTAGTTTACTTAGCTTAATTGGGGCCGGGCAATTTTTTCCAGGAATTATTATTTATGTTTTGTTCGATAAACTTTATTATTTAGTGTTGTACTTTAATTTGTTAATTGGATTATTGATAATATTGATAATCAGGAACATACAACTCTAAAGACATTCAAAATAGTTTTTTAATTGTCTGCTAGTTGAATATAAATTAAGTTATTTTAGAAGTGAAAAATTTTGTCCCTGTCAGTTTCAACAACTAATAAATAAAACCTTGAAAAGCTTCTATCATATACGCAACTAATAAAATCAAACCATTTCAGTTTTTCCCACCTTTGAAAGTGCTAGAGATTCCGTTTACCATTTACCAGCTTAACCGCAATCAAAAGTTCAGAAGATAGCTTTGAACTGAAGAGTCTTTTTGTGTGCATTTTTCGCACTTGAAATGTTCTACGATAATGATTGGAAAAAATGGTTACACTTAAAGAAGTAGTACTTAAATGATTACACTTTATGAAGTGTTAGAAATCGAATCCTTTTACCGAATGATGACTCTTGACGATCGAAAATATAGCTCAGCACCCCCGTCGTTTCCACTTTACCCAACGACTGGCTGTTTGCCAAGCTTTCGATGAATGGGTTGTCTGGAATGGCGCGGCGTACCCGAAAGCGATGCATTAGAAAACATGCACACCATTTCCCTTTTGCCCAAAACCAGTCGTGACTGAATTTCGCCATCGCGAAATTTGCAGACTACCTTTCGTGTTCACGACTCGTCAGAGGTTTTTGATTCCTGCAAAATGTAAAACAGGTACGTGTGCTTGGCCTCACAAAAAACCGATTTGAATTGAATATAGGAACGCAATTCTGGTTCGATAGCTATATTTCGTTTGAGTGAGCAGAAGGTTGTGAAAAAGGATGCTGATGATAAGCGTACAGGAAATAAACGGAGTTGCCATTTGTCAGTGAATTTTCAATTTGTCCTACGCGTCCGTAACGGCGGCGTCGGCAGAATGGTGGGTATGATTCTTTGCAAAACAAATGCAAGGCAAGCAACGGTAGATGGGAAGGAATATATGCCCCGGAAAGGACACACTACTGCAGTTAGGGGGTATCGTCGTGTCGGTTCGTTGCATTCCATGCTTTCCCAGGGGTTGCAACTGCAGTCTGCGGACACAGAGTTGACACACTCTACATGCCGTTTACACCCTCGGGATGGGTGTTGCCTGCTTTTTCCAGCACGCGTTAGCGAACAGGGACCGGAGGCGAACTCTCTATGAATACATTTGCACGAGTAATGAGACTGTGTCAGCACGAGCGAAATATAACAGCGCGCCAGGACTCTATAATGTGCTGTGAACTATCCAAAACAGGCTTGTGACAGGATCAAAAGCGGCTTCAACGTTTCGTTGCTTGTGTGATTTTGGGTGTTAGAAACGCTGACCTTGCAGTTGTTGGCTAGTAGGTTTCAGCATACCACAACTTTACTGTCCAATAACCGGAGGACCTTCAATAGGATGAAGGATGGGATTTGAAACCGTGAAGAGCACAATGGTGACAAAGACCCTGATTTCTCGATAAAACTACAGGGATTCGACGAGGCCGTGGTTATAAAACTGATGAGATTGTCAGAGCTGAACGTCACACGCGTCACGAACTGCAGTGGATCAAGTGGACACCCTTCCGGAACATGTCAAGGATATTTATCTAATTGCACCGAGACCGTCCTTCGTTGAGTCCCCCGGGACAATCCCGGACGACGGCGCCTAGCGTTTTCCGTTATACCAGAGGCAAATGTTAGTGGTGGAAAATGTCAACTCCATTGGAGAGGGAAAAAGAAAAGACGCTGCTATAGGCGAAACTGTGTGTCTGTAAGGATAAATTAAAAGATATGCACCAAGCAGCGAACCTCCCCATGGGATAGACGGATCATGATGATGCGAAAGGGACGGAAAAAGCTAGGTTGAACCAAGAAGCGCATCCAAGGATAATCATACCTCTCTCAAGGTGAATGCAACCGCATCCCGACAAGATTGTGGTTTTTCATGTCGTGCGGGCAAAGACGCTCTCTCGTCTTTGAGGGGGAATTACAAGGTTTTGCCATTAAGCGCATTTAAAGGATAGTCTTACAAAAAGGGATTCAACTGGGAGCTGCGAGTATTATCGTTATGGCGTGTGGGGAGTGGATTATGACAGAGCGTAATAATTGAAGCGAGTTCTTGTAAGTCCTCTAGCGAATGAAAAGGCTCTGGCAGAAGTAGACATGCAGCATGTCAACGACTATGTGCATTGAGAATACAGCATTGCATAGAAAATAAACTAAACCTCGTCCAAAGCTTACATAGACGTAAAAAGATGTCATAATGAAGGTATAATAAATTAAATTCGCCAAAGAGTTGCTCTTTCACTTGGTTTTCCCTAATACTTTCACTTTCAATTGAACTACACGAAAAGAGTTTCCACTCTTCAACAGACTCTCTCTTTCAGGAACTAGAGTCGAGCATCGACTCTGCTTCGAAATTTTACTTGGACAAAAGTAACCATCTACTCTAAAACTTGTTGACTCTAAAAAAAACACAGCAACTGATCCACCAAAAACAACGAAAAGCGACGCCCGGAAAAGACAACTGTGTTCGCCGAGAGGCTCACAACAACTCTCGCTTTTCACCGTGGTTAAGAGGTCGGGAAAGTTTTGGACCGCAAAAATATGGTAATGCACTGCGCGACACAAGACACAAAACGACGGAGGAGGTCGCCGCCCCCGCACACAGCTGCAGCCCGGAAACCGGAAGTGGCTTGAGAGGGCGTGCGAAAAAGTGCCAGCCACGGAGAAGGGAATTTCGTTTATTTTGCTCCAACAAAGTTTTGTCCCGGCGAGATGTTGCCATGTTTGAAGAGTACGAGTCGCTTTTTAAACGATGTTCGGAGAAAATGGTTTACATAATTTAAAATTGAATTTACTACAAAGATGGTAACATTTGAGACGTTTTGGTGTCGTAAACAAAAACAAGTCCCAATATTCAGAGCGGCGCATTCCATTCCGGTTACCTTCAGGTGTCAACAACGGAATATTCCAGTCATAGACAAGCATGTACAAATGACCACGATACATCATCAGTCTACTAAACACGCAACACTTTTCTCTTTTGTCATCTTCAGGTGATACCTGTTTTTAAAGATACCACACTAAAAATAGCAATTTATGGATGAGATTCCTTGCTACCGTGACAAGTTCAAGATGGACATGGGTTGAATTACGAACATCGTTCATTAGAGGTGTACAAGGCAGAAGTAACGAATCCTACGCCTCTTGTCCAGTTTGCTTGTCCATACGGCAACACCGTGGAGGAGCTGTCAATCAATTCTTTGCAAAGAATGTGCCACTAAAAACAATGATATTCGGACAGAAACAGAGTTTCATAGCCCATAAACAACCAGATAACCACCTAGAACAACCTTCACTGGCTGGTGGCAGTATCGGTGTTCGAGGATCTAGTGTTTTTTTTCGGCTGGAGGGTAGTTTTATGTCTCTGGCACGTTAATTAACCGATACTCCGCATGTTTACGCAGCGCTACTGTTGGGAATATCTTCGTTCCTCTCGAGGTTGCTCTCAAGCGTAAGCAGACCATGCACGATTGACGAGAGTACTTTCGGTAGAGCAGAAGAAAAGGAAAGCTGAAATTGGCCAAATTGTCCATCATTTAGTGTTGGACGCATTGTTGCATACTGTTTATGCTATATTGCGAGCAAAGATAGCAGAGAGACACAGAGAAGAGAGAAGGAACTCTATGGCCAAAGGCGAATGTATAGGGGGGGTTGTAAGTATCTGCAGGGACGCTCGACGCAACGGAAGTCGCCATATGCAGGCCACTATTGAGAGCAGCACCGAACGATCGGTGTTTGATGTTGTTGATTGCAGTTGCGCGTCTGATAAGATAAAAGGCCTCTTGATGAGCGTACCAGCGGGACGTCGCCGAGGTCGTTATGCACTGGGGCAGGAAGGCCAGGAAGAATGCACACAAGGGCTGGGAACAGTAGTTGCCCACTTGCAACACACAGTTATTGGACAAACTTTCCTTCACCGAACCACCGCCCCAAAAAAAAAAACGGGTTGCATGTGTGACTCTATCCTCCGTGACGTGCTAAACTTCTAAAACATTTCAAGCCCCCAACTAAAGGCGTCGGTAGTAAAACAATCCGAAAACAAGAACACGAAAAAAGGATGATGTGCTCCATACTCATATGAGAAATTTGTTACCACACGTGAAGTCGTTGAATGTTGGTAAATCGTCGCCCGGGAACGAACGATGGACGGCATCGGGTTTAAGGGAAGGCTAATTTGGGTCGTTGATGTTGCGCCAGAGAGAGAGGGAAGGGTTGAAACGGATGATGGATCGCTTTGGATGACTCCACTCGTTTGCCAGATTTTGGCCGACAACAACCGCAGCCTGCTGTGTGTGGCGTACCAGCAGCTGGACGAGCAGACGGCTACGTTAGGTCCACACTCCTTTCTTTCATACACCTTCCTCTGTCCTGTTGTCACTCGACCAAGAATGCCATTCGTGGCATCATAAATAATGTCTCAACTGAAAAGTGGCCAATTGCTAATGACAAACTTTGTCCATCGTGGTTGACATTCATTCACCGGCACACTGTTATCATTACTGGGGTTCCGAAAGGGGTTGCGATAGAATTGGGGTTAAAAGATACAGCTTCAGTCTAGAGTTAGCGTCCTTTTTCTAAGTATTTCAAGAATGTTGCTTTTCAATACCACACGAATATGAATCCCTAAAAGTGGAAGATGTATAATACGGTATAAATGTTAAAATTGTTTCAAATCCACTCAACGAACCCGAAATCCGACCTCCAGCCCACGAATAAAAGCGACAATCAAAAGGTTTTACTGAACTTTGAGGGCGGTAATTTTCGCTCGATAAAATTCCGGAACAACGATTTCAATCTCGTAATTCCTGAAAGATGCTAAATTACCCATTTAATAAAGCTCTTCCCATGCCGATGCTCAATCCACAGAGATTTCATCCTGATACCGAAAACACCTTGGCAGCCTTCCAACAACAATGCGCGCCACCGGTGGTGTACGGAAGACAACAAGGACCGCCTGTTAAACCAACCAAAGCCAGGCTCATAATTTACAGTTTAATCCATTACCACGTCCTTTTGCGTGGAAGCAGTATGGAGCGGGGGAAATCAGCATAAGCGACGCACTGGAGGCCTGCACGACGTCAAGGTTTTCCTCCATTCGTGCGGTGCTACCGTGGGTTAAAAACCATTTATTAATCCTCGACGGCATCCATGTACAGTCCTCCAACGCACTCCACTTTCGGTTCGAGTTTATTGGCCATATTGAACTCGTCTCGCTTGCTCGCTAACCAACCAGCTGCACACAAAAACCAAAATACGTTGCATTGAACAGGCTTCGTATCTCGAGCCCTCTTAGAAGAATACATAAAACGGCATCAATCGATAGGGTTTTTGCATACTTTTTTTTGAGGTTATGAACATTCTAACGCACATTCCAAACCCAAAGTTCTAACTTGGCGAAGTTTTTCAGTGACGTGCTAATCGAACAATTTTCGCCTGAATTCAATACTGAACACACTCATGAAGGAAACTGATAATCTTCAAATCAAACCCGCAGTAAAAAGGATTGTACGCCTCCCGGTGAAGGAAGACAAAAATAAAACACACAGAAATATCGGAAATGGATACACTCTGGAGCAGTCCGAACGTGTGGGGTGGGTAGGAAAAAAAGACGGACGCATGCGCGTGTGATGGAGAAAGATTTTTCCGGTGGTTTTTACGCGCGGCTCACCGTGGCTAGGATAGTCAAGTGGCCAGTGGACGCTATGCTACGATTGAAGAAGAACTAAGAAGCACAGAAAATTCTATACAAAATATTCAGTTTGAATAATCTTTGATGAAATTCATCCCGTTTCTGTGCTACTCTCAAATACAGAAATGAATAATAGAATGCCAAAAAAGGGATCATAGTATTTTCTTGGAAAAACTTCAACTTCAGGAACGCGCCTCGCACCTGAATACTCTATTCTGCATCAAAACAGATATCAATTAAAAAATCGATAAATGTTATGGATCTTCGGCCCCCTTCGGCGGGGATCCTGCGGAAGTAATGAATAAAAAATGTAGCCAGGAAAAAAACCCCCATGCATACACATTAGTCTGTAACGTCCATATATCATGGACTTTGAGAGCTTATCAATACATCGATGATTATTTGATTGATTGATACGCTCCGTATCGGAACGGAACCGAGCGAACCCACCGATGTGGATAAAGCTGGGGATGTTTAATGGCGCGTGTACACGGTTCTAAAAGTGGAGCCCAAAATCGAAAGCAAACACACTTCTAATGAATACAAACGGAAATTATTCATACGTTGCGGGTGATCGATAATTCGAACTCTTGTAATTTTTGATGCATGATAAAACGAGTAATAGGTTGTTCAAAATAGAAAAGCTATCAACACTAAGCCTGCTTAAAGTTTAAGTGGTACACTTTGTGGAATTGAACTACACGGTATTTCATCATCATAAATACTAGCTGTAACAGACAGACAAATTTTAGAAAAAGTACAACATAACGTATGTAGCCTGAGTGGGGGAAAAAATAATACTTATCCATATGTCCTAACCTCGCTAATGCCATTTTTCTGGCTATCTAAACTATTAAAACACGAGTCGTTGATATTTGAAGCTCAAACTCAAAGTCTTTCCCCCACACAAAGGAAAGTCCAATGGATCGCGGATGCGGACACAAATTTCACAGAGAAGTGTAGAAAGGATCGCTTCCACTCCAAATTCGCAACACCATAATTGGTTGCGGTTTTCGCGCTTGTGGTTGGGTTAATTACATTGCTCTACCCTGAACTGACACGCGTCAGTATCTACAAGGAAGGAGTGTCCGGGGTGCGGGGACCCGTGAAAAGTGAAACGGGAGAGGATCACCTCGCGCAACGGGCCACCAAAATATGCGTCTCCATATGTTCCGGTTGACCGGTACCGCTTTTTTTCCTTCTCCCGCGGACACACATTGATGCAAATAGCTGGTCCCCAACTTCTCCGCCTCATCACTCCGCCGGCCCATCCGTCCTCCCGTTGGGGATTCGTTAACAATTTTGCCACAGGCATCGTCGTTTTCGTCATCCGTCACCGATTTGGCACATGGCGCGCGCGGGGGGCCTATTGTTTCGTCGGAGCTGTAGTTTCACATCGGAATACCGTCATAAATACATCATGCTTGAGCAGCGACGCTTCGTCTTCGGGATGACCAAATCGCATTCCACACACAACAACTTCCACCTCTCGTTTGTTCCTCGGGACACTCTACTTTGGCACATGAAAAGTACGTCCGCATATCGGCAAACGCCACCATCCTTTTGTGAGTTGGCGGCGGAATTTCATCGCCTGCTTTCCTGGACGGGCAATCTTACCTGCAAAGAAAGTAACAGAAATAAACGAAGTTAGAAAAACGAACAAAGGCCAAGAGAGGGAGGAAACAATATAGCCTGTGTCTGTGTGGGGAAGTAATAAAAATGTTTCGAATTGTTGTCGAAGAAGGGATCTGCAACGTGGCGGCAACTGGCATCAGTTTCGTTTGGGATGAGAAAATCTTTATTGCCATAAAAATACCATTCGCCATGAGGAGGACGAGGGCCCTAACTGACACAGTATGTATTTGAGAAAACATTAATCACACCACGAAAAGATGAATGTTGAAACGAATATGTCTTGAAACCTCAAATTTAAGAAACTGCGGTCAACTGTACTTGATAAATATTTCTTTTTAAACTAATGATCTTTAACAGGTATGAAACGTTTTTTAAAGAGGTTCAACAGAGAATAAATATTTTACAAATGCTTTAAGCTAGAATAAAACTGACCATTTGAATCCCAATTCGTGTACTTCGAAAACGTTCATGAACATCAAAGTCGGATGGTGTAAAATACTTGTACTGGCGGATGGGTTCTTTAAAAGTCCGAAGCAACCCATTCCCAGGGCAAGGCATTCGAAAAAAAACCGCTGCCTGAAAAGTTGGTCGTAAACGAAACGCGGTTCATTTCCATTTCGCCGGATGAGGCAGAACGGCGCACGACGAACCCTCCCGGCCGGATCGATGACAATCTCATTTCAAATCGAAATGTGTGAAGCAAGCAATGGCGGAAGCAAAAGCGACACTACGCCACAACATCGCTGGCTGGGAATTACGCATGACGGAGCACATGGGCTTGGCATTGGGGGAAAGGGCTGGAATATGTGGTATAGTCCGCAGAACGCACCAGAGATAACAAGCCACACCAAAAGCAGAGGCTCGTGTGTAATCGCTCACTCTCGGACCTTGGGTGGTTTCGTCAGTTGGTCCCCGTTCGATTGCCAAATTATTCGTCATGCGGTCATGCGAAAATGGGGATCGCACACGCGAATAGCACGCATTTTACTGCCGACTTAGGAGAAGTTTTCCTTTTCAAAGGCAAAGAAGTTCGCTTTCTCTTTCTACTACGGACCTTTACGATGCGCGAGAACGGTTCCAATTCGGGTTTTTTAGGTGCTTTTCAAACACGTTGTTGTTAATCTGTTCAAAGTAGCATGAATCTGCTATGGAAAATACTTTACCAACAGGCTTTAATAAGTAGATTACCATCGATTCCAACCGACCACGCACAAGTTTGTTATTTTCTTGCATTCTCACCTCGAGGGTGTTAATCATAACATCCAGCCCCCTATCCAACCGTAAAGCCAACAAATGCCTTCGTTGTCTGCAAATGTATTTATTCTTTTTATCTGGTCAATCTAGAGCAGTGATGTCAAACTCGTTTCACCTTGCGGGCCGCATTTCTTCCCAAAATAGGTTCGCGGGCCGCATTTTCTCCCAAAATAGGCTCGCGGGCCAAACCATATAATTGATTGGAGTGATGAAAATATGTTCTTATCAATGTGGTTTTATCTTAACAGTCAATCATGTTTTACATTTTCACATTTTTTCATATTATATTACTTCTTATAAAATTTATAAATTTTGAGTAAAAGAGAGGGTTTGTTGCTCAATCATTTTCCAAATTTTAACGAATTCAAATCAAGTTTATTGAAATATATTTTGCAGTTCAACACTATTGTGTATTTTGTTAATGATTTTAGAAAAGTAAAGGTATTGTAATTACAATAGCTAACTTATTGCTCCGCATTTGTTATTTTGTTTGGAATGGTCTTGTAGTATAGAAACGTTTGTTTTCTATAAACACTATTTATCCACTTGTCTAGAAAAATCTGTGTAAAACCTTTGCTGCAAAGTTGCATATCACTTTCTTATTGAAATAGTTTAAATTGACATTCGTTCAGTTCTCTTGCAATTCGCAGTTCGTGAAAAAATTTACATTAAATATTTTGGTAATTGCTATAAGCCAATACTCAAGGATCCAAACTTTCGATGTAATGTTTCAAAGACCGCGTCCACACGGCATCGTAGCGTAGCGATTTTGACACTCCGTCGTAGTCTCAATTATTTTTTATGGCCGTGGCTAAGGCCTCTCGACCAACATTTCCACTACGACGGAGTGTCAAAATCGCTACGCTACGATGCCGTGTGGACGCGGGGAAAGGGGTCGCGGGCCGCACCCAATGGTCTTGCGGGCCGCATGTGGCCCGCGGGCCGCATGTTTGACATCCCTGATCTAGAGATTATGCTAATTGAAAGATGTTCTTAAAACAAACATTGAAAATAGGAGTAAAGAGTGATTCTTTTCTTATTTTGGATTGCGAGATTGAGTTGGCAAGAAAGTGGAACATATTTTTCTCTCTTCAAGCAGATGTAACATACACACACACAGTGAACTAAATTCATGGCAACAAAATATCAGTGAATGGCTCATTAGAAGTTCATGGTCGGCGACGCATAAACCTAGCAAATTACCAGAGCATACGGCACATCACCCAACCCAGAGAATCAGGGTCCGTTCCGTTCGCCGGCGCGCAGCAACATTGAAAGAGAAACCGCCATAAATTCCGGTAACCACGCTAACCGACCGAAGGGCCTACAGCCTAGAGCCTAACACTGTCCGCCTGGCAGGAAGCCGCATGATACATTTCTCATTAGCATGTCGCACGGCGAGTCCGTATGTACAGGAGGCCGATTTGTTTCTGGATTTACCGGCAGCAGATTTGTGGTGGTCCTCGCACGGGAAGGATATACAATAATGAAAAAATAAAACATCTGAGCTAAAGCGTCCAGCAAATGGCTCCTAGAACTCTGCGAAAAGCGCTACGAAATCTTCTCCCGAGGCTGGCGTGTAGGTGGTGTGCGCTCCTTCCTTCTGGCAAATGCTGCTTTGCAATGCAGATTTTCCTGAAGGACACGAACGTAGCCAACGTGTGGCTGGAGTAGAATGAGTTTTACTGCCTCTTTCGGGGGAATGAAAGCGGCGCTTTATGTTCGCTACCTTCCGCATCGACGCTTCACCAATCATCATCATCAACATCGGCAACTCGGTTACCATCTCTCTTTGCAGCACGGACTCTTTAAGGAGCCACAGGCGTTAAAACCCAGCCAGGCAGAGAGAATCCGCCAAGCTTTTCCTTCGTATGACTTTTTCCCCCATTAGAACCGGTGCCGACCCGAACGAATTGTTCTCAACTAACACATCGCTCCAGTGCAACTTGCGGACCTGGAAATACTAACGAATATGGCCCGGCAAGTTCAAGTGTACTCTCTTTTGCTCCTTTATCTCGGTAACGGTTTTTTTTTCGCACCAGCACCTTTTCGCAATGGCCCCCACCGAAGGATGAAACTCCAGATTCCGACCGTCCAAACCGAGTCTACTTCTAACAGCAGCTTCTCTTAGGGGGAACACCTCGGCGCCGTCCGGTGGCGTACAACAAAAAAAGGGAATAGTACAGAACGAAAACTCAAAGACTCCAAGAACGGATCCATCCTGTGCTGGGTGTGTTCCGGATTTCCCTCCCTTCCACCCTGCGAGCCTTAAGTGGTGAGCACGACGAAGGAAATAAACGGATGCACCGGAATTGCATCAAGTGCAGGGGACGGCGCCAACGCGTACAACATTCGCTGCGAGACACAGTTGCAAAAAAGAACGATGATGATAGTAACAACGAGATTTTCCCCTCCAGTGGACCACAAACACGGAGAGCTAGTTGTGTTGGCACTTTTTCCTTCCACTGTAAACATTTATATCCTCTTGGAAGGAGTATAAACCAACGCGAAACAACACGGCGTTGGTAGGGGAAAGAAAAACGAGAACGTACCAAAATAAATGATGGCAATAATCAAACACACCGTTGTGTACACCATCGGCGGAGGGTATCCTGTCGACAAGGGTTAAGAGAACAGCAGAAGGGGTTGTTGCTCCGTCCTCGGCTTAAACTGCGGGCGACGGCGGTTCGCCACGTTTTGAAAAAAAAAAAACCGGCCGTAATGAGGGCCGATTTCATGTCACCCCGGAGCAAGATTGCCACCTTCGTCGTCCTTTTGGCTACCACCAGCAAGCAGTCCTTTCTTTGGCTAACGAAGTTGCAGCTGTTCGATTCCAATGTTGTATTCCTTTCTGCCGCTTTAGTACAATTCTTTTTCCCCAACCGCAGGCCAGCCTCCTGACGAAGGCTGGAGAAAAAGCTGCACAAAAAAGGGGGTAAACTGTAGGCGAGAGTTCACCCGTAAACAAATCATAAGTGTCACCCGGAGATGAAGTTGTGCATTATCATATGCCGTTGACTGTCAAGCGTTTTTAGCACACTATTTAAGTACAATCTTTTTTAATAAAATTGGTTTATAACATTTATTTAACAACTAACAATTTTTGAAGGCTAAACAAAAACTTAGTTTCCCAAAGAATTGATATTAATTATCACTATAATTTTCATGTTGCGCTTCCATTTATTTGTGAGTCAAAAACTTTTTAGAACTGATTTCTCCTGTCACCCGCTTTTGGATGACATGGCAGTCAACGTGTTAATGGTGGAAGGATGGAAAATTTCAAATGGCAAATGGCTTGATCGAGAACTTAAAAGAAAGCCGTTCGATCATTAAGAAAGGCAAATGGCGATTCATTTAGTAAACATAGGATTAAGAAATGGATAGAAAGTATAAGAAAAGAATAATTTAAATTTAGTTGTTTTTACAATGAAACATAATGTGCTTTTTATGCAAAACAACTAGCCGACTTTCAATGCTCGTGTTCACACTCACCGGTACTCATTAGCCGAAGCAAAAACAAGTTAAAAAATAGTTTTTAGTGCCCACTAAAATTTGGATCCATCAGTGAAACGAAGCTAACTTAGCACAAGCAGTAGATTGCAGCTTCCCAGGAACACAAAGCCACACATACAACCGGGCACAATATCCACTCGGAAGCTCCGAAGGCAAGCGAACAACGAGCAAAGTTTCCAGCAGAAACCGGCCACCATCTAGCAGGACATTATACGTTTTTTCATTATTTCCATCAACCACACAGTCCAGACGGACGAGACACGAGACTTCCCTACCAGACGAGTGCCACCTTACCTTCCCTTTTCCTCCCCCCTGCATTTCCCCAATCGCTTCCAAAAAACACTCCCGGACGATGGATTGTGTGCGGTGCAGCAGTTTCCGCGGGCTTTCGTTGCTGCTGTCGTTGCACTTTTTTGATTAAGTTGAGTCTCACAGTCTGCCGGTGTGGGATGCTGTTTTGCGGCCAGAACCGGCCCCCGAAACCGTGCTCGAATGAGCGAACCACATTTGTAGCAATCGCAGTCTCGGCTCAGGACGACCGAACGAGGAAAAAATATGTGGAAAAATGACTGCCAATTTATGTAGGAGTTTGTACAAAAGACTCGCGGAAATGCTCTCTCTCTCTCACACACAGACACGTGCGCCCTACTGTCGCCTCTCCGATCCTGGTCCACCACCCACAGGAACAAACCGTACCGACAGGATATACTGTAGTCGTTGGTTCAACAAACTTGTCCGCCATTGTGCTCCACATTTTTCGTTGGCGAAAAATTTGTTTCTCACGGGCAAGGACTGCAATTGTGTGCCTTGTAGGTGTGCTACGAATTTTTTTTTTGTCCCGCGATAGTGTGAAGTGAAAGTGTATTTTTGAGCTTTCCTCCATTCGACCCCGTGGGGCGTTCGGTTTTATTTTGACAGCCCAGTTCAACACACTTCTTTCTTTTGTGCAATTTCTCTGACCATTTGAACTTCCTTTTCCATTACAAAAAAGTAAAGCGGTTGTCCGTTCAAAGTAACGAAACGGAGGTTGGCGAAAAGTGTAGCGATTTATAACACCGTCTCCGAATCGAAAAGGAATACAACAAGAAAAAAAAACGACGGTGTTTTTGTCAACGACCACAGATACCAGCAGCACTTGACTGGAAAAAGGAAAGGCGTGCACATTTCTTCTTTCAACAAACGACATTGAATCATGCGAACATGAAAGCATTAAATTAACCTCCGAAAGCCAACCGTACGAACGTAAATCAATGTCATTTACCACCCACCTGGCGCGGATGAAAAGGTGGCCACGTGAAATTGAGCAAGATACATTTATCTGGGTGGGTTTGGTTGGCTTATTTGTATTTCTTTGCGAATTCTTGAAATATCCCGAAAGAAAATGTGCATCTATCGGCAGAATCCAGTTCGAAGATGTTGGCGTTCGCCTCTGCACGGTGCGATTACGTGTTTTCGCATACGAACCGGTCGAAGTTCTTTGAAGCCTGAGACATTCATAAATGTTCTCTCAACAACTGGCGGGCAGCAGAACAAAAACCAAACCGTAATGATGCAATGATTATTCCACCATCAATATGCCGGAAAAGATATACTGAGAAGCCGCAAACGGAATGTCATCGGCTAGGGAAAACAGAGTGATTTATATGATGTGAGATGCGGTGTAGGAACAATGGCGTCATAGATCGTGCCCCTTCAACGGGTGTCCCTTCCGAACGTTTCCTTGCAGTCGTAGCATCATATCCAGCATTGAGTGCAAGCCATGTTTTAGTAAAACATAAATTTAAGGTGACGAAGAACTTTGCAAACAACTTCAAACTTTCTCTAGTGTGTTCCTAGGAAATATTGAATAGAAATAAGAAAAATACCAAGTCAAATAATCCATGCAAAAACATTCCATTTCACACATTTCAAAGCCGACCAAACAAAGTACACTTAACCGCTACGATGATGACGGGGGCTGTGAAACCGGCTTTGATCATTCGACAAATTGATTTCTGGGGTCAGCCAACGCAACCATCAATCCAAGACGGAACCGATCCAGACCCAATAATCGATAACAAAACAGTAAAAAAAGAAGCAAATCGTGATCAAAAACCAGAAAACTGAATATGTCATCGGGGCTGTTAAAACTGTGCGCGGACGAAATTGGATACCCTTTCATCGGTTTTCCAATCCGTTTCGGTGGTTTGCAATCGCACAAATCGAGCCACGGAATAAACCCAGTAGTAGTTCCTTCGACCACGCCTGGGCTTCGAGAGATTTGGGTCCGGGTTTGTTTTTGACACGAGGTTGGGGCGGCTTTCAGACTCGTGAAGGAAAAAAAAAGGCAGCTCCATCCATGCCCGATTGAAGGCTAAGCCGAAGCACCACAGTAATCATGAACGAACTGGGAAGGGATGGAACGAAAATGGACACAAAAACAAATGTGTAGAAAAATCTAACACAACAACAACAACGGCGAAAAAACCGGTCAGCGATCAGCTGCTGCACGACGACGGTGAAGCATGAAGATCTCGCGCTCGATCGACCGCTTTTTCCAAACGCGACTGAGGGCCCGCAGGCGAAGAAACTATCGCGGACAAACGCAGCAGGGGAATCTTAGCCTCGACTTCTGGCCCCCCTACGAAGAAGTCAAGCAACACACGAACGATCGGGGTGAAGAAGATCGCGTCGCGGTGGATGGTGGTCCACAGCGGGAACGCGTAGATGCTGCTGTCGGTTTCAAAGTTATACTTTGAAGTGTTCAAAAACGCTCCTCCATCGACGTTCCTCCATCTCCGAAAAACCCGTTCCACGAGACAACCAAGAAGAGGCGACGCGGGATTTGTGCGGTGAAAAGAAAAAGCAAAACAATAACAAAGATAAGAGCTCCCCAGAGAGGAAGGGAGGGAGCCTTAAACCAAGGTACAAACCGCTCAACCAAGAACACAAGGAAGGCACACACATATACTCGAGAGTGTCTCGTTTGTGGAGGGCAAACACCGAGCTCAGCATAAAACATATACCACCTTCATTCGTTTCCACATTCGTGGCGTTGCATGTGTTCCGGAAAATAAAATCCATCCCATGTTTGAAGGATTTCCTTGCATTCACGTCCTCTCTGTTGATATGATCGACCACGGTTCAATCCTACGCCGATCGGTACCCCGGTTTTGTTTGACAGAAACTTTACTTTCACCTTTCTTCCGAGTGCTCTGCCCCCTTCTGGCAGATGTTATCTTTTTTCTTGGTGCCACCCGAGACGGTTTTCAACACATCGGGTAAAGTATTTCCGAAACTCACACACACACACGCACATGATCTGCATAATTTTACCTTCCCGAATCATACGTTTAGTGACGGCAACGAGTCACGAAGTTAAAGGAAACCGTGTTCAAACTACCTTTCTTCGAGATGCAATCTGTCGCAAGTGATGAGTGATAAACATTCTTCATCACCTTCACACTGAGACCCACATATTTCCAAGGTTTGTTTATATGGATATGTCTTCAAGTCACATTTATTCGTTCATATTATTAAATTTTATTGTTTCAATTTTAAAATATTTTTTGGGTTGACCATGGGAATTGCCGTTTTATGTCACACATCCAAGCAAGCGACTTAATTCACTTTTCTTTTATATTTTTCTCCATCAAATCCCCTGAGACAAACCATCGCCTACTGCAGATGGGTTTGGTTTTGGAAACATGACCCAAAACATGCCTGCAACTGAAGCATCAAATGCAACATACATGGGCACATCAAAAGGGGACCTCTGTCTCTCTCGTTACCCACCTTTTTTTCGGTGACAGTCCTCTAACGACAGACAAAATGACATCATCTTCACATATGCGACGCCGGTGATACTCCACTCCTCTGGTCGAAGTAATACGGAGGCATCTCCGCTCGTTCGTCGATGGTAATATGTTTGTTCCAGTGCCCGATATGGTACATGATGTGTCAAGCTTCTTTTCCCAAGGTGATTGTTTTTATGTTTACCCACAACACACACAATCATACCGTGGATGTTTCTTAGTTGGTTTTAGCAGTTTCGCTGTCGCCAGCAACATAAAACATGGAAGTGGAAGAGTTGAACTGGAAGTCAATATCATAAGTACGCTTTAAACATCCTTCGCACAAAAGTTTTAAGGTCTACTCAATAAAAATACATACATTTTAAATGTAAAACTGCAACAATTTATTCAGTTCATCCACCACAAATGCAAAGGTAACCCGGAGCAACGGAAAACGATACGCGAAAACCTGTCAGAACGCCCCGAGAGACTCGTTTTCCCCGGGGATCGTGGTTAACTGGCACGCCAGTCGTCGGCGGTGGAGGCGGAAAACGCATGCGTGGGAAGAAAACAGGAACGGAGAACATCCCAATGTTATGGCGTTCAGATACTTGCCTGATGTTCTCCTATTTCTGCAACATTTTCAAAACACACTAATCGATACTACGACGTACATTGGCGATAAACACACTGCCCTGAAAAAGTGGTGCACTCCAATGTATCACCAAGTTGTCAAAAAAAAAAAAAAACGGTGATAAAATGGTCCAACTTCCCCACCCGACAGCCTTTTTGGCCAAAACACAGGAAGCCGCTGAACGAGTCCGATAAGAGGGACACCGAAGCGGCAATCAATTAAACACAGATTTCGGCTGTTTTCCGGCCAATCTGTGAGTCAGGCGATACTATTTCGATAGTTCAACCGATTAATAAAAGAAACCAAAACTTTCGCATTGCTGTGACTCATGCTTGTTCCAGGGGAAAGTTGGAACCATACGTGAATTGTTCGATATGGCTTCCATCGCAAACGTTTCCTTATCGCAGTAGGCAACGTTAAAAAACCCCAGAGTAGTTTGCTTGTTCAACGAGATAAAATTTCATAACTCCAAAACATGATATCAATTTCGTTTTCAACAGATAAGCAACTTAAAACTTTATCGTAGGAAAACAGTATCGTAGTAGAAAGTAAGCAAACATGCACACCCTTCTAAAGAAACAACAAAAAACCCCCAAGGGTAAATCAGAGAAAGTGATAACGTGTGAATGATTCATCAAACATTTTATGATAAATTGATGGCCCCTTACCTTGTGTTAATTCGATCCAATAATTCCGAAGCAACTGCTACGATCCGATAGTCCGACGATGACGATCTGATATGACAATTTTCCTTTGGCAACCGTTCATCCAACGTATACACCGTAACAGAGCACTTTTCGCAAACTCGAAAACTTTGACGCTCCGTGTAAGGGAGGAACACTGCACAACGATTTAATTCACTTTTTTGGATTATTTCTATTTTTGCTTTCGCATCCACGAAGCATTCACTTTCACAAATATTCACTTCTTTTCATCGACACTGTTGATAAGGAAAATTAAGAAAATGGATTATTCATAAGACGCTTACGAAACTGAGTTTAACTGTCGACAAACAACGGCATTCCATTTCTCGGCTTTCCCGTTTCTAATTGAACGAATGAAATTAATGAAAAAACCGAACACAATTGCTAACATTCTACGTCTTTCAAATAGGAAACTCCAAAATGGAAACTTTGTCTAGGCACAGTCTTTCTAGAGACGGAATCGAAGCATTCTTCAAAAACTCTTGAGAAAGAAGAATGAACCATTTGATGCAGGGAGAAAAGTACTGTTTGCAATTTAAAATTTTCTGGAGTAAACACTTTTTTCATGTCTACTGCGAAGATGATTTGACTTCTTCGTTTTAAGCTTGTTGGTGGACTTCCTTTCCGTCGTTTTCCACACAGTTTCTCTCGTAATCACCGATTCCGTTCGCTTCTCGCCTAGGAACGAACCACCCTCCTTCGGTTATTGTTGCTACTCGCGTTGAAGTTTTTCCTGTGCGCACCTATACAGGCCCAAATCACACTCACACATCCTTTTCGTTGTTGCCTGCCTGTGTGCTCTTGACACAAAAGGACGAACGCGGTCTGCCATGCAGGCTACCAACACACAGTACCAACGGCGATTTGAAATACTTTCACCAACACCCACAGACTTGCACAGAGTTTCCTAGCCGTACGACGCGGTTGTCCTTCTTTTCCGGTTTTGCTTCCGGTGCAGGATATGCTTCGCACTAGCCGTCTCGGTCTTTTCCTTTGATGCTTGCAGAGGGAACAAAATACGCAAGCACCCTTTTTGCACAAAGGCCAAATTTGCGTGTGAAGGTGTGCGTTGTTGTCGCCGTTGCCGTTGTTTGAAATTCGCTTCCGACGATGCTAGGCATGTTTTCCCAATTGTTCATTCCTCCGTTAGCTGCAACGTTTATCTTTTTCCGAGCGAAGTTCCCTTTGCCACCTCATCCTTGAAGGGATACGTGCACACATACGCAAGTAAGCAAAGAAGCAATAGTTCTTTGGTGTTTCAAAAAAGCATCCTTTAAAAATTAGCATAGACAATCATAATCGCCAGCATCAATTTACATTGATTGAAATTGTACATGGAAACATGAATTGATTTTCTGGAATCGATGAATACGAAAACTTTCTAAAACGATCTAGTAACATGTCATCAAAGCAGCAATTTAGTAGTTGATTGAATCATCTAGCAACCGGATAATCGACTCCTACGTTCGCATTCACGAACGCACACCTCACGCATACTCGTACAAGTATGTGCACGCACGCGCGCACACAAACGCAAACAACTAACAACATACCGGTGCAAGGGAAAGACGCATCCCTCCGCCGGTGACCCCCTCGATTTAAACCCATTTCTTCTATTCCAGTGGTCGGTAAACTCATAAAGAAATAAACTGTGAATATTTGTCCTAAAAGGAATAAGTTTAGTCAGTCAGCAATGTTTTGATGAAAGCTAAGTACTTCTTTTGTTCCTATATTGAATGGCCTACATTCAGGGTAGCAAACATAAAATATAGTGCTCTAATATGCTACTTAGTTACTAGCGATTTGACCCATTATCTTCTGCAATTACATCATAGTCTACTAGTTAGTTAAAACCAGCTGATATGTGCACAAACATGATTGTTTACAATGTACTTGTTCTCAGTAATAAACCTAACTGCAAGCGGCTAATCCTTTGGCGAACACTGCCTCTCGTCAATCGAAGAACTAGCTGTAACTGCGATGGCGACAAAAGGTATCTTCTTTAAATATTACGAAAATAACAACGGCCCAAACCACAGAAATAGGCCTCGTGCAGGTACTGAGGCCCTTTTCGGAGACGATGCTTGCCTTTGCTAAGCGCTCGGTCGAGCCCCCCTCCGAATACTTTTGGCATCTGAGACGTTTTGACTCGTCTTCCACCTTCCTTCCCACCCGTTTTAACATTCTTCTCTAAGAAGTGCCGTATCATAATGTGCCGCGGTCGGTCATCGGCACCACATTGTATGTGGGTACTCCTTTTTTGGCACCTCTTTTGTAATCCGGTACCGTGCCAAGCAATTCCGTTGTTTTGTTTTACACCCGACCAGACGAACGGGCAGACAGACCGCTTCAACTGCGAGGGGATTGCCTATTTTAATGCTTCGCCTTCTTGGAAGCAACACACAATAGGTTCGTTTTTTAAAATGGCTGAAGTCGGCTGGTGCGTTTACCTACATTCGAATGTTCAATCGTAGGAAAACATTATCGCCATTCCTTTTACTACTTAGCTATGGACGAAATATTGATTTTAGATCATCGAACCATTGAAGCCCACAACCGTAGGCCGGGGAATTAATTTTCGTCCAATTCCATAATTGTTTCAATGTTGACACCCCTTTACGCCACTTTGCTGCACACACCCACCACCCGGGCAAGGATACGTTGTACGCACACTGGTGAAACGGGTTTCCTTTCTCTCGCGACCAACGGCGACCAAAAAAGGATACCAGAGTCGCAGACACAAACACAGTTAAACTACTTTCCGACTCCCGTTTGATGTCGGTTGCTGCAGCAACGACATCCCTTTCGGTCACTAACGGTTGCTAGTAGCTACGCACACAACCGCAATCGGCTGCAAAATTTATGATCAATTTTACATCCTTAGAATTGCGATTGTTCACTTCGTTTCATAGAATTATATCCTTTTACTCCAGAAAATTGGTCGGTGCAGTACGAAAATGATTACATCTCTTGTCTCGCAATTGAACAGTGCACAGAAAGGTTGGTGGTACCGGGACATAAGTATCCTTTCGCCGACTGTGCTTTGTATTAATGAACACTTACACGTAAGTAACTAAAAACTTAAAAAACACTTCACCAGGTGCCACAATTAGAAAACACACTTTCATGTATGTTTTTACTCGATTGAAAGACGCTCGTCACGAACGATGTTCACCGTTTCGCACTATTCTCCAGACTGAACAACGAAACACAAAACTAGTGTTGGCAGAATCGGGATTCGGAAGATTCGAAGACTCGATCCCTAGACGGATTCTAAAGATTCGAATCCCATTTGATGGCTCCTAAAGATTTGATTCGTTAGGATTCGAATCAGATTTAATTTGTTTGGGACTTGATTTGATTCGATTCTGACTTGATCCTAATCTATTTGAATTGACTCACAATGATTAGCCGAATTACCCGGTTGACAGAAATTTAAATTGTTGCTGGTACTATGTAGTTCCAGCAAGAGTCCCAGCAATCTGCCATGGAAAAACTTGCTGGTACTACATGACAGCTGCAAAAAATTTGAGTGTTTGTCAACCGGGTAGTCACATAACGAGTCGATCTAGATACAACCCGGTTGACAAAAATTCAAATTTTTTGCAGCTGTCATGTAGTTACAGCAAGTTGGCCGGTTGCTGGGACTCTTGCTGGAACTACATAGTACCAGCAACAGTTTAAATTTCTGTTAACCGGGATATGTTAAAACGAATCTGATTGTTAATATGTGCCTATATTTACCATCCTGTAACCGTAAACTGCTGGACTCAATTTGAAGGTGAGCAGGATAAAGCATAGGGTTTGAGTAAGAGGTTTTGGGGCTACACTTGCATCGGTCGATTCTGATAGAAAAATCGGTTTTTGACACCTGGACCGCACCGGTTTTTTTATATGTAGTAGTAGTATGTATATTTTATAGAGGTTTTGAGCTTTTCTTTATATGTTACGCTTAATGTAGTCGAATAAAACTATCATCTCAGAATGGGTTTGAATCGAAAGATTGGAATCCCAACCGGGAATCGATCTTTTTATTCTCTAGTTTAGATTACCGGTTGAAATAGGTAATTTACCGGTTCAATATCTCGTTTCAAAACCAATTTCAAATTACCGGTTTAGTAAACTGGTTTCAATCAGCTAATCCGAACTCAAGCATTACACTTTAAACGTACATTGACAACTCAAACGGCGCTTGTCACTTTGAATGCCGAAATTCGTCAGTCTTCTTGTTTCAGCTATACGGGGAAGTAGTGCGCGGTTTGTTCTTGTGACAAACTATTTTACCGTCGTCTTCAGCGGTTCTTGTGTCTTTGTTTATAACGCCCGTGTGATCGGCTCGCACGTTTAGTTAAAAGTGCATTAAAACGAAACAATTGACTGGCTTTGTGAGACGTAGAACGGTGAAGCGTACAACTCCTTCGTGCTAGCGAAAAAGAAGAAAAAAAGCAGAATGCAGTCTCATAGCAAAAAGCGTGTCTGCTATTATTACGATAGTGAGTAAAATCGTCCAACTGGTAACATCTGGATTCTGTAAATAGTGCCCAACAAACCACAAACGATCGCAATTTTCTCCGCATGAGAAAGGAATCATTTTTAAAATTTACAACCATAGTCACCTAGCATTCACTTGGCTCCAGCAACCGTACAATAAACAGCCGCCATTCACAACTACACACACCACTTCATTTTCTAGAACCGATCTCTTCGGCACGCTAGTGGACTCTTTCTCTCTTTAGCGTGGAATAGCATTCTACGGTCGCTTGATCAAAGTTAATGCTAGAAGACAGTGACCGTAAATTTTCGAAACTGAAAACGCGCATTCTATTTCAATCCTCGATGTTTGTGTTTTGCTTGCTTTGCCGATTGGTGAAGCGCAAATTTTCTTTCATTAACCGTTGATTATGGGTTTTTCTTGTTTCCAATAGGCGACATCGGAAACTACTACTATGGCCAAGGACATCCGATGAAGCCGCACCGCATACGCATGACGCACAACCTCCTGCTGAACTACGGTCTTTACCGCAAGATGGAAATCTATGTAAGGATCCGCGATGCTTGGAAACTTTGCTTCGCAATTTTGTTATTTGAATTGTCATTTCAATTTGTCTCAACCAGCGTCCACACAAGGCTACTGCGGAGGAAATGACAAAGTTCCACTCGGACGACTATATCCGGTTCCTTCGATCGATCCGCCCCGACAACATGTCGGAGTACAATAAACACATGCAGCGATGTAAGTGTCCTTTGTTCAGCATCAAATCTTCTCCGCGGGTTGCATGATTGACCGAGCTTCCTTTTCTCTTTAGTCAACGTGGGCGAGGATTGTCCCGTGTTCGATGGTCTGTACGAGTTCTGCCAGCTGTCGGCCGGAGGGTCAGTAGCGGCTGCGGTAAAGTTGAACAAGCAAGCGTCGGAAATCTGCATCAACTGGGGTGGCGGATTGCATCATGCGAAAAAGTCGGAAGCTTCCGGCTTTTGCTACGTGAACGATATCGTGCTTGGGATCCTGGAGCTGCTGAAGTATCACCAGCGCGTCCTGTACATCGATATCGATGTGCACCACGGGGATGGCGTAGAGGAAGCGTTCTATACCACCGACCGCGTCATGACGGTCAGCTTCCACAAGTATGGAGAGTATTTTCCGGGCACGGGCGATCTTCGGGACATTGGCGCCGGGCGGGGCAAGTACTACGCGGTGAACATTCCACTGCGGGACGGCATGGATGACGAGTCGTACGATTCGATTTTCGTGCCGATCATCTCGAAGGTGATGGAAACGTTCCAACCGTCGGCGGTGGTGTTGCAGTGCGGTGCCGATTCATTGACCGGCGATCGGCTCGGTTGCTTCAATTTGACCGTCAAGGGTCACGGCAAATGCGTTGAGTTTGTGAAGAAATACAATCTCCCGTTCCTGATGGTCGGAGGCGGTGGGTACACGATTCGTAACGTGTCCCGCTGCTGGACGTACGAGACGTCGGTGGCACTGGGGGTCGAGATTGCAAACGAGCTGCCGTACAATGACTACTTCGAGTACTTTGGACCGGACTTCAAGCTGCACATCAGCCCGAGCAACATGTCCAACCAGAACACGACCGAGTATCTCGAAAAGATCAAGAACCGGTTGTTCGAGAACCTTCGGATGCTGCCTCATGCACCGGGCGTACAGGTGCAGCCGATCCCGGAGGACGCCATCAACGACGAATCGGAGGATGAGGATAAGGTGGACAAGGACGAGCGGCTACCGCAGCAGGACAAGGACAAGCGGATCGTGCCCGACAATGAGTTTTCCGACTCGGAGGATGAGGGTGAAGGTGGCCGCCGGGACAATCGTTCGTTCAAGGGACAGGGACAGTCGCGCAAGCGGCCACGAATCGAGAAGGAAGTCAAGGTGGAAGATGTGAAGGAAGAGAAGGAAGCGAAAAGTAAGTCCACCATTTGACCACCGGTACCGACAGTGAATCATTTACTGACTCTCTCTCTCTCTTGGGCTCGCTTTTAGTGGACACCAGTGGCGACAAGGAAGAAACCAAAGTGACTGAAGAGCCGGTCAAGAAGGAAACGACGGCTGTTGCCTGATCGTCACTTTCGTCGTTCCGAAAGCAACCTTCCTCGTAACTAAGCCCACGAAAGAGCTTAGGGGGTAATCTCGAGTATTTTACGGAACAAGGGGGCGTTCGGGGTCGGGACGTTCGTAAACCATCATACAAATCTCGTGCAAACGGACGTCGATGTTATAAAGTGAAGGATAAACAAATTTATCTTGAGAGTTCCTGATGGACTGGGTCTGATGGCGAGCCAGCCAGCGCCCGAACCGGTCACATGATGCGGTGATTTTTACTATTTTCTTTCCAACAGAATACATTATTTAAAAAGAAAACAAAACATTGTCCCTTCGCCAATAATACGCGGAGTCGCGACTGAGCATATATACAAAAGACTAGCCATTTGGCCAAGGGCGAACATGATATCAGACATGTCCGGTATCACATAACAGCAACAACAGTAGAGCCAATTACAAAGCGTTTTTTAAGATTTAAGAAGTGGTGCCGAATGTGTATGTACGTATGTGTATGATCTCAGGAATGATGAAAAGTAAACACACTTCCTCCCAAACTAACAAAACTACAACAAATACCGAAACTTTCAGATGAAACCGATAAACTTAATACAAAACGTACCAATTGTAATGTAGGAGCGGAAAGCATAAAGCCGAACTAATGTTCAATAATTGATAAAGAAGTTTTATCTCATATTCCCCATGATCACCAAATTTTATTTCGTAGCTCACTTTTGTTTCAACAGACGTTTTCAATCCATTTGGTGTACCGCATTATGTACGTTTGCAGACATGTTAATTAGGCCTTAAGTAATTAATTGGACAGGACAGAAGTCATCTGGTATTGGATTGAAAACTGTGGTAGAACGGAGTAGCGACGAAGAAAAACAGAAACAAACTAAAAAATGGACAGAGTCACGATAAAATTATTAGAAGCGCACGTATCAGACACCTTTTGCGACAAACACATACACTTGCATACGCGGTCATTGAGGACCGAATTAAGATGTATCACTCCTTACACGAAATCGTATCGGATGCGGCGAGGCGTTTAGGAATAGAAAGCGGTAGGGTAAAGCTAATCAATTTAAACCGTGGACAGGTGAGGAGCTTTGCGAAGAGGCAGAGCTTATCGTTTCTGATGCAATTAAGTAAAAGTATTACCAGGTAAATACATGTGAGTTGCAGATTTTCAAACGAATACATTTCTGTAGCCTGTGCTTTATTTTAGGCTTCCCACTTTCTGCTCGCGTATCATCATGCTGGTAGGGTCGTATCATCATGCTGGTGGATTTTAAACTTCTCGCTTGAAACGTGTCCTAGTTCCCAAAGTTATACCCAAAGTATTAATGTTCGACCAACGAAGAGCCCTCCCCCTCTCCCCCACCATAGCCAGCCATACTAATCACTTGTCGCAACTTTTATACCACCAACCGCGCAAGTTGACCGTCCGTATCTTTGGTGGAGAAACGCTGACCCTTGCTTGCGGAAAAGGAAACCCAAGCAGTTGTTGTGATATTCCTGTAAAAATCTTGATATGAATAGCGAATGCTTCGTTTGCGGAGTACGTTTATTTCAAGTCGAATTCAAATGGACACACTATACGGCAGGATGATCACCAACATTTCAATTTATTTTTAAACCATCCACCCACCAATTAGATGACCTCCACATATTTGGCCTAGACAACTTTGATTATCCTGCTGAAGAAAACATTTAGACTGCGGGCTTGTAATTCGACTTGAATGTCGTAACTTACGCGAAAACAATCTCTCTGTGTTCGGATGAGCTTTCGGAATGTTAGGGTGAATAACAACGTGGTGATTTGTTGGTCTCCATTTCTTGTATCTTTTCTCAGCGCCCACTTCTCCGCTGTCATGGCGACACACGCTAATCTAACGACATGACCGAGTTGAGGCTAGTTATGCTATCACCTTGACTAGAAGCGATCGAACCGCGCTTGTTCGGATCGTACCGTGGCCCCCCGATGTAGCTGATCGGGTTGGCGTACTGACGCCGGTCCGGTCCCAGGTAGACCGGTGGCAACCGGCGATGTTTGCTCCGGAATGGAACCTGCGGGCCGCTCGTTCGTTCGTTCTTCTTCAGTTCGCCGGTTGTTTCTGCTGCTGGTTGTTGGCCACCTGCAAGATCGAGCTGACATTCATGAGACGGACCTGACCTTGCGGTACGGTCCGGGCCGGTGGAGTCTGTAACATCACCACGGCCAGCGGCCGGCTCTTCGCAAGCAGCTTGTGGCGAAGCAAGCGCTACTACTCTATCCTTACGGGGCGGCGTTCGCGGAGCGTTGATGGAGCTTGCAACGAAAGCCTCTGGCGGAACATACACGGCGGATGCAACCGGTACCCTCCGGGACTCTATCAATCCATCCTAGACGAAGGTGCGAGGGTAGATGACCGGATGAGTAAATGGCGTGGCGGTTGTGTTTGCAGGTGAGAAGGACTGATGGCGTACATGGGGGGGACAGAGGCGATCGTATGGATCCAAATGCCTTAGCAGCGCAGAATGGCCAATGAAGTGGTGCGTTGGTGCAGAAAGAACGGATTGATATCTCTACAGGTCTGCCATAGTGGACCGTTACGTTCTGTTCTTCTCGGTAGAATATTTACCGCCAAACTCACCCAAGATCTTTCGCGATGAATACAGTATGGAAGCAGGCATACAAGAACACGAACAACAACCCTTACGCCAAACATGAGGGGTTTGCTTTATTCCTTTCAAGCCACTCGAAACCCAAGGTCCCAAGAAGCGACGCCTGGACGACATTTGCTTACATATTTCACAAATTATTACATACGCACATACAATAATACACAAACACACATACAATCACGTGGCAAACGGAATCCCTGCTTTGTCCAAGGAAATGAGTCTTTACACTAGGGGTTTTTGAGGACAATCGGAGGACAAGTAAACGTTGTAGTGTGTTCTAATAAAGGATATCACCATCGAGGAAAGTCTGCGAGGGACATCGTTTGCCATCCATGTTACACTCTCGTCCACAAACACAACACACCAAACACAGTACTTTAGTCGATCATAAACAGTCCATCGTAAAAAAACTACTTTAAAAGAAATGGCCACCAAAAACGCAAGCAAACACACAGATAGTGAACTGGCCACACTGGGCTCAGAAGGAGAGCGATCAACCGAGCGCGGATTACGCCGGCGATTCGGGAGTTTCATCGATTTTGAACGGCAACGGATTGGCACTAACGAGGGCCGGCGGTGGCGGTGGACCCCATGAGACTTGCCGAGGACTCCGGGAGCGTAGACCGTTGGTGAGGGGCGTCGATGTCTGGATGGCCACCGGGAGTGGTGTCGGTGGAGGAGTGCCTCCGGCCTGCTGTTGCCTGTTGTCGACCGGTTCGGTAAACACCAACTTCGGGGGTCTCCGGGGCCCGGGCGAGTGGTTGGTACTCTTGCGGACGGTTGGAACCTTGCTCATCACCGGCTGCCAATTTCCGCGATGTGTACGGGGTTGTCGGTTGTTGTACGAGGGGAAGGCCACACGAGGGTAAATCCATTAGTTTCGAGGTATTGGAAGACCGGCTCGAGTGGATTCGCCGACATTCCGTGTTTTCTTCCAGGAAGGGGTAGCAAATGAAATAGTCAATTTGAGGCTCGCGAGGGAGCAATTGGTTCATTTAGAAAAAGGTTATTAGTGTTCTACCATTGAATTATTGCTTCTCTTTTAGTATAACCTTGTGTTCCCGATTAATTCTACGTCAAGAACTTTATTATCATTGGGTCTACTAAATACCAATTACTAGTTCGTTGCATTTAACTAATTTCCCCCAGAAACTATTTCATTTGCTGCTCGCTCTTTTTACTCCGGATTGGAAAACATTCATCCATGCACATACCAGAACAACAATTCCGTCAACGGACAAACATGCGGATGCACTGTCATGCACATCGTGGGACATCTGGTTCCACCCGTTAGTTAGGAGGCACATATCTCGACATATCTCGACAGGCACAATCACACCGGACAGACAAGAGGACGAAGAGGAGTACATAAGTACCGGGTTTCGGTTTGCATACAAGTATCATTACTACTTTTATTTCACTTCCAATGACGGCTCGACTAGAATCACTTGAACATGGAACATGTGTGCCGAGCTGGTCGGACAATAAATAAGTAAGTATACACCGCCAAGCTGATCATGCGGATCATTATTAGGGTCCAGCGTTGCCATTTTCGTTAGGGGTGTTAGAAAGTTGGGTGCTCGGTGTTACATGACCTACAGAGGGCCTTCGGTAGGTGCGAAGGTTAGTGTACCGCGCCCCGGACAGGGAAGTTCTTAGGATCGTGGTGGTGATATGGATTATAATTTTGTTTTGGATGTCCTTTCACCATCGTCATTATGGCGGAAGGAAATCCACTTTTTCACCGAAACGAAAGGGATGGTGAACTAAAAACTTTTGGAACTTCAATCAACTGGCCATTGAACGGATGGATAAGTGAGGTGGTGGGTGGATGAATGAAGGGCGGGGTGGATGGTGCGGTTAGGGGTGGCTTTTTAATACTGGTGTTTCTCCGACTCCGTGCGCCATGCGACTGAGCCATCGAGGTGGCCTAGGTTTGGGTTAGACACGGAACTCATCGCTATGCAGCTGCAGGTCGCCAAGGTCCAGCTTGTTAAGGGTGACCTCGCTGATCGAACTTAGCGGGGCCAGCGCCTGAATGCTTACCGGATTGTCGGTCAGCTCGCTATCGTCGTCGTCGTCGTCGTCCTCGACGCCATTGTCGTGGCCGTCATTGCCCTTCGCCTCACCGTTGGTCTGACCATGGCCATCGGGTACGTGATTTCCGTTTGCAATACGGTTCCGCTGTCCTTCCGGGGCAATGCCATTCATTTGCGGGTCGCTCTTGGAAGGATCCTTATTAAGGAGCGTTTCGCTTTCCTCCTCCGCTAGAGATTCCCACTGAAGCTCGTGGTCAATTAGTTGGCTGTCTGTTTTAACCATAGGATTCCGGGAATTAATTAATGAGAATTATATTTCGCAATAAACCAATGACTTTATTTTATCAATTTTCCACTTACCACGAATTCCACCGGTAACCGTTTCCACCGCTGTTGGCTCTACCTTCTCTGCTGGCGCTGTCGCATTACCATTCTTCAGAATTCCAACCAACGGTTTGCCATTGTCCTTCTTCTCCTCGCCAGGAACCTAAATTAAACAAGTTAAAAATCAATTCATCCTGATAACTCTATCACCGCAATGTGTCCGCACGTTCCACCCACCGATTTGTACCCGAACCCTTTGACGTTGGTCGTGGACGATTCGCTCTGCATCTTGGCCGCCTGCTCCTTCGACCAGATGATGTCCTCGTCCGTTTGGCGCTCGATGCGCTTCCGGTACGCCCGGTCGGTGCGGTACACCTCGATCAGGCAGCACACGACGATAATGACAAAGATGGCGGTCATGGTGATGAACACGACCTGCGTTTTTTCCTCCTTCGTCGACGGATCGAAGTAGACCGCCTTGTACGGGACGCGGATCGGTGCGTCCACGACCCAGTTCTTGTCGATTACCTGTCAAAGTGCATTAGCGCCGGAGAGGAAAAAGGGCGTTGTTATATTAATTCGATAGGGTTCCGGTTCCTTCCCCCCGGGGGGCGTTCTTTTGTGGTGCAAATGAAAATAGAGAAAAGGAAATTCTCTCAGCACAGTGGGTTTTTCAATTCAAAATAAGGTTAAGAGTGGGATATTCAATATGATTTAGATATTTTTTCCAGTTTAAGAAATTACATTTCATGGGAAAAAGGATTTTTGAAAATTGATCCAAAATTTAACCATTTCTCCAACGATCACAATCCCATAATTCAAATCCGTTCAGGATGTTGTCCCATGGTTCACTTTTAGATCGTGACTCAACGTGACACTGGCTAATCTTCCCCCTGGCAGAACGGTTACTGCAAACCTTTGGCGATGGGGGCTTACCGAAGTCATATTGAGCGCCGACTCGTTGAACGATGGCAGCTTCTGGATGACGTCGAACTGCTTGCACTGGGCCGACCGTACGCCCTGCGAGTTGATGACGGTGATGGTTTCCGCCTCGCTCTTCGTGAACAGCATGTACTCCTCGAGCGGCTTCATCGTTTCGTTGTTGACTTCGATGAAAATGTCTGCAAATGGGAAAACCAAAAGGGGGGAACGAGTCCGCAGTCCGTTAAATTAGAATGGACTCGCGTGGAGTGGTTGGCTGGAAGTGCGTGTACTCACTCGAAAGGCAGCCATCGTAGCTCTTGTAGACGGCGAAGCGCGGATCGGTGGTATTAACGCCACCAATCTGGACGTGATTGGAACCGGGGTCGGACACGGGCACCAGCGCTTTGCTCGTCACGTTCCCGATGGGAATGTCCACTCGGTCGACCAGCAGCGACGTGTCGTTACCGCGGCGCGTGTAGTAGATCGAGTGGCGTGCGTCGTCCATGAAGTTCCGGTCGACCCGCGCCCCGTACGTCACGCCCTCGCGGTCCTCCTCGATGTAGAGGAAGTTCTCGGGAGTGATGGCCACCATTAGGTAGTAGCTGCGGTCGTTGCGCGATTGCAGCAGCAGCATGACCCGATTCACCCGGCGCAAATCGTTGCTGGAGAAGGCCAACTGAAGCCGCACCGAGGTGACACTCTCGGCCAGGGCGAGCTTACGGAGCAACGTCGCCTCCCCGCTGAAGCTGGCACCCTTCTCCTCCGAGCAGAACTCGCCCAGGAAGCTGGTGTGTTCGCAGTTGCAGGTGCTCTCCTGTTTGGCAAAGTTTTCCGTGCAGATGCCACCGTTTTTACACGGCCCGGCATCGCACTTCATCTGGCAACCGTTCAGGACACCCTCGGTCACTGCAACGAGCAAAAACCGGTGAGCAAACACGTGATTGAGTTAGCGAGCGAGCGAAGTTCGATGCCGATAGGATACTCTAGCTCCTGTCGGACTAATATCGCGTGTACGGCGAATTTTCCGGTGAGATAATATTTTTGGATTAGCGTGGAAAACCATTCCGCCAACGGAGCACAATGGCAAGTGTCCTCTACGTTCGTGCAATATCCTGTCGAACTTGTCATCTCCGGTGTTATATTGGAAAAGTGTTCAAGAACATAAGATAAGGCTTTTTGATGGGAATTTAATTTGAAAAAAGTCATTTGTGCAAACACTTTCACTATGGGATTTGGGTGCCCTTACATCTCTCTACAAAAATGTAATATTCCTTTGCACACTTGCCATTGAAAGTTCTTATGGACCTACCAAAAAAGAATTCTATAAAGGGGATAAGGGGATTATATGCCCTAGTTTTTTGATCACAGAAGGCCTGGAATAACTTGGGTAAGTTGTTGAAATATTTCAAGCGCAGTTTTTTTGTGAGTTAATTAAAAAACCCTATTTAAAGTCATGTCCTATTTTACCAAACTTACCGTGTGCGTTGTTCTGTGTCACCATTTCCCGGAGCGATATTAAATTGTCCCCAATCTTCAACCCCCGGACGCAACCGATGTACCCCTCCAGCTCGGCCGTGTCCTGATTCGGTCGCAGCAAATTGGCCGGATCGTAGCCGCCAATGTTAAACTGGAAGTATTTCGTAGGCGGTGCTGGAGGGCGATGCGGCGAAAGGACCTCTGCGGGGGAAGAAGACGGTACCAGTAAGGCGAGTGTGAGTGATAGGGAATCGAATGGTTTTTACCGAGTTCTGGATTGGTCCACGGTTTGTTGGAGTACTCGTCGAGCAGCAGGAAGCCCCGGTCGACGGTGACATTGTTCTCGTTGACGTACAGCGTGGTGTTGGTTTCGGTTCGTATCACCGCGATCTGGATGCTGCGGCCGTTGGTCAGCTCGCTGTGTTCGATGGTCAAATTGATGATGTCGCTGCCGTGGTTGTACAGGTAGACGACCTCGCTGTGATTCGTGAGGTACAGGTGGACGAAGTTGTTGTGATGGTCGTTGGCGTACAGAACGAACGCGTCCCGGTCGTACGTGCGAAGGTTCACGAGCAGCGAGGAATTCAGTATGCTTTGGAGGTTATCCCGCTCCTCGCGTATGTCTTCCGATTCGGAGAGAAAATTGCGCTTAAGGTACGACTCCCGGCTGATGAAGGTAAGGGCGTCCTCATTGATGTCTAATTAAAACACAAATGGGTTAGTTCAGTTTTGGGAGGCTTAAACCAGCTTCCATTTGTCGATACCTACTCGTGTCACAGTGCTGGCCAAGATGTGCCCAACGGTTCTGGCAGACACATTCGAACGTACTCCAAAGCTCCCGACAGTAGGCTCCGTTCTTGCACGGGTTCGGTACGCACGATGGTTTGCAATCCTTAATAATTTCCGACAGATGAACCGACATAAAGCTGTAGATGTCCAGAATCTCCCCGTTCACCACGAGCCCCCGGAAGCAACCGATTAGTCCTTGCTTGACCGTGTACTTCTTAGAGATTTCCCTGCACGGGTCAAAAGGAAAAGTGTTAGACATTCCCTTACGAAAACAAGAGTACGTATCGATACTTACGTTGGAGCACCACCGATGAACATGCTGCCCTCGAAGGGACCAAACTCTTCCTCCGGCTGCAGGTCAACCATGCGCGTGTCCGTGTTGATCATGAACCGGACGTGGTGTTCGTTGTAATCGATCCAAATCTTGTGCCATTCACCACCGTTCAGCTTGCGGTTCGTATCGATGACCAACGTTTTGGGCGTGCCGGTGTTGAGGGTGAAGTTGAACGTGAGCTGATAGTCACCGGTCAGGGCGACCATGAAGGAGGGATAGTTGGAGCGGATCGGCGGCTGGAAGAGGAGAATTGCCTTCTCGCCGGTCGTACGGAAGGAGAAAGCGATATCACCCTTGCGCCAACCGGGCACCTCAATGTACGACTGGGACGTGGTGAATGTGACGACGTACTTTTGAGTATCTGGCATGAAGGAGAAAAGTTATCGCATGAGAACTCCTAAAAGGTGCTACTATTTCCTCGGCTTCGAATTACTTGTTTCAACACATTCCAAAGGTCCTAGGGTGATGCGCCCTTGGGACTCCTCGTCTAGGCCTTTCTGCTGCAGGAAGTACATCTGGGTGATGCCCAGATTCGGTGGCTCCTTGAAGTATCCCTCATCGGAGAGCCAACGGTTGAGATTCGCATCGCAATTACACGACTGGTTGACATCTTCGCAGTTCGTCCCGACCGCGCAGGTACACGATCCTCTAGAGATATACATGATTGGAAATGTTACCAAGTGAGGGATCATGATGGAATGACGAGCAATGGCTAACCTTTTCACTTCCCCAAGCGAGTCGACGGTGTTGTTGTTCATCGAAGACTTAAACCATGTGGACGAATGTAGCTCCAGTGGGGCTTTGATGCAATCGTACTTGATGTACTGCGTGCAGTAGAGCGAGTGCGATATCAACTCCTGTAGCATCTCCGCGTTGAACTCCCGGTACTGGATGTTGAAGCTAAAGTCCTCATCCGTCGCCGACCGCACGTCCACCTGCGACGGCAAGTTGTGCTCGACGATCGTCTTGGTGGCGTTGGTCAAGCTCTGGAAGTCACACTTGACCCGCGCCGGCGGAAACACCCCATTGCCGTCGATGTCGATCGAGTACACGTCCGATTTGGAGAATCCCAACAGCGCCAGTTCCTCGCACGTCTTGCGGAAGTTCGTGAAGTGGCAGTTCTTGCCAATGTATCCCGTGTCCTTGCAATCGCAGATGATCCCGTCGTCCTTGACCGCACACTTGCCTCCGTGCTCGCAGGTGTTTGGCTTCTTGCACGGGTCCACGTACTTGCAGTTATCCAGTGACACGTCACCGACCACCCGCTCGCTTTTCACCAGATACCGCGGCTCTATCTCCACCTCGTTGATCTTCAGATCGCGCAGGCAGCCGACCAGACCGGAGGCGGCCGCCTTCAGGCTGCTGCCGATGATGAGCTTGTCGCCGGTTTGAAACGTCAGCCCGTACATCTGCGTCACCGTGTACCGGTAGTCGACGACAAACTTCACCTCGTTCCGTTCGTACGATAGTTCGATGGCGTGCCAGGACGTGGGGTTGTCGATGCGAATGTACGTGGTATGGGTGATGTTGCTCTTCATGTCCGGGCAGAGATCAAAGCTCAGCCGATCGGTGGCAAGACGGATCTGGAGTTATTATAGAAGATTTACTTAAATTATTTCCAATTAAACTCTTTTTAAACACATTCACATAACTCTTAGTCACTTTCACACCTATTTTCCATGGAAAACTTTTCCAAAAATGGCACTGGATTTTGTTTTACAAAATGACTTAAATTAAAACAACTTAAAGTCAAAAATAAAATACCCTCCGGACATTGCAACCTTGATCCCTACGTTGCTTTAAGTTCTTTAAAAATCCTAATCCAGAGTTAATCTAAAACCTAAAAGCTTTGGAAACTCCCACGAAGAACCCCGTCCCCCTCGCACGTAGGTTAAATATTTGCAATCCTGTCAACGGACACTTTTCGCCACAGGAAAGGATCAAGCACCTCGGTTGTTATTCGATATCGTTCGGTTTGGTGCGATATTAAAAAACTTCTCCCACCGACCAGAAGAGCCAATGTACCCCTCATTCGTTGTGTGTTTTCGGTTGAAAGTTGGGAAAAAGTCTCCAATTCGGTGGCGGAGAGTGGGTGGTGTGCGCCGGGAAAGTGTCATTTTTATCGGGGGGAAGCATTGGTTTCCCTCGCCTCGTTGTGGTAAAGCATTTCGATTTTTGCATCACCTTTTTCCCTTTTCTTCCCATGCACGATTTGCGGGGGAAATTCCTGAAGACGCACCCATAGACCTAGGGAATGCGAGATTATCACATACAATCACGTGTCGGTGATGTGATCATCGCCCCGGAACCGCACCCAGTGGAATGCAAAGCACCCAGGGAAGGGGAATGGTGGTGTCGGATTTACAAAATCTCCATTTTCCCCAAAAAACCCGGGGGGCGGACCGAAATTCTTATCACAGTCCCCACAGGGCGTTGGGATAAATCGGTTCATTACCGTGGTTACCATCCTCCGGGGGACGATTGTTTGGGTGTTTTGGCTTTCGGGCCGTCCTGTGGCGAATGGAATGTCGGCAACCCGGGGGGATGGATGCGGTTAGGATTGCGTTTCTGGTTACGATTTGATTAAAAATGCTTTCCTACCCTCGGTTTGAGGGTCGGTTAGGAAGAAATCTGTGCCCACCTGGTTGAACAGCCGAGGGGTTGCGTTTTCTTACCTCCCAGAAACCTCGGCCTTCGCTCGTTTGAACCTCGCTGTATGCCAGGACGGCCGTCGCCTTGCTGCTCTTAAAGTCAAACACGAGCGAAAGCGTGTCGTTGTTGCTCATCGGCCACCAGATGTGCGACTTGGCGTAGGAGAAGGTGATCGGGACGACTTCAACGTTCGCCTCGTAGAACTCCTCCTGCAGCACGCCGATGTAGTGCACCTTCGGGTTGCCCTTCTTCAGCTCGAACAGCACCGACACGTCGTTGTAGAAGACGTTCTTCAGCGAGCCGACAAAGTTGTTGCTCGACGCCAGTCCCTTCCGCTTGCTCAGGTTCGGTCCACCGCCGAAGTAGATCTCCGGGTCGAACAGCAGGTAGTGGATCGGCCCAAGCAGCTCCATCACCTTGACGTGGTCGTCCAGGATGGCAATCACCTTGTCGTGGTCGTGCAGAATCGTGAGGTTGTGCCAGTAGTGGCGCGTCAGGTCCTGCCCCAGAACCGCACTCATCACCCCATCACCAAAGTCCATCTCGATGTACGCCGAGTGGTTCTTGATCGAAGCCGCAATGTACTGCGGTTTCAGCGACTCGCCGCTGGCGTAAAACAGGGCCGAATCGTCGTAGTTGGTCTTGAAGCGCATGCTGATGCGCGTCATCGGCGAATGGACGCGGTCCTTCCAGTCGTAGATGCGGAACGACACATAGCTCGATCCTCGCAGTGTTAATACTGTGGCGGCTGGAAGCAAAAACCAAAACAACCCGAAGGTCATAAGGAAGGTCCCTAGAGTTCTTGTGGGTGCAAAACAATTAAACACTCACTGTAGATATCGCAGTGTTCACCCTCGTACTTCGTCCCGAAGCAGTCGCACGATATGTCGTAGTAGTGATTAATGCAGCGCGAGCCGGAAAAGCAGAGATTCTGCCGCGAGTGACACTTGTTCCGGCAGCCCTCCTTGACGTTCTCGTGCTTGGTCGCGATGAGTGGCGTTATCGGGAGCAGGTCCGACGCCGCCTTGCCCGAGCTCAGCACGACGTTCCGGATGCAGCCGACGAACGACTCAATTATGTACTTTACACCGTGCAGTTTTTCCTCCGAGCTGAGTCCTGCCGTCCGCGGAGGAGATGTGTGTGTGTGTGTGTTGGCGGTGGAAGGGGACCGGCCGTTTCCGGCCGTAGGAGAAAATGAACCGCAGAGACTTGTTAGTTCGAGCTTGTCAGTGTCCGTATCTTGACAGGTTGGGTTAATGAATAATGATTTTCCCGTTTCCCCATTCCTTTAGGATGCTCATGTTTCTAGTTCAACTCTTTCCTATAGTTTTCTTTAAAAAAAATACAATTTTACTTCTAAATGTATGTTAAAAAATATCTTATGCAAAGTCTTTTAAAATTGTTATCTTTATGTTATGTTTTTTCAAGACGAACAAGGCTTCAGTCTACCTTCGGCAGGGAACACTGGGAAAATATCAATATCATTCAATCGCATTAAATCACACCGAACACATCATTTCGCAAGCCACAAATCATTTGTACAAGGCATGCCAACGTTTTTCTGTCCAACAGTTCCCACCCAATTGGGGTGTGATTTTCTCATTTGTTTTTCCACCCGAGTTTCTCCCGCCGTGCCGTCGGTAAGCCGACACGTGTGGTAGTTGTTGCCACATCCGATACCTCCTAATCGCACTCATTTATCCTTCGGCGCGTGAAAATCGTCAAGAGGAATGGCCGTTTTTCTCTCGCAACTCGTAACAAACTCGGGCCTGAATGTCATTGCCACCGCCCGGAAAAAGGCTCGGCGACCGTCGGAAAAGGACAACCGTCGTTGCCACGTTCCGCCAAACGAACGATTGCCACAACATAGTACAGCAACATAACCGTTGCCATCAATCTTATCGAAGATTAAGGACGCTTTTCTCCACATCCCTAGGTTGGGTGTTTACGTGAGGGTGGGAGGGGGGTTACGCCAAAGGGAAAGGATAGCTGCTAGGGGTTTATTGGAGGCGACGGGTTGCTTGGGTGCGACGAAACAGGCCGAAGCTTTTCCGACGACGACGACGAGATGGATCCGATGGCATAGATTTGCGAACGGCCCAGAGGCTTTTCCGAAATAGGACAGCGTCTTAGTGAGTGGATATGTAGAGCGACCTTTTTGTGTTTTTGCTCCGGCAGGGATAGTGTGGGTGTGTCTTAAAGAAGGATTTTTCTTAGCGAACAAATCAAGCCGCGCATGGGTTCTGCCTAATGGATGGAAAATGGATTTGATTAAATTACCAACTTGTGTTTGTGCGATGATAAATAATATTCCACGCGTGATAGATAACTCTTTACAGTCGTGTGGAAATGTTTTGCTATGTTGTAACACATTTTACCACCTTTAATACAACATTGACTGTGACTCAAATACATCGTGTTGAGATTATGCTCATTTAAACAGTTGAATTTGTTTTAAATTGAATCGAATGACCCTCGATGTGAAGTCACGAATGCTGTTACAATGCAGGTCAAACAAGTGGATGAGGAAAACTTTTGCCTTATCTACAGTTATCTGACTTTAACTAACGTGTTTTCCGATAAATCCTCGACTTTCCACCCCCTTTACAACGGGGCAACTAGGGCGGTATCGCAGCAAAGGAAACCTTGCACGTGTCCTGGAAAAGTTTGTTCCCCTCCCTCTATCGTGTCGGGGAGTCGGGTAAGGACGAGAGTTTTCCGTATGTGAATAGTTCCATGAACTCATTGGTTTGGACCGGGTTGGGGCCCTTAGTAGATGATTTAAATTAATCGGTCCCAAAATACCGTATTGAACAATGGTTCGTGTGTGCGGGTTGTACCGAGGGCACATGTAAGCGTCGAGCAACACGGACGTGCCATCTTGCATTTCCGCCCGGTCGGGATGGGGAAATCGGTACGAAGGAAATAGTTACGCTCCGCATCGACGCTGCACCGAGTCGACGAAGTGTTGAGCTTAGCCTCGGCTATTCCCACCATGGACATGAACGCGCCCCCCGTGTACGTGTTTGCGTTGTTCTGCTCCACCCGACCCCAGCCCTTCCTGCATGCACATCTCCCCGCCCGGCTTCCGGCTTTCGTTGCGCCCAATTATTCTCGGACCACTTTCCGGTGACGTTTTTATTGAAACGAAAAGTTTATTCTAATCTCCTGGGAAAACTTCTGCCTCCCACACCCCAAAGTCCGAACAGTGCGAAAGGGGTAAATTAATTTTAATGGACACATGTGGGTGCAGATCGAAAAGTTCGTCTTCCAGTTCCCGGTTGCGTTCTCGTGCTGGTGTGTGTGTGTGTGTGTGTGAAGTCGTGCCAGACGCGCCGATAAGCTCGAGCGAGCACCGAAGGAAACCATAAACAATAAGTGACCGCCAAGTTGGCAAGTCCTCCCGATGCTCGACATTCAGTGAGACACCCGATAGTCGATGGGAATTGTTGTCGACCGAAAGCATAAATCACGAGAAGGTTAAACGGTTTGGGTAAATTATTTGAGTTGTTTGCAATCGTTGCTCGGTCGTGGAGTAAATCATTCATGACGGCGCGTCTAAGATCTATCGATAACTTTGACTTTTCGGTAGCATTTAATCAGTGACCTTTCGGGTCCGTCACAGTTTAAAGGGTATTTATTCGAAAGAAACTTCCTTTTAAAGCAAAACGAAGAGGGGGGGGTGAATATTTTCCAATTGGATGCTCTTTAATGCTCTTTGGCACGTAGTTCAACCAGGAAAGGATAGGTCTAGATTGTCACGTATTAATTTCACTTAATGTACTCGAATTCCATCCAACTCAATTGCCATATTTGTGCCCAACTCAAACAAAAAGACCCTCACTTCCACGCGGAATTAGCAGTTTTGAAGGAAAATTCCCCTCCCCCAAGCACGTGCCTGTTCGTTGCTTCTGGAGACGAAGGAACGACTTTGCAAGCGCGATACATCTTCCGCGGTGTCTTCGAGGAAGCACGATTCGACGGTAATGATTATTCCACCGTTGCCGAAGTCGATTTGATTGGGAACCGCCTCGATGTCGATCAACCTGGGTTGGTTTGTTATGAACCGCGGCGGCGTGGTTGGTGAATAAGCTCCTTCCGCACTCGTCGTGGTGAAATAATAATACACGACAAGTGTGTACAGTAGGCTCTCTTGATGTGGAAAGGTATCCAATTTGCCTTTCCGCTAGGCATGACGAACGCTTGACGCGTTTTCCTAACGATGCTTCGACGTGCCGCAAAGTAGGCTTAGCGCCCGGCCTTGCCTGTCAGCGGCAGCACCAACACCGACTCGAAAGGTAGGTTCCTTCACCTAAGATTGGCTTCAGCCGGCCGGGAGCCGTTTAACGGGTGTCTTGCCGAAGTTGCCGTCGCGTTCGGAAATGATTTTCAATGATTTGAAAAGCGCCCCCCCCACCTCCTCTTTCCCCCGTCATACACATTTCGACAACTCACCGCCAACCAGGACGACCGACATAAGATTGATGGATACGCCGTAATTGGTTTCGTGATTTAATCCCTTTAGATACACTTCCTCCTTGTTGTTATCGACACGGGCTATCAGGCGGGCGCCGTGCACATCGATGCGTACCTGCGGAAACACCAGACGAGAAAAAAAGGGAACGAGACGGAGAATTAATCAGTGAAAGTGGTGGAAATTGGGCAGGTGTTTGGGAAAACGCGGTTCGGTACATGTTTAAGATTATTAATATATCATTAACGGATCATCAGTAATTATGAAAGTATCTCTTTTTCCAAATGTTTTGAAGAATTTGTTAGGTTTTAATTTGAAGTTTAATTTGCAACATAGATTCACCAAGCTCCTAAGGGTGTTCACATACAATATTAATTCGTTCGTAGAACCAACTTCCATTTTGTACACCATTCATTACCTTCCGTATTCTTACTGTTGAATCTGCAAAACGAGTGTTCCCAGAGATTGTGTTATTTTTCACAACGGCATGTCTCAAGCACCTCGATTACCTGTGCGTCAACGCATAAAAACACCGCTTTTTTTTAAATCGTACACATAAAAAGGGTCGTTGCGTACGTTTAGGTAAGCAAACAAATGTGTCTTGTGTCGCGCCTGGCGTGGGCGATGGACAAAAAAGTTCCCTTTTATGTGAATTCAATTCAATCGGCGCTTTTCAATCCATCCACAACAACATAATGTTTCAACTCCGTTACAGGCAGAACCCGTCTCAAGTGGTGCTCGAAAGGCAAAGGCCTCCGAATGGGGTGGCATTCGTTCTCTCTGACACCCTCATCGCCCGTTATCGCCTTTTTCCGCAAATGAATATGTATAGAATCCTTCCCGGAGCGGAGTTTCATTTTGTTTTAGGGGTTGGAAAGCGGCCACTTCTAGTTAGCGCTAGATTCTATCAGGCGTTGGTAAACAGAAAAACAACCCTTTCAAAAGCGGTCTTCTTGATGGGCTTAACGATATGGGCATGGGATAAGAACATCGCCCAGGTGGCAGCAACAAAATGTCCTTGAAGCAACCGGTTGTGGATGAACTTTTGAGTAGCGTTGTCTGGTGTATGATATCCAATCGTATTTTTCTCGTCACATTCAAAAGCAACGTTAGGGGTGATGTAGGACATTTCTTTTCTGGTTCTCAAGGAGTGCTTTTGAGGCTCCCTCATGTAAAATTTAATTTTGACCTCATCATGAGGTATTTACCATCCGTGTGCGCTGCCTTTCTGCTGCTAAATTGTGAACTTTTCATCATTCACTTTTAAATTGGAGTGGGCCAACCATTTTTAAGTGTACTTTTGGAATAAATTTGTTGCTAAATGGACTCGTCGCTTGGTGAAGTTAATTGCCATGATACTTCACCGCTAACATATTCACCATCACACCACTCACCATGACGCTGTGCCACTCGTCCCGGTTGAGACCCTCGCCGACGGTGACGCTCGTCGAATGGTTTCCGAAAACGTGCACCACCTTCAGCTGGCCCTTCTCGACGATGACGTACAGGGCGTACGGGTCCAGCTTCACGCCGGCCGGCGTCTTTACGTTGTGGTACACGAGCAGCCCGTGCGGCAGACGGGTGCGGAACTGGAACGATATCTCACGGCAGAGTCTGCGGAGAAATTTGAAAACGAAAGCGTTATGAGTTCGATTGATTGGAAGAGTAAATTTCAGTTCTGTCAGCTTTAGGCTAAAAATTAACCGATGAAAAACAAAACCCACACCTGTGTGGATGCAATAGTAAGGTGTGTTCACGTACCTGAGCTGAAAGGTTTGGATGGTTTCGCCGTCCATCTGTATGAAGGTGTTGTTTTTGGCAAACATGAACGTTTTCTCGTAGCCCGTCTCCTTGAACGTCAGCTCGGAGCCGCGCAGCTCGTCCGGAACCGGCGCCAGCGTGCTGCTGGACGAGTGCAGCGACCAGGCCTCCTGCGTCTGTGTGCGTACGGTCGACGACGACGGATCGGCGGTGGTCGTCAGCGGGACTGGCGGTTGCGTTTCTGCAAGTGAACGATGCCCCAGGTCGATTAGATGTGGAAAGTGAAAGCGAGAGTGGCAAACAAAAAAAAAAAAAAAACATCGCCCAATTCTTTGCGCCCTCCATCGATCATGTGTTGTAATTTATTGTTCTCACTCTCGCTTCGTTCATTCCTTTTCCCACTCGGATCTCTCCTAGCGGAAGCGGTGGAAGCGAACCGAACCAACTTCAAACACACTCCGATGGAGGCGCCTAATCCCCCGTAAGACGGCCGACTCACGTGTTTCATTAGCACACTGCTGCATGCACTGTTCGTACGTTTCGAAATTGTTCTGCAAATTGCCACCGCAGCCGCCCCAGATGAACTGCGTACAGTTGTTGATCGTCTGCTCGAAGCGATACCGATAGCCGAACGTCTGGCACTGGCCCGGTTCGCCCGGCCCGGTACATTTGGCTGAAGGGGGGAAGGAGGAGAGGCAGAAAGGTACACATATATCATCTGCAGGCCGACGATTTTCCCGGCGAACGTAAAGCCACGGGATGGGGCCACACTTACGGTACACTATTTCTTTCGGTGGTTCCATGGCGTTGGTGGGGATGGCGAGGACGGTGCCGGACGGGTGCTCAGGAACCAGCAGGGTGAGGCAAATCGTAAGCAATACTGATGCGGCATGATAGGTCATTATTTAACCGGGCTGTTACCGTTTTTTGTTGCTCTGCTGCGTTACACTGTGTTTGGGGAAGAGAAAAGAGAGCAAAAGGAAGAGACGTTTTACCAACCGAACTAAACCGAACGGCAGAAGGAACCACAAATTACGTTTATTGCAGAAGGAATGAGTAGGGTCGTGAGTGAAGCCGAGTGAATGTATCGTAAATGTGTCCTTTTCCGAGTCCGATGCGGAGGACGAAGTGTTTGCAGTAAATTAAGATTATCTCCTTAACGGTTATGTGTCGCACAGTCTCAGATTGAATCAATTGGTTTTAGTAACACGTTGTTTTAGTAAAATGATCTAAACATGAGTGACTTTATAGAAGTAGTGGAACCTCATTTGATATTTGTTATTTTTGGTAAACATCACGAGGACACACTTGTTTGCAGATAAAACAGTTTCCACTTTCCCATTCCTTCCCATTTTCAATCGATATTCGTTTAGGAAGACACCTGTTTTTCACCATCCTGGACACCAGTATCTTCACCTGCTTCCATCTTGAAACCTCTCAAACCAATATCTATCCCTTTCCTTGTTGCTTTTTGCTCGTGGAACGACGCAGCTCATGTTATGTACACCGTAATTTCCACAACAAATTGATTAATTTGCTATCATTTCTTCTGCGTGCGATACGTGTTCCGGAAATCCAGTGTCTTTCCAACAAGCCTTCGATCGCTCATCTAACTTCCGTCTCTCTCACTCTCACACATACATACTAAGACACAGCGGTGCCTTTAGCGTGAAGGAAGCTTTTAGCTTGATTTTCCGACCGGTGATGGTGGAGACGCCTGGTGCTCGATGGGAAAATGAATGCCATGAAATCTCCATAATTTGCCTGTCGGGCTACCAACATGACACCTACCCCTGCCGTTTGTTCCTCTCTCACTCCCAAACAATTTGCAGATCAATGCCTTCCGGAGATCCGGAGCGAGCTGAGACGTTGTTTTCCATGACGCGTTTGGGATTTTTCTTCCTCCCCGCCTCTCAGGGGGGCCTGTCGTTATGCCACTTTATCCGCCTAGCACGACTAATCCACGGCTGTCGTGTTAAACACTTCCCTTGCTTCGCGTGCTTGAACGAGTGTGAAGAAAATCTCATAAATCTTCCCCCGGGAGTGTGCGAGCTTTTTGAGCCGCCATGCAGCCGGATGACGCAAAAAGAAAATTTGCCAGCCGGGACCAAATTCGGTTATTAGAAAAGCTCATTACTCTTGCGTGGAAATAGATTACGCATGATGGACGGACGTGAGCGATTTGGCAGCAGGCCGGCCTGACTGGCTCCTAGACTAATACACCCTTGTGCGTCTGTGTTGGGGTGTGGGAAGAACATTATATTAATAAAAATAACGCTCATCGTTTAATCGGTGCAGCTATCAATTTGCAGAGTGTTAAAATAATACTCTAGAAGTAGAACCATGGTAGAGAGTGGAATATTTTCAATTATTCTTATTCTTCCCAACCCACCGTGGGAGGAAAAATCTCATGATACGTGCACGATATAAGGGCGTGACAGTGAACATTGTTTTTTTTCTCTCTCACCGGAATGGTGAAAAGAAAAGATTCGGGCCGCGGCACGGTGGCGTCGTAAGCGCGCAAACCATCGCCGGCAAATAACGAGTAATCCTCCCGGCTTCGGACTTGTTTTAATATTTACCTTCGCAAACCGTTCCCCCGCCAGAGCCAGCCAACACTCGGTGTATCATTAATAATTTACCGAGCAAATAAATTAGTACACCCATTGTGCGGTCCGGATTTGCCGGCGCCACCGGCATCATCTTCGAGCCATTCGCGACAGTGTGCAGAAAGGGGGTTGCATGATAGATTAACCGAGGGGTGGGTCGGTAGAAGGTGATGGCGGAGAGGTGCAGGGCGGTTATTAAAAGTCCAATAAAATTACGAGCATCACAACACCTTCCCGTGGAGGATGCAGCTTCTTTCCTTGGGTTGGAGAAAGTTTTCGCGTCGCGGAGTTTTTCTGCGATCCTAAGACACGCGAATCGAGAGCAACATTTTCCAGCCATCTTGTGCAGCCTCGCCAAGTAAAAGTTTGTAAAACTGAGCGTCATATAATTTTTAATATTAGTTTTTAATCCTTTCATCCCTCACTACACAAAGAATAAGTAAAGCTGGTTATTTACGAGGGAAAGTAAATAAAAAAAAACCCGAGAATAGCTAGGTACATTTAAAGAAGAGACAGAAAACATAAATTAATTACCCAAGTTTAGTTAAATTTAATCCACCGCGTATAATCTGGTTCACGTTATATTTTCCGTGTCACCAAGTTAACATCTTCTCTGCTCTTCTTTCACTCATTTGTTCAACATTCACTACTGTGACTTGCCCTTCGTACTAAATCTTACATTTCACCAAGTTCCGGAGACTTTCCAGATGAAGTAAGCACCAGTTATCAAGTTCTTGGAACACTCCGCTTCAGCAGGCAGTCACTTCCCGAAGCGGTGGAAACGCTTCTGGAAGCAATTTGCTCGGGCATTATGTGCGGCAAAAGTTTTTAAAACCCCGGCAGATTTGCTCAACCTGTTTGAATCCGTTGCCCGTAATTAGCGGACTAGCGAGCCGGTGTGCTCAAGAGCTGTAAGATGCAGCGAGCGTCGGGGTTCGAGTTGTTGTTTGCGCAAACAAGCGAGCCACACTTTCAAGTGCACACGAGGTTTTGGTAAACGATGTAGAACGATGTGAGGTGGTGGGTGAACGGGGGACGATTGGAGCTGGCTGGCGGCATTAATGAGTTGTTTTACGATGCCGTAACGCTGCCGGTCAGGAGAAGTATGTTTAGTGTGGTCGGCCGAGAGATAAGATAAGGAATAGGGTCAGTCGTGTCGAGGCGAATCTCCGTCGACCCAAACGAGGGAGTGAACAGTTGGGGTATTATACGGCGTGTGTCTATGTGTGTGTGTGTGTTTTTTTTTTGTGAACGATAAAGAACTACTTTCATTAGCGGGAATGAACCTTCAGGATCATTTGCAGTCCTTCGTAAGGGATTGATTTTTAACATGAGACCAATGTTATGAACAAGAAAAGTTATCTACTACATATTTTAGCTTTTTTTATGTATGGAGTTCTGTGTACACTAAAAACTCGACCAATACTTTTCACACATTAAGCTTAAGTACTGCAGATGTTGTTGAAGGTTTGTTTGATCACTATTCTTTGATAAAATCATCTAAATTTTACAATTGAAAGTCAGTTTTACTACACAAACCAAACAAGCATGTAAACAAATGTCAAGGTGTATCCAACATAGTTACCTTAAGGTTTATACATTATGGGGAAATTGATGAAATATCAAACATTTTAAATGTCGTTATGGTAACTATTAAATTCAAACATATCTTTCAAGTAGTAGTTAAAACCATTATTCTTTTCTCAATCCTTTCGTCACCGTGCAACGCCGGGGCGTCAAGCTAGTGTTGCCAAAAACTCGAATTTTTTTCTAGAGAATGTAATGTGTTTCTCAAAATAAAAAAAATGTACATTGCCTTTTATCTAGATATTTTATCAGCAGTCGTATTTTGTTTGCTTGAATAGCATTCTCACAACAATGTAATTATAATGAAATCCGTTGTGCAGCATACCACAATCCTCTCGACTTACAATGTTGCAAAGAATACAAATGCTCCAGAGTGCATTCATTGGACGCTTTGCTATGTGACCTGCTTTAAAAAGAAATTTTTCCACATTCCTCAAAACCAACCGTCGAAAGGAAAAAAAGGGGCATCGTTGGCAGAAAATTGTTGTTCAAAGGGAGATACACAAACGAGCCGCTGCATTCTACCCGAATTAGAATAATATTATGACTAATGCCAACAGATGCACGTATCGTTCGCTGGAAGAGTGATACGTTTGCTCAGGATAAATCCTTCCTTCCGTCCGTGCGGAACATTGCCTTCTGACGTTCCGAGTGTCCATCGCTGCTGTTTGATGGCAGTTTGCCCATCCGGTGGACGAGTGGTTTAGGCTGTAGAACGGTTGCTATTTACTTCCTCCCATGGAGGTAAACAAAGTGTTTCCAAATCGAGAAAGAGACAGAGGTCGAGGTGCAGCGAGTGGTCAGTTAGCCATTCTTCTAGCCAGTGCGCACCCTTTTGCAGTCACGGATGATGCAAACAGGCCACATCCGCATACGCCCGGTGGTACGTGGTATGAGATGTTGACGGAGCTGACCGCCGGACGGTGGTTGTTTTCCAACTTGCCGATGATGTACGGTAACACCGGAATGTCAACTTTCTTGACGGTAACATATTTTCCGCCGCTGCACGTGCGAGGAAAGCGACTCGTACCGGTAGACTTCATCCGGCGACCGTAGTTGGACGTGAACAATGTCCAGTAGAGGGTTTTTTTTGGTATCCTTCCTCATAAAATAGAAAGGAAAGAAATTCCGATTTGTGCAGCGAAGAATGCACACGCTCTGGTGCAATGGGAAACGTTCTGCATATCATTCGTCGAATAGGAAGACTTCCTCCAAACGTCCGAGGTCTGATTCCTCGGCCTTTCCATGCTCCTTTAGTGTGGACGACTTCTTCAGGACATTCGTCCGTATGACTCCGTACCGACTGATGTTTGCAGTTGTGAGCTGATGTGATTATGCCGGCATGCAGCACGATGCAGCACGATTGACGAAGGCGTCTGAGAGAATAGAAAGTGACAGCCGTAATGTCATTTTGTGTTGAAGGAGTTCTCCGCTACTTCCGTTGGCTCCTGGCAGCTGCACAGAACCGGAAGGAGATGCGATTACGCTCACGGGAGACATCATGGCAGCATGGCTGTGCAGCAACATTAAATAGAAATTCACACACGACCGGCCACAGAAATGCAGTGGCAGAAGTGTGCAGTTCGACACGGAACGATCATATATAGCTCGGACATATCAATGCACCCCCCTTCCTAACGTTCTGATACATTTTGCATCAATCGGTCACGTTAATGCGCTCCCGCTGACGGAAGCTGATGGTTTTATCCCACTGATTTCCGAAGAGCCTGAAACGCTGGGTTGCGGTCTCGGACGAGGTTCGGTCCGGGAGATGGCCCACTGTCACTTGCTCGAGCATGAAATGATCCGTCCGCATTCACACTCCGGCGCACGATAAATCCGATTCTCGACACGTCCGGGCGTCCTTCGGCTTCTGTTTCCAATCCCCTTGTTACCCCACCCAGATGGACTAATTTTACGGAACAAAATATTATGAACTGGGCCTAATTTTACCCGATAGAATTGGGTTTTCAATACAGCTGCAAGTGAAGGCTTGGCGTATCAGGCATCCGAGGAACCCTTCTCACCGGATAAAGACGCCACGTTCGATAAACTTATCACGTACAGCGGCAATCGAGACGGAAGAAATCGCTGTACCGTGGTTCCTATTTATCTCTACGCTTTCGGTGCCATTAATTGAGCACGAAAAAAAGGGTCGGCACGAGCTCGCTTCTTCGCTGAGCGCCGAGAATCTACTGGTGGCCAGCGAGTGTCCATAACAAAATGGGGAGTTTGTTGGTGAGCACACTTTGACAGCTCCTTTAGAGATTTCCTTTCGCAACATCCGAGGGGTTTGGAAAACTTGCCGGATGAGGCAGTGTGTAGATGAAATCTGTGCCGCTCGTGCTCGTTCCATTGAGACATGACAAACTTTTCCACCATCTGTGAGCGTGTGTTTTCGGTGTTTTTCTCAGATTTTTTGGCTTCCTTATCACTGACCCTATGGTTGGAAATAAATCAAATCGGTTTGCAGTGGAGCAAACTATGGCTTGAAACCATACAAACCGGAAAGAAAAATAACAGGGGCAAATCAAGTCCAGTGTTCGAGAAAAAGAAAAGAAGTTTTTGTAAGTGATTTATTCTCGGTAATGTTTTATTTTATCGAGTTGTCAAAAACAGCTCAGAATAAGAATCATTCAGCCCAAATTTAGAGTAAGGAGAAGCGCAGTTAAACCATATACCTGTAACCGAGCGACGTACTTGACCTGCTTTTGATCAAAATTTAGTGAAAGAGGTTTCACTAAATGTTATTGGTGACAAACTTTAATAACTGTGAGGTATAAAAGGAAAGGAAATAAGCTTTTTCATATGTGTAATATAAATAAGATAATGAAAAGTAATTTCTTTATTAACAACAACATATGTTTATTCATTAAACAATGTAATCAATGTTGTTGTATAACTTTCTAGTACCTTAATCACTTCAAACTATTCGTAAATCATTCCAAGGTATCAATTTCAGCAGAGTTACATTTCTATTTGAAAGAAGAGAACTCGTACATAATTTATCACACGAGAAATGACCGTTGAAAGCCTACCGACTCCACCGGGCACAAGCTGTAGCCGCTTGGGGGCCTATTCTTCGATATGCATGATTAAGTTTGTGGATTTAACTAGGGGCTCTCAACTTTCCTCATAGAAATTCAACACTCACGCAGCTCATTTGGGTAGCGCAGCTACTAATCGAGTTATGCGATGAAGTATTCGCACTACCCGATAAATCTGGATTTGAGGTAATTAGAGAAACTGAGACCGAAAGCAACTTTCCCACCAGAATCCTGATTACAGGACATGATGGAGGTATCGGAAATTCGTGCCAATACCGGAACCCCCTGGTCCCGATGACCGCACAATGAGGCCGGGGAGCTTTTGAGCAGAATCGGAGCCTTCCGGAAAATTTATGAAAATTATACCGAAAGCGGGATTCAAATGCGTAAACACACGGGCACACATTCTCACGCACACGTGCGTGCACGATCGCGGGCTTATGTTTTAGAAAATTAGATCCCAACAAACTTTCCACCGGTGACGGCAACCGGTTGGGTAAGAACGAAAAGAGCATCGGGCAGAGAGGTAATTATGCCGATATACTGGGGAGAACTTACATGAGGCAAGCATAATTCATGATATCCAGCCTCGCCTACACGGAGATTATCAATTTGTCCGGTGCGCGAACCTGCACAAGGGACCGCACGGTCGTGCCGAGAGTTATTTCGGCGGATATTTATTGGAATTAATTATTCACCGCCCGGTGGAGGATTGCAATCTTTCGCTCGACCGGCGATCAAACCGCCAAACCGGTCCACCGGCGTATCATAATAATTACATCGATGCACCGCACTGCAACGTACGTGCCGCGAAGCCTGCGGTTGCGATTGTTGTCCACGTTTGGGTCGTTATTGTGTTTTTCCTGACGGAAACCACCGGCGCATTAGTTTGCTCTAATCGAGCGCTCGGATGCGTGTGACTGCGCTAAGCTTCTTATTTCCGCGCTTTGAACGGATTCCGCCGACAGAACGATATCAATTACACATGAAAAGCCCACTTAAGTGTAAATATTTGTTCACTGGTGCGATGATTTATGCCTCGAATCGGGGGGGTATCGATCTTTAAACTATTGTTTGAAAGATAGTCACATTCTGGGGGATTGATTGGTGTAATGTATTTGAACTACTTTTGATTTCACTGTGGATAAGTTGTGTTTAGTTTGAACTATGGATGCTGCGGGTGTATTTATTAATGTATTGATTAGTTCAAAAGCAATTTACATTTCCGTAGCAATTTCAAAACTAGCTAAAATGAAAGGATAGTGTAAATGGTGAATTACAACTAAAAATTTGATACACAATTTTGTTTACCTTCAATGGTTTGGAATCTTTTCAGTGTTTGAAATCAATTTTGCACACTTTTAGGCACTTGCGTAATATACACGTCAGCAACACTTGATCATCAACTTGTATAACAGAGGGAATTGGTTTGCCACACAACATTCAAAACACTTAACTAAAACAGAAAATTAAATAGATTCACTGTTAAAAATTAAACAAACTTCGTTGGATTCTTATATTTTTATATAAAACTTAATGCACTGTTTTGTTATATGGAAATTGAAAAAAAAATACAACTTAATCGGCAAGTAACACTTAGATCACACAATTGTATTGCACAACTCTTGAATCAAGACGATGAATCATCACATCCCATTGTAACACTATCTTCACTAAATTTGACTCCGAAGAGAGCAACGATGTCTTATCGTAATTGTGCTGGTTCGCGGAAGCATTTATGTTAACCACTTTCGTTTTGCTTCTGGTAGACGTTCACTCAATCAGAGCGGTTTAAGATATTATCACTTGTTATTCTTGAGGACTGGCCATGGTTGTATCTGCCAGAGGAAAGACACACAAACAAGCAGAGGTTTTTTTCTTTTCGATTATTTACTCACAATTCACAACAAAACCGTTAATCCAAGGATTCACCATATTATTTCAATTGCTTCTTTTCTAAATCGTCGTTATAGTGCAATCTCCTGGAATGTATTCATCTTTCCATTTTTCTCCTACTCCTTGTCGATTTTTTTAGGAACTAATTCGCACTTCCTTTATCACACTATTACTTTCCACCAATGATCTGTCAATTGATGACATCCTAGGCAATGCCGGGGAGATTAAAGTGGAACACAACTTTCGACTCCCTGGATCACTTCTTAGCAGTAGGCAAGGGCACACATATTTTCTTTATACACTGAAATCAAGGACCTTCTTCCGATTCGCCGACCGTTCGCCTTTTCGCTCGTTTCGGTAGCACTGCCACATGACGACTAAAAGGCTAACCAGCTTCGATCGATCCCGGGTGCACTACATAACGAAGGCGACAGACTACACACTGCAACTAAGACGACGACGACGACGAGGAAGGTAATTGCGCGCCAGTTGATGTTGCATTCCAGTCTCGGAAGCATCTCGCAGACTGACTGACTGACTGACTGTGACTACTTGAAGGCATTCGCCGCAGAACACACGGCTGCTCGGAGACGATCGCGTACTGATCACGCTCACGGTGGCGGATAATTGAATGATGAGTCGTGCTTCAATTTAAACTCATCACTCCGGTGTTCGTCACACCATCTACCTCCCGGTTGCCGGAAAGTGGAGTTTCTAGTGGACGGATTCTTTTCAGAGCTCAGTTGCCGATGGTTTATCAAACGAGGTGACGAGGAAGGGTGGTAGATCATAGAATAAGGGAAGGTGCAGGCCGTTGTCGTTGTGATATGAAAAGGTTTCGCGCACAAAAGACATTCTTACGCGGTAGAATAGCAGAAACCTTTTCTTCACCGACATATGAAATGCACCATAAAAAGTTTGAAGTATCATTCCTAATCTCATTTCAAGAAGTTGTAGAAACTTTTAATTGAAATTTGAAGAGCATTCATAAAATCCGTTAGAGCTCCTGATTCATTCAACTTTAATTAACAACAGTTTCAATTCTATGGAAAACATAATTTTCAAATTGATAGCATTTTTTAATGCCTCGTTTAAGTGAAACAAACAGTCTCTAAATGGTACTTTAATTTCGGTAATGGTAGCACATCCTGTTCATTTTCGATTCCAACAAAGCTATTCTATGCCAGGATTTTCGACGAGTATCCGATGTAGCACATGTAATTAAACGCTAAAAGCCACGATGCCGAACTTTTCAGCTTGAACTCTTCTGTAATCGAATTCGATTGGTTTTGTTTTTCTTTGTTCGATTGCTTTTGGAAGTATAGGATTCGTTAATGGGATGGAGGAATGAAAAGGTTATCAGCCAACGGTGAAAATTGGAAAGATACTTGTTTATAACTGGCTAACAGGAACCGACCACACCAAGTTGGTGGGTGGTAAGAGAAAAGCAATTACCGAACATTTAGAAATGTGTATTGGCTAGCCATTAAAGGAAGATCAAGGTGCTTATTGAAGCATTGAATGTGTTGATTTCATTCATGAATCAACATTTCATTCTGGTCTGTTTTGTCCCTGTATCCCGTACCAGGCGGTTTTATTCTATTTGCAACATCTTCATCTAAATGAGTCTAGTGCGGGTTCAGAACCAAAGCACTACCGTCTAACGTTAGTCATCAATTAAGTAATTTTGCTCATCAAGAGACCGGTTTATGGATGTTTTTTTGCGTTAGAGGTTGAACCTGAGAAAGATCCTCATACTTGAAACCAACACCCCTTCCTACCATCATCTTAGCTCAGTTGTACGCTGTGTTGGAACGAGGGTAAGTTAATTTAGCACGTGACGAGTAAACGGAATTCCGGGGAACACTCGGACAGTAATAAATAATTTTAAACTGGTTTCGTGTTACAAGTAGTATAGAAGATTTGTGTGGTTTTAATGGCGTTAGTCCCATGAACCACAGTTGGCTCTGTCTGCACCTTGGGCGCACTGCAACCACGTTGGGTTTCTCTAGGGAAATATTCCGAATCTCAAAACCTACTTTGATTTATTGCTTTTCTTATTTACTTGAGATAATTTATTAGATTAATTTAAAAGCCGTACACATGATAGTTGTGGATGATTTTGGGCGTTTGATTGGAAGAATTCTTTAACAGGAAAAATAAAAAAAATTCACAAATTTTATACAGGAGCATTAGAAGAATTCAAAAAATTAAAGAAGCTTTCTAATTGTCTCACTACTTCACACAGTCGAGTTGATGTTGACAGATTAATCTATTATCATGCAAAATGAGTACCGACAAAACAATGGTTTTCAGATGTTGTCGTACTGCTTCACACGTTTCATACTTAAGACGAAAAAACGGCAACTTTCTTTTACTTTTCTTATGCTGTGGTGCCGAAAGTTTTCTCCTTTGTCATCCAGGTCACCATTGTTTGGTGGTCGTTAATGGCAAAAAGTGTTGGAGAGACCCGAAGCACCATGTCTCATCATGTCTGCATCCTTATTCCGTGGTGCTGTTTTGTCCCGAGAAATGCATTCTATTTCCTTTCAGATACCAGAAGCACCTGGAAGTTGCCATTCACGCTTCTTGCCCTCTCTTTTAAACACATCAACTTTCCACAACCCGGTGAAAAGTTAAACCAAAGTTGAGCGTTCTGGCAGACCTGTTGGCTTTTTTGGCGACACTTGTTTGCCTGGGGTTGATGTTTAACGCGTGTAGTTTAACGCGGGATGCTGTTCAGTCTTCTTATCACCGGCATGAATCCAGTGCCCCAAACCCTTCAAAAGACTCTTCTGGCATCCTCCGGCAATTATACGGAAGATGAGAGCTACAACAGAAAACAATTCGAAACCGGAAAATTAATTACGATCGTTTCTTTTGAACTGTTATCTCGCATGACGTACAACGGTGATAGGGGATCAGCTTTGTGGAAAGTTGAAAACCTCTGCGAAAGGATGCAGCGACTCGACGATATGGGGGTCTTTTATGGCAGAATGTTTACGGTCGTTGTTTCTTAGTTGGAACTTTTCTCCCGTAAGAAATTGGTGGTGACTTTTTGTGTATAGTGAAAAAGAAAACAAGATGACTGTGGGTTAAGAGTAACGAACTAACATCTTGGGAGAGAAAAAGTGCTTCGAATAACGAAATCTACGGGGAACGACTGAAAACTACCATGGGTGGCAAGGTATACGACCTAAATATGTGATATGACCCCATCTGGTTAACTGATTGGAAATAATGCAACAGATAAAATGGCTCCATTTTGAGGACGCCTTCGTTGGATTTTTCTGGAACCCACACCGTCCAGCAGTAGAGTGTACTTTCCTATGCATATATGAAGTCCGTGTCGGTCGTTAGTTGGAATTGCTGTTGGTTAAACGTAACCAATCCAAGCGAGCCCAAGAAAAGTTTATTAATTACAAGTTCGAGCTTGTTGTCTTGTAAAAAAGTTGGTTGAGATGTCATCAAAAGATTAAATTGGCCAGAAAGGTTTACCACTTATTTAGCATGGGTCAGAAAACGTGTAAGCCAAAGTGTGTAGTTACGGTTCGGATGGATAAATACCGTTTGATAGACAGATAAAAACGTAATGTTGAAAAAGTGAAGGAAAAAGCGCTCAAACTTGATACTAGAAAACGAAAATAGTAGTAAGTTGCCAAAGAAGGTGAGTATAATTTCGAAACTGTGCCCGAATGTATTTCAATATGTACTTGAACTTTCTTGTTTTGTTGCTATTGCGACCCACTCTGGTATGACACGTACAACTTTATTCCTTGCAGGAACCCAAACTTTTGCTACTCTAGCAAAAAGCTACAATCAAAGTTACGTCCCAAAAAGCATCCAATTGTATGGCTATGTTCGACCAGTTGATGACTCTTTGTTATTAACCAGCATGTGTCTGTGTGCGTGTGTGTGTGTGTGTGATGGTAGGTTTTGGACTCGATTTCTTACGCGAAACAAAGAACACTCATTGCCGACAGTTTAGTCCCAGTTTTAGTATCTATGCTGGTTTCGTGGTGGGAAATGATAATCGAGGGTGCTAGGGAGCTGGCCGGAAAAACTCGGTTCGTTGCGTCTGAAAATGGTCCACTCAAATTCGTCCCGAAGCCCCACGGGTGTCCCGTGGCCCGTGGGTCTTCAACCTGCGATCGGACTTTGTCTGTAACTGTATCCGCTTATCTAATTCAGTCAATTGTCGTTACTTAAGGAAGTTATTTGATTCAATAATCCACCGTAAGCGCAGGCACCTACCAGAAGACGACCGTCGGCCGAACGCAACGGTCCGTTTGTCCCTTCGGACATCCCCACGTTCGCCCTCTAAGGTGGAGCGTTTTGGTAGATAAGCCTATAAGAAATTCACTAGCGTGCTCTCTTTCGTGCCTGGCGCGATGTTTGCACCGAGAACACTTGTACCAGCGTGTCTCGCACGTCTAACGTGGTGGCACTAAAACCTTCTGCAAATATTTCCCTCACCGAAGGAGAGGCCCATCCAGGGGCTTCCTAACGTCCAGTTCGAGCTGTTTGTCGAAACAATTTGAACACATGTCCGAAAACCGCCACACCGACGGGCCGCGATTGTTGTGGATGCCGTAGGAAAATGTCTCGGTTTCGAAACCCCACACCGTCCGCCCGAGGGAAGGGAAGGGCAAATCACCGCCATTTAGCGGTGACCCTAAAGTGAATATCGCGGCGAGGGGCAAGCGGCCATTTTCCTCGGACGGTTAGCTGCACCAAACTGTCAAGCAGTGCAACTCGCCCTTTAATGAAAGTTTGTTGCAGCTCCGGCTCATTTGCATGCAATCTAATCGAGAGCTGTACATCGCGACGCTGCCTACCGAACCGTCGGCTCGGGTTGTCTCGAGCTGGGGCGGTGTTGGATGACAAATTCCTTCCCCCCGCCTTGCGCCTTGAGCGCCGCATGTCGTGCGGCGGGGCCGTATCTGTAGATTACTATCTTCATCTAATGAACGAAACCGTGTACTAACGCCAGGAAACATAACCGCCCCAAGTGATGTCCGCGGGCTTTGTACCAGGGAAGTACACTTCACCGGCAAGAATGTTTCTGTTTGAGGGCCAACATGCCGAAGACGGTCAAAATGGTTCGACATTTTCGGAATGGTCACGCGAGCATACGTCACACCGTCATTAATCACCGTGAGCAATCGTTTTAAGAAGAACATGTTAAATGTTTTGGATCTTGTGTTTCAGATAAGGGTATTTCGAAAGTATTGTTCATTTTGTTGTTACGAGAAAGTGTACACAACTAAAACGTCTTAAAAATGTACAATATCTGGCATTTGCGAGCAAAGTAAAATTCGGTACGAGGACCTCACTCTGGTTCAAGGTTGCAATAAAACAAGCTTCAACCGATGGCGTTATCAAATTTAGAGCAAGCTTAGTGTACTCCCAGGAGCCGTTTCGATTTTCTGAACGTCCGGGACGGCATTTGGCAATAAAAAATGGCCATACACTTTATCCACGTCGTTATCACAACAAGCCCGGTGCCTGGCGAAATTGAAATAAATTGGCCAATTATTATTTGTGCAAGGCCCTCCGGGGAAAACTACCCAACGGCGCACAAACAGCCCGGTGTGGAACGGTGCGTGGATCATCGCGAAAGAGACACCGGGGGCCAGATTAGGAGCGTCGAACGAACACGATTTGGTTGGCATTGGTGGTGGAAAGATTTGCAAAATAAAACACGTGTTCGACCACCGAACCGACCTTTGCGATAAGGTGAATAGAATCGCGACTCGGACTCGGGTAGTTGCTAACGGTTGTCGGTGTCATCGGTTCATCTCGGTGGCCTATTGCCCGTTGTCAGTTTTATAGCACCATTTGCCAGAATCACTGATAGGCACGCGTATCTTATCGTAAGATTTGTGAGGAAGTAAGCCTCAAAGACACGGTTTGCGAAAACCGGGCACACTTCGCGATTCGCTTATCAATTTCGCAGATAGCAGCAACCTGGAAAAGAAGCCAGCAGCCAAAATGAAGCATAAAATCAATCAGCGCCATTAAGAGAAGCGCTAGCGTTACGCAATCGACACCAGGCGGGGGTAACGCGTTATCATTATCGTTTAATTTTGGAGTGATTTTGAAACTCCGACTAGCAGGTTATTATCGACTGAGGCTATTTCGATCGAATGCTTATCGGTTGAATTCGTCGAAAGATAAACCCATCCAGTGGACTTATGGCTATCTCGACTCAGCACACAAATTCCGCTGATTGCTATTTGGAAAACTTATTCGTTTTCTAATGTTTTGCGTTTGAACATGCTATTCGAGTTTAAATTGCGGGGCTTGGCATTTCCAACCGTGTGCAGGGCCAGGCAATGCACATCGTGGGTGGTGGATGCAACAATTTAAAATAAATTTACCCACAGGCGCAACCAACGAAGCGTGCCGCAAATCAACTTTCGAGCGAGAAACCCGTTCGTTCACGTGCGCGCCTCGGGCAATGCGCCACCACCAGCGGGGAATTGTGTTGCTTGCGTCATCGCTTGAGGTGATTCTTGAATTGGGACTTTTTGTCCGCAAAACAGCACAACGTGTTCCCGGCGAAGGTGCATTGGACATCAATTTTACCCTTTTTTGGGTTCGTTTTTTGTCACCGTGGAAGATATTTCCGGTATCGACTGGATTGTTCCGGCCGGATTGGATGTAACAGCCCCATGCCGGTGGCGTACGCGTGTGGTGGTAGAATGGACCCGCCGTGAAGCAGTGAAGCAAAAATTGACAAAATATTGATGCCGCGAGGGACTTGCCAATGCCGTCCGGGTGGTGGTAGATAAGATGGTTTCTTTGTTTTGTATTGAGCAGTTGATAAGATGTTACAGCGGGACAGATGTGTGGCTAACGGGAAGCGAACTTTTTTTTTCGTTTTTGCTTTGCAATTTTTATACTCGTTCAAATCATTTACCGAATCTGGTGTGTTTTTTCTTCATGAGTTTCATGTGTTTTTCTTCATGTTTAAGTCAGGTGGTGCCCTCCAGTTGTTTGTTTTATTTTGATTTGCAAAAACCGAATTTCTTGTTGGGTCATGTGATTGTGATAGAAGTTTATTGCATTTAAAAAAATATATTATTGCCTGCTACTTGTGTCTGTTAAGTGTCTTTAAACCATTAAAAAATCTCAGATAGTGGTTTTGAAATTAACAAAGAATTTCCTTTAAATGAAAGTGCGGATAGTTTCTAGCCATCTAGCAGTCTACTCCTTGACATTCTAGTCAAGAGTTGATATCTGAAATATTTTAAGCTATTTGGCAGTTGGTGGTTTTGAAAGGGTCTTTAGCTCTCAGGCTCTCTTAAGAAGAGGAAATTTCCTATAGCGCAAAAGGACACCCGAAACCCATTAGAAATTTTTCCAAACGATTTGGCAATCGTCGTTGCAAAAAAAATCTGAAAATTTTTACCAGTTTTTCTTTCTCCTTGGTTAAGTCACAGCTGATGGCTCTTAACGTGTGTGTGAGTTGAAAACGGGGTCCGTTTTTTTTCGTTATGTGCACTTGATCGCAAATGCACTCTAGGGCGTGATTTGCATTATCGAGCATCCGGAAAAAGAGAATAAAGTTTCTGGGGTTTCAACGAGAGGCAAGGGACCCAAATCAAGCGACACAGAGAATAAGGCTTCCAAAAACCGACAAAGGTGTCTTCGGGGCGGCACCGATTCGAACTAAAGTTTTACATATTGGAATTTTAACTATTCTCGCCATTAGAATGCAATTTGCAACAGAACCAACAACTGAGTGGAATTCGGTGTCCCCAACCGGTGAAGGAGAACGGTGGAACCGAGATGGATGGACCGCTATGATTCCTATATGAATACCGACTGAATTCTAGTTAGCAGAATTCTTTCTCGATGCTCTTCTTTCGGCACTGCACTGTTTCTTGCCTTTTTGAACCGTTTCACACTCACAGCAAGTGGATAAAAACCCGTTTAAAAGAATTGTGTCAGCGGGCTTCCATTCCATTGGAAACCATATTTCAAATACTCGTATAGGCCAAAGTATTTATTAATCCTTCGTCACCGTTCGGCTCCTCTTTGTGTGCTACGTCTATTCTCTTCTCGGAAGTATCACTGCTCCCAAACGGGCGAATCTGCACAGACATTTGCAATTTAATGGATTTTCTGATGAGCATAAATCACGAATGGAGATTCCACTTTTTTTTTGTTCGCCACTACGATTTGAATATTTCTTCACTTTGCCGTTCACTCCGGAACACACATTTCACGAGCGAGCACTGGGTGAAACCGTAATGGACACATTTTCCACTTCTAGCAGAACTTTTCACTAGAATTCCATCACCTTAGAATTGAATTCTTTGAATTTTTTCATCCAATTAGCACATATTGTTTTCGTTTTTTCACAACTCAGAGGTCAAAGAATGAAAATTTTGTTCGATTCAGAAGGAAATTGCGCTTGGAGTAGATTTTCCTCGGTTCGCCTCCGGTTATTCCGTACCGACGTGTTCGACAGCTGGCCACCGGCGACTGCTGGCGATGGCGATCTTACGATTACTAAGCGACTAAGGAACGGCCAAGTCAATGCTCGTAGGCGTTAACGACGCTGGCCGTGATGGCGGAGATGGCCACTTAAGCCACTTAAATGCGATCCGGTGCGGTGTGCGTGGTGTTTGTGATTCGAAACGACGGCCAGACCGTGGCGAGGTTCGGGAAAAAAGGCATGTCCGAGAGATCAAGCCGAAGGGAGGTGTGGAAGGTAATAAATATCTTGATAAACCGCAACCGTGCTTTGCGCCTTCTGCGGTCAGATACGAACCGACGCTGCAGCGGAGATAACGATCTAGCGACTTTAGATATCGCTAGCAAGGAAGTGTAAGCTCTGTGGTTGTTTTTAAATTTTATCTTCTTGGTGTCACTCCCGGAGGTGGTTGATCTTTGACTTTGCAGGCCCAGTTGAGGGAAAAGAGTATTCCCGCTTCACGACATGCTGCAGAAAACGACACGGCACTGTAGCTACGATGGGATCAGATTCGTGATTTTATGCACCATTGCTTATCATAGAAACACACATTAACACGGCAGGTGAGATTGGAAAAAGAAACTGCGAAGGAAGGCACCGATTTGAACCACTTTCCACACCCAACTAACCGTATGCTATCTCGACAAGCTCCCGATGGTCGGCTGAAGACACTGTAACCGCTGCTATGTTCGAGAGATCTCGCCTCCACCTTCCGGGGGGAAAACAGTCCCTCTGTTCAACCGTGCACTTCGACGGCTCGACTCGAACTGATACGCAGCAGCTGAGCTCGGTGCGCTGATAAGCTAGATGGTGCCGGTGCGCACGTTGTCCACCATATACACGGCCAAGACACGCCCGAGGTGCCGGCTGAAGGTGGCAAAAATCCCGTTTGAGCTCCAGGTGATCGCGCGCGAGCGCGAGAGTGAGCGGATGCGCGATGCTACCTACAGCTGTTCGCGGAACTCAGCGAGAAATCAGACCGATTAGTTGTTGTTTTCCAAAGATGATTTAAAACTTGTTGTACCTTGTACACCTTCATCTCTTCTCAATCTGCTATAGTTTTTGTGGGGGTTTTCTAACACTCTGCGCTCTTGTATTCCTATTCTTCGTTTGAACGACATTTTTCATCGCTTCCATAATCTTTGCTTTGGAAAAGCCTATTTACACAACAACTGATATCCGAGCGCTTACGCAACCGGTGGGCGAGGAAGATGAGCCCAATGTTTGCCGACCTTATTGACGCAATTCACAGCTGGAGCGGTCGCCACTTAGCACCGGTTGGAGAATCTTGCCCGATTTACCCACAGGGACCTTACGCTAAATCTGTTTTAAACAGTCTGCTTATAGTGGATTTCCAGACCAACCGTGGAAGCGCTTTCTACTGGCTTATTTTTAGTATAAGTGTATAAAAAGCTTGAAGTTGGAGGTATATTGTAGTCATAACGAACACCACCAATCTTTTTAGAGAGCCATTTTATAGCGTAGGCTTCTGTATTGATAAAGCTAAACATAATTAACCGATAAGAAACTGGCGTACCTCTTTTATGGTATAGCGACAACACAGAATGGGGAAACAAATTGTAGAGCTCTGGTATCGTTGGAACAATTTTGTCTTGGCGTGGCCTGTTGTAGTATAGTCACTTTGTTCTGGCACATAATTGTTGGCACATAAACGGCAAACCCGATACCCGGATGCATCCAAGACGGCACAGTGTTCTGCTCACCAAGGGACTATTTTTTCGCATGGTGACAACAGAAACAATTACGATCGTAAGCATAATTTATCGCTCGCTCATTGTTAAAGTGTTCATTTGTAGCGATGATGGTGGTCACAATCGGAAAGAACCATGGCACGATGGGGCTTCGGTTGCTCGGTGCTGGTTAAGGCCCCATGCCGAGTCGCATGTTGAAGTGTGATCTTGTGGCAATGTCGTATGCACTTCCTAATTATTGCTGCTCGCTGTGGACTTGTGGCACGTTGCATTTGCCGAACGAGACGTTGGTCCTTGAGCTTATCGATAAATGACGGACGCCCGTGGAGGAAAGGTTCTTTTAGCTAATAGGTTTTGCAAGGTTGTTGCAATTAGGTTGTTTTATCGAAGATCGTTGAGGACCTAGTTTGCTAAATGAATATAGCTCTCTTCTTCTCTAGCTAGGAATTTAACTTTATTTTAAACCCAACCCTTACGAAGATTTCCACTAGCTTTTCATCTACAATTAATGGAGGTTCATTAGATGCCTTTTCCGGCAGTGGGTTTGTGTTCATTTCCCTTTCGATAACATAAATCAAACCGCCACGACCACGGCTGCCGTTGTGTGAAGCGAAAATGCTTTTTATATTTATAAGGTGGTAAGTGGGTTTACGTCGACCATATCCTTAGCGGCACATCCTGAACACGCTGTGCTTCTTAGAAGCCGCTGCCGAGCTTTTTTTCCCTTTTACCAGCCACGAAAGAGAACAGGCCCGCCTTTGAAAAAGCACTTGCAAAGTCGCTTGCCTACATTCAGGCGACAACGGAGCGTACACAGTGGGTTAAATTGTGGATATATTTTTGCTCATTGAATTTAGGGGAAAGCATTTAAATAAGTTAGGAAAGTACATAAGAAATGTAAAGAAAATTCAGAGTTAGAAACAATGCACACTATTTAATCATATGGTAAAATCCAGTCATGTAAGTAACACAGTTTTCCTCAAATAAGCGGATTTATAGTGTAATACGAAACAGCTTTCCCATTGTGCTCAGCCCTGTGCTTTGTCGACTAGCAGTCGACATACGAACATGACGGCGGGCACGAAGTTTTCCAACGTCTCGAGATGCGCTTCACGGTGTACGGGTCTAATGGTTATCCACATATTTTATGGTTTTCTTTTCACGTGTGCATAATTCTGTACGTAGCTCGCGTTTTTCGCCACACTGTCGAATAGTAGCCGAATCTAGCCGCCGTTAAGTGGTCTCGAAATGTGTGCTGGAAGGTGGCGATGTACGTACGAGCGCTGGCTCACAGCGGTTGATTTATGCGGGAAAATAATTTATCCTATGAGATTCAAATGGATGGATATCAATTTAAGGAAGAGAAATGTCTCTAGAAGGGTAAGCAGGAAGAATCTGTTTAAAAGGTCTCGTTATTGAGGAACAAAAAAACTTTGATGGAATCATGTGAATTATGAGATTTATTTAAGGTATGGCAGTATCACTAAATAATGTTTAATGTTAACTTTCAGTCGAGGCATAGATTGGAAAGATTTAAAACATTATAGTTAGGCAAAGTTGCACATTTTTTGAACCTTCAAGTCATAGTGCGACCTACGAAGCTCACACCGTTTCGGAGGAAATGGAATGTTTTTGACCTTTCCGACGGTGAACTTCCCCGTTATGACGTACGCGGTATACCGGCACGCCGAAAGACGATCCCGAACGCGCGTCTTTCGTCTTTGAAATGTGTACGCGTGGCCAAGATGTTTGTTGGCCGCTTCGTCTGTTGTTTTATCGGGCCGTTTTCCATCCCTTCGTCTTTTCTTCGCCACTCGCGCTCGAATGCGTTCTGCTCGGTCCGCATGGGTTCTTCTCCGACTATAATTTCATATTTCTCGGTTTCCTTACGGCTGATTTTGCCAGCATGCTTTACCGGATCGGTGCATCATGCCATTCGCTGGCTGTGGGAAGATCGGAAGAGAATGATGTATGTGTCGTTTTTGTGTAGTCCCATTTCCTTTATCCACGTTATTTTGCAAAAAGGAACTTGCGACTGTTATTTGTTTATAAAGAGTAAGAGAAATATTTTGAAATACTTAAAAATAACTAAATCAGTTTTGTAATTGTACTCGATTTAGTTTAAATTGTTTTTGCTTGCAAGAGTATCTAATGATATGGAATGTTCGCTACTTTTAGTTATTTCTGTTTCAGTTCAACCAATCTTGTTTTTGATGGTACGTTTTGATTTTTTCTCCGATAAATCGTTCAACATTTTCCGCGGGCTTTGGCCATTCATTCAACTCGTCGATCGGCACTAACACTGCTTCACCGGCCCACGCTTAGCAAATTCCTCGGCTAGCGGCCCTTCGTCTTGAATCGCGAACGTAGAAACAAGTTGCCAGATGCACACATCTTCCCGTGCACATTCGCGTGTGTCTCATCAGCGAACACGACACGGAGGTTAGACCATAAAATGTGCAATTAAAATTTATGAAATGCTTACAAAATGGTGTAGGTTATATGCTCCCGTTGCTCTTCTATCTACTCGGTGGATGCAGCTGTGGTGCATCAACGGAAGGATGGCAGCCTTTTCTCGGTACACTTTCCGGTTGTACTTTTGTGCACCTCGTCGTGCCAGCTTCGAAAATTATGTTATGTGTTTTGGGAGTATGGAACTGATAGATATTTACGATATGACCGGTACACGCGAGGGCGCTACAACTGGGGAGAAAAGTAGGGTACATTGCACTTGCGGTGTTCGCAAATGGGGCCAAATTGGCATTTTAGGTTTGACATGCAGTTGGTGCAATGAACGTGGGCAAAGCACCAATTTTTCAGCATGTAAAGCTTTAAATTCCAAACAGCATGCTTGAACTTTAAATTCCACAAAACCATATTCGAAATAATTTAATCCGCTTTAAGGCATACTGAAATCTTTAACTTTCGCACATTTTAATTTGCCGCAATTATTGCGAAAATTCCATTCCCAGAGTTGATGAAAATAAATAACAGTGAACCAGCACGCTAAAAGCACGTTTTCCAAGCGACAGACCGCGCATTCGGTAGATCAAAAAGATAGATCAAATAAACTGCCGGAGTAAAGTAATCATTCGGTGCGCGTTGGGAAGAATTTAGGATCGGATGTTGCTTATGTCTCTCTCTCTCTCGAATCGCTTCTTTCCTCCTGTTCCATTTCTCTTCTTCCTGGGGGGCTACTTGGGTTTGGCTCTGATGGTGTAATAATCATGTATCTGGCATAAATGAAGGAACCGGGTAGGGTAGGTAAAAATACGACCATAAACTACACACCGCAGCAACAACAGAGGCAGCGGCGAGTCATTGAAACCTTCTCGTACAGGGGAAAGAACATCTTGAAAGGGCAACAGAATTCAAACGAAATGTAATATTCTCACCAACACCAGGAAGCGTGCGTCAGTTCGTCACGCGTCAGCTGGATGGATGAATGTTTGTTCCCATCGGGCTCCCGGTGGCGGTGAAAAACCGCGAGTGGGAAGCGATTGAAGATGTACAACCGGTGTATGGTCGATTGAGAGCTTCGAAACAATGCGATTGCCTTGGCCACGCCGAGCTGGAAGCTTTCGCAAGTGAGCTTTTGGAAGATCCGTAAATCACCGTATCTAAAACAATGTTTTGTTTTTCTCACTTAGCAGAAGTTTCTCGTTCGCCTAATATTTCTTATAGATCACCAATTTTGTTTCTATATTCATGTGTTCCAGTATTGTGGTATCGACCACACGGCGAACGTTGCAGTCCATCGTCTCCGAGCGTGTTTTACTGTTCTGTGCACATTTTGTCTATCTTTGGTAACTTGTCGTGAGCGTCATCCGGTATCGTGGGAGCAGTAATGGGTGTTTCGCTACACTACGAAGCCACTACGCCGCGTTCTGGCCGGCATTTGCTGAAGAGACCGTGGACTAAATGTGTCGATCGTTAGCACACGGTTGGCCGGTGGTACGAATCGGAACAATCTCAGGGTTACGGAGCCTTTTGCGTACGAGATGAGATCATGCGGCCTCGGACACGAGGTACAATTTAGGCCGAACGACGGCGGTGGTGATTTAGTGTGCAGCTAATCCTGCGCCATGGATTTGTCGAACGCAGTGGCCATAAAAGGATACACTGAAGGAGAGGAAAGGACAAGATAAGGTGCGGAGTTTGGATTGAAAAGTCGTGTTTCGTTAGCCTTGGTTCGTTTTATAAGTCGTCGGAAGTATGAACTTCCCCAAAAATCAATGTGTTGTTTTAAATAGTTGGTACCGCAAGCAAAAAGTTTTTTTTTAAAATAAATATAATGATGATGTTATTGTTAATCCCAAATTACAAGAAAATACAAACTAAACAAATTTAAATAACACATTTTTAAATAGTACAGCGTCAACGAAACACCCTGTTGTTCGATCCAACGTTCGTCTGCATTCGCGCATTGAAGTCTCTTGTTTTGCAGCATGCTCTGCATCATGGTTGGCTTTTCTCCCGCTTGGCTGCGCTGCAAAGTAATCGCGCCACCTTATGCTCCCGCTCTCGAAGGCTCCAACACATGTAAAATCATGATCACGAGTCTAGTTCACTTCAACTGAGGCTCCACGAAAATAGGCTCTATTCCGGGGGGATCAGTTCTCTCTCGGTTCACCCCAAACGAAACGACCAGAGAAAAGGCTCCGCTGAGAAGATCGCGAGCGATCGCGAGAAAACTAAACATGCAACCCCCTGGCAACGATGGCGGCGTCGTACGAGAGAAATGGTCGAATTTGTGCGCTTTCCGGTGCATCGCGTCATGATGGCGGCCGGCGCTAGGAAACAAAAGCGCTCTTTCTCTCGCTCCCGGCTCCTCGGCTCGGCGGGAGGCTTTTCGGCTCCAAGACGCTGTAAACTCGCGGTTCTGGGAAAGCGTACTCCGTGCCGAACCATTCGCCAGTTGGCCGTCGCACAAGCCAGTACGCGTCGCTGAAGCGTGTTGCGCCTGCGTGAGAGTCCGTCGTGGCGTCGTTCGCCTATCCAGTGTGTGTGTTTTTTTTTGTCCCTCTGACTTGCGCCCCATTTTGACCCCGCGCGCCGACTGCTCCATCGTGCGCCTACGGGTGGCTGTGTGTGAGTGCGCTGGGTTTTCTGAACGCGACTCGTTTGGACGTGTCCCGAACGGGGCGAGTTTTGGCGATCCGCAGTTTTTGTGCAGACTTATCAACTTTACCCTCAAGGTGTAGTGTGTAGGGTGTTTTTCTTGTGCTTACGAAATTATCACCACCCGAGAACGGACCGTTGTGCTGAGAAAGTGTAGGTTTTCTACTGTCGAGCGGCACATTTTCGAGTCAACCCCATTAGCACCGACGATTAGCACCGCCATAAAGATTCGCTTGCATGGCGGAGGAGCACGTCCGGAAGGAACGTATCAAGAAGCAAGGAAGTTGTTTGCCTCCTCGAACGGTCACCTGATCTCGTGATGGTTTGCAATCTGATTGCGAAATTGTGTTGTATTTTTAAAAAGTGACGTGCTGTTGATGTGGTGATTTTCTTTCAATTTTCCCTCTACCTACAAACCTTCAGCTTTTTAGTAATTCCTGTTCCAAACTCGAAGCAAAGGGTGGCATTTGAAAAAGAGGGTTAGTCGAAACAATCTCCCAAAAACAAAGAGGAAAGTCGTGGACAGTGGACACGGTTGTAAACATTCATGCCTCACGTTCGTTCGAACGAACGTTCAAAGTCACGATTCGTTCGCTGCTTCGGACCGTAGCATTGCTAATAATTGGTTCGCTCTCGTGGAACATCTCATTGCGCCGGCTAACGGATTTTTTCTCCCGGGGACGTGAAAAACGTGAACCAACCAACGTCGATGGGGTGTGGATGGTAGCAGGGGCACGAGACCGGTCGGATGCCTCACAATCCCGAGGGGCGCCCTATTTAACGATGGTTAGCGCGAGGTCGGTGAAAATGTTGACGTCGTTCGGTCCCGAGCCGTCGATGACGATTGTGGTTTTGAGAAAAGTGGCCCCCTTTTTTGTTATTAATGCTCGCTTTGGGGTTGCAAGGGCAACCGGAACCTTACCTCAGGTCGGTGAACGTGGGGTGGGTTTCCCCTTTTGATACTCCTGGATTATGCGGTGGTTGGGAAAATCGTGCTAGTGGTTGGATTACAGTTTGATTTTGTCAGAACGAAGGTGTGATGGAGCCGCCATTGAACTGCGTTGACTGAAAAAAAGCAGATTTGATGGAAATGGCAAACAAGCAGATTGAATACCTGAAGGATTACTCCCCACTGTGTACACATTTCAGCATATAAGCTCATTCGGATGAACTCCCGTATCGAATCAGGGAATGGGTAGAAACCGACCGTTGCAGCAAAGTGCAATTCGAGATAAACACCGAAAAAGAGCAAACGAAAAAAGAAAACAACATTCGCAAGTGCGTAAAGCTCTGTGTGGATGGATGGAAAATTACTACTTTACACCCTGAGGTGAAAAAAAGTGCACGAGTAGGATTTGGTGAACGTGAAGTGAAAGCGTTTTTGTGCCACACCGTCCACCCCGATGGCGGCCCGTTGTAAGCACGAGCGAGTGAAAAAGCATGGCGAAGAAAGAGAGCTCCGGCAGCTAGAGAACAACCCACGGCCAAGCCAAGTCCGTGCCGATTTGGAACCGCATCTCCGGCGGTGTACGCAAAAGGCGAAAGTTGCGTAAAATTGTTGCCTTTCTCCCAAAAGCAGCACCACCCCTAGCACCGGTTTCGGTTCTTGCCGTTTTGCGTTTTACCGTTCGCTTGTTTTCTTTTTTTTCGGGTTAGTTTGCTTTTCAAACGGGATTCGTTCGCTACGCTAGAACCGGACTTGTGTAACTGAAAGTAAGTGAATGAACGTGATTGTGATTCAATTTCTTTTGCAGGGGAGGGAGAAAAAATTGGCAGAATTTTCCATCACAAATGGATGAAACAAGTGAAGGATAGCATAAACCCGATGTCCCGTTAGTGCTCTGTTGTTGCGCATACTTGCGATTGAAAGATGAAATAAAAGTGCAAAGCAAAGTGTTTAACGCAGGATAAGAAAACAAGTTCAAGCCAACGGGTTTTGGTGTAACCGAGTGAGTTTGGTTGCGTGTGTGTGTGTGTGTTTCATGCAATTTACAACGGTGTCTGGTGGTATGTGAGAAAGTTGAAAATTAAAGTTGTTATAAAAATCATATGAATTTCTCACAACTGGTTAAGAGAGTGAAGGAAAGTGAAGTTGTTTTTCTCAGTGTTAAAAACATAAAACTTTACCCAACATTTCCCTGTCAGGGTGAGCGAGTAAAGTTTGGTTTTTTAATTCAGCAAAGGTGAAAAATACTGTCAGTAAGTGAAGAAGCATCTGCCATCAACGTATGCTTCAAATCGTCTCAAAACGTCGTTGGATTGTGACGTAGCAGAAGTAAAAAAGTGTATAAACCAAACAACCGTAAAGAACATCGAGTGTGTTTGTGTGTGTGCGTGTGTCTCGATTAAGGTGCCCTCGGAAGGTGTCGTCCAAGCAAAAGAAACCGGTCCGTTGCAGCCGGAAACTGCCTGGAAATAATAAAAAGTAAACGAAAAGAAACATCAAGAATTACTACTTGGAGCGTTTAGAAGAGAAAGGGAAAAGGGGAGTCCAAAGCGGAACGCAGTAAGTCACCGGAGGCACATCGGAGTAGCATTAAAGGTGAGTGCAGTGGCATGGGACGGTATTTCATTATGCTAACCGCGAGCTGTCGCGGAGAAATTAAGAAGAGTACGTGCTGGAGACGTTAACGGCGGCGACCGGAACGTACAGGTGGAACGGGTTTTGGGTATTCTTTTTTTTTTCTACAACCCCATTTTCACACATATTACAACCTGCGGGAAAGTGTTTGTCATGTCTCCATCGTCTTCTCTTCATTCCGATAGCATTTGTTGTATTTAACTCTTGAAGTGACAATTTCGTTGATTAAACTCCGGTTGAACATTCGTAATGTTACGAACATTTTCTGTTTGAATGTTGTTTCAATGTTTACCAACCACTGTTTAACAACCAATTATAAAGTTCTGTATAAATGTTCTGTAGATACGTAAAACTTAAATGTGTTAGCAATAATTTCACTTGTTTTTATATATTTGAATTGCTTACATTATAAAAGTATTCTGATTTTCATAAACACGTGGTGGAAAAGTTGAAAATTCAATTAAATCCACGTCTCAGCTAAACGGTAGAACTAAGTAAGAGAAAAAATGTTCGAAACAAATGAGCGAAAGATTTAATAACATCATAGCATTATATAGCGTGTTCTTGTAAGTTGATCAGAGGCATCCATTATTCCAAGGAAGGCCTTGTAACAACTAGAACTCTTGCGGGAACTCCACCTCTCGGTTCTTATCACCTTAATGAGCCGTGCTTTTCTTTTGGATGTGTATTCGCCATTCAGTGGCCGCTGGTCAGCGGCGTTGTTGGGCGGCCACGGGAATTGTCGGACCCTAGACACAACCCGGGGTTCATTCAACCGCGAGCTCGCGGCCAAAGCCAATGCCTCCAGCAAGGGACACCCCCCTTCCCGGATTGTTCACCATCGCATAAGCCCGCACCCGAGCTTTCGGAGGCCGTGATTGAGGTTTTGGCCACCGTAAAGTCCATCGTTAGGTGCTCAACGAGTGGTTGAAGAGAAGCGAAACAATTTCTGCAGAAGGGAAGAAAAACCCTCCACCAGCGCAGTGAAGTGTAAGAGATGCTTTCCATCTATAATTTTCCACTTCGGCGAAGCGCAGCTCACCCTCAGAGGGTTCCACCTTACCCACTGGAGCATTTCCAGTGGAACGGAGAAAGAAAACGCCGGCAAGAGAAGCTAATCGAAACACAGGCGTGCCAACCTTCATCACCGACGTAGAACGGCCCCCGATCCGAACCGGCCTGGGTGTCCGATTTAATGGCAATTATTCTTTTGCACCTGAAAAGGTTCACGCACTTCACGGCAAATAAAGTGGGCGGCCATTAAGCGTCGCGTTTGGGGCGGTGCAGCTTGGACCGGGGCGCAAGCTACGTGTTTGCGTTTAGTTTGTTATATTCCCGCTTCAAATTAGCCAAAAATTGGCTACCGCACGGGGGGAAATGCGCCGTCCCGATAGTACGTGACCTGCACAATTTGGCGCTTCGTTAGAACATTATTTCCCCGGTTTACCGTTCGCTCGTGCGTAGTTACTTTACTTCCATTCGCAGACTTTTGTTTTTCTTTCGACATTTCGCATAAATTTGTCGCCATTTTTCGTGAGTCGAGCGTGTTCTTCTCGTCCAGTTCGGTCGACTTGTTAATGGTTTAGTTGAACGGTGCTCTATGGTCGCTTGTTTTGTTTAGCCATTTTCATGGCGACTTTGGATTGTTTATCCTCTTGTCTCTATATTTTTCTACAAGAAAGACATGTTTCATGTGTTCAAAATAAATCGGTTATCGTGCTTGAACTATCTATAAACAAAAGGTTCTGATCGTTAATGATTTACTTTTCCAATTACATTGAACAAGAAATCACCTATGATAGGATGTGTTATTATTTTCCTAACAATGCATTTTCTATTGTTCGTTTACAATGTGATCACCTGAGATTGGAAAAATATTTCCCTGAAACGAGACGATTCTTTGTTTGTACAAGAAAACGTTTCCATGCTTTCATGCGACTCCGTATAGCATGTTGCAGCAATCTATCTAGTGGAAAACCCCCAGGATTTCCCGTGCGCCTCAGTTGTGCCGGGAGAATAACGAGACAATCAACAGTGGTGCTGACCTTATCGATTCGAATATCGTTTGGAGAGTTAGAACATAGTAAAGTAACAAACAACCATTGGATACTTCTGAACGATTTGGGAAATTGGGAAATGCTTAGCTGATTGTTGGAATAAGATACTATAGAAAGCGAATTCTCACAAACATTTTCCCGTTTTGTGACGTTTTCTTCTTGTACTACAATGCTTTTTTTTGTGTGTTTTATTTAAGGACGTAGTTAATATTTTAAGTTTGTAAAAAAATAATAAAAACAATTAGTTTTAAATTGCAAAACGGCATGTCGAATTTGTCGACGACGAAGAAATGAAATTAATGTAATTGATTGTAATATGTATTTTCTGTAGCGTCCACTACCAATTACGCCATGGTCCTATCGTGCAAGTTGTTTTTATGTTAAGCCATTCGTTAGTTGATTCCATCTCAGCCTTCATTTTACAACCCGTTTAAAAATGTGGAACCCATGAGTCTCATTCCACGGTAGCAACTAAAGCACTCTTTGGCTAGAAAGTGTGGCGAAACGTCAGAGCAAGAAGCTGCTTCGCGGGCAAAACACCTAGAAAAGGCGAGCAAAGGGTTGGCAAGAAAGTAGCCGATAAGCTGGCCCCAGCCTTGCTTGCCAACCTCGACGAATTGGTGCTGGCCCACTCCACGAAAAGTAGGGGAAGTATGTGTGCCAAGTTCTACGTGGACGATTCGTCTCGTTAGTTGGCTCAAGTTGATTTCACAAGCTTCAGATAACATACGTTCGATTAAAGTTTAGGAATAGTATTCGACGATGAACTTGCGAAAGAGTCAATATTTCACGAGTTTGCGCTAGTGTTGATTGGATTTTTCTTTTCTCTTTGGCTGATACAACATATTCCTTAAATATGTCGAAGAAGGGTTTATATGAATTTTCTCTTTCTGAAATGAAATTCTCTTTCTTTAACATATTTAAGAAAGTTTCTGCTGTAATCTTTTAACATCAAGTGCATTTCACAGTGTTTGGAAAAATTGTTCTTACTCTGGAAAAAAATGTCCAGATCTGGAACCAACGTTTGGTTCACCAGAGAACGTACCAAATCATAGGTTCAAAAGTGAACGATTTCAAGAAATTTTTTATCAAACTTCCTTCGTGCGAAGGTCGTTGCCGTATGTTAAAAAATAATGCCAATAAATAATAGAAAAAATGTAACAAGTAGCTTTTGCCCGGGGCACCGAAAAAGTTTTTCAATTTCACCCAATACCGAATTGCTTATAGAAGTCATCCTTCAAATTGCGTCCAAGTTGGGTTGTGGATTGGATTATGGTTTTTGTTTTTCACCAGAATGGAAAGAAAGACCCACCGTGGGCCCATTCGGAGTGGAAATCGCCCCTGGGAAATCGATTTCGATGCTGGCTGTGTTGGCTGTTGGGACGCAAGTTCTACCGTTCCCTGCCCACCAATCGGATGTCGTGTGTGAGTGTTCGAATCAGGTGACCGTGTGGAGGTGGATAAATTTTCTTCGCAAGCAAAGCAAGTAAAAAGGCCCACAGAGCAACCGTTTCTTACGAGTTTCCTCGCACGCGATCTATGTCCCGGAAGTTCGAGATCAGCGAGTTTCAGCCTCTGTTAGCGGATGCTGATTTTATGAAGGTGCCCATGAGCGTGCTGCATGCTGGCATGCCGTTGGCAGGAAGTACGGTTAGTGGCAGGTGTAAAATACGCCAACATCCAGAGAGCGCCAAATAGTACAATGAACAACATAAAAAAGGAGAAAGAAAACAAATGCAATTAGAAAGTGAATTTAACTAAATGGTGCATAGGGGTAGGGTAGGGCTATAGAAAAAGCTTGGGGCCGCAGGAGACGCGAGAGGGACACTGGCGGCGGAATTGAAACTGTTACCTATTACTACGCGGAACAACCGATTTTGATCTTATTTTTCGGAGCGGAGGAAGTAGGCGATGAAAGTAAAAACAAAGTCCCGACGTGGGTTCACCCCCACGAAGGGTTGCGGGAAAAATACGAAAGGGCATTCCGGTGCCAAGTAAAACGCGCGGGAGAACGTGAGAATCGTGATCGAAGCGAAACGGTTGGCAGCTTAATAAATGAGGTTTGCATTAACCGAGGGTGGGTTGAGGGACTGTTGATGATGAAGAAGAAACGAACAAGAAGAAAAACGCATCATAAAGGTAAGAGAAAATCAGATTACTGCATCACGTCTTTTAATTTAGTTTTTTTCTTTTCTTGTTAGGCCACAATCGGCAATCTCCTTCGTCGGCCATTATTCCTCGATGGCCGATGCAAAGGAAATAGATCCAGCGGGCCGGAGCCTCCAGCTTCCACGTGCCACGGTTGTTTCAATGGAGCATAAAAGTATAAATAAAAATGCTCCCGAGCCGTAATGCTGTTTGTCGTTGTTCGACTGCAACAATGGGGGGTTGGCGGCCGGAACGTGGCTGATGCGTCGGGAATCGCTTGTAGCATCCGTTCGGGGTTGTGTTTTCTGTTTGCGTTGTTTCTCGTTTTTTTTACCCACTCTTCGCTCGCTAATGAACCATTGAAAGTAAACAAACGCCTCCGTGGTCTCCGTACATAAACCTTGGCTGGTTGGCAAAAGGTCGTACACTGGAAGTGTCATTCAGGTGCAGTTTAAATATAGTTTTTTCGTCCCGCAGAAATGAGCTGTACGTGCATCTTTCCGGTCAAAGCAGATGCCGGAACAATCTAAAAACCGCACGTGCTAGGGATCCATTGCCGAAGCATAAACATAAAAATGTGTTTTCATAAGAAGCAAAACATCTAAACCTGGTTCGCTCCAGCTTTTTATTTGTTATGACGCACAGTGTTTCTAACTTTCTACCTTCTGCATATTTTGTGAGTGCATTGTTACAATTTCCCAATACCGAGACTCTATTTGTGGATGTATCATTTTCACCATATTTTCAAGCAGCGATCCACTCCAGCTTCAGGAAAAACCACACCAGCTTCAGTCTCTCACGTTTGAACGGGTTTTTTTTCCGGTTCGCTGCTGAATTGCATTAATTTCCACGGAAGCACCATTGAATGTTGTCGCGTGTAGGCGATCATGATTGTCTCGCCCGCATATTTGGAATAATTGATAATGGGAGCTGCACAGGGCAGGGGTTGGTGGTTATGGCAATGGGCATGGGAACGAAAGACGCCGGTTACAAAATGGAACGCCCATTATGCAATGGGAGAATGAAATCATCAACGATTGGGGGAAATTTATTGATGAGCGTTTATAAAAACTTTTAAACTGCATACAAAGGTTCGTCGATAATGAGGAGTTTTTCGTTTGAAATTTATTTAATAGATTTTTAATTCAAGAAATATGTATGCTTTTTGGATGAATTTTCAAATGGTTTGTTGAATCACAGATTGTCGAAATACTCAAACAATTGTCTGTGATTTTTCGCGTCCTCGTTCGGGGAGTCAAACAAAACTGTTCCAAGAGTGGAACCTTCTCCGTAGCCGAAAGCCTTCGGTCCTAATCGACATATTGGTGTTGCGAGCAACACACAGACGATAGCAAGGCCATGGAACATCCATCGCTTCGGGTCGAACGCGTCGCCCCGTTCACTTCCCGTTATTGTGGCGGATGCTCACGGTCACGGAACGTCGTTTTCGTGCTGCTTGCGATGGTTATGCTCACGGTGATCGGAAAGATAATTTATTTGAGGTCGGTTTGGTGCTTGTTTAGTGTTTGTTTTTAAGTAAGTTGAACAAACTTCAAGCAATCGAAATAGAAAAGGTGCAAACGTTCCCGACTGGGGAAAACTTGACGCGACTCTCTCTCCCGCATTGGAGATGCAACACCTCCGAGCCGATTCATCTCTTAAAGAAGTCACTGGCTGGTAAAGGAAAGAAAAGGGAAGATGGAAACCGTGAAGGGAAAAACAACACGCATCGCAACCAGTTTTTCAAGTCTCACGCCAAGAGATGGATTGGATCCGGATGGCCGGATGCAACCGGCCGCCACTGGCCTCGTTGGCCTGTCGTGCTGTAGCCACTCATGTGACCATCGTCTTGAGCGTTTTCGTTACGTGGCCATCGGGTGCGTGTTCACACTTCCACTCACACACACATATCGATGGTGCGCATGATGTCCGGCAACATGCAGCATCGCAGAGAAGGAGGTTTCTTTTCTCTCCGTGCGTGCGCCGGGTTCCGTTCGATCTGGGGCCGGTTTTGGTGCTGCTCTCCTTTCACCGAGCGAGGCCCAAAACCGATCGGCCATTCATCTTGAGGCGCGCCATCCCATGCGCGAGGCATGATTTGTGTGTTTTCGCCTCAGCCCCTACAAATCGCTCGCAATCATCTTTTCCGATCGGACTTTTCCACCCGATCGGCCCCATCCGGCCCGCCGGTTGGTTGCCTTCACCCTCCCGACATATTCAGGTCAAATAATTCTGGTGAAAAGCGTCGCGTCGCATTTTTCGCGTCCGATAGCGTCCGTCGATCTCTATTCAGCTCAGTTCCGCATGGTGCGAAAAAACCGAGCCTCTTGTCTTGGGAAGCGAAAGAAAACTTTTTCGACTCCACGGTTTCTTTCGCCAAACGCTCAGGAATTCTACTCAAAACTCACCGCCTCAACGGGTGGTTGAGAGCACATCGGGGGGTGTGTGTGTGGAACGCATGTGCACGGCCGCATTTAAATCATGCCCACGTTTGAAGCAGCGCACCGACCGACATCACCTCGTCCATCATCGCCTTCACCGGACCTGCTCTGGTGGAAAGCTCCCATTTTTTTCTCGATAGTTTAGCATGTACGCAAAGCGACTCGCACCACTGACGAATACTTTCTTTGGGGTCCGTATCGTTTTTCGTCTGCGTTTTGGGGCATTCCACCCTTTTGCGCGCTCCCGAAGGGCTTTGGCTTTTGCGACCGATCACGTTCGCACCGGCGCGATCGAAAAACATTAAACATTCCCCGATCGTTGTAGTGCTCCGCTCGCTTCTTCGGCGGGGTTGAAGTGTTTGCTTTGGTTCGGTACACTGTTTGACGGCGTTTGCCCTCAATCTGTCTGGCCATGGTTTCGAGTTTGAGTGCTAATTTTTGTTCGGAAACTTCCTCCGTCGCTTCGGAAGGCGAGCTCATCGGTTTGGCGTTCGGTTTGGCTTTTCACCGCGCACGTGAGCTTCCGTGTGCGTCGTTATGCTTTTCAATCATTTATCGTTGCTTTAGTTTTGCTGTTAATTAAATTTATTTATGTCGGCGCTGGACATCCGGTTTCGGGACGAGACCGGGCGAACCCATCTCACGTGCGTTTCTTTTTCGAAAATCAAGCGTAGAAATTAGTGCAATGGAAATGAGTTAGTTGAGTCCATTTAGAGTTGTTTGTTTTTGTTTGGTAGCTGACGTATGCATTTGAGAAAAAGGTCAATAGAAAACCGTGAAGTCGTTAGTGGACTGTTTAGGTACTTTTGGATTGGATCAAATTCGTAAAATATTTGCAATGAACATTACTTACTCATTTACTTTACTAAATTGTATGATTTCTAAGCAATGAATGTTTCTTATATTCAATTCTTTTATATGATCATCTTTTATACCGATTCAGCCAACGGGAACCGTTCAAGGACAGAAACTTTAGCTTGACATAGTCAAACAATGTCTCTTTGTGTGTCAACATCTGAAGATTTTAAGATTACCATACAATGTCTGTCAAATTACCCAACGTGGACCTTTTGACTCATCATGTTTGGAAAGCCACCAGCTACAGCTACAGGGCCGGAGGTTGGCATTTGTATGCTCACTACTTGTTCGTATACGAAATTCTTCTTTTTCTCCTACGGTGGCGATGCGGTCCGCTGCATTCGATTGGATGAGTTAATTATTCTCTCCATATAATGCAAACGGTAGGCTTTGTTCTGATGGCCTAGATGGCCTAGAATGGCGTCGATTTGACCATATACCGGGCGGTGACTTTACTACTTTCGGTAAGCGACGAACCCCCCCCCTTTTATCACCGTATTCCATCGTGGTGTTGAACGTGAAGTAGCAGATGATTGACACAGTAAAAAAACCAATAAATTAAGCCGTTTACTTATGACCTATGAAGCTAATACATTTCTTACATCTTCTTCTTTTCGCGAGCCCCATTTAAAACTAACTCTTGAGCCAGCTAAAACTCGTTGAAGCTTGAGCAAAATGGTGAACGAAATTCCTCGCAATAATCATCGCAAACTGCATTCTGCAGAACAAGTTGCCTGGCGAAGGAACAAGTTTGTTTATCCATTGTGTAGAACAATAAACTGCCGTTGAAAGCAAATGTCGTTGAAAGCCAAGCCTGGACAAAGTTTGCAGCTAATTGCCGATCAGGTGTGAAGGTAATTATGTTTCGGAATATGCTGACTACGGGGTATTGCAGCTGCATTTTATTGCTGAAATAAACGCGGTAGAGCCAGTTGTTAAGTTTTATGTTGTAAAGTTGTGCTCGTGATTAATTGTTGTTGTTAAAACTGGATTTTCTTATATTGTTTCAGTTGTCTTGTAACTTGAAGAATGAAATTTTCTTCAACGTTTAAATACTACTTGCTCTACTTAACGCATGCTCTTTATCATTAACCAACTAAGTAAAGGGTACCTCGTTGGTTACCACCTCCGTTGCCTACACTGACACCTTACGGTTACATTTCATTAAGTACGCTGAATAAAATTTGGGCCACGCATGGCTTGCTAATTACAATCACATTTGGTTTCATTTGCCGCCGCCCCGATCGCGATCGTTCCGCCCGGTCGGAGATCGTACGCAGTCGCTTCCCCACCTTGCGTGTGCTCGATGTACCGCACAAAAATTTGGCGCATGATTGACTGCATAATCTCCCGCTGCCTCGGCCCCAGTGGTCTCGTGGAGATCAATCGCCAGCCGGGGTCGGCGTAATGCGAGCCATCTTCACATCGAATGCGCCAACGAATCGACTCCCAATTCCCAAAACAAACCGGAACATCATCGTCGGCATACCCGCACCGATGGCGGTTTCCCATAATTGAATTAGATAATGTTTTTGTTTTGTGTTAATGATGCTACAGCTCTTTCGCAACCCGCCGCGATCGCCGATGGTAAACCGGCTCCGGGTAGGTCGGTCGGTTTTTGGCCGCGGATCGCGGATCAGATTTACGCAACACCGCGTTCTGATTACTATGCAGGCGCCGAGAGCTGCTTCCGAAATTGGCGAAGCTGCAGAAGAGATGTTCGAAAACGCGGGGCTGACTATAATGTCACACGATTCACGAGAAAGTGTGTGGCGCCTTTGTGTTCCACTGAAATGCGCTCAACAAAGAAAAGCTTTGTTTCGCTCTGAACTAAAAAAGGCAAGCCTAATTTTATTTTGCCCAAATTTTGGAGAAAACAACAACAACATCAGTAAGAAATCATCGGAAAATATTGATTGCGTAACAGATGGTTAGCAGAAGAGGAACCTCCCCTCAATGGTATTGACAAAATTGAGACAAGGAAAAATAAAACAACAGAATCGCAAAGAAAATCAACTCTTTAGCTTAATATCTTAATGTTTTAATGTGCTTATTTTATTCCTGCTGCAGCAACAGTCCACACCATGAATATTGGAGGTCGTTTCGGTTTATAAAATAGTTACACTACCTTTTTTTTTTCTTCCGTGGCATGGTGTGAGAAACATTATTTTCAACACCTAGTGATTCCCAAACGAGGGAAAAGAGGTAACGCAATCGACCAGCTCGGTGCAATTGATCAGCTAGGCGCCCCGTTTGCTGATTTCGTTTCGCTGTCGTGTTGGTGCAAGACAAAACAAGAGAGGCATGAAAATAGAGAAGAAAAAAAACGTAGAGTTTCATCGAAGTGGTTCGAATTGCAAAAATATGCTAATCGTCGTTTTCATCAACCTCCACCTACAAAGCGTCCAAGGCAATGCAGCATGGGGGCCAACATAGCGTGACGTCGCCACCACACGGGGTTTCTGTTTTGTTTTCTTGCACACCCTCTGTTCTCTTGGCGCTTGGGTCCGGCAAGGAATCAGCTCTTCCTGCTGCCACTGGCGGGCCACCCTACCGGGAGATAAATCGCGTTCTTCACCGGGGGCAAACAATCGCGGATTGCTGGAAATTGTTACGTTATCGATGTTTGAGGACCACAACCGATTTCCATCGACTGAGAGGATGCTGTTGTTTCCACACTTCCATGCCGCAAAAGAGGTGTGGTACTCCGGCACAAGTATCCTCCCGTGAGCTTGTTTTCCCATTGTTGTGGCGGCGTTCGACGTTGCCAATGGGATGGAACGTTGCATAAAACAACGATCCGATTTCAAAGCGATGCTGCACGCGCCGCTCTCTGCCAGATGCTGGCGTTGTTGGTCTTTTGTAATGAAATTAATACGATTGCAATCGAGTGCCCGGGCAGCATAGAAGTAATGATATGCTGCCGGCTTACGGGCGTGCGTGCGTGCTTGCATGCTTGCTTGCCAGGGTGTTTGCTGCACGTACAGAAATCAACATCTTGTGGGTATGTGCTGGGCGTTCCATTGTTTCTTAGTCTTTTGGTTTGTGCGGGGAGAAGGAAAAGGGGAGATTGGGGAGAGGAGGTTCACCTGAGAAGGAAACCATTATGTTTGTAGTTGATCTTGATATTTGAACATGTTTCATCTCGTAGAAATGCACACCCTTTTAGCAACTTCTTGAGGGAAGATGTTTTGCAATTTGGTTTTGTCTTTCATCGATTTTAATTAATCAAGCAAGCTCTTTAACTTGTTTCGAAGGTACTTTACACCAAAATGTAACCTACACAAAATGTTTTAAATCACGTTTAAACTTTGCTTCATTATGGATCTCCAAAATCATGTGGGTTATGTTTATTGAAGCTACGCCTTAGCACCGTGTACAACCTTCCTTTTTAATGCTTCCCGAGAGTGCCTTCTAGTGTTAATAAAATGTTTGCCTTCCGGTTTGTGCGAAAAGCAAAGTCGCCGCTTTTACCAGGATCCTTCACCATCAGTGTCATGTTTCATTTCGTGGGCGTTATTAGTTGGTTTACGAGTTTGCGAGCCACGACGGTGAATTAAGTTGTTACACTTTTTTTGTTTTTTGTTAATCTTTCTCGCTCCCTTTCTCTCTCTCCTGGTGCTACACACTTATTAGCGGGCGAACTTTCTCCCGCAAGAACGTGAGCGCCGCGCTGACAACGGTTGACGTCTCTCGTCCCGACGGCTTTCCTCTTGGCTAATGATGTGACGGGTTTTGGGCCAAAGAAGCTAAGGACGTTGCCGGTCGGGGAAAAAAAAGGTCGGAAGACTTTCCACCGAGCGGAGGTGTGAGTGATTGCTTCAGATTCACTTTTTTTTTTGGCCTGTGTGTACGTTTCTTCGTTTGGATCCTTTTTTTCTTTCTAGGGCCTAGCTGCCGTTTGTAAGGCTTAAGGTAATATCTTTCGCGGTCCTCCCCTTTCCATGCCCGCAAACAGTTGGCGTGCGTCAATGGGACGGGATAATTGCAAATTATCATTACGATTATTAGCGCGAAAAAGCTTTTCGGCCTATTTATGCAGTCCATTTGCCAAATCTGCCTTTTGTCGTGGCGCAGCAGGAAGAATGTGCCTGTCGTAACGTCTTACTTTATTCAGCGGGAATTACAATGTGGGTGACGTAAAACATTCAGGGAAAGCTTTATTCTTTTCCTTTTTAAAATTATAAAAATTGCATTGAAGGAAATCGTTCTTTTGTATCGTACAAATATTGCCTTGACACAAAGTTATTTTCATCGAGCATTGCTTAGTTCTGAAACACATCTAGATCCTGTTTTCACACGATTGATCGTGAACCACTCTACTTCTACACTCTACGAAATTCAATTTCTAATTCGCCACTTAACACCTCGTGACAGTTTGATTTTGCAATTCTTCAGTGCGAGGCCAATGATTCAAATCTTATACCCTACGGTGTTATCGATCGACGCGTGTGGTAGAGCATTTTCCCGTGTTCGAGAGGTGTTAATGAAAGGTTCCTCCTACTTCCTGGTCTCTTCGGCTCGTGCGGGATTTGTAGGAAAAAATTCGAATGCCTGCACGCGGAAACCGCTTGGCCGATTGAAGGTTTCGATTTTATTTCGTTTCTTTGAACCCCCGCCAGGTGAATGTGCCCGTTTGCTCATCAAATTTACTTCAATTGGCACCTTCACTTGGGTTTTTTTTTCTTCTATCATTTATTTGGGAAGTTCCAAACATGGGTCCAACGGCTTCCACTTGAACGGGACAAAATTGGCGAAAGATCTGTGCACTGCAGAAATATCCGATCGGTGGACAGCAACATTTTCGATAGTCTGCCGGGGTGCTCCGGGTCCGGGTCTGCCGTTCTCTCGAGCCACCTTCGCCACTTCGCCCTCGACGCGCGTGTCCGTCTGCACGCGTCCCTTCACTTTTATCCATCCCAGGCGGGGTTGAACCGTTTTCGAAAGCTAAATCGTGACTCACATATCGCGCTGAATCGGGGCTGGTTTTGATCATGGAGTAAGGTATGTTTTATTATTTTTCGTTTTGCTGCTCTTCACATCTTTTCCGTGCGCCAGACTGTGTGTGTTAAAATGTCCTCCCGTCCCCGCATCCAGTCGGATCTCGCAGTCGCGGTGATCTTTCCCTCGCTCCGGAACCCCTCGGAACCCGCGCACGATCTGGTTCTATATGGCGCGCCGGATCTCCTTGACCTCGTTGAACGTTTCGATCGGTAAGTGGTTTTTCGTACCGTACGAATCCTCACCGAGGGCCAACCGTTCGAATGTGTCCAACCACCCCCACGATCGGCGTCAAAACTGGTTCCGCAACTGGCGACGGTAGTGTACAATCGAAAAAAAGCCTGCGAGCATCGGGAAAGTGAAGCGTTTCGTACGGCTTTTGGTGGGTTTTATTGTGTGTCGTTGGATTGAAGCCAATCGCATTATAAAAGCACATCTTTAGGGAACAATATGAAATAAAGGGAAGATTTTTCCAATTCGATGTTTTATGTTATATTCCATTGATCATGCGAACATAAACACTTTCTTTAAAATGTACGACAAGGGAGATGAGGCGGAAAAGAATAACAAAACGAGAACTGTTGAGGATTTGAGAGAAGAACATAACGGTACGAGACATGCACGCATCATGAATCGAAACTGAAATCGACAGAACCGATTCGGTATTGTTAGGCGGAGTTGCTAATTTATGCATTGCTTCACATTTTCCTAAATTAACATTCGGTAGGTTTTTCTTCGGATAAAAAACAAAAATTTCTTCGAATCATCCGAGTGCCTAATTTTGCTACACTTAACCACCAGTTTGATTCAGAGCCAAAGGAGAACGAAAGCTGAACAAACGCATCATCATCATTTCAGGTAAAATGCGCTTTTGTGGCAAGCGTGTTCGTGTTAAAATGAATTTGCACGCAGCAAAAAGTATTCTTGGTTTTTTTTAAAGAAAGAATTTCTCACTGCATTCTCGTCGGTTTGCGAAAAGGTTTGAGAACGAGTGGTTGGATGGTATAATTTGCGTGCAAACCGTGTTTCCCTAACCGCTTCCGTTTGATTGATTTTAATCGAAAGTTTTCATCAATTTGCATAACAATCATTGCGAATTGCCGAGGCAGAATGTTTTCCTGTAATCGGTTTAGCGTCGTGTTTTGTGTTTCGTTTTTTCGTTCACTTCCTGGAGTTCATTAATTTTATCTTTCCGATACACAGATGTTCACAGAAGGGAAATATTTTCGAAACGGTAAATAAATACTATTTTAGCATTTAAAGGTAGGCAAATTTAAAGGAAATGAACCTATAACGTTCAATAATTCGAAGCAGAAGTGTGAACTAAAAACCTTCTTTTGCTTTTGTTTGAAATCAATGAGCATATTCATCACAAGTGAACGATTTTAATGTTTTCGTGGTTTTTTAATTCAATGTTGTCGTACGCCTTTAGTGTAGCAGCATAAAAGAGCATAATTATCGTAAACTTGTTCCGTTTCATCGTGCCGGTATGAAGTTATGCTTGTGTTGTTTTATTTCTGTGCAATACAAAATGGTGTCCATGACTAAAAAGAGAAAGATGACGACGATGACTTCGATAAAGACGCGATGCTTACAGTATGCTTACAGAAACGTGCATCCTAAATCGGTGCATTTCTGAAAGAGCTCGTTTCACTTATTCATTAGTACAAGTTCTCTCTTGGCCAACTGCTCGCGGTTTCTACATTTCGTCGACAATTTTCACCTTCCCATCTCCTCGAACGAAACCCTTCCGTGGTGGTTTTATTCTTTTGACGCACCACAACATCGGATAGGACGATTTTGTTGCCTGACTTTGGCTCCGCATCGCATCCCGAGCCGGACGAGTGCTCTTTTCCTCTCTCCATCTCTATTATCTCTATTATGCTTGTTCTCTTTTCCTTCATTTTTTTTTTAAACTGTAAGCTACTAGTCTCGACGGTATGTTTTGCATGTTTGCGAGCCATTATGAAAGGTCGGTAGAATTATGCAAAACTGCGCTCCATGGTGGGCCCATCCGGAGTGGAGTCAACGGTGGGCAGACGATAGGGTGGCAAAACAAAAAAAAAAAACCATGGTCGGGATGGTAATGGCGCACACATACACCCTCGTTTTAGTGTGCAGAATGAATAGCTTACCCACACTGGCGCGAGAAACTGACGCCAACTTTGAGCACACTTCAACCGGTCGCTGTTGAAATAGTCCTTTTTGCGGAGTCGGCGGATGGTGAGGTTGCCGATGTCGATGGCGATGATGATGCGCTGATGTTTTTGCATCGAGTGAGCGATAGTTGCAGCTGCTCCTCTTCTTGACATTTACACACTCACACACATACAGACCGAAGACTCCTGTCAGGCTTATTATTCTCGACTTCGAGGAAGCTGGCAGTTATGTGCGGGGCCGCGGGGGAATTACTTTCCGTTCTTGGCACTTGAACGTCGCGCCCCGATCTCCACCGGGAGCACCATCTTCGACATCATAATTCCTTCCCATCGCGCAAGGGGTTCCGCCATTGGCGATGTGACTCGCGAAAGGGCAAACAAATGTTGACTCTTGGGAAAGACGGGCCCCAGCGTCTGGCAATAATGTGGTGCAACGAGGAAAACGTTCAGCCGGAAAGCCGGAGCCAAATCGGCCCTCGTGCTACCCTCGACAGCCACGTTCGTGGTCTAATGGGATAATAAACTTGTTGAGGCAACGCTCGTGCAACCATTTATATGCACTTACACACTGCGGAAAATGGTGTTGAATGGTTCTTCTGAGTATGTTTTGTTAAAGTTCTGTTTTGCTCGTAAATGCATGTGCTGCATTCATTAGACGAAGAAGATGCAGGTCATTTTAGATTATCTGTTTTCAATTTTCAATTCGCTTTGATTAATTGAATTTAGGTGGAATATTTATTACAAATTTAAACATGTTTCATTTATTGTTTCCCAGTTTGTTGAATTCGGAGATTTGATAAACAACTTTTTAATAAATTTGAGAGTTTTAATTAATATTTAGATTAGGTATCCGTGTCTCAAAACATGATTTATTTTAAAAAGTTAGGGTTAAACGCTTTAAAACAAATTTGACTAAAAACCCACCGCTTCTGTTTTTATCGTTCAACGGAATCAAGAAAAGTCCAAAAGAAAGTATAATTACAGAAAAGATAACTCACAATGGAACAAAATCAATCACCAATGAGCTCCCGGATAGCATTAAACACTCGCCTGCCACAAACAAGCGGACCCAAATTGCCATGTTTCAATTTCGTTGCCAGCATCGCAATCGCTTAAAGAGATTGTTTCAAAACTACTGCAGTAAGTAAGTAAGAATTGGAGAAAAAATAGAAACTCGCCTCTCGCGGTGGTTTCACTCGCGGATGAAGAAACAAAACGTGCCGAGGAAACACTGCAAGCAACAATCCTCTCCGTTCGGCAATTGGCTGCAAGAAAATACTTATTATCAGTGTTGCGGTGTTGCGGGTGTATGTTGCTGTCAGCGACGCCGAAGTTGGTGAACGAAAATTGATTATTTCCAGCATCCACCCGGCATCGTCCGGTCTTGGGCAATCGAACCGGGGAGAAACAAAACTAGCTATCAGCGAACCGAAATGATATTGAAAAGAAAAATCGTTCACCCAACGCTGCGTCGAGGGAGAGAGAAAAGAAGAGAGCAACAGAACAGAGGTGGTATGGTGGCGTTTTTCCTTTTTCGCCGAATGGAAGGAAAGCAAAAACATCGATAAGTAATAGGAAAAGTCGTTTTCCACAACGAAGGCAAAACAAATAATGATCCTGTCGGCGGACTCGGTGGAGATGGGATTGGTAGCGTGAGCGGGAAGGGAAATTCAAGCACCACTCCGAGCGATCGAACGGTAATCTGTGCTACATTGGTTGAATTAAAACAAACATTTGCTTCCCCAACCCCCGTCCTCCAGCTCGACGTTTGCCGTCCCTTCCGATTCGACCCGTAGCAGCGATGCATTAACTGCAACCCGGGCGATGCAACGGCATACAGCGAACGCAAGAAGAAGAGTTCGTCTTTCCACGAACCCTTCGCTACGCGGAGTCTGTGCTCGATCCGTTTCGCGAAGCGTGGAGAAAATTTGCTTCCAAGAAATCCAAGGAGGCAAAAACGCAACACCGCTCGCCCATTTCGTGCAGATGCAGAAAACAAGGCGCGAGAGTTGCCTGTGGGCCCGGTGTCGATAGAAAGGTACGGTTCCGGCCGGGCCAGGGAACGACTTTCTTTTCATTTATTTATGGCCAACATTGGCCCGTTAATCTGGGCACGGTCATGCCGTCGTCAGGACAGAACGGTCCGGGAGAGAAATGGCACTATCGAGCCCCGAACGGAAGCCAGGTTGAAACGAGATCTGGGGATGGACAATATTTGCAGTTGCAGTGGGAAGCGATTAATTTAGGTTCGCTGTTGCAGCCTGTGTGTGTGTGCGCGCTGGGGGAGCATTGGACTTTTTCCGTTGGCAAGACACAAGAGGTCGGTGTAAAGGTGCTGACGATCCATGTAACCAAAGTGCAGACTACACAGTTCCAGTAGCAGACTGCACAGTTGACACTAAACGAACAAGAGAAGTTGAATGTGTCCTCTTAACAATTTTTATTTAACAACTTCTCAGTTTTCATGTAATAACATATCAAAAAGAGTGTGTACGATTTATTTTTAAATTGAAAAATATTCTTTGAATTATGTTTGGGGGACAACAAAACCCTACCAGTGCGTTTAGTGTAAACTAGTGTTGTGCTTAATGGATCTTTTGGCGAGATTCATTCATATGAATCTTTCACCTAAGATTCATTCCGATGGATTCATGAATCTTTGCGGATTCGAAAATCTTGAAAGCTTAATGAATCTTTCGAAACATTAATGAATCTTCATGAATCTTTCATGGATCTGTAATGAATCTCCCCGATTCTTTTATAGACGTGGACAATGCGACCAAAAAAAAAAAGAAGGGGGCCCTCAACCCATTTTTGGCTGGTGACTTTTCATCTGTTGGTGTGTCTTGTCTCGACGAAAGATTCGTGAATCTCTTATAAGGCTGAGATTAATTCAGACTCATGAATCTGAATCTGATTTACACAACTCTAGTGTAAACCTTTCTATCGATCTCAGCGATACAGAGCTTGTTCCCTGTTTTGATCGTTTTTTTCGCAAACGCACCTTCGAATGTAGGCGGATGGGGTGCGCTGGCCATCGGTTTCTCCGGGAAAATGGGACTCGATTCAAGCGCACTTCACTCGAGGGACGGGTTCAAACCAGTGGAAGAAAAAAAAGCAGTTGAGAGAAAACTCGACACGGCCAAAGGATACCGCGGGCGCATTCGGTTGTAAAAGTTGCACCAGAATCCGGTTTTTCTCGACTCGACTGGAAAACGAGTTCCTAGTAGAGCGGCTATCACCGAGCCCCTTGTGGCCCCATGGACTGTGATTTTCCATCGAGTGTGTCGGTGTAGGCGGGGGCGAAGGGAAAGAGCAAGAGGGAAAAAACATTGGCCGGGTTTTGTATCGTAGGCCGCTTGTTGTGGCGTTGCATAGGGGACGGATTCTACCGTGAGGTCCCTTCGTCCGTCTGCCTAGTTCGCTTTCGCTCGTGATGGGAAATTAAGGACCCCGGATCGATATGAAGCTAATGATTATTTCATGAGCCCAAGATTTCTGCTGCTAACCAGCTCACGGCCAAAAGGGCCATTGTGGGGTCTTCCACAGGGTTGATTTGGGGTGAGGGAGCCTGTTGTTGGGAGACTCCAATCCTCGAGATGATCGTTCTCAGCACTTGGGTAACGATTTATTAATGGGCGCCCGGACATGCGGCTGGTGCTTGGTGTATGGTTGGAGAACGGCGTGGGTTGATATTTAGCAGCGAGGCGCACAAGCAAAAAAGAGAGTAAATAAATAAATGCAATCTCCTTCGTTGCCAGTGTTTCCGACGGTGCTCGGTGTTGGCAGGGGCTGCTCTCGTGGAAAGCAGCATTTTCTATCGCACTTCCTGTGATCCTTCTCTCCGTGTCCGTATTCCTTAGTTGCACTTTAATCTTCTAATCTAATTGGAAACGTTGCTCACGTCAAGTCCATTCATTTTGTGAAAGTGAACACGAACAACTGCAGCACAGCGAGCCTTTCCTGGTTGAATGCAATGTCCCAAAAGCGTTATGCCAACACCCGAATCAACATCTCGGCATGCTGTGAGATTGGTGGAGGCAACGGAATGTAGGAAAACAAATAAAACCCAAGGTGAAATGTTTGTTTTATGGTCTCCGACAAGTCGAATAATGCAGCGATTGCAATCGCACTGATTGGCAGTGTGATTTCAGTCCTTAAAACATAAAGGTGAAAAAGCACCATAAATCATTTAATTGAAACACTTTTGAGGTGATTGAGTAAGGCAAAAATATTATCTTTCTTTGGTTTTTCGATTTTGTTCGAATATAAAATTGATTTTTATAGCTTAATATTAATTCTTTAGTGGCGTTGTGTCGAACCCTTCAACGCAAATCATTTTGAAAATACTAATTTTTACTTTTGCTTTCTTTATTTCCCAGGTAGGACAACATGTAGAAACACGCTTTGGGGCACATTTTCTTGAATCCTGGTTTTGTTGAGTAAGTACACCTTCTTCTGGAATCGACAACCGGGTAATTCGTTTTTCTCTGCATCACTGAACAGTTTTTGGAGTGCTTCAGGTTACTATCGACTAGTGTATCTCCCCACAGTTTCCCTTATTTGCCCCGCGTTTCCCAGTACTATGCCAAACAAACCTTCGAATTTTCGCTTCAATCTTGCAAGAGTCCTTGAGAACCCGTAAACTCCGTAATCGTGAGCTACATCCGAGGTGCATTACAGCACATTCGTACCCTCCGAAGGCCGCTCGTCTGCTTTGAGGTGCATTATTAATTAGCATGCACGGAACTCTGCTATGATATCCTTGGTAAATGCTTCCACTTCACATAAGTTTGGGGGAAAACACTCACCATTGTTCGGGTGAGCGTATGCGTGTGTTTGTACGTGCCATTGTGCGCAAGAACAATGCGATTCCACCAGGGAAGATGTGGGCATACGAGGCGTGCATGCAGGATGTAGTAAATAAACGAAAAGCTAAGAGAATAATCCTTCAATTATCCGATGAACGGGGGCAGGATATGAGCTGCTGGCGTATGTTTGTGTGCAAGGGAAGTTGGTGTGCTAATCGTCGTCGGCTGGTGGCAGGTTATGTCGTCGTGGTGGAACCGTGGAGCACTCGTTGGATGTACGAAGCGTTTGTGCGAGCGCGCTTCATCCTCGCAGCAAATGACTTCCTCTGTGGAGACATAACACTACAACAATTAGCACTGTGCCGGCTGGGAAACAAATAGGAAGCATTTCTCCCCTCGCACGCTTCCATATCCGCCCCATCCGCTTCGATGCACCACGATCCAGTGACGTTCGAAGACAATCGTTCGGCTTCGCGTTTGCTTTTCGCTTGTGGCAACACAAGAACGGGGACGATGGAGCTTCTCGGACGATGGAGCGGTTGATGGGGCGAGGAACTTGACGATACACACAGAGACAGACTTACACATCTTGTTGTTCTGTGGCATGTTTCTTGAATGTCAGTTGACAAATGACAATTTCAAAATGAAGCCACCAGGCGGGTGGGAGGAGGATGGGTAGAGTTTATCCTCGTGTTGTACATGGTGTACTCCGAAAGGATATGACAACGATGAGGTTGCCATTTACTCCACTCCACTCCACTACCCGCGCCAGTCCCAACGCTCCACCAGGTTTTACCACCCCAAAAGTAAGTGAAGCCTTTCGAGGCAAAGTGATTAATTGGTCTTACGTTGGAAAATGTTTGCACATTGCGGGGGTGTGAAACGGGTAGGAAAAACGCCCGAGAACGCTTCATCCAGACGGGATGTCTATTGTGTTACAATGTGGTGTGAGTAAACAAACGGGCGCGGTTTCCATCCATTTCTTTCACGTTCCATTGCACTTCGGTGCCCGATTTTTCTATTTGCGTGCGGGAAGCAAGCGCGTCGTTGTTGTTGTTGATTTTTCTAATGCTCGCTTTTCTTTCGCTGTTGGGTGAGAAAGGGCGTGAAAGATGCTCGATGGCGGCGGTTCAAACGCCTCAGCATCTGATCATGGCCGATCGACCACAGGGCACTCTTCGTTACTGAGGCGGAAGTTGTTGCTCCCTCGCCGGTTGATGCGTGCTGGTGCAAGAAAGGGTGCGGAAAATTGTCTTCGGGTCGTTGACTTTGCGGCACTGGCGCGACAATTGCCGGACGCCGATTCTAACGGTCTCAGAATGTGTAGTGTTAGATGCATCAGCTGCATTCCTGCTGCACGCGATGCTGTCGACGATGACGAACGAGCTGGAATGACGTCGCGCATGAGGGGGGCAAATGTTTACACTGGGAATTATGATTTTCCCTCTGTTTGTGGCGCGCACACAAAGGTGGAATAATTTAACAGCATCGCGGCGCGGTAATTGGTTTTCCACCCGGCCGGGAGAGTCCGGGTCGCAGAGTGAAGAAATTCCTACAGGAAAGCCCCGTTTAAGTAGGAGAGGCGGGCTGGGTGACAATGGGGGGAAATTCGGTGCGTAATGCATCACCTGTGTAATGTTGGAGCTTGTACATCTCCTGTGACAGAATTCATTAGTGTTCTGTTAATTAATAACGTTTTGAAAATAATTAAAACTGTTTGCATTTTTAACACACTGGAAAACAATTCAACCGCTATATGACAAAATGTCATCAGCACACACTTAGATACATAACATAACATGTTAAACACCGTTGGATAGTTTAGTTTTAAAACGGAATCAATAAGAACAATCATCGTTAGTTTTAACGATAGTATTGACCCAAATAGTAGATACAAATTTTCCATCAAAGTCAAACTGAAAACATAAACAAATATGTAAACAAGCGTACAAATGACTTTTAGAAACGCTTCGATTTTCAATTCAAGGGTACCTTATAGCTTTTGGAATATCAGCAATGGAGCCCAAACACCCCTGTACTAGCACCGATCTCGACATCGACTCACCAGGACCACCAACTACATCCGGATCTTTGCGATCTAGAACCGGTTCGAGAGAGGTTTCGCCTTCTTCTTTAGGTTCTTCCACAGAGAGAGAGAGAGGGTTTCTGTGAGGCGAAACGAAGTGATCGTAGGAACTGCATTGACCCTGCGAGTGCGAAAATCAATTTGAGGTTGTCGTCAACCTCGGCTGTCGTCGGCCCTGACTTGCCTGGGGGGAGTTGGATTGTACGCCTTTTTCTTTTAGAACAACCCAGACGGCAGAATTTATTCATGATCAGTCAAGGTTCTTACGTTCACCCGCGATCGTTCTGAAATCACTCCAGCACGCCAAGACCGAAAGCAGGGAGTTTGTTGTTGTGCAGTAAGGACACGGTGTGCGTTTGTTTTTTTCACTTGCATCGCTCCTAGAGCGTCGTAAAATTAAGGTGGAATGGAGCTGCATATGCCATTTAAAGTTTCGTTTTTGTTTCAAGTATTCGTGCGATGGAGGGAGAAAGAAGGTGTTTTAAACAGGTCTGCGAAACAATCTCTCGGGGGCGCAAAGTGAAGATTGTATCTTGGCATTTGATTTCGTGGCATTTTTTGAGACGTTGCGATCTCGACGACGGATCGATGGTGCATCCGTGACGGTGTGTGCGTTGGGTGTTCTCGATTTGCATACAGCGTGCCGCTTGGTGTTGGGCTGATTTATAAGGAGTTGGCGATCGGGTACGGGTGGTTTCGTTTTCCGTAGTTGTTTTTATCGCGGCACTTAGCGTGCGGTGTGTCTTGATCTGGCTCCAATCTTGAACCCGCACCGCCGCGCGTCCCGGTTCTCCTTCCTTGCGTCCCATCTGGCTGAAGGCGGCGTGGAAGATAATATATGTAACACGTTCACTTTTCCTTTCGCCGAGAAGTCGCACATCGTTTCGCTTCGTGGGCGCTTCGAAGGCCCTCCACGGATCGCGTTTTGCATACAATTGGCGTGCGCCGACGAATGACGGAGCCAGGCCTCATCGGGATCCCGCACCTGCCTTCCTGCCAAGTTGTTGCGTTTTAAAAGCACCTGGCACCCGAATGGATCGGTTGGATACCATAAGGGTATCCGGACGATGCTTCCTGACGGGAGGGTTCGAAAGGGGGAATTGAATAAAATAATTATGCTCACCTTGCTTTTCGTCCCGCTTTATGCTCCAGTAACGTACGCCTTGGACGACTTCCTTCATTCAAAAGGCCTCCGCTTGGAGGAGGCTGCGCGTTATTTTTTGCGCGGCTGAATGTGAAAAACCTCCCCCTCTTCATCCCTATTTTCGAAGTGATCGTGACGTTGATGATGGGGGTTGATGCGGGTGAGATAGTTTTGAATCGTTAGTATAAGAGTTACTTATTGCGTGACAGCAAGTTAAAGGAAACTGAGCTCTATTGAGAGTTATGTGAATTTTGTTTTGGGTTTAACTTATTTGGTCTATGCTTGTTCCGCCTTTCGCTAGTTAGAGGATGGGTTTCCAATCTTTACTGGACAGCCTGTTGAAGATCTTCAAATGCTGGTCGAACAGTTTATTGTTTTCTTTTCCTCATTTATTTAAGGCACGTGACGTGAAAGACGAGTCACGATTGCATAAGCTACTTGCTGATCATATTTTGGTAAATTCATATTTAAAAAGGAATAATTTAATTGGTACAGCTAGTTCCAAATAGTCGGTGTTGGAATGTGTTTTTAAATGAAAACAATTATAGCAAAAGATTTGTGAATCTGATGATTTAAACAATCTCTGGGAACTCCTCCGTAGGAATTCCAATCAGGAGGTTCCCCTTGGACATAAAACGTCTTCAGTTCACGATACCTCGTTACAGAGGTTATCGCGCCATCGTGGATGAAATGTTTTGCGAAATGTTTGGATGTACTTCTAAACAAAAGCTCTCCATAATAAAAATGTACCGTTGATTGGACGCCCCACAACGGAATGGGGAAAATGAGCGGCCATCGTACACATCCACCGTTGCGCTGAGGGTTCTTGAGTTATTTTCGGTTCCTTCGGTCTTTCAGGCTCTTGCGTCTTCCGGCCGTACGCCGCGGGCTACAAAATCATACAGTTTTAATCGGGCTAGAGTGTGGTTGGGTTGGAAAAGTTCTACCGGAATCGCTCGATCGCAGCATGGCGCGAACCGCAAACAAACAGCCCGAGCCTAACGGGTCTGCCACCGCTGGGAGCTGATACAAAAGAATACAAAACAGGTGTCTTCCCCGATGGGGATGGAGCCGCTTCTTTGTTGTTACTAGTTTTTTTTGTGTGTTTTCCATCGCGCTGTTCTCAAACTCGGCTCGGGCGGGAGGAGATAAGGGAGCTAGAGCAAGGAAAAAAACGCACACAAACACACTCCATTCACTAGAAGAGGGCAACTGCGGTGCTAAAGCATACTTAATCACCGAGTCGCACAGCCGTTGGGCTATTTTCTTGCAACCGCGCGACTTATCCGGAAAGCCATCATCCCTTCCCGAGGGTGATCTCTCGGCCCTGGTCGCAGAACACCGGTAGCGTCATTACGAATCGCAAGCAGACGCGAGCAGACGGGCGTGGACCGGCGAGCACAGGGAGTGATCAACGCGATGCTTCACCAGGTCCAACACCCGACCGACTCGCAAGACCCGACTTCAGCAGGCGAACGATTGGCGACGGGAAGTGTACCGATGATTAACATAACTGTTTTACACCACAGCAGATTATGGTAATCATTAGAACTAGTTTTTCTTTTTACGATCGTGTGCGCACACACAACCTAATGCGGTACCATAATTCTCTCCGGCGAGATCGAGAAGGGAGTATCGGCTCGGTGAAGGGACCGGGATTGGGTCACAAAAACCCTTCGAAAAAAAAGGGGGCCACACAATTTAAATTACAAAAGAGAAATTGAGCCGTTAAAGAATCCATTTTGCCCCATCTCGGGTGAGCTCAAATGGAGCGGTTTTTGGTCGTCGGTGCAGAGGGCTCTGTCTTGAATCGAAAGGTTTGTCGAAGACAAACCGATGGTCAGGTAGCAGGTCTCGGTGGGCCTTTCTTTCCCCTAACGGTGATTGGGTGGCCCGTGACGACGACAGCAACAAAGAAAACCTCCGGGACGTCGGTGCCAGAGTTCAATTATTTCCATCTTTACCGTTTCACCCCGAACCAAGGGCTAACGATGGCAATAGAAAGCGCCCGTTTGGGTGGCGTTTAAGGGCTCCCGGGCGTTAATGCCTCCCTCCTCCCGGTGAGATGACTTTTAATTGTCATCAGCGCAAGCGGGCGCACTTAGCACCTGGAATTTTATTTTAGTGCAGCTTTTCGTCATGAAAAAGTGGCCGTAAGAAAAAGAGAAACGATAGGAAAAATAATAGCCCAAGCCCCCAGGGGTGGTGGGTGGGAGGGGGTGGTGGAGTATGTAGGCCACCGAGTGAATGGTACGTTTTAATTCGCTGTATAATCGAAACGAAATTACACCTCCCGAAAATCGTATTGAAATTTCGTACGTACATCGCGGGCAACAATTAGGACCCAACCGGGTGCTTTTGCGACAGTGGAAATGGGTTTTCTTCGCAAGGAAACCTCCCCTCGAATGGCGAATCTCCGGCCATTGTTAATTAAACGATTTTTTAGTGCCATTTTGTGAGGAGAAAATAGCGAGACACAGTAAGATTTATGCATCGTTAGTCAACGGAGCCGTGCAGGTGTGTTTTTGTGCACAATTGGGAGGTGATTTTCTTAAAGCGATCGTACGAAAATGGTAACGATGTACAAATGTAGTATACCTAAGGTATAAGGATTATTCAAAAACATCTTTCCGTAAGAGACGCTCTTTTGGGATCCATGTAACACATTCTAAACGTTCGAGTCAAATTTATTAAATCTAATTTATAAAATCTCAGCTTGAACTAGCATTTCCTTGAACTAACTTATTAGATTGACTTCTATTTTCAGTGAAAAATTAGTTACTTTACTTTTAAGAATCGTTAATAATACACCACTTTTTCGTTTTAAAATTCACTCAAAATCTTTTATAAAAAATGGTGGTCAGTTGTCACCTACTTTGAAGCGACGATGGCCTACATTAATTAAACTACATAACCCGGTGGGCAAAACAAAAACATGCCACCGCTGGAAACGTGTCCGTTTACGTTGAAGTATGCCAGCTCATCCGTGGCGCATTTTTCGATCGCTATCTTTCCCATTGACTTCAGCTGCCTCAGGTGTGACAAAAGTAGAGCCCGGAGAAAAGTGGCAAGAAAAGAGCCTCAGAGACGCCCAAGACGCCATCCATTTCTCCCCACGAACCGGGGAGGTATGTTTCTGGCCCTCATTACACAGGTTATTATGCGGTCTCGGCACAGTATGCTGAATCTTCTCCCGCCCCGTGGTCACGGGGGTCTCTCTCCGTTGGCTGGTTATGAAATATGCTAATTATGATCGAGATATCGCACAAAACTGAAGCTGGCGAAGACGACACTACGGGGAGACCGGACTTTCGCAGCGTGTAAGTATTCGGTTTCATCAACGGCCATCTCCAAGCAAGTTTTGGAGCGCTGTTGACTGGCTTCTTGGAGCGGGTGCTTGCGGAGCCCAATTGTTTTGCCATTTCCATAGTATGAAATTGCCGCGCTGGGTGCACTATGGCGGTTGGGCGGTTTTGTGGGCGATTCGTCTCGATTGTTTCGCCACGATAACTCTCCGCCATCCGGGCGGAGAAGCGTTGACCAACGAGTGCCTTGCGTCGAACAATTGGAGCACGCCTTCAGGGTCTTCTGCATAGGGTTTCTCTCCATTCCGTCGGGGGTTTTTTTTTTTCATTGCAAACAATGGAAAGTGCACCGGAAGTTGCGTCAAACAATGGCCCTTCGGGAACGCGTTGTAACAGGGATAGTGGCAAGGAGAAATTCGGTTATGATTATTTGCGCCACACGAAAAAATGTACGGGTGAAAGTGAATCTCTCCGAGGGCCAGTGTGGGAGGTGTTAAGGGTGGCTTTGGGAAAATGGTAATTTTTAAAAGAAAATAATATTGTTGGCAAATAATAAACGAATGTACTACAAGTAGCAAAATCCCCTTCACAGTAGAGTGTCAAATGGGCAACTCAAAAAATAAAACGAAAGTTTTAAAAAGATAGCAAGACACATTATCTTCTGCTTACGGGTGTAAAATTATTTATTTGTACCTTCGAGCAGTAAATTCTCCACCAAGATCCAAACCTCGTTTGGTTCACTCTTGACAGGCTGACAAATGACTAGGCACAGAACCTCCGAAGGTTCTTTAATCGTTAAGCAAACGAACGAAAAAAAAAAATGTTATCATTGAGCTTTTCGTTTGTTTTGCGAATGTTTCACTCCGGGTTTCGTTTGCGTGGGAAAGAACCATTGGGGAAGGTTGGAAGAAATCCAACCGAAACGATTTATTGTAGTCAACATAAGGAATAGCTCAGATTAATTGATTATCTTATGTAAATACTGCTCCCCTCAGTTCTCTTTTGGGAGCGTTATGTAACGGGATTGTTGAGAGGAAAGAACTGTTATCGGATACTACGAATGAAGAATATGTTCCGATCATTTCTTAGCGTGTCATTTTTCTTTTGCTGGGGGCTGTTTTTTATTCTATCCTTATAAAAAAAAACCATATATGCTAATGTAAAGGTATTGGTTACTCTAGACTCACGAAAGAATTATTTACATCAAGGTAATTTCGATGCTTCTATGAGATGAAATTACTGGTGAATGTTTTTGCTCTCCAGAAAAGATTGACGCATACACTTCGCTTGAAAAATTAATGACCATAGACGGTAAGCTGAACAAGGCAAAAAAAAAAGAAACAACAACAACCTTCATTGTGTACATCCTCCCCAGGTCATCAAACCGACCGTGACTCCCCTGCAGAAGACAAACCTTGGCGAATTAAAATTCTCATCCCGGATCACTAATCCGGAAATTCGATCATCGAGTATGCAAATGTAAAGCTCCTCGGAGAATGGAAATACTACGCCACCGTCTCACCCCTCCATGACGAGCAGGCCGAGGCTTAAGCGACTTATCTAAGCGTGAGTTTTGTAAGAATTACAGAGGCGGAACAAGGGTGGATAACGCCACATGTTGCCACACATATGACCGGTTAGTTTTCGTTTGTTTTACCAACCTACCCATCAAAGCAATCCGTGTGACATCGATAAAATGGCTTCCTTCCGTTCGGAAAGGTTTCATTTGTTTCGTCAGGCAGTTCGTTTGTTTAGTGGCGATTCGAAAATCACCACCATAACCGCCTCGGTGGAGGAATCAAATCAAATAAACTAAGGAAAGACCGAGCACACGCAAGGCACGTCCCTTCCCATCTGCTGGTCAGTTGAAATCACGGAATGATCGTGAAGCCGCTTCCACCGGGGGTTGGGAAAGTGATCCCTTATGAAAGAGACGAAGAAAAAAATACAGGAGTGAGAGTTCAACGAAAAAGTGTCAAAAAAAAGATGAGACAAAAAAGATACGCCTATCGTTCCCTGCATCTTCCCGAATCGTTGTTTACGGCAGCCAAAGCAAACCGAAGATAAAACACCGATAGCAAAAACAACCCCCCCCGAAACAAAACACACAGCTCCCCAGCCGAGGGGTTGGACACGGGAGAAAGGAAAAAGACAATTAACTATCCGTTTCAATCGTTCCGCCGGAGGAGTTGCGGCCAACCGGGGGTGATGTGTAAGGGTTGATCGAGTGCTTTCCGGAGGTCACCTGGAACAGTTGACAGAACGAATGGTGGGGGTAGTAATTTAGCTTTTCCTATATCGCCACCCAGTTTTTCTGCCTAATTTCATCCCATTTTCACGACCCGTTGGCCGAAGCGAAACCATCCATTCCGGGCGGCCGTTTTTCACCGCCACAATGCCAACCACATGCCCAGTTTGTTCGGAAAAGGTGGATAAAAGATCGAGAAAAAGCCGTAGCCATTGAAAAAGGGCTACGACGTCAATCGCACGTCCAAGAAGTGGAGGTCTATCACTGTCAACCCGAGGCCCGGCCGTCTTTTGCATTTTGAGGCATTATTTTTGAGCGCCACAACCGACCCCTGGGCTCGGTCAACCATTTTGCAGCCGTTCGATGGCGGTAATTTCCGGTTGAGAAAAAAAAGAAACAGAAGAAAAAGCCACCACGGTGGCGTTGTGCTTTGAGGATTGCGTTACTTCTTTCGTTCGTTTCCTTGCCTCTCCAGCGTTCGAATGTTTGCCATTCACGATGGTTACTCCACGAAGACTTAAGCTTCGACTTAACCTCAACGCAGACACCCGGTGTCTACCTCTAACCTCACTTTTCAGAGAGCCTCCACGGGTCGTGTTTTATGGCCATACCCGACCGGTGGCTTCAGTCGCCGCCGCGGCTTTACCCAATCTCAACGGAACTGTACCATTCGGGGAGCGCATTTTCGCGCGTTTGATTGATTTGTGGAGCCATTCGGTGCCACCCTGGGGCGACATTGTGCGGTACGATCAGCGAGCAGTCAGCACTCGGTGCGCTCTTTGACGACCGACGATGGATGATGCGTCTGTGTGCAGCGGTGACGATAAAAATAAAACCGAATTGGCTTTACTTAATCCAGCTTTCGATTTCTTTCCACCCCTTCCGTTGACTTTTACCGACGGGCTCTCGTAGGCATATAAAAGAGGAAAATGGTTTACTTTATCCATTCCGGAGATAGATGGGGTTAGTTCGTTAGGTTAGGTTTATTTACGTGCGTCAATAGAGTGGAACCACCAATGGTCAGGATAAAAGTTTGGAATTTCTTTAAATGAACTGTGATTCCGGACTGTTAGAAGTAGTGATGGGTAAATTCGACAAAAAACTGGAACCGATTCCGAATGACTCCACCGATATCGGAAGTGGCTACCTTACGGAGCCACTTCGACTCGAGGTGAAATACTTCGAGCTCAGAACCGTCCGGAGCAGCTAGTCGGCAGCCGGAACTGTCGGAGCCGTCCGAAACTGTCCGGAACCGCCCGGAACCGACCGGAGCAGGAGCCGTCCGGTGCCGACTCCGGCTGCCTACTAGCGGTTCCGGACGGCTCCGGATGGCTTCGGATGATTCTGGATGACTCCGGATGACTGAACGGCCCCGACGGCTACGGCTGACGACTAGCGGCTCTGGACGTTTCCGGACGGCTCCGGGCGGAATCGTGGGTTTTACTAAGCCGGAACCGGAGCCAGTTTAAAGATGCTCGGAAGCGGTTCCGAGCGGTTGGTGCGGTTCCGAAAACCCATCACTAGTTAGAAGTCCTCTGGGATGTGATTAAGATCGGGGAAAGGCAGGTTGTTCAGCAATTTTCATTTCTTGATTCGATTGATTGGATACACGGGATAAAGTGTAGATCTTCGAAGGTTCGTGTTTGATAAATGAGTAACAGATTGCTTGCAATATTTAAAATATGATTAGAATGTGGCAATCAAATATCATTGTGGGTTGAATAGTACCAACCAAATGAGAGTTTTCTTATCCTTTGAAAGTTCAATATGGAATCGTTTGGGTGAAACATGTAAAAGTGCATTAGGAAAAAAATAACTTGGTATGAGAAAGCTGGCCGGCGCATAAAAGCCGTTAAACGCCATGAAATCAATGAGCCAGAGACATGGGAGAAAAAGTAAAACGCCAATTAACATCTACGGTTAAACTACCGACCCGGTGCGGTATTTTAAGTCGATTTCCATTTCCTTCTCCATAAATTAAGCAATGAAACGTAGAATGCATGTATGGAGAAAATGCGAGCGCATGAAGGCATTGAGCGGGAAAAACAAAAACAGCCCCGATTGCCCCAACCTTCAGATCCCGTTGGATGTGAGTCGGTACTCGAAAAAGGGAAATCAGCTTCAGCCCGAGCGACTGTGGCTGGCGCGCGAGTCAATTACTACATCGGACCGGACCGGGGGTCTACTTTTGATCGGTGTGCCCTCCGACTTCCTGCAGCTGACCCATTTTATTCGGCCACGTTTGCAGCGGTGGGGGGAGAAGAACGCTCGTTGGGGATGAGCAAAAAAAGAAAAACGACACCTAGAAGACGACGTTGGAAGAAGCAGCGAAAAAACTGGCTCCAGACAGCGAAGCGGCTTCACCGTGCGCTGAACGTTCCATTCCGTCAAAAGTGGCACAATCAAGAGGCGAAGGGGAATGTTTCGTTCGGCCAAGATTGTGTCGAAGCGAGTCGAAATAGGAGAGTTTTACGATTACAGATGCTTATCCCCGATACAGCGGCGTGTGGAGCGTTCCGAGGAACCACTTTTTTTATGATGCATCACCGGATGGGGACGTCCGTGTGACCTCTCCGTTCGCTCGGGGGACAAGAATATTATTTTATGACCGTGTTCATATATCTGTGTGTGTGTATTTTTTTGTGTCGATCTCGATGCATGACGACACCCGATCTCTGCAAGGCTTGCTGCCGGTGATGCGCACAAAAGTGTCGTATGACTTCATTCGTCGGTTCCGGTCGATACAGTTTGCTTATTGCTTTGCTCCGTGGCGTACGAAAGACGAAAGCAAACCGGTTCCGGCGGCAAGATATCGCGTGAGTCACCGCAATTTGTGCACCCGAAACCAATACCCGGTCCGGTGCGCCCCGCCTCTGGCTTCCTGCGTCGATAAAGCCGGTGTTATTACTGTATTTCTCTGGGGTCTCGGCGGCGCCCCCTTTGAGACATGCCAAAGACTGTCAGCAGGGTATTTACATTGGATTGTTTATTTACTCTGCACTCGATTGGTTGTTCTTTCTCCCGGAGGAAACTCCCGTCCAAAGGGGCAAGCTTTCGAACGTTGTTCAACGGATAGCACCCATCGATGATTATTCACTAAGATGAATCCAATCCTACTAGAGAGAAAAAAACCATCGGAGGCGATCTTTCTCCGCCGGCAAAAGTCCGGTAAAATATGCTTGGCCTTTTTCATTAAAGTCCAGCGTATTTGCATTTGCTTACGTTTGCACACGGAAGGAATGCAGAGTGGCCAGTGTTGGGTGCAAGGAATTTCGCCAACCCGTTCGTTTTGCCCGGAACATGTTGAACCTAGTTCGCTTGGTGAACCTCGGAGGGTGAGGACTCACCGGGCGGCACGGAGAACCGTGGATCGGATTTTTGATTAACGAGCCCATAGCTTGCCCGGGCCTAACGGGGCTTTCCGGAGAGCTTTCGAGTAGTTTTCTAGCAGCTCTGCAGCCTTCGGGTTTCGGTTCTAACCGGCTCCGGTGGGTTACGCGATGGATCTATCAAAAACCACACTCTCGAATTCGCCGTCTCGTCGCTTCCACGGTTTGTGTGCAATGGGCCGTTCGTTTGAACTTTTCATGCATGCACATACCGGTTCTGCTCGGGTTGCAGCATCTCGGGGGTTGTTTTGCGAAACGGAATTAGCAGAGTCGAAATGTCGGTTGAGGAAAAATGAGGCGAAGGCGAAAGTAGGCCGAGTGCGGCATAGGAGAATAGGAGAAACACTAATTCCAGGACAACTGTGCGCATCGTTGCGACATCATTCCGATCCTGATGGTGAGTGCGATGAATATTTATGTTTTTGTGCATTTAAGACCCAAAATTTGCTCCCTGCGGCACATGCAAAACCGAAATGTATTTGGGGAATGAGGTCTGATGTATTATTTAATGGTGTTAAGCCAAAGATGTGGTAAGAAAACGACAATCTACGTGAAGGAAACAGATAAACAATTCATTGGAGACTCTTTGGGTGCTGAAGGAAAGTTCATAAACTATTCAAGATTTAAAAATTTAGAGCACATGAAAGGAACTCCCGGTAGATCTAGGAATGAAAATGATTTGTAGCAAAATTGTATGCTGATTGACCTGAATTGCATCTATGGAAATAAATAAATAAGTCCTATCGACATACTTGAGCTAAATATTTTATGAACAACTCACAATTACAGTTGTGTAAATCTGATTCAGATTCATGAATCTGAATGAATCTCTGCCTTATAAGGGATTCATGAATCTTTCGTTGAGAGATTCATGAATCCTGAAGACACACCAACAGATGAAAAGTAACCACCATAGAATGAGTTGAGGGATCTCCTTTTTTTTTTGGTCGCGCCTATGAAAGAATCGGGGAGATTCGTGACAGATCTATGAAAGATTCATGAAGATTCATTAAGGTTTCGAAAGATTCATTAAGCTTTGAAGATACGAATCCGCAAAGATTCATGAATCCATCGGAATGAATCTTAGGTAAAAGATTCATAGTAGTGATGAGAATAACAACTCTTTTTAGAGATTTGAATCAGAGTGAATAATCATAACGATGATTCGAATCTTTAAGTCACTCTTTTGTGATTTAAAACGTGTAAAATGATTTAGTAACCTTCGAGGTGATTTGAAACCTTAACTGGGATTCGAATCCCAAAAGAATGAACGAGTCGGTAAAAGAGCCACTAGTCGCCATAGAGATTCGAATCCCAAGTTGTGATTCGAATCCCAGTCTGGGAATCACTATATGGGATTCGAAACCCAAAAGAATGAACGAGTTGGTAAAAGAGTCGCTAGTCGCCCATGTAGTGATCCCAAACTGGGATTCGAATCACAACTTGGGATTCGAATCACAACTTGGGATTCGAATCTCTATGGCGACTAGCGACTCTTTTACCAACTCGTTCATTCTTTTGGGATTCGAATCCCAGTTAAGGATTCAAATCAAAGGGAGTCACAAAAACTATGTGTTAGGATTTAAATCGTTCATTCAATATTATGATTCGAATCACTCACTCATTCTCACTCAGAGCGCACATCACTAATTCATAGGAATGAATCTCGCCAAAAGATTCATTAAGCACAACACTACTCACAATAGTTCGAACAGTTCGAATCTAAAATGTGAAAAGTACGTTAAAACACAATGTTAGACCATGTGTTTTCCGAACTTCTGTGTGTATTTGAGCTGTGAGTACTGAGGCCTTGTTTTATTTCGAAACATTTCGTACCCATGCTTTACGCAACACAACAACAGATAAAAAGGCATGTGCCTTTGATACAGGTTCTTAGGTTCCATTACGCGACGGTGGCTCCAACAGCTTGTTGTTTGTAACCGGGTCTCCCCCACATTGCGCCCCGCAATGGTCCATTAGTCACAAGCACACGAGCCTCGCACGAACTGCAGCGTCATATTTGTGGCACGTTTGCCAATTTGCTTCATAACTTTGCAGCGCCCACTGTCCGTGCCAACGATCGTAAACAATCCTTACCGGGGCTTGGGCAAGCTACAACCTATTCGGGTTCGGCCATTCCTGTTCTACCACCCCGGTGGTAGCTTCGTCGGGGATCATGAAAAGGTGTGATGTACGCGCCATCGCCCGTCGTTGTGAAGCTCTTTTTGTACGCTACTGGTACACCATAACCATCAATCGCTCGCCCCGCTGATGTCATTCGCGGAAATGCATTTTTCAGAGAACAAACAGAGGAGGAGATGCTCGCCGGTGGACCGAGGTGCAGCTTGGCAAGTGACTGCAGTTTATGTTCTTTGCTTTCGGAGGTGATTTTAGAGTATCACCATCCTTTCGGTGTCTTCCCAACCCGCTCCAAGGCATCCAAGGTAAAGTTCGTTCGTTTACAGCGATCGTTTTCTCACCATCAATCAAACTTTTAACTTCACTCAGTGGGAAACATCTGTAGACGCATCCCATTTCGGTTGCTGTATCATTCCGCGAGTCGAATTTTAGTCACGCCGGCTTCCTGGTACTTCACGGTATGCTTTCGAAAAGCTGGATCCCTCACCTGCATACTGATTGTGCAGTGGAAATCTTGCACTCTGTTTGCGGCCCATTTGGAAAGACAAAAAGGATAGCACGCGCTGGCCCTGCAAACAGGAAGTTATCGCACCAACGGCGCGCGCAATCCGATGCGTCCGTCGAAAAGGTAACTAAATTGGATGTTTGCTGAACATTGATTTACGCGCTTCCACTTCTAGTCCAGCGTTCCCGATCAGATTCCACCTTCAGGAGCAGCCCAGGTTTTCACAGTCTGGCACTTGTTATGTGCCGTATCGGTGGCTGAAAGCTGCAGAGTGCAAACGAAATGGGATTCAGAACCACGGTTAGATAAGCGTTCCAGTTGTATGGGCGGTACTATGGTTCTCGGGCGGTTGATAAACACGACTTGTTGGATTTTGTTCGGCCACGTGAGTGGTGCCCTTTAGCGTTCGCTTCCGTGCGCCAAGTGAATCTCCCTTTTTTTGTGGGGCGTCTTTCGAGAAAATACCGCCGTTCCAAAGTTTGCGAACAAAATGTGGCCAACTTTACGTTGTCGCTCGTTAACGAAGCGTTCTGCTGCGAAACCGGTCAGAATGGCAACGTGGGCGTCTGGTGGACATTTCTTAAAGTTTAGCTCAAGTTGTAAAGTGGGAGAAGAAGTAAAAAATGTTACTTTCCCAATCAGGGAGTTTTTTTTTTTAATTGTGCTTGTAACAATCTTTTAGATTGGTTATATACATCAACATTTTATAACTAGAATTTATAACTAGATTAGATTTTTTAGATTAGAACTAGATAGATTTTATAACTTGAACTCATTAATCAAGAGTTTTATTACAGTTCACATGTTTTCATATGATTTCCAGAGACGATGTTTCGGATTATACTGGTGTTAAAAGTAGTTCGAAAATATTTTCAATCAAACTAAACAGGATCAAATTGTGCATCCACTGAAAAACAAGACACCGGTTAACGCTAAAACCGTTTTTTGTCGTAGTGCCGTGTGTCGCTAGCCTGTTGGTAAATATCGATGGTCTGATACATGCACCTTAATCATCCACCATGCAGTCGGTTCGTGACGGCTCTGCAACTACCAGCTGGCTGCATATGACCACCGTTCGCTCGCTTGTTAGCCGTTTGAAGGAAAACGACTACTTCAACCGCTGAAATCACCACCAACACCACCGCCCGAGCTGACAAAACTTTTTTATTTATATTGCAAAATGTGCACGCGCTTTATTAGCATAAATCATTCGCCGCTAGCAAGGTGCAATCCGACATCGCAGCAGGAGGAGGAAAAGAAACAGAATCAAACTCCCACCACACCGCACCCCAAAGTGGCCAGCTTTCTTCTTGCTTGTTTGCGAGCTCCAAGCGCCCAAGCGGACAAGGAGAACTGCGAGCTGACCTCCCGGGCTCGAAGGATCTCCCGGACCGGGAGTTTGAGGTCCGGTGCAGCTTGGGTGTGACATTTTGGACCCACGTCGGGGTGTGGGTTCGGTTGAGCTACAACGGGCGAACAAATTCTGAAGTGCAACCGCTTCGTGAGGCGAGTCCGAGAGTTGCCAGGCTCCGATAGCCGTTGGGGGTTTCTGTGCCATTTACCCCCTTCAATTGCAACAAGATCCAGTTCGCGAGGATGTCTGGTTGATGGGTGGTTTTGCGTGTTGGTTGTTCTTCTTGTTGTTGCATGAGTCGGTTGAGTTAGAAACCTGGTCTGTATGAAAGCGAAATCGGCGATCGGTGACAGTTGTCATCGTCAAGAGGCAGCTAAAAGGCAAAGCAAAAAATAACCAACGATGAAATAAATGAGAGATTCAACACTAGCTGGTTCTGAAAATTGGTATGCAAGCGCAGGGTTAAAGTTTCACTTATATTGAAATTTGGAATTTTTATTCCCAACCCCGCATTGTTCGATACTTTTTCATATTCATCAAACACTTTTCATAGAACTCTTCGCTTAGTTTTTAGAAGAGTACGGAGAACAACTTAACTTGAAACATTTTTAGCGGCACTTCTCATGTTGAAATATTTTTCACATATCTTTGAAATTTTTCACATATCATTTGGGGAAAAACGGTTTCTCACATAACTGCCAATTTCAAAATTATCGCACTAAACGCGCGCGACATAAATGTTTTATTCCAACGCTCAATTATTCAACTACTCATCAAAGCAGCGGCCAGCTACCGTTTCCATCACTTCCGGACCGACGTGGGTGACCATTGGCCGCCACGAGCGACACCCCGGCCACGCAGACGGTCGGTGTGAACAGTGTTGAAAAATTTATTGCACGAGATGGCAATGAGATTCGCTCGTGCAGAATCGAACAAAAACGCGAGGGAAAGAAGATACGGTCGCAAAAAACCAACGACCAACTGGAAAAGCAAATGGGGGAAAAAAAAATTGCACATCATGCAATAAGCATAGCTACAGAGGGCAGTAGCATCATGACACCGGGCCACGACGCGCTCGGTACGCTATGGTTCCGAAATTCCATGTTTAGTAATTAAGTCATTTCCGGAATCATTCCATTATCCACCCATTCAGCTGCGATGGCGGGTTGGCGTCGGCGTGCTCGGCACTCGTACACCGTGCGAAAGGAAAAACATCGCCATGGTTGGCGGAGTGGATGAAGAAATCGAAAGGCTGCACACGTGTTTCGGAGGTGGGTTGATGGTTTTTTTCTGTTTTCAGACTACCTAAAACCCGCAATACCCAGTCACCCAATTCATGAGTGATTTATTGGAAGATATTTTTCCTTTTGTGGATCATTTCAATTACCATATCACTCCGGAGAGAAACTGAAAAAAAAGTTCATCATGGACTTTTTCTTTTAATTTCAACATGGAGTGTGGCTTTCGATGTGCGGACTGCAATAACTCTATCAAATACGATACACGTATAACAGTGGACGGTAAAAGTAATTTATAATAATCGTCCGATACACCTTGGTAACTCAATCGTTAGGTTTTTGTTTTCTTTAACCTTCTTTTGTTTATTTCTTTGCAATCATGATCGCTCTATCGATTAACTGATTCATTTATCATCCATTCGTGCATCTTTGTTATGATCGATCGTGACGAAACCTTACTCAAACGTACACACTTTCCCAACGGTTTTGCGCCCGCAGCCCCATGGTGCGAAGGTGGTTGAGGAAAATAATTTTCCTACATCTCATTCAGTCCTGACCAAAGATGTTCCATGTTGAGACTTATTTACTGCTAAATGGAAACGTCAGATGGAAAATTTGACATCCCCCCGGGGGGTGGTTTAAAAGCTGCGAGTAATGAAATCGTTCCATGTACCGAGGGTGTCGTTAGATGAAGTTGCAGATGGGATGAGTACGTGAGAAAAACATATCATAGCGCGGGCTCCAAATACCGCGCAGACAAACCTGAAGGAAAGGTGAAACGTAGCCAGGGTGCAACAAATAGGCTTAGGGGTGAAGAAGAGAAAGAAAACACACCGCTAAAAAGCGATGGAATAAAAGTAAAAGTGAAACTCTATTAACCTTCTCACCCGAGTCACGATAGACGATTGTACGACACGATCTGACGTTTAGTGCGATTGCGGCCCGTGCCTCGTGTGTGTGTGTGTGTTTTGTTTCGACTTATATTTATATAAATGTTTTTGCACGTATATTGCGTGCCATTTCCTCCGTTAAGGCAGCACTCCCCCAATCCGCACGTCCCACGAATCTCGACAACCTGGTGGGCTCTAGTAGCTTTCATTTGCGGATTCCGGAGCGCGCGCGAACCGCGTCTTTGTGTTTTCACTTCGCGCACGAGTTGGATTGCGGAATCTTTGGAATTAACCATCGGAAATCTATCAGCGAGGTTGATTGTGGCACTTTGGTGTACCGGAGATGCGGGTTGTGCAGACGTGGCGGGTTTTTCTCGCTCTAACCTCTAACCAACCCGAAAGGTAATGGGGGAAAAGGGAACCGAGCAGGGTGGTATTGGGCTGGGATGTTGCAACAATCGACGTAACGAAGCAAACCCAATGACTGAATGGGAAGAAGTAGCAAACAAAAGGGGAAAATACACACAATCGGGCGGCCAGCCGGCGATGCAACCGGATGCGCTTTCGCGAGAGCCGATTTTCGCGCACGCCCGCAAAACAATGCGCCGCAGATGCATCAATCAATGGGTGGCAGCGCGATGTTTGTTGTAAGGTGCAACCGATTGATGCAGCTATTGAACGGTGAAACCGTAGACCACGGTTAATGATAAGGATTCAGTGAAAAGTAGAAGAGATATTTATTTGCTAGGACTTTAAAAAGGATAAAACTAAAAAGGATAAAAGTGTATTTTTAAACCTACTTTGTGTTTTTCTGCGTTTTAGGTTTTCGCCCTTTTTTAATGGTGATAATGTACATTATGTATCGTACAGCCCGACTATCTCTTATGTCACTCTCTGCATAACGTTTTGCAAGTCTGAGTTCTTTGGTTCTGCTGGTTTACTGAATAAACAAACAGCTGGAACGTGCCAGTACGGGTAGCACGAAGTCTATGTGTTACATGTCAGACAACTCCTTGATGTAATATACTCTTGTAAACAAACATTAGCTACATGCGTGAGGTGTTTTTATTTTTTCATATTACTTCAACAAATTTCAACAACACTGAATGGTGTTTCGTGACCTTTTCTACATTTTAAAATACGATTACGTAGCTCTGTTTCTATAAACAACCGAAGTTTACCCCTTAATAATTAATTTTCTTCTACTCAGGCCGGCCACAACACTCTTCATTTTTTATGTTCTACTTGATTTGAGAAAGTTCCTATTTGAAGTTTAGTAAAATATTTATAATTTATACCTAGAGTGACTAAACTTGTTAATGTGGTTGAACTTTTTCACCGAAAGCCACACAAGCCAGTGTCACGTGAGCATCCAGCTAGCGTATAACTAAATTTGCGTGTTCTTTTTTGTTTTGCAGAAAGTTGCAGCTAATTTTAGTGAATTCAGCATCGGCAGGAAGGAAAGTTTTTCAGCGAATGGTGTGCACACGAGCGCATTAAGGGCGTTGAGTGGCGTTTGTGTTTGTGTGCTTGTGTGCTTTTTTTCGGTAGCTCTCAACTTTCCAACTAACTGGTCACATGGATGACCTTTTGATCGCACCTGATTTGTCTGGACTAACAAACTGGGGGACTGAGGGCATGATTGAGGATGCGGCGATGCTTTTTGAAAAGATTCCCAACTTCTCCGGAAGCCGTTGATTTTAGTTGGAAAATGTTTTATATGGAAATGTTGTATGCAATGATCCATCAAATTGATCCATGACTACAAAGATGTGAAAAATGGATCCTGGAATGTGGTTCAACTTGTTCAATGGCATAGGATAAATAAACATGTAGTAAGATGAGTTCATTCCGGCATGTCATACGGATTATCCCATGCTTGAATGTTAAATTGCCTGCCACAACAATGTTTTCAGAAACTTGTCGGATTAATAGCTATCGAGAATCACAGATCATGCTTCTTTTGAGTGTGAAAAGATGCCCATGTCGCAAGTAACGATGTGGTTGGAAGCATATATCCAACAGTATGCAATTTTAAACAAGTTACCAATCTTCTTTGCTCTTTAATCATTGCTGAGAATGTCACTAGACCCTTTTCAGTTTTAAAATCAACAAAGACTTTTCAATCATGTTTTTCCATGGTAGGATTTTCAAACAAACAAATTGTTGGTCTGTCCTAAAATATTTAATTAATTAATCTATTGAATTATAAATACTCCTACTCCAATAATTTTTTTTTTAAATTCTCGTATAGACCACTGAGGAAAGAGTTTATAGCTTTTTATTTCATAGAAGAGCACCAAGTAAAATCGAAAGGCTTCCTTTGCTTTGTAGGTCACGAAACACGTTGATTGCATTCGAGAAACATTTCACCTGCAGAATGCAGTCGTTAGAAAAACACCACGGTGGAATAGAAGGTGAAATACCTTCGTTTTTATTTTCTCCCCACTTGGTCTTCCCTCGTCTCGCGATGGTTCAACGTGACTTTTGTCTCGGCGGCGAAACTTCTCCCGTGGTCGCAGTTCAAAGCGAGTTTTCTATCCCGAGAAGAAGCGAAAAAAGGCACCGCGCGAAGAAACACGTGCAGCGTACGCACTTGGACGTGTTGGCATTCTGTTATGATTTTAGTTTTCACTTATGATCCATGTTGACCGCACCCAGCCATCGGCGACAGCCTCTTGGGCAGGCGGTTTGGTTTGTGCGAACCGATTCGCGAGGGTGTGGGGTGTTTTCTATTTTTATGTCGACACGTCTACGTTCCGACGAACCATTTTGCCCGATTCGGTTCGTTCTCGCATGTTTGTCCACAATCCCTGCGGACAACCTTTTCGCGTGCAGACGGGGAAGAAAGTTGACCAGTGGGCCACCATTCGCCAACCCTCCTTCCCAGTATGGGAGATCGATACGATTCCGGGCGGGTGAATAATTTTCACTTCGACACGGCGTCTAACCTAAACTAACAGTGCGTTTTCTCCGGACGTTATGCTGCACACGTCCGCAGCAAAACGTGTGCTTCAACCAGACCAGGAGGTGGTGGTGTTCCCGTCGGTACGAATCTTGCACGAATAAAGTTCCGCCCCAAAGTGCAATGGAACCAAGTGCTTTGGCGTGGTGTCGATTCTGGTAGAAAGTTAAAACTGTGTTTTTCTGTGTCCTAGTTTGTATTCCTCGAACGCACCCAACACACGGCACTCCGCAGGAAATATGAGATACTCGTTTTAACATGCGAGGTTGAAATATTATCAGCCTACACATTGGCTTGTTTGATATTCGATTGTCCAGAGGAACCAAAACCGGACAAAACATTTCCATTCATGCGTGTGTTGTGATGGGAGCAAAATTATAGGTTTTTGTGTGCGAAAACTGTTACTGCAATTTAAATTAAATTAATTAAACTTTTTCATTTTTTTTCGTATTTTCAGATAATACCGCAACGTGGCGTAGTGTAAGGTAAGAGGATTTTTAAACAAAACAATAATTACATTTTACCGCGTGGGTAAACATAACCATCAACTTTTAATAACGGCGCCATTGTGACACACACATACAGAAGCATGATTTTCCAACTAACATTTTGGTTGTCGCATTTTCCTTGTGTTTTCCTCGTCACGTTCCACCGCTACGGCCACTATTAATTGATATAAAATAAAGAAAATTAATTTCGTTAATGGTGTGCAGCGAGGGTGTGAAAATAAAACATTGGTGAAAAATGCCCAGCATCGCCGTGCACTACAAAAGGGTGTACGCAAAGAAGGCTCGTTTGTGCCGGAATCTTCTTCGGTAGCGTCGGCTTGCATAAAAAGGGGGTAGAAAAAAAAAAACAGCTGAACGCTGGTAGTGAATTTGATTAAAAATTTACGTCCTGCAATTTGTCCGCGTGAGGTGTGAAATTTTCCACCATTTCGCCATTTTTCCGTACGGCTTGGCGAGGGCAAAATGCAAATAAAAAAATGTGCGTTACTTCGAACTGATTGAATTTATTAATTATTCCCCGGCGGCACCAACAGCAGCACGAGCACCTCTTTGCGGTGCACTTTGTGAGTCGGTGTCATCATGCTGTAGGGTGGGAAATGTATGAACCATGTCGACAGGACAGCGGTTGATGATGAAGAAGAAGGGAATGAAAAACATCCCCACAAACAGCCGTACGACACCGATCACCGATGACATGATGACATTTACGACACAATGTCCAACAAGCGGTAGCAATGCGGACGGACCGGAGAACTATTGGCCATCGCGGTCAAACACGCTCGATTGGTGTTGTTAGCTGGAGGCTTAGGTCGCTGGTCAATGGTTGGCCAGTCGAACACGACTGAGAAAGCGCCACCGAAACCGACGAACTGCATCGAAGCTGACATTGCGACAAAACGGGCACATCGTGGCGCGCGGTGGTTGTATTGCACGTGTGTCTACGATTTAATTACAAGTTGTTTGGATTCATCTGAAGCAGCGGGAAATAGAGTCGTAAAAGACACTCTGCAATCGATGTACCTAACGCGAAAAGAATAGTCTTGAAACATTGGACATTCATGAAACAGTAGTGAGCAATACGTTGTGCTCCTCAAGCAATTAACAATCAATAAAAATGTATGGGATCTATGGTAAAACAATACGCAAGCATGCATAAATGTTTAAAACTTTTTAAGAAAGGAAGTAATAACATTTTCTGCAAACAAATACTAATGACTCACAGGTTAATTACCTGGGTTGGATATAATAAGCTAGCCATTAACAAGTCCATGAATATAGCCAAAATGTTATGAGAATAAAAAACAAAGTACACCTTGGTGCTACCAACCTTGAACCGTAGACTTCAATTTTACGGTTGGTTCAAGCAGTATAGGTAGAAAAAAAAAACACTACTGTAATAGCAGGCTAGAAAAATGACGGGTTGAAAATTAATTTGGTCCGAAATTGCTATCCCGATTCCTATTCCGGGGGTTTCAGTGCGTCTAATTAAATGCTACGCGCCATCATCACGTCCGAGTGAAGTGTACAACACACCGGGGGGAATGCGAAGACGCGAAAATATAGCAAAACAAAGCGTTGTTTCGGAGGCAGAATTTCGGTAACGCACACCGAGATGGGTAGTTGAACCTTTCGGTAGCATATGGATCGGTGGGGCGAAGAGAGAAGCAAACCTAACCTCTTCGCAACCGTCTTAGCCAACGCAGCTTGGTGATTAGGGTTATTACTCTAATTTGGGTCGCACGCATTTAGCCACAAGGTGTACCGGGGCATGTGAAGAAATATAGACGGATCTAGATTGGGGCTGCCCGAGCCACACACACACACACACACACTATCCGAACATTTGGCAGACCTTTAAAGCGGCTCCAGGGTCACACATCATCCTACGCTCGTGAGCATGAGATGAAACATGTGTGTAACAATCGGTCAGCTATGCGTTGGCAAACAATTTTTCCTCCCGCCTTACGGCCACAGTCTTTCGTTTTCTCAGAATCATAGCTGATCTTAAGGGAAGGAAAAAGTGCCCCTACACCTATCGTTCGTGGTCGTTTGGTTAATTTCACTCGAGAGGAGTTGGGGGTTCTGGTGTGACGCAAAGGAATTGTTCCACCGTTTGCCTTGTGCACACACATGCAAAACGGTGGTATGCGCCAAGATGGTGGTAATTGAAGCGAGTCACCAAACAGAAACCGAAATCCGAACCAGGTCAGGCGGTGCTTTACTGTTCGTTTCGGACTCCAAATGCCAATGCCAACCAATTTGGTGTGCCCGAAAAGCTTCCGTTGGCGTTCGGCCAGTGGAAAGATTGCACGCTTTTCTTTGCAAATGGCACAAGACTGGAGGGGGGGAACGGGGGGAGTAACTACCGGAGGGGAACCAAAAGCGGAAGAGGATCATGAGATAATGGAGCTAAGTGACTTCAGTTGTAAATGTTCGCTCGCTTATCCCATTAGATGGAAGGAATTTGATCAAGGTTGGCAAATACGCGCCATGCTACGATGATTTGCAGTTTTTTAAAGTCTTCTGAAACATCAAGGTGTATAGAGCTGAACATTGCAGTTTGAGAAATGAAATAGGTTTTTATTGAAATGAATCTTGTTATTTTTTTGGTTTATTTGACGTTGAGATTTGCTTATTACATTTGACCAAAACAGATTGATGTCGTTCCTTTTTCGGAAAAGTTTTCTAGAATGACTGGCATCGTTTTTCCTCGTCAAATCCACCTGGTGGGGTTGGTAACAAATTGTTCTCGGCAGCTATTGAAATCAATTTTTTATGCAACAATTCTCCGGTATTTGCACCACCCCGAGCGGCCCCCGGGCTTCCTCTTTGTCCCACTCCCGGGTGCGCACGGAGCGTTGAAATGCCAACCTTGCGTAATAACGTGACGGCTTTTCACCCGTCTCAGCATTCCAATGGAACTGCAGAGGTACGATTTCGATGCAGTCACTACAGGGTACCCCAAAGAGAGTGCATCTCATAGAAGAGGGAAGAGGAAGAGACGTGAGGAGTGGGTTTAAGGTGAGGCGACGAAGCCAAAACCGATTGGCAACGATATGGGTGGCTGAAGAGACTGTGTTCCATCTGTTTTGTGCCGCTGAACCGTGTCACATCTTAAAGTGGTGGCTTCTTATCTTTTCCTCCTTACCATTCTCTGGCTCGTTCCTTTTTTTCTTGGTCGTCGTTTGGACTCTTTTACTCTTTCAGCAAAATCTTTCAAGGTTCAGCTGAGATCAGATTTTAGTCTCGTTTTATTTTTATTCGTTCGACAGGTAACCTTTTCTAGTTTCTAGCGTCTAGGTGGAGATTTTGTCCTCACCGTCTCGTTAGTTTTTATTCCAACTCCAACCCGAACAGACGTTCCCTGACCTTACCGAACTTCTCGAACACTGCGAGTTCTCTACGAAATGCAATAGGTATTTTACTTATACTTCGCCACCGACACAACCTCGATGAATTGCAGACATAAACCAACGAAGAAGCATAAAGTCAAACAACCATAAGATAATAGTCGACAAATCGTGAACCTAGAGTTAATTTGAAATGGAAGTGTTCGTCGAAAATATCAGCAGCGGATTTAGCAACCGGATTTCTTCCTTGTTGCTTTTTATCGAATGTAAAACTGGCTTGAGAAGCATGAAAATGTCACAGCTGAAGAAACTGTTTCAAATAACAAAATCATATAAGCTTTTCAATCATCACGTCGTAATTTTGTTTAAACACTGTTTTTGTAAATGGACAGACTTGTTTTTAGAATTTTGTAGACAAATGTCATTGTAAACTGATGGGTGGAATTTGTCATCTCAGTTTATCTTCTATTCAAACAACATTGTCGATTGTGGTCGATGCAGAAACCCCGTCTTTATACACACAACAAATTCGTGAGTCCAACCAGACGACATTCGTCGTATCGTGGCAACATTGTTGATGATATTTAGCCTGTCCCTTGCGCGAAAGATTGGAAGAGCTATGGGCCGCTGTTCTGGGCGACAGATTGCACGGTTGGAATGCGCTTCGGTACGATGCTGCCGCGACCTAAAATTCGAAGCGCCATCGCATTGGCGTAAATGCCATTCACCCGCCCGTCGAGATCGTGTCTGGGTGGGTTTTTACTTCTTCGTTCCGTTGCTCGAAACCGATTCCCATCAGCCTTCGAGCCGTTCGCCAACCTTGCGGCGGGGATTGGTATTACATTTACATATATCATGCATCGTTTGTGAGGCGGTGAGTTTTACCTCATTTTCGCTCCTTCAAGCACGCCGCAAAGTCCACTCACCGCGAAATGGAGGTGAGCTGAAACAAAACAAAAAAAAAGTCGAGCATCTCCCGTGTCGGGATTGTTCTGACCGGCTGACCACCGAGGTGGCCAACGGCCAGACAGACCTTCGGTTTGGGCATCGAATTATCCAATAAAGAGAGCGCAAACCGATGAAGCCGTACCGCTACTAATCTTGGTGAAGTGCCAACCTTCAGCCGGTTCATCCGGACGTATCGTTGCTTACTTTTTTTCTTTTTACTTTTGGAGCTCGATGGTGGAGTGATCCGCCATGCTTGTGCACTTTGCCTGAGTGGCAAGCGCATCGCGGAGCCGCATTTCAGCCGAGGATGTTATTTTTCCCTTCCACCCTTTTTCGGGCGCATTTTTTCCACCCAAATGTCAATGTAAGATATTGACATTTGGGAAACGCTCCCATGCATGGCACTCGTTTGCGTTCTATCCGCGAAAGAGTTGTTTCAAGCTGTTGCCGCGAGGTTTAAGAAAAAGGCGAGGAGCGTTAGCTTCTTCGTTGGGGAGCTTTGCTTGCACAATAGACATTATTGAGAGTATAGTTTATTTCAAAGGTTTCTAGTGTTTAATGGTCGAACAATGCCGAAGAGTCTTATTAGCCGGCACAATGGTAGCTTGATGGCAAAGTGTGATGCGTCGTCTGAGCGAAGGATCATAAATGTGGCCACTTGTAAGGAATATCTTCGTAACCTTCTAAATGCTATACATATGTTAGTTTATACCACTTTTTTTCTCCTTTCATCGAGACATTATCTTACAAAATTTTATCTCGATCATGCAATATTTAATTGCACTTTATCTGCGAAATCGATGCCCAACTGCATCTACCGGTTTGTTCCGTTTTTCTCACCACCTACTTGGACCATCTATTCGTAGAAACAAGGCGTCGAAGAATTACATCATTAGCAGTGGTCCTTGGCTCCTGGAATGTCGAAATTATCGTCTCCTTTTGCACCGTAGAAGACCAACCGGGCGTGAGGAAGTGAGCAATGGAAATAAATCTGCTGTCAGCTGCCATTAGCGGAGCTGCAAGTATCGAGAATCTATTAGGAGGTTTCCCATCGCCATGGGTGTTGGTGAAAAATGGCTCTAAAGTCTCCCGGCCCCTGGAAGCCTTCCTTCTTTTTTTAACAAATATCTCCGTAATGATGGTAAGCCTTGTGGAGCGACAAAACCTGACTCACGGGTTTCCTAAGCCCTTCGGTTCGGGTTGAGTTAATTCTTTTTTTGTTCCTATTCATCGAGCTTTTATATTAAAACCGGTGAGAAATTGGATCGCCAACCCTTTCTTCTAGACGATTGTGGACGATTCTTTACGTTGCTTCACTTCAGCCAAAGCACTGCAGCTGAAGGGTTGAGGATATATAATTGATTGACTTCTTAATCAAATTGGACAGGTCGATTTCCCGCGGCGGGCAAGGGCGTTAACGAGTGGAAGAAAGGCTTTGGTGGTGATTTTCACATTTTTAGGAGTAATTTTCGATCCGATCCTGATTTCTCCCCTCCCACCGGCGCCCATTGGTTTTGGATTAATTTCCTGTCAGCACTTTCGCGGGATCTTACACGGCTGCAAGAAAAAGCACCCCGAACTTTTCTGCGTACCACCAGTGACAGCTCATTATGTGGGTCGATTTGGCGCCGGGATTGGCGTGGGTTTGGTTCTTCGGGTTTGGCGTTCGTCAACTGCTTCGGCTAGCGGCTAGCTGACCCGTTTTTCTTTCCTCTGCTTACATAAGCAATTCACAACGTGAAGGCACGATTTTACGATTCATTGTCAAAGACAAGTTCTGGGCTGGCGAGAGAGAAAGGATTGGTCCGGTGGCCTAGTTTAGTTACAAGGATTCCTTGAAGAAGAAAGGCTTGAAATTTAAAATATGCCTAAAATAAAGAAGCTTAAAGGGGTATTAACCAATTCAATGGAATTTTATCTTTGAATTAAACACTATTTAAACTGTTTGTCAAAAACAATTCTGTAGTAAAACTAAATCGAATATGAGCCTAGACGTATTTATGGGATTTAAAAATTCAATTTCCAAATTAAAATGGGAATGACGTTTGTTTTGTGCTTTTCCCAACATACAAGTGTTTTATTTATCCATTCATTATTCTATGTAGTATTTGTTTGGTACCCTTTTCTCAGACGCATCTCACGTACCTTACACAACCTTTCGCTCCAAAAATACATCTCACCAACTCAGCACTTCCTTCCAGCGTGGGAACAGAAACCTCTTTCAATTACTCAATTAAACTGTGCCAATTTTACATAATTTTACACCTGACTTGGCACGGTCTCGAACGCGACGCCGAAACGAGAAATCATGCAATAAGAACAAAGCACCCCCAGCACTCGGCACCCGGCACCCGGCACCGGGTGGCTCTAGGTGGCCCTTTACCCTTACCGCAAACGTAAATTGCTAGATTCGGCGAATCGGGAGGGAGAGACTCTCCGCGCGGAGAATCGAAAACCGGTAACGGATGAGATTCGGAAAATTGGAACATTCTTGCCGTTGGCCGCCCTGGCAGCTGGGGGCTAGGGGGGGTGTTGTTGGTGGCTGCACGGTAGCATGGGATGTAATTTGATTTAAAATTAAACAACACCCGACTGCGCAACAACACCAGCGTCAGCGGCAACCATTTTGCACCCCGAAAGCGAAGGGTAAAACCAGGGGTTGCCCCCGAAGCTGGTGACGCGAAATGTCTGTACATTGCCCTCCGGCGTACCGATGAATGGTTGACCTGGCGCACGGTTTGTGGAAATTACAGTTTCTGCGATATTCGAATCGATAGGTTGGCTGTCGTTGGAGACGTGAATTCCGAGAATCGGAACGCTATAGCAACAACTTAATTGATATTGCATGAAGATTGTGTACGCTGTCGGATTCTTCTGGAGGTGGCCATTGCGATGCTTATCTCAATGCTGTTTTCCGAAAGAACCTCGCGTTTTTACATTGTGCTTCTCTTGACATTTATATTGCAAGGTAAACAATATCGGAAATTGTGAATTATCTTATTTTCATGTATAAAATATGTTACGATGGTAAGTTAAGGTCAGCTGAACAGCATAAAAAGTCTAATGGAGATAGATGTACAGTTTAGCTTTACTCGTTTTCTTTCAAATTACTAACTAAGCAAACGTACAGCGCAAGAGCTGGCGCACCTAAATCGATCACGTAAGCCAGTTCCGATGACAAATGATGCTGGTATCGATCGCATTGCTCCGGAAGATACGAAAGTACATCATCAACTGCATCAACGATCAGGCTGGGCTAATTAAATGATTTGTTATTATGTCAGCCCAGTGGGAACTAATGCTTAAAGTGATGGATTTGAAGATCGCATTTCCGAAGCGTTTTTTTTTGAGTCATTTCCCATCCTTTGTATTGATGTTAAAGGTGTGCATTGCATAATATTACATTCTTTTGAACATTTGTTACGTAAGCACTTATAACTTCACAATTACAAACCACAGCGGAACGATTGATGGGCTTGAGCAGAGAAATCGGTACAATTGAAACCCCCGGTTTATGGGGAATTTCAAGAATATTTTCCATTCCAGTGTGCACCATGCCTTTCTCCCTTCGATCCCCACAAACGCAGTTCGATCGGTGGTTAACGACTGTATTAATTAAACAATTAATTATTGGCCAAATTGAACCCTTTTTCCGGTAGTAAAGCGTGCCTCGGGGGCATCATTACTTCCACCGGTTGGTGCATAATTAATTGCGGTCAATCGTCGTGAAAATGGGTTCAGCCGGGACAAATGGCGGAAAAGCGTATTGTATTCATTACGTGAAGCGGAAGTCTTAGAGTGACTCCACGGAGTAACTTATGGGGGAATTTAAATTTAGAAGAAGGTTCTTTAGGATTGATTTATCGTTAAATCGATCCCAATCTTGTAACTTTCGGTTTGGTGAGACCATGAAAAAAAGCAAAACAAAACTCAATAAAACCAATACGATGCAACAATCGACGACGGATTAATGATTGCAACGAAAAAAACAAAACAAATGGCGCATTAATCAAATAATAATCCTTGATTCCGATAGAAAAACCGTCAACACAGGCATCATCGTGCATACGTGCTTTATTATTGTGTACCGATTAAATTCCGATTAAAAATAGGTTATTACGGGATTTGGGCGCAATGAAGAGCATCACACAGAAACCCACAACCACACACACACACACGACCGACGGTTTCCAGTGGGTTCAACTGTTGAGCAATGGCGTAAGTGGGCGGCTTCCGTTTGCAATCGAGTTGTAGGGATCAGAATAACAAGCGCCCGATGTTAATAGCTGACAGTTTAATTATTACGATTGGTCTGCCGAAAATCGGGCTGCGGGTCGAAGCATAAAGGCAACGAAGGATGGGGGGGTTTAAGGGTAGCAAAGGGAGATTTTATTTCAGATCGCCAAAACCGTTATTTTGGGGGAAAACAAACACGGTTTAGAGTGTTTATATCAAAGGCTTAGGCTGTGTGGAGAGTTGACCATACCGCACCGAAACGTATGTAAACACGTCATCATGATCATCATCATCATCATCGTTGATGTCTGAATTTCGGAGCGCATGTGAATTTCCTGTTCGTAGAACCTCAAACAAGCAGGTCTTATGGTCGATTAAATGATTACAATTGTCGAGTGAAAATTACACCCGAACATCCATCCATTGCCCCATTCGACATGCACCGGTATGGATGCAGTTGCAATTGCGTTGCACTCTGCTCCGTCAGCCAGTCTGTGTGTGTGTGAATTTGTATGAGTACGTTTTTTATTCATCACCAACGCCACACGGGCTTTTCTGGTAAATCGGAAACAAATTGGGCCCGACACGGACAGTCGGGTTCGTAATTAAACTGAGGCAAGCTTTTACCAACCACCCGATCGTTCCGCCCAACATGCTGGGCCCGTTTAAGTTTGCCTTTGTGTGGTCGGCCCCCCCATGCTTTGGGTGCATATGCATGTACATCTCAATTAATTTGAAACATTTTATTTAAACGTTTCTGGTTTTCAGCGGGAGGGCTCGATTTTTCCATCACATTACAGCCGCCTTTGGGCTCCTAATGGGTGAAATTACAAATTTGATTATCAGTTTAAAACAATTTCACCGAATTTTATGCTCTCTGAGCAATGTGTTTTACCATCCGTCGGTCGGTTCCCGTCCGTTTTGGGACCGGGTGTGTAAGCGATTATGGCGGGTAATTTATTCATAATTTAATCCGTTCAGCTAAACGCTGTCGAGGTTCTAGCGGATCGCATCCGGTTTTGATGTTTGCGGCGACAAAAGATTAAAAGCGATGCCGGGGGATTAGCCGATTGTAAAGTCGTGGTGGAAAATTTGAAAAATCATAAAATACAATCCAGCACAAACCAGTGGGAAAGATTAATAGTGGTTTGATCGTAAAAATAGTGACCCGATTAGAGTTTAGTTCTCCGTGGATGTTGTATTTTTTTCCATCACGCATTACCTTGTTTCATGCCAGTTTAGAGGGTGATGTTTACAAGTTTTCCGGAGGGGGTTGATGGCGCTATAAATCTAAATCGACGGTGTTTCGTACAATCGTGTCCGGAGAGTAACCTCGTTAGACAAATTTGCACAGTTTTACGTGAGCCGTGTTCGCATATATTTGCTCGCGAGAAAGAAAATTTAAATTTCTCGAACGTGGGTGGGTCGATTGCACGTTCCCGTTAGCGCTTGGGCGGTGCGTGGGTGTGAAATATTGTCGCGAAGCGCAAAAGATATGGCACAAAAGGCAGCCGGTCCCACTCATCTTCGGCGTTGCGGTTGTCGAATGCTGTAAATAGTTTAGCTAAACTCCGTCGTACCGGTCGTACGGAAAACCGTCTGCTTTCGCGTTATCGCCGTGCCGTGCGACAAATGCCGGGAAACGTGGTTTTCTGTTTTCTGGCCGAGCCGTTAGGGGGAGGGGGCCATTGTTTCGGATCGTTTGCGATTCGCGGCGCGCGGGTTAGCAAAGGCGCCTCGGTGCGGGTAAAACTCTTTGACCCCCGGTTGGACCACCGGAAAGCCGCGGGGTTAGTCGACCGTGACTGAGTGGCAAGCTGGTACGCCGGTTTTTGGTGCGTCGTCGGTTGGCCAGAACTCCGCAGCAGTTGAAGTCGTTGTTTGTTGTGCTAGTTCGGTCCCTAGTTTCCTGCTGGTGGGACGCACGGCTCAACCGGTTTTGCTATGTTTTAGCTTTATTGCTATATTTGTTTTGCCTTTTGGTTTTTCACACCGGAAAGAAATGGTGCCGTACCGAATGGATAAAACGGAACCGTGACCATTGACACCGAATGCAGCGACGATTTACCTTGCGCGCGCGCGCCAAACGGCACCAATCGGCCCGGAGGAGTTTTGTGGGTTTGCAGTCCGCACTTGGTGGTGTGCTTTTGTTTGTTTGTGCTTTTTAAATTGCTTGTCGTTCATGTTGAGTACTGTTATTTACGAAATGTTGCAAACTTGTTACGAGTAAAATATTCAATATGTTTTTACTCGACTTTTAACTCGGCTTGCTATCAACCAGTTGAGACACATTTTTCTTTTGGAAATCTCATTCGAATGAAATTAGTTCTATAGTAAATTATTCTTGTTTGCAACCGGATTTGTGAAACGTATGTTGATTTAATTTAACAAAGGATTAGTTAGGATTCGGTATTTGTTAGGATTAGGTACAAACTGTATCTCTATGAAATACTTTATTTTTTAAATACGATCACTGCTCGCTTTTAATAAATTCATGACCAAGGGAGTAAATATCATATCGGGTTCGTCGCTTTTACAACACGATCAAGTCTTTTTGTTCTATTTTTCTAGGACATTGTTTTTAGCTATGTTTTAGAATGTTTTGCTCAAGGAGCAGCCCGATCATCGTACCAAATCGAATTGTTTCGTTGAGTTCTTCGTATTCTTCATAGCCATTAGCTTCCTCTCAGACCAAATGGCATAAGAGCATCAGCATTAACAGGTCGGGGAATGCTGAGAAACGATGAAGAAGCTCATCTTCAGCGGGGTGCCGCAGTAAGTAACCTTCATTACGCAAAACACAACAACGGTCATAAATTGACCACTGCCAATGTGGCCGCCCTGAAGAATGAACAAAGGAACCATAAAGCAAGAGGGAAAAACTAATGTTCCATATAGCTGTACCTTTCGAAACCTCTACCACCTCCCAGAAGGGTTCTTCAAGAGAGGGTACTATTTTATTTCATTTTTATGATGATGTTCGGTGCTGCATTCTGGCAACGGTTTATTCTTCCACGTTTTTGTCTCAACTTTGCACGGTTCGTTGTGAGTTCTCACCGAGAGACCTCTTGTTTCCAAAAAAAAAAAACGTGGAAGGCAATAGAATCCAAAAGCAGTGCAAACCACGCTTTTGGAATGTAAAATGCTCTGCTGTCCCGATGGAGATAGGGTGGTTGGAGATGGGAATGCGCGGGGAAATGTATAATTAATTTACATCGTACTTTTACACCCCGCGTAGAGAAGTGCGTTTTTATATAAGGTTACGTACATTTTTCACTGCACATTACTATTATCACACTCAAGCTAGAACTTCGCCCAACTGCACGAGTGGAAAGTGCTGGTGAAAAGTTTCATTCACTCTTCTTCCCTTTCTATCACGTTTCTGGCAGAGTTCGCGAGGAACGGAGTGTGGTATGTTAATTTTCCGACCACCGCAAGCTTTACAGCGGACCAGCTCACGCTCGGAATGCGTGCGGAGATTCCCCGTTGCGGAACACTGTTTGAACTTTGCTTTTTCTTTTCCCTCCGCTTACTTGCCTGCTCTGGCAGTGGCTTCGCGGGTCCGAGTGCTCGAAACGTGCTTCCGGTTACAATCTGCTTTACGGCAGCCGAGATTGTGCCGTCCATGAGATGGTGCATGGCCGCAAGCCGAGAGCTCAGCGTGAATGTAGGTTCACCGAACGTCCATTCGGTTGCATATTTTCGTGTTAATGTTTTAACGGGCATTCTTCGCACGAAATGGGAAACATGACTGGCGTTGAAGGTTTGACTGGTCGGTTAAAATGGAAAGATGTTACCAGAATGGTTGCCCTTGACCAAAGCCAAGCTAGGCTTTGGAAAGGATTTGCAAATGTATTTTACATCAGTGCACTTTTGCTGAACGAGAATTGACGCAGGATGCAGTTTTCAATGTAGAGACGGTAACGAATCTTTGTATGATGAGTTTTCCTTGCAAAGTCGAAATGCAAGGAATAAATAGTAGGACAAAATTACGTTTTCTCGTCAATTGAAAGTAGATTAGTGGAAACTACACACTCTTGCCATTAAAAACTCATCACAAGTGACAAATGATGCGTCATCTTACGCCTTCATCAAAATTCACAATCTTACCTATTTGAACTATGGAACAGCTTAAGAAAAGCTTTTGAAGAATAAAATGCCCACTTAAGCGCACATCGATGTGTCTCAATCCCAATCCGGATACCACTCAAAAAAGCTCATTGCAGTTTAATACCGACGACTTCATTTTGAGACCACCTTTGAGGCTGGTGGCGCTGTAAGAGGACCATATAAGTTATTTCGAGCCCGGCGAATCTTTTCCCACGAAACCGGCACGCCGGATCGGTTCCATTGTGTGTCGCTTTTCGGACAAAAGGTGGCCATGCTCATAAAATGGCAATTTTCGGTACGGAAAATCGACGCACTTTCAGCTCATCGGTGACTCAAAACACGAACAGCCTGGTCGGGGCTTCCGTTCGGGTTTGATGCTTTGTTGATTGACACTCGCGGTGCGCGCGGGAGCCCTTAAGTAAGCGTTCCTAACTGCGTTCACGTAATCTCCGGTGTATGCTGGTGGCAATCGCGGGACGGGGGAAAAAACGATAATGGAATGCTGGACCATTTTCCTTCGCGAGTCCGATCATTGTAAAGATGGGTTTTTTTCTAATGTCCACTGAATTTTCTATTACTTGGAGGACCATTTCGATTACGTGCACATACCTTACTTACGGTATATCCGAGTCTCTGTTGGTGAACAATTGTCCAAAAATGCTCGCATTTGATTTTCCACGGAGAAGTCTTCTCATGGTAAATGGCTCCAAGGCTGAGGGCCCTTTTTCACTTCCCCCGATTTTATTTCCCTCACACAAGATGGCTTTCTTCAAGTGATGAGAAGTTGCGCCACTTAGATCACTACTCCGATCGGTTCGGGGTCGGTTGTGTAATACTTTTTAGTGGTGGTTATTTCGTTTTTTGCTTCCTCAGTAGCCACTACAAAAGGATGGATTCTGGTAAAAAATGAAAACAGCCCAACAATACGCGGGAGGGTTGTGACCCATTTCGTACCGTTTGGTCCAGTTGGTGTACGAGGGTGATAATTATCTGAGCGCCCGATTCGATCCGCGCCGATACCTCATGCCCGTATGCGAATGGGCCCTGTTGGTTATTGAGTTGCTGTAAAAAAAGTAAATTTAAAATATGGTTTCAAGCGGGTTCCGATGAAATCCAAACATCAACTCAAGGGTGAAAGTACAAGAGAAGAAAAAAAATACATGTAACCACTGCACGAACCTCGGCTGGTTGTGACTTACTGCGTGGAAAACTAGAGCGTCTCTACGGGTATTGACGGTTGAGGAGCAACGTTTTTCAAACCCGAGCCTACTTCGATCGAGATAAGCTGCGGGCTTATGCAAGTCGGCTTAAAGGTGACGTCTCGTTCAAGAAACAAAATCTGGCTGATGGTTTTATGCTGGTTTTGTTTGTGCAGCATATTTTTTTTGTTTCGTCATCCTCGGTAATTAAAGTGTAGTTCTGATTGTTTTGCAAGAATTTGGAGCAATATCAGCCTCATACCTACAACATCGCACACCGAAGTGCGTTCACCAAAAACGGCACCGTTCGAGCGTGGTCCAGATCGAGAAGTGGGACGGTGCGAAAGGTTAAACCACGCTTATGTAACTTCACTTGTACGCTCCCGGCACGAAAGCATCGTCCGTAGGCCTTTGGCAGGATCTACCGAGTGGGGTTGAGCGGCGGCGGAAGCTAGTTTTCGGAACGCGTAATGTTTACACGAAGAAAATGGTCCAATTATCCGGCGAGCAAGCTGCATGGGTATAGGCTGGGAGGCCATCGAAAAACTGTTGTTACTGTTTTTCCAACGATGGTTTCCCCCTTTTTTCGGGGGCGGAGGGACAGGGAGCTCGGTGAGGCGTACACACACGGCAAGGTGTCCGCGACAACAGCCCACGAGGGAAACTGTCGGTAAGCTGTCTCGTTCGGCCGAACGCCGCCGAAATCAAGCGTAAAGCGATCGCGGGGGCCAATTTCGGCGTGGCGGCACTCTATGGGCCGTTTCGTGATTAATTACTGTCTATAAATTTGTTTACTCTCCCGGGACGTCTCGGTGGTGGTGGTGATGCCGAAACGGGGCACACTTCGGAAGAGTGTTGTTTTGGGTGGAACGGTGCCAATAAAACGATTAAGTGGGTTCTTACATAAAATGGGAAAGTTCGATCCCACCGCCAGGTGCTGATGCGAAAGGAAGTGCTCAATCTATCCAGCATAATTGTGGTACTTTGTGAGGTGAACAAGAGATTATAGAAGCACATGTTAGAGACCCTTTTTGTGCTTCTATTGACAAGGTTTTTTAAACAAATTTTTTTCATATCTTACAACCTTTTCTTTCCGTTGGAACTACTTCTACAAAATACTTTAATAGTTTATTATTCATACACTGTTTAATTCAATTAAACTTCCATTGAGTACTAAAGAAAATGTTTTCTTTTTCTACACTGTTACTTTTAGAAACGGCCCATGTTCTTGTTGAACTTTATCGTCAAGTCCTTTAGAGCGACCGGTAACCTTTTACAGTAGGCCTACTTTGTCAAACGCGACTCGCTTCGATGTCCTTCGTTTGAGGCAACAATCTCCTCAGCTGGTTGAACTCTCCCTAGTTTGTTGTTTTTTTTTTGTGTTTGCCTCCGACCCCGACCCATGATCGTTCCATCCTTAAAAGCACGTCCATTGTGTGAAGCTGCACCGCGCGGCGACATTCGAAGGACACGCTGTTCCAGTCATTGGGTGGAGGGAAAGCAAACACTGGGGAGAAAAAGTGTACAGCACCTCACGGTTATTAATTAGTCAGTAATAATCGGTCATGTGCCTATGCAGCACCGAACATGCTTCTTGTGTTACGGTGACCATTCGGGGAGCGCAATTTTACCTCGGAGCCGTTGGAGAGGGCGCGGTGAGGTGTGCCGGTTACTGAGGTGCAACGGTATGCGTTACAAACGGGTATCGGCAGCAGCTTCCTTCGCTTCAGGTACACACCCTGTGACCCCATGCGGTCGCTAAGTCGCCCGGTTTCGTTCGTTTGCAATGTTCCAGCACACTTTTCAGCCATCCTGGTCGAAACTAATCATTAATTTTAATTATCTAACCGGCCCGGCACCTCGAAGCTGGTTGGAAAATGGTCGTACTTCTTTGTTGTGCGCTACCCGAACTAGCACCTAGTATTGGACGCCACGTGCGGCCGCAGCACCGATTTTCGTTATTTATTTTTACTGCAGCACTTTTATGCTTTTTTTTGCTCGCTCCGATCGAAGCAGCCCAACCGCTGGAGGCTCGCTGTTGGTCGAAGGGAAACCTACACACACACACACATAGCTGTTGGACTCACGGGTCGTATACGCCGCACCCGCACAATCGATGAAGGGTAATTTTTCATAAATCATGTTTACGGGCAAATTTGAACGGGTTTTTCCTTCGAGACCCGACCGAAAGAATGGCCACGAGGGTAGCGGACGAGCACGAGGCAAAATGTCACGCTCATGTTTCACTGGCTGGAGTTTTGTGTCCACCACGGGGCACGGGAAGAGGGGGTGGCACGCGGGGTGGTTGTTGTTATGACCGACGGCGAAACCATTCCGCGACCAGGCGACTTTGCGTAACCGACCCTAAGAGAACCTTGAAAATTTAGAGTAATTATAGATTTACTGTCGCCTGACGACGACCGCGAGCAAAGTTGGCAGGAGTTGGAACGCCGATCGGAGGATAAGGCGCCAACCGTTGGCCTCTTGGGGTCGATCTAGAGTAAGACGTCCTAGATGTCCTTTGTGATTTACTCGAATTGCTTCAATAAGAATGGCTAATTAAACCCAGAATAGAATATTCAGAATGAATGAAATGGTTGTACGAGAAAAAAGGAAGTTCAAGTTCATTGCCTAGAGTGTTCATGGATCTGGGAATGTGAGGTTCAACTTCCGGGAAACAGCTTGTAGCTCCGTACGTTTATTGCGTCCCTGTCAAATAAATCAAACATTTTAATAGCCTCTGCCTCTCCACGAAATTGTAATGGTAATTATCTTCCGTCGAGTAACCAAGATGGACGTTCGTTTTCGAAAGAATTTCGAAGGGAATTAAAATGGTCAATTAATTCTCCATCGACATTAAGGAAACAAATTGCAAATGAAAAGATTTATTCTCATATCAAAAGTAACTTTCGTTATCTATCTATCTATACGTCAACTTATTGCAGATTGCAATTTGTTCAATGGATTTCCGTTCAGAGATAAAATGGTATTGTACAGAAAACACTCTAAAGTTTAGAAATCATTTTTTTTTAGCTTTAACCAACATTAATTTGATTGTTGATATTATTATGATGCATATTCGATGGCGCTCATCGATCACTTATATATTTACGTACTACATTATAACAAAATTATCCCGATCCACCCGAGAACGTTTTCTTTCTATCAATAAACCAGCTGTTCCGGAATCAGAACCAACGTCGACGTGTCACCTCATAACTTGATTCATATTCTCCAAATCGTTAAAGTTGCACTCGGAACAGTGTTGTAGACTGTGGGGCGTAGTTTGACTCCACCAGACCGTGTATTACGGATGTGGTCTGCTGGCAGAAGGTTAACACGATGCCAACCAAGCCCAGGATTCTGATTGCCTCATTGTGGCTGACGACGACGACTGAAACTGAGAACACGTTGTAGCACTATGGCTTCGGGGGAATCTAAACCGATGGATCGAGTTGTAGTTTGATACCCGCCTCGGGATGAGCTTGAGTTTGTTGATATTAAGTATAACACACTTCGTGGAATCTAGTTTGATAACAATACGCCGGAAGAAATACTAGCTGAAATGGATAACGGTTTACGTCCCGATCTGTTTTCCACAACCGAGGAACGTCTTCTCCCGTAGAGTTATTTTGGTGAAACAACCTTGATCTCAACACGTGCTGCTTGTATCAGGCTCAATTGATTCGTTCGCGTTGTGGTTTGGTTAACGGAAGCTAACCGGTTAATTAATTAAACTCCATACCTTACCACATTCTAGAATGGTTCAAAGGTTTCCTTTGGGCTTAAAAACGGATACTCAACCTACGGGAAGAAAGCGTTGCCAAAGCGCGCGGGCGAACCCCATTGAAAGGATTAATTGAATCTTCTATCCCTTATCGTTTGAAGTAAGAATTTTCCCTCGAAAGGCTTTATTTACATACGTATGGTCGTATGAGTTCAAAAGCGACAGGTTTTTGTTTTGTTTCGTATAAAATTTCAATGTGTAATCATTTATTGCACACAGAAACCGCGTTTCAGGTCATGATCATTGATGTCAAGCACCTGAAACAGGTACGATCATTATGTTTCGCTTTGGCGGACCACGGAAGAAAGCACATCTTGTGGAAAGATTATCGCTTCCCGAGCGACAGCGGTTACATAAAGGCAGCAAATGTAATGCCCTCGAGCTGGGCCCGCCAACTTTTGCCATCGCTAACGGTGACTCGCGGTTTTGATAGCAAAGTAAGCAGTTTAATTTGATCCCGAAGGGATATGAGTGTGCAAGTGCATTTGCGGTGTGTGCTACGAACGTGGAAAACTCCGTTGGCGCCGCAGCCAACCGCCGAGAGAAGCGTAATGGTGGCCGCCCGTCAATCAATTGTGCTGGCAAGGTGGGTGGCGATGGTTTTCGGCCGGGGGTGCGAACCCGTGAAACGACGACAGACACAGATCAAGGCATTTCGCAAACACACCAACGTCGGTGATTTATGGTTATTCAATACGCTCCATCATTATGTGGGATTCTGTGACAGACCATCATCATTATTTTCATCATCCAGTCTGTGAAAGGTGTGTGGCGGTATTTTATAGTGAATGAGAGGTTTTTAACCTTTGATGTTGTCTTTACCGGTTTGTTCTTAACATTACATTTTTTGTGATTGAAAAGGTGTTTTGATTGGTGTACTTTACCTTTTTTAACATTTTATTTTGCAAATCGTAAGAGACCGTATTCTTTTATTGTTTCTTTTCTTTTCTTTTGTTTTCTGCTGACACTATTTAATTTGAAAACTACTTACTTTGTTTTCTTTAGTAACTTTTACTTTCAATTTGCTTTCGTGAAAGAAATCACATCGCGTTAATGTGATTCGTATTTTATTCGTCTCTACTACAAGGTTGCTGATCAGTAACTCCCAGAAAAAACGACTATTTCAACATTTTTTTTCATTAGCTGCCGTGTGCCTTCCACTGGTTGGTAGGTAGAAAGTGTAAAACGTAGTTTAACCGAGCGCTGATAAGAAAAACCTCACCGGGCGACAATTTAATCAGCTTAATGACATTCGTTCCGCGCGCAACTGAAAATGGGTCTCGATCAATTGCTCGGTACCACATTACTGTCGTTTTTCTCTTCTTCTGTTTTTGCTTAATTTTATGCAACACTGTGGCCCATTCGATCACCTCCATCGATGCATAACCCGCCCCATGACCGGGCTATTCGCTCGTGACGCCCACAGGGGTTTTGCTGGTGGAGAGGGGGAGGGGGCGATGGGGCAGGCTTTTCGCTTGGTGCTCTATATTTGGTGCCCTGCACCGAATGCACGGCGCCCTATTTCAGCAGCCCGGCGTCGGTGGCGTCGCCAGTGACACACCTCGGAGTTTCTTGCAGTGATCGGTGATTTGGTTTTTTTTTCTCACAACCGTCGTCCACTTTCCAGCTTCAAACCAGTTCCGAGGCTGGCACGAGGCGGGCCCAAGGTAGCCCTATGAGGTACCGTGTAGGTGCTGGGCACTTAATTTTCTTCCTAACTCGATGACTTGATGCTGCACGATGTACATTCCGTGGAGTTTTTTCTTTCTTTCTTTCTTCAATGTTCGTGTGTGCTTTTAACGGTGTACATTCCGTGGAGTTTTTTCTTTCTTTCTTTCTTCAATGTTCGTGTGTGCTTTTAACATTGTTCACAGCCGCGTAGTGCGGGCACTCCTTGAAATGGGTCGTGAGTAATTTGAGGGTCCACGCAAGCCACCAGAAGGCACAAGGATCGGTTCTCGGTGGATGGATCGCTGCGTTGGGCCAAGGAGGAAGCACACGTGAAGCACGCTTAGAGGAGTGGGGAAGAGAGCAACACGAAAACAGCTTCAAATAATTCGTCAGATTGCCGCCGGAATCGAATCGTTGACATCATCATCGGCGCCATAAGCGTTAGATCATTTCGCAATGTACTTCAATGATATCGACACCTGAGTGACGCCTACATTTTGATTGATGAGAATTTATAAAACTGCAGTGAATCGGTTTCAATGTAGTGAAGTGTAACCTAAACATTTATATCTATTTTATCTCTTTATATATTATTTTATCTCTACACTACAGAACATCTGTTGACATCATATTTCACTAATATTTTATCGATGGAATAAAAGGAATATTTGCATAAAACTAGCAGTTTGAGTAACATTCCTATTTCGCCGGTTTAATTTCGTTTTGTGTGTCGTATTGAAGGTCGCTTCTAAAAGAATGCATTTTAGGGTAAACCTTTGTTTTTTTTTTAACTTCTAGGACATAAAACTACTAGCTTATGCCGTAAGAGCACACTATTTGGAATATGTGTCCATGCGTGTATGTGCGGATTCAATGTGGCGCCCGCGAGCCAGCGATCGTTCGGGTCGAATTCCTGGGCAAATTGAATCCACGCCCGTAAACGCATGCCATAGAGAAGATTGCGTGACCGCACTAATGGGAGCCCATTTTTCCATCTGCTTCACTTTCCACTTGCAGCAATTTTGTGTCCCTGCAACAGCGAAGCCCTCGGCCGGAGCAGCCAAGCCCAACGCACCAGCGGACGCATCTTACCGCCACCGTTGCTGGAGCCGACATCAGGAGTCGCAGAGAAAGGTAGGCAACATGTGCGAGGATGTTGAAGCGTGTCGTTTACGGCACGAGGTTGAGCGGTCGAACAAATCACCCCAAGTGCGTTCGGTGGGTCGGTGTGTGCGTGGGGTTGTTGCGTTGAGTGTTTTTGTTTTGCCTCCGTGAGGACAAATCTCATTTCACAGCCCGCCGAGCATCGGGTTGGGGTTACATAGTGTACTTTTCGAGTTTGTTGGAGTTTTAGCCTTTGTTTTAGCCAATCGTGCACATTTGATCTCGTCGCCGAAACCGAAAACGTGCCTCGAGGGGGTTCGGTCAAGAGTGGAACACATTCACACAATGTGTCAATTTTTTCTTACATCAACGCATCTTCACCGGACCGGAAATGAGTGAAGTTAAACGATATCTTACGATTGCGGACGGAAAGAAAGTTTATTTTTCGTAAGGGCAATATGTCCCGCTTGATTAGTTGGAGCTATCGATTGGTTGTTGATAATGAATTTTTTTAAAGAAAACTTTCAATCCAAGCTTCTTGCATTGTTTGAGTGTTGTTACTGGAGTATCATTATCTTTACTTATTCACGCATCGATTTTTTCATTCTTAAGATGCATATACACAACTTTGAAAATTGGATTGAACTGTTTTATGTAAATAAATGTATTTTGAGTTGTTGTTCTTCCTTGGCATATTGCATAAACCCATCCCACATGAACAGCCAACAAACCCCTCTCACCAAACCACTACTATGCCTATATTTTTTTGCCCAAAAGTGAGGTTATACAAGTGAATTTCAGGGAAATTTATCAAAAGTATTTCTGCTAGTACAAAGCTGCGTGGAAATGGGCACAACTGCGTGGAAATGGACCCTGCAGACTGCAATGTTTCGTTTGCAATTTATTTCCTCTCTTTGCATCCCGAAACACAATGGGACACGAATTTGCGAACAATTAAATTATATCCCTCCGCAGGACCGCTCGTGCGTGATGGGCAGCGGTAATAATTCCGCTACGCCGGTCTAATTAAATGCTTCACGTGCGATGATATTATGCTCGGTTCCAGCGGGTGCTGGGACGATTGCGGCCATTCTGCGCGACGCTCCACAGGGCAGCGGTAATATGGTAATGTGGCGAACGTATCCGTGAAAGTGCGTTAAAGTTGGAACGAATTTTGTGTGCGTGAAACTTTTTCAAATATAACATTTCTGGTCTATTTCGATCGCTTGCGCTGAAATAATCATGCTCTTGTTTTTTTTAATTTTTTTAAATATCTTACTTTAAGTTGACTCGACCCATCCTGTTGTAAATTATGTACCATTTCGTGTCCTTTTGTACAGAGGCCTTCACCAAAATCCATCCTTATACTATTGACATCAGGCGCCTCCATTAAAACTTTGGTGACGTCAAACAAATCGAGAATATTACGAATTGTAAGAAGTAGCTGCTCTTCATTGACACTGAAATAAGGTGAAATACAGTCCTCATACATGTGTGATTCAAAATATTGTGGATTTTGTGTTCATTTGTCAACTGATCCTCGGTTCACGTTCTGGAAAGTTCAAATAGTGATGCTCCGAACTGACTCGGGCTGTAAGAGTGAGTAACAGGGATGGTAGTAAATTAATTCAGGAAACGTACGCTTTCATCTTCCGTTGTCGATGTGGAAGAAGTGGTGTTGTGGTGGAGGATTGTTTATTTACTTGAAGCTCACCTTTATTGGCCAATAAAAGAATTTTTGGCATTTATCTTTCTGGCAGAAGCCGTAACATGTTTTTGTATGCTAGGATTTGTTTATTAGGATCAATGTTTGCAAAAACGTTACAATTTTCTTCTGTTTTATAACACTTCAAGCAGTCATTTAGGAAAAAATTGATGAAGCGTTGAAACATATTTAGTTTCTTTTTGCTTCAAGCTGATTTTACAATTTATTTAAGTAATCAAGAGTTTGTTTGTATTTAAGTAATCAAGAGTTGTATCAAGAGTATTATAAGTTATAGTCTTTAATTCAACACAACTTCCACTATGCCAGCTCTCTTGCAGAAACATATTTTTATCAAGCTCCCAGCAAAATGCTATCGCAAACAAACGTTAACTGCCATAAACGTAGGGTTCTCTCTCTCCCTTATCGATTCTCGTTCCTAGGAAATAATTATAAACCGCTGTCGTTTCGCCGGGGAAAAAGCTGTCGGAAAGGCAGAGCAAACATTCGATCCACCAGATTTTCCGTTCGTGTTTGAAAACCAGCCGCATGTAGATTGTTCCATTTGTCAAGGTGCCCCAGGGCCTGACAGTTGTTTGTTGCTCTTGTTTGCATTCATTTCCGTGTCACGTATCGAGGAAATTTATGCCCCGAAGTCAAACGCTGAAAAGTGTGGGGAAAGTTGAAAGAAAACAAACCGGGGCGAGATGCGAAGAGGCGCCGGGTCTGGGGTTTGTTGGTTATCTATCCTGGCTGTTTCATTTGTTTCAAGTGTCTAATTAATGCCGGAGGAAAGAAATCCCGGCCAGGCCACACGCTGAAGTTTTCTCAACTTGGCCATAAGTACTCAGAGGACGGCTCTGGTTAGTATTTTAACCGTAGCCTGGGAGAATCGTTTGGACCTTTCCAGATAGAGGCAGGATTCAACGCACGCAGGGAAAGCTGGGTGTGCTGATGTCCTTCGGCTGTCGGCTACAGTATCTGACAGCCCAAACCCTACGCAAAAGCAAATCGAAACAAGAACCAGTACAAATAAAGAAAAGAACCTTTGGCGGCAACCAGAAGAGAAATAAAAAAAAGCAAGACTGCTGAGGGATTGAAAATCTTCCGGAATAAAACTTTCCCGGAAGTGATTTGTCAGCGCTTGGTGAAAGTTTCAACTACGCCTTCGTTTGACGTGCGGAGTGTTTTTCTGATGTTTCGTTCTCTCTTTGCACGACTTGCACTGCGCCGGAAGTATTTCGTTCTCAACCAAACATTCAACACGAATGACAATAGGCCATTCGTATCCCAAACGTCATTCGGATCCTTCCGTCACTCAAGTGGACTCGAAAGATGGATAGAAAAACAAACTCCCTCGAGTTTTCCAGGGAAACGTTTCCGGGGGCATTTTTTGCAGTATGTCTTGCGTGATTTTTTTTTCACCCCAACGCATGACCCTTGTTGGGTTCTCGCTTAACCCGAGGCTCGTTGCGAGACAAGGGCTTCTTAATCGCCTTCCCGTCGTCATGATTTATGACACTAGTTTGTTTTTTCATGACTGCAAGATGAACAAAGCATTCGATTGCAAGTTGAGGTAGTCTTTCAATGCACACGTCTATCGGATGGGAGGAAAAAAAAATCAACCAACCAATTCAAATCGAAGCCATGGGGGAGGTGGCAGATTTGGCACTCAAGATTCTGTCCCCAGAATCGGTGCGCAAATATTGAAATTGGAAAAGCGCCAACATGATTCGGTTTGAGCAAATTTTCACCAAGAATCCGTAGAGTGGCGGCAGCTGTCAGGAGAAGGGTGCAGATATGATAGCTTTGCACTCTGCTGTCAAAGTCTTACGTTGATAAGTAAGAGACAGGAGTGAATTATAGTTTAAAAGCAAAGGGTAGTTTCCAATATTTCCCCGGATCTGGGATTCTTCTCTTAAAATATGATTTTGTTTCAACGATAGAAAAATGAACCAAAAATGAATCTAGTATCATCATGAAATAACTTTGGCAATGAAAAACCTTTTAATAAACTATTCTATTACTTATTTAACAATAAAAGGAATTGAACTTGGTACTGTAATAGTGAAAAACTAAAATGTATCAGTCAATTTTCCATTAGCTGAAAATTCCACAATTTTTCGATGGGATGTAACGAGAGATGCATAAAAAAACTCGTGGATCTCTTGTAACGTAAAAAGAAAATGAAAAGCGGTATTTGTTGGTACTTTTCACACAGAAGCGATGCATGATACCGTTGCCAAGGGAAAATGTGCACCGTATAGCATCGCTTTGGCAGATTGTTTTTCTTTCGTTTGCAATTTTATACGTTTCGGATCTGTCGTTGACTTAGTATGAATTTTCATCGCGATATGCGATGAAATATCGTTGACAGATTTTGCGCCATTCAAATATGCTTCCGAAGGATCGTGGCCGTGGGAAAGTGGAAAGTCAGTGTGGGTAGGGGAAAACTCAGTGGGCCACAGATAAAGCGGAATAAAAATTTAAATAAACCAAAGCATGCTCCAGCGAGGCGCACGAAATGGTTCAGCATGCGGCGGAGCATCCAATCTTCGGTGGAATTGACGTTTCATCGATTCCGTCGGTGTCTGCGGTTGTTTTTCATTTATTTTCCCGCGCAAACCCAGCAGCAGCAGCTCGCTCGCGGTTGCTTTTGGGATCGATCGGTAGGGGGTTTGATGCGGGAATTGACATTATCAAACCATCAACGACCAAAGTCAACGTTGGACTGCGTTGGCACTGCAGTACCCCTTCAAAGTAGTCACTTTTTTTTCCTCAAAATCACCATAATGCCGACAAGAAGTTGGGCTCCCCGATTGCACAACTTCAAGTGACATTTTGATATTATTTTTCAATCAGCGCTTTGTCGGCCACTCGGTCGCGGGACGCAATGTCAGACTATGCGGCCCATCATGCAAAATAAACGCAGCACCAGCGATGCAGGTTGCCATCGCGGCCAAAATGCAGCAGGCTCTGCCGATCGGCCCAATCGACGATGATGCATGCCTTCGATCGCTTCGTGTTTGCATAATAATTATTGCGAGTCGCGTCGCGGGCCATGTGCCGGGTCGTTGGGTCGGCTTTTTATTTTCCACCAGGACAATGTAGGCCAAAACGATTATGCCACCATCGCAAGTACACTCCAGGCTGGGCTCATTCTTTCACTCGCAGGGAAGGGGACGCATTTTATATAAACTAACAAGTCTTCTTTTTCGACTCGGTTAACTCTCTTATCTGTGCAGAAACGAACACCGACGCAAATGGCACGAGTAACAAGAAGTGACAAATTGTTTTCGAAACGCACATTGACATTACCATGGCAGTGCAAATTGTGGACAGGCTTATTCTGACGCTTGCAGGAGTAAAATAACATTTACATTGTCACTTAATAAACGAAAATGTTGCGTTTGGTTCAGTGCAGCATAACCGCTGAAAGGTAAATGTATTCTAGAAACTGAATACAAGCCAGTTAATTTTTCATTAAATTGAAATCATGTTAATTAAAACAAACCGCCTGCAGCATATCAGAAACATGGATAAATAATTACTAAAACATGGAACAACAAGTATTGCTGGATGCACAAAATACATTTGCGTTCGGTTTCACGCACTGCAATGTTGACATATAAATTGTAAAATTGCGTATGCAACATTTTTCCTTCGAACATACTTGGCAGCATGTGAAAGGCATTTTTCCGAAAATTACGACCAAGCACTATGTAGTCAGGCTGCACATTGTTGACAAATGCATTTTATTTCTCATGCCACCCACAAAACCCCACCCAGTCAGCCATAGTCCGTGGCCCGCCTAGACGAGGGCTACAGTTTTCCAGCTCCTGTCGATGTTGTTAGCTTTTCGTTTACGCTCATCGTCCCAGTAGGGAAATTTCGTTCGACGCACGGCTCCGATCGGCTGAACGTTGCATAAATCACACGACATCACTCGCCGGCCGGTTGGTTTTGGGAAAATGAATGGTTCGCATCTTGCAAACGCTGACCTCCACCCGGAAGGGAGTTCCAAATCAAAAATGTTCAAACATTTGTTTCCACCGTTTTTTCTTCCTTTCACTCGGGCATCCACTTTGTGCGCGCCTCGGTTGACGATTCGCGTGCATGGTTGGTGGAAATAATTTATTGGTTATGATTTTTTATCCGTTAATAATCACGACCGTCTGTTGTTTTGCGTGAGTTTGCCCGCGAGTTCTTATTTTTTCCTTTGATTGCGATAAATTGGGCAGGCACCGTAGGGTCACAGGTGAATGAAATTTAAATTTCGACGAAAATTTGATTGGTAACTGATTGATGGTATGTTTGAAATGAATTCGTAATGTAAATTGCTTTATAGTTTCTGGAACCTGAAAGCTAATAACAAGTTGAGATAGTTTTTAAAGTTACTTATTTTAACAAATAATCACTCTTTTGTGCAACGATACATTATTTTCTCTCACTCCATATATCCGTATGTTGTACTGTCAAACTTGGATACTCCTATCCATTTCAAATGTATCCTCCGCGCGGACATGAACTGTGTGTTATCGAAACTGTGCATTCGCATAAATAAACATTTGCGGTGAAAAACCCACCGTGGTGTTGTCGAAAATTATTACCATTTGCGGTCGTGTTTCCCGTACGTTTCGCCTACGTCTCGGCACGTGGGGATATGGACCACTGCTACTCGCGTTGGAAAACGGAGAAAATATGGAATTACAATGTGTGGCAGTTGGGTTCGGGCGGAATAACAGCGGGTTCGCGAGAATGCATGCATGTGGTCATTTGTTTGTCTGCAATAATAATGAATTTCCAGAGAGAGAACATCATGGGAACATGATAACAAACCCATTCTGGCAGAGTGAGGATATTCTTGGACCTTCAAGTATCTTCACACTGCATTTACAGCTATTCCTGGTTGGTTTGGTACTAATGTATGCTACTCGATCATTGCAACCTGACCACTGCCGTATTGGGGCTGTGTTAGTTTCCGTTTCTCAACGTTGAATAGCAAACAGAATCCTTGGTGGAAATTTGATAGTTCCGATAGTCTCTAAACGTCGGAACAACATCGTCCATCGTATAAATCATTCAAATGGATGCCAAGAAACTATTTCATTACGGCGATGGTGTGTATCACGTACGTGTACGCATCACTTTCAGTAGCGAAATTGAATACAATTTTATTGAATTATGTATTCCGATTAGCTCTCAATTTTCTCGAAGAATGTGTACTGATGATTGTAGCAAAATTCATCACATTCGCTTAAACAGTTTGGTAATATATTTTTAGACTTTGGAATGAGCAAACATTTCTTTTATTCATATTTCGATGTATCTTTCTCTCATATTACAGGTAATTTTTCTGATTCTACCAACATTTGTACTCGAGTACCAGCATATGAAGATAATGTACCATGTCATCTATTCGTCTGTACGAGTTGAAAAATCACCTTTCTTATGAAATGAATTCTCCCCCAAATCAGGTTCAGGTTCAGGCGCTGTAAGGAAAAAAAGAAGTCCACCCGGACTGTCCTCCATAATTATGCCAGACGCATGATTATGTGACATTGTGCAAACTGAATCCACAAAACCTCGAACGTTGTGTTGTGGACCGATTTTGCATTTTGCATTTCGTTGACATTCAAACGAGAAAACATTAAAAAAGGCAATGAAAACGAAAAGCCCATTATTCGGATTTCATAATGTCGAACGGCGAGTAAGGAAAAAAACAAAACGAATCAACCCAAAAAAAAAAACTCGTTCTGGGAAACATTGCCAATGGAATGGAGTGGGTTGCACATTTCTTTCATAATTTCCAATCTTTCTCCTTGGACAGACATTCCCCCGTGTTGGTGCCGAGCGTGTCGATGTGCTTTTGTTAAACATCGATCACTGTTGTTGATAGTTTAATCCCATTTTTCCGTCGATCGGTATCGGTAGGGAGCGATCGCCGATAATTTTATGCAGTTTCACCCTATGATCACCATGAATGTTGGGTCCGATCGTTCAAGCCTCAAGCGAATGCTCGGTCTCACAGGTACCTACATGCTTTGAATTTTCGAAACGACGCTGGAAGCTGGAAAGGCATATGCTTTGAAATTTATTTTATACCGACCCTGTTTCCTGTACGTTTCGATTTTCTCTACGTTCCGTAGTTTTCAATGTTTCCCACGGTCCTGTTTTATTTATTTGAATTGTTTTTCGCTTTGAGATCGATTCTTCAGTACTTTATGGTTTAGTTGGAGATTACACAAAATAGTTCAATTTATCGTTCTGTTCCAATATTTTGAAAACACCACACAATTATTTAAAAGTGGTGTTGGAGATTATACTTAAATGATCTCATTTTTCTTTGTATAAGATAAAGGCTTCAACAATAAATTTAAAAAAAACTTAATGAAAGCGTTACAAAACATGTCATTAGCCGAGCGCTAATCGTCGATCATTTAAAACAGTCCGAGTCCGAGCGATTAGGGCACGTCACCTAAAGCTCTCCTGAACACGGGAGCACGCAATGGGAGCTTTCTAAACCCAAACAAACAATCAACTGCCGGCGGAAGCTGCTCCCAAGAGCATAAGTGTTCGGGTTTTGTTGATTTGCTCGTTGCCTCAAGGGTCCCAGCTCGACATGGGTGTGCCGTTGGTCAACACTGTCCACCGGCATATTTCGCGCCCAATGTTGCATGAAAACGGAGGAAACCATCAAAACCATGGCCTCGAATTTCTCTTCCCATTTTCGACCACCTGGCCAGCGGCTGCCGGGTTGAGCATCTGCATTGCGTTTGTTTCGGTTTTTATTTGTGGAGTGTGAACCTCAAGTGACGCGACGCTGCACCGTCTGGGACGACGAGTGGCTTGGACCGTCCAAACGGGAGAAATCTCTTCGACTCTAAACCAGAAATGATCGGACACGAACTGTGTTACCTGGACCGAGCCCGGTTGCAGTTTCGGTCTTACGTCGCGCCAGTGGAGTGAAAACTGTACTGCCCAAAAATAAATCTCTACACGGGAGCGCCCGAGGGCATCGTCGGCAGTGCGTCGACCTTTTGGATTTAACGTCGCACGACGTCGTCCTTTCTTCCACAATTTCTTCGCCAATCTGTCACGCCGCTTTGCACGCGCGTGAGTTTCGTGAGTCGAATGCGGATCCCATGCGGGATGGAAGGGCAAGGTTAGGGAGGCTGGGGTGGGGTGGCCGAACCGAACCGGGATCGCTGCAACGCCGTGGCCCACCGTTGGCGGCCAAGTCCAAGGCACCTGCTCTTACTTTCTTCTTTCGTGCGCGGAGGTTCAAGGGTGTGTGTACGCGGGTTTGCCAAGGCTCACCGCCTTGGAGGTCCACGGCGTCGAAAGTGAGAGTGACGAAACACCCGAAATGCCGTCCGCAAGCCGCCTGGCGACATCTCGCCATCGTTCATTCATCTTTCGGTCCGCGCCGGGTTTGTTTGAAACGATTCCCCGAGTGCGGCGCGAAAGTTTTCGCCTTCCGTCCGTCGTTTTCTCTATCGGTGCGGCCATTTTTGGAATGGTATGGGAGCGAGCAACCCTCCCAAGCGGCATACAGCTTGTCACCAGCCGCCATTATCGGCTTCCCCTCCCCCCGCGGTTCCGGCGGCCATTCGTTATTGAAGTTTCCTTTCGGACAGCCGGGATGGAGCCAATTAGCGGCGGGGTTTTGAGCGACGGTTTCGTTGACCTTGCGGCTCCTTGGAATGATTGAAAGCCTCCCCGGAGAAAGAAAAAAAAGGAAGGAGGGTTGCTGATCGATGGCTTAAAACAAATAATGGTCTGTGATGTTGATTTATTTCAGGGAAGTATGTTTTCTCTCCCATGGTAAAATCGTTTTATGTCTTAATAATACTAGCATCATGAAAAATCTAATAGCATCATGATTTTTTATGTCCGATGTTGAATGAGTTTATTTGTATCACGTGTTTCGAGCCTGCATGGGTTTAACCCTTCTTTGCATGATTTTTTCTATTTTTTTTAAATAAATCAGGGTGATGTAATTAATGCTCTGGATTAAAGCAAAAATATTTTTAAAAAATCCTAATGTAAATTTGAATTTTGAATGTTTGTTGCACGCAATAGTCGCTTAAAATGTTTCCAGCAACAACAAATTTACAGTACAAGAGTTTTGAGTACCTTTTTTTGTTGACTAGATATTATGATTGAAATTTCCCTCACCATGCAAAGAAGGGTTAACAGTTGTGTTTCTTCTGCTTGGAAACAGAAAACAGCTAATTAACCAAGTGACATATAAAAAAACTATAATAACACTCTTATGCTTGTAAAACGTTTACAAAATAAAAAAAAAAAACATCTCGTTGCTAATTTTATTTTCTGTCATCTTCATAAGCTATTATTGCTTTATACTTTAATTTCCATAAAAGCTGTTCTGTGAAATCTCGAAAAGTTAAACGTGCTACCATTTCTATGAATATAGGAATGAAAACTAATTTCTTTGATACATTAACGTAAACAGTTCACGAACAAAACGCGAAATAAATTGAGAACATTCCTGGAACAATGAATTTGCAAGTATTTAACCGCATGTTTCAACAAATTCCAAACCGAATGAATGCAAAACAAACCAGTTGGAGTTGCCCTTTTGAATCCCTGCTGGGCCAAATAGACAAGAAAAAAGAAGGAAAACGATTCGTCCCAATCAACACCGCATCAACATTAATCGCGGAATGCGTCGGTGCCCAACCCGCGGTAGGGGCAAATTCTAGCAAGCTGCATCCGCAATGGCGACCCGCAATCCGTCGCAACATTCCACTCCACCGAGCAGACGAGCTTTCGCGGCGCAGCCAAACTAATTTCCCGCTCGCCCGCGTACGCTTTGTTTTTCCAAGCGCCAAAACTAACACCACACTCCAAAATCGAGCTGACACCGCCGGAATGCCGAATGATGAAGATAGCGTCGAAATCACATCGATCGCGGGCGGTGGCTCTTTTTCCCCCTGGGGGCATCTCATTTCCCACGGTGGCTTAGAGGGTGGGCGGTGGCGCTAGGTGGGTAGTTGTGATTGAATTTGCATAACAACGAAAAACATGGATCATGTTTTTCGAGCGTTTCGTCGCCAGCGGGTCGGCTCGCTTCTGCGTCAACCGTCGTCGATGTCGATGTCATTCCGCAGTTCGCAACGAGCCAAGCGAAAGTGCAACGGAGTTCGATGTTTTCGTTTTGCTCTCAATTAACCACCCATGGTGAACCACCGATGACCTCGCTTATGTTTTTTCCCCCCTGGCAGCTCTTATCAACCGCGTCAGGAAGGATTTTCCCCCCATTTTTTTTTCGCCATCAGCTTCTCGCTTTTCTCTAGGGGGCTTAAACACTAAGGGGGAGAACTGGAACAACCACCGAAGAGGGCACCGGTGACAGTCGGTGGCATCGTCAGCGCATTTAACTACGTTGTCGAACGTGGAACGAACGCCGACGACCGCCTGTGCAAACTGACCGGCTGTGGGGCCACTTTCTAGGCCAGTGGGTCGAGTCGAGCATAGGCCACAGTTACCAGCAAGCACCTCCTGGCCTAACCCCCTTCTCCACTCATTCGCACACACTGACACATGACCTCCGTTTTGGTCGGTCTCTTTTGCATGGTTCGACGTTTAGTAAATGCGCCGTTTCACCCAAAAGTAGTTCATGACACATCGCTCGGCATTTAGCGTTCGTGTAAATTATAATAAGGTCCAGCTTGTTGGAACAGTGCCATGGAGAGTTGTAGTTTGAGTTTCCGAATATGGGGAAATAATATATTATCTGCCACCAAAAAGTGTCTCCATTAATGATCTATCTTGTGGAGTGTTATAACGAAAGAGCAATGGCAGTATGCTCCGTACCGGTACGAATGTCATCATCAACATCCTCATAATCGGCGAAAACGGGACCTAGACCTGGACAAGACGTGCAGACTGGTTGCGTAATTTTGTGCTGATCCATTTTCCGGTCGCGTTGTGTTTCGTGCTTTGCATATATGCAGCTTTTGTGGTAACAGTTCGCGTTATTCACGGGCGGACACGATGATGGTGTTCCAGTATTAATGCAAATTTTTCGCTCATGACGTGACATATAGAACCTCCTGCATGTAGACAATGTGGTGCAATCATGTACCCGTTTATAAATGGTAAAAGCGAAATTCTTTTTATTATAAAATAGATGTTTTTACGATCTTATGCATATTTAATCTTCTTTGATGTTCCCACAACATCTATTTGAACCGAATTCGATATCTACGAATCCTTTCGCAATTCCTTTTGAAACATTGTGCCTAATGGATGTTGAAAAAATCTTTCATTAGCTCTGTTTGCCGGAACGGTCTTATCCCACACTAATGGCGCCCGCTAATCATCGATTAATCAGCCTAATTCAATCGGATGGATGAGTTCGCACTTGGCAATGAGTTTTTGTCCGAGTTCGCCGGTTGAAATGTTTACGCTCCATTACCAAGGGTCAAGGTACCCCGCGGGCCATGCCGGCGAAGGTCCAGAACATTGTATTTACCTCTTTTATGTTGATCTCCGAAGCGACGACTTGCCTTCTAAAGTCGCTTCGAGTGAAAGTTACTTGTTTTTTTTGCTGATGTTCTACTTCCATTTTTATTGCTTCCGATTAGAAGCAGAACCAGCCTAAGTGTGGGTGCGGAATGCAAAAAGGGTAGCTTTTTCATCTTTGCATCAACGAGGATTGCAAAAAGGGCTTCGTTTGAAAGGAATCTCCATTCGTAAAGTTAGCGGTGGATACAAAAAAGATGAGCGAAAGGAAAATCCACTGCAATCGACTGTGAAGGAATTCACTGGAACGGAACAAACCCCTAGGCGGGTCCTGGAAAACCCAAAAGCCCCGAAAAGTGTGGCACAGTTACGCCGATTATGGTATGCCAAACTGTGTAGCAATTTGTTTCTCGAAAGTGAAACAAACAAGACGGATGTAATTGTTCCAGACGGAAATCGGAAGGATGCACAAGAGAAAGATAAAAATAATTAGTACCAGTTCATTATTACGCACTCTACTTATTATAGCGATTCTTTTCGAATGTTCTGTAAATGGATCGTCTTAAGAAAACGACGAAGTAGTCTTTGATTTGAACTGTTATATTCCCAAGTGCAAGTGTTTTGATATTTTTCTCGAACGGAATTTACAACAATCGCTCTATCGCGTTCAAGGTAAACATAAGAATAACAAGTGACCGGCTGGAAAATTGATAAATGAAACAATGAAGGAAAACTTTGCTACCTGCCCAGATTAGAAGCATATTTTCTTTACAGTTTGTTAGTTGTTTTTGTGGCCGAAAATCCGGTGATTGATTGTCTTTCCGTTTGATCGACCCCTTGAAACCTCCCGTGAGACCTGCCTAAGCTGAATATTTAATCTACATCAATCTTGTATCCGTTCCAACTGCCGTCCCTTTTTTCCGGCTCCTGAGGACACAAAACAAATGGAATAGAATATTCCAACCATTTCAATTTTTTTCCCTGTGTTCAAAAACCAACTTTCCCTCGAACGGGGTTGGATTGGGGTGTTTTCCACCACCACAAAACCACAAACCGAGAAAAGGGAACAAAAAGTGTATCAACAGCAGCACATCGCTGATAAATTACTTTGCCCGCATTTGAGGAATGCTTTAGTTGATTTTTCCCTCGAACCGTATCAATCAAGGTGCGTTTCGAAACGCAGAGATGGGTGGAATTTAATATTTCTTTACCAAATACCGACCGTTTAAGAAGGCAATCATCGGTCCTGTTGTACTGCCCGACCGCTTCGGAACGAGCAAAAGTTTTCCAATTCCAGTGCCGCGGGAAATTCGACGATTCCACAAACGACCCCGGGCCAAAGGGCATTTTCATCCTTTCGGGAACGTAAAGCAAGAACTCGCGCAAAGTATTTCTCGACCCCGTTCCGAGACGCGCTTCGAGGCGGGGAGGTCAACGTTTTCCATCGGAAGCCGTCGGTTGGCGATAAGGTTTGTTTCGGTGACGTGCTGAGAAGTGTAGCAAAAGAAAAGGCATTTCCCTTTCCATCTCACCGAATGTAGTTATTTCACGGGCAGGGTCCCATGGAGCTCGTTAGAAAAAGGTGCATTGCCTGTCGAACACGACGGCGGGTTTGGGGTGGATGGTGAAACGTAAAACATTGCACCCGGGCAACAATCCGTTCGAACGTGGCGTGGCCTCCCTTAAGGGCAGACGGCAGCGTGGGGGCGATTTGGAATCCACCTTGTTCGCCATGCTCATTGCGTTTCGTTATCGGTGAAGCAAACTAACTGATGAAAACATAAAACACGGTCTTCCACGAACGCTGTGATTAGAGGCACTGCTTTGTGGAGGACGGATAAGCGCACTAAAAAGGGATTGAGTGTTGAACCGGCGTTGGCCCCGTGCATTGGAAAAGGTGTAACACACCTTGGCGGCCACTTTCGTGCAGCGTGGTGGAGACGGAAAAAATTAAAACGGCGTGCCAGAAAGGGAGAAAAACTTAGAGGACACGCACGCACACACACCTTGGCAGAGGGCAAGACCATCGGGTTCACGATAAAAGGGTTGACTTCGCGGTGGCGCACGGGGCAGGTGAAAACTCTCACTTTCGTCGCGGGTGTTATCAAAATCGAGAAAGTTTCCCACCAGCACAAATCCCGGCATCGTCGGGAAGGCAGCGTCTTACCAACCGCAACGGCGATCTTAAAGAGGCGACGGAACCGGTTCAGGTGGCGGCGATTCGGACCTGATGTGCCATCACCGGAGGTTGGCTCACCCGTAAACCTGTGTGTGTGTGTGTGTGTGTGTGTGTGTGTGTGTGTGTGTGTGTGTAGGGGGATGTTTTTTTTCATTCATTTCCATTCGACACCAGCGTCGTCCTCCATGTTTTCATCTCCCGCGCGGTTGGTCCGTTTTTGGCGATTTCTGCAACCAACCCTCCGGTTTTCTTCGGACGGAGGAGTCCACGGTGGGTGAAGGGGTCTCTTGGTGGCGGGAGCAAGTAGGGGTATTGGAGGCTGCGGTGACAGTGAAAGTGAGCCCGAAACTTTATGAAACGATGAGCGAATTTCCATTCCATTTGAATGTCTTACGAGGCATGTTATATAAGAACTTAGAAGCGCAGGCATCACGCTATAGACGTAATATCGTTGTAATTAATTCGACTCCTGATTTGAAGCTGATTAAAGAGAAAAATGGTTGATAAATTAAAAGAAATCATTTTTATTGTTATGACATTTTTCAATCAACAAATGGAGGGTTTTTGCAAGTAGAAAAATAAACACATCATTTGTTAATGATGTATTAATGAAAAAAAGCTTTATTTCACTGGAAACCTCAAATTGTTATTGCTCTTAATCCGTCTTAACACACAGAACGAAAAGGAACACAAATTTAATCTCCTCATGCATGAGAAACTCTCTTCCCGGAATAAATAAGAACACCTGGTGCTAGTAAATTAGTTCCACTGCATAATGCATCATCCTGTGCACGAGTATCAAAAGGGCCTGCGGTCATAAACTATTCCATGTTGTTTACCCATCCTTTCCCGCTTTTGGCACCAACACCGTTCTGTTCCGGTACGACGGCAACAGTGTAGCTACATCATTTCTTTGCTCCTGCTCCGGTTCTTTAGGAACCACGATCAAAGTTCAATGATGTTTCACCAAAACATTTTCTCATGCAGTTGAGGTGCTCATCGATACCGAACACTCGAGGGCACACGACCGGGAAAGCTTCTCTATTTTTGTTTTATATTCTAGTGCATCGACATGCAACAGTTGCACACAGTCTGCTTTGTGGTTTCACACTCCTCGCCTTCGTCCTCACATGGCTCTAAGACAGAATGTATTGATTGTGGTTCGCAGCCTTCTTAAGGTTGGTTCAAATTGGTTCACCAATTTCGCTTTTCCAAGCGCTTGAAAGACCGGAAGCCTCGCGTGCAAATTGAAACACCGCTCACGTTCGCGCGACGATCGCAAAGGCGCTTTGGAGGATTCGTAGGAACTTCGGGGAATATAGGAAGGGAACTGTAAGAGCATTTGAAATGTGCTTCCGATGCAAGGTAGCGTTTGATGCTGACGATTTCAGACGAAACTAAATTATTTCTGGTAGGGTGAAAAAAACCTTTATCTATTTGATGTACAGCGTGAAAGAAGTGGAGTGCATTTTTTCTTAGTTTGTGTTTAAAGCGTTTTTTTTTAAATCCTGATAACTGGTGGGTTTTAGATATAAAAAAATTTTCCCACTCCAATCTCAAGACTCCTAAGAAGGAATTCAATTTAAAGTTAGCAAAGCTATGAAACTTCATTAACAATGAGGAAAGATGTTCATTCGAACCCAGTAACTATGTAATTATTATTCACAATTATTGTATTTTTATGTCCTACCCAATAAACTATGCTACTACTACTAAAATCCTGATAACATTGATGAATCCTTCAAAAGTAACAGTAATGGTGAAGATCTAGGGGGAAAATAAAACATTTAATTGAATATATTTCATCACGTGAACATGTTTCACGAACAATCATCCAAAGCGAACTTCTGACTCCAGAATTGAAGGATGTGCTGTTTGCAATCCACAGATTAGTGGACGTAAGCTTCTGCCTATGCTGTGATGCATTCGGTCTGTTTTTTTTACATGCTAGCATGGGTTTACCACATATGGAACTGCAACTGAACTGAAGCTTTTGAGTGGATTTACGTTTTTGCGAATGACAATTCGAAAACTACAATTTTTACAAAAGCTTTTACACTTTTGTTGGATTCATTCGGTAAAGTTTCATCTGCATCGATCCTCTCAATTTTCATAATCTTTCTATTTATTCTGTCAATATGGTTTTTATTGATTTGATCAATTGGCTGCTCTTTCTTTTCAAACTTTCCTTTATTAAAAATGGTCCACGGTTCTGCGTTTTCCGAAGGTTCATCCAGCAATTTCCATGAAAACCCCTTCTTCACTGTCAATTAACTAACAAAACAATACCGCATGATTGACGCGTCATAAATTCGATCGAATAAACCCATTTTCCAAAAGCTTACAGCCGGATATAATCATACCAAGAAACCCGCTTTGAAACAAAGAATAGATCATGCTTATGTTGTTTAAGTTAATACTGGAAAGAGAAGATGGAAATAGTTTTGAAATTCGGTGAACAATTTACCCGATAGACTACTCTATCTTCTGTTAATATCGATAGCAATCATCGTGATTATCACCATACATTATTGGAGCAGTCCAATTCAATACGAGACCAAGAACTGACTCAGGAAGCACAGTCGGCCCCCGGGAAAAGTACTAACAGAGCAATTAGTCCCAATGACTTCGATGTCAGCTTTGTTGGTTTCATAACCATAAAAGCTTCCACAAGTTTGCTTGCCTCCGAGAAGAGGCATCGTTTGCCTGGTGCTTCGGTTTAATTTCTTATGTTTAGTTATTGATGTGAACATTTTCCGACCTTCTTCCAAGCGTCGAACAAATTCAGAACTCCAATCGTACCGATTGCTGCAGTGAACTCAAGGGAATTTTCTTACGGTAGGCAATGTTTGAATTTGTAGAGAGCTGATCACAAACATATGTGGAATGTACTGTTCATTTATCGAAATCACACTTATGCCTGATATGTAACTTATGTTTGATTGCAATTTTAGCTCCTAGTGAATATTTACTTGATAGATGAGTTTGAGAATGAACTGCACACATTTATTTATCGAAAAACAAACGAATGAAAAGCAAATCTCATCCACTTTATGATTGGTTGAAAGTACTCTGCACCCTGTGCATTGTTAAACTGTTTGTCTCGTGCACACACCCCAGTGCAAATCATTAGCAAATTTGAGTCGCTTTTGCGCTCTACTTCGGCGGCAACCCGGAACCGAAGCGTGGCACGTACGATTTTCAGCCTCATTTAGACTCAAATAAAGTCATAAAACGACAATGTCAATAGCACATGAAAGGGCAATGAAAATTCGACTAACTCCGTGCAGCGTAGGTAGGAAAGAGTTTTTATACTCACGCTACGTTTCCAGAAGTACCAGACAGATGTTCCCGGAGAACCAACGTCAAATATAAATGCAGGATAGCTCAGACCAGCTGCATTGTAAGTCGAAATGGAATCATTCTTTCCACTTGTTTAACATTCAAATTTAAAGTCAATATTTAAATCTTCGCTCGTAACTAGGCTCCTTTCTTATTTGCAAGAGAGCTGTTCTTTTTCCCTTGAGTTTGCAGAGTTTTACGAGAAACTCCTCAACGAGTTTACCAAGAGTAGTTAAAGTAATTGCAACACTAAATATGCTTCATATCTAAATTTCGAATGATTTTTAAGTGTCGCTAAATATGCATATAATTGAAATGGACAAGGTTCTCGCATAAAGCACGTTTATCGCGCCGTACGCAGCATCATCCGTGCATGAAGTAGTGAATTATGGATGGAAATTGAATTAATTAAGTCCAAATCTAATGAGTCATTCTAATCGGATACTCTTCTACCGCATCCTCTGGCTCAAATGGACATTCCGCAGCCAACCGAAACCGATCTGGACATCACATTCGATTTTCAGATGGCTGTCGTTATCGAAATGGCCAGTTACATCGTCCAATGCTTCCTAGTCCGGCTCTCTTCCTCTTTTGTATCGTGTGGCATCGTTGAAAGGCCTGAGCTCCCGGGGTCTTCGCCAGCAGTCATGTCAAGCTATGAAGCTGTTGAACCGAAATCAAACATCATCATCATCATCATTGCCGCCGTTTTCCCCGTTCGAACGCCATTCTGCTAATTCCCTTCAGTATGAAGCAGTCGGCTCGAAAGCGTCGACGAGTTTCCACCTGACGGGACTCCCAGGACAACCTTGGACGATGAATTGGGTCGTCCACTATCGGTTGTCGTTATTATCTCAGACCCTGAAATTAACACCCGTAAGTCGAACGGACAGGTTGTCATTTGTCAACGGTGGTGCGGGTGCTGGCGTCGGAAGACGTTTCCCGGGTTGCTAAGGAATTTCCCTGGGTGGATGGGAGTGGGAAGGAAGAGAAGGAAGACGATGGCATAAAGGCACTCGCTGCAGAACACACCGCTTGGCAGCGTCCGTAAAAGCCCGGGTGGAGTGTCTGCGTTGATGGCGCATAATCAATTTAATGGTTCGTTGCGATAAATAAATCATCATCGATAATTAGAAAGCAGTAACGTGTTTATCATGATTTGTTGACGTTGCCATGGACAAACAATGGCAATTCGGTTGGTCATGAGTGGCTTACTGGATGTCGGCGATGTAGACAATGTGACAGAACTGGACGGGATGCCTTTAAAATGGGATATAGAGAAGTGTGGAAATGCATGAACTTTAAGAAAGTAATCGCGAAGAAAGGAAGGATACGTTCCAGTCCAATAAATCCAACGTTTTTTTTAAAAGACGCCTGCACTGTGCTTTTTTCATCTAATGTTCATCTCAGATCTCTAAGTTTCTGGGGATAACAAGCCAAGCTTGCCTGAGTTGCTTTAAACCAAATCATCCATGTTCCTAATAACAAATTCATTAAATCCAAACGAGCACTTTCTTAAGCACTCCTTTTCACCCAATTCATTTCTTGAATCTTCTCCCCTAGCTCCTTTCTCCAACGGCTTCGCCTTTCTTCCGATTCGACGTTCTGTTACACATCCTTTTTGATTAACACTAGCAACATCCGGCGTGCCGTTGAAACACCCATCCATCTGGCCGGTCGGTCGTTTTGAGCTCGTCTTAAGGTAGATTTACGATCTGCACGATGGCTCTCACCTGAGCCGAGGGCATCGTGTTCCATGAACGTTTTCTTTTATAACTCTCTTTGCCTAGCTTCAAAACCGCTGGCTTTTGACGGAGAGTTGTTTGGGAGTAAATTACAGCCTTTTAATAAAGGATGTTTTTTGTTTTATTGTAACATACACACAAGGTGAACTTTACTTGAGTGGGATCTTATGGTAAATCAGTTAATAAAGCTTGGAAAACTTATCTAGAGCAGACGGTGCTTCACAATAATATCAGGAGTCTGCATATTTTAACTCATATTTCATATTTAAACTCATGATTTTTCTTGTCTACTTTTACTAATTATTCCCTCTTTATTTCTCTTTTATTTTCTACAGAATGATTCCGTCAGATGGCGAAAGTTAGCCATCTTCCAATGAGGCGCTATCCTACCGATCAGCCAGCAGCCGTCAATGTAGATCCAATTAATTTCTATCCTCCAGCTAATGGTAGCCACAATCGGGTGAGTTTAATGATGTTTGTGTTTTCTGTGTTTTTACAATTTTTTGTACCATACATTGAATTTCTTTATGATTGCCTTCCCCTGCACGTGGTGACCTTTTTAGTGTCGCGCTTTATGCATAAGCCTTTCTTTGGTCAGCTCTAAGCGATTGGAAACATTTTTGATTAGCTCCAACGCTTTATCTATTAAGTAACAAACTTAACGGCACACACAACGTCAAAGCGAAGCTCAACACAGTCGTTCTGCAGGTTGCGTATGGAAGAAATGTTACACGCAATCTGCTTCGGTGGAAAAACATTATATCAGAGTACTGAGCAAAAACAACAAGTCTGTAACAAAAAAAAAGCATACCTACCACGCCGTGCAAATGGGCACATAATAAAATTGCAATGACGAAAGGAAAAGTAAAGATACAAAAACGTCCCACATTCATTAAACAAATGTACTTTGGTTGTAACACGCATAAAAAAAGTAAAACCCGACACGTTTATGCTCACACCTACCGCGGTTGACATGCACTGACAAAAGGCACGAAAAGCAACATGTGCAGTAGTGAAGGGGATGGTTGGGAAAAACAGACAATCCATAATATAATGCTTAGCTGGGAGAAAGGTGAATTGGTTTTTTTTGCCCTTCGGCCGAGGTTAATGCAAAATGTAAACGCAAAGTGTCTGCGGCATGAGATCATAAAAATTATGCTCCACGGAAATGATTGATTCACCCGTATGTTTATTTAGTTTATCTCGAGCTTATTGTGTATGAAGTGTGTTTTTGCTGAAAGATTATCCAAAAACGAGAATGAAGGAATATTTGAAAATATTTAACTCGTGACTCGTGATGTAATTATTTATATTAATTATTTTATATTCATAACTCAGGATTTATTTTCTATTACATTTAAGCATTATTTTTTGCATGTAAATTAACGATTTTCATAACGGTCAATGTGGAAAATATTGATCCTTTTCTGCATGTATCGTTATTGGATGATTTTGAATCGTAGTAAAATCATTTCGTTTGTTCTCTGATGTTGCGATCCGCTTCCGGCGAATGACAGTTAAAAACTTCGTTTCCCGCTTAATCCTGTGGGAATTTTATGGAGTGTCTTCCGGAAAATCTCTCGTCTGCCTCCCCCCCATTCACTACACTTCACTGGTCCGCTGGAGCGAAGGTTTAACTTTTTCATTCACCGAATGCTGCCGGAAGCAGCCGGAAGCGGTACCAAACAGAACCATTCTGACAAGGTGCTCACGGTTTCGGTATTGTTTCGCATTTTTCCTAGCACACTTTTCCAGAGGCAGTGGGATTTCCGACACCCGTTCAACAATCGGAGGCAGCTTTTTCTTTTCCCGGCTCGATAAGCGAATACACCGGAATTAGCTTGAAGGTCGTACGTTAGGGTTTTTACCAATCGCGAGGGAAAATGTGACATTCATCGAACGGCGGAAGTTAATAACTTTCCCCTGCGGGATTGGATTCCAAAAGGAAGTTTTCGAGGGCCTACGTTAGGGTAAAATCCCATACGGTTGTCGGTGGATTCCCTCAGGTGATACTGGCGTTAGCAGTATCAGGGACATATTGAACAACTTCGATGCTCCAGATGTCAACGAAAGTGATAGGCAATTATTTTCGGAAAAGTTTCTGTCAGATATTGAGTTCTACCGCACGGGACGAGAACTTTCCACGACTGATAAGATACGAGCCTGCATGATTATTACAATCAGCTCTACGCACAGCTGACATAGTTCAGGGACAATTTTAACATCGACGTTTGAGATCTTCTTTTTATGTCAATGAATTAAATGAGAGAAGTAAAATGAATAATGTTCTTGTAATGGTTATATATCGAAATTTACTGCAGATTGTTTTATGTGTAGGCTACATTTTTACAATCAATCCAACCGTCATTCAATCTTTTGGGTGGTAATAAAATACTTGAACTTTGATTTCCTGTTGCTGTCAATTTTATTATTAACCATTTTACGGCAACCATAAACTGTTCTTCCCCACCATATTATCCCTTCCGCTGTTTTACGTTGTTTTCCTTCTTATCAAAGAGGATGCACAATAAAATCAGCTTCTGTTGAAGGTACCATTACAACGAAAGGAAACGATAAGCCTTGAAGCATCTCCCCAAGGCATCAGCTTTACGTCGGACGATCGAGTGACGTTTTCCGGTCGCATCACTCCGGCAAAGTCGTAGGTCAGTCTCCGCTTTCGGTAGGTTTCGATCGAAGTAAAAGTGATTTCTCCATCATATTCTCCGCGCATAAAACGCCATATACCGCTTCCGTTCGCGCTACGTTTTCCCCACGAAACGGAAGGGACAGACAAATTGATGCCACCGGAATGCTTTTGCACGGCGCAAATTATCAGCATCCGATCGGGGGTAGCATCTCGAATTCGATCTTCACGACCTCGACCGGGGACGTCAATTAAAGACGACTTGGCAGCTGTCCCGGAAAGCGCATCGCACTTGCAAAGGGGTTATCACCGTCCGAAGCGCACCGAGAGAACGTTCGGCTAATGGAACTGCAGGAGGGGAGTGGCGATGGGGTAGATAATTAGCGGAAAAAAGTGAAATGGATTCCCTAATTGACGAAGCTAATTGATAAAGTGTGCTCAGTGTGTGACGTGGTCGGTGTTCGGTCGGCCAGTTTTCTTCTTTCCGGGAGGGAAAACGCAAATGCAAGGGAACGTGACCGTCGAATTCGTCACGTAACAGTCGTTCGATCGAAAGTTTGGTTCATGCATCGATTGTGATATGAACTAGCGAAAAATGGGTATTTATGATTAACATCTGCGAGACAGGTTGAAGGTTCAATACATTTCATCCCATTATAAATTTCCCACTGAATCGTTTTAGTTTGAGTTTCCTCCTTAACGCCTCTTCTTAATATTCATACAAAAACGTTCAACCGTCCCGGTTTCATAATACCTGGCCCAATACTGCACGAAATGGATACGTTAATATGTCGTTCGCTAATCGGACGAGCATTTGCAAAAGTTATGTGACGCGATTTGCATAGCGCGAGGCCACGGCAGACGAACACTATCATCATGCCGACGTAACCGGAAGAAATCGGCCACGAGAAACGAGAAATTGGTAATGTGGTTGATTTTTGCCATGCCTTTCTCCATGGATTTGACATCGATTTCGTTTGACCCGAATACCGCCCGGCCATCATCGGCCAGGAAGCCAGCTATGTTAATGATGGGCGAGCACGCACCTTTCGGTGATGTCGGTGACGCTTCCGGGAGTCGGAAGTTGTGAGGGAAATGTCGCGAAATTCAAATGAGGCTTTCGTGATTTTGGGATGGAAAAATTTTACGCCACTCGAGGTTCGAATGATAACTCGATTTTATTGCGCTCGTGTTTGTTTATTGTCGTCGGGATGTTTCTTTTTATGCTCATTTGCATCATACATTTTTATCGCGGGCTTCCACAGGCTTGATCTTCCAGTTCCGGCGCCTGCCCGGTAAACGGATGGGTTGCGTTGGATTTCCGCCTCCATTTCCAATGCCCTTCCGGAGTCGGCTTCTCTTTTCAGTTTTTCGTCATTTTATCATCCGAACTTTTTTATTCCGTAACGAGATGGTAAAAGTGTCGTCGATGCTTACGCAATCGCCAGCCGATCTGGTAAACCTTTACCTTTAATTTTGGTTGATTTGATCAGAGAATAATAAAGTTTAATATGCATCTCGTAAACACGATTAGGATCATATTGGATGCCTTCAAAGCATAAACCATTAGTTCCTTCTATGAAATAATATGAAAAATCATGTCTCAAATGTTTTCTTTTTGCAATGGTAATTCATAAATGATGACGAAGAAGAAAGAACATCCTATTAGAACGAAATTAGAGAAAACATCCTATTAGAACGAAATAGTACCTCTTTGAAATGCATTTATTTTGAACTCATGTGAATATATCATGCAAAAGTTTTTTCATTTGTTCGGCTCGTTTGAATGCATATGTTCCCAGCGAGCCCAATGTGTTTATATAAATGCATGAACTACATTCCATTCTGTTTCTTGCCAATAAGTTTTGTGGGGCTTTTGTGATGCATTCAAAACTTGTTTTTAACTTTTTTTAGCTGAAGCTTCTTTTTGCCTAATATTATCTGAACCACGTATAGAAGATCTGAATAGAGTGAGTAAAAACATGGAGGCAAAGCTAAAATTTACATTTAATGAATTTCAACTTGTATCCATATTCAGCGTATGTCTCCTGGTGCGCCATTTCCCAGCAAACACCGACAACCCCACCCTGGGAGTGGAAAACATGCTCTGCATCCTCGTTGTTGCAATTTTAATTTGATTAACTTTTCTTCGGAGAAAAGTTTTTCAACCCCGCAACCGTCATCGTTATGATCCTTACGCTCTCTACTTTTCGTTCCTCTGCTTAACGGTGAGTTTTATAAGAATCTGCTCGCGCCCCCCTCCCAGTGCATGCATTATCCTTGTGAAAGTTTACTAAAGATCGGAGGGTGTATTTTTTGCGTCGAACGAGGAGAGCTTAGGCTCCCTGTTCCGTACGTCGCCATGTTAGGGCGTAATTTGTGCGGTCTTGTTCGCATGATGCTTTCATTGCAAGTTGCATTAAAGGAGGAGGGAAAAATTGTGTTTCAATTTGCATAGATGATCCAGGCTGAACGGTTAGGCTCCGTGCCCGTGGTTGGGAGTTTTCCATCACTAGAGTAGGGTGTGCAATTTTATTGTGATATAAGAGAAAAGGAAAACTTGACATCAATGGTATTCAAATTTGGAAATGCACATTCACTGTAATGTTTTAATGGCATTAACATGGACATTTACGTGCGTTGGTTTTACTCTTACTCAAGTGAAAACTCTTAAACACCTATTGCTGAATTATGTTCATGATACAGGATCAAGTTGGCCATGTTTATATGTTCACTGTCTTCTTTTTTTCAACGTTAAAAATCCCGTGGATACAAATCTGGCAAAGTCTATCGAAATAAATTCTCGTTGCGCCGACTAACAGGCATTCAATCGTAATCTATTGGCCTCAGTTCACTCACGACCATCCCACCACCTTCACCACCCTCACCGTCATCATCATCGTTGACATCGGTGGTGACTTTTCTTCCCCGACCCGGAGACCGTTGGGCAGCCGTGAACCCAGCAGCTTCATTCCTTCCCTGCCATGCTTCGCTACGGTAGATTGAGTTCATATGCCGTAACATAACTCCGAAGGAAGGTGAAATCCGACCCAGTCCGGTATGGAAATGGGATCGGACTGTTGCTGCTGGGCCCGCGCGGGGGAAAGCGCGACCGTTTTTCCCAATCCTAGGCACGAGCCAAAGCGTACGGTCCCGGGGAAAAAGGTTAACTGGAAGCAAACGGCCGGAACTTATGAGTTCTTCCGGTGCAAATAAGCGGAACCGAATGGGTTCGGTTTTGCGTGTGCAGTGGGTCGAATTTCATCGCTGTTCGTTTATTGGCAGTTTTTCGTGAATCCTTAACGTATGGTGGTTATTTTTTTTCTCGGTTTTGTTCATGTCCATTTGGTCAAAGGCGAAGGGTTATGCGTACTATAGAGGTCAGCCGCACAATATATTATTCAATTGTAACGCTACATTGTCAAAAACGTAACTTTCGTGCACTGATTTGAAACCGGTTTTTTTGAGATCTAAAACAAACGAAGCAAGCTTGCCATATAAACGACATAAAACATTAAAATAAACAATCAAATGCTCGTACGCATCAGGCCAAGCTTTCAAGCAAGCACTAACAAGACTCCAAGAAAAAATCACCGCATTCCAACCTTTCCATTCGCCAGGATGCGGAAAATGGATCTCCCACCGTACGGGAAGCTAAGCCATATTTCATGTTGCGGTCGACCGCGGGAAATTTAATAACTGTAGCGAACGCGCCCTTGCGGCAAGCGCCCATACTGCACGCCGAGTCCTTCAACAACACGACCCAATCACTGCCACGGATTTGACTTTTGACGTTCCACCGCGCACGAGTCGCATCAAAAACTGTGGATCGTTGTCATCCGCCGTCTAATAAACGCCCGAGGGGGTGGTGGTGGCAGTAGGGTGAGGGTGTCGTAAAATCATGTGTAAATACTGCTATAAAACTGCGCCAAGATTATCGCCATAATCCGCTAAAACCTCGTCGCGAACGATGTGGCACGGTGCCGTAAAATTGCGAGCGTTCGCAATGCTGCAAGCTGAGGGTGTAATGTTGCGTTTATGTGTGTGTGTGTGTATGTGTGTTTTTCTCTCAAGCCCAAATTTCCTTGTGGTTTTAGTAAAAATTGAAACCATCCTCAATCGCACCGGGGAAGTATGACAAAGTCAAACATGACATGACGTTTGACTTTGATGGAAATAGAAAACAATCCTAGCACGCGGTGGAAAATTTCCCAGCCAGCCACCCTAGTTGAATTTGTTTTACAAATTAAGGGACATTGTTGGTTTTTCTCAATTGTTTAGTCAGGAGTTTATTTTTTGCGTTTTTTTTTTATCCCTCACTTTCATTCCCAGTAATCGCGCTTTCTTCTCACGAACAAACCGCCCGATGCTGTTCATTTACTCGACAAATTCTCAAACAAACGCGCCTTCCCCTCGGGGGATCCCTGTAAATGGGAAAAAGCTTCGGCGGAGGGACGGAAAACAATGTCCCCGAAACCAATCGTGCCCAGGAAGCTGAAAACCACATTTTACGACCCGATTCAGTTCGTAAAGTTTGATGCGAGCGGCAAGAACCCGGTGGTATTGCAAGGCAAAGGGAACCTCGAAAGCTCATTGCCCGCGAGCTCACTCCCCCATTATGGACCTACCGGATGTGAGTGGGGAGTGGGAGGCAACGGAAATGAAACTTAAGACGCATCAAACCACGAAAATCTTCCCTCGCCGTTGGTCATAACCGTGGCCATGGCTACGTGCTCTTTAGGGACCGTTTGGAACCGGGCGCTTTCCGTGGATGATTTTCCGCGCTAAAACTAGAACGAGGAAGTGAGTCCTGGCACCGATCGGTGGAGCGCAGTCTAGCATTAAGTGGAAGCGGTCGGCTTCCAATCAAAGCATTTGCGTTCGTCGCTGAAGTTGTGCTTCTCGGTGGTATTCCTTTCCCCTCCCGAACCACCCGGATTTTCTCAATCTTTCGGACGAAAATCGAACCACACCGTCGGCGGCGTTATTGAAGCTTGGGCGCATCAGCATGCGAGAAAACATCCATACGTGCATATCGAACACCGGCCAAGCATTGTGCGGGCTTTTCCCAACTTCCTTCGTTAGGATTTTTGCGTTTTCTTTCGACAGCACATCCTACGTGACCGGAACCGGAGCTCGGAAGCAGAAGGAGTACAGCAAATTGAATGCGAACAGATTTGTGTGAGCGGAGGGGAAATACTGAGCGGTTTGCTTTTCCCGGTAAGCCGTGCTTACCCTTTTGCGTACCTTTGGTGAAAAATAAGATTTTTCCCGCTGAGTTCGTGAGCGAGTGCATGGTCGATTGAAACCGGATAAAGAAGGGGTTTGGTGCAACCCTAGGTGAGGATTGAGATATTTGCGAACTCATCGATCCATGGCGTGGGCAATGGCTTGCACAGAGAATAAAGAAATTTCATATGTTCCCATCCGGAAAATACCTCTTTTATAAATATTCTGGCTCTTCAGTTGAAAGAACTTTTTAATTTCGTTAGGATCAACCCATCATTTTATGCTTCCAACTTCAAATATACCATTCTGAGTGTTCTTCTTTTTCTTTTTAATTCTTGCAGGCTCCAAAAACTTCCGAGAAGAACAAGAAAACATGGGGCCAACGTCTTAAGCTTAGCAAATCTTCTTCCCCAGCCGAAGACAAGCAGCAACATCAGGGTCAGCCGAGTAACGGCTCCAGTTCGGCTCTGGTTCCCTTTGGCTCCCGCGGGTACGACACTTCACTAGACTTCAACGGCAACGGTCAGTTATCGCCTTCCACCCACGGACCCGCAATTTCCTCCTCCTCCTCCTTGAGCTCAACCTCACCGTCCCCCGGGACAGGCTCGCCGGGGACCTTCTCCAATGTGCACCAGCTCGCCACGATGAAGTACGCGGAGACGTGGGTGTACGGCACGGTGCGCGGAATGCCCCCGCCGCTGCCCCTGTCCCACCCGCACCATCCACATCACCTACCGGCGATGTACTGCGCCCCACCGCCGCCCGAAGTGGCCGTCCTGATCTGCTGCTGCCCGGAGTATCTCTCCGGAACGAAGCGCGAGATCAAGAAGGCGACGGTGTGCAAGAAATGCAAGGGCTCGCGGCTCCCGCTGGCCCCGTTCGGGGGGACGGTGCGGCTCACGTCCGGTGCGACGTACCTGGCACCGCCACCGTCCCGCTCGAGCGCCGGTACGGTTAAGCTGGCCGCGACGTACGGCAAGAAAGCACGTCCCACGATCTTGGGCAATGGGAATCCCGATCCGTACGACTTTATGCGCCGCTCACGACTCACGCAACCGTCCGAGGCTGGAGGGGGGTCGAAGTCGGTGAAGAGTAGCTTGAAGGAGAAGCTGCGCGGGAGAGCTAAGAGTACCAGCCCTTCGAGGGGACGCAGTGGGAGTACATCAACGAGCAAACGGTCGTCTGCAGCGAGATCACCTTCCCCAACGCTGACTAAGAATGGTTCCCGGGCGAATCGGTGTAAGGTGGAACCGTACCAGGACTGCTGGGTCGGTGAACCCGACCGGGAGGAGCTGCTAGACGAACTGAGTCCTCCTACGAATGGGTCCATCATCACCAACGGTTCGCAGAACCGAAAGTCCATCTTGCGCTGCGACGTTAATCCGTACGACTTGATCTCGCTGAGTGGAGTTGGAACTAGCGGCGCTGGTAGTGGTGGGGCGATGCTGAACGAATTCTCTCCGGCCGACACTGACGGCGAGTTCGACCTGCACTCGCAGAAGTACGAGAACATCCTGGACTCGCTGTACGCCAACCGGTACAACCCGTCGGCGACCAGCAGCATCGCGGCAATCAATGGCCAAAGAATCAAGCTGTTCGATGACTCCGGAACGGGTGGGTCCGGCGCGCCGGTGTACGACGATGTGGACGAGTTCGTGTACGATCCCGTCGAGGTGCTGGACATGGTTGAGCCTCCGACGGCGAACGGCGTTGAAGATCCCGCCGCCGGCACCAACGGAACGCCGGAGCGTCCGCCGAGGGTGAAAAAGCAGGAGGCAACCAAAGAAGCCGACGACAGCCGGTCCCTGCCGTCGTCACCGATCTCAGCCTCGGATCCGGCGGTGGCGCAAAGTGCAATAAAGTCGATTCTCAAGCGTCCGTCCTCGATCGCATCCGGACCACCGTCCAGTGCGGTCGCCCCCGAGCGGGACACGAGTGCGCCCGGTTACGACACCATCCGCCTCAATCATACGCTCGTCCAGCGTCTCGCCAAACTCACGACCAACGGAGGCGGACCGGACGGAGGGGACGGACCATTCAGTAAGGCGGGTACCATCAGTGCCCGAAATCTGACCACCCGGGCGAACATCTCGCCGGACAAACGATACTCCGGCTCGCAGTTCTACCTTCCGACGCCGGTTCCGGTGCCGGAACTTGCCGGCTCGGAAGCGCCACCTGACACGAACCAAACGCTTGGCGGCCGCAAGAAGGTGCACTTTCTGGTGGAAAACGAAATCATCCACGACGATGACCGGCTGTTCGCCCGGATGCTCTTCACCGAGGTGAATCCTCCTAATGGCGCAGCTGCAACCGGTCCGGAACCACCGGCTCCTATGTCCACCTTCACCGGAGGACAGACGAATGGGATGAACGAACAACAGCAGCCAGCAGACAAGCCGGAATCGCCAGCCTCTGAGGGCGTGAAGCTAGGCCGGGACCAACCGGGAAACGTAACACTCTCCCTGCCCGCGAAGACACCGAACGCCGCGAGGCCAACGAACGGCACTAATGAGGGTAAGTCGACAGCTTTTAGACTTCCTAATTATTTCCTAATTGCTTGTTTGCCACCGGGATTAACGTCGCTTTCACTTGCTCCTGGCAGAAGGCGAATATCATTGGTGATTGTTTTATTCCTTCCACAAATCGGACGCCCATCAAACCTTGTAACTGTAGGTTCAGGGTCGTTTCCATCTCAAGTTTCCAACTCATTTCCTATTCAACCAGCCCGTTGTCCTTCCCGGCCCTGGAGCACATTTTCTTCGGTAAACATTTGCATTGCAATCGAAGTTGTCTACGGGATTCGGGGCGTCCCCGGAAGCTTCCAATTAAAATCGATCCTATCGATCCGGTACCATTTCGAACGAGGTTGAGTTCCATCTTCCATTTCTCTTCTTGGAACCACTTTTTTTCTAAACTGCTCCTATTCCAGCACACACGTTTGAGAGTTGCCAAGACGTCCAGCATGCCAATACTTCCGCATCGTGACGAACGAGGAGGAGAAGGATGGTGTTTGTCGGAATCGGCTTTGACTAATTGAATAATTTACACCTAAGATCGGATCGGATGGTGTCGGTGTGGGAGTTTTTTTTCCCCTCACCCACACCCCTGTTCACCAATCAGACACATCAAAACCGTTCAGAATGATTGGCAATTAGTGTCAGTTCTAGTGGTACTGAATGTCTGCCGACCCGGTTCAGGTAACGAAAGGGACCTTGATGCGGTGGTTAAACTGGACCATGATGGGCAGCTGGGGTTTTCTAAATAGGCCCCAGAATTCCAGTCTCGAGGAACCAGTGATGGCTAATTCACATTCGTTGGGAATTTTTGTTAGGGAAGTTCTTCTGCTTCCTATGTTATATCCGAGCGTATGTCCCTAGTACCTTTCCGTAGTACCTTACCAAAAGTTCTTCAGCTTAATCAGAAGCTTACCAAATGTTCGTCAGCCCTGGCTTGAGCCTCATCAAATGTCTAAATTGAAAGCTGGAATGACAAGTGGTCAGTGGGAAATGGACAAACCGAATGGAGCACTGCCGAAATTGGACAATCCATCCGAACAAAGCGGTAGAGTGATTAGTAAGGAATGATCCCAACAGCCAGAGCACCTAGCTTTCATGCTCTCGTTAGTCTTTTGGAAATGGATGGAAACATGGCACCGTTTTGTGGCAACTTATCTTTCTAGTATCACATGCTTCAATACGTGTGTGCATCTGGTTGAGGGATTCTAGCTAATGAATATGCTAGTGGGTCCCACAAATCGGAACTCCAATGGCTGGCCACCACGCATTCGGTGCATTTATTCAAGTGCATGCACCGGTGCTAATTAAAATGATCCATTACTTCAAATTTCTCACGATGATATACAAATTTCAGCAACGTTTTCCCGTAACGCCCGTAGTTTTAGCAAAGGTGCATGTTGGGAATTTCCCACGAACGGTCGTCTGTGTCCAATGTACTTCCAAATGAGGAAACCTCTGCGGAGGTCCTGTCCGTGTACGTACTCGTACCCATCGGATATTCACTCGTTTTTCGCGAGCTCAACCTGGCAGACCTTCTGCCTTTGGTCCGTTCTATCGAAGCGGGTGCTTCGAGTCGCAGCCCGCAGGTTGGTGCGATGTTTGTGATGGCAAATTTTTCCCGACCTGTCCTTCCGGTGCCACGTCGGTTCGCGGTTTCTCCGGGTGGCAGTTTTGCAATTGATTCGACAGAAACTAATGCCCATTATGTTGTCATTTTTCGGCACATGTTTCGCCCCAAAAATATTTGCATTATTGCGGCCACCGATGGCGCTCGTACTCGTACAGGTGCGGTCCTTGGGCTACGGAAGCACGAGGTTCATCTGCAACCCGTTGCAACCTGCGGTGCTTTTCCGCAGTTTGCTGCACACACACACACACACACACACACACACACACCGGTGCATATGCCGGTCCACATAACCACCGCCGCGAGGATTGATGTTATAGTCCGCCGAACTTGATGGCCGCTAATTATATAGAATTAGAGTTTATGCTAATCCAGCGCCGACATGGACGCCCGGGCACGGCGTTATCGAGCCGTTGTTGCCCATTTCGGGGGGTGCGATGGTGGTGTTGGACGGGGGGTGAGGAAAAAGGTTCGGCACAGGGTAGCTGCGGGTTATCGTTCGCTGAACAAGCCCCAAGCGCTACGGCTACAAGATGGCCTGCGGCGATTAATCGCTGCGGTGGTTTTGGCCATTCCGTGCCAAATCGATACACTCGATCGATTCGTGGGTTTTGGAAAATGGCACAGCTGCAAGTTTTCGAGCGGAAGCTTGGAATGCTCGTGTTTGGGACTCATCTAGTGGCAGGGTTGCAGGTGCTGGCCTGACGGACTTTGTTTCAGCATTTGGTTGAAACGAATAAAGGAGAACTTTACAACATTGTATTTCTTTCGTCGTTTACTACAGATTGGTGTGTAGAAAAACGTTAGTTTGTGTTCAAAGAAAACTATTTTTATTTTGGTACTACTTTATTTTGTTGCTTTATCATCCATTTTTGTTTCATTTCGAATGATTAAATAATTTTAGATTTCTTCAAACGTTAACATTTCCCTTTATCATTTTTTGAGATTCTTTTCATATTAATAAAGTTTTTCCTATCGAGAATTCTGATAAAGAACTGTTGAGTTTGTTTTCTAATAGAACTGATTTTCCCCATTCATCATTTCACTCAAATAATAAAAAAGAGAGTATTTAAATTTCCACATGTGAATAAAGTTAAGCTTCTGTTTCCTCGAAAAAAGAAATGCATCAGATGAAAGCGGAAACGAATCCCCGAAAAGTTCATCTGACAGCACAGAGCATGCCGATAAGCCATTGATTCTTGTTACGATAAATCCTTGACCTTTTCTTGACTCCCCAAAGACCTCAGATTTCACGTAGGACAAACCCCAACGCAGAGGCGGGTGGAAAAAAGGGATGAAAAACTGGGTGGTAAAGCCATCCGGAACCAAATGGAGGTAACCGGTATGAAAATGGATCGAGTCGCCTTCCGATTCTTCAACTTCCGATGTGTTTTTTCCCTTCCCCCTCTCTATCTCTCTTCCTCGCCCTTCTTCTATTGCCGGGGGGGAAAACCCATCCCCCGTAAAGGATACCTTTGCAGGTCGGGAAAGAAGGAAAAGATTGGAAAATTTGCCTATCACGTTTCCCGAATGCCACCGGCGTGTGCGGCGTGGGCGTTCGAGGCGGGGAGGGCTAAGGATGAAAAATTTGTCGAAAATTATTTGCGATACAACGTGAATTCCCTTCCCTTGCTCAATGTAAATTTTTCCCCCATGTCCCGATATGGGATGCCGATCGGTTCGCTTCTTTTCCCAACAAATCTCAGAGGAAATTTCGGGTGGAAGTGGGTAATGCTTGAAAAGGCTGGAAAGTGAAATTATGGCAAATATTTTAAGTCAAATCGGTAACCGTCCGCCCTGGGGTGAGCCCGGGTGGGGCCAAAGGCTCATAGTATTCCGGATCCGGACCCTCGGGGGAAGGGAGCTTCTGGGAAAACCCTCGCCTGTCGATTGCCAGGGTTTTGAAGCTTTCGCATAAATCACTGAGGCAAGAAATAAAATAACATGATTGGGACCAGCCAGCATTTATTGTTTGCCCATATTTCTCCCGAGTGTCCCAGCGCGACGGCGACGTAGGTGTACTACAACATGTGTCATTGCTGCTGGGACATTCGGAAACACCCGGGTGTACCCGGGTTCACTTCCGTTCTTGGTTTCCCTTTTTCCGAATGTTCGATAGATCGAATCGTTGTGATTCTGCGCCCGTAAAGCAGCTTCCGGATAAAATCCCCTGTAACTACAAAACAACTTACGGCAATTTCTCAACGAACCCCTCCCCTGGAGGGACCCATCTCCCAACATTCTGGCAAAACTATCAAAAGGTACCCGGGAATCTGTACTTGGAAGGACCGGAGCTTGGAGCGATCGGATACACAGCACCATGTGGGGTATTTACATGTGAACTTTGATTTCGATTCGCTACCCCTCCGGCACTGTTGGGGTGGTGGATGGGGGTGAAATACAAATTGTCGTGCCACACCTACCCAGGATCCAGGGGCGGGACGTTCACAAATCCGCAACCGGGGACACGCTCGAGGGACAATTCCTTGTGGAAGTAATCTTACGCTCAGACGTGTGATCATTCCCTCCACCTTTTGCGGGAGCTTCCGGGTGAGGCAGGCGATGGCATGGGGACTTCGTCCCGGATCCTTCGCTAGCGCTGGGTGAGGATAGCGATAAGAAATTCTACAAACAAACGTTTGTCTTCGAAACGACCTTAGCGAACGGCACGGCGAAGACGCTGCAGACACGATTATTGCTCGTTCCCGTTCGTCGTTGTCGCTGGAGCAGAAGTTTTTCGCACACCACGACAGACAGAGCTTCCTGTCCCGGTGCATTGTTCCAAAGCCGGGTTCGGTACCGGGGTCCAATCGACACCCTCCTGCTTTGGATGCGGAAGTTCGCCCGTACTTTTCATCATCACTGTGCCGTTGCGATTCGAGAATCGGAACCGCCTTTTCCCTCGGTGCACGAAAAGATAGTTGTTTTCTCAGTCCGTGCGCTTTGTAACGCAACAAGGCGATGGTGGACGCCCAGCGTAGGGTGGCGTTGAAAACTTTTCCCGTCCCATAACACGACCGGAGGAAACTGCACGGGTTGGGAAATCTTAAACAAAAATAGTACGAACCTACTGGAACAACATCACACGATTTTCGGTCGATGCAATTTCTGGGCCGTTGAAGATGGCGTCGCTTCCGGTTGGTTGGAATTTCGGTCTTTCATCAACGGACGATTGCACCGTGGAGGACGTTTTCAAACCGCGGTTTTATTTCATTTGAATCAGAGCAAGTCTTATGAAAAGTATATTGCTATTAGTTTAAATGAGTACAGATGAAAACCCTAACCTTTTCTTTTTACAATGTGCAAACTCATTGCTCGTTTTATTAACGTTGCAATTCACCTAAAACACAACCAAAACCATCAAATATGTAATCACACCGTTCGCAATTGGAAACCAATTCCCAGCTTGTACTCATTATTCATTCATCACATTTTGCACCCTTTGTACAATCATCAAACAAACACCCAGCGTGGCACCGTATGTCCCTTACGCTCGATACCGTTCTGAACTGCGAATCGAACGGATTGACCTACGTGTTACCGGGAACTGGAACTCAATCAATTCCGCCTGCAGCGATGGTGGCATTTGCTGCAGTGTAAATTTGATTCGCTCCAATAAGTTCAAAACCTAACTAACGCCAGTATCGCCCGTGAGGTGAAACCACCAGGAAGCCACTGACCTGGAACTCATCATGAACATCAAGCGTGCTCGGAGTTTGGCTACGCTACGGTTTCACTCCATGAGGACTGATTCTACTCCCGATTTTAGTCCTGAATCGGTTGCGAACAATGTTTACGGTACAAACTTTGTTTTGCAGGGAATTTCTAATTACGTTGAGTGGAAATTTGTCGTATACACAATGTAACCTCAAAGGCGAAAGTAATCGACAAGATAGTGAGGTTTTTTTTTCTCAGTAGGTTTCGTTCGCTTTTAAATCAGTACCGTGAAAAATAATTACTAAGTGCGCTTTAACTAAGGAGGTGCAGAGTTCTGTTGCACAGGGGTTTTAATTCGCGTCTTTTTCCTTTTTCTTCCCAGAACGTACGAGACCGAGTGCCGTGGCGACGGTGTTTCAACGGAGGACCGGACCCGTTCGCAGAAGCTTCAGTGACAGGTCATCGCCTACGAAAGCAAACGGTGATGCCGTGGTCCTGAATGGCGACGGTGTGAGTGCGGGAAAGGGTGACCATTTCAACGACACGATGGCACTTCGCGGAAGAAACACCCGTGTCGATTCCCGTACGGCTTTCGAGGATGAAACAGCATCGTCGACTTCGTCATCGTCGTCGTCGTCGGACTCGTCGTTTGGATCGGTGGCTTCGCTGTTGATTGTGGGCAGTGCAGGGTTGGCGAATGGGGGAAAAGCTCGTCCAAAGCTTCCTCCGCCACCTCCACCACCGATGTCACCGGGGAAGGCAACCGCTGTTCAGAGCGTCGAATCACCGTCGAACGGCGTTGACCATTGTCAGGATGAGCGACAACGTAACAGGGATAGCAACGTGTATGAGGATTTTTGCTTCAGCCTGATGGCCGGTGTCAGGCGTTCGAGTAGTGACCGCAGCAGCTCGACATCGACCTCCTCCCGCACGGTGGTGCAGGTCGCGAGCTCCCCGCTAGCGGCTGGGTCGCCGGGAGGACTCTCCACCACCGGGGCCGTCCATCGGCTTGAGATTCGGCACGATCCGGAGCCGGAGGAGGAGCAGTATCAGAAGAAGACGTCCATCATGATCACCGGGGATGACTGCTACTCGACCGTAAACGTGGACGGTGCCAGTGACACCCCGATCTATCAGTCGTCCGTGGTGGTAAACGATGGTGGCAGCGCGGTAGCCACAACGCCAACCGAGATACGCCAAACAGCGTCGAACACCATCACTATCAGCGTGAGTTCGCCGACGTCCACGCTGCAAAACCGAGGTAACAAGCAATCGGACAGAGTGGGTCGCAGCGAATCAACCGAACCGGAGACACGAGACGAAGAGGACCGAATTACTAAGAACAATGAGCGAAACAGCGGGTTCCTTGGATGTGGCACGGTCGTCTCGATGGGTGCCGATGACTCCTCAACCATATCGCACTCCACCGGCACTTCGATAATTCCTATCGGAGGCAGCAACAACAGCATTGTGATGAACGGATCAGCGGACTGCACCAAAAGCACCACGGTGACCAGTGGTCGAACGTTGATTAATCTTGACTTTGATCGTCAAAGGGACTCCATTAGCGACGTTAAGCAACTATCATCCCCAGATGTTGCTAAAAAACGCCCCACTGAACAAGAGGCAGTCGCGGGCGGGCCAAATGACGCGGACGCACAAGTTCCTAGCGATTGCAGCGATGATTCCAAAGAGACCCCGGACGTACTAAAACCTGATGACAAGGGTCCACAGTTGAACAAGCAGAACCCTGTCGATCAATCACCCACTCCGGTGGTGCTTCGACGGACGCTCAAACTGTCCGCCGAGCCGGTCGCAAGTTTGCAGGCAAAAGTTTGTCGCAACAGCTTCATTGCCAAGCTGCTGGAGGATCCCACGCTGAGCCAACTGGCCGAAGGTTTGGAGTACGAGCTGGTGGCAAAGCTGATCGAAAACTCGCTGCTCCGGCTGAAGGAATCCCGCAATGGGCTGGACATGAGCGGTACCAAAGACGAGGACGACGTGTCGAAGATGATCGAGCAGTCGTTGCTGAAGATACAGGAGGAGCGTACCAAGCTGGGCTGCACGGCAGCCCTCGTGTCGGCGAAGGTGCAGGAGCGTGAGGCGTCTCAAAACGCCAGCAAACGGAGTAGCGTCAGTTCAGGCAATAGCTACGGTTCGGCAGCGGCCTACGAGTTGATGGAGTTTGGAGATCAATTGGGGGATCTTAGTGATTGTTATCAGAGCTGCAGCAGCGATCTGACCGTGGACGATGACACGAACTCGTCTCGGAGTAAGTTCTACCAGATGCTGGTGGATGCCACACTTTCCGAGATCGAGATCAACACGACCAACGATGACGACCATCACTATGAGTCGATCCGGCTGAACGGGGATCCGATCTATGAGGAGATAAATGACATTCCACCACCACTGCCCCTGACCGCACCTCCCGTCGATGACGTTGACCTCGAGAAGCAGCGTAACGCACGGTCCATATTTGAGGGCGCTTCGAAGTACGACATCTTGTCGTACCTGGTGGACGCGAAGGAGCGTGGTATTGCGCAGGAAGAGTCGTACGCTGGGTTCCAGTTTGGCGGTGCGGCCGATATTATTCTCGAAGAGGAAGAATCGGAACCGATCACGGACTTGCGCCACCATCAGCGCCAGATATCGGATATAAGTAGCAGGTTGAGCCACATCTCGAACGTAAGCGACTCGAGCGAAGACACCTCGCTGCTATCGTCCGTTGGAGGTGTGCAGCGTCCGAAGGCGTCGGCAGAGATTGAACGCAACGACTCCGGTGTGGGTTCGGAGACGAGCAAGACGTCACGCAGTCGGTGGCAAAATACCGCCTCCGTGTCGTTGCTGAACAAGATCGCGCCGATCCACCTGTGCGAGGACTGTGACGGCCCAGTAGAGACGCAGGTCACGGAATCGGGCGTCATGTACGCACCGCTGGTGTGCCGCAAGTGTGGCAAGAAACGCGCCGAACGCAAGGAGATTATCACCGAGATCGTCGAGACGGAGGAGAAGTACGGACGCGACCTGCAGATCATCCTCGAGGAGTTCTACCAACCGATGCTGGTGGCCGGGCTGCTGAACCAAGACCAGCTCTCGGCAATCTTTTTGAACGTGGAAGAGCTGCTGGAGAACAACCAGTTCTTGGCGGAGCGAATGCGCGACGCGCTCGACATCGCCACCGAGCAGGGCGACGATGACCTGCTGACGGTTAACATTGGCAAGATCTTCCTCGAGGCGGCCCCGATGCTGCACGCGTTCGAGAGCTACTGTGTGCGGCAAGGGGCGGCCAGTCTGCTGCTCGCCAATCTTGAGAAGGAGAAGGAGCTGTTACGCATCTTCCTACGTGTCTCGCAGATGGAGAACGCCGTGCTTCGGCGCATGAATCTCAACTCGTTCCTTATGGTTCGCTACTGAAATTAGCCAACTTTTAAAATTAGTGTCATGTTAACAGCCAGTTCTCTTCTGTTTTAGGTCCCCGTACAACGTGTCACCAAGTATCCGCTACTGCTGGCCCGCCTGTACAAGGTGACACCGGCGCACCTCGAAGGCAAAGAGCTGCTCAAGCAATCACAGGAAAAAATCGAACTGCATCTCAACCACATGAACCGCGAGGCGAAGGACGTCCCGACGAAACTGTGGCGTCGAATCTCTTCTTCCAGCCCGGGACGGAGGCTGTCCTGTGAGCTGGACATGATCAACATCAAGCTCCGCAAGATGGCCGTCGATGTGCTCGAGTGGAACCACGAGGAGGTTCGGTTTGCCATCGAGGGACGGCTGCTGTTCACGCAACCGAACGATGGTAACTGGAAGAAGAGTCGCACGATTAAGCTGACTTCCATCAACGCACTTCTGGTGACGAATGGAAAGGTAACGAAAAAAGGCAAACAACTCCGGGGGCGTAGCCGGCCTTCATGTGTTATTTCACGGAGCAATTTATGTTGTGTTCCTTCCGTGGCATCCCTGGTTTAAGTTATTTCTAATTAGAGACCATTAACCCAGCAGTGGTCTCCGGACCGCGAGTAAATTAATACATAAACATTGGTCTGCCTTTTTTCTTCACTAATGAAGATAGGTAGTCGCAAAGCTGTTCAGCCTGGAAATAGAAAGAAGAGCTCCACCTGGAGATCCTTTTTGATTTGAAAAGGGGTTTTGGATGGAGGATCCCGCCCCGAGTATGATGAAGACAGCTGCTGGAAACCGTACATAAAGCAAATTCCATTCAACGACCACGCGTATCGTTTGGTGACCCCGTTTTCCACCGGAGGGAACCTGAGGCTCACTTTAAATTTTCATTGGTGTGTCACCGGTCACCCATTTGTCTTTCCCAACGACGGCCAGTCGAGGGCCTGAAGGGATATCGTCTTCTTGGGTTGGGGTTTTCTGAATCCTTTTGGCTTGCTTTTCTTTTGTCCTTTTCAACCCGGTTTCCTACCCACCCACAGTTTACGGTGCGGTGTCAAAAAGCGCCCACTACAAATCATGATGAAATGCAAAGGTGAAACACTTTGGCCTGGCTTCCCGAGCCAGCCCTCGAGATTGTGCGGATTGCACGGATTCCTGCACGGAAAGATTTCCCAACTGCTGAAATGCATGTTTTTGCACATACCTCTTTTTCTTTTCCATACAGCCAACGGCCAGCTACAAGGCGGACCGTGCCCTGTCGGAAGCGCTCAGCTTTCCGCGGCACACCGGCATCCGCGAGGCGTCCCTGCTGCTGGTGCGGGAGAAGGGCGGCCGCTACACGCTGCTGCGGGAGCCGCTGTTTCTCGACCGGTGCATCGTCTGCTCCGAGCACGACTGGGAGGACTATTTCGAGGTGCAGGAGATCCTCTCGAAGGAGTCCTTCATATTCAAGGTACCGCGCTGGTTCGGGGACGTGCCACGGCCGTGCATCAATATCTGGCCGTTTGCAGACGGACGTTCTTACACTCTGACTTTGCTCTTCCATTCCACAGGCTGAGGACGGCACGAAAACCAAACAGTGGTACGCCCAGCTGCAGTACCACTCGCAGGGCATGGGCACCTGGCGAAAGCGTCGAAATGCGCTTGCCAACATCATGATTAATGGCATGATGACACGAACGTAACCGAAGGCGGCCCCACCGTCACCGTCACTCTCACACTCCCATCCTGCCGATGATGATTCCCCCCCCGCCCAGAAGAAGTCGCTGGTGGAGCAGACGAGGAGGAATCGAAATCCCGTGCCAACCCCGCGTGTATTTGTATCCGAGTGGGCGTGTGTAATTGTACGTTTTAAGTTCCCTTTTGGTGTAGTTTTGATGTGTTAACGTACATAACGAGAGTAATGCTAAACGCCGTGCGATGGTACGCTGTGTACAGAGCAAGATGGCCAACGGTTTGCTAGTTTTCGTTTATGCGTTATCCCGATAAGGAGGGTTTACAATATCAGATGACCGACAGCAGGGAAGCTCCTTTTATCGGAACGGGAAACGTCTCAAGAAAGATTATTTATTCGATTAGCCACGTATCGAATGTTCTCAACTCGTACTTAACGGAAAAGAAGTTCAATTTTAAATGCTTTGCTAGTGTCCTGCGTCTTCACCTTTTTGGCACGTGAACAATCCTTTTTAATGTTACTTTCCTCTTGCCTTAGATCGTTTACAGAAAGCTAGTTCCAACCGATAGGGTGATCATTTTTAACAACCTTATTTCACTGTATGTTGCTGTTTAAAACACAATTCGCTTTATATGTAAAAGATATGTAGTAAACAAAATGGACTTTCGATACGAACGGAGACCGATAGAAACCGTTTTCTCGTGTTATTGTAAGTAGTGAGCGAACAGATGAAAAAAAAAAACAGAAGTAGAATAGTAGAGCTTTGCAGTCGGAAAACGGAATGCGAAAGTAACTAATTTATCTAACTTAGCGGGAAAAAAGCAAACGTTTGATGATTTGCGAAAGAAGCGTCCTGTCTCTGTTTGCCTCAAACACTGACAAAGGTCGTGAAGATTGGCTTAATGCCGATGGATAAATAGGACCGGAAATGATAATCGCAGCCTTAAGCTTTCAAGCAGATGAATAAACAAATGAGGACCCTATGCTGATTGAAAAACAGTGAAGGATAAATATTTACCTTATGCACTCAACGGGAAAGAACAAAAAAATAATCTCGTATCACAACATCACTGAAGAATGAAAGGGAATGTAGGACGATAAATAACAGCGAGAGAGAGGGAAGCAGATTCCTTCGGATCCATTCGAACGTGCTAGAGTTAGTGTCGGTTGTAAAAAACCATAATAAAAGAATAAAACTGAAGAACAAATAAATAAACAAATAAAAACGAACATAAACCGGGGTGAATTTAAAACAAACCGGGGGTCCAGAGAGGGATGTTTGCCTCTGATCTGACCGAAGCTGGCCCGGTTGATATCAGCCAAAGAACCTGGCAAAGGCATCATTCATATTCATGCCCGTTTTTCGCGTCGGGTTCGGGGGAGATTTAGGGAACCGGGTTTCCCAGTGAAATGATGGCTTATGATTTTTTCATTTACCATTTCCCCTTCCCACACGCCCGGCGAAAACCCCTGAACCAACGACGGTAGGTAGGGACAATGGGGTCAGCCCGATTGGACAATGGTCTGACGAAATGATCCAGCGGATGAACCAGTTGGTCCTACTTCTCCCAGGATGCGCGCTGCATCGTCCGACCCACGGCGAAGCGTCACTCTCGGCGACGGTTTGTATTCAAATTCGTTGCCGAACACATTCGGTGGCCACAGCCCGCACGTGGAATAACAATTAGGCGAACGTGCATTACCCCGGGTGCCGGGGTGTGGGGACACTATCGGACGAACTAGCTGGAATCCATCAGTCAACCGAGGGACCTAAGCCCAGCTCGTAAGTGGTCCGCCGAGATCCTATTTGTAGCGAACTTTCAGCGTACCTGCCCAGGGCAGCAAAACGGACTGGATGAGTCTCCGAGCGATGGATTCATGTGTTGCTGGAGTTATATGAATTGTGAGAAGATTACAAAATCATCCTTCATATTTGAGTAAGGGGTTTCACTCTGTTTCCCGAAGTAAATGGTTTTCGGAAGGATTGGATCGATTCTTTGAACTTGAGATCAAATGTGTCTTGTCTAGAATCAAGATGATAAATTTAGTAGAAACCATTTAGTCCATTTATTAGAATGTGCTTCAAGAAGTATGTTGTTCAAAGTTTGTCTTTAAAGGTCGTACAAAAAGTATGTTCCCCGACGTAAAAGATTGTACTGTTCAATTTTTAAATAAAACTTTAATCAAACCGGTTGCGGATAATTCACTAAATCCCCGTAGCTCCTCGAAGCTGACCGAACTTCGGATATTATCACGTCGGAATATAATGGCTTTCATCGATTCCGAGAATCCCACTCGAGGTTGTGCCAAAAATATCCTTCAATCTCATTTTAAGCTCGAGGCACACTGAAGAAGGCAAAAGTTGGCGAAGAAAAACATTTGCATCATAAACAACGGTCGTTGGACCAGTTTGGTGGGGAGAGGGGGTGGGTCTGTATGATCGGGCGTTGCTGAAAGGTTCGATATCCCCAAGTGCCGCTCGGACTGCACATTTCAGCTGGACGTTGGCGAACGATGAGATTTTCCAGGGTTGAACAAGATTTTCGAATATTCGATTGCGCCTGTATGTGTGAGCGCTTTTTCCTCCGGGATTCATTTGATCTTTGATGGTGCGGTGAAAAAGGGAGGAAAACTAAAAGCCGGCCAGAGCAGACAGATTAAGACCTGAGAGGCAGGGCAGTTGCCGCTAGGGACGTTCCGGAGAGCTCGGAAAACAGTTCAATATTTCCGCTGGCGATCGACTGTCATGGCTGGAAGCCGATTGAATACACAACGGATGGAGGAAATTGAATTTAACGAAAAAAGCTTCCACAAAATACACCATGTCGTGTTTTATTAGGTGGAACTAATACAAATGTTTGCATTTCGGGATCACGAATCCGAACAACGCCGGCCGGAGCACCCCGAGGCTTGCAGGCTTCTCACCACCGAGGCGGGTTGCTTTTCTTTTCAACGCAGCCGAACGGAATGACCCTTATTTTATTTCATGTTGCCATTTTCCTCACTGTAGAGGGGGGAAAAAACATATTCCAGCTCCGGAGGCTGCCCTAGTCCGTCCCTATTTTATGCCGTTTTCTTTGGTTGCCCTGGTGGGAAAATACGATGCCAGAAGCGAGGGTAGAAAGGGAAAACCTATTCCGTTTTCGAAAGCTACAGGTTGCCTGCTGTTTGAAATTGATCGACCAGGATATCGTCCCCCAAGGCAAGTGGAATCATTTGACACGCGCCTCCTGTGCTAAGGGTTTGTTTTGTTTTATTTTCACCCTAAGAAAATGCAGAGTTGGTTTCCAAGTTCTCAAAAAGGGAACAATGAATGCAAATGTATGTCGCAAAACAAGCGAAACTTATACGATGAGAATGATAAATAATTGATGTTCAGTTGTAAAACAGTGTATCGAAATTATATAATCGAACTGGAACGATAGCAGATTAAAAATGGTGATTGTGTTTTCTTTCGTCAATGGCATTTCCCAAATTCAACCTCATTAATCATATTTTGTCATTTACGGGTTTTGGTTAAAATGTCTGCTTTTGATTCCATCATAATTGATGAAGTTGCTAAACATTTGCTATTTTTTCGACAGTTAATGAATTGGTTTGAACCCGGCTTTCGACTTTCTAACACAGCACCAACCTTTCGAACGCCATCATTCTCAGTACTCGAACATATCCGTAACAGTGTTACCAGGGTAACAGCAAGGAGAGCGTGAAAACTAGATCGCATTTCGTGTGAGACATCACGAGAAAATTTTTTGGGGTCGTCACTTCACGTGCGCCTTTGCTAACCGATGGCATGCGACTGTTTGTTCCTATCGGACGATTTATCTTTACTAAACGCTCGCAAAACCTCGTGCGGAACATCCGTTCGGGAAATCGTCGGTTCCGTTAAGCGGAAAAGCAGTTCGGGGATTCATTTTTGGTGAACTGATGAACAGCATCTTTGCGCTTGCGTGCGTTAACGGATCATGACGATGCAGTTGGAGGTGACATCTGGCAGCAAATGCTAGGAACTACGACTTCATTCATCATTTCATAAGGATTCCCTCATGCTCCTTTCATAAGGATGCCCTCATGGACTAGCAGAGAGGGGAATACGACTGTTTCTACCGACAAATATAAATAATACCAACCGCTCCTTCACATACAAATAATACCAACACATAACTTCACATGATGCTGCTGACTTCCTGCCGTGGACGTTGGATGACGGATGCAATCCAGCGACGGGGAAGGGAAAGAACTTCAAAAGAAGTCCCAAGGTAGTTGGTGTCAGAGGTGAAAAATAGCTCGTTTATATTGATTTATTGCCGAGCAGCTTCACCCTCAACTCCTTCGTTCCGTCCATATTGCTTTCGGAAGTGATTTTTAGTGACCCATTTTTCCCGCGGGCTACACATTGAGAAAAGCGATTGAGTTTTTCTCTTTCCTTTGCGCCGGATCATTGTACTGCAGATGATGAACGTTTAAACAAACATTGCCGAATTATAAACAGTAGGCTTTTGAGTAAAAGAAGAAAACCAGATCCAGTCTAAAGTTTCCTAGCAACTTACAGCAACCAACCTAAGAAGGCGGGGTAAATGTTCAGTTGTCACTTCATTCTGAACAACGCAACAGAAGCAATCGAATCAATTGGCATCATAACATCTTAGAAATTTTTGTTTCTAGCTCGATTGGGCTTTATTCCGAGAATATCTGCGGCGATAGTGAGTATACAATTATCATCTTCTTTTGCATTTTTGGAACACAATTAAATCTACTACAGTATGTTTTTCTTTCCAGACCGAGGATGGGCCGAACGTCAAAAACCAAGTCCGGTGCAAAAAAACGAGTCCCTTATAAAAACAAAGGCCAATCGCCTTCCAATGAGGAAGAAACAACGTTGGATTCAACAATTACTATTGATAACACTCAAAACTCAAATGCAGACGTTATTGGGAATGGGGCTAACGACGAGGACTTGCAAAACGAATCTACTCCAAAGCCTCCCGTATTGCATCCGTACCCATTGTTCCAACGTTTTGCTAAGAGAAAATGGTCTCAAGAAGTGGTAAGAAACTTGAAAATGAAATAGTGTACATTAATACGCATCTAATGCCATTAATTTTTGTAGTTAAACGATAAGGAAGAGTTGTTGTTGTGTCACGTAAAACATTGGAAGGAAGTACGCCGCAAGTGGGTTTGTTTTAGGAACGTGTACTTGCAACGGTACGAATCAAAATTCTTTTTATTAGATTGTTTGATGACGAAAGATGAAGAAACGGATGCTGTACAGTATTTAGATGAGTACAAAGAAATAATTAAATAGAATTAAATGTGAAAACCGTTGATAATCATTTGAAATTTTAATCGAGGATGCAAATAACATCCTACAAATTAAATAAACATAAATGTTACTAGGCTTAAAACAAAAATTTTCTGGGTGACACATTACAAGACAATTTCTTGTGTTAATATGCAGTATACCGGTACTAACAGTATACCGGTGTTAGTTTGTGGTACATAAATTATGTCATTATTGATTGGTAAACGGTTGACCCTCATCTAGAGGTAACACTGTACAGCCGCTGATTAATGCACACTGCAATAAGTCACCATAGTTAGATGGAGTAATTTTGTTATAGTGCCCTAAGTTCACCAATTCGATTCCTGATGCCGCATCCGCGGAAACGCTTGCTACCGGTTGCTACGCTTCATCTGGCATGCATCAACCCGAGGAAGCATCTCCGTTACATATTTATGATGCCAAATGCACCAATTTTGACCCCAATACATTGTGCACGATGGTAACATTAGACTGGAGTAGCATGTTATCATTTCCTGATGGCAAAGAGATAGCGCAGCATGCACATACCATCCGATAACATAATGGTACATTAGCAGAAACCGTCATTAAAATGTCTGCCATCCCTCACATTGATTTTGGTACGAAGCACGAGGGTTAAGAGATGGCGCGGTTGTTGGTTGGATGGGAGGAGCGATTTCAAAGCCTGCTCAGCCAGGAAGGTTCAACGGATTCTGTTACGATATCGATTATGACTCGCGTGATCGCTGCCAAGGGAGTGGTATACGTAGTAGGATAAATGTGCGTTAAAATTTGAACCCCATTCAGGGATGCTATTACTATCACCTTTCTAATGATGTCGTACGGTGTCATCAACACGTTTCCGATAAATCCGTTCCCTTCAACCATCCTCACTAGTTTTATATCATAAACATTTCAGTCAGTTTTGGTTAGAGTTTCCGCCAATGGGTCAGCAAAGTAAAACACTAGAAACACTGGTAAGAAATAAATTCTCTTTGTTATAGCTTTTTCAAAAAAAAAAAAGGAACGATATTGGTGTACAAAGAGAAACTTTTCTTTTCTTCCCAGTATTGTCCTTATAAGTTACTTGAGCCTTTCGGTTGCGCTAAGAAGTTTTCTGCCCTTTACTTATTACTGGGCCCTTTGCACGAATGAATGGAGTGGGAAGAGAACAGTTTGAATAAGGCTTCAGATGCCAGGAGGGGATTCTCGCAGCATGAAACAATCCCTTTTCCCGTCAATGAGGTTCCCGGTGACCGAAGCTGTAATTAACAGTTACGGTGTGCTTGCTTTTAATGGATCGTTTTTTGTGGCTTTTCGTGTCATTGAACCAGAACTTGTAAACCCTAACTTAAGCGGGATTAATGTCCAATCAAGGCTTGATTGCTGGAAGACAGTGAGCGTGTGCGGAATGTTCTGAGATGTTGGAACCCTATTCAAGCTACACTAGTTTGATTTTATATTAATTAAATGAAAAACCATAATATAACAATGATAATTATACATTAATATTAACAAATATATAGAAAAACTTTATGAAAAATTTTGTAACCTGACCAGTTCTACAACTAAACGCAATGGGAGAATAGACTCATAAACTTTTCTTGCCATTTTATTTTGTTTTGATTCAATTTTACTAGTTTCTTCGATTAATGAATGTCATTTCCAATGTAAATTATGATATTTCTCGCAAATTTATGCCATCATTACGACGCTATTTGAACAAATTTGATACCATGAACGATTGCATTTGTTTGTTCGCATCAGAGCGAATGTGCCCGTATGTGTTTTTGTATGCCACAAAAAGTCAACGAAGGTCCTGCACGTTTTGTTGTTCCTCCATGATGTTTCGTATTTTTCTGTAGCCTGATGTAGTGTAAAAACAACTTTCTCTACGGCAAGCATACGGATGAAAACCCATACGAGATCGAGCAACAGCTGCGATTCGTAGTAACATCTAGAATGGCGGAACACGAAAGGTACAAAAAGTAATCCTAGTAAACGATGTTGTGAAAAATTGTGTCCATTTTCGTTCCACCGGGAAAGGGCCGGTACGCCGGTGGAGCATTTTTCCGTCGGCCTTGTCCACCCGAGTGGACACCAATCCCCGTGAGTGTGTCGTAAATATAAACTAATCCAGGCCCTCTTTTCAACAGGAAGTAACCACGGTTGAGTTAGAGGGCGAAGAGATTTTGCAGCAGTTTGGGGTTAACGAATGCCGGTTGGGGATGGAAGAGTGATGCTGCCTGCAGCTGTTGTGGCCAACTAACGCCGCTGCAGCGATGTGCTCGGTCTGTCGGTCAAAACTATTCCCGCGACTTCCTGCGTCACACTCGCTGACCCCACCGGGTCCGTGCCAGCAGAAAGCATTTAGCAGGAATGCAGTGGAATCCGGGCCGAGGTTTGCAAAACTAACTGCATAATTGCAAAAGTATGTCCTAATGCCGGTACACTCGTCGTCGACGGTTTGGCTGAGTGGGAGCGGCGGTGGGTTGCGATCTTTCTTTCCGACACCATACCGGACCCTTCGCCCGGCGAGAATTGTTGCTGCCGCCTCCGGGAGGGCAAGAGTTTACCGGACCGGAAGTTGGCTTTGATACGGGTTTGAAGTTTATCAGCACGTATCCGGTGGCCGGTTCCGCCGGTAACCCACCGCACTGACTGCTTCTGGTCGAACTGGATCTAGGATTGCCTCGTGGTGCGCTTTAGCAGTTTCCCCGTCCCGTTGCCTGATAACGCCTTCGCTTCCCTACCCCATCAGAAGTGTTTGAGCCCTTGTGACAACTTCAATTTAATCAACATCCATTTTCCGAAATGAATTTAAGCTCGTTTCCTGTGTTCGTCGCTTCGTTGCTTGGGGATAAACACTGCTGTGTAGTGCGGGGAGAGAGAGTTGGAGCAAGTGGATGCCACCGAAAGCTTCGTCCTTTTAGTGAAACCAACCGACACTCCCATCTTAACCGCCCAAGAGGAAGAGCTCCGAGGCGGGGAGTTGCGAAAGTCAGTCTCTCGACAAATTAATACAATTTCGATGCAATCCTGTCAATTGCTAGAGGTAGGGTTTCCCGGGTGGAGCACCTGTGGTGGGGGGAGGAATAAGGGTCGAAAAGTTGTTGCTGACTCGGTATCGTACTTATCTCTGCCTTTCTTTCCCGAGCGTTTGGAGAACTATTTTTCACCAGCATGCTGGGTGGGAAGAATTCACTCGTGGAAAGTGTTGCAATGTGGACTGCACCCCTCGAACGAGACGGAGTTCTCCAAAAGTTTTCCCACCCTCAAGGTCTTCAGCCTTCTCTTTTTTATTATCGTAGCTTCTCGACAGCGAGAAAAGACATCTTCATCAGCGGCCCTCGTTAAAAGGTTAGGATTATGTAAAACTATTTATTTCTCGCTCCTGAATCACGCCGCTTGCGGATCGGTGGAAAAGTTAAAATTATCTCACGAACTTACGTCGAAAGAATGAGATTATCTGGGGGTGGAGAAGAAAAACCTGTGGCCAGCTGCAAGAAGAAAACGTGCCGTCCCTCATGGACAGCTGAACGCGGCGATGTTTCCCGGATGTTTTCTTCTCGGGCTATACTTTACTTCAATCTCACGATTTATGCGCCTCACTATCGAGAGTGGGAAAGGGCGGAATCTTTCTGGTCCACCCCGACGGTTTTCCTTACCCCCGTGCTCTCCGATGCCCTGAGACGGCAAGCGACGTGGTCAGAAAGTTTCACGAACGATGCTGACAAATTCTTCCGGCCGAGTGCTCCAGGATATTAATAGCGTCTGCAACCACAGGCGAGTGTCGCGAAAGCGGACAAAAGTCATTGTGATTAAACTTTGGCACCGAGAAGCGGTTCGTCCAAGCAGCAGTGGAAGGTCAGCTGCGAGGGTAGCACGTTGCTGTACATTAAACTTCCGGATTATAATGACTTCAAACCACAGTGCGTCGCTTCTGGCGGCAAGAGTTTACCGAGCGTCTTCGTCGCTTGGCGGAAGATGCGCAAAAAAAAAACGAATCCAAAAAAAGATATAATACAAGACAACCAATATCTTCCGACGAGCGAACGAAGTCGCGTGGGAAAAAAAGTGAACACTTTAGAATGGGCTGCAAGTTTGCTCGCTCTAAAATCTGACCTGGTCGGTGCAGTTTTACAATTGTTCCCGGCCTCCGGGAAGGGGACATCGTTCACGGGTCGCAGGACCGTGTCCGGGCTAGGTTGGGTCGGGGTAAGCTGAAATAAAAATCCCATCACCCGGATGGATCTAGGCTGATACTTCGTTCAAGTGTAGAAAGTTTATCTTACCATTGCAGGTCAGTTGGGCGCAACACAATTATGCAAAGCTTAAGTGAAATACTATTTTCTCTCAAGCTTTGTGAAAAGTTATTTTGCGTGATTTTTCTCCAGCGAGTTGTTGAAGTGAATATTTTTCTTTCATTTTTTTATTAAGTATAGAATACTTTGAATTGTACCAATTCAATTTAAGAGTGCTGAGAAGAACTGCATCACGCAATAATAGAATTATTATAAATTTAAATTTATTCTAAGCATCTAGAAAAATAATGCCCATTTAAATTTCCTGGCTTAGCGACTTTTCAATTGAGAAAAGGCCTTTGGGTGACTCATGGTGAGCCTCGCAAAGTGTGTAAAACTTTGCAAACATATTCCGTATCGAGACTCCACAGCTTTGCATACATTTCCTCCCACGCGGGAAAAGCCAGCTCCTACGTCATCCCCACCCAGCAGGATTCGCGCTCGAGCGTGCGACCAAAAGTTCGACGGCCGAAAAATCCATAACCTGTTCTTTAATTGGAAATTTTCGTACCGAAACACACACACAAACAGCGCGCGTGGCCCCGGCACTTTCACCAGCATCCGGCGTCGGAATCAGCGGGATTAGTAATTTATACGCAGCTGAGACCGATAAATAAAATTTCCAATTAACAGCAGCCCAATCCCGGGGTGGGGGGAGGGAGTGCGGGTGTTGCCGGATCGTCCTGATGTTCGACGTTCGACGGTTGTTTGCTGGCGTGGGAAGGGTATCATACGCCGGTGTCGGTCTCGGTTAACAAAACAGCAGGATCAAGGTGGGAGTCCCGCCCCAAACGACATCATAAACAACGTCCGGCGGTGCGTCGTCCCCAATTCAGGGGCGTTTCTGTTTTATTTTTTCTCCCGAGCCGGAAAATTGTCGCAAAACGTTTTTCCAACTAATTTATGCTGCACAAATTTATAGTCATTTCGTTACCGCCGCTCGAGTGGAGCCAAGAATGTCTACAATTTATACTTGTCGCCGCGATTCCCATTTTCCCAGTGGCCTCTAGTCTTAAGCGCACTGGGAAGTTGGCGGAGGTCAGATCTCTCAATTTATTTGCGGTGGTAGGACCCGGCGGGTAGATAAACGATGGTCATGGATTGGAGGATGCTGTTATTTTTCCGGCGCTTCGGTGGAATTAGGGAGCATAAGAAAATACGCACATTGACTCAGTTGCTGCGTGCTGCGGATATAGAAGTTTCCCCGGTCCGACGTGCTGCTGTTGTTGAATTTATTGTTCTTATGATACTGTACACAATTTTTTTTGCCCCATCTCCCAATCACTTACTCCACGTGGCCACGCCGAGCGTTCCGAGAAATTGGAAGGGAACAACTTTTTTTTACGACCACTTTATGAAGCAATCGCAAGGCACAATTGAATGACGGCGCTGCGGATCGCTTGGCGTGTCCGGGGCGATTTAATCGCGTCTGCAAAAAAGAAAACTTTGCCTATCAATTTCGAAAGCAAGATAGCCGGCGGGCGGGGGTGGGTGGCGGAGCGTCGAGTGCGTGGGAATCGTTTTGATGGAATGTGAAATTGATTTCGAACGAGAGAGCTGTCCGCAGTTGTCATTCTGCCTTTGTGCAGTTGGCGGCGTTTGGATGGCTCATGGCCACTAATGAGCTGGTGGGTGAGTCAATTATGTCCTAACAGTGTTGCAATATGTTGTTTCGTTTTTGTTTTTGTGCTGTTTTCTTCTCTCTTTTTGGTTCCCGAATCATCTGTTGGGCGTTTACAGAAACAACTTGGCCCTTTTGCACCCGAGCGGGGAGCTTTCTCGTAGGAAGTGTGAAACAAATGAAGAAATTATTTTTAAAACAACCAACACGCAGTGAGGGGAAAAATAATTCAACTGAATTCAGGTTCAGACAAAATTTTGAGCACGCTTTCCGGTTTGCGGCTATATCGTGCAGCTTATAATTCCGTTTATTGTGGAGTAAACATTTACAGGAAAACAATGAAGCTCTTTTGAATGTGCCACGTTTTCCAGTGGAACTGTTTTTCTTTACGTTTTCAAACATTTCATCACTGTTCCGCATAAGTGATTAAAAGAGATTTATTAACAAACGTTCAAAAACAAGTTCCGGCAAAATGGTTCCACTTGAATATCCTTACAAGTTTGTCCGACAAGCAAATGTGACTCATTGACATCCACACGAATCATAAGCTAGAACATTAATGGCTGTTTGTAAAACCTTCCCGAATACCTTTTAAAGCCCTGTCAAAAACAACGTCCTACGCTTTTTAAGCGTACAGTACCCATGTGGTAATTTTCCGGAAAGCTTTGGGTTTCGCGTCCCGAGGGATTTTTCCCAACGCAAAAAGTATGTAAACGGTATTATCACTTTCGCTCGTGACATTTCTAATAATGTCACCATTAAATTGGCCATTCAGTCGCCCAAAATGGAGGCTCCAATAGCGACGGGAGTCCGCTCACTTCTGGAACTCCCGGAGGACAGCCTGGAACAACGTTATGGTTCCATTCGATAATGGCGCTTAAAGTCACTCCACCTTCAAAATGGGATTTAATGTGCTCGTGTCTGGAGTGTTTAATTTTGTTTAATTAAATTTCACTCTATTTGTACTCATTTTAAACGAATTTACCAAACCCTCGCCCTTACGAGTTCCTAGGGTGTCCATGGGTTGATTGGTTGGGTGAAAATAAAAATGCCTGTAGAATAAACAACAGTAGGCTTCGAAACAAATTAACCCCAGTCATTTTAAACAATGCAGCAAAAGCGTGCCCGGTGACACGTTTACCGCTTGATGTGTTTTTTTTTATATATCTCGTTTCTTTTTGAATAAATTGATGTATGTAATGCATAATTATATTGCGACGGGATTTCATCCAATTAATTAGTAATAAATCATGGCATATTTTATATAATTTATCACATCTTGTAATTTATCTCTTTCATTGATGACAGGTTAAGTTTACCACTCCGATAATCTGGACGTCGATCTATGTTGGTTCTCTATTGACTTCTTTCTTTTTGCTGAATGTCTAACGCACCATAAACACATTACGACTTAAGTTGAAGTTACGAACACGCAACGGCAATATTTTGTTTACACAAATTAAACTGTGTTCCATGAACTTTAGCAGAGAATACTGTGAAGTGAAAAATAGAAGAGCCAGTAGAGGGATAAAACTTTCGGCAAGGGCGCTAAAAAACTTTCACTCGAAAGTGATAGAAAAATCGACGGCAGAAACTGATTTCTTCATTAAAATAGATTGAAATGAAACGCATGGAGTCAGAAGCCCTGGGATTGCGTGTGACACGACCAAAAAAATGCTTCTAATGGAGTTTATTAGGGTCCTTAGACAGTCTTATGCTCCCTCCAGCGTTCACTCGTTTTTAATGGCGGCAATGGAAAGAAAGTTTTTCACCGGTTTGATCGATACGATACGCTTTTGCTACGCTTTGCATCAACTGACACCTGGTAAAAAGATGAGTCAAACTGGTGGCGAAAGCCAATGGGGCGCGATGGGGTTTAAATAATAACCCAAAGAAGAACCAACGGTGAAGGTGTAAGGTGAATCGAGCCAACTTGCAGGAAGTCGGTACGTTTTTCCAACGGAACGGCGAACGGTTGATGGAAGCTAATTAACATTTCAAGCTGTCACCCGGCTTTGGCGTTTCGTACCGCCTGTCGAGGTCCATCGTTGGTTCGCGAATATTGTAAAGGTGAAAGATGTTACTAGCATGGGTTTTTACTCCAAAGGGGATAAGCGTTTGCAATTTAGGATGAAAATGTGTTACTTTTACCGAGCGAAAATGAAAAATCACGTATCTTAAATATTCAATATTCATAAACTTTTCATGGTTCACAATATTTTTTCTTATTTAAAATGAATAAAAACATAAGTACTGGCATAGCAAAAAACAAATGCATTGGACTGCATAACTTATGAGTTACTTCGTAACAAGCACTTAAGCATTGTTCCTTCTTCAACTGTTCCACTCCTTACGTTATCCGGTGTTGATTGTGTAACGATTTCCTCGATGGCTTCCCTCCGTTTTGCAGAAGTGAAGTTTACAAAATTGTCGCCGAAATTGCCACGCCGGTGCTAGTTACATTAACCACAATTACTGCGAAATGTCAAACTCCGGCGGCGAAACAAAAGGCAAGCAGCCAACCGGGCAAACACATGTTAAGCGCCTCGTCGATGTTGTCGCGAAGGATGCTGCCGGAAATTGACATGGCCATTCCTGTTCCTGTCTTCATACCAACTTTTTGTATCGCGCTTTCGCTCTTTCTCTCTCTCTCTCTCTTTATGTTCCTTTCCAACTTCCCGGTTTTAATGGTGCAGTGTAAAAATGTCAAATAAAATTCTTAATTCGTGTAATAATATTCATGAGCCACGCTTCACGCTCGCGTGTACGCCAGTTGGTGGTTGTATTTGTTTGAGGCTCGGCGTTGGATGGGGTTGGAGTTTAATGTCCTCTATGTTGCTTACGATATTTTCGCCGGAAAAATGGTGTCGCTTTACGGGTTTTCACTGATCCTTAAAGCCGCCCCAATGTCGGCAGAGCAGGCACGCTCTGGCGTGAAGTGAGTGCAGCGTACTCGAAAATATAGCGCAGACAAGTTTTACGACTTTTCGCTCACCGTTTCATGGTCGGTTCCGGTGAATGTGAAAGGAAAACACACATGTTTAAACCCGCGATAAATTCAATTCAACAGTCTCGGAATACTGTTGGGTAAAGTAACTTGCTTGAACCACATGGACCGAAGAGGCTCCATTCACGAAAGCTTCGTTTGATAAGAAGCACAAGGCTGAGTCTGTGTGTGAGGAATTTTTCATCGTTCATGGTATGAGAATGCCAAAATTTTGTTCTTAATAAGAATCGAAAGGGAGTGCTTAAAATTGTATGAAGTTAATTTAAATAACAATACATACTTATCAGCAGAGTTATATTAGTTTATTACTCCGCAGCATTTCGAACTGACTTTGTCAAAACACACAAAACAACACCGTCGGAAGAAACTCCACAATACGGATCGTATTTCAAACCCAACTTAAATCAATTCTCGCAGTGTCGCAAATGTTCGTGCTTGGCAAACCCAAATGCGATCCACGTTCATCCTGATATGTACCTGATCAGCACCCGGCCGTGACCTTTCGTAGGCTACTTCCGACCTTCCACGCTCATTTCAGCGATGATACGACAGTTCCCACCGAGGCGCTTTTCCGGGGGGCCTTCGCTGTCTGGGGCGTTTTCCATTTTTTTTTCGCAACACTGTTGTGTCTGGTCGTATCATTAGTCATTCGGATTGGCATTTAGTAGAGCTCGGTGAGTTGTGTTTGTGTTGTGTGCCCAAGAAGGACCAAAATATTCCGCACGCGTAGGGCTCGGGGAGGGAGTTTTCCACCTCCGGGCGGTATTTCTGGCAGGTCAAATTGCAAGCAAATGACTTGGAATAAAATGACGGTATCGTGCGCGCTGCAAAAGGTTAGTTATTAGCTATGACAGTTTTCTTTTCTTGCCCACATTTTCACAGTGAATGGCTAAGATTGTTGGAGCGTCGCGTCGCATTCAAATTAGGTTCATATTTCCCGAGCTTTTCTTTTTAACAGGAATTGTTTGACAATTCGAAACCTTACGGCAATTTTGAAATTCAGTGAATGGTTCATTAGAGAATAAAACCCGGAATCCTGCTGAGAAGCGTTTTAAGCGGATGGTCTGATTTTCCACCACTGCTTTAAAAGCATGTCGAACAACGGTTGTCACCATATCGCCGGCTTTTCCATCGTTATCGCTCTCCAGTGCTGCATTTCTGGGGTGGACAGTGAATGAAAATAATCGTGAAACTTTATATTGTCATAAAGGAAAATTGAATTTCTCCAATTGCACTCCAGGGAAGTGTCGCCGGTGGGAAATTTTCCATGGGGTGGTGGCTTTGGTTACATGCCCCGTACTGCCCTGGCCCGGTTCAGGTGTCCCGGGAATGTGCAGGAGTTGTTGCAAACCGAGCGGGTAATACCAACTTGAGGCGCCCAGCGCCAGCTCAATGGTAATTTGATGGGTGATTGTGGATTTTCTCTTCTCGTGTGCCGATCGCGTACTACTCCCATTTCGCATTTGATGTTGCCGTCCGTCAGGCTCTGGGCATCTTCAGGACATCACACGATTTTATCGTTCAGCTTGCTCGTCGCTATCGGTGCTACACATTCTCTTTTGATAATATTCCTTTTGAACCACATTCTTATGATGTTGCCTGCGATGAGCTGCCGTTGTGCCTGGGCGTCGCTGTCAATTGATTTCTCATAAAGACGCAATCAATTTTATTGCGCATACGTCGGAGTTGCCACTGGGAAAACGGTGTGTGCGCCACTGGGTTGCAATGCTTTTCATGCGGTTTTGATTGGATGCGAGATGCAAAATTTTATCATCGACGGGGGACGAGGAAATCATTTGCCTCCACAGCATCTGGCAAGGCAGTTCCAGCAATCGTCGTTGCCATCGACTTCATATGAGCCGATCGATTTATGTCGATGTGGGTTCGGTCTGGCCAAGGGGAGTAAGTGGTCGATAAATAGAAATTATTACTTCAATTTGCATATCAACTCCACACAAACCGCTGCTGAATCTAGACTGGCTGGAATATGGTGTAAACACGGATTGCAAATTGACTCTAAAAGCATTCATTTGGATCGCTTCAACTCGCAGAGTTCACTGGCACCGGGTTTGGTCTTGTTTTGGCTCACTTGTGCTGAGGTTTTTCCTAGTTTCAGGTCATTGATAGATTTTGATTCGAAATTAAGGTAAATTATTCCGTTTTAATATGATACCAACGCGTTTGAGGCTCAAGATTACACATTTCTTCTGCGATGAATCTGTTAAGTTTGCATAAAATGATGTATGAAATGAACTGATGTGTCAATCAGAGAGACACCTTCGTAAGCTAGTTATTCCAAAGTCTAGGTCACCTTTTTCGCAACCACATCCAAAACCACCGAAAAATTGGACACACAAAAGTCTGCGTACTATTTTTTCTGTCAGTAAAACACGCAGTTTCAACACGCCGCTTATCCCTTTTTGATTGATAAGGCTCGTTTGTTCATTCTTTTAAAAAATCTACTCACGCTGCCCTCGCATCGAACAAAGGCCACTAATTGAATGGAAGATAATTTAGATCCAATTAAATTGACCCTTTTACAACCCACGGTTGGAAGATGGATCCCATTTAATTTTTGATCCCAGAAAATCCCGCCACCATCCGATCCGGCTCGGGTACCGGGGGTGTGGTGTGGATCTACCGAGGGTGAAAATGTTGGCGGCAAAAGGTTGTTTGCAGCATATTTCTCTTATTGTTACACTCCACTCCGGAAAAAGGGATGATTTTTATTGGGATCGAATGAAGGCATAGGAAGTGTGTGTATGTGTGTGCGAAAGGGATTCCCAACCTCCAACCAGCATATCTCTGATTTTAATTGAGTTGTTGCGTGTAGCAAAGCGTTTATTTCCTCGAACCCGTAAATGCGTGAAACAACTTCGACAGATCGTTTGAAAGGCGATTTTTCCAAATGGTGGCTCGTGTTACATCATTAGAAACATCAGTTCGCATCAAAGTGTGCCGTTGGGAAAACCTAAGCTTGGTAGGCCATGTAAAAAGCAGCAAATGATGGGACGTTTAATCTGTTCAACCATATTTTACAAAATCGACAAAAATTTTCCCGTCATCAGAAAATGTTGTGGCTCGACAAAAATGCGTAGATAAAACGTAGGTGTTCGGAAAAAATATATATGCAATGCAATTCCCATTACAGAATTATTCGAGTGGAAAATCGTTTCAGTTCTCGGTTTCATTTCGGATACAGCTTTGTGCATGTGTAGTGGAAAACTGCAGATGACAAGACACAAGCAGAACCCCTCAACAGTTCCAGGCGCCAATTGCAAGATGAAATGCTGAGAAGTACTTTTTTTTACATTCCCATTGCGCCTTTCCCTTACGTTTGTGCGCCAACATTTCGCCAATGTGCAGAAAATGTACTAATCCTACCAAACGACGGAAACGTGCGCAAATTCCCAATTAAGTGAGTTCGAATTTTCCCTGCAAGCTTTTGTGTGGTTTCAGCGGCACCGAATGGTGGTGAAAGTTTTATCATTCGTAAACTTTTCGTTAGTTTAGTTAAAATTCGGTTCTTTGGTCATTGTGACTTTCGTTTAGTTGGTAGATTTTTAGAGTTTCCGTTTTTTCTCGCACACTTCACACCCATCTTCACAGCCAAGCCAAACAAGTGCAGCGCGGATTTTTCAACTTGCGGGCAGAGAGTTTTTCCTTTCCTTTTTCGACCGAACAAAAGGCCACCATTCCCGGAATTTGGCAATGGCGGATGTGCAATTCCATGTTAAATTGCTGAAAACTCATCGTACGGGAGGCGGGTGGTGGAAAATGGGCTTCTGAGAAGCGTAAAAGGCAGAGTTCAATTAAAGGAAGGGAAAGTTTTATTTGAATTGCGGTGATGAATACCGAGTAGCGTGTGGAATGGCGTTTTATGAAACTGTTTTGAAATTAAACCGATGGATGCAGAATGACATAAATGAGTGTTTTTACATTTATTGAGCGGAATTTCGAGAAATAATTCCAGTAGACGATACGGTCTCGTTTACATAATAAGTACTGTTGACATCCAGGATAGTATAATTGTTTAATGATTGTGAATAGTTGTGAAATGGATTTGTTTGTTTACTATTTATATATAATGGAATGCTGTTGATTTTTTATGTCTGATAGACTCTATGTGAATCGCTGTTTTTGGTTCCTCTTACAAAACATACAGAAACAATCAAACGTCAATTTTACAATCTCTTGTTTAGTTGCGTGAGCTAAAATCTTTGTATTCAGTTTTCGTGCGATCCATAAATTTCTTCCGAATGGCTTGGAATCACTGTACGAAGGTCGTAAATCTATTCCCTACGCGAGCTGTTACTAACGACAACAAGTTGCCTCAGCGTACAGATATCGATCGCTGGAACTTGTATGGCTAATTCATGGTTTAACAGTTCGTCGTTTGCTTAAAGTTCACAACAATTTTATAAGGGGTTTTACGGCCAAACAGTGCAATCTTTCCTCTCTGAAGGATGTGTTTGTATGAAGCGAATTGATGAGCCATATGTTTTTCAAACATATTCTCGCAATGATTCACAGCAGTTGAAAGATCAATATGTTTGAAATTATGTTTTACATGTTGTATTTGGATATTTTTCTTGTGTGTTCTAATCTTTGTTAGAACCTTTGTTTGCTTAGTGGCTCATTTTTTCGAATATTTATCATAGCGTTACAAACGAAGTCATAATTTTTTAGCAAACTAAAAATCCAATACATCTACATTACTGGGTTTGGAGTGCAAAGGCTGATAGTAGTTTTTGTATCTTTTGGTCCCTCCTTAAAGATAGTAAATGGCTAACAGATGGTCAGGATTTGCCGGAATATGAAAAGTTGCACAACGCAATTTTATTTATCTCTTTTCTTCCGTGGCACTGTCTTAGCTTATTTTCGGAGTGGCAAAATATAAATTTCTCCCATCTCCGAAAGCGAGCTTGTTGCACGGTGGGTAAAAAGGGTTCCCGACCGAAAATGAACCTACTCGGAATCAACCCTCAGCAGAAAGCAAAATGAAAGTAAAAATAAACAGAAAGACATCATAAATTATGCACAAGGTGTGCTTTATGTTCATTACATTTGTATTATTCTATTCCTCGGGCTTGCTGCCCTTTCCGTGGCGGCTCGTTTTTCCTCCCAAACCAACCGTTGACCTTCGATCGTTTACTAAAATAAACCAACGTTGACCAGCACCTGCCCCGGTCGCATCTTTCCCATCGCCTCCACCGGCATGCTCGAGCTCAATGAAGGCGGAGATGGATCGTGAAAATCCATTACGACGAATGGTCCGTTTGTCGTGACCTATTTCAAATGGCACTTTCCCGCTGGAAAAGGGAACCGAGCCGGGGGTGAAGGGTCGGCGTGAAAATATGGCTTTACTTTTGACTCCCCTCACCCTCCCTCAGCCTCCGGAAGAAGTCGTACCGTACAACTCCCCCAAAACCCCACCGTTATCCTACCGTGTTTTGTTTTTGAAAGGGCAGGTAATTTTTACGACCCACGGAAGATTAGATTCGATTTTTAAAGTTTTATTTTTTCAAAGATGTGATTTATGGCACAAAAGGGTGGACAATGGGTATCCGGTACGGCGTCCCCTCCCCTAAGTATGACAAATTGTGTCCCATCGGGCTGCTTTGGAGTTGAAACGAGCGGAAAAATATAAACATCTTTCCTTCAGCGCCCAGATTAGAGTCATTTGGCCGGGGTTGTTAAACGGTTTACGACATCTTTTGACGCCTTGCTCCAAATGCTACCGGAAATAGGATCCGGTACAGGGTCGTGCCAATAAACTTGGGTAATTTCTATGGCACCTGTGGCACCCAAGATTTTTTTAAGAGCCAAATGTTTGGAAATCGGTCTTTTTTGAACTCCATTTCAACTGTTTGTTGCTAAATGTTTAGGTTTTGCTTTTTGTACTATTTCTATTCAATTGAACATTTCCTTCTCACATTCCAAGTGCACTGCATTTCCTCGCCATCCATCGGGGGAATCAACCATCAGAGGCGCAAAATTCAATTTGCGGTAAATTACCGGCATAGAAAATAAATTTGCCATATTTATTGCCGGACGCAGGACATCAGCGACCAAATCATGGCATCCTATCACGGATCGGCAAATTCCGCCCGGTACGACGCTAATCTGCTAAATCTTGCCACACGCACTGTGTCGGCTGACAGATGTTCGCGTGCAACGTGCCAGCTCGACCCCAAATGCGAAAGCTCCAACCCGCGCCGGAACCTGATCCGGCGTACACGTCCCGGGACGTGCATTCTCGGGAACATTGGGAACGGGAAGAAGAACGACGGCTTCGAACGCTACATTAGCGCACGTGAGCGTGGTTGTTTTTCCGGCGGGGGGTGGATTTCATTGCCGGTAAATTCAAATCAAGAACGTGTCGCGTCGCAATGCTGGAACCACGGAAGGCCACGGAAGGCCACGTCGGGACGAACAGGACTCCATCGGAAACCGTTGCCATCGTGGCGTCCGTGCGCATGGTTTACGATTGTCATCAGCGGTTGCGATCGTCGTCTTGAATTTGATTTTCTGTGATCGTCGTCGCCAACCCGGGCCTTGTGCCCGTGGCAGGACATAAACGCATACGCACGCATCGAAAGCGCGAGTCTCGTAAAACATGCCCTCGAGATGCGACGCGAATATATGTGATGTTTTTGCGAGATGATCAAAGTAACCCCTGCCATCGGAGGAGCCTTGTGCTTTTCCTTTGCGCTTTCACTCGCTCTCACTTACGCTCAGCTTCGCTCGGATCCTTTCACACAACTACCCCCGAAACGTCTTGATTGAGAGCACGCACATGAGTGGAATATTTTATGAACTCATAATCATAAATGATGTGCCTTTGTTTGAATATAAATTTCGCATTATTCACTTGATTAAACGAAAAGACTTCTGAAAGGAGCCGGTTGAGGGATCGTTGGAGCTAGGGATGAGAGGGGAGGGCTTTTTCACCCTTGAGGAACGGTGGAAGATTTCGTTTTAAACAGCCCGGGTCGCACCGGGACCATTTGATCTTGGAACATTCAATTGAAGGACCTTGCCGCACGCTGGCGCGAATAAACAATGCAGGAGAAAAAGAAAGCTACCGGCATACGAAGGCCCCCAAGAGGGCGGGAGATAGCGGGTGATAAAACGAGATATAGCAAATTGAAAAAGAAGCTTACTCGTGGAAGAGTACACTCCTTTGAAGATGGATCTTAAGGTTGTTTTTCTCGTTTTCTCTCTCTCCAGGGCAGGAGCCCTCCGATACCCGTTTCCACGCAATTTGAAGTCGTTTCCGGGTACCGGCTAGATGAACGCTCGGGTCAAAGGGAATTAATGGGGACACGAGCAAACGCCCATTGTGGCAAACGGTGGAAAAGCGTGAAAAACATCGGCACGCGGTGGGTAAGGGTAGGGTAGCGAAAATAAACACTTTGCGCCAAATCATCATCCCTTTCGGCGTCATCTCGCGAGGGGTTAGTCGTTGTGTCCGCCAACTTTTCAGTAGCCGTGAAGCCGAACCCCGAGGACATTGGCCCACATTTCCGCCCTTCCGTCGCCTCACGCCGTGGAAAATTCATCCTCCACCCGGGAGACGATATAATTCAAAGATTTAAGATTTAATTTTAGATAGTGCTCACCTCGTGAAGCTCGCACTCGGGGTGCTTGCAGTCGAGTACATCCTGCTGCAGCAGCCTCCGCCCCCTTCCACACGCCCTTTTTCCCTTGCTTTTCCTTCCCCTTTGCCTAGCAGAAACTTGGTTCCACCATCAAGCGAGCGTGCGAAGGTGCAGAGAGATTGCTTAGAAAATTGCACATCAGCCAAGCAAGCGAGTCAAGTTTCCCCAGAGCTCCCACACCCGTGTTTGCCGTGTTTTCCTTTTGTCCTTCCACCCCCCCGGGGACACCGATAAAATGGCCATTTCCAATGACTCTTTCGTCCTTTTGAAGTGGCAATTCGAGACGACACAAAAAACGTGGGATGAGTTGCCCGTCGACTGAAGATGCATCGAGAATGGGTTGCAATGCATTTTAAAATGCACCCTACCCCGGCTAGTAAGGGCTGTGCATCGGCAGGTTGCCAATTGGGACAACCGGGTTTTTGTTTACTCTTTTGTTCTAGTTCTCAGTCATTTGACTTGAACGTTTGAATTTGGTGATTATCTAAGACTTTTAGACTTAAGCTATCGACATACACTTCTTCGAATCTTCGTTCAAAAAGGTGTGTGTTACGATGTGTGTGTGTGTGTGTGTAGTTTTGGTATGCTTGTGATATTTTAAACAAAGCAGTAAGCTTTATTCTGATTGTTATTGTTTGCTTGGTTTTGATGTAGTGTTAGTTCCGTTATTCAATCTATAAAATAAACAAATTGAAATTTTCTATCTTTTGGATTTAATGTTAGCGAATTTGTTGATTTTCTAACATGATACTTGTGATCATACCTGAAGGTATAAAGACATCGGAACGATTAGTGTAGAACGTTAATGAAAAGATAAAATATTCAATTACTTCTCATAACAATACGTTACCCTTGAATGAGCCCTTAGAATCCTTAATCCTGCATCGTCTTATTCTTGCTACCCGTTTTCCTCCGATAACTCTCCAAGGCCTGGATCATGTTTGTCCGATTGAATGTTAGCTCCTACTAAGAACCCTTAAATATAGATAATGCCAATTCCAGGTGCTCGAAGCCGTTCGGCCAACAGCAAGCCCCTTCACGATCATCTAGGACAACGTTCCTGTTCCTCGCCTCGATTCAAGACGGAGTCCATTCTTCAAACGAAACTCAATGGTGCGTTCCCACCCCCCTTCCGCCTGGTCAACCAACTCTTCCGGGGAAATGGCGTACGATTTAACGCCCTCCACCCAGTGCTTCTACCGATTATGTTTCAATACCGAAGCATCAGCTCCCCTCGGGTGAGCATTTGCTAAATGGTACTGAACGTGCAATAAAAATAACATTCGTTGCGAACTCCAGAGGTGTGTTTTTCTGGTGCTTCCCGATTTTTTTCTTCCTCGCATAATCCCCTAAAAGCCTTATACGAGATGTGTCTCCTCGGCACTGTGTGTGTGTGTGTCCGTTCGAGAAAGCTTGTCTAGACTGAAGACGGTGAGACAAAAAACTGTCAGAACCCGGTACGATAAATGTTCACCGGAAGTGGAACAGATTTCTTTCGCTTCCTTCGGCAAGCTTCGGATGAAATCTGGTCGATGTTCGATATGATGTTTCCATCCCGGACCGAAAGGGCTCTCGCTTCGCACCGGATTTTCCTTCCAACCCGATGACACAGTTTTCACCAAGCGATTCTTTCGTGCCGGCTCCGACGGTGGCTCGAGGCCAAAAGCTGGCCCGGTGGTGTGTTGGATAAACCGAGCAGGAAGGTACAGGAAACGAATAGAACCGGAATGGGTTTTTTCTTCTTGGTGAAAGGTGAGTATAGCACCAAACCTTCAGGGGAGGGGTTGCGCAAATGCTGCCCGGGAAATGGTGCACCACCAAATGACACGACGAAAAATAAAACCGAAACCGAAAGATGTTCTACATTTATTTAGATGAGCTTCCTTATGTTCGGTTTCATGTTCATCCCATTTGTATAATGTATGCTTGGTGGAAGTGTACATGCCGGCATCTTCGCACCGCCACTCGTGGGGTTCAATAAGGTGAAAGAACATACCGCCGGAAACAACTAAAATGCGCCATGAATACGCCGGAAAAGCACAATCGGATCAGCGTTCGCAGATGGGACCGGAGCATTTGTGGATTGTGACAAAAACTGAGGGGATGAAACTCAAATTCTGAAAGTGAAGGCAATGGCTAAACTTTCCTAGGCCTTTCCATTTCTCTTGTAAAGGAAGAGTAATGCATTTTCCGGAAAAAAGCTTCCGGAAGTGACATTGCTTCCCAATCCTTCCTAGCCGAAGGTTTGGTTTTACTTTGGTTTAAAATAAATAGTTACTTCTTTCCACCCGTAGAACTGTTTACGACCGAAATACAATTTTGCAAATTGAACAAACTATTGATTGCCCAAACCGTTTAACGTAATTGATGACTTCGAACACGGTGCTACGATGTGAGGACCCATCTGTCCATCATTGTAGCTCGTGTTTTCGTGCTTGCTGGAAAAGTGAAATTTTCTTCCGGGAATGAAACAAGGCCACCATCTTGACCAACTCACTTCTACGAGCGTGTTGTTTGCATTCAATTAAATCGTTTCCAAACGACCTGGTTGGCTGTTGAAATGAAATAATTTGATGCAAACAAACCTCGTGAATGGCCAACCGATGGTGATCGAAGATGAAAAGTTTGCTTGCGCAAAGGGCACGTTTTTGAATCAATTTTTATTAATAGTTAATTGGTTGAGCGTTTTCAATCGAAATTATTAATTTTACGATTGCCCCTCGGTTCATTACTTCTTATTAAAAACTCGTCATTCAATTTGCTCCATTCAATCCATGCCTTTAAGTTGTTTTTTTTTAAATAATTTTTGAATAAACAGTTTATCAAGTAACACGTGCTTTCGTTTGTTTTTAAAATGTTAATCAAATTGATTGGTTCGCCAATGAAATTCATCCATCAATGACGCGTCATGGTATCATTTGTTGAATTTGTTCATTTTATGTGTCGCTATCGAAGTTTCGGGCACTTTTAATAACCATCCACAACAGTTATAAATAAGGCGGCACCTACAAGAAAGCTAGTATTTTCATCCCAGCGGGAAACTCCACTCCGCAGGAGGCCAACTGCTTCCAATCAACAAGGACTCCCTCCAGCGTACGAACCATTGGGCGGGACGAGCTGTAGCTTTCCTAGGGCATTACACTCCTATTAGACAGCCTTGGAGGATAGGACCGCAACGCAACACCGAATGCACGGGGGAAATGCAGCGGAAAATGGGAGCCCCTTGGTAAACGGTTGTGGTATCGCTTCGAAACGTTATGCTAGTTCGTAAGTTCCCGAGGGAAAAGCCACCTCCCGGCTGGTGGAAAAAGCGTGACGCAAAAGGTCGATGCGTCGGGTACAAATTTACATTTTACGCTTCCGAGAGGCCCTACGAACGACGCGGAACACAAGGTACTTTTCACGCCACGGGAGACGCCCGCGCTATCCAGAGCAACCTGCGGTGGGTTTTCTTGTCTGTATGAAGTTTTATTTTCTCTCTCGTAACACGGAGAAGGTGTGTGGTTACTTCGTTTTGGCGTAAATTGTGTTCAATGGGAATTTCTTCCACATGGAATAGCCATACTGGTGGAAATGGTATCATCAGCTACTGGGCGCCTCCATCGAGAGACCCCACGCAGTGTCTTCTGCCACCAGGCTGTGCGATACGATCCGTATCCGACCATGTTTAGCGAGTTTATAGTAGTGTGGGACGGATAGAGAACCCTCAAGGTCCTTTTTCTTTTTTTTCCGGTTCAAATTCCTTCCTTCCTCGAAGTATCGTCGAATGTCGAACAAAGTAGGAAAAAGCGATTTTATATTAGCAATGCGAAGCAACAGCATAAGCGTAAAATAACTCCCCAGTTTGCCACCATCAGCTAGCGATGATATGGTGGAGAAACACCACATGACTGCAGCCGGCCACCCATGAACGATCGTGTGCTTTTTAACAGCTGGTGGCGAACCGTTGTTGCTGAAGACCTTTGCGGTAAACATCAGCTTCAGGTTGTTGCTGTCGACGTTCGGCCCATTGGCTGCGTTGCTAACTGGGCGTGTGGGCGAGTGTGTCTGCCAGCTCAGCTGGAAACTATTGGCATAAGCTAGTCTAAACTGTTTTACCAACGACGCGACGATTTTCCTTTCATTCGTTTTCCACATCCCTTAGTATGACGATTTAAAAAATCTTATTCATTCATGATTATTTTTTCAAAAAGAAAAAAAAACACCGCCGAATGGACCAGTTACATCCTCGAAAGAGGACGAGGATACGGCCAGTTGAGCCTCACCCGCAGAACCCGCCATACAACATTTCATGGATGCTTAATCTCAGATGACCATACACATCATAAATAATAAATATGAACTCGAGAGGTAAAGGACGATGTAGTGCAATATTTTGCGCGCCTGCTTGTGTTTGTGTGGCAACTGAAAAAAATCTATTCGCTTCTCGAGGTGAAAATGGAGGCTTTTCACTGGAGAACAACGTGGTTTTGCGTGGTAAAAAAAAACGGTTTGGAAACAAAAGGCAACAGCTTCATGTTGCTTCCATTAATGTACAGAAAAGGATAAACAATTCTTACTCCCCAACACAGCTTCAAGGACGAGCATACACTCGCACCTTCACCACGAAGTCGTGTGTGAGTTGCTTGTTTATTTTATGTTTCCTCTGTTCTTCACCCCGCAGCCTTCCCCTGGGGGTGTTTCTGTTCCCTGAATGGAGCAACATGAAAGAGAATTTTGATTGCATGTTCATGCAGTAGGCCACTACGTTATCTGAGGTTATGGTCGGTTTGCTTCTGTTCGGGCATTTCCCATCGAACGAACCTGCGGTTGCCTCGTCCTGAAAGTCAAAGAATTTAGTTAATAAAATCTCGTTAGATTTTTTTAAATAACACCACTTGTTAAAAAGCCCTGAATAAAGCTACAACGTCATTTTCGGTGGAAAACACATTCACATGAGGCTACAGATGTTATGCTCTAGGAAAACGAAAGATGACTGACTTGTGAGATAAAGTTTCGAGTCAAACTAAAACCAGTTTCCAGACACGAAAGTTTGCCTCCGACAGAAAATGAACAATTGCCTAAATGAATTTAATGAATTCTTCCTTTACGTCGGAGGGGATGTTAGTGAACACGCAGGTCCTTCGTTTTCTTTGGTTCTGGTAATTTCCGCTGCGCTACCGAATGGCGCTTAAATTTGGGAAGAGATCTGCCGCAATTCGGAGGGGAAGTTGTTCCAATGTGTTGGTATACTCCGTGCAGTTACTTTTCTCCTACTTGACACGTCATAGAGAAAAGTTCCACCATAGGTTGCAACAAAGAGGCCACGTGCGATGACGTCACTCTTTTCATCTAGTTTGTGTTTGTTGAAGATAGTTAACACACTGAGCAAGATCAATGGTAAAAAGTGTTGTTTTGTGGGTAAAAATGCTCCTGTTTTTAGATTACGGAAGATATGTTTATCTTTTAAATGTATCCAACAGACTGCCCAATAGTTTCTGTATTTTTAAATAAATTCATCGACGTCGTAGAAGATTGAAAAATATATTATTATTCTTCTGTTTACTTTACTACTACTCTTACCAACTTTTTGGATAAATGTATTGCCGCAAACGTGCTCCAATTAGTCAATCAATGCAATGGTTGAACTGCTCGACGTCCTTTCCTATGGTATGCTAAATGAGCCTAAGCAATTTAACGCAAATAGCTTAATTTGGATCCACCTGTGCAAAGTTCGATGGGCAAGATGATCTCGAGTATGAATTACACCCCTAACTTTGATTGCGTTACCTCAAAAATTCATCGTCTATCAAATCATTCTTCTTCTCTTGAATATTTAGGTCTGATTCCACAAAACCGAGCCAATATACCCTAACTTGCAAATCCTGCATCTTCTCTCAGTCAAAGGGCATAAGTATGCTTTTGCTGTCGAGAAGATCAGAACGCTTGCATGCGGTCGATGGAGCATGAAAGAAACACACATCAAACATGACATCTGGAAGTGTAATTGCCATTCATCGGATTCGAAGTTCACAGCCCGCACGCAGATGCAGCGGAGGACAGCTGGATTCATCAAGGAGCGACTGTCGAATTAGCTTCTTTGGCTACCGCTCTGCTCGGCTTTGATCGGCAGCAGAAGTTGGTTTTTGCCCACCACCTTGCAACTGTTACCCTCGTTGCACATTCCCGGCACGCCACTCGGGTGGTTTTTGTCGTACTGATGGTAGAATTTGTAGCACACAGCCAAAAGCCATCCCTTTCGGAAGGATGTTGCTCGAGGAGCGATGGATTGCATCACCGATTGGCATTCGGAGAAAAACACCAACCTCCTGGTGAACATAAATTATTCCTCCCCTAGTACAGGCCCCCACTCCTTCCATTCCTCCCAACTCCGGACTCGGGACACATCGGTTGTGTGACGTTTGACTTATGATCCGAAAACCTTCGACTGACTACGACCCGAGCCTGGAGCAGCGAGTCAGGAATCGGTGCGGTACGCCAATGGCCAGAACATCAAGGATCAGGGGGTGATTTGTGCTTTTATTTTTATATCATCCTCTTGTACTTCTTGACCCTCCCCCGCCAAACGAACGCCTTCCGAATCATTCCGATAGCTTCTCCGAACTGGCATTATCAATTGCCTGATTCCCGTGCATCGGGGCATTGGGAGGGGGCGTCGGGTGCCGGGATGGCCGGATGCATGTATATTGTCGTCCCATCAACCCGTCAGTACGTGTCCAGACTTGATTAGCTTCGGCTCCCCCACCGCCTGTACCTTCATCTTCGGTTTCCGTAATGCTCGAGAAGGTCGTCGTGAGTGCAATATTTTTGCATACCGTCTGCAAGGACGAACTTTCGTGTCCATTTGAGTGGATTAGAGCGGAACAGATCGCATAGTCGAAAGATTCGTGGTTGTCCAGAAAAGCTCGAGTATGATTCGAGCAACCTCCAAAATGTTGTTTGGCAAGCGAAATAAAGCCTGCAGATTGTAGAGTATTGTCGTAGTAATTGACTTTTAGTGCCAGCACTGTATTCATCCAGTAATAGACGAGTAGTATGGTCAACAAACGGGAATTTGATTGTGCTTCTTCGGCCGTATTAACGAAAGCCTTTGGGGAACATTCTACTGTGTTAAATGATTTCTTAAATCCCCGTATTTTGAACGCCCTTTATACATTTTGTCATAAATCATATTCTAAAATGCAACGTGTTTCATGTCGTACACGTTCATATCTGCACATAAGAACTTTGCAAACTGTTTCAACACAGATGGTACATGAGATTCGAAGACAGGAACAAAATGTTAGGAAAGAATATATCCATGTTTTTGGTGATAAATGCCTTTGTTGTACCGAACAGACTGAAAACTCACAGAGTTTTTTACTCGCAAAAATCTTTTGATGCCCCCTGTAGAGGATGTTTGCTTTCGTTCCATCGCCATCACCGAGCACGTACCAAAACATAACTGCTCGGTTTGTTATTGCATCAATGTTGATCTACACAACTTTGTGCATGAACTTTTGGCTTCTTCCCGTTACGGCTTTTTAGCGCACTTTTATGTCGCGTGTTCAACGGAAAATCAATTGAACGAAATGTTTCTACAGAATGAAACTTTGTTTTATACCAGTTAAGTTAAGTTTTTGAATAAATTGAAGTTAAATGGTGTTTGAAATTTTGACCATATTTTTTATTTACATGCGATGATTCGTTTCTAATATTTTTATCACCTTTGATGATCGTTTGCTGTTGAAACAGTAAAAATATTAATTTATTGCATTATAATATCATCTACTTTGGTAAAAAAAAAAAACAAAAACACCAAAACATACTGTTCGTCCGTGAAGAAATAATAGCTTATGATCGGTGATTGTTTTATAGTTTGTCGATTCTTCCTTTCGACCATGAAAAAAAAAACAATAAACCAACCTCCCGATCTCGTCAAAATGGTAAAAGTTTTGCTGTGAAAAATAAACAACCAATCGAAGTTACTTCGAATAATCCAAACACGGGATGCTTCGAAATGGCTCACAAATGCGGCGAAGTTTTCTTTCACTTTCTGACGCTCCGTAAGTTTTGCCCAAAGTTCCCGACGACTCGAGCTTTATGGAGTTCTCCCACCTGCCAACATGCTCGACAAAGGGACGATGCAACTCTACCTTCTGTTTTTTTGCCGCAAACTGATGCCACCCACTGCAACTTCGGTTATTTACTGAACAAAATCCCAAAGTCAATGGACCGTTCGGCAGCTCGTTTTGATCGATGATAAATATTGAATATTCAACCGCAAACTCCCTGATCAGCGCCGTCGTCGGGGGAAGGGCGAGGCTTGGGATAACGAGGTGTAACAGCTTGATTGTTCGTCGATGATGGCCATAACTCGATTTATCACATCCTACGGCGATAATCCACATGCTCACCGCCGCAAACATTGTACCACAATCGGGGTGAATTAATAATGGCGAGCGGAAAAGTGCAACACAGACAAAGCAGGATGATAAAGCAAACGCAGAAACAATTGCACAAAGCTTGTTAAAGCTGCGTGGGAGGTTCGATAACATACATACTTGCAAAGGGGATGCAAGCGCGCATATTCTTCTGTTTTGCTTTAGTATTGTTCCAATGGAACACCAAATGGAACGATAAATTCATCACGGATGCCCGATTAACAAATGAAAAACGTGAGAAAGAACCAACCACGGCAAGGGTGCAATAACGTCAGGCCACGCCCGGGGGGAGTTTGTTGAATCAAAACGTCAATAAATCATGGCCGTACGTGAACGAACCTCAAAGGAAAGAATGTTGTTTGATGAGACATTTACATGCACACTGTTTTGGCTTTGCTTGACAAATGGTCACTAATTTAATGCCGTGTATCCGCATGCGAAGTTCGGCGTTATCGCACGTGGACAGGATTTCAAAGCGACCGTTAGCGATGCTCCTGCTCTTTGGCGCCAACCGTACCGAGAATTCATTAATGAGAATGAGCGGTCGGTTTTGGGTGAGTGATGGAGAAGGCGCCTCCCGAGAGAGTGAGAGACCAACGCTACCCGAGTGCATCGTTGCGTCAACATCTTTAAAATAAAACTACCTGAACGTTTGAAAAAGCAAAAGTAGGCGTTTAGGTTTGCTTCTTAATTTGCATAATTTCGTTGAAACAATTCAACGCGGAGCGGGTACGGAAAAAAAGGCACAAAACTTCATCTTGCAGAAAACAATGGAAGGAGATTATTGCGCGCCTTCGCGGCCAAGGATGAACGTTTAAATTCCGTCACGAGTGTTTAATCAATTTAATTGAAGAGCGGCATCAACACGAGTCTACCAAGGAGTGGCTTGCTAAATGGAGTTGACTCTAAATTTTGACATTTTTTACCGCCAAATGTAACGCTCGATAGAGAACTGAGCGGATTCGCAAAAGTTCGACAAGAAATTTTTAAATTCTCGTTTCGTAAGTGAGTATTTCAGTATTTCAATTAAAAGGGAATATTAATTGCGCTTTAAATTTCCATCGGTTTTTCCTCGATCGATACGAAATCATTAGGTAATGTCAATATTACTACGTGCTCGTTGCTGGTTGCATCGACTCCACGGACGCACACCAACGGACCAACTCATTAACACCGGCAATGGTCGGTTGGTTCGTGTGATCGGGTTCGACCACGCACAACCACACCGGATAATTACCGCCCAGAAGTGTCAATATGTGTGCCACGGACCATTTGTTGTCGTTCCCTTTGATCTATCGAGCCCGGTGCATCCAGCGCGTCATGCTACGGGAAAATGCAGTTTCACCTTCCATGGTTTGCAATGTTGCGCACCCATCAATGGCTGATGAATTTCAGGCTCCCGACGGTACAATGTTTCCCGCGCTGATAGCAACCATCCGGGCGGGTGCTATCCTTCCTTTCGGATAAGGCTCCGAACCCGACATTGATTAACGCAACCTTTCGCAGCAACGCCACCTTTGATACGATACGGCGTCCGGTGTTGGCTTTTCTTTCCTTTCTGTTTTTTTTTTTTTTTGCGAATCGGGAATCATCCACCGGGATGGTTGGTGCAATGTTTCACGCTTAATGGACGGCCGCCAAACCAGTCGCGGGCTCGGTCCGCACGCCCACATCGTTGGCGGCTCGCTTGCGGTTTGCAATAACATTTCAAACAATGTGTACTCGCCCCATCCTCCTCCCATCAGATGCTCACGTTACCTTGGTTTCAATCCACCCAGCCTGCTGTGCGAATGAAACGTGCGTTTACCGTGTTTTTTTTTATGTTAATGTTTATGTATGCGAACGCAGGACCCCGGTGTGTACACATGCCCGTAGCATAACCGGTGCCTCATAACTTTCAACGGAAAAACCGAATCGGTGGTAGTCCAACCAGGAGAGTGCACATTGAAAAGCGTCATGAGGATGAGTGAGGTTTCTATAAAAAAGAACGACTCTTGGAGCGCGAATGAATCCCGGTACTCCGAGGCAGTTCATTTCCAGTAGCACGAAGGGAAAACACGCATGGTGAAGCTACTCATGGCTGATGAGCTAGTTGCTATAATTAGGACAATGTTTCAATACTGGTCCGTGTAAGAGCTGACTCGCTACTTGTGGGGCTTGTTATGGATTCAGCGAGACATATGTTTGTTAATTGGTTTTTAAGCCGGGAGGCGCCATTAATAGGGCGCGTTAATCTTCTCTAAGCATATATCATTCACATCTTTTTAAGATGAATTCAAGGAATTCAAATCCACATTAAATTGTTGTTTGATATGGCAATATGACATAACAAAAGTAACAAATAAATTAACTCACTCAACGTAGTGTTTCTACGAACTAGATTAGACCTAGTCTCATCCTAGAATGACATATTTTACTATGTCAAGCAACATTAGACCCAAGCAACTTAGTTCGCATTAGTTTCTGCGCTAATGATGCCGCATCCAGTCCGCTTCATGACATGTTGTATGTCAATCGTTTTTCCCTTGAAATGAAAAGGAAACAATTAATCCCGTCACCCCATGACATCAACTTGTCGCTGCTCCACGCACTCACCTCTCGGGCGTCATTTTGCCGGCCATGAAATCACCGTCGAAACGTTGTTGCAACCCAGACCGAGCGCTATGCAAATGAGGGCGCACTATTAGAAAACATTCTGTGTACGGCGTTACACAGCATAGTATCGATTATTCAGCGAGCAGCAGCGAGGAGGCCTGAATTTGCGATGACATCAAACTCCGACGGTGACGATGACGCCCCGGAGCGAGGTTATCTTATTCGGAACTCGCTCGCTCGCTCGGTTCTTGCCGGTTCGACGGCGTGAGTCACGGTCCCGTAGCCGATAATTACGGCGGCACATTCTTAAGCGATGTCATCAAAGTCGGTCGCGGCCTGGGGAGGTGACTTACGGAGTGTCGGAGAGAAGCCTGTCGCCCGAGAAGCCCATCCCGGCTCGGAGCCGATGGCTAATAATTTTCGGAATCCTCTCAACAGTGCGCACATGTGGCTCCAATAAAAGTAGATTTATTGCCCGTTTATAGTTTCCCAGTAGCTGGCTGTGGCCATCGTCACCAACGTTCGTTCTTGGAAGAGACCGCTCCCAACGAAGGAGCTCCATCTAGAGCTGTTCTTGAGACGTCCTTCCGGTTCTTAAGCCGACACCGGAGCGAAAGCGGGCGTCGACATAATTAGCACACATGTTTTCCGTTCCGGTAATTTCCCAACGGGAAGATTTATCATTTTCTACCGATCGCATAAATTGGATTAATGTTGCGCAAAATTTCATCCACCCGCGTGGGGGTGGGGACAGTCCGAAGGAAGTCGTAGGGAAAATGTCCACTCCGTCGTCGGATTATGTTGTAGCCGTCGCATGTTGCATCTCCTATCTCCATTCGGTCGGAATGGCCCCAACCCAAGTGCCAGATCGATGGAAACCACACTTGCCATTCCCTAAACACATGCCGACACACTCGGTTATGAGTCATGGTCAAGAGTTCCTCTTCAAGCCACCGCACCACGAGTCGGCCTCGACACTGACACTGCCAATGTGTCTTGCGGGAGAAATGGGAGAGTGTTCCCAGCTTCCTGCTCGAACCCGACCGTTCGCTGCCATTTGCCTTCGGCTATTTTTAGCCCAAACGTTCCCGGAGGGATTCTCGGAAATTAGAAAGACTCGCCCGAGCCATCCGACCTTTGCCCGATGACACTCGGGCCAGGCGCCCGGGTGTTTGTTTCTCACCTTTTTTTATGGGACGCCCCGGGAGGGGAGGATGGGATGGTGTGGCCACCGGGTGGGAAGATAAACCACTGCAAGATGATGTGGTGCTACCTGCATGATAGCTGCTATTTGTTATCCCATCATCCTGATACTTCATCATGTCTCAGGCTTGAGCTTCGTCGGCGTGTGAGGAAGGTTGGTTAAGTCCGAGGACTACATTGCCTATGATGTTTGGCTATTACCATCCGACCAGGGTTGTCCGTCCGTTCTCATTTACCGAGCGTCGGCCGGCGTACATGCACCTTCATTTACACTCTCGTCTGATATTTGTTCATTAGCTGATCAATCCCGTTGTATCGATTCGTTTTGGTACCACGTTACTCCCAAGAAGCTGTTGCTGGTGGAAGTTTGTAGAGTATGAAATTGTGTTCTAGGAATAGAGAATGTGTTGTCGCTCACGAATGATACATCATGTTGAATTCCAACTGTCCGATCAATCTATTCGAAGAAAACCATTTCAATAGAGGAATGTAAATACCTCTGATATGTAGATCCTGCTACTTCTTCACACAGGTACTCAGATGCCTCAGTATTCAATCAAACCAAATGGCTATAAGGTATAGCCACTCGAAGACAGAGTTCTATCGTGCCAATCCTTTTCGAGCACGTTACAATCTCTTTCCAAAAACCTCTATCAAATACTTCGATAGGAATATTTTGACCATTTAAGCCTTTCGCAAACTGAAAACGACGATTCTTTTCGGGTTGGACTCTCGAAAAATCCATCACAGCTTCGGAGAAAGGGTAATCTCTAATGTCTCCAGTTTTTTGTACAAATGTCGACTGACTTCAAAGAATCTCATGTCCCGGTTGGTTGGCGACAAGTGCCACGATGACCAATTCGGACGTCAATTTGTGGAAGAGGATGCATTTCGCTTTCGACTTTTCATTATACCGACGACCAGGAACGCCATCAAAAGGTTGCACACATACTCCAACATCATGGTTTGTTGTTGGAAGCATTTCCGTTTGCACTCTAGCACCTAATGTGTCCGTTTCCCTTTTCATACACTCTTTCACTCTCTCTCTCTCTCTCCCTTTTCAAGGGAAGGAAAATTTAAATTGTTTCCACAGGCAACTTTCGTTGGCGAGCAGTAGCAGCCAAAGGGAAAGCCCAAACGAGGTCCAGTTAGTGGTCAAAGTTACCGGGAATGTTCCGACGAGAGTGCGATGGTTGGCAGCCCGAATGAAAAGCGAACTGTCCTGTTGCTGCTGCGGTTGACCAAAGGGCCACCGTCGGCATTTGGGGTGGGGGTGGTGGTGAAAAATTAGGCGACTAGTGCAAATCGCTGCCCTTCACACCATTGTCCACTTACGCCACTTCAACTTCAACGGAGCAAATTCACCCACCCGGTTCGGACGAAGTGAACGAAATGAGAGGAAAAGAAAAAGGACGCGAATAACAGAAATCGCTGATGCTACCATTCCTAGCTGGGAGCTGCTTTATCGCAGGACGCGCACACGGTTTTTGGGCGAACGAACTTTTACTACGACCAGCTGACAGAGTTAGCCGCGTGTAACGATGGTATCTTTGGAATCAGCCACGACTCGCGTGACTTTACCGGGGGGAATAGGGAAACCAAACCATTAGAAAGAGGGCTGAATCGACAGAAGATAGGGGCGTGCTTTGTGTTAAAAGTATTGGAATGAATAAACTCACACTTTAAACAATCGGCCCCCCGGGCGGTGGATGAACGTTCCTTTCTTTTGTTGTAGGAAGAGTGAAATAGAACATTCTCGTTAAATTGTTTAAAACAGTGACATCAGGAAATGAAACACATTTTTTGTAATTAAACACATTCAACGCAGAACATAATCATGCCAAAACATTGAATAAAAGTGAGGTTTAATATTGTTTTCGTTCGTAATTGGTCGAAAAATGCGTGAATGATTGTGCAAAACTGTTTCTTTGTAATTTTTCAATCAATCATTGGTTTGAATTCGTTTGCATCGATAATTTAATTGGTATTACACATTGTATCAATTCGAAACAGTAATAATATCGATTTATTAACCCTTTCAGGACCATAAACTATTCAAGACTAAAATTGGCAATCCAACACAATATTTTGGCTATTTGGGGAGTAAAATAAGATAATATTACCAGAAAAACCTAGCAGTCTGTGTAGGTTTTCTGCAATTTCATGGGAAATATTTTTCCCAATACAAAAAAAAATAAAAAAATGACGTGTGTGACGTGAGTGATAATATCGAATTTTTAAAATATGCTTGTCAAAACAAATTACAAAAAAATAATTTAATTAAAAGATCTTAGCCATTTCTATAAAAACATAATAAATTCATCAAGTATAATAAACTTCCCAAATACTAAGTTGTTGCTGATGGTTGAACGCACGAACGGTTTGGTTTTGGAACAATTAAATTTAATAGTTCTTTTTTGTTTATTCATTTAGAAAGACATTTGCGGCCTTTGGCATAATGTTTTCTCTGATGTTTCGTTTCAAAAGTATCGTTTTGATAATAGCTGAACAAAGAGTAACGAGTTTTTTAGATGGGAAAAAAATTTCCCTTGGTCGTGAGAGGGTTAATGCCCACGAGGTACGGGATGCGTATAAAAATAAAATGATCACTATCGTGGGCGCATTGGTATTTCATTAATGTTACTAGCGCACTTTGGTTTAAATGCATTCTCAACAAAAAAGGTAATTACGTAAAATAAATTCAAAACATTTCCCCTGTTTCGAGTTCACTATAAGTTCATTGTTCGTTTGCAAATTAAAAAAGTAAACTTGACAATGAGGGATATACGATTCTTTTCGGTAGCCATTTTACGATTGTCGATCGGTGTTGCTGAAACTGCACGTTACCATTTTCATGTGCCACATTGCAGTGTTTATTTTTTGCGAAGCACAATCCACTGCCCAAGCTGCCAATCACACACCCCCGTCCGAGCTGTCCGACATTTAATAGACGGCCAATTTCGGACAGATTTCCAAAACGGCCCAAGGAACCGGCTCGGAATTCGAAAATCCACCCAAATCGCTTGCATCCGGAGGGCTATAAAATAATAAAATATCCGCAATCCGGTGGCGAATCGGCCACAGGCTGGTCTGTGTGCGCCCGGTGCCGATTGTGGCGCCAATCGTAAGGACCCTTCAATCGTCCGCTCGGGTTCGGTTCAAGTGCACTTAATAGAGGGGGGGGGGGGGGGGGGGGGGGGGGCAATGTTTGCCGGCCATCGTTTACGCCGCCCGGTGATTGCCGTTTTTACGCCACCGATTTTACGCCACACTGCAGCCAATCGTAAAGTGTTGGTGTGTCGTCCTTTGCTCAGTTCATCCTCCGGCCGTCATCGGCTTTGTGTGTGTGTGTGGTCAAGGAAAGTTGACGGTCGCCACGTGGTCAGCACCAGGGAACATTTAAACACATCCGACTCCGGCAACGGATCGTTTGCCGCACGACGATGGCTTTCCTCTTGAAATTTCATGAGTTTTTTTCCCTCATCCCCAACCTCTCGTCCTCCGGTTCTCACCGTAAAGGGCTTCCATTCGCCGTATGGTTATGGCATCTCGGTTGACTTCCCCCAGCTGAAGCAGTTCGCTTTCGGGGCCCACTTCATACCGTTGCTACGCGCTCGTCATAAAACCGTTTCTAAACTAGCCAGCCCGGAACTGGACCGAAAACAAACCGTAAACATGTAATTTTATATTTTATTGTCCACTCGCTTTGTTTCCCCACCTCGTCACCGGCCGGTGTGTGCTTTTGTCTGGCGGGCGATAGTTTTCCTTTCGGTGTGCCATTTTTCCGGCCGTTTATGGTCAACCGTTGTCCGGCCTTGTTTTGTTTGGCGGTTTCCCCCGGTCTGGAAAACGCTGCACGAGGGATGCAGTTTTCCGACTGGCAATGAAGAAATTACTTCACCATGGCTTTACACGACGCGCAGACGGTTGTTTTTGCGACGTAGGACAGGGGGAGTCGGGTCAGGGGTGGACTGCCTGTCTGTGTGTGTGCGTGGTTGGCCACAGACACGACTTGCGCAACTAGGGGCCTGCGGTCGACCGGCACATGCAACTACCGTGGATTGAGCGGCATCGGGAGTATGCACTTCGCCCCACAAAACACCACCACCATGGACCCCTTTTTCCCTCCCTCCCCATCATGTGTCTTCATCCGGGCGATGTTATGCAGCCATTTTCGGATTGTTTGTTTGCACTTCGTACGCAGCGAAATGCAACCGAACGGTACGTCCGGCAAAAGGACGAGAGAAGCCCGGGGGAAGGCCGGGGATGAGTGAAAGTGTAACGAACTTTACCCTGCCCCGGCCCCTTCCTCGCGCCTCCCACACTGTAATACGATACAGTCGTTGAAATGGAGCCGCAAGCAGTTAAAACCCCCTTCGCAGTGGATAGTTCCACCACCGGGGGGGATTGTAGGCGATTACTGGCGAGAATGGGCAACCAATCCGCCACCGGAGAACATCATCCGGCCAGGTAGTGCCAGTCACAGCTGGTCTGTTCCATGTCGGTTAGAAGGAACGGTTTCCAATGGCTGCGAGCGGCCTCTGTAATAGTTGTACTTAATATTAATTATGAATAGAAATGTAAATGCATGCGCCTGCGAGCATGCGGGGAAACAATCCGATCCGAATCGAAATGATTAAGCACTCGATCGGAAAAGTTATGGAAAATCGAGCCTCTTGGCCAAATGTAGCGTGAACGATCCAAACGATAGCGTCCTGTGTTGTCAATGCAATAAAAGGGCTTATGAAATTTGTTCGATCTCTTACTGATTTGCATGGTTAATGCTCGTATGATGTATAAATTTGCATACATTTTAGCTGCTCATGCAAATATATTTACGGTGGGTTAAAATTAAACTTATTGTGTTTTTGTGCATCATTTGAGGATTGATTCATAAAGAAATGATAGATTTGTATAAATTGATTTCATTTGTATTACGATAGTGCAACAAAATGCGTGTTAAATCAAGTGTTCAAAGCATTTAAACTAGATAATTTAATATTAAATTATAGTTAAACCAAAGAAGATTAATTGTTGGTTGCTTTATTGATTTAAAGGTGTGCTAAAAACACTTAAATGAAAATATTTTTACGAGGGGTTAAAATTAAACTTATAGTGTTTTTTTGGGCATCAAGCTAAAAAGGAAAACGCTATTAATTGATCTACAAATAAATTATAATTTTATATAAATTTTCATAAACTTTTTTGTCAAAACTTACCGTAAACCTAAATGTTGAACAATACATAAAAGAGGTTAGATCGGTTGTATCACTGTAGTTCCCCAAAATTCATGTGTTGTCAACTTTTCAACGTATGTAAGCTAGATATTTTGGTTTTAGATAACGTTTCAATTATAGTTAAACCAAAGAAGATTATTTGTTGGTTGCTTCAATGATTTAATGATGTATTAAAAACACTTTATAATTTTTTTTTGTTGATGATTTAAGCATTTAGGTTATTTTAGGTTTGTTTTTCTTGGAGTTTACATTAAACTTTTGCAACGCAACAAATATGTTCTGTAACAACACCATTTATTTATGCTCACGGGGTCTGTACTTCCCATACTTACAATGCTTGTAATCTCGTGTGATGGTTCATTTAAATTTTAAGCCTGACTCAAACTGTTTCGAAGAATCTCTTCGATAATGTTCCAACAATGTTTCCTATCAAATAAATTTATTCCCCGATTCAATCTAAGCATTGGAGGAGCATTCCTTCGCATCTCTGGGAATCTCCGAGTCGCCGTTTCTGTTGAGTTCCTTGGAGCACGCGTCAGAAAAGAGCGACGGAGAGTGAGCGATCGGACAGAAAACATAAACATTGCCCGACGCCGTTGCTATGCAGGTTGCTATCGCGTGCGCCAAAGAAGAAGCCGGCGTTTTGTAGCGTTTCGCCCACATGCCGGCCCATGCCTCGCCCCCTCCATCCACACCACGGGGAGGACGAGCATGATGCGGTTCGTTTACTTCCGCCAGAATGGCAATATCCGCCGGCATTTGTTTTGGACCATCGCTCGTTCCGATGCCATGTGCGCGCACGCAACAGAAACGTCGCTCACTCTCCGGCGATTCGAGGAACTCGCGAGATAATGCTCGTCGGAATTTTGCTCTCCCGCTTCGATGGGAGGCCTCCACCCCCCCCAAGCACGCGGGGTGAGCATCGTCGGCAGCATAAACGCATTTGCCGGTGGTTTGAACGCCAAGCCAAAACCGTCCAGCTCAGTTCAGCGCCAATCGTCGTCTTGGCAGGATCAGTTTCCTATCGCTCGGTGCGTGCCGTGTGTGTTTGCCCGATCGTTGAGGTTTGTCGTGACGGAGCCTTCTGTGGAGCCGGGGTTTTTTTTTCTTTTAAATTCGTGACTGGTGGTCTTCGTTGCTTGTGTACGGTTTCAATTATCGTCCGTGTTGCCTCTATATGGTTTTCGTTTTTTTGGGTCTTTAAACCAACCCAAACGGAGCGAAAGTGAGAAAAAAAAACCAGGTGTCTGCAGGTGTTGGAAAACGGGCGGAAAATGTGAGAAACCCCCGGGTTCGGGCGTGTTTAGCTTCCCTCGGTAGGCTGTTTGCGGAAGCCGATAGGAAAAATCAACAGATTTCATCCGACTGACCGGCGGAAGGACGGGCTGGCGGGGCCGGGAAGTGAAGCCGGCACCATAATTTTCCCAGCCCACCACCGCTCCCCGCTCACCCTACCGATTGGATATGGTGTGTGTGTGTCCGTGTGTGTACCCGACTGACTGGACTGACCGGGAAAAGTGAAATTTGACTGACGCGAACAGTGAAGTGCAAATGATTTCGTGCCTCGCGTTCTCGATGGTGGAAATTTCCCGACCCTTGTCTCTTAAACATGATTGTGTTCCGTGGGTGAGGGAGAGGTAGGAGGGGAACGGGAGGATTGTTATGCTTTTCCATCATGTTTCCGGATTTGATTCCGATTGTTTGCGCTGGATGAGGTTGCAGGTTGTCTTCTGCGGGCAATCAAGTCATAAAGATACCCCGTGTTTCGTGGCTTTGCCCGTCGCTCGTGAATGGAATGCAACGCATGAGCGTAGGATTGAGCATGGGCCTAACGAGGCAAGGATAGTGATTGCTGTTGTAGTCCTGCCTTCGTGAATGTCTGTGTTGAACGATGCGTACAAATTGCACGGAACGAACGCGGAACGAATGCAGCCCGAAACGTAGCAACCCGTACATAAAAATAACGCCTACTAGACTCACCTCCGAACTGTTCCATGGGGTTACATCCTTTTGTGCGGCACAACACGCACATGCATGGAAGGAAAACTGCTGAATGATGTTCGACTTATGGAGCTGGCTTTCATTTTTCCCCCCGAAAAAAAAAGACGCAATTGGCTGTGAATTAAAGCCACGTTAGTGAATCAGCGCGAGGTGCAAAGAAAAAAACGAGGAAAATCTGTAACACTGATCGGTTGATTGTTTTTCCTGATTGTTCGCTCCGTTGTGGCCTTCCCTTTTGCGAGGGCGGAAAATAAAGCTAAAGCAAGTCGCTTATAGATTTCCTTAGCTGATGGAACAAGCTCCAACCGATCGACGTTTCGCTTCGGCTGACCTTAAGCTTCCGTCTGGCTTAGAAAGACGGCTTTGGCGAGCGTCTGGTTGCTGGTGGAAATTAATTAGTGCAGGAAAAAAAGGAGGGAAATTCTCATCAGCACCACGTCGGGCCCCTTGGCGCATTTTCCATTTTTTCTTTCCTGCACTCGTCGGCCTTTGCAAGTGGCGGGATATTGGTCAGTACGGGGTTTCCTTTCTTTTTTCACCGATCGCCCGCACATTTTAGTGCACACACGCACACATAGCTGCGTGTACAAACGAAAACTCCCTCATGTTTTGATTCTATTTCGGACGAGATTGATAATAATCTGCGCAAAGCAAGGCCGCTGATTTTCGCACAGCATCCACTATGGCGTTCGTTCGGGATAAAGAACGTTTTCCCCGAGGCGGGCAAAGACATTCTTCTCCGCGTGAAATTTCAGTGGCATTTTCAGATTTAGATTGTTTCATTCATTTTTTTTCTGTGCGTTTTATGCTTTGTATCCCGTTCGATCGTTTCGAGTGTTTTTTTTTCCCGTTGGCAATTCTGTTCTGTTGTGCGTGTTATTTCGGGATGGTGATTTGACGATCGAACGTCGCTTTTGCCGTGATCCACCTCTTTTCAGTTCGTTTTCACTTTTATGATCTGCTTAAATTTTGTTGGATCGTTCTTGACACCTTATTTCCCCCCGAAGACGCTACAAAATAGCGAGTCGCAAACGATGTGTGATAACATGCTGTCAATATGCTTTAAAAGTGTTTCATGTTCTTTCAACTCAAACTTAAGGCGTGTGCAAAATGAATGAGAGATTTGGAGACTTGAAAAACGAGCTCATAAGCGATTTGCAAGTGTCTAGTGATATTTTTACTGTTTAATTTGTAGTTTTTATTCAGCTTCCCGAATTTCTGCAACAGTTTTGAAACGTGCAAATATAGAACCACCTAACAGAAAGTGCTTCCTACGTTATCCCGCATGCGTTTGATTCATGGTGGAATCGAAAAAAAGAGCGTTCTGGAAAGCAAAATGATGTGCAAATTGCAAACAAAAAAGGCAAGCGTGAAATAACTAGCGGTCCCACAAAAAAGCACCCGATCCTGAGGGATCGCTTCGACCGGATTAAGGAAAAGTTCGTGCTCACCCACCCACGTGCCGGGCTGGATGGATAGAGGATAAACAACGGCAGCGCGTCAAGCGACAAAGAAGAAAAAAAACCCCGACCGTGTGTAATATATTGGCTTATTTATCAATTCCCGGTTACGCGCACTCAGGAAAGGGTTGAGCGTGAAAAAGAGAAAAGAAAAACAAAGGGCCGGAAAAAATAATACCGTCCCTTCAGGCGGGCCATCGAGCATTAGCGATTGCGCCGCAGCATACCAACGCCACGTGGCGCTACGTTTCGGCGTGGTCTGGCGTCGCGCAGATAACGTCGGGCATCAGTCGGGGGGCATCGCAAGTGTGCGGCAACGGGGTAGTGCAGCGACGGCAGGCAGGCAGGCTCGGACAACGGAAGTGCATCGTAAATGCTGCAATGAAGTAAGTAGCCCGCGACACTAATCTGACAAATCGCTTTCAGAAGAAGTAATCAGCGCAAAACAGTGCCCGGGTCCGTTCCTGGATGGGTAAGGCTTTCTCCAGCCTGACGCTGGCGATGTCCGAGCACTTTACTTCCCCCTCCCCCGTAAGCCTGATGACTACTCTGTATTGCACAATTCCAAAACAGAACAATAAATATAGCTTCCACGAGGAACCAAGCGAATGGAAGCTAAATGGCGTAATGCGATTATGGACCGGTTCCGATTTTTCAGATCCTTGTGCACCCATTTCTCCATCAAGGTATGGAAGGGGACTGTTTCTTCGATTATCTTTCCATTGGGGCTGCCGTTATGCTGGTAATGATGTTTTATGATCGCTGAGAAAGGCGAGTGATTTATCTTCTTTTTGAAACAACAAACCTTCGCTCGGCTCAGATAAAACAACCCAAAGGAGTTTGGTTTTTACGTTTATTACTTGTACAATTTTGACATTGATGGAAAAGAACAAAGGAAACAGTTACAGAAATGACGAGGCAATATAGCGAATTTAGTAACCATCGATACGGTTCTTTAGCAAAGCGAAAGTTGAGGATTAAGATTAATTAGCAACTGTCATTTTGTAGCATTCATTATGAAACCCTTTTTGCAGGAAAGAATTACTAGAAAATGAATTCCAAAGCATCCAGCATAGTTGAAATTGTTTGACGGGGAACGTTCCGAGAACCCAATGGTAGTAAACATTTATCTTGATAGGCTAGGTAATGCCGTAACTATCACTTGAAGCCCATTCACCAAGTTTCTATCATCACCGAATCGTAACGAAGTACTCAATGCCAATGGTAAGGAAGAAAATGCCAACCCATACCACGACGTGTCGGTTCCGGTGAAATCTTCAAACCGAAGCCATTCCGTTCTGCTGGCGCCTCTTCTGACTAATTGCTGGCAACGATTACGCGAGTTCGCTGTTCGCTGGGAGAATGGCAGAAGTAGGATTAAACTTTAAACACACCGAAGGGCACCCGAAGCCAGAAGCTGCGAGGACGGCGATGGTCCAAATTGGTGGAAAATTTGCGAAACGACTACAAAGTTAAGTTTCACACACCCGGGCCACAGCTCGAGAGCACTTTTCGCCCGGTGGATGATATCGTTTGGCATTGACTTTAATTGCCTTGCGTTGGCGAAGTCGAAAGAAGTGAAAAGTGTTTCCAGCGCGTGGAAGATAGAACAAGTTTTCCCAACCCAAGGGGGGGTTGAGGATGGCAAACGAAAAGTTTCGTGTTACATCCGATACGGATTCCGTTAAACGGTGCCACAAGTGCATCCCCAGCACAAGAACCATCGCGTTTTGGGCTGGATTTTTTTCCTTCGCCACTCTCCCCCGTTCACGGTTCGCGATGTTTCCGCCTGACAAACCAGACAGCCGGGAAGAAAAGTGGCCGGCCTTCAGCTCGGTGCGGGGTCAAAACTCGTCGTGGTCAACCGAGCGACCAGATGCCAAAACTTCCCTCGCCCGGACTGACGCAGTCAATGTCGCAAACGGGTTTTGTCGTGCTCACGGAAGCGAATGGCTTACGGTGGACCATCTGCTGCCGGAACCGCAAACCGCCATCCGACGTCGGCACGTGACCGAAAGCCGAAGAAGCTTGTTCAATTTGCACTCCATGTGTCGCCGACGGGCGTCCTGTTTTCTGCTTCACACGCTAAACTTTCGACCCAGATCAGCTCCCGAGGGAAAGAAACACGGATCGATGTGGTCAAATAAGGAGATAGTAATGAACGATGTGCAATGTGGGAACTACGTTGCTCGTTAGTAATTTTCAACCATTAAATTACACTTTAACATTCGTTGTGAATATTGTTTAATGTATCATTTAAATGAATCCTCTTAAAAGTTTGAAGTTTGACGTTGCTGTTTTCAAATTTCATTGTTTTTGGAATTTATTTTTCAATCCTAGAAAATATTTTTATATTACAAAACCCATACAGTTTTTCCCGAATTCTGTGAACAATCTGTCACCAGGATTTTTTTCTAGTCCGTTGCATCATTCACGCTTATCCCCCCCAGCGTGCGAAACCGCAAGTACATCGCGTGGAAAACTTTTCCAATTCCCTTTCGGGAATCATCGTCGCATCGTGACGCGATGCATCCGACGGAACAGATTTTCCCCGTTTTCTATTATCGATATCATCGGAGATCATCACCACCGACCGCTGGAACCATTTACACCAGCCACGAGGAAAAACCCACACGAACGAAAAGTCACCGAATCGAAAGCCGACCATCCCGTCGCCCCGGGTGGAAAAGTTGAACTATGGAACGGGGATGGCGAGGGAGGGCACTCCGGCTAGAGAAACTCAAATCGCGACATCTTCCTGGTGGGGTGGAGGAGGAAAACACAGAAGATTTCCAAGATTTTTCCTATTGTTTTAGTTCACACACTTTGTTTCCCCCCCTAACCGCAGCGCAGGGCCAAATGGCTAACGGTGATAGTGCTTTGGAAAGAATCTACCCTCCAGAACGCTACTCATCGCAGGAGAAAAAAAAGGAAAGAAATTTCAATTTGTGAAAAAGATTTCCTCTCCAACGCACAGGGAACGAACGAACCTTGGCGGAAAAGGAGGGCTTGCTTCACAGGAAACCGGTATTTCCTCCGATATCTTGCTCTCTTGGAAGTTTCTCCTCTACACACATACACTGACACACACACAACTGCCACCTCTGTTGCTTGGTTGAACGAGCAGAGATCATTCCATCGGCGCGGTACGCCCGACTGACTGCTGAACCACTCAGCGGCCAAGGGGTTCTGGAACTTTTGAAATTGGTTGCGAATTTACTTCGTGGGTCCTTTTTTCCACCGTGGCTATGATGAGTTTTGCTTCCATCAACCGATGGAACTCATCGCTCGATCGGGACCCACTGGGAATAGCAATAATCTTCCGGTGGAAATTCGCACCGCCGTACATCAGCGTGAGCGGCCAGGCGCCTCCATTCGGGGGTGGAAAAGTGATGCCAATGCGAACGCTTCCTTTTTGTTATTTAAATAAGAACCTAGGAAAATCGTAATCAGCCTGTAGTTTTCAATCAAGGTATCAAGGTATAAGAATCTGTTACAATGTTGCACGCGGGGAAATGAACATATTAAATCCGCGTCCTCTAGGGAAATGATCATGTTAAATGGAAAGAAACAAAAGCATGAAACATCGAGTTCAATCATCTTTATTGACAAAATGTTTCAAACGCAGAACAATTTTTAAAATAAGTTCCACAAGCCACAAAGTACAGTGAGTAATTAAAGATGAAACCATCACATGATATTTTTTACAGACATTCTTCTGCCACCACCGGATGTGTACTGAAGAAAGTTCCGATGTTGTAAGCTTCCAAAGGTTTGTTATTAATGCCAGGTTGGATCTTTTTTTTTTCTCGTCAAGGATGGAGTACTTTTTCATTTCGAAATATTTTCTAAAAACCCATCCCGTCCCGAGCAACCGGAACATTTATTTGGCCAAGCCGGCCGGCCAGCCGTGGTTCCGAAACCATCAGCCGATGATACGCCGGTGGGAAACTCAATTAAAAACTTTACGAAACCTCCCGCCTCAAGAACGGTTCCTTCCTCCGGAACGGGCGGTTCCGAGACGTGGGTCGTCGGATTTCGGTCGGTCCTTCCGGGAAACCGGTTGTTGTTTCAAAATTCAGGGAAATGATTACGGATACGGGGTGGAGATAAAAAGCGAAAGCACGATAAAAGACACACCTGTTAAGATTACCTGCCCGGAGAAATGGTGTTGGTGTGGGATGATCCGGGATCGAGGATTAGACGCGGCGTCGGCCACCACGCTCGGACGGATCGGTTCCACTTAAGTGCTAAGATTAAAAGACGTGTTGTGCGATAAATATTCTCAAGAAGCCTAAAGTAAGGCGATGTGTTACGATGCTTGCATTCAAGGATACATATTGAAAAGGATATCATGACGTTGATAGCATTTTACAGCGTAATAGAAACTTTGGGGATTGCGGTTTTCACTCGATTAATTATAGATTGCCATCTTTTCCTAGTAAATTTGCTACATAAACTTATTTTTCTCATCAAGTAAGATACACAAACAATATTTGAAAGTGGCATTAACGTTAGTTATATTTCATACCAAAAATTTCTAGAAGAAGCTCTCAGAAAACTTTACTAAAACATAATGTTCCTCTGCCGCTTTCTTCACGCAACTTTAATGTCAATAAAACTCTTAAAATTGTGACCTGCCAAAAACTTTGAAAACTCCCTCGTCCACCCAAGCGCATAAGCGACAAAAAACAGCCAAGAAAATACCCACAAAATACACATTCGGTCTTACGAGATAATCCATTTATCCAAAGTTGTTTTGTGTACAATACCGAATAAAACTCCTTTCGATCCTTCGGATGGCTTGGCGTGGAAGTAATCCGACCTTCCACTTTGCCGTAACACCATGCCGTGGCTGTCAGGGGGCGTTAGCCTTTTGGCCGCCCAGTTTTCCACTCTCCCGACCGGCTTGCCCCGGCCATCGAGGAAAAACGCATCGTGGATACGGGCGTCTCGGTAGATTAGCGGCTCCTTCCGTAATCCGATTAGGCTTTCCGGCTGCATCGGCCCCAAAACTGACGCAATGCATGTTAGGGGTTGCGCCCCCTCCCCCTTCCCCCCTAGGGTCAGTGCTGCATCCTCCAAGGATTATGGCGGAATCAGTGGCCCAAAACGGTGGTGCGTGGGCTAAATGGAATACTTACGAGGGGTTCGTTGCCATGGTGGAAGCAATCCCACGGGCGAGTTTTTCCGTTCTTAAAAACAAGGAAAAACATAATAGAAAGCTACAAAACACAATGAAGTATAAGAATTACCTTTTTTACCTATCAGAAAATGCCCCAAAGAGCATTATAAAGTGAAAGATCAATGCTTTGGGAGTTACTTACTAGCTTTGGTGATTTGGGAAATTGACATCAAAGACTCTAGAATTTAAAAGCTAACGTTTTGTTATCTATCGCGAAAAATAGAAACCTTAAGGGATAAAACATGGTTCTTTATGGCGTTTATTCTTTACAGGAGGGAATTGAAGCTCCTACAAAAAGGCGCAAGGTAAACAAGTCACAACAGGACGATATTCACTTTCCTGCTGAATTCCCAAACCGGAGAACTTCCTCATTTATTTTTCCGTTTGTGCGAAGGCTTTTTGGGGCGTAAGAGATTTAACGAGTGGCTCCGTTAATAATTGGCTCGGCTTTTTCGTGCGCACAAGACAATGCGAAAAGATGGATGCAGCATACTTTTCCTTAGCAACACATTCCGCAACAATAAAGCTGAAGGGGATGTTTGGTACAAAAATACTAGAATAGACAATGTCAACGGGATGCTAGCGAAGGTTTCTTGCCGATGGTATTCGCGTTGTTGGTTTGCTCGTCCTTAAGGGCACGGTGTGGCGGGCTTTTTGAAGTATGTATATGCACCAAGGCCACGGCTAGATAAGAGGAACCGCGACGTCAAAGCCTACCGGAGAAGAAAGTGCTGATCTCGCCGGCAACATATCGCACATGAGAGCAACAAGGTTAAGTCCTTCTCAGTCCTTCTTCCCTGTCTTGACTTCCCCATGTTTTTTTTTCTCTCGTAGAAGGATAAAATTGCAACCGTCGTAGGGTTCTGGAAATAGAAAACGTCAGTGTATTTTTGCCCTTCCTTCGAATGCCATTCCTTTGAAGCTGCGAACCTTATGGTTCCCTAGCAATGGCAGCCAAATCTCGACAGGCGGAATGAGCATAATAAAAAGCACTAAACGCCTCCAACGTCGCCGTTTATCGACCGGGCACAGGGGAGGGAAATATGCTACGTCCACCAACCGAACGCGGGAAGGCAGCGTGTCGATTCATCAAATTAGATTTTATTGCACTCTCGCCCTCTTATTTCCCGCCGAGGATACGAGGAAGCATAAAAATGGCACTCGCCGTTTCCGTTCATAACGTTAAATTTGGGATCAGTTTCGCTAACGACGGCCACCACGGGTGTCGAGGGCCCATTGCCCGTTACGGAACGACACTGGGAAGGCCAAGTCGAAGTCGGCCCCAGTTTCGTTCGCGTCCCTTTTTGTGTCAGAACACGCCATCCACGCGGTGTCACCGTTTGGAGTGTCGTTCACATTTCGGGCGACACTGTGCCAACACACAACCCTCCCGCTTCCACCCCAACCCAACACCGCCGCACCACCCGGTGGAAGCAACGATGGAAATGTCATTCCAATCATGATGGGTCATAAATGTAAGGGAATTACGAGAAAATGAATATGTCTCCCGTCGCATGCTTCTCCCGGCCTGGAGACGTGGTGGAGGGCAAGCGGAACTCGATCACCGAGAGAACGAGATTTCGGAAGTGAACAAAAGGGGAAACGGAGGATGGCGCGAAGGACGCAATGAAATGATTTGCCCACACGCCACAGCAGTTACACCATTTTTCGGACACTTCGGGACCGCTTTTGGTGCGAGCTCCTTCGCAAGGGGCTTTGTGGGCTTGTTATTGTTCCCCGCTCTCACTTCCACTTCCTTCCGCTCCTCCTTGAGTTGCCATTAACGTCTATCGTTGCGTTTCCTTCGTTTGACACTCCACTCTCCACTCCAGGGGAAAGGACCTCCGGTGCTGCCGTGGCCGCCTGCGAAATTGTTATTTAATTTTATTTATACACTTACTTTATTTTTATGTGTTCCCTCTTTCCCGGTGGAGTTTCTTTATCATCCCTACATCTTTTCACCCAGACCGGGAAACAAGATGACGAACTTCTAACTACGACCGGTACGAGGAGGGACGATTAACTCCACGCGTTCCGGGCCGGGGCTGCCTTTTTTTTCCTTTCGCACTCTTCGCTCGATCGCAAAGCCCGAGTGCTTTATTACTTTTAGCCATTTTTGGGTCGGCCAGGTTTTTCCCCATCGGTTCTCGGTTCTCACTCTCTCCCTATTTCCGTCTACACCCGTCTGGTTTGGCAGATTGGTTTTCCGGAGATTTTAGGTAGTTGATTATTTTCTTGTTTTCCTTTCTACCCGGCGTTGACAAGATGACACACTTTTCTCCCTCTTCCTCTGGGGGTGGGGAAAATGTATCTACGCGGTGAATGAGTTTTCTGCTAGGGCATTCTTTTCATTTCGCTTCCGAAGTTGTTTGTGGGATCTTAATGGTGGCATGATTTGGGCAACCCTTTTCCATTTGGTAGGATATGTTTTAGATTGGATTTTTTAAACATTATTTTCTTCTACCTGAAATTAAATTTATGCTCCAGTTGTTTTTTTTTTTCTAAAAACTATTGAAACTATTTTTTCATAGAAACTTTATCAAAACAAATGATGTTTGAAAAAGTAGACAGTTTGGAAAATCAACAACTGAAAAAACCGGTAAATACAATTGAAAATTTAATACGACAAACAAAACTATACCCAAGGTCAGTTCAAACCGAACCAAGTGACAAACGAGTGATAAACGATAAAATTATGCTCAAATCTTCTGCTGCACGAGACAGAAAAAGCGGATGAAATAAAGGAAAGGGAGCAGGACATTTTTTAAACTTGATCCTCCGCTCGGCACTCGTATGTAAATCACTCGCCACGGGAGAGTTGCACATTGCAAGACTTTCCCGTTCGTGCGTCCATTTTGTTTCTTTATTTCTTTTATGATTTTTCCGGTTCTTTTTACCTTTCACCAGGCAAGGACAGTTGCGAGCGGAAGGAAATTCATTTGAATTTCGACTTACTGGCCAAAAAATAAATTTAGTTTCACGTTCAGGCGTGCGCCTGTCACACGTGTTCCCGGGGTAAGGGCTGAAAATTCCTTCAGACAGAACGTTTCCAAACGAGGCACCAACTATTCATTCGGACGCTGCTCATGAATATGTTCGTCGCATTTGGTGTGTCGTCGAACCTGGTGCTCCATGGGTTTAAAAATCGTAACATTTGTCTTTGGAGACGTTTTTGGCAAATGGCGGAGCGGTAACTTTAGCATCATTTCCGTGTTAGTTTAGACCCCGGCAAGGACACACTTGGTAACGGAAGTTTGGAAACAATAAATCTAATAACATTTAAATCTTACCGTGCATGACGAGAAACGCTTGCACAAGTTTTGCGCAAGAAGTCGTGCCTTTTTGCAACACCATTCGGTGACTGCGTGTTCAAATTTGTGGTTTATCTGAACACGTGAAATTTTGCAGAGTGAAAATGTTTCTCCGAAACTAACACGTGCGCAACGGGGTTGGTGGTTGCGCTGGCGTTTTATGTACCGCGAAAATACTGCGAAAATGTTTCAACACACGCAGAAATGTTTCCAGTTTCTTCTTTTCAACAGGGCTGAGAAAAAACACAAGACGGTGTGAACCACCTGCTTCTTGTTTGTGTATGTGGATGAGCTTTACGATGAACTATGGATCGTTGATTCCGCGGGAAAAAGCCTTCTCTCGTGAACAATTTCAAGAAAACCCCTCTACATTCGATCCGGATGCGCGCAAACCACACAAACTGCCAGAAACAACAACATCCTACGAGTTTATTCTTTCCACCGCGACGTTGTGAAACTTTCGGTCGGAAAATTCATGTGGCAACCCATGAGCGAGCGTAAAATAAAGTTTTTCCCACCTACCGACCGGTGATGTTGATTCTCTGAGTCATCATTGTGTATCGTGTTTCTTTTATGAAGACAGCTTTTTACCGTATCGGTTGCAGTTGACGCAGATCATCGTTTCGTGCTGGGAGAGAAAAAAACAGATCAGATACGGGTTTCGTTCAGGTGCGGCAAATTCAAACCCGTCCACGCAACTGACGTAAAAAGTGATGGCTGCTGACTCAGTGAACGTTTGACATAAAACTCCGAAGGGTGCATGTAAAAATCTCCAGTTGGTTCGTTTTTCAACGAGCGTTTCCAATGTCAACTCTGATGGTTTTTTGTTCGCAGGGTTCTTAGAGCTTTCCTACGGTCATACAAATCAGACAGTATTTTTTTGTTTGCTCTCAAACTGTCCTTCTGCTTCTCTTGGAAAAGTTTATTGGGCGTGCTAAAAGTATCTCGAGACGATTTAATGAATTTCCACGGCTCCTCCTTGATAGCCCTGGGAAAAATTGGAAGGGATAAGCCACCCATTCTACCGTCTATGGTCGATTTCAGTTCGAGCGTAGACAAACAAACATCATCGTCTCAATCCTAGTAGCCATTTCCCGAGGATCGTCTGTCTTTATGTGGTGTCGGTTCTGTTTGCGAAAGCAACTTTTTATCTCGATGTAAAGCGATGTGACGATGGCAGATGCAACGTTGTCAGGGAAGGTTGGCAGAAAAAAAGGCATTTCCTTTCAAACGGCAAAATTCATCATCGTCGATAGATGCTACCATCGCTATTTTCCCGACGGTTGACATCGATTGATTTTTCATCCCCCCCCCCCCACTCGAACCGGAAAAAAGTAACAAGTAATGCGCCGGGAACACAGCGCCGGGGCCATTGGTAATTCAAATCGATGTTGGACTATGCTCGCATATGGATTAGATGGGGAGTGCCGGGAGGGGGACTTTTGACGGAATCGCTGCATAAGGGGGCGAAGTTGAAAGCAGGCGTAAAATAGAGTACTGAATAGATCCTGCAGGCGACAGACAGTCAGGGAATGCCATTCGGTTGATTGTGGCATGAAGGATTCGGGGGGTTTTTTTTCATGTTGCCGATAGCTAAAAGGCAAATACGAATATAACAGGCAATTTCTTCGTCGCGGCGTCTGGTGGGAGGATTAGAAATGGGATATTTTCTGTAATGCATGTTTGCAACGTTTTTTATGCTACGATCGACACCCCATCGATGATGAAAGATCCCCTTGCTATGCATTGAAGAAGGAGTTTGTCATTTTTGTTATCTCATGTACCACTAGTAAACTGTTATCGCTTCAATAAATAGTTGTTGTTAGTTTATTGTTCAATTTAATTTACAAACTGGTAAAACACTAAACCAAACTATTTTTAAATTCTTGAAATTAAAAAACTTTATTGGTATTGTTTGAAGGTAATTAATTTTCTAGATGCCTTTCTTTTCTTTCTTAATTGTTGTTGTTTAGAACATTTTCTAAAGCTTCAATCTTCAGTAAAATCATATGTTAATCAAGAGATTTCCTTCACGAACCCACTCAGGTACTTTCGGTATTGAAATGTGGTTAAAATTACCGTTTTACGTACAACCCTAGAGTAAGAATTATTTTTCCTTGAAGAACCATCCTTAACTATCCTCACTAACTGTTGCCACAAATTTCCAGAGCGTAGAATGAAACCATCCCTTGAAACAGTCACCTTCTTCGGGCGTCCTGGGATGATTTCAAACCGACCGTTTGTGTGCCACCGTAATGCCACCACCAACACCATCACCGTCACAGCTGCAACGTGTGGTTAATTGAAAAACAAAATTAAATAAGTAAACAAACAGACAAACCCTCAAACGACAAACCTCGGGGCTTTCCTTACCGAATGCCAAGACTGAACGGCCCAACGGAACGTCAAAGGGGGCGGTCAGGGTGAGGCTGAAGGGGATTCTTTTGAATAGAGACCATCCCTAGGTCGAGGGTGCTATCGGCCAGCTTCCCAATAGCCGTCTCCCAGCCCGCACATCAAAGCAATATGGTGTTTGCCCTCGGAATCGGACCGTCTCCGGCTGCGGACGGTTGCTGCGGTGTGTTCTCCGGGCCGCTTTCCGTTTGCTCAACGGCCTCGGTCCTTGGATGTCCTTTTTTCCACCTCGGTCCGGAGTGCGAGGTATGGTGCGACATTAACCCCCCAACAAGTGCAAGGGTTCGGTCGGTTCGGGGTTCGAAACGCTCACAGCATGCTTACCCAAACCGCCAATTGGTTGGCGAAACTAAAAGAGGTATCGTTTCTTTTTCACTGTCGGAGCATTCCTAGAGGTCAGCCCTTCGCCGGTTCACGCCGGGATGTGGTTGCGCCGTCCGGAGTCGGGAGGATTTGAATTAATTGAAGTCTAAAACCATTCCGCTGTTTCGGTCATTATGCAAAATTCACGACTCTCTCGAGGATGATTAAATAGCGGAGAAAAAGGCAGCTGCCCTTTTCTAATGGTGATGAAAGGGTTTTAGACGGGAGAAATATTGTTTCCTTTCGCTTGGCACCGGGATTCGTTTCGAGAAGAGGTTGAACGGCTATCGTTATTAGTACGCGACGCGAGTGAACCGGCTGGTCACTTGCATTAAAAGGCCAAGCCACCAGATGGTCATCTTCTGCGAAGGAAGTCTAGATCCGGTTCATCTGTACTATTCTCTTTTTCTTAGTTCCTCCCACAGTAAAGTAGAAAAGCATGTTTTTCGTGTCAATAAAATTCCTTTCTTCCTTCACTCTCGTTCTGCACACTTTTATTGTATGAAAATCGCAAAGAGTGATTCGAATAAAAACAACACAAGATCCGCTCACTCTTGCATGAAATTCCTAGTCCAGGTCAGCGTAGCTCGAACTGCACCACAGGACATTAATAAATTAGACGTCACGGAGTCCTTACGCCGGGAGTCAAACGTTTTCAGCTCCATTGACTCGGCGATGTCCACCCGTTTCATCCAGCGAAAATTCGATCGCAACCGGTCGGGCGTGAAATATGATGCTTTGCATCGGCCATTTCCCGGGCGGGAGTGTCTCTCTGGCGACCCGTAACAGTCGGATAGATATCTTTTTTTTTTTAACGCTTTTCAGCATCGTTGCAACACCTCGTTTTACCTTCAACGTTGCACCGGCTTCCGGTGCGGGCGAAGAATCGTGAACGGTATAATAAATGTCCCAGCCACCATAGGCAATCTGGGTAGCTTGTCCCGAAGCCGGTATCAAATCCGAGAGGGAGAGAGAAAGCTTTCCGATCCGAGCGGCCGTCTATTCGGAGGTATCGACCGGAAAACCGTGTTTTAGGCACAACAACACGGTAACAGAGATCACATGATGGAGGATCGATATGGAACGATCATTCGTGGCACGTTTTGGGGATGTTATTTTGCGTTGTTGAGGGCAGATAAGGTTTGGCCCGAAGGAGTAATTTGTGTGTATGTGTGCGTTTGGTCGGGACGACTCAATCAATTTTGCACGGTTCGTTTAGTGCATTTACAACCGGTGGCTAAACGATAAGGCTCAATTGGATGAGCATCCAAGAGACTCACAGTTAAATCTCCCTAAATTTCATTTATGTCTGGAACATTTTATTTGTAATATTTTCACTATATTTTTGGTTTAACAAAAAAATCCTTTCTGTACAAAACAGTGAAAGTTTTCAAAATTTTATTTTATTTTATAAAAAATCAACCTTAGAAACAAACCGTTCGACGTTTTTCTTCTAGGGTTATTTTTCAAGATGCTAGATTCACGTCTTCTCGGCCTACTGGTCGGGTCAGTTTTAAATTCATCGATTTATTTTTCATCCCCCATTCCCAAAGCAGGATCCTGGAGTGAGGAGAAAAGCAAAAGTGTCCAACCAACGCCGTGCGGAACGTCCGAAATGGCAAAGGGTCACCGATGCTGATCGAGCATAGATTATTTTACGGTAGATGACTATCATGACGTGTATTTTTTTGTGTTTAAGGGCTTGTTTATCGTTTTCTTTTGCGCTCGGCGTTGGAATCGACAGCATGAAATGGATGCTATTCAGGATTTCGATTTTACCGTGTTTCTTTTGCGAGAAGCTCGCGTTGATTTTAGATTATTCGTTGATTTGTTTTATGGCTGTTGATTCCACCCTCAACCAGCCCTTGTCAGTTCCCGCTGCAATTCGATACCCATAAAACCTTTGATCGCTCGATGGATGACATATTTCACGGCAGTCAAGGGGTTTTCTAAACAAACACAAAGGACTTGCCTAACTTTGTTGTAGAGTGTGACATTTTTGTGACATTTCAACATAAAATAAAGTGTGGTGTAAAAAAGATGTGCATTGATTGACGATCCGCTTGGATGAGGTGTTGTTAGTGCTTTTGTTTATAGCTCCCAACGCGAATTCATGGCGGTGCTCAAAGTGTAAGTGTTTTGTGTATTTGCCAGCACGGAAAAGCTTCGAATCGTGCGTGCAAAACCACAACCGATTCAAAGCCAATGAGGTCTCCAACGCTCAACCGGAAATGGATCTATCGAGTCGTATCAAATAGCATTATGTTGCTTAGTGCAGCGAACATAATGCCGGCCGTGTAACGGGTCGATTTCAATTCGACTCAACTGTATTCGCTTAATCGACATGTTGGGTGTTTGTGGTGCGTGTGGTTTACAAAATTTACACGCTTCATTTACTGTGGTCGCTAATTCATAATCAAGTTAATGTGGTTGGTGGGTTGATAAAACGTGACAAGTGATGTTCGATGGTGAAGGGTAGTTATGCTGGGAGTAAATAGATTTATCGATTTGTAAATCCCCTGACCCTCGGCCCTTCACTTCCATTGGACCACATTATGTGTGATAATTTAGGTTGTTCCGATAAATAGTTGATGAGTGTGTTTTAAATGAACGGAAAATACCACTTCAAAGTATCAATTAAGCAGGATTAAAACGAATCTAAAAGTGCACTCATAATGTTCGTTATTTTATCTGATAAACGAGTGTTCTCCACCTCTTAATTTTACCGATACAAGAGTCATTTCCACCAAAGAATGCGTACTGTATTTTTATAAAAAACCAATTCATTGCTTAGCGCAGATTTCGTACGTTAAAAATACTATGAAAAAGGGAATGGTTTAAACAGCTGCTCCATGTCAACCCTCTCTGCTACCGGATTTCCTAATCACCCATATTTATGCATTCTGAGCCCTCACATTTCATCCGGCACGCTGCACCGCCAACGATGGACGGGATCAATAAATATTAATTCCACCCAGTTATGTTCGCTGACGGCATGGAGTCTTCATTAAAAAAAAACCCCAGAAAACATTTTCCGCTCCGCGGAATATTGAAAAATTCCAGAGAAATATTTACTGGACATAGCGTTCCCGGTAGAAGGCGTACCAGATGGAAAGTTAATTTAGAATATTTCCTCTGATGCTCTGCTCGGAGGAAAGCAATGTGGAATCTTCCTTTCTTCGCTCGAACACTGAACCATTATTTGGCGCCTTTTTCCTTCTCCCAGTCGGAGCGGGAAGAAAGGTTAAAGGTGTGGAAATTCTGGATCAGCTCAGCAGGTCCCGAAGCAGGGCGGGAAATGGGAAAGCTTGACAGTATCGCACGTGGATTTTGGTATTCCAAGGTCGTCCCGTTTCTCATAAAGGAGCAAGAGCTGCCGGTGTCGACTAACTTCCCCGGAAGATGTACATTTTATGTTGGACTGCATTGCGGACTTTGTCCCTGACGGATCAGTATGTGTTTGAATGCACGCGCATGTGTGTGTGTGTGTGTGTGTGTGCTTTAAGTGGGGCGATTAATATTTTTTTCGCTGTAAATTAATTAAAATTTATTGCCATTCCACTCTCGCTTTTTTGAGGATGAAGTTTGGTGATGATGGCGCTTCATAATTTCAATTTATTTCTCCACCGTCGTGCGCCCCAATTTGCCATGTGCAGAAGCGCCTGTCTGCGTTGGGCAGATGGGGGACGGCCAAATTTTTCCGCCTCTAGCTTATTGACACTTTCAATCGTGCATTAACTGATCAATTATCGTCTTCGTTTTAATTAAGTCTAATGGCAACGAGTTTAGATTCCATTTAGCCCTGAACTAGAGTCGTTGCTATTTTTTTAATAATGTTTAATGAAACCTTGAGTCTACAAGCAGACAAAAATAAAATTGTTTTTAATTTTCTTCCTAAAACTGTATCCATGAAGAGTAGAAAAAAAGAAGGTGCTGGGTGCAGGATACATTTAAAAAAAATCAAATGAAAGCTCAACTTAGATTATGTGAGATTATGGTGAAAATATTTTGTGAGGTGCATAACATAAAAGAATTAAATTTTCAAACTCATTTAACCATTATAAAAAAAACCTCCGAACACTCTAGAGTTTTAGACGATAACCCCTCTGATGGCATCCTTCTTGATCATAAAAGAAACAAGCTCTTAAAGCATGCATAGAACTGACTCTTGAAGCTGCGAAGAAGAAAATACCGGAAAACTCCTACGAACGCCATTTAGCCAATGTTTTGCAGCTTCGCTAATCGTGTGATTAAGTCCCCAGCGCGCACTCGTTTCACGCCTCATTTAGCAAACCAATCATTCACTTTCTTATCACGAACACAGGCACAACACAGAACGCCCCGGTGTTCCTTCCCCCCCAAGTCAAACCGTTGAAATGTCAAACGGCCCAATAAATTCTTCCAGCAACAAGCTTAATCAACGAGCGTACCCGCAACCCCCCAGCGTGGGGTCGGTAAAATGGCGTCCTTCGCGAATGGCTTACCAACGACCGACTGCCGCTCGGTTGCAAACCGGAAGGACAAAGTTTTCTCGAAACGTCTCCAACAAACACCACGTGCCGTCGAAGATTATGCCCTTTTTGTGTGTGCGTTCGTCAGTGCGGGGTGGAAAGGGGCCAACCGATGGCTGAAGACGTCAAAAAAACACATCCCCGAAAGTGTCAAACACTGGAGCCCGAAAATCTGTTCTGTTCCGACACTTTAGACCAAGTGACAAACTGGGGCGCGCTGGACCGTGGCGCGGTTGAAGTAGTTTTTCGGCCCCCACCGTTTTTGGTTCATGGTTAGCTCGGTTTCATGTACAAGCAACCAGCAAAACAAAAGGGGGTCATAAATGTCGCACCCATCGTTCGTCGGTGCCCTTTCAGACACTTTAACCGCTTGTCGCTCGGCGAGAACACTATCTCCGATTGCCCAAACGCACGTCGCGGGTTAATGGGAACATCGTTTTTTGGATGATCCCAGTGGAAGCCGTTGATAGGAGGACATATTTCATTCGCTGATTGGATTATTTTAATTTTCAACTCATACATCACTACCAATTAGAGGCGCCTGAACTATCACCGTAACTTCCGGTTGCCCTTCAGCGTCTTTAATGCTGCCGTATGTGGCAAAACATACGGTGTTGTACGTCGGTTCTAGCGCGTAATCTCCCACAATCTTTCACAATCCTACACACGTCCTAAGACAGACCGAGGCAAACACCGTAAATCATCAACTTAATGCCGACTGAGGAAGAGAGAGAGAGAGTGGCAAACTTTCGTGAGTGGGTTTTAAAACAAAGTTTTATGGATTGCCTCGAGCAAAAGATAAATACAACAACGTCCCAAAAATCCGCGAAATAAATTTAAATCATGCTTAAAGCGTCGAATTTATTCGAAGGGATGAAGTGCTTAAGAATGTCCTGACAAAATTACAGCTATAGCTCGTAAATTCATCATCATCGAGCGCTAGATAGCAGTCGTAAGCGAACATAAGTGGACAGTAGCATCTTCCTTTGCCGTACTGAACTCCAAAATTGCGCCGTGGTTCTGCCTGATTCCGCTTAGATGAGCGTTCCCTCTCCCATAAAAGTAGGTCACGCTATAACGCCCTAACGCCTAACGTTGTGTGTCGTACCGTGCCGCATCATAAAAGAGGTCTTATCTGCTGCTGCCATCATAAACCTGCGGCGCAAAGGGGAGCGTTTCGCGAGGCTGGCCATCCTCATCTTTGTCACCATCGGCATTTCAATGTCAGAATATGAAAATTGCTGGTCTCATATGCGGCTACCTCTTTGGTTCCATCATCATGATTAGCAGCCGATTTGAACGTGACAGAAATTATTCCCACACTCATTGGCTGCTTCGTTTCGTACGGTGATGTCCGCTGACTCATCATTCTGAGCTCTCCAACGTTATTTTTAGACTTATCTGAGGAAATCTAACCATATTCGGCGCCTGCTTAAGGGCTGCCGGCCCCCGTCCCGCACGTCTGGCCAATTTTAATCTGCGTTGAGAAGCGACATAAAATTCACCAACCACATCCCACCGTTCCCGCCCTCACTAACTGACCTCTCACAACTCATCCGTAAACCCGTTCTCCCGTTTCCGTTTAATGGTGTATGGTGTTCGCCCCGTTCCGCTCCACCTTTCGCGCAGGCGGGACGCATTAGCGCAAACTGCGGGCGGGCAAATGTTTTATTGGATAATAAATTATGCTTCCTCGACCCGGTGCGTGAAGAGTGTAACGCATTAGAACCCGCGCGCCGGGGTGCGCACGCCAATGGAAGATGTTCTTTCACTTTCGTGCGCGATTGAAGTGTGCCGATTGCGATTGCGAGACGAGAGAAAAAGAAAAAGGATGGGTTTCTAATTAAAACAACCGTATTTCGACCGCCGGTGGCCTTGAGTGTTGGGGTCTGGTTCACATTTAAATCACACATTATGTTAACATCATCATCCTCGTTTGTGTTGCATTCATTCAAGAATCGTAAAACCGGTGCTATCATTTACTGTTTTTAGTTTCCAACAATGACTTTGTTTATTTTTGTATATTTAATTAGGCCATTTAAACACATTTTCAACCACAACATTTTTCCTCGTTTTAAATATAATTTGCATAAATTTAATTTGAATTATTAACTAAATCTTTATGTTCCTTTTCTACGACGATTTGTCAATGAAATTCCTCGCTTCTTTTCTTTTTCCACACATCGCCTTTGAATGGAACAATTTTATGCGTGCATACATCCACAAGATCTAAATAAACGTGCTTCCCAGCGTGCAGCCATTTTATTGAATGTTTACACACCACTCGCCCGCACGATGTCGCACTCTCTTTTCTAGAGCTAGAGCCCATTAACATTCCTCCGCCTTCGCCATTGGCAGAGATTGGCACCCGGAATTGGCAAACACATTCCAGCAAAACCGCTCGGTAAACTATCCACCATTCGTCATTTTTGTCCCGTTAACCCATAGTGCCTGATTCAAATCCCACCGATCCCATAAAATGTCGCCGGCAAATCACAGCAAATGGTCCCGCTCCTACTGGGTTTTCTTCGAGACCTTAGGACTCGTTGCGGTGACTAATGAAGTCGCGTCCGGTTACCAACGCCTGGGAGCGCTTGGAAAGAGCATAAATTCATCCCAAGACTGATGGCCCCGCCGTGCCGTGCGATAAGCGATCGCTAATCACAAATCTTTCGCCGCAAAACCATTTGTAGAGGGGTCCGATGTCAAACGACGACGTGTGAATCCAGGGGTTGGCAAGCTCTCGGGCCGGAAAAAATGTGTGATCGTTTGCAGCCATAACATTTAAAAGAATACAAGTGTATGGAAATCCCGCTTAACATCTATTAATCCGCAATATTTCAATAAAATACTGAACGCTATTTGTAAGTTTGCCATCCGCTCCACAAATCAAGATGCTATTTGTTTTCCCATTTGTTTTATTTTTAAACAACACTGCCCGCCTCTGATAAGTCGCAGCTGATTCGTATACGAGCACGCACGCATGAACGCTTGACCGGTCGGTCGGTAGCGCTTGCGCCTCCTCGGTATCAGTTACGCAAGACAAGAAAAACCAAAAACAATCCCCGTTGCGCCAACCGACTCGAGTCAGCGCCGGGCTGCAACCTTCGCCGGCTGTCCTCGATAATCTTTCCCTGCCGGGGCTCAAAGGCCCGGTGCCCGTTGTTTATGCTCACTTTGTGTTCATTCACAAATTGTTGCTTGTTACGGGTACCGCTGGGACAGCGTTATCGGTTGGCTCGTCTTCTTCGGTCGCGGTATTTAAGTCGATGATGATCTCATGCGAGCAATCTTAGCAAAGCGTTGAGGTCAGGAGTTGGTAATAAAATTAATAAAATTCTCAAGCTCCATGCAATTCCGTGACAATGACAATGCACTTGAATGCTTTTAGAAAATAGTTTAATATTTGAAAAACGTTGAAACACGATATGAAGCATTGTGAAAACAGTCAACATGGTTAAAAAAGGGCATATTTTATAACAAACAAACTACCAACTCATCCATGCGACGACCCTTGGCACTCTGTTGATACGTGTTACACATTTTTCCGGTCAATTTAATAAATCTTAGTCTTTCATTTTTCTTCCTGCAACATTGCGCTGCCAAACCACTTTCTCGTATTGCGTTGCTTAAGGCAAGAATCCGTTTATGATACATTAGGCCATCCGGCGCAGCTTCTATGCTTCCTTATTTCTCCCCCCACACACAGCTCACTCGGCCCTAAAGTGCAACGCAAACCCTTATGAGATTGCATACGCTACCAGCTGAAGTCAACGGATGAGCCGGATTTCTTTCGACATTCGAGAGCCCTTCCTTAGCCCCCCCCCTCGAAAGCCTCCGCGCGCAAGCCGAAGACAATCCTCGCAAAAATTGGTTACGGGCGATAAAACAAACCCGAGACGACCGAAACGCAACGCGCAGAATGAACGAACGAAGCTGTGTACACTCACTCACGGAAAGTAAAACAGACATGCGAATGGGAATGAAATCTCATAAATAAAAAGCACCTCCAGCCGAGGCGCGTCGAGGCGCCCGCCATTCCGTGGCAGCAGCTCGAAGACGTTCCGACGAAGGCTCTGCCTGGTGGAGGGAGTTCTCTGCGCCATGAATGCTAATGTCGAGCAAGCGTGCTGGCAAATCATGTGGTTTATGCCGTTGGCTTATTCGCTTGTTCTTGTGTGTTTCGTTTTTTTTTTTCATTCCAACAACAGTGTGTCTCAGCATATCCTTCTTCATCCCCATTCCTATGGCCAATTTGAATTCGAGACCCCCACCCGAGCAGCGAGATTTTATTCCTCTTACAAGATTGGCGGATTGAAATCTTTTTACTACATCAAAATTTGTTTAGCCCCTTTTTTCCGCCTTGTGCTTCCATATCAATTTCGCGCCGAAAAATTTGCGATGCAGCTGTTCTCGATAGATTAGAGTCGGATCCAGCAAATACACCCGAAACAACCCATTCGCGCGATGGAGCGGAGGATGATTTTATTTTTACCCATTTTTATTCGACCGTCCCCCAACGGCTATGAGCGTAAAATGGGAATTGGATTCTTATTTGCTTTAGGGTTCGGTTGGAAAAAAACTCAAACATCTGAAAGTGCATGCATTCGGCGAAGCAGTATTTTTTGGCAGAAGCATAATCGAAGGTCCCGCAGAGAGAAGTATTGGGAAACCATTTTAATGACTTCATTTAGAAACAGTAAAAGCTAAACGCATGTGCCGGTAGAATTTAAATCATGTTTTTCTCACATTGTTTTTTTTTATCTTTCTTATTTTACCAAAAACACACCATACCTATTCATTGAGATCGTATTCCATGCAGGAAACGTTTTATAGCCTGTCTAAATTTATAGCTCTAAGCCACGGATGCACCTATTCTAACTGATGATATCACGATTTTTGTTAGCAACGGTGTTCACGACGTTTTCCAAATAGTTTTTTTAAATGCCAGAAAATCAGTTTTGTTTAATGAATGACTACGAATTTGTAATAAAAATGTATATTTCGCAGTATTGTTATGGCATCATCCATTCAACGTTTTATCGTTCGGCAGCGATTCAAAGTTAACGTTCATGGAAAAGGATTATTAAATATTTCGACATAAAATTAGCAACATCACACTACAAAGCACAATATATTTTAACCCGAACCGGTTCCCGGTAGCCGAGTTGAAGAATTAATAACCTTTGCCCCTCAACGCAGCACACATATTCACATTTTCGATTTCATTATCCTCATGCAAAGTACCAGCCATGGTTGAACGATTCGTTAAAATAATTAATTGATCGTGAGCTGCATAATTCCGTACTCCTCGTCAGGAGATCAAAGTTGTACGGCTTTGGGAATAAACGTTCGGAGGTTTTAAATGTAAGCTGTCATCATATGTAAAATAATCTCTGGCGTGGGTCGAAACTTTCGGCTTTTCCAAAATGGTGTGGAAGTAAAATGTTGACAATGTGCCAACGCATTTAATGTTGCTGCATTGACAGTGCACTTTGATGGCATCGCTTCATCGACTGCAGAAGGCGACCTAATGAAGTTCACCATAAAGGAGCAAAATATGTCCCACTGAAGGAAGAGCTGCAAAAGTGCACACTGCAATATGTTCTCATTAACGCAACGTGGCCCATTTCAGGCACAGTTCAAACAAACTCGCTCCAACACGGGTTTTAATGACGCTCCATTTATTCTGACGGCACTGTGTTTACACACCCATTTTAATTGAGCAGTAACATGATCTCCCTTTGACCAGTTCGACCCCTTTCGCGCTGGACTTCCAACGGGAGAACCGAAAACGAAATATCGGGAGCACTTTGTCAACTGGCCAAAGTGCAGTTGGCCCGGGGTAACCGCGTCAGGGATGGACAAGGGGGAAACGGGGAGGATATGTCCAAAATATCTGTATTGCAAACACACCGGAAGGTACAGCGGGGAAATATAAATAATCTCTGCCAGCGGACGTCTCAATTTTCTTCTTTTTTTGCCGCTGTTTGATGTATACTCACGTACACGCATTTACACGGCGTGTGGTTGAACTTTTTGTGTCCTGTTTGTGCTGTGATATTTCATAAGCAAACATTTTCCGCTCGCTCATGTCAGCGGCGATCGGTAACAAGCAGATCTTTAATCGATCGAATGTATCAAAAACTGCCATTTATCAGGAAAAATGTTTTTGTTATCGTCAAAGATGAAGCTTTAATGTATCATCTTTTTATTCTAAAAAGCTGACGAAAATGGGGAGAAAAGAATACTCCACACTTAACAGAGTGTATACAATTGTAGCACCAAGTCCACTTCTTCCGCAAATGCATGTTCAACACTCAAATTCTCCTGTTGCTATGATTTCTGGCAATAAAAAGGTTTTAAGAAGTAATGTACAAACATGGTGGTAATGAACTTAAACGTGCTCGTGCCAACAAATCCCGACACAAATGGCGTAAACATAGCACCAACTTCAAGCAGCATACGACGACACACAGCCCTACTTAGGCCAAGTGACGTGATAAATCTCCATCGGGGACTTTTGATTCTCTCGTGTTTTCCAAACGTGCCGTTTGGTGGCCAAATAAATGGAGTGCGATAGTTGAGGAAAAAAAAAGAAAATACGAACATCGAGGCATGGTACAGGTTCTGCAAAATATTTGGCTGTGTTTCGGGTGTTAGACGTTTCGAGGCAACCGGCAATCCAACGCCCCAGGAACTAACGATCGGGGCCTCTTGGGCCGACAGGCAATTAAGACGGAAGCTGTTTGTCGTGATTTGTAGCGCTTTGGAGCATGGAGTGGTTACGAATTGGCCACTCGTTGATTCGGCAGTGATTCAATGCACTCCTGTTGCATCGTTGCTGGGGTTCTTCGATTCGTTGAAAAGCTTTTAAAGGTATTTTGCAAATTCACCGGAACCAATCGGATTGGAATAGGGAAGAGCGTATTTTCTTTACGTTTGTAAAGCTATCCGAACAAACTCGGACGCATTAACATTCTTTAGAGTATTGTTGCGTTATTGTTTATGCATTTCCTTTTTTTCTGGAATCGCAAACGACGACTTTACCAACCGGTTCATATACCCCGTGGCCAAATTGCATTAACGCGATCAACACTTACGAGCGCCGGAAACCGCGGATGATTGATGAATCGTTGCCATTTTTTAAACCGTCTTCGCCTAAGGAAGGGTTGCAAAACTCTCCTTAAAGCAGTGGGGCATATGCTTTTCAGCCACACTTTAATGACGGCCGGAACATGGATGCATCTGAACCCCATTAGGGAACTCAACACCATCAGTTTGGTTTGGTTTGATAAAAATGCAGTCCATTTCAACAAAGTGGGACGAACACCTCATTAGCAATAAATTAGTATTGAAATCTCAAAATTGTTGAAGTGACATTAGTAGATATTTTGTTTGGAAGCAATAAATTTGAGAGTTCAAATGTTATTTATCTGCTCTTGTTTGTATATACTTTCGTTTGAAAACAAATTTACCATTTCATTTTATATTTATCACAACCTTTCTCAGCACGTAAATAAACGTTGTTGAGTAAATGATTTACTAGTTAAAATGATTAACTTCCTTTTGTTTCGCCAATGAATAATTGACTGCTCGTTTCTCATTCTTGATGCGACACGCGCATCAAACATCCGCCCAACCGAATTTTGGCAGCCATGCTGTAGGCGCTAAATTAAATTTCCCCCTCAACGAACATTTGCACATTTTTCAATGAGACAACGAAGTCCAAAAATCAACCAACTCAACCCCCAAGTGTCGGGGCCCGTCAACGGAAACGATGGTAAAGAAAGCTTTCGATCTCTTGACTGCAAACACTCGGGGCTAGCGGGTCGTTTTGCCACGCGTGAATGAAGACGGTAAAAAACGTAAACGTAAACTAAAATAACACAGTGAACGAATGAATGGATAAACGCTACCGGCCACTTGAACGCAAATCACGCGAACCTCCATCAGTCAACAGAGCAAAAACAAGCGCCCGCCCCCCAAAGCTTCGCTGCAAATTAATGCAAATCACAGAATTTTGCGATGAGTCACGAACCGGTGGGGCGATGTTTGTGTGTATACTTTCTAGCAGCAAAAATCTGTGTAGGAGGCAAAGAGCGGGGCGTAGCCGAGGCCCGAGCCGTACGGACGAGCTGGTCACACTTCAATCAGCTGAACAAATTTTCATCACGAAATCAGCTAATAATCCTGGCGCTCGGTCGATTAACATCAACAATGATTGGCAACAGCAACACCATCGTCGTTTTCATGATTTTCAGCGATGATTGACGATCGCGGTGCAACGGGAAGCGAACGAGAGGAAAGGGCCGGGGAGTGCATGTTGCATGTTAAAATTGCCAAAAAAGTTCCCTCTTCCCAATCTCCACCGGTTCGTGGAAATGGGGCGGACGAAAGTGCATCGAACCCATATCAAGTGAGTGGTTTTAAATACATACCACTACAACGACCTCACAACGGCACGATTGAAGGTGAAGAGGAAGGTGGTGAAGTGCACCGGACGCGACTGCAAACAATGGAAATATGAGCAATTATATCGAGGTTTCGAGAATGCACTTCGGAGGTGTTGAGTAGAAACCGATGCAACTGCAGAGACGTGAATTTTTGATTGATGTTGCACTTGATCATGACTCAATCTGGCGTATGATGATCGAATTATAACTTCAAGGTTTTCTGTAGAACAAATCTTGCAACTCTGTTCGATTGAAAAACAATGAACAATGTATTCTATATCTTTCTTGAAAGAAAACAAAACTTGTAAAAACAAAGTGCAACAATCAAATCCGCTACCGAAAGTCAATAATCCCCAGTCGATGATGCATGGTTTACGGAGAATTTGGTCGAAACTGATAAAGAATTCTTTTGCAACGAGTCCCCCAAGCTTCGAGGAATGCAAATTTCTGTCGAAAAAATTCAATGTTACTTCAAGTGAAGGCTGGCGCACCACATTCCCCGTTAAGATGCCGTCAGAGAAATCAGTTATCAGCTTCAAAACATTTGCTGTACTGTTTGAACTCTATTTAATCCCACTTCGATAACCCCCGTGAGTGTCGATTAAGATTGGGCGGCACGTAACATCAAGCAACGCTTCATGGAATTCGACAAATGCATTCAATAAACCAGCGTTCCAGGTAGCATAAGTCATCCCGATTATGATTATTTTCTCGCGGGTACTACATTTTTGAATTTTCAAGAAACCAAACAAGCGCTTCTTTTTGTGTTTTTGTGTTAAAATTATTTAGAACTTCATTCTCGTCACATCAGTCTTTTCAACTGAATTACATTTGTCATCGACCTAATCCGCCAGAACGGTTAATTAAGCTGCACTTACCCCAAGGTCTATGGGCGGGGATTAGTAATCTAATCTAAGTCGTCGCTAATGAGACCCCATTTGACGACCGGGCGGTTGTGGAGAAAATAGAATTACTTCCAAACCGTTGAACGACACCCCCCGTCTTCATTGTAAGGAGTGCGAATAATAGGTAAACAAAAATGGACTCCAACAACCCTGCCCGGTAGGAGCCTTAATAGTATTATTAGCTGCCCGACGGAAGAAGTGAAGAGGTTCACCTTACCAGGTCACGAGATGACAAATTAGTTCTGATGCTCCTAAGTCCGTAGTCAAGTGGCGGAACGCTCGCTTCCGAATAGAGGGCGCGCGATGTTTGCGGTTGCAAAACATAAACAATCATAAGCGATAATAAGGATATACTTTGTGGAGAGTTCATTTATGCTGGCGCACACGTCGTGTCCGACGGCCACCACCGGAGGACGACTGTGTTAAGCAGCCGTTGTATGGCTGACGTCGCCCCCCGAAGGTCGGATGAGTGGAAAGTGCTTTTCCGCTTAATGTCTGCAGCACGCAACGAACCTTTCCTCCCGGAAGGATAACGCATCGCCATCCCGAAACCGGCTCGTGCGTTCTCATTTCCGTGCAGACATGTGACAGAAAATCCGTTTTTCCTCCCTTCCCCCAGCTCGGTTTCCCGCTCCCTCCCCCTTCACAAGAGAACGTACACGCGTCCCGGGTCGTCGTGTCAACGAGCGCTGCGGTGATGATTTATGGTTCCAAGTGGATTATCCGCGTGGCGGGAGGAATGTGCGCATCGCTGGGTTGGGATGGAGGTATTCGTTTGCGCTAAACATTAAGACATGCGGGACATGAAGATGAGCCGCCATTGTTCGCCGAAGGTTCCAAAGGTGCAACGCCGGAGGAGCGTGAATTAGAGCCCGTTCACCGGAGTCGCAACCTTTCCGTTCCCCTACGAGGATATGCAGGATGGGAAATTGGGAGCACCCACGATGGCTTACGTTCGCGTGGTTGAATGTCACCAGATAAGGAGACAAACATGACAAACTGGAATCATCATCGTAGGCATGGCAACGGACGAGATTGCGGTGTGCTTCGCAGCGCTTAGCCATGATAGTTTACACAAGCGCGCATTTTCTTGTTAAGGGTTATCATAGGCAAGAAACAGCATGCGGTTTTCGCGGTTCGCACTAATTAAGAAGATGTCAAGGATTAAGTACTTTTTTAATGTGAAGTTTCTGCTAAAAACTAAACAACGACATCAAGAACATGTAACAAAGTTAACATCTCGATTAAACCTTTGGGAAGGGTTAGTTGGTCAACGCCTACAGCGATGCTGCGAGCGAAGAACTGTTGCATCACGAGCTGCTTGGAGTGGAATGTGCAGCATTCATATCAAAGTTGGCCCCGTTTAAGAGAAGCTCGAAAGGGAAAAACACCCAACACCCTCCAAGAAGCAACCGTGCAGCGAATAAAACCCGCTGTTTATTACTAATCTATCTGATACGATGCGCAAGACCACCTACCGGCGAATGCCACCGGGACGAACGGCGCGCGATAGTCGTAAAATGTTAAAATTAAAAACACGTTTCCAGCCGAACGGATGGGTTGAACGGCGGATGATGACGCCATGGTTGTCGAAGGTCCGATTTTGTTGCACTTAGACCAAAGCAGGCGGGACTGTCTGTAAGATTTGCAAACCGATCGACGCTGCATCTTTCGATTTCTATTCCACGCGTTGCCGTTGTGCGTTATTAGGTAGGAAGCTTACAAACATTCGCGTTCGTTATTGATTTTTCTCCACACACTTTTGCTTGCGTTTATTTTTCCATAAAGTTTAATTTACGCACTTCGGGAAACCGATAAAAATCTCAATAATACCACAACAAAGGCTTAAAAAAGTGTGTCGGTATGAAATATCGGACTCCCGTACGCTTCCTGCGGATGTAGGTCATTATTCTTTCGTTGCTCGATTAGCACTTGGGACCTTTGTTTTAATCCATGGGTAAAACCGGATCGGTTTCGTTTACGACTTTTTCGAAGAAGTGGACAAAAAACCGCCCGCCAAAATCGTTGGTAAGATGAGAAATAAAAGCACAAATCCATCGGCTCGTGCCGTAAGGTTAAGGTGACGCCGCGGTTTCCGTTCCGCAGCACGGGATCACAAAGGTCGAACTGAAATAAACAATCGGACAAGAAGAAAACAACGAACATACAACGAAACCACGCGGCAGTTAAAGTTCAGTCACCAATTAGCACCGATTCGGTTTCTTTTAACAAGTTTACACAGCACTTCATTAGCCGTTCGGGAATGTTCGAGCGAGGCGAACTGGAGGAGTTAATATGATAAATGATAAAGTGACATACAAACCGGTCGGAAAAACAATAGCACCAGTTCCGCTGGTTCCGCTTCTCGCTGTCGGTTGCAAACAGCAAATGCAATAACTGCGGCACAAGTGACACGGGCGCAAGCAATATGTTCATGATATATCAAATTAAAAATTGAACAGCATTGCTTACCCAGCCGGGGCCGATGTTGATTTCAATTAAAACCACTGCCAATCCGCGCGTCGACATTCGGGGCGGCATTTTCTTCCCCGAATCCCTGAGGCTGACTCCCTCGCCGGTTTGGGGAAGTCGGCGGAAGTTTGCTGTCAAATTGCATCCACCGCACGATCGCTGATTGATCGCTGACGTCGATGGGGGACACATTTCGAACGTTATCTCGTCCGGTGGAGGTTCCTTTTTGGCTCTCGTTTGAGTGGCGCATTTCGGTGCCAGCGTCGCGATTGTCGTTCGATTCGGATGTCGAGAGAGGGAGAGACAGTTATTAATGTCAAACGTTAGCAACCCCAAACACATTAAATAAAGACGTCGTGCAAGAGTGGTGGTCCCTTGACACATTTTTTCGGAACACTGTTTGCCCGCGAAAAGCATACCGACGGCCGGCGGATACAATGTGTGCAGTTCGTTTCAGGAGTTGGGTAAACGGTTCAGCATTGCGATGCAAACGAGTTTTCAAACGGAGGAATAAAACGTGAAGGAAGCCGTAGGAAGGGGCTATATGTTTTAAACGGAACTACTGGGTGGGGTTAGTCGGGTAATCCCCATTATTTTTAGTTGATCCACATTACGGAATAGAATTTTAACTGAAGAAACTGTCAATCTAGATGACGTTTTGTTTTATTTAACAAATTTCCCCTCAATCAAATGCATGTTATTTTTTAAAGTGCTTTTTTGGTGAATAACTTCAAAAACATCGACCTATTTGTCGTGATCTCCACGAAACATTTCTCTATACATATATTTGAAATTTCAATTTCAACTATTTTTCCTCTCTTAGCTTCTTTTTTTTCGTTGTCAACTATCTAGCGAATGATTTCATTTTTAATTTGTCTTTTCCGCATTCTAAATTCATTCGTTTATAATTTCGATCAATTCGTTCATTATTACTATTTTTCTAAATATTCATCTAGCTCGGCTCAATCCCTACACTATTTACTTAAATTAAAAACATAATTTAATATGTTAAAGTAACCAAAATGTGGCACAGAATCGTATACGCATACGTATTCGGAAAATTCATCTGGAAAATTGCTAACACCAGAGCCCATGTTTTCCAATAAGAAACTTTTCTCGAGACCTCTCACTGCTTCTGCGAACAAGTCAAACAAATACCAAACTATCGTAATCCGAGGAACGAACTTTTCCATCTCACACCACGCTACCGATTCAATCAGTCAAAAGTCGATCAAATCATTCCCACGATGCTGACACGCCAACGTATCTGGCGTTCGAGCGAAGAAAGCTCGCGGAGCTCAGGCTCTCGCATAAATCATTATCCGACGGTCCACCGAGAGACGATAGACCACGGGGTGACGATGTGCTGCGGGCCAGTGTTTAACTTTCGTAAATATGCATAGACCGCTTCCTTCCATCTCGCACTTCGGGCGCGCTTTGATGCGAACCGTGCCGGCCACCTGTGGCGAAGCTTCCGAAGTTGGCGTGGGGGGTGGGGGGAGAGGAAAAAATAAAACCCCATCAACTCGTCCCAGCAGGTGAAGATTAGAGAGTATCAATTTGCCCACGGTCGGAGTTTGCGTTGACTCAGGTAGACTCCTCGTCGGTGCGATCATCCGCCGGTGCTGGCTTCTCCGGCTTTTCCTGGGGGATGAGTCAATATTTCAGCATGCACCATCTGTCGACTGACCCAGTCATCGGCAGCAGACGGTGGGAGGTGTTTGTCAACATCGTAGGCTTTAAACCACTCCGGTCGTGGTTTAGTATGCACACATTGTTCTCTGAGGCTGCGAAAGAATCGAGTCGAAAGTAAGTTTTCGCAGGCAACGACTAATGTCGTGTGAGCATATGTTAGACGTTGAAGGCCGACACGGTTAGTCCCCGGTAGCGGCTTAACTAAACCAAGGTGTCTCACGAGTGTCACCATTCACGAATGGTCTCTCCCTTCTCGAGTACCATAAAAAGCCATGAAATATAAGAATAAAGCAGCACGAAACCAAACCAAAGACGAAAATAAATTCGCAGTCAAGTTTTGGCGAGTCACGTATAGAAAGAAGATGGCAAACAGAAAAGGCGAATATGATTCATGAGGTCTGAAGATGCAGTAAGTACGCCTGGTGCAGTACAAGGGCAATTGTGCAAGAGTGCGCCGTTCCAATGACCCATTAACGTTCACGAGGGAAGTTTCTCCGTCTATTTCGATTCCGTAAACATCCGATCGTCGTCTTCTTGTTGACGTAGAAACATGGTTTGAAGTTGCATCAAGTCTGGTGTGGAGGATGACGTTGAATAAACAATGTGCTGGGAGGTGAGCACGAGGAACTTGTAGCGCGGGGACTTTTGCAAATCCTTTCTTTTCTTCAAAGGGCATTCGGGTAGAACAATCTGATTAGAGTCAATGCTCTTTAGATTGAGCTGTTCGGTACACTGGTTTGTATCTTTGATACAATCTTGATGTTTATCTGAAGAGAACTTTCAAACAAAACCAAAAGGGAGCTGGTAGATGTTAGATGTAACAAACGAGTTCCGTGTGATGAACAGAACAGTAAATAAGAAAAACTGGCTATCTACAACATTTCAAAACAATCTTTTTATCGTTATTCAATATTTTAAACTATGCATTTCTTTGGAACTTGAATACATTTTAAGTAATCATTCTGTATTTTTGTTTCAAAAATTTAATTTATAACACTCACATGATTAACGTCTTTAAAAATTCATCAGGCAACCGTATTCTTTACTGAAGTATTTTGTCATCTCCAATAATATATCCTTAGACACGTGTTGAATATAGTAGCTGTTACCAAGAAAACCAGATTCGAACCAACATCATCTATCGATCGTCATCCATCGACCGAAAGGATCTTCACCGAGAGTAAAGGATAAAACAAACCGGGATGTTGAATTTCCATTACCGATTGATGAAACTTTTCCGTCAAATATTTACATACCTGAGAGCACCCACTTTCCAAACGCAACCGGAGCGACCGGATAAAACATGTTATTCGTTCCCTTTTCTGTGTTTATGGGTAAGAAAAATATGAAGGCAAACAAGACTCAACTTACTGTTTCTCGGGTTTTCTGATGGCCACCCTGAGGAAGAAAAAAAACCCACCCACAGTGTTCTTACACCCAATCATTTTGTCTTCATCTCATGGCTTGAAACAGGTTCGCATTCGGTAGCCGGGTAGCAAAAACCCGGAAAAGTTTATCTAATCGCTTGGCTAACGTGAAGTAAATTAATTTTCTTGTTCCCCCCGACCACACGATACTTTTTGTCGTATCTATTGGGGACGATTAAAATAACCACCTTTTCTCCGGTCGAGTCGATGTCGGTGGTTTGGGTTTTTGTTTTTGTCCAATGCTTTCGATTTTGTTTCTGTCAGTTTGATAACTTCAGCTTTTTTGTTCTACCAACCATCCAATTATCGCCCAATCCCCAAGCACATGGCTTCCTTTGGGAGCAGAATAATCCTAAAGCTAACCAATAAGGGGGGAGGAAAAAAAGACTAACACGCGGGAACCCCCCCCCCCCCCGCCCACCTTAACTCGGTAGCACTTGCGACACGAACAGTGGATTAAGTGTGTAAATGCTGGGTGTTTATTTCATAATTCCAGGCTGCCCACTCGGTGCCATGTGTGTTCGCATTGATTTTACCGCTCTGAAGATTTAGAGCTTGTTCAAATGTTGTTCTTTGCGCAGCTTACGTGTGTTGTTTGGGGTGCGTGTTTTCGATTCGTTTTCTCATTAATCCCCACCTGGCTGAGGTTAGTGTTTTGGGGCATATTGTTGCTGCCCGAAAATTAACGGGGGCTAGAATTACATAAATGGAGAAGCAAATGCATTGCGTTATGGATTGTTACCATGCCTTTTTTACAGCTAAAGTGTGTTTTGGTCAAATTGTACAACACACAATTCTCGAAAAGGGGCTTGAAACTGGAGTCCAAAAAGTGGACGCACCTCCAAATGCAACACGGGCTCATAGAACCCAATAGGAATTGAAAATGGGCTTACCCAACCCTAATTGAGTGTGTGCCGAGCCCCCATCGTTTGCAGGTTTCCGGTGGGTTTTTTTTCCATTTTTCGGCCACTGGGCGAACTCAAGCCGCACTGAGGGTGCAACGCGCCGGGAGGAAAATCAATAAACATTCAATTATTCAGCAAACGGATCTGATAGGGACGGAAAAACGATATAGAAAAGAACAAAACTTCCCACCGAACTCCGGAGTAATAAACTCTCCCCCAAATTTGCGTTCAACAGCAGCTCTCGGTGCAACACTCCGATGCTGTTGAGAGGGTCGGACAGTCCCTTGGGGAGATCGCTACTTTAGAAAACAAACAGTGAAAATAAAACCGGAAAAAGCGAACCCATAAAATTAGCCCCACCCGGGGATGGTGGTTTGTGGGTGAACTTGTTACTGGAAGCATTGCCCACCCTGTTTTTTTTTGCTTTCCTCGGTTCTCGTCTGTTTGTGTGCGGAACGCAAACGAGTGGGATTTTACCTTATCGCCCATACTTCTTGGACCTAGGTGCTTTGGTTATCGAACCTTTAGCCAATGATTTGCGCTCGCGTGGAACGTGGAAAGGATAAAAAAGAACAAACACTACACACACAGAAATAAACGATCACATTCAACCGCCAGCAAATAAAACCTACCGCAAATGGAGCCCTTTGGGGACTGCTGATGGGAAACAGTGCAACTGGGTGATCAAGTTCACCTGCAGCTGCATTCCGCGGAAACCATTATCGTTCCTGGAGCAGCAGGTCGCGCACCAATACGGACGCCATTTTTGCATGGACCAGTTTGGAGTCGTTTTTTAATGTGCAATGAGGTGGAGCTTTTTGTGGAAGGATATCGGGTTGCCAGAAACGATACAGCGGACCACTCCTGGAGGGTGGAGTGCGATTAGTTTTACGAGGGATTTCCCCGTTCGCGGGAAACGATGATCCGTAGCAGGCATCGATTTTTTCTAATTGGATGAAGATACAAAATCCTAATGACAGACGAGTTATGGGTTCAATTTTGTTTTGACTATTTATCTGGAACGAGTGTGGACGCTTAATTGGAATTGGATGGAATTCAGATGGTAAAAAAATACTTTTTAAAATGAATAAAAGTTTTATAGAATTTTCATAGAAATTTTCATACAACTTTAACAAATTATGCTTACCGAATGAGGAAAGTTTTGCGAATCACATAATAAACAAAATGAATTTTTCTGACGATCTCTTGAAAACTGTTTTGAACTCATCGCTGCAAACACAGCGATATACCAACCACGGGTTCAAATGCAAAATGGAGGAATCATGACATTTACACAAACAGTCAATTCCTGTTATTTGATATGGATGTTCTTCGGGAATGCCCCTTAATCGAAGCGTGAGTTTACGTATGCCAGAGAAAACCGTAAATTGAAGCTGAATCATGCGGAAATGATTGTTTGATGTTTCACTGAACATTCGCGATAGAATTCCACATACTTTCAGTGACGATGAGCAACGCGAAGTTGATGTAGGCTGTGAGAGGGAAAGAACAAGAGTTTCTTGAATTAACAAGTCGAAGAAGTTGACTTCGTTCAATTCGGCTGAAGTATGAGTACAGCTTATACCTAGAAAGAAGCAGAAGTGGAAGTGGATGTATTGAACTTTCAAGATTTGTTTTCCACTCACCTTGTGGATGATATTTGTGGAATGTTTAACGATTATTTGGGAAATTTTTACGTATTCGGGCTTCCTAGTATCGCGTTTCGGTGAAGTAATGATTAATGATTTGACTTCCAACATTGATTACAGTTGAGCGTAAAAATTTCGTAAAATGGTTGTTCGAGCGCTTTTCCGTGGGAGAGAGCAAATTTTTACTCCATAGCAGGTCTTTTTAATGCCCGTGTAGTGATGAAAATATTGAGCCCAGAGTGATAATTTAGATCCCTGTCATTTGAGGCAATGACGCTCGCAACACCGTGTTCTCATAAACCGTCGGGGTTGTGATGCGGAATGTAGAGCGCCATTTAATTAAGCACATTATTATAATCGTGGGAAACCCGCTTCTCTACAGCTGGAACAAATGTAAACAGGGATGGTCGTAAAATGAACTGAAATGCAAATACGTCAAAGCAAATAAGGCAATCTTCTTTTTGTGTTTACGAAACTGACCGTATCAAAAAGTGATGTTTCGTTGTCAATCATTCAGCTTTCTTTTTTGTTTTCGGTGCTTTAATAAATGCGGTACACGAAAAGATGGTTGTTAAACCAAGAATGAGATGTCCAAAGTTAATACAAATCATGAACTACGATCTTGCTCGTTTCTCCAGATTTTCCCATTTACTTACCAGCCCTTGGTCCATCCGCACTTCCACTTTCCATCGCACCGGAAACGGATCAAACATCAAACGATAGAGAAAAATGGTCGCTTGCTAAACCCGAGGGTCCCAGCGTGAGGTCGGGGAAATGCGATCCCCTTGCCGGGGCATGATTTTTCCTTTCCCTTTTGAAGTCAGTTCCATCCGGAAGAAACAAATCCCGCCGACGGTGGTCGACTTTTGATGGGGACGGATATGATTTGTGTTCCGACAAGCACAACGGTTCAATCGTGGCATCAATCCTTCTCAATTTCGGGGCGGGAAAAAATCGAGTAAAGGGACGGAAGAGGAAAACTCATTTTTCCTCTCCGATCACTCGTCCATTTGTCGAAGCCGAAGCGCTTCCTCGATTGTCAAACGGTGCTCGCTCGATCTACGATGACGACGATGATGATGAATGGGTGGAAAACTTTTTCCCCGGGTCTTTCGAACGAGGGAAAATATTTCGTTGCGAAAAGTAGTGCCCGTACCATCCGAGATTTTCCATTCATTGCGCTCTGTTAGCATAAAAAAGATGGATTTCAAATGTTTACCCAAAGCCACCCACAAACCGGTTGTTTCAGTTGGTAAAATTTGAATTTCTACGATGGAAAACAAAATGAACGATGAGAAAAGGAGGAAAAAGAACCCCACTTTGAACCGCGCAACAAGTGGGTTCATGAGAAAAGTGGTCGTAGTGTTGCGATTTCGCTTTCATTTCCCGGGAAAAATATCGTATCCTAGGTTTTTGGTGGGAGAAATCTCGTCGATTGTAGACAGTTTTCCCCCCCTCTCACCCGATGGCGCAATAAATAATTAAAGTCATCCAGCTCGGAGAAATGCTATTTAATCTTCTCGACACTTGTTGTCCCCCTTTTCCACCGCGACGAAGAAGTTGGCTAAGTTGCTTGGATGCTTCTGTTCGAACCCTCTCCGTAAGCCGCGGGAAAATGAGCCACTCTTATCGCGCGGGACGAACCAGCCAACCCACTCCGCGTGCTGTGGTCTAGTTTGCTTAAGAAGTGGGTTGCTTCGAACACGCAGTGGTTTCGGAGCGAAGAACATCTGCAACGAATTGAACCGTGGCCACATCTTTGCCCGATTGCTCTCGGCGTTGGATCTGGCAATAGTTTTATAATTAATTACGCCCTCCAATTGTGTAGCGGCCTGTATGCTGGGGGGGGGATCATAAATTTAAGGCAGAACCCACCCAAAACGCTGACATTCGTTTTCCCCCGGCATTCACTTTTCGCTGGGCGACGTATGCGATTGATGGTCTTCGGGCGATGTGTTTGTTTAGAATTGGGTTTGTCTGCCTTTGGCACTTTCCTTTCCAATCCGCCGCCCAACAACGGGCGTGAACTTTATTGGGTGCACTGGAGCGGCATAAAACCCACCCGAGTCGCGACTCGCCAATGAACCCGACTCTCCGACGGGACATAATTTCTCCGCCAAATGTGTATACACAATGTGTTCAGACGGAAGCGCCAACAACGCGGCGCACGATCGTTGTGATATCAGTATGGGCACATTAAATTAAATTGCCTCGAAATAAAACAAATGGCGTTGGATGGGTGGCATGGATGTGGCATGGGGCGTAGAGGGGTTATGATTTAATTTGACTAACATTTTCTCCACTTTTTTGGTCGCGCAAGTTTTTGCACGTTGATTAGTCTTTTACGACGAGCAAGATTGCGGCGAATGATGTAGCTGAATTTAAAAGCTATAAATTCAATTGGCATTTTCACAATTTGCCCACTCTCAGCTTTATAGTATTTTTTTTTATGTTGGTGATAGTGTTTTCTTAAATTCTTAGCATTTAAAATTTCAAGGCCAACAGGGTAATTTTCGTTCTGCGTGGTGTCTTTCGTGCAATAAATTGCTATTCCAAATCAAAATAGCACAATGCGATGGGAACTGCACAGCGCTCATAAATTGTTTGCTGAAATAATCTTCGAAAAATCACGACAAAGGTCAACGGAAAAATCCCATTCCATGCCTTGCAGCTCTCGTAGACGTTCGCCATTTTCTACTACTTTTTTCGTAACCAAACCATATGAACCATACATGAATACACAGTTGCCGCCTGACGACGCCATATTTTCTTTATCGCAGGCCGGGGAAAATTCATCACCTGTCACCTGGTTGCATGATTGATCCATTTTTACGACCCCCGCGACCCGGAGACCGTACGATTCGCGAGTCCTCCGCAGTCCGGGAGGTTTTATTTTTTCACAACGGAGCCTTTAAATCGGATACACCTGTGCAGTTGGCCAACACTAAACGAATCGGTTTCATTTACATCGTCAGTAGCTTTTCCGCAGTCGCGTCCACGTGTCACGTGAAACCATTCGCCAAACGGCACTGCGCGGGTTTTAGGGGAAAATTCAACAACAGCCTGAAACGAAATATGGCAACAAAGAGGAACATTCGTTCATATTCAGCCATCCTGCTGATGGGTCGTTTATTTTTTTTAGGCTACCAAATCAAACTCTTCCGTGAATTTTTTTTTCTTGTTTTCGCGCTCCCCTAGCTTCCCGGGGTCCCGATTTAGGAGGAAAATCGTTCAACATGGAAACATATTTCCCTCCGGTTGCTCGTTTATTTCCATTTGTCACCGATAACGTCTTCCGCGTGTTGCAAGCAATACGTTTGAATCGTTTTTTGTTATGTTTGGCAACAGGGCAAGCATAAATCTTCAACCCGACGGGCGGAAAGGGGCAAGCGGTGACTCAATTGAGCACAACATGTCACTCAAGATGACGCCCGGCGGATGAGTTTTTGAGCTTTCCACTTTATCATTTTGTGCCGCTTTAGCCTGAATATTTTGAGTGATTTAACAAACTGAAATCTCAAATGCATTAGGACATTCCGTGATATAATTCACACATTTCGTTGATGAGTAGAAATCGCCGGAGCGCGGATCGTAAATTAAAGTTCAAATGGAGTCGCTTGTAATGCAGTGCGATAAAAGACTACTACCAGCCAGTTGGGTTAACCGACTCGAAAGTTCGTTACAACATCCATCCCTTTGAGGTGGTCGGGCTCACCCTTTTAACAATCATCGCTCTATCATCTGCCGGGCGCTCGGAAACTTTACTCGATCTGATTCGAACCCTCATTTAAATTCATGTCTAATTTTGACCAACCCTTCCTTTTCTCTCCCTTGTCTCTCCTGCAGGTGGCTTTGCGGAACGATAGTGACGTTGATTTGCATCGCACACCGGGTGACCTCATCGGAGCTGAACATATTTGGCGGCCAAGGCATCAGAGGTAAGTGTGACTCAGAACTGCCGGTTTGCTGCCCCAACAAACGATCCCGGCCAGCTTATCGTCGACGTCGATCGGCATCTCACACGGAGGATGGGTGTGAAAAGAAGCCTTGCCCAGTCTCGTCTCACGCCGATCATGTTGGGTTACGCACATAAACTAGGCTTAGCACAGGTTTTAATATGACTGTTGGCGGCTTAAAAGTCATTATGGCATAAAAATAGATTTCGAAGAGGCTTCAAACAATCAACGATGGAGAAGAAAATCATAAAAAGCATTTTGTGAAGCCCCTAGCCGTATTGAATGATTATGTTAAAGTTGCTTCATGCAGATAACAACTTGAAGTTAATGCGCCAAGATGTATGCAATGGACATAACCCCACAGTGGTGTTCGAAATCGAAAGCATGGTTGTTCGAAAATAGATCGTTTGTAACTGTTCAACGCTCTTTTCCAACATCACAAATTTATTAAAAATACTTTCGTGTTTTCAATGATGGCAATGATAATGTTTTCAAAAACAAGATACAACACAATATTCACTTTTTGTTCCAACAACATCAATTCAAAAAACACTATCGTACTATCCATGTAAGACTTCTAATAAGTGTTGGTCTCTCGAACAACCTTTTCCTCCGGATCTAAAACTCACCGGATCAAACTAATCACCGTCGCGAAATGGTATTGATAAGCGAGCTGCTCATCTTTGAACAGCTACATAAATAATCTGTCCGAAGAAGTAATCGGTTTTGTGTTTTGGAAACAATGTTCTAATCCCCTTTAATTCACATTTGCTCTCATTTTAATAACATTAATTTTCTCTTCTTCCTTCTTTATTATAATTGATAAGAAGAATCTCTTTTACAACACACCACGTGACTAAGTAAAGAATTTTCCACTTTTTTCAACCAGATGCACTCGCCGAACGAGATCTGATGGTAGCGATCCAGATACCGCTGCAGAACGGGGTCAAGTTCGTCGATGGACTGGACGGGTTTCCGGCGTTCGGCGTTAGCAGCGAGGCGGACCTGAAGTCACCGTTCCGGCTCATCCTCTCCGACCATCTGCAGGACTTCGCCATCATAGCTACCGTCAGACCGCAGTCCAGCTCCGGTGGTTGGGTCTTCTCGGTCGTCAACTCGCTAGACACCGTGGTCCAGCTGGGCCTGCTGCTCGAACCGACCGCAGCCGGCGACCAGTGGAACATCACGCTGTACTACACCGACGCGAAGCAGGAGCGCGACAGCCAGGCACTCGCTTCCTTCCAGGTGCCGTACGGCAAGAGCTGGATGAAGATGATCTTCAAGGTGCTGCCGGACCAGATCGTCTTCTACTACAACTGCCTGGAGAGCGGTGTGCTCATGGTGAAGAAGGAGCCACGTAAGTTAGTATTCGATACCGCCTCGACAGTGTACATCGGGCAGGCAGGTCCCAAACTGCAGCGGAAATTCGAGGTAAGTACCGGACCAGTTTTTTTATTATCTTTCCCAATGGCAGCCACTTCCGAAGAAAGAAATCATTCCACGCTTTGCTGAAACGACAAGCGGATACCCTCAGCATCCGCGATAAGAACCCGTTCTGCTGCGCACAAAATGTTGGGTTAAGTCCCCTTCAACCCTCCACCCGGTTACTTGGAATGAAATCAAATTTTAATCAAAACACCATTAACAAGCCTTTGAAAGATAAGGGCACGACGCGGCCAAACTTTTGGACAACTCGACTCGTAAAAACAGAATTCACTGCCCCCGGGGGTCCGATTTCCCGGGGCAGTAAAAGGCCCACCCCCTCCCGAAACTCCAGAACCTCCACATTCTAGGAGTGTGCTAAACAACAACCGCAAACTCCGCATCAACCATCCAACCGTTGTACATCTGGCACACGCTAACACACCGAGATTTCGAGATTTTCCGGTGCCGTTTGCCAATGGTTGCCCGGCGCTTGGTGAGTTTTCCGGAGTGCAATGATATTTTCACACCTGCCAGGTGTCAGAGTACGGCCCCTTTGCTAGGTTTTGCTGGAGTGTGTATTAAAATTTCATCGCCTCGCCGTCAGACCACGAGGGAAGGTAACGTACTTGAAAGCGACGGAATGTGCATCCGAAGCAAGGCCGCATCGGTGCGGGTAGCAATTTCCACCAGTGGAGTAAAACTCCTACATTACAACCAATTTTGATGTGACCCAGTTCCTTCTTTTTTTTTCGTTTTAAGTTTAGTTCTTTTTGCAACGATTTGCGAGTGAATAGCAAACCCTGCAGAAAAGAACCGAATGTGCTTCTGCATTCCCGCTTGGTTCCGGGAGGTACCAAAGAAGGCAAGAGGTGTGCAAAAACTAAATCCACTCGACACAAATCAGGTGAAAAGGTTTTTCAACGACTCCCCGGGAACGTCATTTCGCTACTGAAGAAGGGGTTGTGAAAATGTTCCATAAAATGGGAAATTTATATTCATTATCATTCGTTTTTGGGTGCCGAAAGGGATAGAGGGGGACAAATGCCTTGCCCTTTTCCTGCCCAATGGGGTCGGCAACCCAAGGACTACCAATCGCTTTTCGACGTGCTTATTTCGTTTCCGGTTCACAAATTTTCGTACATTTCGCTTTCGTCGTCCGAGTTGATAATTTCGACATTCAACTGGTACGAGGTAGCGTTAAACACGAATGTTCCGATTTTCTTTCCATCCCATATTATTTTCACTCCCCTAATCTTCGACCCGGAACAGCCAAATCCTTTCCAGCCTTTTCCATGGGCCGAACAGTAGCGCCTACAATTAAATGGCCGTATTATTTCAGCAGAACGATTCGCCAACAATCGCTTTTCGTGCGCTTTTGTACTTTAATCACCTTTACTTTGCAGTTGAAAATCCATGGTAAAATGTACAAATCCAAGGAAAACTCAGTGTTACTATAAAGAGTGTGTAGATCAATACTGCTTTAGTGTTTTCATTAAACACAGCAATTCCAGGTGAAAGCAACGTGCATAGGGAAATGGATCCACTTCATCCGATACACGGCAAGTACCATTTCGAGTGCATTCGGAAATTGATCCGCCAACTTGAAACCACTGCCAGATGGCATCCGCACGTTGGTACGGAGCCCTTGTAGATCAATCTCATCGACTCCCTCCGGTGACTCGTATTCACACCAGATGGCCAAAGGGAGTTTCAGAATAGACCTGAGCTCTACCCTGTAGCTTACCGGGCCACTGTTTTGAAGTTCCGTCAACCTTTCCTCTCTTTTCATGTGCACTTAAGAGAACACCGCCTGTCCCTCGAGAGCAACTCAACGGAAAATACGACCTCATAGCCGCGACTTTTTTTCTTTTTAGCCCTGATTCTAACGGAATCGACCTAGTTTTGGAAACCATTTCGCGTCCAGATCGAATTTATGCGTAAGGAAACCCCGTATAGAAGATGTGTTCGTTGTAGTTGGCCCTGGGACCACTATTTAGTCTTCCTCCAATTAACAATCTTTCCACACAACCTACAAAGTCTTGCTAGTGAGCCGTGAGTTGAAAAGATTAGCCCATCGGATCCGCTCCAGTCCATCATCATCATCGTTATCATCGCATTCTTCATCGTCCATGCCAGGAGGAACAACTTTAATCAGACACTCGTTTGTAGAGCAATCATAAGAGCACGTCGTGAAGGAACCAGTCTCTATGGGAAACGTTTATGACCAGTTTTTGTTTTGCGTAACATGATTTTCGTTTAGAATGGTCGGAAATTGCGGAAGAATCTTTATGCGATTCCATCAAATCTATGCGCGTATCTACAAAACTATGTTTAGCCTGTTTAAATGAAACCGAGCTATATTTTTCAAGAACGTTTCCAATGTTTCATCCTGAGAGCATGCAGGCCTTGCATCAATCTGTTTTATTGGCCTGTTAGAGCCAACTCCGGTAGATTTCCACCACGCAACCGTGTCAAGGTTGTATCGGTATCGCTTCCAACCTTTCTCGCTCGAGTTCGGGAAGGACGCAACGCCTAATGAGCGGAAATAAACGGTTCCCGGTAAAAGGTTCAAGCACTTACCAACGGGTGTCCGCCCCTTGAAAGTTGCCCTTCCTCGGTGTGTTTGTGTTACAGGATTTCCGTGGTGTTGCTCTCCGGGCGCTCGTCTGGATTTCGTTACCAAGAAGACGACCACTTAAAGGTAATCCCTTCCGAAGCGCACCGAGACATCATTAATGTGACATTATCTTCGAAGAGCGGTACTTCGTATGATTCTAATCCTCCAAAGTCTTTCGAGGGTTCAACCATTCACGAAGGGAACGATGGAACGAGTGTTTAATGGTAAAACGTCTTCGAAAGAGTTGTGGCTACGAACGTCTCAGTCGTTCTTGGATGTGGTTTGATGAATGTCATTGCAAATAATACATCACAGGTATATGAGACTTGTTCCAACCTCTTCCGAGGAAGTGTCCTGTGAAGCCAATAGACAAACAAACGCCTCCGCATGCAAATCTTGTGGGAAAATACATTCCAGCACGAGTATCGAGCGGGGAGCTGTTTCTTCGTATCGAATCAATTTATGTCGCTTTCGATGGAACCTAGACGATGGGAAATAATATCAACCAGCTGAATAGACAACACTGTACGGTTGCAATCACATTGTACGCCTTGACATGTGCGACAGCGTCAATCTCCACCCATTCCTTGACGTCAAATTACACCAATCAACATGCCATTCAGTCGATTGGAACGCGCTGTTGTGTGTCCTTCGGTATCTTCTCTACTGAAAATACCTGGAACAGAGCTGGTTACGGTTTCTTAAAATCGGAAAATCTTTGTACACAAATAGAGCTCACGAGAAAGGAGGAGAACTCGAAAGCTGTGTCGGTTATCGGGGTCACATGGAATGTACTGACACCGTGCGGCTGCATCTCATATGCACTGCATGCATGAACGGATCTCAATTGGAAGGAAATTTGCAATCTTTCGAAACATCAACCAACCAGCCCTAACAAACTGCCCGACAGGTTTGGATAAATAGGCGAAAAGCGACCTGAGAGACACGAGCCCAATTCCCAACGGAGCGACAGATTTGTAGACCTCCGGAACTCCGGATTGTACCGAGCGGACCGGGTGGGTTGGCGAAGGTTGCACGTTTTGCATAATTCATTTTTCCCGCCATTAGGTACTGTACATGCCGTTCGAGTCGTTCATGGAATTTCGCTTCCTACATCCGCTCCCAAGGAGGTGATGCAACGGCGCACAGAGAAGAATCGGTGCACCAAGAAACTTTAAATTCCTGATGCACGAACATCTTGCTCAGCAGAAGTTGTATTTAATTTTCCCGAAAAATTTCACCCCCCGAGGGTCGCGGGGAAAGGTGGAACATGCTACAACACGCCAAACTTTGGATAAGTTCCCATTCCATGGGGGGAAAGTTTTCGCCGAGGAGAGGAGCACCTTTTCCACCTGAGAGTTGCTTTGGTTTGCCTGTCAATATTTATTATTCATGCGACACGCGAACAATGTGGATGCAAAGCAAAAGTCTTACATTCCTACCATAGTAGGCATGGCTTTATATTACTTACGAGAACTTTTCATTTAAGCCAGTATAAAAGCAGAGTTGAAAAAAAGTGTTGCAACATTGTTGAATAAAATTTAATACATTTTTTAAAGCAAATAATCAATTCGAATGGATTAAAATATTAAATTGTATGAATAATTTATTCTGCATCCTTTACTACCGATCCCGAATATTCGAGAGCTGCTCCCATTCAGCAACACCGATGCAGGCAAGCGGGAAATTCGCTCTTCCGTTTGCTCTCGAACACGCTTATTATCGGCCTCATCATCTAGCGTCATCAGCGTAACGGGTTTTCCGATGCAGTTTTCCCGTAGCCACAAGGCATCATCGCAAAATGTTCTAATCTCCCGCGCGAAAGTGAACGAGCGAGCCGAACCGAAAGTATTCTAAGCGTCCTGCGAAATGGATGCCATTTATGCTTTAACTTGGGAGAGTAAGTTTAGGCGGGGGTTGGAAGAAAAGTACATTTCCCAAAGCAAATACTTGCTCGAACGTATGCACCAGTTTATCCGCTCGAATTTTCCCCCTTATTAGCTCCGTTCACCCTCCTGTCGAACGTCAAAGCAAAGGGAAGTACCTTATTCGACCTGGAGGAGAGCCACTGAGGAATGCCAATATTTTCCACCCACGCCATCGCGAAAGGACACCAGCCGGGAGTTGGGGTAGAAATTATGTTGCGTCCTCAAAGTGCCACGCCGTTTTACCTTCGGAGTGGTATGGGGACAAAATAATATGATTTACGACGGGGAGGGACGAAAAAAAACGAGCCACCTTCGCGACGCTCGTTATGGAGCACTTGATCTTGGGCTGCTTTTCCGACCAACCCCGCCATGCATCACCGACCGTTGGGATAAATCATTTTTCACATTGCTGAGCTATCGTTGCTTATTTTCAACCCCACGCTAGTTTCATCTTTCGCGCCATAAGAAATCGTACCGATCCAGACGCTGGGGAGTATGATTTAGGAGGTATAAACCCTCCCCCCGCGTTCCAGCATCAACGTCTGGATTATTCATTAGCCCACCGTGGACTAAGTGGTGGCAATTTAGTAGCCAATTTGCGCCAACCAGGACGGCGCGCTTCGAAGGTGGTGGATAATAAACTCCGACGTCGATTACCTGCAGAAATCCTTGCAGCTGATCGATAAACAATAGCAAGATTGATGGCATATTTTCGCGAGAACGGATGATGGAAGAGGACTTACTGAGAGGCACCAGCAAGCATGCGAGACATGTTTCAAATTGATGAAGATAATTATAAACCGTTTTCGAAAAAAATCAATTCGATTTAATCAATTCGTCTTTAAAATTTCCCTTCACAAGATTGAACTTTTTAATACTTTAAAGCTTTACTCTTTTGTAGAACTTTTCGTACATAAATACGCATGTAAATGATCTCATAAAGACCGTTTCAACATTAAATAAGCGAACTTCTATTCCACCGCTCGCGCTTGCATCAAGCGAAATTAAATTGACTTTACCGCTGCCAATTTCCACTTATCGACCAATAAATGTCAACTTCATTGCCAGCTCACGGAACCTCATCGTGTTCGATCGTAAAAAGGCGCACCCTAAAATAACAACAAAGAAAAAACCCAACTTTCACCTGCAACACGTCTAGCGCTGTTCCCGGTTCGCACGACAATTTTACACATCCACACACACACAGACACCTAAACTTTTCACCGATTTTATCAGGGACGCCGAATCTCAACGTGAGGCCATTGCCACAAATCAATGAACGGCAAATCTTATTCAAAGTAGCAACAGATAAAATTCTCCACAGGCACACTCAGGATGGACCGAAAGAAGGGGGGAAAAAGGGAGCTGAGGTGTGGAAGGCGGTCGGAAATGGCTACCGTCGATCCCGGGCGTTCGGTCCCGTTCCCGCAAATAGGCGCACCGGCTTTCCACAATGGAGCTATCGGGAAACCCATCATCGTAACGCCATTAACGTAACGGTTTACCTTTCACGTTTATGCGCTTTCCCGCTTCGGAGGCTGAGCTAGGCGGTGGGCCGGGGCCTTTTTCCCCCCTTTCGAAAGCACCATCACTATGGGATCGAACATGGTACCGAAGTCTATCCATTAGGGCGACAACAAACGACAGGACGTAGTAGTGTTCGGTTCCTTCCCCCATGCGGAGGGGTTTTTCTGCTTTAAACGATGACGTCACCGACCGGTATTATGCCGGCAATACCGACGCCATCTACCCTCCGCCCTTTTTGGCCTACATTTGGCCTGCCTTCGGGCCGTCACAACAAGCGTCCGTCGCTGCACACGAACACGAGTGTGGAAAATCCTGCAAAGCACTTTGAAAACATTGCCCCACACTTTCGTATTGCATAACATTCACACGGGGAAAATCTGCTACAAGTTTGAAGCACATGCGCAGATGCTTCGGTTAGTCGAGTTTTCCGAGGACATGCTCCCGTTCGTAGCAGCTCTCCTTCCGAGCTACAGCGCCACTCGTCGAGAGGACGGAAAATTCCGACAGTTGCGAAGGAAACGATTTTTTTTTCTCGTTGGAATGAATTGAGCCAATCTGTTCCCCTCCTCGCCTTCGGAGGGGTTACTGATAAGAGCCGGATGAATTCCGTTAGCGCAGGACGAGCGTGAAAATCGGTTCACGCGGTTCGGGTCGCGCTCGGGCGCTCGGGTTTTGTGTCGGGACGAGGACACCAACAACCGTGGCGCAGTTTAGGGCCACTTTGGCCACGTTCGCGAACACTCCGGGCGGACCCTCAGTTTGCTGGTGGCCCGCGATGAAGTTGCACGTACTGCTTCTGCCGAGTGCGCGTCCCGTGGCCGTCGTTACCGCCGCCGTTGCCGTCGTTCGCCGTCGCCGTCGTAGTGATTGTCGCGCCGCGTTTTCCGCCCTAGCGGCAACAGCAGCAACAGCAGAAACCCGCCCGTTGCTCGCTCGCTACCGTTCGATCGATTTCGGGTCGGTGTCGTGAATTTCGGGAAGGTTCTCCACTGCAGCAGCATCTCTGCAGCACACATATCACACAGCAGCCGCACGGAAGCATATCAAAAGCGAGCGGAAACATATCGCAGCAGGCGCTGAGGAAGTGAGTGCTTGACGGACCGCAAAGCGAACGCCGAAGAATTTTAAACCAGATCCTCCCTATCGCTCCTTTCGGGGGGTCTATTTTCGTTCGCAAGGCCGTATGCTTTCGTGTTTCGTTACTCCAAACTTACGAAAGTCAATCATATCTGATCCACTTGACAACGCGTCTTCCAGCCTCCTTCGGTCGAGGTGGAAAACCAGCGCATCAAAGTGCTCTGGTGGTGCGAGTCAGTCTAGTTCGTTCGTGCACGTGCACTCCACCGGACGCGCGGACACATTTTCCCGGTGCCGGTTTCGTGAATCGATCCGTTTCGTTCAGGTGTTACTACATATTCGTGAACCTAAGTGCAAACATCAAAGCAAAGGTAAAACGGAAAGATACCTTTCTTTTCCCAAGGTGGAATGCCTTGTTGATCCTTGCTCGAGCAGGGAAATTTGTTCAAACACCCCGCGTGGTGTTGGGTGGAAAATAAAAACGACCAATGCAAGAAGGAAAAGCGCCCGCAGCACCTTGCCGCACCTGTCTGCCTTCGCGGTGGGACGAAAATAAACGAGGATTATATAATTACCATAATTGAATACAACACCACGCTCGTACCCTCAAGGCGTGTGTGTGTGTTTTGTGCGTGGGCGTGCGAAGAAAAGCAACATCCTCCCCTCGGAAGGGAGCCGCTTTTCCACGTGCCCGAGGGCGACCTACATGTGTACACGTGTCCCGCGAAAGTGATCGGACGTGTGAATGTGTGGTTTTGCAATTTCCTTTTTTACGAGCTGTGAAGGAATTTTTCGGTTCCGTCTGACCGGAAACGTGCCAGCTGACGCGGGCGCGTGTGTGTGTGAGTGTATTAGGTAGCTTGTCTCGTGGCGTATCGTGTCACCTTCACGCGCCAAAACGCCAACGTACACGTGTGTCTCTGACCGTGGGCCGATTTGGGAAAGCTGGCCTAGTGGAAAAACGAAACCACACGCGGGTCATTGCGGGTGCGGTTTGACGACCTCATTGTGGCCGCAGGCAAATCGCAAACGGAGCTCGGGAAACGGGAAACGACACGGCACCGAGGCGAACAAGAAAACCGAGAACCAAACGGGAAAACATAAAGAACAGGTCCTTCCCGCGAGCGAAGCACGACATTCCAAGCCGGTTTAGGGGCAAGTCGTTCGGCGGGAAAATACTGCCGCTAAGAGAGAAAAGCGACCGCCAGACGTCGCGAAGTGCGAAACGATGCTCGGTGATTTATGACTCGCCCGCTCGGTGTACGATTACGCCATTCCGAGTTTGCTGGGGAGTTTCCACGGGTTTCCTCTTTGCCTGCGTTTGAGCTTCGTCGACGCCCTTCGGAAAAGCAACTACCCTAAAAGGAAACCGGGTAGCTTACCGCCGTGCGTACGTCGGGATCGGGTTGCCTGCAGCAAATGTGTGATAAAACTTTGCCACGGTGAAGCACCGGGAAAACTTCAAACCGGAGCGGTTTTGAAATCGAAAACCGTGTCACAACCGTTTCGGGCGCTTTTCATCGGTTTTTCCTTCCTTCCAACGACCAGTCGCCACCAAAAATTAACGATCGATCGCTCGGCCGTATTTGCAAAAGACGCTCGTAATTTCGAAAAAGGGATCGCGAGAAACTTTTTTCCGAGTAGCTACCGGAAAAGCTACACATAACGTCGCGTCGTTCGGGTTTGTCGTGTTTGTGTGTGCGAGCGTGTGTTTTTTTTTGTATTTCGCGTGTGGCATAAATAAAATTACTGCAACCGTTTCGTTTAACGACTCACGAGCTTCTTTTTCTCTGACCTTTCCGTTTTTCGTAAAGAAACAACAGAAAATACGCAAACACGGGCATGCTCAAAGCAGGCCGGCAAAAAATCAATACGTTCTGTGATAGAAAACAAATTAGATGGAACGCTTTCGTGAAACGGAGCGATCGTTAGAAAGGAAAAGGAAAGGATCGAAGGATAAGCGTTACTTTTAATTGTTCTGCCCCGGGGCAGTGTCGTTGGTTATTGTTCGTTTGTTGGTCGTCACGGCGTCGCCGGGCGAGATAAAGAGTGTTTAGTGCGTGTTGTTTTTGGGAGGGAAAAACCGCGGAAAGAATACGCGCCCATCGTGTGACTAGCATTGCCTTTATTTCCTGCCACCCGGTTCGTTCTACAAAATATAGCCAGGGCTGCAAGAGTGTGTTATCTTAAGAGACCACTTTCGAGTTCTGGTGGAAAGATTGTGGCTCCTTGTGGAAAACACAACAAGGCACACGCCCTGCCGGCAAAACTGTCGTGTTTGGGTCGGTTCCATTTTTCTTTTCGGTGAAATAATAATTAAGTTATCAGAGCGGTTATACTCTCTTATCTCCCGTGCTTCCCCTTACCGAACGGGTCACGGAACACGCCAACAACACGGGAGCTGGTCGCGGGCAGGAAAGGGAGATAATTTATACCAATCCCTTCGCTCCGCGTGGCGGAAAACCCACCCCGCGTGGTGGAACCAACCATTAATTATATCGCTACCGGACGGACGGACGTAGAGTGTGAGTGTTCCGGAGGATAGTCGCGTGGAACATTTTCAAACCGCCAGCGAGGGGCCACCGGGGAAACTAGCGCTTCCCTTGTACGCCGGAAAACCGGCCACCCCAACCCAGGACGCCCCTCAGGTGGGAAATAGGGAAGCAGCTTTAACTTTATTGCCGCGCAGCATGAAAGCTCATCAAGTGACGATTGTTTACCGCTGATTTCCGGGCGAAAGTGCGAGTGTAATTCGGCTGGAAGGGAAAGGAAACTATCCTCGCCCCGATAGTTGTGAGTTTCCCACGGCCGGGTACGGCAACGTTCTGGTGTTTTGGCGCAATTGCGCTTCCGTGCCGAGTATCATTTTGCCCGGAGCTGAATGGTGTCCGCCGTAACACCAAACAAATAAACAAAGCTTTGGCACACGAGCAGTTTGGGGTTTGGTGAGAGGAAAAACTATCCGAATAAACTGAAAACTGAGGTAGGAAGAACAACAACCGTACCGCCCATCGGAAACGGTTCTTCTGCGGGAAAACACACATCAACACAGAGTATTTTCCGAGAGATTCTCGTAAACACGGCGTGTACGCACTATCGATTGAACACACAGAAGCACGTTCTGTGGGCTTTTCCCATCCCTGCACCGGTGCAACGGTATCCAAATAGGATAAATGGGTCAAAGAAAGGTGTATTAACGTGTTAATCAATTAATGCATTAATCACGGATTGAGTTTCCAGTCCGTGAGGAAAAAAGGATAGCATCAGGCGTTGTGTTTGCGAATCGTCATGAATGTGCCGGGTTTATGCGTGTGTCACTGAAGTGAAAAACAGCACATATGTTCCTCGTCGTGGAAGGAATCTAGCATGAAAAACCGGGGAGAATAAAGGAGCGCACTTTACGTGTTTCGCGTGTCCGGTTTTCCACGTGGCAAACCGTGTTTTTCGCGTCTCGTATGAAGCGGTGAAGTGACCCCATCTGTGGTGTAGCAGCTGATCGGAAGCATATCAAGAGAAAATATCACAATTTTCCTATCCATATCGGGCTCGGTGATTTTGTGCCACGGAGAAGAGCAAAGGAAAGCATATCCTGGAAAACATCCTATCCGGTCGGTGTAATTTTTGGTGTACGCACTTTTGTGTGTGTGTGTGTGTGTGTGGGCGACCTTTAGTAAGATTCCCCGAAACGTTCTTTGTCCGCAACAACTCCACCACCATCATCATCATCATTATCCTCATCAACGCCAGCATAATCTCGGATGGTCACCCCGGGTCGGCTTGAAAAGCGACTCCAAAAAGCAGCAGTTTTAAATCAACCGCACCGCAATCAGGAACGCCACGCGCCCCCGCCACCCACCCCTCCGCCATGGCGATGGTAGTTTCTGGGCGGGCGAAAGCCGTCATTGTGGCGTTCGTGTGCTTCTTCCTGCTCGGCATCGTCCTCGTGACCGGCTCGACCAAGGGCTGGTTCGTGCCGATGCGCTACAGCGAACGGGTGGCCGCCCGGGTTCAGGTAAGGCTCGGAAAAACCGCGCACCTTCACACAAACACACACACACACAGGCTCCAGCAGCAGCAGGTTTTGCCGGACGTCCGGATCGTCTCGTACAAACCGGGTCGGTGAGGAAGACCCAAATTAAAGCCCATCATGGGTGGGATGGATTTAATTAAAGTTCTTTTGATGTGGGCCCCCTTTCGCTCCGTTCGACTGGATGCGGTGGAAGCATTCCGTGCGCTCGGAGGCTCCCGTACAGCCCGTCGGTTAGCTTGGGACTTTCCCACTCGGGTGGAAAATGTCTCCGGGAAACCGGAATCCCGCTGGGAGGATGGGCTTCATCGACATCGTGTGTGCCTTTTGATTCCCGTTGAAGGTGTGTTCGAGTCAATGGTCGCTTTTCATTGTAGTCTTATGTAGGCAAATAAAATGCAATGCAAAGACATTCCAAACTACTCTTTTTCTGTTCGCTTTGATTTCGAAGATGCAAAAGAAAATGCATTCTTCAGGTAAAAGCTCAAAAACGTACGAATACCGGGGAACTATTTTTAAAAAGAAAACCCTTACTCTAGAGATCCAATAAACGGAAACATCAACACAATTTCCCTTTATTGTGAAATACATCCTTATGAAGAAATTTCCCAACGTGAAGGCGATGGGAATAAACTTCAATCAAATCTACCAGTGGTTTCGCTTACTTTCGCTGCACAAACGATCAACAAAGAGTCACCAGCGTCCTCAAAGTCCTTTTTCTCCATTTCCCTATGAGCAGGTCAAACGAGCGATTTTCCCCTCCCGGACCTAAGTTCTCAGAAATATCGGTATCATTAAATTGTTTCCGGTTAAACGTCCACCCATTGCCAACGTCGGCTCTCGCAACGACTATTATTCTTTCCCGGAAAACCGCAGTCAACCTCGGGGTTGATTTTCTACCTTTCCCCCCCCCCACTGATAATGGTTTTTCGCTTTGGTGGAATAATTTTACTACTTAGTTTAAAATCATTTTGTTCCAGAGAAAGGGGCTCGGCATTGGCGCAGAGTCTCTTTTGTTTTCACGAATATTTTGATCCCTCACTCGATACAAATTTGAAAGCACCATTTTTCCGTACCAAGCTTTCTGCTAAGTTCGTCAACATGGGGAAAATCCATGATAGGATTAATATCCCCAATAACTTAGTGAAGGAAACTAGGCAAAGTGAATTGAAAGCTTCCGGATCTAGGATTATATTATGGAAGTTATCTCGTTCGCACTATCGCCAACGTTGATGCGTTTTGCTGAGTTGACGAGGTCCTTCGAACGATCGTTAAATTCGATAAATCTCCAACGCAATAATTTACGATCAAACGCTTACCCTTTCGCAAAACCATCGACCGCGCGGACCGAGCTCTCGACGGCTAATCATTGCTAATTAACCCACTTCCGTCGGAGCCTCCCGAGTGGCTCCCGTAGGAAAGGGATATTTTTCTCGCCCTTGACGGAGCAGAGACTTATCATTCATCTCCTTTCCCCTTCCGAACCTCGTTCCGGGCTATAGAAGAAATGATGATTCATCGCTTGGGTCCCGGGTTTGCCGGTTATAAAGCAAACCCCGGCTCCGTTTGGGGTAGATGTAATTTAATTTATACCATAACAAAATTATCCTCTTATCTTTAATTCAAACACAAAAATCACCATCAAGGGCCAGCTGCTCCTGTGCGATGGCGGAAAGTCCCTAGCACCCGACCACCCCCAGGACGTTAACGAACGATTCCGGGATCTAGGCGGCAACGAACGTCAGCACAAAACTCGGTTCGCTTCGAAGCGCATGGTTAAACGATCCCGAGCCACAAGCACGACGAAGATACGGGTCCTGGTCAGCATCGGTCCGATCGGGCTGGAGCTCGAGATGAAGAAAAAGATGAAAGCCAACGCCAGGAACGCGCTGTAATTGAAGGGATTCTAATTTCAAAGAAATTCCTTCATCTTCTCGTCATTGCGTGGTGTTTTATTATATTTCTTTCTCTTCTCTGGAATGTCCCGCATCATAAGAGGATCAGCGGAATTCCTTGAGCGGGGAGTCATCGGGGAAAAGCGCATGATTAAACTACACTGGAAGTAACGGTACGAATCGTTCGCGTCATAAATTGCGCAGAAGTACTCGCGATGTACGTCGGGAAAACGATCACGTTTCCCAAAGAAAAATAAAAATGTTTCAAGTATACATTTACTTTCAAACATGGCACGGGTTGAAGGATTTCATTGGAGCACAAGAACGCTTCGAAACATGCCAGCATGGTTTAATATGAATGGATCCAGTTTCTGCAATCGGCAGTTTTCCACTGAAATGAGAAACAGGTTATTATGTTGGAATGCTTTTATGTTATAAAAAGTTGCTTGATTTTTTAAAAGTAAGTTTATCTGGAACAATATACTTCTAAAACAATATCCTAAAAGTGATCGAGAAGAGACAAAACATAAAATCCTTCCTAGGATTTTCAAACCCAGCTATAAAGTTCATTCACCCTGTACTGAGAACAATCTATCTTAGCGCACCGCATGAATCATCCGAGCGAACTCGAACATAAAAGATGAAATAAAACACATTTAAACACATGTTTTGCTGCCCAACCATCCGAATCGTTCAATTTGTCGATTAGCAATCGGGAAAGAGCACCGAGAAAATATCGATTAATTTTCCAACTCCAGCACTACGCTACTACGCTGGCCCTTCCGGCAATCGGGCAAGCTTTTACGCCGAGTGGAGTTGGAAATTGCTGTTGAATTCTTCATAACATGATGCTCGAGTTTTCCGGCACCGACGTCGGAGGAAGGAGGGGGAGTGAACCACAGACAGTCCAAAAAAAAGGCCCGGCACGTCGGACAATATAACAAACAAAAACCCCGAGAGCCAGTCAAGTGCACACACGCACGTTGTCAGTGGAAAAGCGCGGTCCGAACTGTACTCCGCGTGGAAATTGATTCGATGCGCACACACACGCAACACCCGAAACCGAGCACAGTGCATCTAAAAGTGTTCCCAAACTTGTTCGCTTTTCCGGCGTATCGGTTCTCTGAACCGGTGGTCGGCGAGTGCAGGGCGAGGTTCAATGCACCACCACTGACTTCCTGGGAAAGCGGTAGTTTATCGCCAAAAACCCAGAGACACAACCCACCGGAGCATCCTTTTGTGCCGGGCGCGGGATACTATTTTCGGCGTACTCGGACGGAAGGACAAACAACCCGATGCCGGTGCAAAAAGCCGTTTGCTGAATTACTCATCGGCCGGGGGAAAACTGTCCGGCCAGCCTTTTTGACTAAATGAAAGCACTTTTCGAAACGGACGGGACTCGTTGGCAAACTGTGTGGCCAACTGGTTCCGATGCGATCGAACCCGGGCTCGGCGGTGAAGTGGTTCTAATCTACTTAAATGGCCGCGTTTGGACTAAATGTCGAAGTCGGACTGAACGGTTTTCCGATTCGAATTGTGGAACTGTTTTCAATATGGTGGAGGATTAGCAAATAATCGCAATACTCTCCCGGAAAAGTAACAGTAAACTAACAGAAAAATGGCAGGGAAAACTGTGCTGCGTCACAAAATCCATCTTCTAGTTGCAACAGATTATTATCGCATTATTTTCAGGGATCAGGCCATCCTTTTGGGTTAGCGTTATTAATACCGTAAACGATTTTATGGATGAGGTTTCCCTTTTCCCGGAAAGGCCTTCTAACAACGGTTCTACCCAACCACAGCAGCGCATAATCAAATCCAGCAACACCGGACCGATATCTGCTGGCCTGAAGTAAATAAACGAAACGTCGGTAAGCCCACTCGTGGAAACTTTAAAGCAACCCAGCTTCCAGCGGGAAAAATGGCCTGCGGTCGAGTTCGTGCCAAGCCTACCCTTATGGCAGTGTTTTTGTGTGGAAAAGTTTTCTCTGCCTCTCTCTCTTTCTTTCGGTTCTTGGATTACCCTCCAGGGACCTCCTAACAGTGTTTCGTTTCGATCTTGAGGAATCTACCCCCCCTGGTGAAAGTATTCACCCAAAGTCGACACGAAAACTGAGAGACACCAGAGCAAAACCGCAGGAAAAGCGAGCCCTTTTTCTGCTCGATGGCCCAGTGTGGCTTCCACGTCCTCCGCGGATGAGTGTGGTGTCTCTTCGTGTGTGTGTGTGTGTAGTGGTTTTCCTCGGGTGACACAGAGGGTGCAAAACTTCCACAAAACGCCCGGATGGGGAAACAAAAATTCCTAAACATACCACCACACGCGTCTCGCTTTTTCGAGGAATTTGCTATCTTCCTGCGGGTTGGAAACTCCCCCCCCCCCCTTTTTCCACCGCAAACAGCACACCGTGACCTTGGGTCAGTTTCTGTTCCACTTCGTTCTTCATCACTTTAGCACGGTGAAGGTTAGCAGCGCTGACCGCTATTAGATTGCGGTTGCCAAACACCCGAACACCGGAGATCCACTCATTCCGAGAGGAAGATGAAAGACGAAGCATTTGAAATTGATTGTGCGAAGGACCACTACTCGGTGAAAGATGTTCACAGCTCGTCCGCTCGGGCAGCAGAAAACAGATGCTTGTACGAGGAGATCGAAGAAGGAAAAAAGGACCCGATCCGGAAGCGTAAACCGTGTTGATTGATGCGGAAAACGAGCGAAGGAAAGAATGGAAGGGAGATCGGTTTTAAAGCTGTTCCACTTGCTTTCAGTAACGGAAAAGCCATTCAAGTTCGTCGAAGCGAAAGATGCCGAATGGTTCATCAGTTCGTAAATTGGCAATGTGTGAGCATTAAGTGAACCGATCCATCTCTACACGCTAGAGCAGGCTAGAGCATCAATTTACAAATATTGGTGGTACCGATTCTTCCCGCGCAAAACAGGATACCGCTTTTTCCGAACAAAACATCTTGCACAGTATTGGTAATTTGCCACCAGTAAGCCCTCATCAGTCGGTTTATCAAGGGTGGAAAGTGAAAATCTAAATGTTTTCCTTTCGCCTGCGCGGTGCCACACACCGGAAATTGATTTACCTCCCGGACCTGCAAACCCAACGTTTACCCTCCGGCGTTGTCGAAGCCATTTCAGCCTGTTTTTACTACACGTTCAGCTTCGACCTGTCCTGGGAGGCGGTTGGCGATAACACCAACCAAAAAATGTGAGGAAACCACTTCGTTCACCGGGACGCAAACGTCTTCCATAAACTTGTGCTTCCTTCGGTCCGCTAGATTGCCCCCGAAAATCAAGTCGCTCTTGTCGAAACGCTGCTGGAGGAAAGCATAATGTAATCTCCACCAAATATTGACTTTCACCGCAAACGTATCCGGGCGCGCTCGATAATGGAGACCTGCCCGTGCTTTCCCGTGCCGAAAAGCTGATAAGATTGTGGAAATCATGTTTTCCTGTCCCCCCCTCCCAACTATGGAATCGCCGCTAAGCCGTTAGAGAATTTGTGTGCGTGGGTGGTTTGTTCCCCTCCTCCCACTCATCACGTCTGCCGTGAAAATAAGGTTGTTTTGATCATTTCCGTTTGTTCACGCTACGGTTGGCAGCGGAGATCACAGTAGGCGACAAAGTTTTGCATAAGTAGGGATTAGGACGAGGTTTTTGCTCCACGAAAATTTGATTTTTTATGGGATCGTAGGAAATTTTCGAACAATGAATAATGTAACATCTTTTTTGCAAAAATGTTCCCATTTACTAGGCGATCTAATATTTTCTTTTCCCATTTTGTTTACAATGTCATACTGAAACAGTTTGCAAAACGACCTTACAAACAGTCCTATGAAATCTTCTTGATCCTTGTTTTTTTTTATTAAAATGGGTTTATATTTTTTCTCGTCCATAATATACATCTCCATCACGGAGGAGAACAAAGAGTAATATTTTTGGTTGTCAATTTATATACGGTGGTCCATTCGGAAATCCATCACGAATCGATCGATCCCGAGCATCGGGGCAGAGTGCAGTTCAAACAACTCGATGTTTTCGGTGCAAAAGTTTAGAAAAAGGAAAACCATTTTCGCTCCACAACAGCAACTCGGGTTCGGCTGTGTGTACATTTATTACTCTCAAGCTCTTCAGCGCTTCGTTTTACCCTGTTTCGGTAGAGCCAGTTCCGTGTTGACCGACAAATTTGGCTTTCGCCTCGTGTTTACTACATTTTTCCTACCGCACATTTTTTTCGAACCCCCAACAGAAAGGAGTGAAATATTTGAGATCATATGAAAGAGAAAACCTATCTCATTATTCATTCGATGATGGCGATGATGCTGACGATGCTACCGGACTTTTTTTCCTTTCGGCCCGGGATTTGCTATCGGTTTGTTTTCGTCCTATTAGTTGCGCAAGCTGACTGAATTATTCAGCCGTTATTTGGCTGTGAATTTCACGTGAAAAATGGATTTCCAGCTGATAAATCTGATTGAGTGACGCTTTCTTGTCCGGGTTTTTGTTTGTTCGAATCGCGTTCAGCGAGCGGCGAGCAAAACCATTGCATTTTGCTACCAGCGTAAGCGTAAACCGTAGAAGGAAAGGCACGGGAAGTAAATAAAAATATAAACCGGGAACAAATGCTGTACTAAACGATTCACTTTCTGCTCCCGAAAGCGCGATTTCGGTCTTGGCCAGCTGATGGCAAACAGCACAAAAACCATGTTCGCAAAAAAACCTTCGACGAGTGGAACTGGCATTCATCTACTGTCCGAGGGCGTAAAAGTTTGTAAAAAAAAACAGTTAAATGGCCTTACTTTTGCTTGTCATTTTTAACTTTACTTGAATCTTAACATGAACCAATTATGATATCAATTCGATTACACCGGACCAATCTTCACACTTGCATGTTTTAATTTCATTTTTCACTTTACTAATAATAAATATTTGTTTAAAGCCACTTCTCCGCTGATTTTCCGAATAAAAACTATTTAAAACAGCACAGGCAACGAGCGGTGGTTTCATATGATTTATTAATGTTCATGACGCTTGTAAACTATTTATGGCGTCATAAACCTAAACAACGATCGACTAACGTTTTTTTATGTGCAAGGATTCCGCGAATTTTTAATGCGAACCCCGTGATGCATGCAAACTTTGTGACGCATTAATGCGCTTGACGTTTTACAGCACTTTCTAGTCCGTTTGTTTTTTTTCTGCTAAATTCCCATTGAACAATTTATTCACTTTACCCGGACGACGTAGGGCGGTGACGTTCATTAATTGAAAACGATTCTAAAACTAATTTTAACCAAAGCACGCCAAACGCGACGCACGTGAAGCGTTTGCAACAACCACCGCTAACCAAACGTAAATTTTCCGGAGCGCACACACGTTGTAGCAGCGTATAAAAAATGGAACCCAATTATTTATTCCCACCCATTTCCGGCACCGCAGGACACCCTTACCTTAGTGGGACCTTTTTTTCCTTTCCCCCCGCGCGCAAGTAAAATAGAGTTCGTGGAAAAAAAACATTACGTGCCCCATTCGACGAGTGACAAATAACGAAGTGTTTAATGGAATTCTTTACTCGAACATTAGTTGAAAAAATGGAGTTTTTCATTTGTTCCCCGCCTTCCTAACCCCCCACCAAAAAGGGAAATGAAAAACGGGCGTATGCTAATGCTTACCCGCTTGCGTGCTCGAGAAAACTGCATATCAAGCTGTTACGGCACAAGCCTTTTTCCCCCCCGGGGGTTTGCACGGATTTGGAAAGGAAGAAAGTCCCACGGGAGTACTAGTCACAGAAATAAAAGCCTTCTCACAACCAAAGGTTGTGCGTGGGAATGCCGACCGAGGGAAAAAGGTTACTTTCAATGCACGCCCCGCTAATGAGCTTGTGGATGTTACGATTGTTTTCTTACTTTCTTGGCCCCAGGGTTGTTGTTCTACCTTTAATTTGTGCCGCCGTCCGCTAATTGGCTGGTAAGGACGCCATTACAATGCGTAATCTGTGTGTAACTGGGTGTTAACTTCCCTGGTGGGACAATGCGCGTGTTTACTTTTACTTTCGTGTGATTTTTCTGTACGAATTCATGCGGATTTTCAAGCGTTTTCTTTTGCTGCTTGTGTTGCTTGGTTTCCGCATCCTTATCAACCTCTTCAAGCATAAAAGGAAAAGGATTCCATAATGGCTTGTTTTGGTCATCTGGTTGAGAAACAAAGCCGTCGGAATATTACAACCGAACTTGTAGTCGTATCGATCTTAGAATGGAAAACTGTAAAATAAACAAACAAACAAAATTGGAAAAAGAAATCTCACCCAACAAAGGTGTCCCATCAAATACTCCCTCGCAGGTAGATTGTGTTTTTGTCAACGGTCCGACCAAGGAAACGGCCATAAAAGACTCCTTCATTGGCTACCGATCGTACACCGACAACGATGACCGAGTGGCCTTTTCCTTTTTCAGCTTGGTAACAATTTACGATAATAAATAATTTTCCCCGACGCTGGTGCTTTTCCAGCGACTTACGCCATCTCACCAGTTGACACCACCCAATCCCCCGGGGTGTGAGATGGGGTGGGTAGCGTGGAGAGGGTGGCGAAAAAGGTAGTAAAAACACACCCATCATCAACACAGTTCCCATTTTTGCCAGTGCTCAAGTACTTTCGGGTGAATGTAAGAACTTTATGCCGAGAAACGACGACTTTCCCGTGTCGCGTCGTTTGGTCCCTGCCGGGAAAATCACAATCCCCCAGTCCAGCGGGCAAACGCTAACGAAGGGAAAAAAGCGGAGAGAAAGTAGACCGACGGTCGTAGTTACCCGCAATCGATGTCGTTTCACTCCTAATACTGCTGAAAATGATGCCATTTAAGCTGCTTTGGCGCAACCGACCAATCCCTGCCGAGCGCACCCGCTGTTGTAAGTGAAAATTATTATTTTAAAGCTTTGGTGATAAATTACGCCCGGGCCGTTTCTCGCACCCCCACACGCCCAGCGCGTGACGTCAACCACTGTGTTTGCTCTGTGCCGCCTTTTATGCTCCCGGTCTATTAGAGTGTTATCAATTCCGTGTCGTCATAAAGATCCCAGACGTTGAACAAACCACTCAAAACGCCGCCCAAATGGGAACGTCGAACCGAAATAAACTCCTCGCCAGCGATCGGGTTCGTCCCGATTCGGTTTTCGAGGATCTTGGATCCGCTCGCGCAACTTTGGGCATGAAAAATTGATGACGCCGGACAATGATTAAACGGTGAATTTTGAAGGAGCAACACATAATCACAAAACCGAAAAAGCCCCCAAGACGTTGGGCAGAATGACTGTCTTTGCGGGCCCTTGTTTCCTTTTCGTCTTTATTTAATCCCGCAGTCGAGGAGTTTGTGAGTGGAAGGAGGATTTCTTAAGGCTAAAAATGGCACCACGGTCAACGAGCGTATTTTCTTTGGCGAAAAACCACTCTCACGCTCCAGCCGCGATATCTTAGCTGTCGAATTTTCCTCATTACAATCTCATTCAGGAAACGATCGTTGACATTTTCCTCGTTCGTACCAACAAACCGTTTCGAAAACTGCCTCCATTTCCGGAGAACGGCCGTAATATTGGCTCCAACAATAGAACTTTGAACGGATGAAGAGGATTTTGACAAATGCTTCAGTCGCTTTGAATGAAAGTTATTGTCGTTGTTCGAGAGGAACACCCATTCTAGGAACTTCTTTTCGTCGATTACATTGGCGAACAGAGTGTCCACCGGGAAATTGCAAAGAAATTCTGGAGCTCTAAGCATTATTGAAGAAATAAATTCTGTACGCAGAGTGTTATTTAACCAGTTTTCCGTAACAGAAATCATGCAAAAGTATTGATATTTACGATTGATGCTAATAAAAATAAGCTAATGCTAATAAAATATAAGTAATCAGCCTTTCAATCCTAATTGAGAACCAATTTAATACTTACTCAATCATCTGAAGTATTTATAAACGGCCTCACATAATAAATGATTACTTGTGAAAGTGGTTATAACCACAGATTTCAAGCATAGATACTTTTGAAAATTTCACCTCATGACACGAAATGGTTTAAAAGACCTTGTTTTGTGCGAGTGCCACAATAATTTGTTTTCCTTTCGATTAACTTCGACTTTTCCTTTGATGTGTGTTGTTGTGTGAGCTCTAATCATTCTCTGATAGCAGGAAAAATGCTGTGACGAGCGGAAACGCTCATGGGTAAAGATTTGAGCGCCTCGCGAGACCCGGTCGTTGACAGACCGAGAACTTATACCCTGCGGGGTGGCATTATTATCTTCTGTGTAGTGCGCTTCCTTTTATCATCCGACGGCAACCGCTCCTCTTGCTTGCTTTCCTTTTCGAAAACTGAACCGTTTTCCAGTTGCGGCTCCATGAGATGCTTTTCACTGCCGGAGGAAAGCCATTCGGATGGTTTAGAAATACCCACCCTAGAGTGTTTTGTGACATCATCGTGCAGAACGACGGACGAACATTCAAATAACACACACACACAAAAAAACCCTGCTTGAATATGTCAGACAGAAAAGGGAAACATAACGGATGGCACCGTGTTGTGAAAGTCCCGGAAAAAGACTAGAAAGGGAAAGGAAGTTGAACGATCGCCTCCGAAAGCCCGGAAACAGGAAGGTGCAACTCAACAGACACACTCAAACAAAACTGTCACTTCAGAAGAGCCCGTACACGCGCAGGGTGATCGTTTTTCCTTTCCTGCCGTTCGCTCCCGGTCGACTTGACAGTTTCCATTCCATTTTCCAGCACCCTCCTCCGCCGAGGACATCCGTTTTCCTCTCAAAGGCCTTCAGTGTCCCTAACCGATGATTTTGACCCGAATTTTCTTTCATCTGTGCATCTTCAATTTGGGCCCCCGAAGCGAAGGCTCGTTTGCGTGTCTTCGAATGTACCTAGTAAGCTTTCGTTAAATATTTTACTTTGCTGGGGGGGGGAACGATGCAATCGCGACTACAAAGAAACGACTGAGAGAAGCATCCGCACCAGTTGCTTCACGGTTAGGGGGACGCGCACGAAGCAATCTGTTTCCCGACAGTGAACAAATAACGGTGTTTTCCGGTTCCGGAATGTTGCCTCCGCCATTTCCCGTACCAGCGGCACATCAAAATGCCTAGTGGTGGTGGTGGAACTGCTTCGAAGGTGTTTCGTGAAAGCTTTCCCGCGGTGCACTTGTTCAAAAAGCTTATTTGTAGCACGACCTGTTTCTTCATTTTGAACACTTATGCTCATGATGGTTGGGAAGGGGCACCGGAGTGGTCTAGGGTGCTAAACAACCGATGTACTTTTCATCGGAGGGTCTTAGACTTCCACTTATACTACTGACGTATGGCCAGAAGGAAGCACATTGGCATCGGAACCCTTCAATGCACAATCGTGATGACATGAAACCCGACAGAATGCAGAAAAAATAGGAAGGAAAATACATGTGTACAGATAAATTTACAGAGTTGTGTTTTTCTTTAAGCCTTTTTCGAAAGACAAACATAAACGAAGTATGGACGAATGGACACATATCACTATCGAGTGAATGATGAACATGTCATTGAAAGCGATAAAGTAAGAAAATAGCTTGATTGTGGTAAATTTTGAAAAATTATCATCACAGTCGCCTTTGCTAAATCGTTCGAGTGTGTGTATTTAATCCTCCTAATAAACTGCCATCCGTAAAGAAGGCCTAGGACAACGAATCGACCCGGGAAACATTGTTGCTACTTCATCCATCACACTTACCCTGTGACCCCTTCTGGCTTGCGTTGGAGGAAAATCGATCAACGTGAGAGAGAGAGAACACTAACCGCATCACACATGAAGAGTTTTGCATCCCTCACGGGGACGACTAATGCCAACCGCACGAACACCACTAATGCCTACTTTATCAGGAAAATCAGCCCGGTCCACCAACCCACGAGAGGGCGCCCTCTCGCGATGCTAAATCCTTTAAGAAAACTTCCTCCATCATCGGCCTGATCCGCTGTAGGCCACCAACGCCCCTCCGCGCCACACAGCCACATCATGCAAATTGCACATCATTTATTCAAACTTCGTGCCTACTACGACCCATGCTGGAAAGCTGGCGAGCAAACACGCAGCAAGTGAGTGTGAGTGAAATGGCGCAATGGAAAAGGCGAGCCTAGACTTGATCGTCTTATTTTGCATTCAATTTCACCCGGTGCAAATTATAAACGAAAGTTAAATTCCTCGCATTTCCATCCAGCCACTTGCGCGCACACACACACTCCCACACACACATAGCTCGTGCCAATCGTTGGTGGCCCATTTTTTTTTACGCCTGCCTTCCCATTGTGCAGAGCCCCGAAGAAAAGGAAATCCACCTCCTTATCCATTCACATCAATTTTCCATCACAGTTACGTTTCCTTTCTATTGTCATCCGTCCGCCCGTTTACCTTTTCGCATCTTCTCGCTCCCCAAAACTATCCAACTTCGCCGTCGGTTTCCACTTGATCCGGGAAGTGCTACGGATGGAGCCATTTTCCTTTTTTCATCTGATCCACGCGTGTTGCCAAAATCGAATGTTGATCCTACTTTTTCGATTTCTTTTTTCCCTTCTCTCTCTTTCTCTCTCCCTCTCTTCCAGCCAACCTTTATTTCCATGCCTATTCATGAACGTTCATTTCCCACCGGTGCGAATTTGAACGGATTTTTCTTTCTCCCCCCACCCATCGGCAAACGAATGTAGTGGTGTGGTAGCTGTGAGAAACCACAAATCTTTATCCATATTTTATCGATATTATGCGATACCTGCGAGCGTTGGGGCGGCTTACCTACGCCCACCACGCGGGGTTGGATCTTCTTTGCTCCATCGACAAAACTCACGCAAGACGTTGATGGCGTTCGAGGGCGGGCGCATTCGATGGGCGCCCTCCGGCAGCTTCCGGTCGTAATGTACCGCCCGAATGTTTCCGACAGGTGAGGTGACACAAATTGTTGTCCCGGTGGCGAAAATTCTGCCGCGTCAGCGTCAGCAAGCATCTTGTGCCGGGTGAACAGCCTGCTCCGGCCGGTGGCTCCTCGTTGCGTTTGGTGTAAGTTTTCCACGTTTATCTTCGCACGTCTTCCATCGATGGTTGGCCCGAAGCATTGCGAACCAAATGGCACATCCTTCGGAGCCATAAGAGTGCCGCAGTGAAAATGAGTTTTCCCGGCATCCCATCATTGCTTCTGAATATCGATCAAAACCGAGGATTTCCTTCAGGCCATGCAGTAAACGAGGGAAAGATGTCTGTAGGTGTTCGTATTGTTTTGTTTAACCTGCGCACCTCAACAGGAAGTGTGCCATTGTACCCTTTCTTATTTGTCTTGTTTGGTATTAACTTTTCCAACAATATTTTTTCTTCTTTTATTCAACAAATTTCAACTTTTGGGCTGACTTGTATATCGTTCATCTCTCCTGATACCCAAAAGAAATAAAAACATGCGTTTCAAAGAAGAAGCCCGGATGCTTTATTGCTCTTTCCTGCTTCAGCGTACTTTTCGCTAAACTTTTCTTCACTCAGTGAAGCTTCAGAAACTTTTCGGAAAATCTGCAAAGAAGATTAGACACAGCTCCGTCATTGCAAGCCGATTTTCCGTTGTGAATGCCGCCATTCGTGGGGGCTTTGATTCGCCGACATTTTGGGTTTTTTTAAATGTTACTTACATATCGTTTGTTATCGTTAGAAAAATAACTCGATCTTTTTGAAATTTAAGGATGCCATTTCTGATCTAAAAGAAAATATTTATTCTTTTTGAAAACAAGAGAAAATCTTGGGAGTAGACGATCGTTGTATCGCTCTTGCTTAACTAGGAACAGTTAATCTCTAAAGTAAGTTATTAGGTCAAGCCTCTTCCAACGGGAATTTTTAAAGCAGTCTGTACTCTATTGCCATATTTAAATGGTTTAATGTTTGCCTAGTAGTAGCCAAGTTGAGAGTTACTTGTTGCATGTTAAAAGTTCTAATGAATAACCTTACTGCCTAAAACTTCTTACATTTGCTAGCTCTGTTGATTCACAGTACACTTTTTTCAAGGGTCTATTTAAAATGGTTGAAATAAACAACTAGCCTTCAATTAAATCCATACAATTAGAACACAAGTATAAAGCTTGCAGCACAAAAAAATTCCCGCTTTGAATAGCAGCACTTGTCTAAAAATCCAACATTTTTTAAAGTTAGCTGAAAGTCAGAGATCTGACTAGTGGTCTCTCAAGTCAGCTAGATTCTCGAAAAGACCACGCCACGTCAGGAAGCTGCAAACCGCAGCATGTAGGTTCTAGCAATTTCACAGGACGACACGAATAATCACCATCAGCCGTGGGAAGCGAAAGAAAAGTGATTAAATTTAAAGCTTGTTCTCGCAAACTTCCACCTTAAGCTGGCGGCACCGAAAGGCTGTCCGGGAGGTGGTGATACAACATAACAACGAACAAAGCGGCAAAACTGATGGAAACTTTCCACGATGCGCAAAATTACTTCACGACGAAGGTACATTCAAGTGCGGCTGGAATTTTTGTTTCCTCCGTTCATCCCTGTACATCGCGCGGCACGATACAATGGAGAAGCTTCCGGAAAACACAACGCCTTTTCAGATCCACCCCAACACCGAACGGCGGATGTTGTTCTAGAGAAAAGATTTCCCGAAGTGTGGGTAAAAGCTTCTGCAGGTTGTGTGTCGTTGATTGTTGGCGTACGAAGAGCTGATAAATGTTGATAAACCCTTCGGAACCGTTGGGTTAGTAATCGTAACTCACGCGTTTCCGATGGGCAAGTACGTGTAAAGGTAGGAAAAAGATTCATCTACACCCTGAACCGATGTGTTCGTGTCGTTAGTTGTTTTCGCTAAACAAAGAAAACACTTGGTTGCCAAGATCAACATGTTGATACTTCACTTCGCTTATCCGCATCGTCGACGAGTCCACAACGCCCCGTTTAGCGGTCGTTTCCTGCGAACGACGGATATGGAAGCTTGGGGGGGGCAGTTTTCCATCCATTAAAGAAAGCTCAAAGTGGGTGTCAACAAGGCTTTTCTCCTGCAGTCCGTTTTCTTCGGCCCATCGTAAATGACTTTCTACACTATGTTGCAAAAGAGAGCAAAAACATTGTGAACAAAACATAAGCACGAAACGAAGAAGAGTATAGTATACTTTATTCAAGTTACCCACCAGGTTTACTTGCTTATTAGGTATACTTCAACTTTTCGATGAATTCTTTGAATCAACTGATACACTTCTGTTTAGAAGAACACGATCGTTCGTATCAGGCGTTTACCTCGTTAAACATACCTCAAAGGCACATGAGTTCAATTTACAAAGTACTTAATCATTGGAAGCCTTCAGGAAACTTTAAGAAAAAGATCCTACACAATGAATACACCCAGTAGCGGTATAATAATAGAGAAAAAAATAAACCACGATAGAACCATATGTACTGTGCTTATGCTATCGATATACCACCCTGCTAATGTTGGTGTTTCGCGGCCCCAAATGGGATTCTCATCCTTCTAAGCATCGATCGTCCCGCCCGCTTGCTGGGAAATTCAATAAAGAAAATATTTTGAAGAAAACGAACCCTTACCCCACGATCGTTTTTCTCGATTCTAGCAGTACAAACAAAGGCCGCCTCGTCAGCACATGGGGGTTTTTCCGTTCGAAAATATCTAACCCACACAACAACGCACATGTTGCCGCTGTGCAAAGGTGTGACGGCTACGAAGCAAACGGCCTTAACGAGCCCAAGCACCGGATGATGAGATAGCTTATCCTACTTTTTAGCTGATATTTTCTTACCACACGCTCAAAAGCACCAGGAGGTAAGTTTCGGCTGCAGGGGAAAAGCGGAAGCCAAGTGACGACTGGGGAAGTAAACTATTTATCAACTTTGTTCGTTGTTAGCTACGTTCGCAACAAGGAATCTATTATCCATTGGGGCCCTTGATAAACCTCTTGAAATGAGAGGAAACTCGTTCTAAATTGTTCTTCGTGTGGTTTTCATCCGATCCATATAATCCACTGCAAGGAAGCAGAATAATGAAGAAAGGTTTCATGAATTTCATTTTTCTATTTCAACCTACTTGTATCGTCAATAATCAGATGGTTGGATGGCTGGAGAATGTGTTAAGGAGTGTGTTTCATTTCTGATATGTTAATCGATCCTATTAAAACGTTCTCTGGAAGTTGTGTAGAAACCAATTTCCTTCGAATGAACATCCAACGAAAACATGACCTCACACGAGCATTAGAGTGAACTCCGAAGCCCTACAAACCCACTTTCCACCGCGGAGAAGCACAAACGTTTACTCCCACAAAAGTTCCACGTAATTTAGAAAATGGAAAGTGCATCGCATGTCCATCCTGACCCGTTCCAACACCCGTAAACTCCCGTTTGCGCTTCGTTCTAATCAGCGCGCCTTCGGGGCGGAAATTTAAAAAAGCACAATCATCCCCCTTCCAGCGAGGCGAACGTGTGGAAAATCCGCCGGCTAAGCAAATAGAACACTATCTATCAGGTAGCAATTTGCTACAAATTGTCTCACCACCCCCCATCGTCCCTTCGGTCCCCTCACACCGATGTTGGACCGTTGCCTCCTTGGGAGGCTAAAGGGAATTGGGCCAAGCAAATGGCAAGCAAACGTCGGTCAGGCGAACCCACCCCGATGGCAAACTTTGCTCACCTTGTTTAAATATTTGGCAGTGGCACGAACTCCGGATCGACGCCTTTCAGCTAGCCCCCCCTATTTTGAGGCCATTTTCTGGCCATAAAGAAATGGTTCGCCGGATTGTGGCATGCAAGTTCTCCCTCAGTTTCACGTCGAAACTGTACGACTAAGAAAAGTGAAGCAACAAAATTGACGGCCAGCATGAACCTCCACGCAAACTAATGCCCCTAAGTCTGATTTAAATTCACCTCTCTTAACCTTCCACCCTGCCGCCCCCCTACCCCGAGAAGGCTCCACCGAAGGATAATAGTTTATGAAACCGCATTTGCATCCTCGCCGGATCCGTCGGTTTTCCGTGGCGTCGTGCTCGAGCAGCTCGTTATCACTTTACCACGCGCGGCTGCGGGAACCACGACGGGAATCCGGGAGCGGTCGGTATCCGCTTGGAACCACCAATTACGCCTGCACCGTCTGCAAACCACCCAGCACCGCCGCCGCCTGATTGTTATGTGATCTGCATAATCTATTTTTAATATCTTCCGATGTTGTGCGCCTTTTTTGTTGCTGATGTCCGTTGAGCTTGAGTTTGAGTTGCTGGCGCGCCTTTGGGAGACCGTTCCGCGAAAAGTGGGGCGTTATTTCTCACTGAAAATAGAAGTGAGCGTTAAGGTCCGGCAAGATGGCCATCAAATTTCATCCTGCTGGTCTCCGGTTTTCAACTCTTAGTTGATGCACGTAGTGCACGAAAAATTAAGATACAAACGCTGAGCGAGTGAAACAAATCTTGTGAAGCAACTCGCACACAAACACATCACCCAAAAGACAACGCTGCACCATGGAGCTGGAGGTTGCAAATTTACATCTTGCCTGGTTGACTCTTCCGGCGAGCGAAAGAAAATTTCCCAACAGCTGCAGCCCGCGCGAAGAAGTAGCAAAAACGGAATCAACTTTTTGCCACTTGGAACCATCTGGAGAGCGTTCAAGTTTGTCTTTCCGTCGTGACAACCGGCGGACGCGTCCCGATTCAACAGCCGTGCTCGCTTGTGTACTACAGGCCAACGCGAAACGGTAACATTTTCGCGGGGTGAAATTTCGTGTCGGAAAATCCATTCGCAAACGATTAGCGCCAAGGCGTCGCCGGCCCCTCCCAGTGAGGAAAAGTAAACGCAATTAAAAACTGTAATAACGTTGTCTAGTTGACTTGCTCATTATGATTCCGTGGCTCCCCCAAAGACGTCGGCACTTTCGCTACTGAAATTGTCGTGCAAATTCTCAAATCTTTGCAATGTGCGGCAGCCTACTTGATGTGAATATTCAACTGAACCTTGCAAATTCGGGATCCAAGTCAGCTATGAGGGTGAGTCAATGTTTGAACACGCGACGGATAGTTTGAAGTGTAAAATAAATGAAAATTTAATTGCCACAGGAAATCCAATTTCATTACAAGATAGACAATTACCGATCGGGAACAATTTTAACGAAAGTGGAAATCTCTCAAGCATGGCTGACGATTAAATTTTCTATTACGATATAAAATACCTTTGCATCCTACATTTTGACGCAATCTGTGTTCACTTTCAACAAACATTCGCAATGGTTTATAGAGCAAAATCTTGTTCACAAAATCGTTCTTCAGACCATTCAGTTAACAGCTTTTACCTTATTGCAGCTAAAGTGCATAAAACCAATTATCTCATTCGCGTGAACCCGTTGTGAAAAGGAGTCCAGAAGGCATTTAAAAAAACCCTCCTTTCCATTGCTTCGACCAGGTCAAGCGAGTTAGCTTTCCTCAAAGCGAAAACATTAACTAGCCATCATCGGTACTGACACTGGTGAACGTTGGCACACTTCAGCCGGGCTGCTTTTGTGCTGCCTCGTTGGTTGTCTCTATCGGATGATTTTCACCCTGCGAGCCTCGGTTCAACCGCCAGAACGAGGCGGTTACCGAGCGAACTAACCATAAAAATGGATGCAACTGCAATGTAATCATGTTCGTCCCATCTTTCGCCGCTTTGTGTGAACCTTTTCCCCCATTGGCTTTGGGTGTTGCGCTTTTCCCACCCCCGGGGTGGCGTGGTGCACGCGGAAAACGGCCGGAACAGCCCTAATTGGTTTAGTTGTGCACACAATCTCTCCGGGGGAAAATGGTTGCAATGGTTCGCAACAAACATACAAAATGGTGCAGGCATAGCAAGATCATTTCTAAATAAATAGTACATTTGTAAAAAAAAAAAAAAAACGAAGGAAAGCATGTCGGGTTTTCCATCGACCGGAACTTTACTACCGCAGCTGATGGTGCTGTGTCGTGTGTTGGGATTTTTTGTTACCCTCCTTAAACACATAGTTCTATGAGGCAAAAGTAACGCATTCTGGCAAGCGTTACCGTAAAGCTTCCACGAAAGCTGTACCTTGCAAGAAGTGTCTTGCACCTTACGCAACAATCCTCTTCCCGTTTCGGCAGAAACTGCACCGAAGCAAAACAGTTGATCCTTCGAGTGGATCGGATCGGAAAATTGGACGTAAAAACTGTGTGCCTCCCAACCAGAAACAAATCTCGGCCATTCCAACAACACCCAGGGCAAGGGCACGTTGTGGTAGAAACGGCCAGATAAACCTCTGCGTCCACCCGTTTCTTCGTTACATGCCATAATTTATGACCACATCGTTGGGATAGTTGGGTTAGCTGTGTTTTTTTTTTAGCTCTACCTCGATCCTGTGCAGCTCGTAAACGTTTGGCAAGGATTGTGAAACGTAGGTTTTGGGCCCTAAACCCGGGGCCCGACCGGCAGCGCTGTAATAGAGAAACCAAATGCCACAACTAGCTGCTGTCCATTGGCTTTCCCCACGAAGATTTGGACCAAAAAAGGGGGAAAAGACAAACGCTGGCGTGTGAAAGAGGAAGCCGGATGAAATCGAGTGCCTGGCCGCAAATAAAAGTGCAATCGTCAGCCACAATTGGCGTTGGAAAAGCGCAGTTTCCCTCAAGCAACCGTACAGCGGGATGAATATTCTTTTTTTTTGGCCAATGTCCAGTGGTCATTTTTCTATTCCCCCATTCGATTCGCAGTCATCTTCAATATCCCGTCGCGCTTTCACGGTTTGCCGATATGGATGAAACCGACGCAAAATTGGTGCACACAAAATGGGAAACTGTTCTTTTGCCGCATCCCCGAACGGTTCGAGAGTGGAAAAGGTTTGCTTCTGCACGGAAACGGATTGACGATTGGCTCGTCTTTGCTAAGAAATAATGGAAAGGACTGGGCAAATGAAAAAAAAGGACAGCGAAGTAGTCTTTTCACCCAAAAAAAAGCATCACCATGTGTGAGATACGACGTTCATTTTTTACTTTCCTCATCCAGGGTAAAGCTGACGTCCTTTTTTTAAGGTCTTTCCCACAGCCTAGAACGGACTGTGGAAAATGTCACACACAAAAAAAATGAAACTCACGACCGTAGAATACCCAGCTGCCAATTTTCGCTCGGTTGCATTTTTGTTTCCTTGTCACCCCGCAGGGAAATGGTTGTTTGGAAGCCAATGAAAATTGACACGCCTGCCGGGAATATCCAGGGATCCTTTTTACCCATCCCTGGGTTGCTCTTTTCCGATCACGTCTGAAAGAACCGAACTAATACTGGGGTAAAAAAAAGGTCGTAGGAATGCTGAAGAAGTAAGTCTTTCACCCGGGCGATCCCGGGGATAACTGAATCGATCGGAAAGGTTTTCCTAAGCTTATGGTAAATGTCCAGTGGAAAAAAGGGAATGTATTTCATGCGATGGTTCTTTATTGAAATAATAAAGCACGTCAAGGGGTGGCATCTGCTTGATTTCATGCTACACGCTACTCTATAAAACAAAGAGAAGAGAACAGAAGACGAAGATCGTAAGTTGACCTTCTGTCTATAACTGGTTGAAATGATGAGAACGTTGTGATAATAAAAACACTGCGATACCAAACGGGTTTCAAAGTTCTAATAAACCACTACACTACATCCAGTACACAACGTACAATCATTGTAAATTACCTTTAATTTTCCAATGCCAATTACTCACTCACTTCCGCTCTCTTTAGAGCAACAGAAACCGAAAGCGAGAAACATTTGTTTTACTTTCACCCGATTGCTAAACGACCATCATTACCATACAAATGACAGCCGTTGTCTCGGAGCTCGAGCCCATCTGTTCTGGGAGCTGGTGGCCATTTAAATATTCATCCCTCGCCGCCACAAATGACAAAGCCGCCCGATGGCGAAGGCTAGCATTACAGGCGCTTCGGAAGGCCATTACCTGCGCATCTTACACCCATCGGAGCCATTTCCTTTTTTTTCCCCCCGCCACCTAAGGTTGATCGAAAACAGAGCGACACATTCGTCCACACAGACAACCGGCTCGAGAGCTGGTGACAAATGTGACGCCCCGGATACACGACCCGGTTCTGCCTTGAAAAATCGGAACCACGTTGACAAATGGCCGAGCATCCATTTCGGTGCCGTTTGTTGTCCGCCCGCCCGAAGGAAAAAGGGCTGGGGGGAAATCGGTTCCAACTAACCACGTTATCTTTCGTGACGGGCTCGGCTGCGATGGGCCAAACGGTTTGGTAAAAGCTCTTCCCCCCGTTACGGAAAAGGTCAAATAAATCGTGCACACCCTGCTGCGTGTCGGCGATACGTTTCGAGCGTTATCTCGAAATGATATTCGCTTTGCTTTCCATACATCACAATTAATTATGCTGCCACTCAAGTGGTTACAACGATGAACCGTGTGGTCAAAGAGCGAAAGGATTGCCTTTGATGGGGTCCTCGTTGGGGCCGTGCCTTTCGGAGCAAACCGTATAACGTCCACCACCACCGGTGTTCATTTCGCCGAAAGATGATTCCGATAAGCAGAAGTTCGAGCGGGTGCTTCCTCCAGTTTGTTCTATCATTTCGAATTTCCCATCCAAGCTCCCGACGGGGTTGTGGTTGATTTTCTAACGTGTTAGGCTTTCCTAGAACCCTTCTGTTTGTCGTTATGCCACAGGCTTTGATCAGAAATTGGTTCAAATTACATTTCCCCAAATCCAATTTCCTATTTCCGTGCGTTCATGGTATTTGGAACAGCGGTTCACTTTTATCGGAATCAAAAACAGTTTGAATGATCTGCGAATTTTGTTTATTGCTTTTCATTGATCAAGTGGGAAAGTAAACAATTCCTCATTTCGAAGAAATATAAAAGCTAATGATGTTTTTATGGACAGTTAGTAAAGGTGGCCGAACTCACCATTTCAACCGAAATAAAATGATATTCAATTAATAACGATGTAATGAGCAGAATAAACATTGATGTTTACCAACACTCCATTTTCAATCACATAGAATGCGCAATCTCTCGCTTAATTCGTACTTGTAAAGAATTCCTAAAGACAGACCACTTTGATCAACCGGATTTTCATTTCCTTCTCATTTCTTAATAGTTCCAAATGTTAGTTTTTCATTACCAAAGGAGCCTTGGAATGGGCGAACTTTGACCCTTCGTTTCGTTGTTGTTTATCCCCATTCCGTTCCATTCGTCTAGTTTCGATCCTGGCAACGATATCACTAAGTTCCTTCAACAATGCAATTTCTTTCAAGGATTATCTTGCATCCACCACCCACCCCCTGCGGGGAATGTTTTGAGGACAACCCCAAACTGGGGCGCTCGTAACTCCTCCACCCAACGCGGGATGCGCAGGAAGCAAAATAAAACACGATACAGACAAAAATAAAGAAACACATTGAAAGCTGTAGCTCAACACTCAGCGAAAAGCGGAATCTTTCCGCAGAAGGAGCACAGAAATTTCGGTTTTCCACCTACCAACGCCCCCTCGTGCCTCGTTTCCCTGCCTTCCGCGGCAAAGTGAAGCGATTTACAGTTGCCCATTAGTCTTCAACTTTATCTCGCACCCATTTCCGGTCGCTTTCCCGGTCCGCCCCACTCCCCCTTCGGTGCGCGATGCGCCGCATTCGAAATTGTACAATCAAAACACGAGAACCACTCATGAAACTTTGCCCGCTCGGTGTGGCTTCGGTGGCCTGTAAATGGTCCACGGATTGCCCTTTCGCCGGGCGACGGTCCCGCAAGGATCGGACGTGGATCGTAAGACTACTTTCTTAGCGCTGCCAGAGTAGGTCCCGTTCCTCCCTTCCCGGGGACGGTAACCGCAGCCCCGGAGCCGTAAACCTTCCCAGCTAGCTTCCGGTAAGCGAAACATCCCATTTGTGATATCTTGGAGCATCTTCGGAAGCATATATCTTTCCCACAGAGGGAGGGAATCGGGTGGGAAACCGGACCTGCCCAAGCCCTGACCTCATCCTCATGGTGGCGGTCGTCGACACACAACATTCCGATTATTGAAACAATTGGAAAGCGGTGTGCTCGGGCACCGGAAAAATGGGTGGCCAAGGGGGCTGCTGGCAAAGCTCAAATAACGATAAAACAACACTCAACAGTTTCTCGTGCCGAATGGCAGACGCACTCGGGTGTTCCCCGTGTCCCCGTCCAATTTTCGGAGCGACACTGAGCCGGGCGAACCCGAGGGAGTCTTTAAATATTCATTTTTTGATAGCTCCTTGTGCAACAAGGAAAAGGAAGAAACACAATGGAACTGAAGGAAAAGAAAATGTTCCACCCGCAGGGCGAAGACTTTTTGCATTCGTTTATGTTTTCCCTCGACCTAGTGCGTGTGTGTGTGTATTCTGTTTGCCTTCATGGAAGCCGTAGCCGTCTGTGTCTGTTGCCGTAGGCAATTCACGTCACCTTTTATTTCCTTAGGAGAGGAAATATTTACATGCTAGGGCATCCCCCCCGGATTCTCGTGATTCCCCTCGGTTTGTGTGACTCTGAGCTGATCAAGCGACGGGATGGAGACCACGAGAGGGAAAAATATTGTCAGACCATGTGTAAATATCAACAGTCGCCGCCAACCATACCTCGTTCGCTCGGCTAGAAAGTGAAGTTTTATTTCAATTTGCAACATCATGGCAGTTTGTTTATCTTCGCAAAAAGGAAGTTGGTATTTTGGAGGCATGAAAAGGATTCTTTTGAACACGGGGAAGGATGTGAACTGTCAGTTCTAACGTAAAACATATAACGATTTGGTTTACATGAAATAAAATTATTCAAAAGCAAGACCATAAAGACGTTTTACATGAAGAATGTTTAAATGTTTAAATGTGGTCTTTCAAAACCAAAAAGAAATCGAATGTTATTACATAAAAGTAGTTCTACTCCAACGCTTTCCCTGGAAAAAAGCTCCTCTGTAATGGACGCTCCATTGTTATTGCTCATGTTCCGGCAGCATAATGATATTTTATTAGTAAAACTACACCGTCCAGATTTACACGCTCGAGGAAACTTTTTCCGATCGAATCGCCCACCGTTAGTGACTTCTATCACCGACCACAACTACACCTATCACAGCCGTTAGTATGAATATTATCGTTATTACCATTGTCGGAACAAGGCGTCGGGAAGCGATATGATGTGGAATAATTTAATAAACTGTGCTCGATAGCATCCCTCCCATCGGGCCGGAAACCCGGAGCAACGGAACAACTGCTATCAGATGCTATCAGGCAGCGCTTGCTTCACTTCGTCCTTCCTTCACTTCGATGGCATCGAATGGCTTCACTCTGCCGACGGCGACGAGGGAAACCGTTCCGAGCACCGAAGGCGACGTTTTGCCGCACTATGTATAATATCCGGAACCACTGCGACATGCCACCGCGGGACGCCGATACCACATTTCATTCATCCTTGCCCGATTAAGCCCTCACCCCTCCCCCCTTTTGTACCGACGAATGGAAGAGTAGATCGCTTTTAGCCGCCGGTGCGAAAGGCACTTTCCTTGGGCCATCATTTGCATTGAATATATCAACGAATCCAGCTTCAGTGTTTGAAGAGCTTCGTCTCGTGCCAACCGGTGACACTGGTTGCAAAGGAAAGGTGCTCTCCTGAGCAGACGGTGAACCGAGGAGTAGGTGCGGTGCATTCAATTTACAACCATGAAAAACGACCGGCATCAGCCACACTAACGCGCACTACCGGCACTACGATGGCGCGACTATAGTCGATTAAGCGTTCTGCCGAAAATGATCTGCAAATGACTTTCCATTGCCCCCCACTTTTGCAGCTTAGTGCTGGGTAAATTATTCAAATAGTGCTCTAGGTGTTTCGGCATCATTTTTCTATTCCCTCCCCATTGGGGTTCGGTAAACGGCTTTAAGGTTTTCTGATAGCTGATCATTTCGAAATCCAATTCGATTACCCCGGAGGCTCATCAAACAGCCCATTAACGAGAAAGATAAATATCTGTCGTCGATATCAGAAGCTGTCGAGGAATAGAAAGGATTATCCGATAAGCGGAAGAGCTAATCTGTGCTAGTTTTGCCACATACTTTTTTGACGGTTTAATATTTTTCTAGTGTTTCAAATATGAATTTAAAGCAATATTTACGAAAAGAGCAACATTTCTCATCATTTCATGATCTTCCATTGGGTTGTTGAAAGAGAAACAGATATTTCGAACACATTTGGAAACATGAAATTAATTAAATGGAGGCGCCTGGTGGTTCACAAATTCAGCATTTGGAACTTTAAACTAACTACAGACCAGTCAGTTCAGAACTTTTGATTCCTTTGTTTTGAGCCGAATTTTACCACCCGAAACTTGTTACTCATGTTTCTCACAATTGAATGATTAATAATCACTCCAACAGCACTATTCTTCGTCGACTCCCTTTCAATCAATTATACTTTCCCCTAGAAAATCATGTCACCTCACTTACAAAACCGGGCAGCCTGTTTTGCCGAATGTTCGCATAAGTTTTTACCGTTCAAACCGATCGATGGACACATTCACATTTACATGAGACGCCTCAATCCGACGACCGAAGCCATGCGAAGCGATGATAAATGACGTGACGTGATTGGCGAACGGAAACGGATTTGGTTACAAAATTGACGGCACACGTAACGGAATCGAACGAGCAGGGACAGAATACGCTCGTGCTGGAAGCGGAGTGCCTTGTCGTGTTTTATAGCCTGTTAGTGCGATTGAAGTTTGATTTTGATTGGCATGCGCTCGTCGATGGACGGTGCGGATATATGGTTCGCGCGAAAACTATTGCAGCGCGCGGGAGGAATCGGGTTGTCTGCGAAAACTAATTTCCATTTGATGAAGAAAGATAAATGTTGACAATTGGAAAATGGGGAAAAAAATGTATCGAACATGGATTATGCATCAACTCGCCGGAAGATGATTTGTCTGCACTCCATCTATCTCCATCGAATTTTAGCTTGCTACCGAAAAAGTTCCAGTATTTTTAAAAAATAATTTGACCAAATCCCCTTTTGAAAGCATTTCACAATCCCTTATACTAAATGACCCACACAAAACTAGTTCGATTTTCAGCATTGTTTGTTTCTATTATGTCCGAAATGCACACACATTTTGGTGATTTCCTTCCGAACAATAAGCCCTTCCATAACAGTCGGAAAAGAGCAGAACAGTTTACGCCAGGTGATCCACAGATTAAGCCCATCGAAACTTCAAACGGCTTAGCTAACGAGTCACGTTCGAACACCCGACGACCATTTCCTCCAAAAGAGCTGCCACGCCAAACGGCCAGCGCGTTCAAAAGGAAGCGAACTCGGTACCGTTTGTTGATTACAAAAACCCAAGCTCGGTCCCCGGCACGCAGCACTATTTGCAGGCATTATCGTCGTCATTAACCTAATCCGAGGCCAGCAACAAGCCGACCACCGGGGGGGAGGGGCGGTTCCCGATCGTATCGGCAATTACCACACGGAGCACGAAAGAGAATTCGGTTCGGAACCCGGATACCGGAAGCCCGGAATCCCGGCCATACGTCGGACGCCGTTTTTGCCGGTTGGCGCCGTGGCGGGTCGCGGGTGGGCGGAAAACAAAATCTGGCCTACATCCGGGCGTACGGTACGGTAGAGGCCATTGTTTTGCACCTAAAATGGGCTTCATTGTACACTTCATCCCGCTTCCTTACCGGTTTAGGGAACCGGTTTTAGTCCAATTACATCACTTCGATGGCACGGGAGACAAGGCCCTACCGTCCTTCACAGGAGAGAGACACGACCCCACCTGGGCACACACTCACAAGCACACACTCAAACCAACCGGAACACCAATACCAATTGATAATGAACCAGAGGGTACAGTAATGCGAAGTGAACATTTCCCTTCGCTCGCATCCGGTCAGGATGCGGGACGATTGGGTGGAGCTAAATTAACCGAACGTATAATCCCATTTCCGGTGGCCCCTTTTAGCAGCTGCTGATTGTTTTCTATTCTTTTAGCTCGGGCGGCTGGGACAATAGGTGGAAACTACCGTCCAACGAGGGGGAGGGGGGTAGGTTTTTGATTACTAATTATTATTCATCGAGGCAGAACGATGCCAGCGTCGGACGCATGGACGTCGGAGGAAAAGATTCGGCGAGTCGTTCGAACGACTTCTCGAGCTAACTACCGAGCCCGGTTCCCGCACAATCAATGCCGCCCGAAAAAGGGTGGTTTCGGTGATTTCCGGTTCTACCTTTGTGGCCTAGAGCGTTTTACTTTTGTCTCTGAGCACTGTGGGAGTGTGAATGAGATTTTCAAAAAACGATTGGATGGCGTACGAGTTGGGCTCAATGATTCGAATGGGATTTCATCGATTTTTGTTTATCCCAGATTTTCCACTCATTATAACACGAGGTGGATGCAAGCATGATTGTCAAATATGTAATATTGCGGGGTTGTTGTAAATTAGCTATTCTTCATAATTCTGGAACAAAAACTTAACTAAGAATTACAAGTGAATATTTTGATCGATTGATTGATTGAAATTTTTTAACTAAAAAGTAGTGATGAGCGGGTCGAGCCGAACCTATCGGGTCGGAGCGATCCGTAAGCCCCCCGGAGCGGATCGGGTCGTATTCCCGATACCAACGACTCCGGGTCGACCTGTGGGTGCTGTCGCGATCTCCACGAAACATTTCTCTTTATATATATTTTAAATTACAAATTCGACTATTTTTCCTCTCTTAGCTTATTTTCTTTATACAATCTCCATTCACTCTCGTCAAAATCAATCACAAGACTGATGCTTCAATCCATTTCGTTTTCCAATGTTTACTTTGTCCCATCTTTTTCAATATGCAGATCAAAGACAATTAACAGACAGGTCGGGTCAAAGCTGTTTTTTGCTCCGCCATTGTTGTGACAGTTGGTTAAAAAAGTGTTTACAAAAAATTCCAGCTTACTTGTGGGAGATCTCCGCCAAAATCTTCGCGAAATAGGTAGTTGGTAATTCTAGATCACAGTATCCATGGTCTTGCGGATAGAAACTGCTCTTCTGTGTGAAATCATGGGATATAGATCCTTTTGCTCGCTGTGATTGCCGAAATTAAGTGTGTTGGTCTGCCTTATACCCAGTCTTCCTCCAGAACAAATTTCGAACGCCTCAACTCTTTTTTCTTTTGATGAAACATACCAAATTTGCTGTTTTACCCCACTTTCATCGCTGTTCGTGAGAAGTAAACAAAATTTTAACCAACTGTCAAAAATTTTCCCACGGTTTTCGGCTCGTTACATGGTATGCTGCGACCTGTCTGTTGATTGACTTTGATGCAGATCCTTCTCGGTTCAGTAGTAGGCCATCGCTCTTCCAATTTTCATTGCCAACTATCCAACGAATAATTTCATTTTTAATTTTTCGTTGCCTCGCATTCAAAAATCATTCGTTTATAATTTCGATTAATTCGTTCATTATTATTATTATTCTTTATATTCATCTAGCTCTGCTCAATCCCTACAGGTGCAGCTGTCCATGTGCGAGTTCGACCGGTTGGTTCGGGTCGAGCCGAACTCGTTGCACCTACGGGTCAGAATCGATTCTTCTAGGGACGGACTCGATTCCGGGTCGATCCGTTAAAAGAATCGTACGACTCATCACTACTAAAAAGCAATTCGAATTCATTTGATTCGATCAAAATAATTTTATGTGATCATGGTTACCAATTCAAAAGTCAAAAAACATATTCTGCGATCAAACGTAACGAACACAATGTTTTATCGAAGGCACATTTGTCCAAATCTCTCACGGCCGTCTTCGAGCAATATGCAAATAACGTTGTCCATACCTTCAGAGCGTGCATTCGCATTTCATATTCACCGCATGTCGGCTCTTGCCGAATGTTAAATTTTGGAAACTTTTATCATATTTGATTAGAAAGGCACGATTAAATCGATATTGGCTCCGCCATGGCCGTGGCCAGACAGCCAAAAGTTCGGCTCGGGCGTGACACTTGCCCGTTCGAGTTCGAATTTCCCGCTTCGATAGCCGGCGCAAACTATTGCATTCAAATTGTGTCCTTATCTCTATCAATTTTCCTATCAACGAAACATTTTTCGTGCCCCCTACGGGGCCACCGGCGGACAGCTGGAAAGAAGCAGACCGGAAAAGAAAACACCATCACCAAACGTTTTCCCCCCGAAATAATCTTCACAGCCTGGGCGAATAAAACATCGTTTTGCATAATAACGAGAGCTCATCAAATTCCTTCTGCACCCGAAGGTCAGCCTCCAAGGGAAGGAGGAGGAAGAGGAGGGGTAGTGGGGGGGGAAATAGGAGGAAAAGCGAGCATTCCGTCGGCGACAAAATATGCCCGGATCCCGTAAGCTGGTCGTTACCGCCGGCGGAAGTCGATTGGATACAAATTCCGGAACGTACGAGACCCGACCGAGGCCCGGGCCAGGTTAAAAAAAAGTTAACTTTCCAATGATTTTTCTTTGTCTCGGCTTTTTGCGACAAAAGGTTATCCTTCGGTGTTTTTTGTTTGTTCAACACGAGTGAGAAAATCGATGGCGAGGTGGAAGCGGAAAACAACCGACTCGCAGTCACAACTTATCGTGAACTTTTTCTCACTTTTTCTGCGCTTCGGAGAAAAGTGTCCCCTTTTTTCCCGCCCGACCTGAGACGCCCTACTTTCCTGCGCTGGCGCTGGAAGTTGAGTCGGCTTCGATTTTCGTTTTCCGCTCCGCTGGAAACCGGTAACCGTTCCGGTAACGTGCCTCGAAAGCTCATCGAAATGCGACACTTTTCCTTCGTGACAGTTTTGTCCCGGACGAAGGGCACACCAACGTTCGGGTGTGTTTGTGGCTTCGAAGAAGCGACTAGGTGAAGCAAGAAACGATCGAGAAAACTTACCCTAATGGCCCTCCGGCTCCAACGCCTCCATATGATCGCCATCAGCAGAGGATGTACCGAACGGGCGAAAGAAGAACCCTCCCAGAAATGGGTTAAAAATGTAATACCAACCAGCTTCACAAAGGAAGGCGGCACGGTACTCGATAGTCTTCATATGCTGTAATGTATCCGGTGACAGAAGCGTTTTCATGAACTGAAAGTCCTTACACACTCCCTTCCGCTGATGCCGTTGTCCTTCGACAACATTATGCTCGCAAGCTTGCCAAGAGAAAGCGGTTGGGTTTTTTGGAAGAAGTACTCCTTCTTCGTCACCGGCGGAAGACGTAAGGGCTCGAAATCGCATCGCATCAAAATGCATAACCGTACTCCGGGCGGGCCCCGGCTACTAACACAGATATACTTCTTCGAAAAGATTCTTTTTTCACTCTCGGAAGCGCATCTGCAGCTTTCTTCCGAAGTTTCTAATCCTCCAGGACAAACGACCGGGCAGAAGCAGGAGATATCAAGAGAGTGGCCAAGCGGAAAAAGAAAATACAACCGGAGCACTGAGTTTCCACTTGAAACTGGCGAAGAAGATAGTCATAAAAAATAAAAGAAAAATTTCAACGCCAAGAGCCTTTGAAAGAAGTACACGGGAAAGAAAAGAGACGACGACAGTAAAAAGTTTTTTCCAACAGACAGCGAAACTTTTGCGATCGAACACCAGCTGCAATCACCAGACACGGCCGGAGGGTGTCCGTGGGTGGAAAAGGACCGTCTGGAAAATAAATATTATCAGCCGATTGTTATTACTAGCATGATTGTGCCGTATTGCGCGCGGAACATAAAGCCTATTACTTTTTTCTTGCTTTACCGGTATTGATGGAAAAGTTTTTAAATTATCGATATTATTAAATGCTACCACGTACGCTTTGAATTTAAATTGCCACGAAATTGCCTTTCATTTTTAAAGGCAAAGGAATGAAGAAAGAGAACAATATTAATCAGGGTTTTGTGCCAAAAATACATTCCACATGTTGGAAAAAAATTGTAGAGTAGATTATAATTCGAAAAAAAAACATTGTATTTTTCTTTATAAGTACTTTTCATGTAAGCCAAGTAAAACATTATTTTCTAACTGCTGAATCATTTAGATTACCTTTAAGCCCAGCAAACAGCTAGGGTTTCCAACACTCGAAATGACACAACGTGGCCGTCGGTGGATTAAGAGAAACATTTTGCCAAGTCACAGTGTGCAGTCTTTCCCAGATGCGTTCCGAGTTCCCGAACCCGACGGGTTCATAATTCCACCATTCCGGTTGTTTACAAAGCACTCGAGCTGATGCCCGGATAGATGGACCATCCGCGCCGAGGGTCCATCCAACTCGTTGACCACCAGTCTGTTTCGGCCCGGCCCGGCTGAAGTGCGGCCCGGCTCCGGTAAATAAGTACGGTCGCGTCGACCGCCGGAGGCTTAAGATAAACTTTTCCGTCCCCTGGCGGTTGAAGTTCGTGCTATTTTCCTCCCCCATTTCCCAGCCCCACCCTTCGGGATGGGTTGGCAGGCGACCAAGGACGGCGTCCGAAAACTGTTCATGCGTACGTGACACGTGCCAGCCGATGACAAACAACCAGCTGTCCAACTTTGGAAGTCCTTTTTTGGATTTGGGGGGGCCATATGTGCGTACTCAGAGAGACGTTGGAGGGAGCGGGGGGAAGAGCGCTACCTGGGGTCGAAACTTTTTCAACCACTAATGGAGCGATGGTAGTGAAAGCTTGTTGAAAATATTGTCTCAGTGCTTTTCCAACTAAATTTGAGGACATGTTTTATCATATGGTTACTCAGAAGCCCTCATTCTAGCCATTTGAGAGTTAATTTAAAGAGCTCATCTGTTGCAGGTTTACTGCATTCGTGGAGAAAGTTAATTGTTCTTGATTCAATTCAACAAAATACCAAATTAATTTAGCAAACAAGCTGTCTTGAGTATCATCTTAAGCTTTAAAATTTAAACAAATTCTTAAAAACGGAAATAGTTTCCACCAAGACACAATACGTGTGTGTGTGAGTTTTTTTAGCACAAAAACGATGCCAGCCATAGTTTATCTTTCAATTTCCCCCCCCTGGAGACGATCGATTATTTTCAATTATCCGACAAACAGCGTCTCCGCCCGACCGGAAAGAAACGGAACAGACCCGTTTCAACAGCGCAAACCGCCACTTCAAGCGACGCACAACAACGCCGTCGGCTGTTTCGCTTTGCTGAAGAGAGTTTTCCTTTGGCCCTGTTTTTGTTTTTTTTTGCCAATCTCGTACACGCATTCAGTCACGATCGATTCACGTTGCGGCGCGCTAAGAAAAAGGCTTTCACTTCAACAACTATACACCTCCGGGGTCCCGTGCTCCCGAGACCGGGCATGGGAAACCAAGTGGAAAGTTCCCTCTCGCGCCGCCACCCCCCGTCCCTTGCCGAGGGGGAAAAGAGATTTATTGATTTCGCCGAGAAGCACGCGTTTGCTTTTCGCCCGGATTTACCAGGCCCCACCAAGGAAAAACGCCGGGTGCCGCCGGATCGGGCGTTCGGTATTCGCTTCCGCCGTCGGTTAAGAAATCAACGGCCTAGAATAAATCAATTCGCAGCCTACCCTTGCTGCGTATTAGACCGTCAACGGGTTTGGCCTCCGTGGAGCCCTCGGTGCGAACAGCAGTGGTCGGCAATCTGTTGCACAAAAAGCACAGTGTTGTTAACCTAACCAATAATATTTCTTTTCAAACACTAATCTATAACAACTAACTATTCAAACAGAGTAATCAGTGCTAATGGTCGGTTTCATACACGAAACCTTTATAGCCCGCTAGGTTGGCGACCACTGTCTTTCAGTGTGGGAAGGCTTCGGTCGGGATAGCCCTCATGCTTTAAAAGGAGTATCAAAGAATGGCCCAAGACCAAACCATCCTGCGTGAAACGGCGCCATGACCACGGACGTCTCTACCATGCCAATGCTCGTGCGTAATCTGATTTGGTAAATTGAAATGTACAAACATCCCAACCCGGGAGGGTCCGACAGCCATCGGACGTCGCTTGGCTTCTCTAATGGTCCACCGAGCAAGGCACCGAGCACCCGAGCGTATTTCTGCCGGACATTCCACGCGGAATGACTGAGTTTCGAAAGGCTGTGTCTCCTGACTCAGCCAGCTTCCAGCCCGTTTTCTTTCGCCTCTGGGCTCCTCCCGGACACGTCTCACCACACTCAATTGATGCCAACAGACCGTGGCGAAGTTGCAACTGCATCACCGCACCCCGCGTCGACTCCTCCCCCCTTCGATCAGCTGACAAACGTTCCATTACGGACGGTTCAGTGATGATAGTAAATTAATGCTAACGAGTACACACTCCCGAGGACGACCGATGGCGGTTGCATACATGTACCGACCATTTTCTCCGCGACGGTTCAGGCTCGGTTACGAAGTTGTATATTTACTTTCACCCACTTCCAGGGTGGACCGTGCCGCGAGAGGGATTTGTGTGCTGTACAAGGAATTACACAACCGACGGACGACGTCCACAAACAGTCTTGCTACTTGGCTTTACAGTTCCTCCCGACGTTCGTATGACTTATGGAAGACGATCGCAGAGGGGTTCGGTCACCGGGGGGGACGGGTTGGGAATGTGGAATGACTCTCGATCATAATCGCCCCACTCCGTGCCACGAAGGGGCAGCTACCCCTTGCCGAGATGGTTGATTATTTCGATTGAATATACCGGCTTATGTTTATAGAACTGCGTTTCCGAGAATTACCTCGAAGAAATGGGAGAAAGCCGGCCAGCACGAATGTTTCATTTGCCGGCGAGCAACGTTTTGAGAGGGCTCATATCAATCAGATAAAGTTGTTTGTTCGAGCAGGAAAGGAATGCGTCCAGCTGGTCGTTTTAATTGACATAAGGATCTGCATCGGAAGATGCGTACCGGCGTTGATTCAGGGGCGAGTTCAATTAAATTTATTTGAATTCAACAAGACTGTGGTGGATTCCATTTCGCACAGAATAATGACGCAATATAGGGTTATTGTACAATATTTGAAAAATATTGCCAGATGTCTGACCTAACTTACATCAACGCACCAACGGGAATTTTCAATTCCGAACCATGTTAAAATTGCTTTCAGTCAATTTTGTATGGCAAATGACCCACTTAGCATTTTCCAGGAAGTAAAAATGGATGGCACAAAGTTTATTTTGGATCACCATTTTACATACGATTCATCCATCAAACATATCGTGAAATATTGTTTATGCGGATATAACAACAAATCCAACCAGTAATCTGGACTTGTGTGCGCTAAGTGAATGCTGCAAATATAAGAGCAAAATTTCTCCAAATTTACACAATCTTTACGGTTTCGGAAAGTTATTACCCATTTCGACGCGAAATGCATTCATAAATCGACCGCTTCGTTCCTCCGATCGCAATGTCGTAAAACATTGATAGTTTTCGAAGACGTTGGCAAAGAAGAAAATATGAGTGCTCACAAAGAAGCGGTCCGCGAACCGGCCAACCGGATGGTTGTTGGTGATGGGCCGAGCAATGGTTTCTATTTATACACACGCACAGTTCACTTACATCTAACCCCTTGACGTCCTTCACACCCGACCCGATGCAAACAGAAAAAAAAAACCGGCCAGCGGACGTGGTCGCCGCGATGTCGAATGCAATCGAATTGATTATCCAAACGAACGTTTGTTTGCGGTCTTTTTCCCGTCCACATACACACACAAGCACCAACGCGGGAGTCATGGACAAGTCTTGAAGACGCAATGCCGGGAGCCAAACTCTCGGAGTGAGTCTTCGCCGACATGCCGCACCCTTGTTTGCCGAACGGGGGCAGCAAACGTTGGCAGCACTCTAATCAAAGCATAAACATATCTCCAGTGGAGCCACGCACTGTGACATGTGCCGTATGTTCGCAGCATCCCCCCCCCAGCCCACCTCCACCCGAGAGCATTCCCATCGGGTTCCCCGTCGTCAGGCGGACGCCATGTCGTGGGGTTAGACGGAACACGCTCGGATGCGGTCGGTCCGGAGTCTCGGGATCGGGCGTACACCTCAATGACCTCACTAAACCGGAGCACCCTCCTCCCCGGGGGGGCGGGTGGTGCCGGAATGCTAATGTCTTTCGGGCGGCTTTTCAATTGTTTTGAAAACTTGAAGTGGCCCCCCGATGGATTCGTTGGGGGAGAGGGGGGAGGGATGTTGAAAAGGGCGAGTGGTCATGACGTCGACGACGACATCAGGAAGCGTCCGATCGTTGCGAGCCGCGTACCGATCAGTTCGTGGCGGTCAACCAGTGCGGAAACACCCATCGGACTGCTCTCGTACCCGAGTTCGGGCGCTATTCTCCGTGGTCGTGAGGTCAGTCGATACGGTGTCCGGAGAAACAACAACAACGACGGCAACGACAACAGCAATTATTCTGCATCCCGAGCCTCCGAGTCTCGTGGTTTCCGTGGTTGGATTGAAAATTAATTTTCCGGCTTTTGTCCGGCCGGCCTGGCTGGCTGGCCACAACCGAACTGTCACAACTTCACTTTCCACGGTGGTTCATGTTGACTCGTGCGCGTGTGTGTGTGCGACTTCCGAAAAGTGCAGTGAGCGCAGCCCCGGTCGAATGATTTACTCGTCACATTAAGCAAATGTTTATCCACCCATTAAACGGACACAATTTCGCCGCCAGATTGTGACTCCCTCGTGACTCCCCCCCGTCCCGCCGCCGATTCGGCACCGTTGTGTGGCGAAATTAGTGTGACATTGTTTTCCAAGCGGCAAACCCGGCCGGAGCCGTTCGAAAATGCCTATCGCCAATTTGTGATCAAAATATGTGCCCGCGCGTTATCGCGTGTCCACATCCACTGGTTGCGCCATCAATCGATCACTTTTCGGACCGGTCATGAAGTGGGAAAAACCACCACCACCGTTGGGGATCGGAAGAAGATTATGAATGTTTTATTGTGTTCCCAAAAAAAAAAAAAACCGACGATGAGTGTTTGCGTGCCAAATGATATTCGTGGGCCACGTCCGTGAGGATTTCGGTGCCGGTTTGTGTGCGCTTGAAGGAAGGCTGTGTGGGATCAATTTGTCAAGCATGTGCGAAATCTGACAAATTACCCAAAGAACAAACTGAACGGTGAAACATGACCTAACATTTGCATACGGCGATGGAATGTGTTAATTTTCATCACGCAATAGTGTGATTTTGGGGCATAACAGAAAAATCATCGTTTACCTTGGTTTTTCTAGATTTCAGTTAAAACTTATCAACTGTAGATATAAATAAATGACAAAAGTTGCAAATTATGTCACAAAACAACAACCAACTGTAATCTAACAATAATTTCGTAGTGGTGAAAAAACTACACCAACTCGCCACGTCGATAGCAAGCGGAAAATCAACAAAGACATTGGCGTTGAATCATTTGACTATCACCATCATCGCGTTTCCCGTTGTCCTTGCTGAACCCATTGACTGTGAAAAGCAATTTATGTAGCTCCATTGGGGAGAGGAAAAACCCCTCGACCGCACACGAGGTCCGTGGAAAATATGTTCGAACACCAGCTATTCCGACGGGGTGCAACTGTTGTTATACGGCTGTCATTGGACGCCCCAAACGATTATGGGATAGGTAGTTTGCATTATTTTACACTTTTATCGTCGCTCGCTTCGGTGCAGTTGACATTTTGTGTCCGGTTCTCTCTCTCTTTTTTATTTTGTGTGCACCCGTTCCTTTTCGTTTCCTGACGAACACTCACCATGCGCTTTTATTATTTGGCTTTTGTGCACGTGTTTTCCCGCCTCATAATGTTTCCTACCGACGGCATCCTCCGTCCGGTTTGAACCACGGGAGGACACGACAGTCGGTGGTGATCTATCGAAAACTCCTCCCCGATATTGCAATCTAGCACCGGAGTCCCGGTCCCGGTTGTCGCAGTGCCATTGATGATGCGTTTTTCTATCTCTATCAGGGAATTTTTGTCCCCCCCTTTTTTTTTGTTGGATGGCGATGCTGGCTTCTAATTTAGCACACTACATCCGTTTCCGTTGTTCGCAGTAGGCTTTGCACAACCGAACAAAGGATGCAGCGCGAAGATAAAAACCAAACGAGCAAAACTAAAGAACGGTTCGCGCGCGATGATGAGTTTTTCTCCATTCACCGGAACCGGGTGTTGTGGCGTTAAAAGGGATTTCTGCATGCACGAGTTTTTCCATAGGCCGAGGTGCGAGAGAATAATATTAAAAGCAAGTGCCGACTATTATTCCGAGGCATCTATGGGTTTATAATGGTTTATGTTTGCGGGGTTTTTATTATCTTCCATGTGGATTTCATTTGTGTTGAATTTGAACGAAACTTTCGTGGTTGTGGGACAGGAAATATTTGCTTTCATTATTGGTTGCTGTTTTTACTTTTCGTTTCTTTTTCCACGCATTGGTAGATCTATCCAACGATTAAAATATTTACCAGTGATATTTTCATTCACAATAAACTGATCAACGTTTCAAATAGATCAATTTAAATTCAACAACACCTTCGCCTCATTATAATCCTGATTGATTGAAATGATAACCAAACATAATGTGGAAGTGATATTTATCAGGCGTAATGTCACCGCAAATGACAGACGTCATAAGGGAGTTAATGTTCTCGACATCCGTCGAACGGTGCGGTCAACCAGTGGAATTTACCCATTAGCCTAACCACCAGCACTAGCCCCGGTGCCGTACTTTGTACCAAAATTTAATTACCATCATCACTCCCGTCTGCATGGACTGTATTAATTAATCGAGTTCCGCTCACTCCGTTATCTTGCTCCCAACGGAGCAGCACTCAGCAGACTGGCTGGTCTGTCATGGATTATGTGCGTTGAATGTGGGCTACTGGTTCACTGGGGAACCGGATGACCTTCCGTCTAACAGGCACCTACTCGTCGGGTCCAAGTGGCCAACTGGCATTTCGTCCACGAACCTTGCCAATAAAGGTCGTTCAGGGAACGGAGTTCGTTAACTATCTTCTCCACATTCCAACTAGCTTCAGTAGCTGTGCAGATCTACAAAGGACTAGAAAAAGTGTCCAACGTGTGGAATAAAGTGAACAAAATATAAGAAAAATCAGCGAAGCAGAACGAGCCGCAACGGGAGCGGGTATCATCAGCAAAGCGTGGAATGACCAGACATATAGTTCCTCGACGTAGCGCCATATAGACGCCGTGTAATAAATGTCAAAATTAATTTTCATTTCCTTCATCATCCAGGGAACGTTTCTGTTCCTGAAGATCTACGGCTATCCGGAAATCGTGAAAACGCACTGTAACCGAACGTCGCAGTTAGTAAGTAATCATAATGAATAGCACGCAGAGAAAATGATGACGGAGGGAGGGAGGGCGTACGGGATCAGTATATTACCAAGAAATGTACCAGACTACGGCCAATGGAAGCCAATGAAATTCGGTCGACTTTGGCCGTAACTGGTGGAATGAAAGTAAGAATGGATTGAATGAATGAATGAGTGAGCGTACGACAATGATTGTAACAAGAGAAAGATTCACAATGCATCGGTTTTCACTTCGTTTCAAAGCATATTATCTGTACATTATTAGTGAAATAGTTATATTAGCAATACACAATTTTCTCACATCAAATTTTTATCATGCACCTCAACAATTCGAGCAAATTACCACTTACATTCCTGTTATAATTCATTACAGTAAAATGAAGTTCGTTCAAATCCACCGAAACCGCAACAATTAAAAGTATTGTTCATTAATGTTTTTGATATTTCCACTCCAACGTTCTCTCTAACTCGAATCAAGAGTTTTGCTAACATGACCTGTTTGTGATGAGGCAACATTTTCATTCTATTATCCGAAGATATCCTCTTCTTGCTTCATTTTTACCTCATTGTTGCCTTGAGGTGGATTACTTTAAGAAAAACTACACCACCTGTGAAAAAAAAGCAGCAGTTTAGACGAGATGAGTAGATAGAAGAGAGAAAAATGATCACAAACAAACACACAGACACAAACACAAATTCACATAGCTGTTGGATTACACTTCTCAGCAGGAAACCATTAGTCAACCTTATACCATGTTCACACCGAACCCTAATGTTTCTACTGACCGGAAGTGAATATGAGTTTTTAATTAAACTTTTAATTACTTTCGCAGCACCACAATATGCTGCACAGACGCAATATGCACTGAACAATATCAATTATGTCTTGGTTTAAAAATTGAGCACATGTATGCACATGTTTGCTTATTTTTTCCTGAAATTTCCCATAAAATTTAAAAAGGCGCTTTTGAAAACTAAATAAAATAATTTTGTGTTAAAGGTGTAGAAGCAAATGACCATGCTGTACCCTTCTTGCGAATAGAAACATTAAAGCTTTTTGATACGTTTTATTTCTTTCCATCTGTGTTCATACGAATATGGGTTCGGTGCTAATGTAAGAAGCACATAAAATGTAATAATAAATGATTGTCCTTTGCAACCGGTTAGCCAGTCCGGAAACGTTCGGCACTGTGTGGAAAAGCTGCTCACAAATTTTCGAATTTATGCTCCAGCCTTAGGGCATGTCTAAGAAATTGATTGGTACTCTTGAATATCTTCTACGCCTGCAGCAAGACATTTTTTCCACCATCTTTACAAAAACCATCAACCTGGAAGAGCCAATATAATATAGGAAAAATTTGTAGATTTAAATGTCGTTAGTTTCTCTTAGCTTCCATTATTCCAATGATCGGTAAAATAAATGTGAATTTAAGTTTTTATTTCGAAAACAAAGCCCTTTACATGAATATTGAACACAAAATGTGTAAAAAAAATCTAATTTTAAAGTCTAAATTGTAAGCTCATCTTAAGTACTTTGTCCAATTATGCATCAAATCTACATGTAGGTTTATCGTTTTTTCATTTCATATAGCTTTAGGGTTTGAGAGTGTTCGTTTCAATGATCTAAATGAACTGGAGACGTGGGCCGAGCAATGTGCCAAGTCTTTCTTGGTTTTAAAAAAATCCCATCAATCCTTGAATCCTTTTTGCCGCCTTTCGTGTCAGTGTGTTCCCACCTTGACTTGCTCATCAACTTCCATCTCCTGACAGCGGTGATGCGGAAAAATAATGAATTTATAATATGAACTCTACTTCCATTTCTCTTCGTATGCTGATCATGTTTTGCTTCGGCATCACAATGGAAATACCTGGAAAAGCGACGGAAAGGAAAAGGATCTTTTGGTTAGATAGAAAAAAATATTGCATACCCATACTGCTTGAAAACGTCACAAACGGTTCCGTCCCGCACCGGAAGGCGATAAGAGACCCGGGCACGAATGGGTAACAACTTTTTCCCCAATCCTTCACGAGCAATATCCGTGAGCGAGAAATAAAGTAAAAACCATTCCAAAGGCCCGTCGAAAAAAGAAAATTGTAGGCAAGTAAACAGAAGGGAAAAAGTAGAAAAATCTCTGCCACTCACCGACGCTTTTCAAACCGGTGTACAATTGAAACGAAGAACGTCTCTCCTGGCAACGGCGTAGAAGGCGAGGAAGCTCAGTTTCTATCGAGGGAAAATGCCGTCGTAGGCATCGAGCGGAGCGTTGTTTGAATAAAATATTTGTGCTCGTGTCACACCGACAAATATACACGTCCTATATTATTTAATTCTCCCCTGTCGCAGACTGATACCGGCCAGTGAGCCATGCCGAGGGCTGAGTGCCGTCTTGCATACGGAACGGCAATCTAATTTTGATCAAAATAATTCCACACTCAGCGGGTGAGGAAGAGTATTAGCAATGAATGCCAACACGAGGCGTCGTCGTGGACCTCGACGCCAAAGACGATGATGAATCAAAGACGGTCCTAACGGTCTTTATGAGTTCTGCCTTGCTACCATGGCCAGGAAGAAGACTACGAAACGGTGACGAATTGCACCAACTCCGTTCTGGCGTCATCGCACTTTTTTTCTTCTCTTATTTTTTCTCATGGAGACTCAATACTTCAACTTTCTTTACCAACGTCTCCGTCGTTTCCATCACACTTTTCGATTCAAATTCGTGAAGTGGTTTTTCCTGTACCGGTATAATTCTGCCACCAACCAACTACTACACCTCACTTTGCTACATCCTCCCCCTCTTCATTCCCACGAGCACGCAACGTTGAAATTGAAAATCGTGACGCAAGTGGATAAGACCGGGTACAAGCAACCTGCCTGTCGAACTGCTGGGTAGTATTTCAATAACTTGCGTCTACTTGTCAGATTAAGAGGCTGGAAGAAACGTGAAGGCTATTTGAAATATTTGTCCCACAAACGTCATTTGACTTCAAACATTCTCGAGTGGTTTCTCGACGAAGAGCATCATGCTTACAAAATGATTCTCAATTGAATCGTTTGTGGTTGAAATAAAACTGTCCTTCTTTATCTTCGCGATACCAAGGTTCACAATCTATGTTCACATGCTTTGTAACCTTAAAGAACAGGTCCGCATTGTGTTGAGCAGAAAGCATATAAGCGTTGGAAGTTATTTATATAATACACCTGACGACGAAAGCAAGATCTAAGCTCTAGCTGCTCGCAAAGGAGTATCGTATTGTTTTTCATGTAGAAAGTAGCAACGAAGGAAAACACCGCAAAGCGAATGTGGCAAATTAAAATATCTTTCACTTAGTTGTGCCCGATTCATTTTTAACTCAATATTTCATCTCGAAATTCCACCTCAAGCGGCAAATCACTGCCGGCAAAAGGAAGGCAGAAAGGACTTTCAACCAAAAATACATCGGCAAAAAAAAAGCTCTCTCACACACACATACGATCGAAAAGGCTCCCGCGAGACAGAGTGAAATTTATTGCCAATGATTTGTAATTCTCCGCCGTGCCTCTCTGTTTCGGTTGGTTCCGTTTTTGTTTTGTTTTTGTGCATTCCACCACCTCCAAGTCTTGTGCTCGAGAGTAGGCGGCTGGATTTTATATTTCCTCGTCCTTCCAAAGAAGTCTTTGCACTTTTTTTTTTGTATCTGGTTAACCTTTTCCTCGCCGTGGGAAAGCGCGGGGGAAAGGTGGTGCGTTCGGAGTGTGCGGGGAACTTTTATTCATGAGCTGAAACTTTCCACATGCGCTCATTTGTACGAAAATGATATATTCTCTCGGCGAGGGAAAACCGGTGGTGGTGGGGGGAAACCAGGTGAAGTCAAAATCATTCATCCATCCCCATCATCATTTGTATCCGTTTCCGGGCGCCGGATGTTGGTGCGGCAGCTGTCTACCGGTGCATGCATGTGTGTGTGTGTGCTCGTGCAAAAAGTGTCAGAAGCAAATCTCGACTGGTGCTTTTTCCTGCCCCCGGGAGTGATGAATCGGAAATGTTGTTGGAAATGAATTTTCTCTACCACCGCCAACCAACTCCCCCTTCGGCGCACACTCCCCTCTGGTGCGCCCGACCCTTTCAAAGCTTTCAGTGAGTTTGAAAGAGTGTGTATGTGTGTTGCCTTTACCGTATAATCATTTAGGCAACACATATTTAACTGCACCAAATCAGTCAGTGGCAGAGATTTTTCCGAACTCCAAACCATGCGGACTAACTTTTCTGGTCGACTGCAGGCACGGAGGGCAGTGGAAGGCAACCCGACAGCCTCCCCCCGGAAAGGTTACTATTTTTCATTTGCGATTTGATTTGCGATTGGCTGTTTTCCGTACAATCGCACTGGTCACGAAAAGTTGAACCATACCATCACCTTTCGGGACCGTCGAGCGAAAAGGAAAGCAAAGTTTTCTCCAACGAAAAGTTTGTCTTTCCTTCCATTCCGGCGTTTCGGCTCAACTCCCCCACTGGAAGCTGTCTTTGTGTGAGTGCGAGTGTGTTTTTCTTTTAATTTCCCGTATTTGTATTCCGCCTCCCCCGGCCAGTGTATTATTTAGTCAGGTCGTTTAGGGTTTATTCAAGCGATTTTATCAAAACATCATTATTCAATAGAAACTTTTCACCGGCTCGGCTCGACCTAACAGTTCTGTTGGGAAGCCGACTCTAACCGGGTGAACTTTTCCCACCGGGAGGAACTTTCGGTTCGCTAGCCGGAAATCTCTTTTTTTTTTTGCTGTCAAATCCTAATCGTCCCTCGTGCCTTCGAACATAGTTCATCTTGTGCAAGTGTGATAAACTTCTTTCCGATGACCTAGAGCCCATTAACCTTCTCCGGTGGCTCGGGTACTCCGCCCGAACTAGGCCACAAATTGATCCTGGCCATCGGGTTCTGGGGGGGGAGTCTATGGAGCGTATCGAAAATCCATCGGTTAAGGAAAATTGGCCCCTTCACCTGTCCCCCATCGGTATCGCTCCTCCCATGCTACTACGTCGAAAGGATAGGGAATATGTTATACCATTTTCATGTGCTTCACCTCGACACACCCCGGCGAAAGTCCATTACCATCCAACAGTAACTCAACGGACAACTTCAGTGCTCTTTGCAACTTGCACCTTTCGGCTACGATTATTCATCTGCCGTCCAATCTTTCATCCTTTCTGCCAGCGTGAGCACCTCATACGGCATAACGTACCACCCGCGCGTACGGCCATCTTGACGGTGTCTGGGAAATTTCGCTCCGGAAATAATCCTCCACGGTCGATCCGGAGCTCCAACCTTTTCACTACCCGCTGAAATATATCAAAAACCTCAATTTGATACCTTAAGTGAGTGCGGGGAAAGTGGAGTCCTAGAGGAAAGGGGGGACGAAGCATATCCGTAGAAACATCCGTAGTAGCAGTGGAGCGGCAGTTCTAATCTACTTGCACGTGCCATTTTTCCTGGCTGAGCTCACACACACACACTCGTTCAATATTTCCAATCCATTGAACGTAAGAGGTTTTTGCGAACATCGAGACAGTAAGATAAGCGAAAGGCGTATGCTGGCCACATTGCCAAACTGAACCTTTCTCGCCGGACGTTGCGTCGACGCACCTTCTTCCGAAAAGGTGCTCTGTCCTTTTGGAAGGAATCTTGTGCTCTTCTTCGTTTGCATTTATCATATCGCACATGCGTTTCTCGGATTTTGAACCCTTGTTGGGGATGCCGATGACCTACTAAGACCAGAAGACTGCAACCGAGAGTGCATTCCGCTTAATTGGCACATGCTGTGTCTGGCAATCTATGTAATTAATTAGAATCAAAGGGATAAAACCCTGTAAGCTCTTCATCAGGCAAAATGCAGAAGGCAGTATGCAGTTATGCGTTTTGTAAAAATAATCTCTTACCAAAAGGGATCATTGTAATGCTTTGGTATAAATTTCTCAATACAGCACAATGGTAGAGATTGTTTCCTTAAAAAAAACCGATGTCATAAAGTAGATCAGAATGTTTATTTCAATTGATTTACATATTGATTTCCGAAAAATGTGAGTGTTTTCATTTTCTAAATTGATTATATTTCCCATCTTCCATTGGCTTTAAATGTTGGTAGTCGATAGGCAAAATTGGTGTGAATGTGTTTCCGTGTGCATTGTTGATTTATTGTTTTTGTTACGTACTCCTTGTTTGATCCATCTACCACGTTTATTATTATTTTTTTTATTTCATTTAGGCGTCTTTTATTTCATCATATGCCTTTTATTTTATTTTTTATATTGCACTTTTTTCTTTTCTTTTTCGTTTATATTTTTGTTTTCTTTGTTGTTCGTCCCCCGTTTTAAATCTGAAGACTGAGGCCGAAACAGAACCAAGCTGGGCTGACGAAGAATTAAGCCTGGAGTATGTAAGTAGATCAAACGCAAGATCAACGTTACTTGAGCGTACCCCTCGCATGCATCCGTGCACCCTGGTCTATAATTCCTTCATTTTATCTTCCGTTCACTTCATGAACCTTCCTCCCCGTATGCATTTTGTAAATTCTGAAGAATGATCCAGACAATATGCCATTTGGAAAAAACTCAGCCGACTTTGGCTCCGGAATGCAGTTTGATGTAAGTAGAATAATAAGCAAGGAATGTGCAGTTCGTCCATCGATGTTAGGGGCTTTTTTAAGAATTCTCGTGCCACTGTTTTGTCTGCTTCTCATTGGAATCGTTCATTAAACTCATCTATGAAACTAATTTCAATTCATAAAAAAAAAACTTTTAATCGCTGAAGAATTAATTTCGATTTGGTGTAACATCAATCATTCATTCGAAATGGTGTAACATTATAATCGTATGGAAATCAATTGACATGTTTACCGTTCCCCATCACAAGCAAAGTTAATAAAGTATCATCCATAACTGTTCCTATACCAGCTAATTGAAATTAAACACCATTGCCTCCACTCGACGCGCCTAATTGCATCCGATTGTTCGCTGCATAAAAACGCATCGATACACTTGCACTCACACCCATCATGCATACGTGTCCACATCAAATAGAGCTGCAAGCACGAGTCATTATTATACAAACGTATCGTATCAAATTGGTCGACAAACACTCAATGTAAATCGACTCGTTGAAATGATTGACTCTAAACGGAACCGCTTTGCCAGCCTCAATGCTTGCGTAGCAAACAAAGCCCGGTTGGATATCTTTTCCCGCCATCCCATTCGGGGTCGCCTCTGTTTGAGGGTGCCAGAGCATCCATCTAACTCTCTACTATCATGCGAACTTTGCCACCTTTCTCTAACGCGCATTGTTGATGGTTTATTTAACACGTGGAATCGGCCGTGACATTTCATGATGATGTATATTCACTGTATTATCGTTTGCATAAAGCGAAGGTGGAAATCAGTGCGTCAGGTCGGAAATCAGTTTTTTACAATCATTAGCTGCTTAATTGGACTAGGAAAACAATGAAAGCAAAATCGGAATAGATTTTCCACGAATATGCTTATTGCCCTACATATTGATTTACGATCGTTTTGGCAAACAACACCATTCCTAACATTGAAAAGTGTTTATATTTTAAACCTTCTCTTGAATAACATTAGCGATTTCTGACCACCATGTTGCGATACGGGTGTACAAACTGTTCTTTCTAAGCAAATATTCCCAAATTGCTAGTTTTTTTTCCCCATTCAACAAACCATCCCTTCCCGAAAGCTCTCTCCGCTCACTTCCGAAATGAATTTTGATTGCGTTCCAGTAAAAGGCAAGTGTTTCTTTTGTCAAAACAGTGGGAGGCTTCGGTTTGATTGGTCTTTTCTGTCCCTTTTACTTCCTTATTTATGCTCCGTCCAGTTTCGCTTCTCGCCCCTCGAGCGTCATAGTTTGTTTTATTTGGACTGCCCTTTATTTAGGGCCGAGAAATGCCCATCCCTTTCCATCTCGGAAAGGGCCTCTGCCTGTGACCAGCGTGCACCGTGTACGGAAGCGTCCGTTAAACAGAGTGACCGCCACACACTCACAAGCATGGCCCCACTCGAAAGCATAGCAAAAGCCCGCGCCAGTTATGTTTGATCGCCGTGCCCGCGTCGATGGGTGAAGTTAATTAAATTTGTTTAGGACAGGAACGCCACCCTCCGGGGCGCTGGCCCAGTGTCGGGCCTCTTTTCTTTCGCCGAGCCGTACCTTTGCCGTACCTTGGCCCTCGGTCAGTCTTACGGTGTCTTGTTGCACAACTCCATGCGCCCCGGGTTTTATTGGGGCTCGTTTCGTTCGAGTTGTTTATTCCCCAAACCCCTGCACCGCGTGCCTATGCTGAGAAGGGTCCTTACACCGCAACCCCGGGGCCCATTGGTCATTGTTCGGAAAATGGGTAGTATAACGCCCGGGCTGCTCAGTTACGCCCGAAATAAACCTTGGCAAAGAGTGTGCGAGGAAAGCGAGCCCACGAGACAAAACAAGCAAGACGGAAACCCGCAACGTTTCGACCCGCATTGGAACGTAAATAAGGCCGAAAAATTAATAAAAGTAACTCCCTGTCGCCTTCGTAGCTCAACCAAAGTGTCCCTTTATCGTACGGGGGTGACCGGTCCTTCGGTTGAATTTGGCGTGAATTTCCCACCAAATTCTTGCTCACATTTTTTTTTTCCATATTCAATTTGATCTCAAAACAAAAACTATCCACGCCCAACCTGACCCACTATGCATAATATTCATCCTCAAGCCCTCGCCCCAAACCGGACGTTCTTCACCGTGTAAACAAACCGAAAGGAAAACCCAAAACAGAAAAATAAAAAAGGCCAACAACGCAAAAAACAGCTTAAGCACCTGTTTACGCACCAACTCCGGCTCGTCTTCTCGGCGGCGGAAGGCACGAAAGGAAAGCCATAAGAAATGCCGACTGCCGAAAGCATTCGGAATCCCACTCTCTTCACCTGCCCCCGCCATTCCACACAAAGGACGAACGGTGAAGAGGGCGATTTACGCCAACTGTCGCACGTCATCGACTTCTTTGGGGGCGAGCCCTGAAAATTGGCTTCCTCGGGGAATTCGGTGATAATTTGAATACAGAAATCGACCGAATGGAAATGCTTCCATCCACACAACGAGGCACCTTTAACGGTAGCTTCTTGTTCGCTCTGTACTATGTTTTCTTTCACTTATTTTATAGGTTTCTTGGAACGATATCCTTGTAGAGTCTGGAAGTAACGATGCGCAGTCATGCACACTTTTGGAGTTCATTACGGAAGAGACGATGGATTATTGCTGGTGAATTCCATCCATTCTATCGCTTGAAGTTATTTCCTGTTCCACCGTGCCGTTATAACGTTCCTTTGTCATCCGTCGGGTTAAATTCATCCCAAAAGGGATCCTTATGCCCTTAGAAACTCAAGTTTTAGATAAGCCAAAGTGAGGTAAAAGAAATATTTAAAACCCTTTCTAATTATTCCACAATATTAAAAAAAAACTATGTTCAATATTTAATTGAAACGAGAATGTTCAGCACTTGCCAAAGTTTTCCGATGGTGGAAAGCTTCAAAAGCCTCAAACCCCATTCTGAGCAAAACATGTTCAATTTAAAGATATTATAAAAAGCTTTTCAACCAGTTTGTAACAGTAAAAGTAAAGTAAAATAAAAATATGAACACTCGTACACAGACATCACACCACGGTACAAGACCCCAAAAATCCTTCAAATTAAGGGATGACATTTTTTCCGCGCCCCAAATCCCTCGTCATACCCAATTAGACGGTGGGTCCCATTAATCACGGGTGTCGGACGAACGAAATTCCTATAGATTTTCCGGTAAAGAGAAAGAAAAAAACATCGTAAAAACATTAACACAGGCGCCCAACGTCATGTAATGGGTAAAGCTGCGAAAAAAAAGGAAAATTAAACATAGCAAGAGTCGCTGGTAATAAAAAAAAAAAAACAATGAAAAACTCACTTCGCCGCACAGTGGGTCATAAAAGAGGGGAAAAAATTATCTCCAATTAAACAACCAGAAAAGGCTCATCGTCGGAAAGGCGACCGGATGGGCGACCACGAGTGCGCTTGGACCTGTTCGTCACGTCAGTAGTCGCCATACCGAAGTCCAGTTTCGTTGACGGCTTCCGGTTGCCGTGACCACACGGGAAAGTCATTAACTTTAACCCGTCTTCAAACCGTGGTTCGAATGAATAAACCCACTTAACTCATCAAACCCACCGTGCTTCCGTGACGAGGCCAAGAACCCATAGTGCACGGAAGACCCGTTCATTAAAGCCCCGTCTCCGTTTCGGTGCAATTTACCTAAAGATCGAGCGCTACCATGCAACGAACGAATTCCATAGCAGTTCTCCAAGGGGATCTCTACAACCTCCTTGCGGCGGTGCGCGCTCATGAAATGTTATGTAAACTGTAATTAATCCAGCAATGCCCTGATTCCGCCGCACCGGGGCCACACCACATTCCCGTTGATGGGATATTCCCAAAAAACCGCATACCTTGCGGAATACTTAACGGTGGCTTTAGCGTCCCGAAGAACAACAATGTCGGTGTACACTGCAACGCGATTGGCGCTAGCATTACGTTCCGGAACTTTCCAAGCCAGTCGGTATCGAGTGGAGCGTACATGTGAAAGCAAGGAACTTTTCTTCAAAATTGTCTTACCTTCATTAGCCTTCAGGTTAAGTGGAACTTCCCGTGTCCTCTTCCGCTTTTTGCTGGTTCCCATGTGTAGTCGGCCAGTTTACGAGCAACCTCCGGAAACGTGTTTGCTGCCGACGACTCCGTACGACTGCTGCTGCCGGTTGTGCCTTTTGCCCGGCGTAACGATGGCATGACGCAAAGAAGCTCAGACAGCGCCCATTTAAAGGATCCAATTTCCTCCCGTGATACGAAAACTCAAAAATTACCATCATTCGCACCACGCTCTCGCACAACACTCGGCTCGGCTGTTCGAGAACCTGCGACGTCCCAAATGATGCACGATATACGGCGAGGCCTGCCATTGCCAGCCGAACAACGGTTTCACTGCACGCAACTGCTCGATTTACGACTTGGGCAATAAAATTTATACCGTGAGCCAAGGTATTCATCCCGAGAGCGCCGGCATACGAGGGTAGACCCGGGTAGACAATTTCAGGACGACACGAGTCTTGTGTATGTGTGACCCTACACACCGGGGCCTACCAACCGAAGCGGCACGTTTACTAAACGAACCGACCGCGTACAACTTCCGGACACTTTTCTCGCACGTGATCGCACCAACCAGTACACTCCGGAGCGTCGCGGAACTCATCGCCCACGGAGCGGGACTTCTTTTATTGCGACGCACACCAGGGCGACATCCAGATATCAGCGCACAAACGAATCGTGTTACGCACGACGGCCCTCGATTTCCACCCTTTCAACGAACTGACGACTTGCGTATCATTGTCACGGCAACGGGCGTGGGTTTATCATTTTGCCTGCAAATGTGTGCAGATAGGCATGAAAAGAGTGTACTCGAATTAAATTTCTTACCGAACGCACCGTACGGCGGGGTTGCGTAAAAGCGTTTCACGGGAGTTTGTCAACGAAGAACGGCAAGAAGTTAGACGAGCCTCTCCCACGGTTCATCTCTACCTCCCGGATGAAGGCAGCAGGACTCGGTTGCCGCCGACCGCAGGCGGGTAAACACTAAGCTGACAGGTGCTGTCATGGGCACAACCCGGTGACACGTTGACACGTTTTCGGAAACCGTGACGCAACCGATACGCATTCCAGTGAAAAGTACCAACCAACCCGCGCGGGTCGGGTCGGTGCTATCGGCCTTCCGACATTTGAGGTTACGAATTTTGATTGCCATCACTCCCTCTCCGTCCGAGGTGGGAAGGTCCTGAGGGGTACATACACCATAATTCCATCAAAACAAACACACAAAACCTTCTTTGATCGAACCTATGCCTATGGGGGAGGCCAACACTCAAAGGAAGTAGGTTTTTCGACCGAAATTTCATTACCATCCAAAGGTTGCACGTGGGTTGGAAGGAACTGAATGAATACAGCGTTCATTAGCGCCTGTTTTAAAATAGACAGCTAGAGCGATGGCATTATTCGACTTTACAGGACTCACGATGGAAGATTTCAGCTGCAAAGCCTACTTGCTAATCTTATTAACGAGAAAACGCATCCTTCGGTTGGCACGATTACCCTCTTAAGGGAGACCCGGGGTTTTGTACACGATACATAATGGTGATGCTGTCATAAGGAAGCTGAAGTGTGGGAAAACCCATATTTCACAGGTTGAGCCGGTTTTAATGAACGAAAAACACCCGGATAAAAGACTCCATTCGTTTTTTAATCACGTTCTCATACGCGCTCGGGTGGGCTGGAACTTTTTAATTGCCAGTTTCAAGGATGCGTTGCCATTTACTACAGAAACGTATCACGACAAGATGTTTGACCTACAAACATTTCCACGGCTTACTGAGAGTAATTATGTCATCTTTTCAAATAACACCGTCGGTCAGGCCATTGGAAAGCAACACAGTTAACATGATATCAGAAACAGTGACTGTGGAATTAACAAATCTTAGAACAAACTAGATTCATATAACAAACTTTACGGGCACTTGGAATGCGAACTTAAGAATGCTACAGAACCCGCTACATCGCCCGCTTTGTCAAGTGGAATAGAGGACACCAAAATATACGACACCTTTTCGCCGTAGAGTAGAGTCCTTCTCATCCTTCAGTGTCCCACAAACGTTCCCCAAGAGCTGCCACCCATCGTTCTTTAGGAGTTTGTTAGCGACCGCTCCGCAAAATCTTAACCTCCATTCGCCAACGAGACGTAGACACATGTGCACGCGAGTAAGACAGCTAAATGATGCTGGTTAGAAGTGTTCTGCTTCGCGAATTAAGAAAATTTTTTTTAAACGCCCAACCATCGCGTGGAATGAAGCGTAAAAAAATAATGATGTCGACTGCAAGGAATGGTGAGCAGAAATATGCAGTGGTTTGGTGACACTTTACTTAGCCATTCAGGAAAGTCCTGGCGAGTCTTGGAAAATAAAAGACCCCCGGCTCCACTGTACCAGACACATACTCGCACCAACCACCACCACTGTGAGATGCGGTAGCACTCGGGTGGAATTAAATTAATAAGTTTATAGTCCCATGTGGCAGGCGAGTTTAATTAAGTTATTTCAACACACTTACGCCGCGCGTCGGCACCATCGGAGGATGGCATTAGGAGGCGTTAGCACAAGTGTTGACAACTTGCTCGGTAGCGACCTAGGCAGTGCGAGATCCTCGTAGTTTACCGACAATCGGGTCGGGGTCCGCCAAACCCTCGCGGGGAACATTTCCAAGAAAACTGGTGAGAAGGGTTATCTTCGGGACTGCGACCCAATGCGCAAGATGTTCACGTCCGTCCCCGGGTCCTTGGAATGAACGGTAGCGGTACCTCGATTTAATGTCCGAGTACCTAATCCCACCGGTTTGTGGTGTCCGGTTCGGGGATTGTCGAGTTCCGTCTGTGATTTGAGGTTCCCGGTATCTCGATCAAGGATAATTATATTTCGTCCAGCGACGTTTTAATCGCACGATGTCGCTTTCCCGTTGGTACCTCGAGAACCTTACCAGACCCCCAGACACCAAGCATCTTCAAGACTAAGAATAATTTCTGTTTCAACCGAAAGGATTTCCCCCGTGGAAGAACAAACCCTTTCCTTTTTACTTGCGTTTGGAAAACTGAGAAGCATAGTCCGTCCATTCCCAAACCTGGATGGTCGAAAGGCGATCAAACCCGCGAGTATCGCCCCGTCCTCCCGCACAACCTCGTCCCAGAAGATGCTTCTCCACGGCCACTCGCGTCGTCAATTTGCCGTCGAACTTTTAATTATTCTTTCGCAAATATTTGAACGACCATTTGCGAACGAACGGCGATGAGATTAAAAGCGATGACAATGGTTGACTTTTGCTTTCATCTTCGGTCGGCGTACATCGTTACGATTCTCCCGGGGCAACCAGCGAATGACTGCCGTTCCGGTTCCGGGAAGCCAAACTCGATGGTGGTCACCTTCCGCCTAACCGTGGAAACTCGTTCAAACACATTTCTTCCTTCATCGCGCTCCACGACCACTCGGTCATGACGGTTGGTGACGGTGGATGAAGATATTTTCAACTTTCCTCCCCCCGCCCTGTCCTGGCCATGGCCAATGATATTCCGCGCACGAAAGCACAATCCCGGCATCAGCAGTCTCGAGGCACACTGGTGGGGGTTTTAATTGCCAATTCTTCTTCCCAACGCTCGTCACCAATCCCCGACCCGAACTGAAGTATTATCCTCCGAACAACTCGCCAACGAACGACGGGATTTTAATTTGTTTCGGGAAATTTTTCGCCATCGCCAGGGCAGTTCTTATTGGTCTCGGATGGCTTTACTTTTCCTTCCCAAAAATTCATATATATTTGTTCTGGAGCTTAGCACTCATTTCTCTGTTTGGCTTATTTTTGTTTTCGTTCATCACTTCTCGTGCTTCGGCGGCGGCATTAAACGTATAATCCAATGGATTTGACCGTTGCGCAACGACTCAACGACACACACACCCGCACCCCGTAGGCCATCGTCGTTCGAATTCCAAGCCGATAAAAGCTAAACACGAAACGCCTGCAAAAATTGTCACGCGATGTCCCTGGTCACGAGAAAAACGCCGTGGCGATAGAATGTGACCAACTTGTACCGTTTCTCTTCGGTTTCGTTCGCTACTGTCGCACTTTTTTTTTCTTTTCAAGTTCAAAAAACTCGAACGAAAGGAATGCCGAAGCACACGCCACGGAGGACATCTTTGGGAAGCAGTTGGGGGAAAAAAATATCGAAAGAAGGAAAAGGCGGGCCAGCTTTTTCCGAAGCTATTTAAATTTATTGAAGCGTTAATGTTTCGCTTTTCATGTTCCATGTTGCGACACCGTTACAACCGGACCAGCCCGAGTTTCAGACTAACGGAACCGGGTGGATTGTATTATCTCCTGCTTCTTCCCTCCTGCCCGCCCTCTCCCGAAGACCCCACGGTTCGGCTTTAGGAGGTCTACGTAAATAGGCGAAAATAAACGCTGGCCTTCAAGCGAGGGCGCTTTCTGGCGACGAGAGGTTTAACATTCTTAAGACGCATTTCGCCTTTTTTACGTTATTTTGCTTGTTTTTGTCTTCTTCGCCGGCATCCTCTACACTGAACGTTAAATCATCCCTCATAGAAAGGGATTAGTATGCAATACCGGCCCTTCCGGGAAGGATAATTGGACAGCAGCAAACAAAAATAGAATGTTAGCGTTTTTCCCATCATTCGAATATTCGAAACGTGGAGAACAATTTATCGTTAGAATTTTATTACGTTCCTTAACGTTGTAAGAAATAGGAATTGAACATTTTTATTCACACCAAATTTTTCAGGCTAAGCTGAAAGGTCAAACGGCTGCTAAATTACTGAAAATTTGCATTTTAAATCTTCTACTGCACAAAAATGTTGATTAAGATGAATTTCTACGGTTTACAAGCTACTTTGTACCTCCCCGCGTATTAGGAAAAAAAACTCCTTTCCCAGAAAATGGCAATCAACTTCAAGCCAGTTCCGAGAAGTAAACTTTTGCTCTAATTTTCTTCTCTGAACGGTAATGATCGGAAAATCGCACGTGGAACTCCGGTCCAAACACTGCCAAAGCCAGAGTTGCGCGTCCCCGGGAATCAAACAGCAACAACCAATCAGCCAAAAATGGACTAATCAGCATAAATTAAGCGGAACGTGTGCCTCCCGTCCATCCGCACTTCAAATTGTTTATTCCCCAAACTCAAACCGTCTTTGATTTCTTCAACTCAAACACACACACACACACACAGCGAAAGCGTCGCACCACAAACAGCACAACTTTTTCGATTGAATGATTTCTCTGAAGAGTGTTCGCCGTACTAATCGCTTCTCCGTTTGAGAAATTCGCCCTCCTAACCGTCCCTTCCTTCACTTAACGCTCATCGGAACCATCATCATTATTGGACTAAAACCAATTAACTAACTTTTTGATGAAATAGGAAAAAAAATCCGCGCTCCTTTCGCTTCCATCAAAACGGATCACGGTTCGGTGGGTTTTTACGATGAAGTTTGTGGCGGAAGTGGATCGGGCTCGCTTTCGAACCGTGAACAATTAATATCATCGACTAATAACACTAATGCCAACCAATCAGCGCGCAAAAGGTAAACGGACAAAGGATTTTGTTTCAAATCAAACCTTGGGATTCGCTGTGAAGAACGTCGATCGACGCAAAAGCCTTTACCTGGTCCGCAAGAAAGGACAATCGTTTGCGGAAATGTAACACCCGAATAACACTCACAACCTTCACTCGGAGCCTTCTGAAAGGGCACGAGAGAAATTATCTGACACACAATCTTTACGATACAATTTTCAATGCTCTGTTTTGGTAACAATCTTCTTTCTTACTTTTCATTCTTTCAGGCAAGCGGAGAAGATCCCTTCGAGGAGCCACCTCCAATTTCGCCACCGCCACCAGAATATACAGGCTACAGGATAAAGGGTGACAAGGGTGAACGGGGAACGAAGGGTGAAAGTATACGGGGCCCACCGGGACCACCCGGTCCCCAAGGACCTCCGGGGCCACCCGGACCACCGGGTTCACCCGGTCCGAAGGGTGGCGGATACTTCGATGGCGATGGATCCGGCGATGAGCTGGTAAGTTTGCAGCGACGTGACTGACTTCAATGTTTCGGAATCGGAACTAATCGCGCGTCCAATCCTTCTCTTTACAATGGTGGTGGTGATCTTCTCTAACGCTTTTCACTCACGCTAACATGACAACAATCCGTCATCGTTCGTCATCGAACAGAAACGATTGTCTCAGGTAAGGGCTCTCACTAGCTTTTTCTGGAAAACGTTGCGTTAGGAAAACATGCACGAAATGGAGAGCAATCCTATTAACGTGAAATTTTCCCCCCTCTGTAGCTCTACGACACACTGCCAAACCGGAAACACGCGGGACAGTGCAGTTGCAACGCGACGCTCATCATCGAGGAGCTCAAAATGGACAGCACACTGCGGGAGTACCTCCGCGGCCCTCAGGGCATGCCCGGCAAGGAGGGAAAGACTGGCTCGCCCGGTCTGACGGTACGTTGACAAGCCTTCCGAATGAACATCTCCCTCCGGGCAGTAGCCTAATGGACAATTCTTTCGTTTTCCCTTCGCTTGCAGGGTGTCACTGGTCCGCAAGGCGAACGTGGTCCTTCCGGTCCCAAGGGGGACAAGGGAGACCGCGGTGACCAGGGCGCCGCCGGACCGGAGGGTCTCCAGGGAAGCAAGGGGGAACCGGGACTGGACGGTACCGCCGGTGTACCGGGCCCGCCAGGCCCTCCGGGACCCCCGGGCCTTCCCGAGAACTACGATGTAAGTATTCCATCGGCGAATGGCACAATTAACTAACCCATCGACTCAAATCTACTAATCCACCGATGGCTGGGTGAATACGCGACTCGCTCGCTCTAATCAGCCTCCCCTTTGCTAACCGACTTACCTTCATTTACAGCGAATCACTAACGCATGAGTTGTTTCTATCTTTTCTCTGTCTGTTTTTCTATCTACCAACTGTTTTCTTTCTGTTTCCGTTCGTTTTGTACCACCATAACCACTCTTTAACTTAACTATTTCTAGACTAATTGGAATCCGTCGCGGATGTTCAAGGTATAACCAGTGTGGGGTGTGTGGGTGTTCGTATGTTTACATGTTTGATTTTGTTTTGTTTCCCCCCAATTGCGTTGAAAAACCTCGCAAGTCACAGTTTGTGACAACCAACTCGCCCATAATTAAATATATTTCCCGATAGTTTCGCAAACGAAAGCTTTTCAGTAATCTATTAAACATCGCCTCTTTCAACACCTCCCAGGGGTAAGTGGGAGACCGTTTCCATCCCACCAGCAAAACCCTGCTGGTCCCAACACCGATATTGCCACCACGTCGACGGGTGGATCCCAACGGTGGCGCAAACTAACCCGTCGGAGAAGTTTTGCCGTAAACACCGGTAAAACCGGTCCCAAACTTTCCTCATCCTTCCCGCAGGGTGGTTGAGAACGCTGGCAAATGGAAAAATCTTGTGACTGGCAAATGCAAGCAGCTGCAGGGTTTTGCGTTGTTTCGCACAAAACGATAAAATTTAATTTGCGGTTCACGAAACAAACTAAAGAGCGCCCTGTTTTGTTCTGTGCTCGGTGAAACGTTCCCATACAGACAGACAAAAAGTGGCAAAACTGGAACGATTATTGTCTTTCAAGTCTACAAAAAAAGAGAAAGAAACAACACCACCTCAACTCTTTTGAAAAAGAACACGCCCGTTGTATGATGGAGAATGAAGCAAAACTATCACTCACCAACAAGCAGCACCAAAGTACGGGTTGAAACTGTTATCGTTTAAAAGCACTGAGTGCACAAAAAGTGTTCCACACATTGTACCTGCTCCTAAGGTTCACTCGACGTCAAAAAACGTATGCGGCAAACCAAGTGGAAAAGTTAAAATGGATCACGGAAAGCAGACAAAACCGACCGGAACTGAAGTATGACAAATCTAATTCCATTCAATTGCTACCATTTTATTTATTCAACACAACGCCGGTGAACCACGGAACTCCCAAGCCAAGGAGAGGGAATGGGGGCGGAAATGAAGCCACCTTGTATCACCTCAGGTAGTGGATAATGTTGGGTGAAGTATTCCAGGTGCTCGTGTGCACTATTGTCGACGAAATAGCGAGGAGCAGGAATGGCGGGAGGACGCACGGAATGGCCGGAGGAACGCCATTGTAATCTAAAGTTACAGAAATGACAACAGACACCCGGAGGGAGGTGATGCCCGGGTAGCAGAATAGTGGCAGAAGGCAATCAAAGCAACCCTGCCGGCAGCAGCATCCCGCCTGCTACAATAAAACATTATTTATGAGCGTGTGTGTGTAAGACGCCGTACATGCCGGAAGAGGTGACAAACAAACGGGGTACATGCCGACTTTGCCAGCGCGAAAAAGTCGCAAACGGCACCACGGCAACACTCACCTTGGAGCGCGCGTCGGTAAGCGTGTGTGTATTTGCGAAGGAAATACGGTACAATCAACAGAACAACGCTGTCGGCAATATCCTGCCGTATTGTTCTACACCGTCTGGGAAAATTGCGCGTCACCGCGTAACGCTTCACAGAAACAAGCTGGTGGAAAATCTCCTACAAATGGAATAGAGCGTCGAAACACACACAACGGACATTTTGATTTTTTTTTCCAATGGCTGTGATCTATTGCAAATGAAAACATGTTTGAAAAGAAAAGGAGACAACTTCTTCTCTAAGTTCTTGGACAAAATATGTTGTTTTTTGTACGATAATTTAAACTACCTACACTGTTCCTTTTTTCTTTTAATCAAACCAAAGTTCACTGTATTTCTGTGAAGGGTCAAAAGCTTTTCTTTTTCTCATCTACTCCACCATTCTCGGTAGGCAGAATAATTGCAGGAACATTAAAGAAATGAGGTTGAACTGATGCAAAGTTAAAACAACGTTTTTGACCTTTCCATCCCTTTGAACTATGTGGTATTCAGTTTATACTTCTCCTCAAACACATTCCATTTCTACGAAGCCTGAAAACCTTCTCTTTTGTTTGGCAGCTAGAATTTGTGTTTTAAGAGTTTAAAAGCGACTTTTCAAACCCCTGATGTGCCGGCGGAAGGGATGCGGCACAAACGGGAAACGGATCGTTCCTTTATTTCCTCCTTTTTGTTTTGGTTTCCTTTGGCGGTTTCTTGATCCGACTGCCATTTCTTTTAAAATTTCAATCAATAGTTTGCCCAGCATCTTACCGGAACGAACGCTTTTTTCTCCCTTTCTCTTTCTCTCGGTTCTTTCTTCTGCGCGTTGCAAAATCACACACAAACAAATTCCGCTGCAGGAGTCGATGCTTGGCTCGCCGATCCAGGGAATGCGCGGCGGATCGCCGGGACTGAAGGGCGAACCGGGCGACAAGGGCGAAATCGGATTCCCGGGCGAAAAGGGCGAGCACGGCACCAAAGGTGACCGCGGTGATCCGGGTCTGACAGGTGCCAAAGGCGAAAGGGTACGAAACGGAGCCAAGCGCGTCGCCGGCCGATAAGGCGACATGCAAATATCTGTTGTGTACTTGTTTTTTCTTTTCTCTGTTGCCTGGGGAGTGGTTTCTCGCTCCACCGCATTATCTTTTCAATGTTCCTTATTTTTGTTATCAATTTGTCCGTAGTGCCGGTGAAGCAAAGAGCACGCTAGTTTGTAGGAGTAGATGCTACGATAATTGATGGTTCTGTTGCTTTTCTGTTCTTCCCCAAAAAAAGAGCATCCTTACAACCACCGATCCCCCGGTTGGCAAAAGGGAACTCCCCAAAAAACCATTTCCATGTCCTCGGGGAAATATTACTGCTGTTTTGTGATGTTTCTTTCGGCGTTCCGTAGGGACTTCTCCCATTACATCTTTATTAGCTTACCGCTAGAAGTTGCAATAGCTATAGAAAAAGATCGAATGTTCTTTTTTCCAAACCTAAACTTTGCAGACGATGAGCCTTGTTCCAATTTCGCTCTCCATTTCTTCAATGTCATCCGATATCCCTTCGGTGGGACACGAACCATTGAGCGACAAGATAGAACGAATGGGAGAAAAAAAAACCCGGATGGCTAAAATATATGCGGAAAGAACATGGCGTACGATGTGACGCGAAAAAGTTTTGCTGCCAGTGCTTGTTTTGTTATTTTTAACGACGTTGTTTGCGTCAAGCTTTTTCACAAGAATAACCCATCGGGAACGTAAACTACGTGAAGGCATTTAGAAACGATGTGGCGCCTCTGTAGGATTTTTCGTCGTCGTCGAGCATCGTACGTTTCCCTCTGGACACTGTAAAGAGTTGAATATTAATGTGCAAAGTTATCTTATTACAAGTTATACAAAGCGTCTTTACTCTTTCGCTTTCTTTCTATTAGCTTGACTTTTTTCATGCAGTTATTTTTGAACAAAACTTTCAACTCCCTGCTTTAAACTGAATCAAAATGCAATGCAAAAAGAACCGGCCAATAACGATTTGTACTGTTTTACATTATTTTTATAATTTTTATAAGTTTTCGCATGTAATAAATGTAATGTAGGTAGCTTAATTTTAATAACATTTTCTAATACTACTCCAATGCATGCATTCTAAAAATAACTTCTATGCAAAAACTAACCGATTCTTGTTAATTCAGGGCCATCAAGGAACGCACGGGCAGCCAGGCCCGAAAGGACCGCCCGGCACACCGGGCATTCCGGGACTGCCCGGCCAAACGGGAGCTTCCGGCCCAAAGGGCGACAAGGGTAACACGGGAGACAGTGGCCCCCCGGGACCGCCCGGTCCACCCGGCATGGTGGTGCACTCGGAGGGCAAAAATGGAACGCAAGACTGCCAATGCCAGGCCGGTCCACCGGGGCCGCCCGGTGTCCGTGGTCCACCCGGCATCGACGGGGCACCAGGCTTGACGGGCGAAACGGGCCTTCCAGGACATCCGGGCCTGCCGGGCGACAAGGGTGAGCGGGGTGTGCCCGGTTCGAAGGGCGACAAGGGAGCGGAGTTCATCATCAACGAAAACGTGGCGTTCAACTCCTCGCGGGTAAGTTCCGAGAGCAAGTGGGTAAGTTTTTTTTTTTAACGGCCCATGTGTGAGTTCCGAAAATGGAGCCCAGCTGCATCTGCTTTTTTTTCCGGGTCCGGAGGAAAACTCGTGCGCTGTAAATCTGCACCAAACGATTCACCAAACTTCCGGTACAATGTTATTGGACAATTTATGTGACATCGTTCACATTCCCGAGGGTTTGGACAAAAGGGACGCTTTTGCGAGCAGCGACAGATATTCGTTTTCCCCCCCCCCTTCCAGCAACCGTACGTGAACACCGGAGTGGAAATGGAAAGGCGAAAGAAAAAAAAGCCCTAACCTGAAATAAACGTTCCAAGAACGTAGAAAACGCAGATGAAACAGAAACCGGCAGCGTTTCATGGTAGCGAAGAAGAAGGAAAAACTATCACAGCCAACCGTCTTTGGCCAGGCGATCCTTCCGGCCGAACCGCACAGCTGCACAAAACTCCAAATGATGTTGCACTTTCCGGCACACTGTCTAACATCCCGGTCTGACCCGGACCCCGAGCTGAAGGCCCTCTTTTCTGGGGAAAAACTAAAAGCAGGTTGCGTTTGCACTTTATTAGCTTCCTAACATTGTTTCCCTTCCGGGGGTAATGCCGGGCGTATGCTGCTCGGATGCACGATGCAAACCCGGTGCTCTCGTCCTGTGTGCTGTTGAAAGGGCTCCGAACAAGCCGGGAGCAGACAAAAAAAATTCTACGTGCCAGTCCGAAGAGATTGCAATACAGCTGCATGGGGTATGCATTCCAGCTGTACACATTTCCCCCCGTCGCTTTCCATTTTAAGCTTCACTTTTCCCAGAAGCAGATACTCTGCTCTGTAGGGGATGGGAATGAAATCTGTACGAGTTGTAAAAATATTTGCTAAACGAAGGATTACAACAAACTGTACACACTGCCCAGCGGAAGCGCAACATCGGCATGTAAGGTTGCTGCGAAAGGGATGTAAAATTATATGGCATCACAACATCAGGAATTATCCATGTAGAAGTAATGTGATCATAACATTTCCCTTTGCATTCTCGATTGATCCATGGCCTTTAAGCCATTAATTTAAACAAATTAATCCATTATGATGCATTGACTTTTCATTCCCTTCTTCTACGCCCACCTTCACAGGCCAACAAAGGAGACAAAGGAGATCGAGGACAGCGGGGGCGGCGTGGTAAAACAGGTCCACCCGGACCGATTGGGCCGCCGGGTAAATCGAACATGGGTGAAACGTGGCCGGTAAGTTTGGACAATCGTTGTCAAATCCCTTTCAGATCTCTTTCACCAAAACACAAAACGTAACTTGCATTGCAAGTCGGTAATGTAACTGTCCAAAAAGGGTAAAGTGCAAAGACCATACAGCAAAGTTCCCGACTTGCAAGAATTTATGAAAGTTTGCAATGTCCACGTTCGCTCATCCATGTCAATTTCTGCTCTTTACAGGGACGACCAGGCCCAAAAGGTGACCAAGGGCCGAAGGGAGAGAAAGGCGACAGTGCACCAATGCGTGGGGTAGGTACTGAAATGGGAAAGAGCGCGGTTGAAAAGATAATCCGTTATCCGAGAGATTAGCCTACGTATATTTCTGATAGACCGTTGAACGCAATGTTGGTTATTGTATGTTTGGCTAATCGTTCTAAGAACTACCTTCGTTTATGATGCGTTCTTTTCTTCAGTTCAGCTTTTGAGAAACCTAAATCACAATTGAATCTCATCAACATACAACCGAAAGTAATATATGCTTCTTTTAAAGTACTTAAAGTGCATAAAGCATCGGATGTCACTTCCGATAGAACTGGGAAATCAAGGTTCTTCTAGCTTCAAACCCACTTTTTAATTCTTTCCGTCCATCTAACTATGGCTCATAAAATAATCATCTGTCAGCAGCGGGTTATGCACTGCGTCCACTTGCACTCGCAATCAAACTGTAGCACGACCACTTTTGCCAGGACGCTGGCCACATAATAAAAGGCAATAGCACTGGCTTCTTAATTAATCATGACTTTCTAAATCCGACTGACCGCCTGAACGGGCGATGAAATTTTCAAGTGAAAGTTTATCGTCGAAAAGTAACTTTCGAGATGATCTTGGGCTTTTTGGTTTTTGGTTTGCCCTGTTCTACCGACGTACAGTGTGGCGTAAAGGATTGGCTTAGGAACAATTGAATTCGATTAAGATTTATTGGTGAATTTGCATAAATTAGTTAAGGAATAAATGAAAATATATCCAAAGTAAATGAATAATAGATTTTAAGCAAGTAATACTACGAGTTAAAAACATTTCATCAGTAATTTTCAAGTACTATTGTAAGATGAAATGGTAAGGCTGCTTCAAGTCATTGTCCACAAATCAACCAATCTTTTTTTTTGTGAAGTATCTTGAGAACATTTTTCCTTTGCCACTCTCCATGAACTGATTTTCCAAAACCCTTCAGTTGCTTCAAGTATCTTACATCAACACTTCCCTTAAGGCGCGATGGAGCAAGTGCTAAATCACAGGAAAACTTCTCGCTAACCCCCTTTCTCCCCCTGCCCCAGCGCTGCTTTGGATGGCGATAATTTTTCTTACCATTGGACGGTTTCCTACGGATTTGAAATGCTGTGCAGACTACGTTCTGCCCAAGGAATGGAACGCATTTTCTCCCCCGGCAACACCAGCACCATGCATTCATTCCATTCGAAAGCCAAACACCACCAACAAGCTGTGTCCCACTCCACTGTGTCTGCAGAAGAACGACACTATTGCGCTCGATAGCAAGCACGAAGAAGTTGTGGGGCGTTTTGGGAGAAAAAGAAAACTAAAATCCCTTGCCCAAATTTCTAGTGCACTCCCTCGCAGCGAACGGTTTAAAGCAAAGCGATGAACATTCCTGAAATCGCTCCCGTTTCTAGGTCATAAATTTCCCCGTCCTAAATGCCGGACTCGGCGGAGTCCTTCGGTTTGCTGCAAGGTTTCCACGATGCATTACCCTTGGCCGTCGCGTAACACCACGACCACGACGGCGGCGGCGACGAAGGGAATGATTATTTGAATTCGCTACTGGTTTCTCTTTGCACACTTCAGGACCTTTGCGTGTTTCGCTTTCGCCCCGCGTTTGTCCCACTCGCTGGCAATCCCTTTTTTGCCGCTAATTTCACCCTTTAAGAGCTCGAAACAAACCCTCGGTAAAATGTACAAAAGGCATCCATCTCACCCTCCACCGTCAGGGAAACTGGCCCAACCCAACAAATTTTGCAACATTTTCGCCAGACGAAGCTGAAACTGACGCTTGGCGTGGCTTTTTCGGTCGGGTTTCGTAAGTTTTGACACGGACGGGGAAGAAACTAGTCAGTTTGGCGTGCGGGCCTGCTGTGAACGGCCTCCCGCCGGTACCGCCACGTAGGTGTGTATGTGTGTATCTTTAGGTTGCATAATTCATGTTCTATTTAGCATTAAATTATCCCCCTGGCAATGGGGTAGGGCAGGCCGGGGCGGTAAGATTGGATAAATCTGTTCCACACCCGAGCACTTCATCGTCCGTAAATTTCACTTTCCAACTAGGCAGCGTTAGGTTATACTTTGGAAAATTCTGCAGGCAAAAAAGTACATTCATGAGATTGGTTCGTGGGGGCTCATTAAAATTGGATATCCAAGGTTCGATGTAAGGTACGCTGGGCAAAGTTATGAGAGTATACCTTAGGATACTTTGCATGAAATAAATCCCACTTTTTTATAAAGTTAGTAAAAGTAAAATCATAAAGAAGGTTTCGAGAGCCTTCAAAAAGACACTCGCCTGCCGACATTGTTTGCCATCCCGACTTTAATCTGAGGTTAAACAATTTTTCCAAGCTCCAAATGAACATCTTTCATCCATTTGTAATAAACTTAATTCCATAAAACACCAGGCGCCTCCACCAGCCACGTGAAACACCAGGCGCCTCCATCAGTCACGTGAAACACCAGGCGCCTCCATTATGTCTTGGCCTACTTTTCAAGTGAGCTTGTGTCAATTGATAAAAACCAGGGCATAAGAAAACCTCAGCAACCAACGAGTAGTGTTGTAGATTCTTTAAAATCCCTGCTGCAACTCACAGACACTGCAGTTCACGATTTCACGGTGTCCCTCAAACCTTAAGGGGAAGCTTTTCATTGGTACAATTTTACGTCCAGGTTCTTCGCCACTCGCTGGAGAAACCCCGCATTCAGGGTTCTTGTAGCGACTCGTCGTCAACAAACCCTTTTCCCACGCGTGAGCTGACGGAGAAGTTAATGCACTTGATAAATAATGTATCACATGAAATTGCGATCAACAAATTTTCGGTGGAAAGAAAACGCCTCCGTCCGCATGCAGTACACCCATTCGCCATCAAATGAGAAGTAGGTAAATGGTGCACCCCTTAAGAAGTACCCACCGAAGGCGGGACGGGCTTGAACTTCGTACTTCATCGACTCGAGTGGGCCACAAGCGTTGACGCAAGCGAAAGCCCTCGCTTGTAAACGCCCTTCGTTCGCCCGCACTTAGGGCTAGATTAACGCAGCAAATCTCATTCCACCTTGTTATCCCTATGTAGCGAGCAGATCCGAGTCGGGCCACAGTTTAGTGTTCAGGATTCGCTTTGATACACTCTCGCTTAAAAGGGAGACTTCCTTTAGCATGGATTACGGTTGCACCATGCCCTTTGAGATACGCTTACCCCGGAAGCAAACGGCGCCCGTGTCGTGTTGCCAGGAACTCCTGCAGGCAATGCCCGAGTGTCACTTCATTCGTAGTTGCCACTCTCAAGCACGCGACCCGGGAACTTCGTCTTCCGACACGAGCCAAGGCCAAAGGGCGTCAGTTCGGCATGTTTGGGGGAAGCAGGCCGGAGGGGGGTTGCGTATGGGTACAAGGGCACCCAACGTACGCCACGGCCACGCTATGAATAAACGAAGACTAACTTTTCCTCAGAAATGCACCGGGTAGCGGCGTACGACTGCCGACATGTGCCTTAGCGGATGATGATGTTTGTGTGATGAATGTGTGACACCTTCCCATCCAGTCCCACTCGGACGGTCGCATGTTGGGGGGGTTCTGTTAGGAGGGATTATAAACTTTCTTCACTCATGGCTGTATTGTCTTGTTTTACCACTTCCATGACCTCGCGCGCAACAGCTCAAGGGCGACAAAGGAGAGCGAGGCATCGACGGGCGCGACGGCCTTCCGGGACCGCCAGGGCTACCGGCTGCTTCGGGCGACGGTGGCGTACAGTACATCCCGGTGGTGGGTCCGCCGGGTCCGCCGGGACCTCCCGGACCGCCCGGACTGTCCATCGTCGGCGAGAAAGGTGAACCGGGATTAGATTCCCGCAGCCCATTCTACAGCGACTCGCAGCACGGATACTACGGACGGCCAGGTATGCAAAGAACCCGCTTTTCCAACCCGCCCACACATGTGTAAATGTACTCACAATAAAGCACCTGCAAATCCCACACTAACGAATTCTCTTTTTCTCTTCCCTGTCCCTTTTTCCATCGTCTTTTTCAAATGCACTGAACGAATATACAACGACGAAATTAACACCATCTCGTTAATGCCCGATGTTACTTAAACACACACACACATACTAATTGCCTCCTGCGCTTCACCCACGGACGTCATCACCTGCACCACAAAACGAACATCGTCCAAATGTAAATGAAAATAAAATACACTTGGAAAAAAAAATGCACACCCCCTTTTCATCGGACTATAAACGAACAACGTTTGAAATTATCGTTCCGGCAAAGGAGGTCGGTCCAGTTTGGACGAGCTGAAGGCACTGCGCGAGCTGAAACACCACAAGGACTACGAAGACAGTACACTCGGTAAATGAATCAATTCGATCTGGTATCGGGGGATTGGTTGAAGTCTTTTTTTCACCCCTGTCGTCACCCTGCTTGGCGTGAAATTGATTCACGTTTCAAAAGATATCCCATTTGAACAAATGTTTGGTTTTCATTTTCATTCCACAAGTGCGTTTCTGCCTTCTTCATATAGGTTGTTGAATAATAGCATACAGACAGGTCAACCAGTTTATTTTTGTTTGCCTTAAATATGTACAAATTTGAAATTTGATCCTTTTCGATGAACGAATTTTTCACAAAAAAGCAACTTTTTTACAATTTTCTAATACATTGCATTTCTTTCGCTACAAGAAGGGACCACATTTCCATCACATTTCAACCGAAACACGCATGACATGATCACGATTTTATGTTTCCCTCGAGCTACTTACTACAATCATCGTTCACCTCACGGGAATGCTCCGGGTGGCACTTAGCGGAAGAATTATCTCTACCACTTACCCGAAATCAATCTCTAAATGCGAACTGTTTATTCCCTGATCGCCCCCGAAGCGCCCCTCCATGTTTCATTGAACGATTTTGCGCGTTTCTTTTCTCCATTTCCCTCTCTCTGCAGGACCACCCGGACCACCCGGACCTCCAGGGCCGGCGGGGCGACCATTACACGATAGTGACGAAATTCCGAACAGCTTCGGGGCCAACGTTCGCATCGTACCCGGGGCCGTCACGTTCCAGAACTCGGAAACGATGAAGAAGGTAAGCAGAGAGCGCGTGGTGAAATGCTGGCAGCGATGCAGCTGGGCGAAAGATAATGCAAAAGGGGGTACGGCACAAGATACACGCAACGACGGACGGCTTCCGGATCAATTATTTATGGCGGTAGCTATTTTGCGATCTACATCCCTTCCCTTCCCGGGAGAGGCGACATTATCATTGAACCGGTTGAGTGCGGAGTTCAAGCGCATTTCGATGTCCCTTTTCTCGTGGCTCTTAGGGGTGGGGGGAGAAATGTGCCCGACAGGGTTCGACGTACTATGGCGCAGCTAGTAGTATTGCTTCCCTCGAGCATACGCAAATAGAGCTGATGAGTTTCCACCGTATCATCATCATCATCATCATCATCAACACAGGAGCTTTGTTGTCAATTCCATTTGAGAATGAGTTCTCATTCGAAGGCTAGCATTTCTTCGGTCGGCACACACACACTCCCGTTAGCTCCGTCGGTGATATACCATAAAAGAAGGATGGGCATCAAATTGTGCTATCACGTAAAGGCACGAGCTGTAAACGACTTGCTCGTCCCGTCCTCGGCATCGCGCCCCGTTATCGCTTCATTCTTGAGGATGTTAATCTCGCTGAGAGCCCCGTTTGGACTCGCCAACAAATCCTGGGCAAGTTCTTCCGTTGGCTAACTCGTGGTGGTTGTTTAACCAGCACAATATTGGAGTGCTGCACGCGGCGGCTTCTCGGACGAATTGAAGCATTTTAAAAGAGATGAGTGAAGCTTAGGTACGATTGAGATGGATTGGCCCGGTCGTTAGGGCTTCAGACGGAATAGATTCGTTTTGAACTTGACCAAGTGGGAACATCGTTTTGTTCGTCAAAACTCCAAGACAAAACCAAGACAAATGACAAGTTAATGGAGCAGATAACAGTTAGCTTGGAAGTGCTTTTTGTGATATGGCCCGAATTCACTGAACTGAGACCCGTCAAGCTTGTCTAGACGAACCCAATTTTTCGAGCTCCTGGATGTAAGTGTCATAAAAATGTATGAAATGTTAGCCTTAACCTCCGTTTTTTCCCTTGAACCGTTCGCCGTCAGTGCACCATCCACTTACCATTGAGACATTTCATTCCATCCTCAGTCCTTGGACTTACGGGTTTGACCTAAACTCGGTTCTCGTTACGTATGCACCAAAACGAACAAAACCCCACCAACGGCAGAAGAAACTTGTGCGCTCTTGAATCGTGGGAAACTGAGCAACGAGTCTTATACGATTTACTCTACTCGCTAAAGTAGCACACAGTTTTCTTTTTTTGGTAGATGTACTTACCTTATCATTTCGACATAAATAAACCTTGGCATGAATAATAAATTCTGCCACCGCCCACATGTTCGATTCTTTTCAATCATCGGAGGATAAAGGAGACATCGTGCAAGCCTTGGAGGAGGTTCCTTTTATCTCCATCGAGAGTAGATATGGTACAAAAATGGTTTGTACTTCTTATTTAACGCTCCAGTCGGACAAGATTATCTCAACCATTCAAGAGCTAGAAGTGTTCATCCGCAGGAAATATTCGTACATCATTGTTGTTCCCTTCTTGCCCAAGCAACTTCTTTTTTCGAGAACCTTCTTAGCGACGATCCCACTACCTTCCACTTTGTTTCACTCATTTCGCCCCTCGAAACGTACATCCCACACTCATTTGGCTTCGCATTTATTTCCTACAGATGACTGCTACCATTCCCGTCGGAACGCTCGCTTACATAATTGACGAGGAGGCACTCCTCGTACGAGTCAACAAGGGCTGGCAGTACATCGCGGTGAGTATTACGCGCTTCCATCGTCCCACACCACCTGTCCCGTATCCTTTTCCTCACCCTCGTCCTCGCGACTGTGACAATGTCTCGGCAAAGATCCGTCCGGCAGGATCTGTTCTCTTCCATCGACCTTGCCAAAATAAAGTGTACTCTTCTTGTTTGCTCCTCACTCACGTTGCTCACAAAAATCAATTGTCCTGTAGCTTGTGTCTTCAGCCCCGGCTTACTGTACCGTGTTGCCCCAATGGCCGTTGCCGTAATTCCACGCATTACGAGTCCGGTTACGAGCACCCGTAATGGTCGCCCTCTATTCGTGTGTCGCCCTCTCAAAGTGCCGAAAAGAAAGGGCCCATCCTCAGTCGTTCGGAGCTCATCTATTACGGTACGGTCAGCATCTTAAAAGCTTCGTACGGTAGTGAAATGTGGTACACATTACACCGGTTATTTGCTTGGATGTCCAAGATCGTCTCCATCGTACAAACCTCTTGACAATAGCTAGACAATCGGACGCATGTTTTCACGTGAATTGATTACCATAATCTACTAGTAGCAATGTAAAATACCAAAACCTCTCCGCTTACCAACATAACGCAGCGAATACTAGTTTGATACTTTGTTTACAACTATTTTCACATTAAAATTATGTGCATAAAGGCTTATCCTACCGACTTTACGTTAGAATAACTCGTGACTCCATCAACTCGTTTCATTTCATCACCACTAGCGGAGTCATTGTAGTGAAATGATGCAGCAAGTTTAGTAGTGTTCGAATAAATTTAAACCAGTCATATGTGAGTAACCGGTACAAAAAAATTATACTTTGTTCATCACATCCCAACGGATGCCACTTAGTGCAGAAATGTTAAAATAACAACAAGAAAAAAAAAACAGAGTAAACTGCAACGATATACATCATCGTCCTTCGAGGGCTATCGCGAGAGCGTGATTAAATTATTTTTTGCTCGCTTACCACCGCACACCGATGCTGCTACAAGCGTTGAGGTTTCCATGCGGTGCATGTTTTCATTTTATTAAAACTATTACTTTTTATACACGCCCGCCTGCCCGCCTACTTTGCTGTGTTTTTCACAAACCACCTTCCGGTGATTGGTTGTGGTGGTAAGCCCGAAGCGGGAGGGGTAGGGAATTCAATATTGACATAAACGAAAATGGGCAGTGCGAACGCAACAAAGTTTTCGCTGCAAAACCACAAACTGAATAATACCCCAACGAAACCATTTCATTTCGAACAAACGCACGGAACATCCCACCGAGTCAATTAAAAAACACTGCTCTGTAGTTTTAATAAATAACCAACCGACAACAATGCGTGTTTACCAAATGCACGCAAAATTATGACGAATATTGTAATGTTTTTCGTTTAACATATACTATCGATTGAGCAAAAGTTTACAATTCATTTTTCACGATCAGAATTTTAGTACAAACCCTTAATTTATTCTACTTTTGAAGCGACATTAACTTTCCCGTTCTGGTTATTAACGTCACTCGTTAGTCTTCAACGAATAGAGTATTTATCTGCCTTAGGACTAATTTTAGATGCATAAGCTCAAATGCCTGACGGTGTTGAATATCGGGGAACTTTATTGGCTGTCTTATTAAAACGGCGTCACCCAGCAAACACCATCAACTCTTCCTGTATAAAAGCCTCCGGTTGCCATGGCAGTCTGGCCCGGTGTTTGACGAGCGTGGATGAAAGGCACATTCGTTCGCTTCAGCATCCGTGCATAATGCCCGCGGGTGGGCTAATCTTTGCTGCACTACGCCGGAGACACTAATTAATAGTCTTCCCCGTGTCATCCATGGCACATTTGGCTGGCCGGCGCCCGACGCCCGCGCGTCCCACGGTAAGATTAATGGCCAGGCCTCGGATGAAGGATCACGCCGCCGGGCGGGTTCACCCGTTTCTCGCCGTAATGCACTTTCCCCATGGCGAGCGGAAAAGGCTACAGCTGGCTGTGCAGCGTTCCGTGTGGCAGCGAGAAAAACCGGCTTTGAATAAGCGGACCGATTGCGCACGATTTGGTGCTGTGAAAAGGAATTAGCTGCCAGCTTACAAGCATGTCCTAATTCTGCTGACTTCGTCGGTCAACGGACAACGACCGAGCGGCCGGGACATAAAGTTCCAATTTGTGCTCGTATGAATGTTTTCGTTGTGAAAAGCACCGACAAAACTCCGGAACGGCTTCAAACGGAGCTGTTTGCGTTCCGATTGCGAATGAACGAGCATGAAAATCCCATGCAAAATAAAACCGGTTTTTGTCTCCCTCTGAATGGTTGGCGATGAAAGCTTACATTAGAAAGGGGATAAAAAAAAAGGTTCGCCCACCATTGCAACGAGTAACAATGGGAAAGAGAAATATCTATTTGACCATCGTTCTGCTGTTACTTGAAAACGCTAAAACGAAAAGCGAACACCTGAACTGCTTTGTATTGTTTTTCTTTGAGGCGCACAAGGCTGGAAGATTGGAGAAAATAAACAGGAAATGTAGTTTCTTTTTCCTTGACAAAAGAAAGGCAACGCATAGGAAACTTCCAAAATTCCTTCAAACGCTTTTATTCGGCAGGTTTTTAATGCAATCCCCCTATGGAAAAATGCTTTTGATTCTTCAACTTCTCCTAAAGACCACCTTAGAGTACAACTGATACTTCTTTTCCCAATTAAAAGTAACGGGTTTTCTTACAAATTGACCGAATTTGTAATTCTGCCGTGAAAGAAACCAAATTTCAAGCTTATGCTAAACATTCGGTGATAGTAACTTCTTTTCAACAACAAAAAAATACCACTTTTGCAAAGCAAAAGGATAGAAACGAAACCCTCTGTTTACCGTAACCTAAGGTCGAGCAGCCGGCTCATTAAATGGCTCTCAAAAGCCAATTTCTTACTGCTTGCCATCGTTCTCACATGACCGTGGAGAAGGAGAAGGAAAAAACAACACGAGGCAACTGAACGAGCTCGTGCTGGAAAATCGGGAACAGTAAGGGAAACGGAAAAATTAAGGTCAATGCTAATACTTGGCAGGTCAAACAATTTGTTGCTCGTTTCAAGCGCGGTCGTTTCTTCTAGCATTGTGTGCGCAACGGAAACGTTAGCTTTCCTTTTCATTGCACTCCACTCGGGTGGGAAATTCGAATGAAATTGAATTCTTTGCTAGTGGAAGCGGACATAGAGAATTTGATGTGAAATAGGCAAATAAAAGAGGTTTTTTAAATAAATTTAATTGTTCTAGTAACTAAACAAATGCTGCTCATGAGGCCCTACGTACAATTAGTGTACAAATATTTGCTCTTTGGGATAATAATACATTTTATGTGTCAATTGCGAGCTGATTAACAGTCGATGATATCGATGGTAAACAATTCATGTATTTTTGAACAACACCTAGACCGTATAAGCTCACAAACAGTAATTCCGCCCAGCTCTCCCATCACTCGCTTATCGCTATTTCCGCCTCTAATCAACTCAATCAACTATTTGACCATTGACCAATCGGTATATCGACAAATATTTTACATAAATAAATAAACTGATTTGATTTGATTTCTGTCGATAGCTACCTCCAATATTTTCCTACAAGTTCCCACCTCTCCTTTTTTACCACCACTTGCATAGCCATGCCCGTTATTAATAAACAATTTCCACTCCATGTTGCAGCTGGGTACGTTGATGGAAATTTCGACGGCACCACCACCCACCACCACCAACCTGCCACCGCAGCGCTCCAATCTACAGTCGTCGAATCTCGTCAACAATCTACCCCAGCCAGTCGACGGTTCCGTGGTAAGTTTCGTCCTCTACATTTTCCGTGCTTTGTTTTCCGGCCAACAAATTCATAGTTTAGCAATCAACAAACAAACTACCATCCAGTTGAGCCAACATCAACTTGTCACAAACCATTCTTATGACTGACCAAATATGACTAATGTTGCTCCATCGACAAAACTACTAAAAACTACACTCTTCAGGCCAAAAGCGACACAAAAAACCGGCATGTGACAATAATATCCATCTGAAATGTGTTCTCCAACGGACATAAACAAACATTGAGACGGGGAAAATCTGGAGGAAAAAAAAAGATGAGCTACAATGCGACCGGAAAGCGAGATTCGAATTTCATTTCCGCTCCATCAGCGAACGTTCTACCGAACCAGATCGGAACGGACAGAGCTGTCCCGAGAGAGAGAGAGTGGATATCCCGTGCCCCGATGAGGACAGCCGGTTCTTTTTATCGTTCATTTTATATATATATGATTTTTTCTGATCCCTTTTTTCTGCATCCCTGCACGCAAGCTGGGAAATGTGCGAATGGGGAAAAAAAAGAGATTATACAGAAAAGAAAATCCAACCCTCATGCAAACAAAACAAATTTATGAAAACAAAACGTACCGGCACGGAACAAACTCCTGTTCAGCACATCCCGGAAGCGACCGGTTTCGTTCCGGCCGCTCAGTGAAGCGTTCGTCGGGAAATTTATTGTGCAATCGCTGTCATTGGGATTTATGTTCCATTTTTCTGGAATAATAATCCAATATTTATAATTTAAAGCAACTCTTCATTACCCCGGTTCGGGTGACTCTTGTACTGTGTTCTCTTTTATTTTCCAGCGGTCCCTTTGGCAAAAAACCTATGAGACACTCATTTGACCCCTGCAGTGTGTCACTTTGTTTGTTTTCATAAAAAAAACAACACAGCTCAAGAACAATTCGCCGAAAGTTGTTTTACGCAGACATTAATGGCACCAGTGTCCACAGGCGGTGGAAACAAGCAGTGGAGCACTAAAACTGAACCAGTGCGGACCAGTGCTTGGGTCACAAATGTATTCCTAGAAGTACACCCGGTCTCCCGATCCCGAGACTTAAGCTTCCCCATTTGTACTGTTTGTAAATAAAAATCTCATTCTTTTAGCTGAAACCCACCCTTCCGCAAAGTGAATGGTGCAGCTTTATGTTCCTGCTTTCCTCGAGCTTGGTTTGTCCGCGTTGAAACTGTATAGTTTATCTTTTCCTGCATCGGACCAGGGATGCTTGTGCGAATAATGTCACTTAGAAAAAGTACAATATCCTTGTACCAACGCGAAACAAACACAAAGACAAAAGACAATAACCCCGATGGGCTTTCCTTGCCGTGTTCCGAAACGAAAGCTACCGCCAGGGATAAGCTAGGATAAAATTTTCATATTTTCTTCCCTACCCAATTGCAACCGAATGCGGTGGTACTGGTCCGCATCTGACCGTTTCTTTTTCCGGAAAGATCGTCAATCCGGCGAACGGAGGATAAGGAACTCACTAGATGATCCTGCTTCTAAGACTCTGTTTAGTGTTTGTTTCCATTAGGTTAGAATGTTAAGTTGTGGAAAGCATTACCACTGAAACAGATAGAAAACAGACCCATTTCTTGGACCGACTTGTAAAATGAATCAAAATCCCTAGCGACTACCTAGTGACCATGAAATAGAAACTGTACTTGACCACTTGACGAACACAGAATTCTCTTCTATTGAGCCACTAATTTTCTCACTAATGTATCTTTCTTTCACACTTCCTGCCATCGATCGCTGCGCCTGGACAACAACTAACAAAACCCATCATATGCGCTAACATCGATCGCACCGGGAAATCGCATGTAACATAACGCCATGAAAAACACACAAATGGCTGCTGCTGTACAAAATCATAAAATAACACCCAACCCAACACGAACCCGCGCCAAACTTCTTCACGCAACGCAATACGATAACAATAAACTAACTGCATAAATGTGTACCGTGAAAAATAACAACGTCCCGCACACCATGGAACCATTTTGTTCGTTTGGCCCGTTCGCTCAGTTCACCGCGACGCCGGAGTATGAGTCGGTAAATATTTTGCTCCGATGATTCGTCCTTCCAGGGTTCCTGGCGCATTGCGCTGGGACGCTCCGTAGTATGCAACATTTTTATCCACCCCCCAGCTCCCCCTTTCTTTCTTTTGTTTTTCCCTTATTTCCCATTGTTTATTCGCTTCGATTGCCTTTTCCCTGCCACCCACCCAAAAGCTCCTCCCTGCTGAGTGTTATCCTCCCGGGGAACTTTTTTCTCAATTTCTTCGTCGATTTGTTCCCAATATTCTGCCGTGCGAAAGGCACCGCGCGAACTTTCCCTGCACCGTGTTTCGGCAGGATTTGCCAACTTCTTCGCTCGGTCCCGTCCCCCCGCTTCTCCTTGGTGGCTTTATTTATTTAAGTCACCGTTCCCGGCTGTATTGAACGCTTTACATGTACCGTGGCAGCGTCTGGGGAGGGCATGGCAATAATGGCATGCCCTCCGGTGGTCCCGATTATTGCTGCTCGCTTTTCGTTTGATTAGTTTGCACGGTTTTCGCTGTGATGTATGTTTTGTCTATCGATCGATTTGTATTTTGCCATTCAAGCAACGAGAAGATGTTCCAGATGCCAGTGAGAATGGAACTTTAGTTTTTTTTTCTTCTTCAAAAATGTACATTTAAAAATATTAAATTAAACTCTTATTAATGGAGGCGCATGGTACCTTGTACGCAAATTTATTCTTATTTATGTGTTATACATAACTTATGGGAAGTACGTTCGTTAAGAATTTTTACATTTTCCCACAATTTATATGGTCAAGAAATTTCATTTCCAGACCAGTTTTTCCTTCCTCTATCGTGAGGGAAATCGACCTCCGACGAGGGTTTTACATTATCCTCATCGGAATCGCTTTACCCGGAAGCTGCCACGCTGATGGTCTTTCTTCATACCGACTCTCCCTCATGTCGGTCGGTGCACTGTTGATTGCAAACAATGAACCTCGAAGCGGAGAGCTGCCTGGCGACGTTTAATGCGCCAACGTTCCATCCCCTCGAGCCAAACACTCGAAAGACAATCAGCGAGGGGGCAAAGATCAGGCCGGCACGGAGCTGAATATAAATCTTGCTTCCTGTTACGGGCAGGAAATGGTATCAGCTTGAGCGCGGCGTATAAGGGCCGGTTCGAGTGGAGAGAAACATTTATTACGATCGTAATTTATGATAATAATCGTAATTTTATAACCGAATTCGTGTACCATTTCGTATTTCTATGAGGCCTTGCACTTGCCGCGTAATGGCCTTCGTACCGTTTGGGGCACGTTTTTCTCGCTGAATAGAGAAACACACCCACAAGGGAGAGTGCAAAAAAATCCATTTGCCTTGAATAAAAAAATGTATATAATTTCAAGCAAGGCCAGACCAAACGCTGTCCGCTGACGGTGATGATGGGGCCGATTAAGCGATGATTTATTCTCTCCACCAGCGGCGGCGAGCGAGAGAACAAGTGAAGATGATTACTAGCCGCAGCGTTTAAGCACGCATCTGATTTCCAACATTACATTGTACGTGAGTAATGCGTTTATCGATTACTGTAATTATGCTACGCATTTCGTTTCCACCAAGTGCAGCGCCCTACGCTCTTGAGCGGAGCGTCCCATGTTGTTCATGATTCAACGATTACGGGATGAAATTGAAAACGAACAATGGAGAGATTCAATTTCACCATTCAACTTTCAAAAAACAACCCGGTGAAAGCACTTGTATCTCGATTGGTAACGTTCAATGAGCAGGGTAACACAAACTTGCCCCTTGAGCAAATACATTCGAGAACCGACGGGAACGGGATAATGCAAGGACATGTAGTTTTCATCAGTACTCAATTAAAATCGAAACCTCTTCTATCCATCAATCGCGATCGAGGGTGCTCGGTTTTCATTTCAGTTTAAACACACTGTTCAGCTTTCGATTAAAATTCAACCTTGCGAGACGTCACGCCCGACATTAAAGAAACTTATATAAAATGGGTTTTAAAAATTTACTTTTTAACTACAAAAAACTTCAGAGCTAGAAGCACGGCTTTGCTGAAATTGAATCTGGCCAATTACGGTTTCAAATGACTGCCCTTTCAATTTTAGCACCATCAAACCAACGTCCTTTCTTAAGTCGTTCTTAATGTTTTCTGGTCGTTACTTTAGCATGATGCGGAATGAAGATTGCGACGAACCCATTTTAATTTTCTTAAACAACCGAGCCTATTTTGTTTGCTTTAATAATAACATTCTTGAATAAGAAATGGAACGAATGTTAGGCAACACAGCTCTTTCGATGAGAATGAAACTAGTTTAGTCTACTGGTGTTTCTCGGTTCATATTCGTCTCTAGGACAAGTTTAATATCAAATAAGTTTCACAATTTGTAAAAGTATTTTGTATTTTTACTATTATCAACCATTACGCTTCAATTTATACTTCACTGACCTTTTTTGTGGCGAAGAGATGATCCTTCTACCATCTATGCGGAGCGCAGTAAAAAGGAGAAGATCGCTTAAACAATCGCCGAATCGATTGATTCGAAAAATGCTGATTGCTCCAATCCACCCGTGACGAGTCTGCCTATTTGACTACGTTCAAGAATCCGGCCTTTAAATGAAAAGCGTTGAGGGCCCGGGAGCTGTGACGGGAGGAAATGGCACTTTTTTTATATTTGAAAACCCATCTCACGCAGCGTTATTTTATCATCCAGCTCGAGAACTGAAGTGATGACAATTTTCTTGACGCTTCTTTTAAAGTCTTTATTTTTATGATAATTTGATTATTTCCTCCGCGTCCAGCGTCCGGCCGTCCTCGGGAAAATCTCAGACGTTTTTGTGGGGCTGCTTCCTGCAAACCAAACATTCGATGAAGAAAAGAAACCACCGTCTAAGGGCACTTTTCCTCCCCTAGGAAGTGGAGGAATGTGATTTCCTCATCAACAGCGGTACCATTTTCCATTCCAAGAGGGAATTTTATTCTCTTTTCCTATCGCTCTAAGCAACGAATGTCCAGCCACGGCATTTCTCATCGCGTTTTTTTTTCGTTCTTTCTTTCACTCTTCAATTTTCTTATTCGTCACGTGGCGAAGAAAGTTTCCTCATCCCTGCGCCTGCTTTAGTTCATAGCCTGCTTTATTTGTGTACCAGCTACTATGCAGCAATTCCTACGACTCATCGCTTTTCTGACTTAATTTTCTGGTCTTTCTAACGTTTTTTTCTATCTACTCTCTGTTTCTTCATTCTTGGAACGATTTTCAGCTGCGGATGGCCGCACTTAACGAACCGTACACGGGAGACATGCAGGGAATCCGCGGCGCTGACTTCGCGTGCTATCGCCAGGCCCGCCGTGCCGGTCTCCTGGGAACGTTTAGGGCTTTCCTATCGTCGAGGTAAGTACTTTTGTAGTTGTGTGTATGTATGTGTGTGTGTCCAGGTTTTTTTATCCCCCCACCGATCGGAGGTCACTCTGCGGAAGTGTTGCTCGACGCGCTCTCGGCAAATGTTTGGGTTTTTCATCGTCACAATTCGACCGTCAATCTGCTGGTTCTGCGTTGAGCCGGGTTTGGTCCCCGCAGAACCTTTAACTCAATCAACCAACAACGTTCCCGAGACCACCACCCCCCAGCCTACCTCGTAATCAACTTCCGGTGGCCGTTGGTTTTGCTTTCTGCCTTTTTTTCTTCCTCCGTCTTATTACCTTCCATCTTAAACATTAAATCACGTAAATCAAATAAAATTCGTACACCACCAAAATCGCGTGGGACGTGCGCAATTCTCGGAAAACGGCACCGTTTCGAGTGTTGGCTGTGGGTCGGCCCCCCCTGGTCATCCGGCGTCACCGTCTCCATACTATTTTTGGAGCTTTTTATAACCCTCAATCTTTTTTTTTGTTAAAATTATAGTGAAATGAAAAAGCCGATTCAAAGATAGGACTAAATTTATGCTTCAGGCAGAATCAAAATCCAGCCATCAAAAGTAACAAATATTTTCGACATTTTTCCAAATATGTAGCATACTTTTGAGTGGAAGTTAAACTATAAATAACGCATTCTTGAACCATCCTAGACATTTTTCATTCATAAAAGAATGTTCAAATTGGCGGAAAATAAAAATTATCTCTGATAGAAAGCCCACAGTAACTAAATTATTCTCAACTAGTACTGATTCGTTCATGGGAATCAACATTAAATTCTTCTAATTGCTATAAGTTGTAAGACATCACTCCGGGCACCTTACCAAGAGTATCATTTGGCTTTCGCTGGCCTCAAAATAGTTCGAAACATCATGAGAAGGAGAATATCTATGAACAGCTTCCGTCACTCTATAAACCGGGCTAATGGTGTAGTCTGCAGTAATTCGTAATCCTTCTCAAATTTACAACATGTTTGCCCGGGGGTTTGCCTTGTGCCCTCTCCTCTCGACCCCGGGTCGAGGAAGTGCTCAGACTCATTTTTCTAATTAAACAGCAAGCTTGTGTCGGGCGGGCGGATACTGGCTTAATGCGGCCAGAAGCACTCGGCAAGTGGATTAGCTGTCCAGTAAACTTTGCTCCTCCCCGCAGCCCAAATTACTCGCGTGGATGCAAACCACGGAAGACCCTGTTTCTCGATTTCCTTTTTTTATTTTTTGTTTTATCTGAACTCCAAGCCACAAGTGTGAGAATGGGGTTGCTTTCCGAGCAGAAGCTAATTAATCACTCGCCCGTGGTGAAAAGACAGCCGGGACAGCAACACAGTGGAAAAAAAACCCCCAGCTCGTCCGAAATGTCGGCTCCATCGCCCCCATATAATGTTCCATTTAATATTCAGCTCCCTTCAATTCAATTCCAGTGGGCAGCAAAAAAAAACGTTACGGAATCTGTGAAATTTAAATTAGATTTATTTCGAACGCATTTCACTGACGGTCGAAAACTTTCAAATGCCATTCATTCACACCAACTTCCCTCACCCTGGTTTTGCCACGTCCAACTTTCAGTGCAACAAAATGTTAATCACGAATTTGTGGCGATCCCTCGGATCGGTCCACAATCCATGGCCTCTCCTCGCCGCCAAGTTCCGCCGGAATATTGGCGATTGTAACGTGAAAATCCGCGCGAAAACGAATGTAAGGAAAGTTGGTATTCCGGCGTCGGTACGAAGCCGCGTAAAATGAGTTAAATTCCCATTTCAGCGCACGGTTCCGACCGAGTCGGTTCCGCACCGAAACACGAACACCCCACTCGGCGTACATGGAAAAGCGCTGGAAAACCCCAGACTGGTGAAAAAACAGATTTAAATACCGTACCACGCAAACGGTTCCCTCGTTCGGTTTCGCCCAAAAGTTGTTATTTCTGTGCGCGCAGCATACGTTTTACCAACGGATCAGCTTTTCTCACAACATTTTCCAACCGCGACCGGGGCGCAACACAACCGGGGTGGTAGTGGGAGATAATCCTCCCAAGTGAACGTCGCCGTGAACAGCTTCCCCGAGTTACCGAGCCGATGCTGTTTTTTCCCCGTGTGACAACATTTTGAATTTATAGACAAAACCACACCAAACTACCGAACCGAAGCTGCGTTTTCCTTGGAACATCGAGGCGTTTTTCAAACGGTGCTTCGGTGCCGGAGCCGGAAACGGTACATTCCGAATACGAACACGTCAAATGGGAACCCTTTTTTCACCGGAACCACCGGCAGTGCTTCTACCGGGAAACACACTTTTCCACATGCACACACACACGCAGCCGCTTTCCAGAAAATATGAACACAACGGGCGCGTAAAATCTGCCTAAAACGGTTAAGAAGTGAACGCACACCTTCCAAATGTCACAGCGGCGCGTTTCGAGTGCGTACGAAAATGGCTTCATTAACATTCGAGCAAGTCCCTTTGAGTTTCTGCCGGGTTTGGTGTCGTTTTTAGCCAGCACTGAATCATGAACACCACATCAAACAAAATATCAATGCGATCTCGATGCTGCCGGCGGAGGAAAATTGTTTAACGCCCGCACTGGCACACTCATTCATGGTATCGTATTCTTGGCCTGTTCGTTCACGTGTCGTTGCTTAAAAGCGTTTGCCGCAACATGCCTCAGCAATTACGGAATCTCTGTGGTAGAACGAATTTCACCAGAAGTCTTACCACTATAAAGAAAGTTTTGACAGTGTTTTTTTTTTGTAAATCGAAGAGATTGAATATGTATTGTAAATCTCACGGTTTCTATTTAATTAGGTTGTTTGTTTATTTTAAAAGGTTTAGTCACGTGAGAAAAACGAAAAACAAACGAAGAAAAATTATTGAGAACATTTTAATATTTTTCTGGTTTGTAATTTTTTTACACAAAAATTTGAGTTTTATTATAAAACCACATCAACTAGAGCTCATGTAAAAATTGAATGAACGTTAGATTTAATTTATTTTTAAAATGTCTCAAACTCAGCAAACCATGGCCTCCCAAAAACAATTCGGTAACATACTGCAAAAGGTTCCATCATGTCTTCATTGGGAGTTTTCCCCTCAAGGAGCAAGCCATTTTAAAGTGCTGTTCAAACTTACGGTGACACGTTTTTCTATTTCAAACTGCAAACATCCTGTTAGCACTCGATATACCTAAACCATCGTATCGCAATAAAGTAATCGACAAGTTTGTGGTCATTCCAAGAGAGTAATGATTATAAACCCAGCTTATACCATTAAAACCAATCGCCTATTCAGTCCATGTGTGGGGGAGAGGGAGTAGTCCGGAGCACTTCAATCTTAAACAGGCTGCCCAAAATGTAAAGGGTATGATTTCTCGATCCCGGAAAATGAAAGTGTTTGCGTACCGATGGGAAAACTTTACCCAAAAAAAAAAACAAAACCGAACACACGAGCCATTGTAAAATTACCACCGACCACTAACGCTGTGGGCTGCTAACGTGCCTCCCAATTCCGGTACGCATAGACAGCGTGATCAGCCAAAAATCGGCACCAACCCCCCAAAACCATCCACACTCGACACTCGACGTCAATCCAATTAGGATGCAGTTCCGGGGATCGAACATCGAAGCACTTAGTAGTGTCGGCTTTCGGGTTCGCCGCGATGACGTGGGAAAGAACGCCGCCCGGGAAAATGCGGCGAGTCACGGCTGGCTCGAAGACACCGCAGAGAAATCGATCGGTGGCCACGATCGTGTGACAGCACGTAAAAGAAAACTACGAAGAGAGTGGAACAAAATTAAACTAAACACCGTATCGCTACCGACCGGGCTGGACTTGCAATGGAGGTCGTTCTCGGTTGCATCCGATGGTGCACCGGTGCACTGTGTGTGCATTGTGGTCGTTTGGTGATGGGAGCACCAAGATGAAAATGCAAATGAGTTACCCCAAAGCGGTCGGCTGGTCAGGAAGGTTTGCCGAAGCCGATTTCCCCTGCTACGTTCGACGTTGGTTAGGATTGAAAAGTTTCCGCTAGAACGTGAACATTGCCTTCAATAATTTCATTTTTCTATTTTTTGTAAACAGATAATGTATAATATAATTGATAATTGTTTGAGCTACAATTACATTATAGCTTTTTTCAATCTTTCTGTTAGTTGTTTCAATTTAAAAAAATCTTTATAACATTCCATGACGTGCTAGTTTGAAATTATCAAGTTTTAAATTGCATCCAGATTTCCATATGAATTGTTTATACTTATCAATGGAGTTTCACTCGAGCATTTACCATCTCTCGCCTCCCACCAGATAGGCCATTCGATGTCCTTTGCTCTGACACTAAAAAGCACACTCCTTTTCCACCATCCACTCCCCATGGCGCAGGACACAAGTTTAGCGCGGGAAGCAAAAATTAAACTTGTGCATCACTCAGCCCCGGCCTACATGCATTTACCCATGTGAATGTACCGTTTCGCCAAGTCACCGGGCACCAGATTCGTCCCCGGGTCGGCCACCAGGTGTGCGGATTGCATGAAGTTACGACCGTAGCGTTTCGTCCCTCCCGATCGAAGGAAGGCGCGGAATAAAAATAGAACATTTCACTGTCGCTCCATCGCCACCGAATATAGGGCAGCCCTGGACGCGTTCCTTTTGCCGAAAGACCATGCTAACCATCCACTGTACCACGCCACGTATTCGTCCGTGAGGTATTCGGTTGCGCGGCAAAGAGGGTTCGATAAGGCCAGGAACACACACAGCTATTTCGAATGGCGAGCAGCAAAGTGAAGTTTCCCTTTTTTTTAGATATGTATGTTTTTCCTCCTCCGTTTTCCTCGACTCGTTTCGCTTCTAACTAAGTGGCAACTTTTCCGATAGAAAGCCCGGAGCTTACGCCAAATTCGGGAAGGTACCATGATAAGGCACCGGTACCGACAAAACTAGTCCGATTTTAATATTTCAGCAATGCATTTGAATCATTTCATTATTCATAGGAAAATGCAGGATAGGAAGGGAGGATCGGAAAGAATAAAAACAACCTAAGTAGAAGCGACGATCATGGTGTTAGTGATGGAAATTTTATTACTCAATTCTCACATTTGTCCTGACTGTATGTCTAACCACGTTCGCTCAAGTCGTTATTCGATCCTTGCCCCGAATGGAGGAAGGATTATATTTATGTTTCCTAATCCAAACAGCACACGACTGGCTGGCTCCGAAAACTTCATGCATCTTCCCGGCGAAAGGGGGAGACACATTCTGCTGCTAATTGGGAAACGTTGATGCGGCGTTAATCCTTCCGGTCCGGTGGAAATACCACGTAGAGCCTTTTCAAACCCGTTTCGCGCCAAATGGCATCATTTAAAACTGTGCAAAATTACTCATTCCGTTTCCAAACAACACCCGCAACGCATGAAAACTGAGATCGACAAGGCTAATTAAAATGATCGTAAAAATTGTACGCTTCCTAACTTTGGGGTTATTTTCTCGGAAAATCCCGGTGCCCGAAAGTTTCCCCTAGAAACAAGATCGGTGTGTTCCTCGTAGGTTAATGAAATGGTATACTGTATGGGCCTAATGAAGCAACTGTGTACCGTTTTATGACCTGCGAAAATCCCCCCGAGACCCGGCAAAAAGTTTCACCAAACCGTCGGAACCACTATCCATCACACGACATATCAAACATCAAAGTATATGAAGGCTCCCACTCGGTCGCTGCTGATGCTAATGCTATTATCAGTACCGAACATTTCATTACACACACACAAAACCATACAATATGAACTACAAACTTTGTTGTTTGCGGGACCTTTTCATTAATTCGAATTAATTTTCCTTTCCGCAGAATTCAAAACCTGGACTCGATCGTACGGTTAGCGGACCGCGAGCTGCCGGTCGTGAACACGCGGGGCGACGTCCTGTTCAACTCCTGGAGCAGCATCTTCGGCGGTCAGGGTGGTTTCTTCTCGCAAGCACCACGGATATACAGCTTCAGTGGGAAGAATGTGCTCACCGACATGGCCTGGTAAGTAGTCGGTAGTTTGATTTTACAAGCCACCTTTGATGTAACATATCAGAGTTAAGAGGTGACTTTGTTGTCATTAAATGAAATAATGAAAAACCATTAATATTTGTTTCGGAAACCTTGCACAGTTTTTTTATTTCTGCTACCATTATTTAGAAACATGAAATATTTTTTTCTGATAGGAGAAAAATAAAAAAAGATATTTTTCTAACCTACACTATAATATGGTAAAATAATAAAGATCAGTATAATAAACTAGTCCTCATCCAAAGGATCGGCAACAAACCCGGCTGTGAGTGTGGTCACATATTTTCGGGATTATTTTCCATGCTTTCGAGGACGGAGCCGAACACACTAATGTAGTTTGTTTGGCCCGGGCCCTGACCTGTTGGTGTAGGATACATTTTCCCCCCCGGTAATGTGACGCCAATGAACGAACGAACGAGCGAACGAACGGTCAACCACAAACATGTCACTTTGTCATCGGCTTAAGTCGAAGGCTGTTGGGCGTAATGGTCCCTCGGGAAGAAAATTAATGCTTACCTATTTTTTCTCCTTTCCGGGTCGGGTCTAACCATTGAAACTGGAACCTCTCTCGGAGAGATCTATATGTTTTTTTTTTTCGTACAAAAATCCCCCGACTCCTTCGGCCAATTCAGAAGCATTAGTAGCTGAGCATATTATAAGCGAACATGGATTAGTTTTTAACGTTCGGGTGAGGTTAAGAGTGAATATACGATTACGGTATAACGAGGCGTCCAACGCAATCAGAACCAGAGCGAGACGCTCATAGGGATCGAAAATATGTCCTACTGTCTGATTATCCTTTTACAGTTAATTAAATATCCTTAACCGGGTTTGCGCCATGTATTAGAAATTTATTGATTTGATAATGTTTCTTGTGCTACCCGCTAGCAGCAAAGACATTTATAGCCCAGCTAAATATCGGTTGAAAGGTGTGTATAAATCAGGAATCGGTTTCAGGTTTTGCCTACACCCAAACGACCTTTCGAACCCGAACAAATGCCAAGAACTCTTCACCTCTCTCGTGGGAGTTCGGGGGAAAGAAATGCGCCTCACGCAAACAGAATTCATGCTCATCAACGAGGAATAAATTCTGCCTTTTCTGTCGAACCTGCCGTGCGGAGGCATTATTCTTTTGTCTCCCCAGTGAATGCCTCCGGTTAAGCCGGCCTCCGGTTCGGTTCAATCAATTTCTAATTCCTGATTGGACTGCCGACGGTTGCTGTCGATTTCGCAACATTTACCTATCGGACACTCCAACACGCCAAAGCCCACCGGGAGGCTGCTACCCTCCTGCTGGACTTTTGGGCGATTTATAAATCAATATGATACCCTCGGGAACACCACCTCGGGTTCGGTGTGCATTATCGTTTGCGACCGTAAATGACTCTCATGATAATTCGCAATTTATCACATCAAAGCACATAATTTATTCGACTTGGCCCGATGTTTGCGATTCGGATGCAGATTGTGTATGCAAGAGAGATGTTTTGTATTTGGGAATGCGACAGGGGAAAGTGAAAAATAAATCCTTAAACACAGAAAACAACCCCCCTCTCTAGAACGTGCCAAAAACGACGGTTTCCTTTCGAGACGAATATGGCGTACTGTGGGAAAAGTATGTTGGAGCTGAAAGTCCTCGCACTTTCCACTCCGCCGTACTCAATCTCTGTCTGCTCGAGCACTCCAGACATCCTCCCAAGACCGGCGGCAGACGACGTACAATGACGCCGAAGGAAGCGGCACTTTAAACAAGCATAACCGGAAGCTTCTTGCAAAAATCCAATTAAACGTCTCCTCGAGAACGCTTTGGGCAATCGGATTCGGCAAACATTTCCATCCGTCCAATTTCAAACCAGATTGTATCAATCATAAGCCAAACGCTAGGCAGATGGAATGTCCTTTGAACGACGGGCCGAGCTCTACAAGACCTTTTTCCGGCGAAAAATAATGTACACAACAAAAAAAAACAACAGAGAGAGAGAAATATGTCAAATCAAATTTATCAATCAAACCACGGACTGACACGTAAATCCGCACAATGTCACCGGAGCGATCGCAGGGAAAGGGCGGAAAAGGCCCGTTCCCGGGGAAACTCGGTGACTTGTTGTGTTGTGGCAGGTTTATTTTCCCGCACAATATATCCCGTCAATCACGACGTCCATGGCGGTCGCAGCCGATGGATGGAGCGTTTTAGTCAATTTGCCTAGCACTCACTTGCCTTTCCACTTCTTGTGCTTCCTCGGTACTTTGTTTTTTTTTCATCTTGTGACCCTTTCGAGAATCCGTCACGGATTCTGAACCGTCGTTTCCAATGGATTAGCATCTACGCCAGGGTAAACGGTTTCGGGGGGGGGCCAGGGTTCGAATAATTCAAGAAAGTGATAGACCAATGCAACGTGACAGTTGTGGTCGATGTGATAAAGCTTATCGGTTGGGTACTTTAAAAGAAAAACTGAAACAAAGCTATCGTTAGCGATATTCCATGGGCTTTAATTTTGCACCACACGTCACTTTGTCATCCGTTTGGACGGCCGGGGGGCCCGTTGCGCTATTCCGAGCGGAAGGAAAACGGAAGGAAGCAGCAAATGTAACACCACCATGTGAGCGTCGTCGGTGCCCATAAATAAAGGATCAATATTTCGCTCCACTCAATTGGGGGGGGAGAGGAACCGGAAAGCTTGTTAAGAGCTTTAGCAGACAATATAATGAAAATGCAATAACCTCTCGCCACCCGCCAGCAGCCCCACCCTTGTGGGGGAAAGTTTCGCTTGCAAGAGCGCAAACATTTGCATTTCGGCCCGCTCGTTGTTATGTTTTCCACAGTTAAATCTCTGCCCCGCTTTGCGCGCTGAGTGAATTTCATCCCTCGTTACGGGACGGGAGGATCGTGGGAAGAAATTAATTTTCCATTAATAAACTTCCATCCCGGGTACATCGATCAAAAATTCGGTAATGGATTACTTTTCGTACCGGCGAACCGTTTTCACCGAATCAAAGTAGGCAAATCCCAACAGGCTCTTGTTGTTTCGCTCGCCTTGCGCTTGTGTCCACTTTAGCTTGGACTGTGGGGGGATCCTAATTGGCGATTGATTGTTCCACGAACGGGAAGGCCTGATTGGCCATGGTAGGGCCTACTTTATTGGTGATCCATATTTTTCAAGCATGTGTTACATGTAGATGCGGATATTTCGAAATTTATTGGTACTATAATTGGCGTTTTGGGGAAAAATTTACAACAAATTTGCTCACACTTTAATCTTTTAAAGTTAGCTATAAGTATCGAGCAGAAATTAGAAATTGGTTTTAATGAAAACAGAAAAGCAAACAAGTTCTCAATTTTTTAAATAAAATACCAAATGAATAACCCCGAAAGGGCAGCTACAGCTAATGGCGACCGCTGGCCTAATTACTTTTCCTGGAAGAATAACAGCTATGTTTACCATTCACATACACTTCAGCGTACATGAGTTACCGTGCGGTTTGCAAGGGCGCATAGAAGATACGCTTTTCCCATTCACAAAACCCCTTACAACCAGGAACCCCGCCTGAGTGAAACAACGCAGGTGACACACCAATAACCGACCACCACCATGAACCTACCAAGGAGCAAGCAACAGATACATGGGTGCTATTTTGGTCGAGTGTCCCCTCAGCGCGGGGACATAAATATTTACCAGCTCCTTTGCCGGAGATGACAAGATAGAAAAGTGGGGCCACTTCTTTCCCGGCCACTTTGCGCGCAAGTGACTCCCGGGGATGGTACTTCCACAAGAGAGTCGCCGGTGAACATGAAGATGAAACATGTTTTCATAGGTCGCGAAACCAGTGGCCAACCCCGGGGGAACCTGGCTGCGCGTGTCACGTTCGCGTGAGATTTTCTTGTTCCGGGAAATAACTTAATTAGGATTTGTGTGATGCGTTTCCCTTTCGCGGCATCTTGATTTGTTGCAATGGTGGAGGTTTTCGAAACTGTACTATCACTACAATATATTTTATTCATGCCCTACCTTACGTACGCTCTGCTCTCTCGTCCCGACAGGCCCCAGAAGCTGGTGTGGCACGGTTCCAGTGCGCTCGGTGAGCGTGCCATCGACACGTACTGCGACGCCTGGCATTCGCCGTCGCCGGACAAGGTCGGGCTGGCCAGTAGTTTACTCGGCAATAAACTACTCGACCAGGAACGGTACTCCTGTGATAATCGGTTCGTGGTACTCTGCGTCGAGGCGGTACCGCAGGACCGGAGGCGAAAGCGAAGGGACACCCGAAGGTAAGAACGCAGGGCCCAGTTGTCCACCGTTGGAATTAAAAATGGGTTCATCGCTGATAGCGTAGTGCGCTGGAAATGTGCTGAGCATTTTTAATTTTCCAACCTTGAACCACTTCTCATACATTCCCCACGAATATTTTTTCCCATCTCCCCCCCAGTAGCCAACAACAGTTTGCCAACGAGGAGCAGTACGCCCGGTATCTGCACAGTATCGACGCATTGTAAAGCACCAGGGTACGGTGAAGAAGGGCTAGGAATTAGACGTTTTCGAAATACTCAACCATGCAGTCACCATTGGTTACCGCGCCAAACGGAATGCCAGCAAAAATGATATACACTCACAGTGCACTAGATCATCATCTTCATCACCGTCGTCTTGAAGGGTGTACTAGATTTTAATGCCATTTGCGCGAACGCCATTTCGGGTGTTTGTGTGTGTGTATATGTGTGTGCACTCGGACATGTGTTCACTCGGTATTTACAATGCAAACAATACATAAGGAAATAAAAAAATAAAAGAAAGTCCCTAAAAAAGATAAGGAAAAAGCAAAAGAACAGAAAGGAAAATAAACCGCTAAAGGATTGTAATGCTGAAGAAAGTAAAAATGTATGTAGGTCGACTTAAAGGAGTTTGGACGAAGCGCGTCTTTGACACTGCAACTGATTTAAGAAATAATGATAATAAGTAATTTTACAAACAAACACATAGGATCCGACAGTTTGATTTATGTTATTTGAATATTGTGTTTACTTTCCTAATCTTCATTGCCATCGGTAACACTTGTATAATAGAACATGGTTTTGTGTGGTGGAGCAGTGTGAACATGCAGAAAAAAAGAGTAAAACATAAACACAAAAACACAAAAAGGTAGTTTTAAAACATATAAGTCAAGTACAACCAGGAGGACAGCAGAGCAGATGATTATAGCATGTAAGTGAGCAGCTAAAACGGGCTAGCAAAACACAAAGAAAAGGGGTAATGAGATTCAATTAATGCTTGCTACACAGTTGCCCAACCGTGTCAGCCTAAGCAAACGGCAATTTAAACGAGTACATATCCCGTACTACCAAAATCTCGTCATGTTGATAGTCAAATTATTGCAGCGATATTTGTTTCGTAGTCTTCACTATTTACCACGCACACCGAACGAGGAGAAGAAACAAATTTGGTGGCTGTCAGTTGTAATCCAGCGCTTCAAACCGAAGTGGCGAAACGTAGTCAATTTTAAGAAAACAAAACCCATTCGTTTCTTCCGCCATAGTTTATTTATTAGCTACTCTACTCTTCCACCGTTTGCAACATGTGTAACAGCCAAAACGAAAAACCGAAGAAAACTGCAATAGAAAGTTTATGAAAAGTCATGCAAAGTTGCGAACGCAACGAACAATAATAAAGTAAAACTGAACGGAGCAACTAGTTAAACGTGAAATGAAATGAAAAAAAAGCAAACCCGTGTTGTGAATAGTTTATGGCGCAAATCATGTAGAAAAGGTACATGTAAAATCTTTCGACAACAGCCCACTCCTGATGAGTGTCGAGCGGAAAACAAATAACTAAGAGTGTTTTAGATATGAATCAAACGTTTCATTGGCTAGCGTACACTTTGGTAACACAAAGTGGAGAAAAATAAACGTCTTACCTTCATTCAACAATTTTTACACTCCCACCAACTAAACTGATACCAACCATATCCTTCCTTCCTGGTAGAATGCCCCTGGTAGAATCTTGACAGTTTTCCATGTTCATTTGTTGTTTTCAATCCGGTCATTGTCTCGTTGAGCGTCCGTTTTGCAGAATTAAGCGTAAATAAATGCATTCAATGCGAGAATTAAAATACAACAATCTGTGTAATGTACATGCCGCGACGAATGGTGTTCTAGGTGGTAAGAAATGACCTAGCTACGTAAGACAAGGCCGATGCGTGGGGCGTTTCGAGGATAAGAAACCATTCAAAAATCCTTAGATGGTAAGCTATTTAACTTTTAAACGATAAACAAATTACAACAGAGATCGATTTTGTGCAAATTATCTAGCTAATGAGTTTAGTTATTGTTTTTCGTTTTTGTCTATATCGAGGTTAGCGTGTAAGACCTTTGAGCCACAAAATGGAACGACAAACAGATATTCAAGTGTAAGAAGCTGTTACAGTGCGCAAGAACGGAGAACTGACAATTGACTTGCTGTAATAAAAATAAAATCCAATTTAAAATGATGCTGCGTTTGTTTTCCTTGAAATTGTTGAGAACTGCATTGATCTGAAATGCTACACAACAAGGTGGTACGGTAAGAAGTTTACATTTTCTTTAAAACACATGTTTTAGCAGATTGAATCACTTCGATTAAACATCATTTGATAAGGATCAAACCGTTTCCCCGTAGAGTCTCTTTTCCACTTCTATCAACATCATTTTATTCGAGGGGTCACGGAACAAGAAGCACAAATTAACCTTTGTTGGAAAAAAGTTTGACTTACAAAAACATATCATTTGAGGAGGTTTATTTTCAAATCGGCCTGCGAACATTATCAACGAATTAGTTACTTCCGCCATGATTTCAAATTGTGACCAAGGTGGTTCTTCTTCTTCTTCTTTCGCTATGCGAGTCGGGGTATATCCTCCTACGCTAAGTCGAACGTTTGTTCCCTTACTCGTAATCAGAGGCGTACCGACTCTGTCCGAACTCCTATGAAGGGGCTCGTCCTTTAGGACCGGCTAATAATAGCCATATGTCCACCCGCCGGCCACGGGAGGGATAATTCCTTCCGTTGTCAGGACACAAGAACTCGTGGTCCGCTTGATTGACTCAAACAGAACGAGATGTGCGGCAGCTAGGATTTTTCTGACCTGAGCTCCAGCTCGGCGTGACCACGCGGTCGTGCCGTAACCTTACTTTTCCGCTAACCCTTTCAGGAACTGCACTGCTAACCTCCGCTCTGATTCACTGCCGAACTGAAACTGACCAAGGTGGTTGATGATTGTTTAACTAACCTTGGCCACAAGGAGCATTGTTTTGGTCTTTCTGGCAGCCCTGCTGTCAGTTTCGTTCTGTCACTTTTCTTGTCATTTGTCACTTTCACACTCATCCGAGTAACTTTTCCAAAATTTGTACATTTATTGATATTAATAGTATTTTCAGTAGTTATCAGTGAACAACACATCCGCACAATAGAAGACGCCTGTCCGGGTTACCCCGGTATGTTGTGCAGTAGTCGTCCAAACAGCTAGTGGCTAAGTTGGTGATTTTCGGCACCTGCTACTCGGAGTTGACTGTGTGTCTATCAGAGGAAAATACACCCCCTACGTGCCGTGGCGGATTAACTGGGGAGGCAACAAAATGTCTCTCGATGCCAGTGTGCTACCGTCGGAACTGCTGACCACGGCTGCCCCGCTGGTGGGACTATCCGGACTGGATGTGCAACGAAGCCCCATCCACAAGACGGTGTGGGATGCATTCAACAACGCCAAAAAACCGGACAGTGAATCCATCCAGTACAAGCTGCTTCCGGCGAACTACGAGTTTCCCGTTTCGAAACCGAAACACCAGTCCTACGAATGGTACTCGCCGAAGGGCATCCTTAAGCGCAACTGGATGCTGAAGCATCTGCACGTACTGCCAGCGGTTGTCGTCCTATTTCAGGATCTCGAATGGAATGACCCCAAGTGGACGGAAAAGCAACTGCAATGTGCTGCCACTATACAGGTGCTGAAAAACTCCCTCCAAGGACGCAACACCCGGATCGCCATCGCACTGCTGCAGCGAGGCAACCATCTGCTGCAGGGCGAGGACATGCTGGCCTCGGAGCGGGCGGCCCAACTGACCAGCAACTGTGACATCAACGCGAAAATGCTCTTCGTGCTTCCACACAACGACCACCTGATGGGACACATCTTCCGGCTGCAGTCGGCCTTTCTCGAGCTGGCCCAGTCCTACTACACGCAGATGATGAAACAGATCCGACTGCACCGGGATCAGCTGACTGATGCGCATACGATGCTTAAAATCCGCCACCAGTTTAAGCTGGGCTTCATCTCCGAGCTGAAGCTCGACCAGTCGAACGCCCTGCGTCACTATCGGCAAACGTACACCTTCCTGGACGACCTGCGGATCGTCGATACGAACTGCCTCGAGATAAAGACGATCGCCGGCTTCGTCAACTACAAGATGTGCAAGCTGTTCTTCCGCCTGAACGCACCGAAAGATTCGATCTCTCAGTTTAAGAACCACATCAACAAATACCGCACGCGAACCGGCTTCAAGGAGCTCCTGTTCGAGCACTACGCCTGGCTGAGCGTGCAGTACAGTGCCTTTGCGGAGCTTTTCTGTGACGCGGTCAAAAATGGGCTCGCCCCCCTGCAGACGCAACACCCGGGAATCTACTTCCACAAGGCGGCCGAATACATTGGGATGCGCAAGGAAGCCTTCCTGCAGTGCACCGCCCTCGGGGCGCCGGCTTCGGCCGAGCTGGGCGCGATCAGCAACTCCGCCCTGTACAGCGACTTTTTCGGCATCCGAGGTAGCGTGAAGACGGGCGAACCGGTGTCCGAACAGCAGGTCATCTGTCTGGTGCAGGAAAACGAAAAGTCCTACAACCACTCGGGGGAAATTATCGCACTCCTCGGGAAGGCGATGGCTCAGTTCAAGGTGTACCGGTGCCTCCGGTTTCGCAAGAAACTGGCAATCGACATGGCCGAAGAGTATCTGAAGAGCGGGGACCACTCGAAGGCCCTCACGCTCTACTCGCTCATGCTTACCGACTACCGGGTCGACAAGTGGTACACCCTGTTCACCCAGGTGCTACTGAAAACGCTCCACTCGGCGTACCTATCCGCATCGGTGCCGGATTTTGTAGCCTGCAGCGTCGAGGCGCTTTCACCCCGGATCGCCATGGAGAAGCAAGAGCGTATTTTAATTTTGGAAAACCTCTGGAAGGTGTTTCACGTAAGGCCGGCGTCGAACCGTGCGACGGTTTGCTCTTTTTTAATCTCCCCTTGTTCTGCTTCCCTCTCCAACCAGAATGTATCACCCGTCTCAAGCAGTCAAATTGCACCGGAACTGACCAACAACTGGCAAACGGCGCTCGCCTCTTTTAGCAACCCCGTCATCAAGCTGGACCTGGACCGGCTGAATGATCTTCTCGAGTGTCGTCTTACCTTCGAAAAGCGTCAGATTCGGAACGACGAAAAACTTCAACTCCAGCTGTACGTGCGCTCGCTAACCGAGGTGCCGCTAAAGTTGAAAAACTTCTCCATCCTTCTAACGGACCTAAAGTCGAGCAGCGTGCGCATTGCCGCCTCGCAGTACGGAGAATACGCGTCCGAGACGTCGGCGGGCGAGCTGAAACCGATCGAAGAGTTTATTCTCGAACCGGAAAAGTGCTACCGAATACTGTTCGTCGGTGATCGGTACCTGTTTACGGAAAGTGTGGACGTGCATATCTTCCGGCTGGAGCTGCAGATGGGCTCCGAGCGAACGTACGCAGTGCTGTCGGTGCGCGAAAAGTTGAATCCAAGCAAACCGTTCAAAACGTACAATCCTCATCGGGACTGCATGGAAAGCATTGCCATCATCAGCTCCTGCTATATCATTCCAACGTAGGTGTGGTGTTGTATAGCCTACTTATCCGATTTTTCATACCTCCTGTTTCGGTTTTCAACACACACAGATTCCATCTAGGGTCGCAAACGAAACCAACCAATCAACCGATGCTGACGAACGAGTTCTACCAGGTGACGACCAAAATATCCAACCACTCGGATCTCTGTCTGCAGAATGTTGGCGTGAACATAAGCGTCCCTCAGACGCTTCGAAACAATGGTAAGTGGGACATGTATAAAAGAAGACTAGCAAAAAAAAACCTTCATTTAAACCCCATTCAATCATTTTGCAGTTTTCGTGACGACCGATTTGAATGCGCCGTTGCAAAAAATTCATTCGCACGTCCAAATCGACATTGGCGAGCTACAGATGCAATCGTCCACCATGGTCTCGTACTATCTGACCAGCCTAGTGGCCGGTAATGTCGAGCTGCGGCAGAAAATGTACTATCAAATGGAAAACCTACACCAAAGCAAAACCGCACCGGGCGGTGGACCGGCTGTTGCCAACGGTGGTGGTGGTGCCGTTACCGTTGATTCACCCTCGACGCCAAACAGCGAAAAGGAAGACTTAGCGAGGCTGCTCGCGAACGAAAAGAACCTGCAGAAGTACGTGAATAACCACAACGTCAAGATAGAGTACCTACCCGACGGGCAGGTGCGGAAGATCAAGGAGGACACGGTGGTGGTACCGTGCGTAGAGGAGATTAAACTGACCGGACGGTTCTACACGCTCAGCCGGGACGCACTCGGGCAGGCGTACCGCAACGAGGACTTTTTGCTGCGGGTCAACGTGGAGGTAAAGTCGCCCGATCCGATCGATATACTCGAAACGCAGTTCATTAGTGTAAGTTGGAAACTTTCGCGTTACCTTGTGTTCGGTTTAACGCCATTAGAGATTTTTCCACAGGATCATAATATTATCGAAAAGCCGTACCAAGGGATTGGCGCAGCACGTGGAACTGGTATGCGTCCAGCAAGCCGCTTCGAAGAGTTGAAGCTACTGAGCGCCATCAACTGCACCCGGGACTGGGTGTCGCAGGCTGACTATCGTTCTGGCGACACGCGTCTCGTATTCAACCGCTCGCGTACTCCGGACCACGGCACGACAACGCTACCACCGCCGTCGCAATCATCGCCGGTCGATGAGCAGTACAACAAAAATCTACTCTCGAAACTCCCGACCAACGCGACGATAATCGGTAGCACTAGCGCACAACTAACCAACCAGATGAACGTAACTCACTCTACCCATAATCCTTCTCCATCTCCACCTCTCCCTCTCCAACCCTCCGCACATGCTGCCCTGGCTGACACGACGCTGGTCTCCTCCACGGACAACGACAACGACTCCGCAGGAAAGGGAAACAACGGCCCCAACATCATGACCACGTCGACGGGAAGCGTAGAAGAGTTTAAGGTAAAACCGCTACCCCTTGGTGACCACGGATCGCTGGCTGGAACGTCTACGAAAGCAGGTGCTGGTGGGCTTGGTGGGGCTGACCCTGCCGAGCTCGGGAAGACGGTCACGAAGAGTGTGTACACTCGGGCGATCGATTGCGTGCAACTCACCAACAACGAACGGAACGGGTTCATCAATGCGGGATACAATCGGGTCGATGCAGGTGCACCGCCGGGCCAAATGGCGTGGCCAATTTTTGGCCTCTACTGCGTTCGATGGTGCCGGTCTAGCACTCCACATGTGATCAACGAGTCAAAGTATATCATAAACGGTATTGGTAAGTTCTATTGTATTGTAAGGTGTTTCTACGATCATTCAACCTTTCGTTCACTTTCAGAGGTCATCGATCCACCGCTGAACCTTTACTGCTACCTGGACCAGCGTCTGTACGTCCGGCTTCCGATGACCCTGCGTATAACGCTGCGGAATCCAACGCGCCGAATTCTTCACCTGCAGGCAATATTGAACAGTTCGGAAAGTTTCATGTTTGCCGGCCATCGGCAGGTACGTACGCCGAGCGAAAGAAGAGTTCCAACGAGAAATGAGCAACAACCCACTTTCCCCTTTCTTCCCCTGTCCACATTGCAGTTGAATGTGACGATATTTTCATACTCCTCGTACGACATGCTGTTCAACCTGTGCCCACTGAAGGCAGGCTGGCAGATGCTGCCGGAGCTACAGCTAGAGTATCAAAACTTCCAGCCACCCGTCGTCCTACCTGCGTCGTCCTCGTCAACGCCGGCGGGTGCGACCACCACAACCTCCACAGCAAAAGTCTCGTCTAGTGAGGCACCGACGATCATCGTCGGTACCGGAGGCGATGTGATAGCGGACGGTATTGAAGGTCAACGGAAGGCGGAGCTGGCCTCGCTCGTTCAGCGGTGGATGCCGAAGATGGTATTTATTCATGTAAGTAATGCACGAAGACAACACGCCTCATGTCCGAACATGAACCCCGAATGTTTCCCCCCATTTCAGCCACCGACGAGGACACTGTGATCATCAATCGGGAAGAAACAGAAGGCAATCGACGCAGGCGTAGCGAAGAAAGAGAGCGATTCGATCACACCGTTGACACAATATTTACTTTCGGCGTGTTTCCATTCTTCTCGCAAAGGATGGACGTAGGGAGCGACACGTTCCGTTGTTTAGTGAATTCAATTTTATTAATTTCTCTTCAAGATACAAATAGTGAAAGTTCGAAAGTGCGGAAAAACAGTAAGGGAGCACACAAACTGCTCGACAATATCGGTGCAAGAAAGATTATTAGTAAATGGTTAATGGCCGAGGTAAGAAAGGATATGAAAATGGTTGGAGTATAGGCAAAAGAAATTAGTTTCGGAATGTATGCCTTTGGCCGCCGATTGATTAAAAGATATCCGGGTATAGCAATATTGCGTTCTGGGAGAAGCAAAAAAATGCAGTTTCGTTCTTCTATCATGTTTGACTCGAACGAATAAAGAATAATTAAATCAAAAACTAATCCATGTCAGCTGTAGACGCACGCCCAATGTCTTCTGTCCGTTTACAGCCGAGGGCTCATGAAATAATCGAGATTAGCGTAGTACGGATCATTCTCGGTGAACACTTGCGATAAATTGCGAGGCTGCCAAAGCATCCGCGTATCGGAAGCGCGTATCATTTGCCGTATTTTAGTGTAAAGGCTGTTCGGGTTGATACCAACTAGGCGCGCAAGCATCATAATATTGTAGTTCGTCATGTCGAACGAACCCACGGGACAGTGCTGAACACCGACGTTACAGAAAAAATGCCCTCGCTGTGTTTGAGAGGCGCTATCGACGGTGTTCGGAGCCTGCTTATTTGTCTTATGCGGAGCTATCTTCTGTTGCGTCCTTGGCTTCATTTCATTATGTTGCAAAACATATTCCTCTGTTCTCATTCTTTTTTCTTCGGCCAGAGTACGATGGGGATTGTGAAGTTGTAAAATTTCACCGTCATTCTCGGTAAACTCCACTTCGTTCAAATGATTGTTCGAAACGTTTTGCCTTTTCCTATTTGTCTCTTTCCTTACTTGGTAGCTGTTCGATCTATCGCGCTTAGTAGATAAATCCAAGCATCCGTCTAACAACATAGTTGGCATCGCTCTTTCAACATTCCGAACTTTTGGTTGTCCAGAAAGTTGCATAAAAGGTTCACAAAGTTTCTCAATTTCTATCGTGCCGACGGTGGGTTCCATAGCAGGCGCCGGTGGTTCAACATTACGTTTTTTTGGTAGTGCAGCAAAATGCAAAATAGGTTCGCAAAGTTTCTCAATTTCTATCGTGCTAACAGTGGGTTCTTCAGCAGGCACCGGTGGTTTATGTCTTTCAACCTTACGTTCCTTTGGTAATGCAGTAAGATGCATAACAGGTTCCATTTCTATAATGTTGATGATGGGTTCCAGTTGAGCAGATTCTGGTGGTACATGTCTTTCGACAATTGCTTTACTAGGTAATTGACTAAATAGAGCAGGAGGTTCACTACAAATCTCCATATCTATCGGGAGTGTATTGGGTTCCAAGCGATGACCATCTTCAACCACCTTAGGTGACATATTTATCATCGCAGTCGGTACCGGTGAACTATCCACGATCCTTGCCGTCGCTTGCTCGTAACTTGTGCGAAATCCTTCCAATACTTGCTCCAACATTTCCTCTTGTTGCGCTTCGATTGTCTCGCTAAACATGTAACGTTGGACAATATCCTTTTGTTTTTCGAACAAACTCACCGAAGGACAGTAGCCGATGGATTGTCCCTCGTCCTGCTGGGTAGTGAATTTGATAAACTCCTCCGCGCCTTCGGCAGGTTTAATCTGATCGGGACGCTTGCTACCACGTGGACTTTTCCACTCCCGCTGCATACACTGTGAAACGGTCGCATTGTTTTGCTGCCTCTTTTTGTTAATTTTTTTGCGCTTCGTACAGGCTATTTTCTCAGCCTTAGGTGGTTGCCCGTAAAATATTCTCCGTTTACGCACATTTTCACGCAGGTTGGGAATTTGCGATGATTCAATAATATCACCTTCGTCAGCCTCTAAAATAGTTATAACTATAATAGTTGCAATGTAATTCTATGTAAGAATTTTAACCGTACCTTCAATATCCATCGCTATTGTGCTCTCACGACGTGATCAATGGTAACTGATCGGCTTTGCAAGTGGAGTATAAAACCAATTCTTCAATCAATCATTCTTTTACTGTTTCCGAGGCAACGTGTGCTTTCTAGATTTCACTTGATCTCGTCCACAAATTGGGTTCAACAAAGGATGGATAATACTGATTTGAACTTTTAAAATCTTTTTACCGTAATTGGGTACTGAATTATCTATTATGTAAATGTATTATGTTCTCGTTGAAACAATTGTTCACGTTAACGTATCCAGAGTTACTCTACACGTGCATTGGAATTTTGATTACGACTTGACAGTTACAAATGCCATAGTGGCATATGTGGCAAAACAGACTAAACGAGGTTGCCCATGCAGGCTCGCGTGTTCATCTGTCAGAACTGACAAAACAAACGCAATGTTTGTATCCGCAACACTCGATTGAAAACATTAAAAATTGGAAGTGACTCATCCCTATCCTAGTGGTCAGAACATTTTATTTAATCATAAATTGGGACGTGCTAGTGTTTCCTCACTTTTCATACAGTCCATTTGATAGTTTAACAGTGAAACGAAGTTGTAACCTCGAAGCACCTTCAAAATAGGGAACGAAATGTCTTCGTCAGCGATGGAAAGCATCCTTTTCAAAGAAATATTGTTTATTCCAAATTGCTACTCCCAAACCAATTCAACTTAACATTTCGATTCTATTCTTCAGAGCTACTCACATGCATTACCAACCGTTATTTACCTTAACCTGGATGTTTCGCAGAGCATTTGTTTAACCTTAAATTTGCAGTGAAGGATCTTGAACGGAACGCGAAGAAATGCGAGAAGGAAGAGAAAGCTGAAATACTGAAGACGAAGAAGGCGATCCAGAAAGGCAACACGGAGGTCGCACGTATCCACGCAGAAAATGCAATCCGACAGAAGAGCCAATCGCTAAACTACCTCCGAATGAGCGCCCGTGTGGATGCGGTTGCGAGCCGGGTTCAGACCGCACTGACCACACGGAACGTGACCAACTCTATGGCGGGAGTGGTGAAAGCGATGGATGCCGCTATGAAGGGGATGAACCTGGAAAAGATCTCCGGTTTGATGGATAAGTTCGAGTCCCAGTTTGAGGATCTGGATGTGCAAAGCTCGTACATGGAGAATACCATGTCACAAACAACTACCACGGCGGTGCCTCAGAACGACGTAGAATTGCTCATGCAAAGAGTAGCGGATGAAGCTGGGTAAGGCCCTTATCAAACGAATACAGTATGGCAGTAATCACAACGATATAACTGTTTGTCTACAGACTCGAGTTAAACATGGAACTCCCATCCGGACCATCTACGATATCGGTCGGTGCATCGACGCAAGTCTCTACGGAACAGGATGAACTAACGGCACGCCTAGCTCGTCTTCGACAGGCAGAATAGGTCAACACCATTTGCCTCTTGTCAATATTCAATCAGTCCTTACTGTTATCGAGGCGAATCCGGATTATGCAGCTGTGGTGATCTGATTATTTCATCTCGAGATGTGCATTACCCTGCGTTTTTGCCCTCAAACGTGAATACCGAATTCTCCTAATTTGGCTTTCGTAAAATAATATATATTCCCAGTTCAACGCGATGAAATAGGGGTTTTTTTTATGATTTACGCCAGGTATGACCAACGCTTCGAGGAATAATAAAGTTGCTCGTTAATTTAAAGGACACCGTAGCTATTGACCTACACTTAAGACAAAAAGTTGAGAACTTCACCGATACCTATGGACTTGGTCATACTGAATCACGTTGAACGAAATATTACAAAATTACTTATTGCTGTTAATCACTCTTGAAGAGTCTTACGGGTTTGCAGTTACAGTCGGTTCAGTGAAAAAATAGATTACCTAAACAAAGACAACTCTTTGGACTGGAAACTGTACACACTGATGCTCCTAAACAAAGACAACGTTTCACAATTAAACGAACGATTTTGAACCGTCCCCAAAAACATTACCACGTGACTGAAGGAACGTGCAAATGTTGTATCAGACTTGCCTTTTCGGCAATATTGACGTCAAACTCAAAGTGTAAAAATCAAGCGCAAAATGTTCAACCTATCTATCGATCGACGAAAACTCCTCGCCACACAAAAACAAGTCCGCAATCTTTGCCAATTGTCTGTGCTTGAGGAAGTACTTCAGGTACTGCCTTTTTTCGGTTGAAGCAATAAGCTAAAGGAACGCGTTTCGTCCGCTTGCGATCGTCATGACGTCAAAGTAAGAGGTTTTTTACGAACGCATGCCGTGCTACACGCGCACTCGATCGTGTAATGATGAGCATATTTCAGAATCGATAGTTTAACATCCATTCAAGTCGGATGTTTTCTCCGTTTGATACTCGACACCGTGAAGGTTAAACGTAATTACCCGCGGGTGCCTGCTTCGCGGGTCAGCCTCGCGCTCGGACAGAGGATAATTGAACAACCGAGTGTAAAAAAAACCACCCAAACGAAACGTACTCTTTTTTCATGCAGACGATCACTGTTTATCTTTCCGATCGGTTGGGTCGTTGTATCGAATTTTTAAGGCTTATTTAGGTTATATAGTTAAAGGACACGTGTATTTCTTTCATTGCGTGCCACACAGACACATCTTCGCAGCGTGCATCGGTGATGTTTAATTTGAATCAGTTTATTTTGATACAAAATGAACAACTTTTCATGTAATGTATTTTCCTTTGTCTTGCACATCGTCATTCGGGTTAGAGTTGGTAGGGATTGTTTTGTTTGTTCTTGGTTTCTGCTATTTGCGTCTGATTGATTTAAAAGATATTGGTTTGATACGGTGTTCCTTTTCAAACTTCTTATTTATTCTTTTACTGAGCATAGAACGGATTAAGAATCAAAACTAAATGCATACCTCTCAAATGCTATTGGTTGCGTGTGTCTGTTGATCAACAAGGGTTCTTTATCATTCACTCTATTCCACCCTTAACTCTACATGGTATTTACTTATCATATATTTCTGTTGCGATTTGTTTGCTGGTTGGTTTTTTTTCTTGTATTTCTCATCCCTTTTTTTATTGAAAGATGAGCTGTTAACATTCATGTTGGTTTTGTGTTGTTTCATTTCTTCTTTTCCCAAATTTCATAAGTAAACTTTTACTTCAATTGAGTCCTAGTTTGTCTCTCGCACAACATATCGTTGTTGCATGTATCTGTGTTTTCGGATTGGTTTCCCCGTGTGGTTCAATGCAATATTAAACGCTTCTCGTTTTTCTCTACCAATCGGAGAAATATGAAAACGTGAATATTATGAAGAAAATAAAAATTTACTACCCATTATTACTTCCAGCAACCGATAAGATGGCGAACAAAAATGTATTTGATCACGAACTAAAGATCTATTACCCAACTCTTTCGAGAACTACATGGAGTAAAGTTTTGTCTGCGATTTTCAACATTCGTTTGCGCGAGTTATTAAGCGAGTCACAAGTTGAACACATTGCACATGCACTTCAAAGCCCATGATGGGAAGCATCTAAATATACAAGCATGTTTTTTGACGATGATGAAACACGTCTCTTTCTCGGTCCGTCGATACCTAACACTAAAGCATGGGGGGGGTTAGAGATTTTACAAGTCTGTACATTTCTTTTAGAGGATGCAAACTATCTAGAGTGGTTGTTGGAGCCGCAAAACCATATCCCAGGCTTTGGTAACATCTTAACGACTTTGGTAGCCCAAAGCAGCCAAATAAAAGTGATCACTTAGTCTTCACAATATTTTGTTGCTCGGAATGGTTACATTCGGAAGATCAAATTCAAATTCAAAGAATCAATATTCACACCATTTATAAAGCATAAAGAAAACTGCTTTTTTACGTTACGCCGAAGCAAAGCAATGGCCTGTGGTTTGTTTTCCAAATCATTTTTCAAATAATTTAATTTATCATTTAGCTTTTTCAACCATCTTTTCCTTTCTTCATGACCTCAATCCACCAGCATTCAATGGCATTCAAATGTGTTTTCAGTTGCACCCTCATACTGACACTGATCTTTCCATATCTCTCGTCAGTGAACGGTTGATTTTAGCAAGGGGGTTTGTTTTCGACTTTTATCTTTGTTATCTCGCACTATTGACTCGAACATTATGTACAATGGCTCACCGTAGCGGCAACAAATTAATGCAAGTTGAGCGAATGCACGGGGCATCCACACCCTCGCGACAGATAGAGCTGCATTAAATGCGATAGAACGGTCGGGAAACGGGAAATTATTATCGCAAGCCTATTTTACTGGGAAGGACCCTACACAGTTGCTTAATCCCTACAATGAACCAATATTCCCCTTGAGCAGCTGCAAATTTCCTTACTATTGCTGGATCGTTTGTTCTCCTTTCGATCATTTAGATTCACCACCGCAGACTATCAAACAAATGCAAAATATGATGTGGGTTTTCCCCTTGTTTTGACTTTTTGCACATTTTTATTTATACGGATATTTTGGAATCATTAAAAGTATCTAAGCACAGTACCATCGATAGGGGCCAAGCCCGGGAAATAAATAAGTTCAAATGCTTTACGCTCTTCACTTCAAGCACACGTAAGTTTTCTTGCAACCTAGAGAAAAAGTTATTTCGAAATTTGTTTTAAAAATCTGTTTTTGTCTTTTATGGTAAATCTCGATCATATCCCGTTGCGTTCTCAAACAAACAAAAACCGAATAAGAGTAGGAAGAATAACACAGTTTTGCGTCCCTTCCGAACACGAGAAACGAGAAATGTCAGGTGGTTTCACTCAGCGAATGCATCAACAAGTTTATTTATGCTCTCGTTGCGTTTATTTATTATAAATAAGTCGAAAACAGTCTTTGCGCAGATGTTCCGGTTATGTCTTAGCACCTTCACGCACTTCTAATCGTAGTTCTTTCATTAAATCTCTCTCTCCTTCCTTACTCTGCCTATTCCTCTTTGCATTCGGCCAAATCTCTTCCTAGTACCCACTACTAGGCGGTAATGGACAACACAAACCCTTGAAGAATCTGCCGCCCGCGTAAATCTTTCATAAAGCTCCTATACACAGAACAGGGCATTAACGGCGCAAAATCTCGTTTTCCTAGACATCGCATGAAGGAGTTACAACGTCACTTCACTATCGGTAAATTGCTTTCCTACCTCCTCCTCCTCCTCCTCCTTCCTGCCGATGCTTTCCCCGGCAGACCCGTTTTTATTACCTCCTTTCCTTTTCAACTGTGTTCGATGGAAATCTCGCCTCCTCCTTCCCTACTTAAAGATAGTTTATTTTCCGGACGAAAATCAAAAACCTTACAAATTCTTCATAGTTCAGCTTCGCTTTCACACCTCTGTACAAGTATTATTACTTTCACTATATATATATCTAACTCCCAGAAATGATACAACACAGAGAGAAGAAAAATGGAACAAAAGAAAAATATAAACAAATAAAAAGAAACAAAAAGAGTAGCAACTACCATAAGATGTACACTAACTTAAACAGTCCTTCCTTCCCCGATAGGTTGCCTTTCCCATTCCCACCCCATTCAAGTAACGTTTCACCACGGATGGGATGTTTTTTGTTTGCTTTTTAAGCCGAAGTAGTTGTCACTTAACTTTGCTGATGTCCAATAACATATCCCGTCCAGGATATTTTTGTTGCGTAAATGTGTCTATATGTGTGTCTGTGGGCCGTTGAATCCTTTGGCGGCCAAATATAGTAGCTGTCATTTTCTCCCTGGTACCCTCCGCAAGCCATTTTAATTTCCAAGAGAAACAAGCTGCACCAAAACTAAGCTTATATATAGCCACAATTACGGCACCCGAAGTGGCGATATTGCTTTTTTGCAGGTTTCCTTTGCCAAAAGGGGAGGATGGTTTTCTTTTTGGAATTAGCATCATTTTTGTTTATGTGCGATCTCAAATGACGGAGTCGTGCGCAGATGGTGGTGGTGGTAGTGGTGGTTGTACATTGTCGTGTTGGTGGACGTTCGTCATAGTTGGTGAAAGTTTAACCTGGATAACACCCGGCGGAATGGGGGGAGGGGTGGTGTCCCGGTGTCTTAATTATTAACCCTAGTATCCCGACCTTACGTTGAGCGAATTTATCATCTATGGAATTGTGCTCTAAGCGGTCATCGCCAACCGGGAGGATTTGAGGAAATGGTTGTAGTGGCCACGTAGATCCTCCCATCCCATAGCGGCCTCAACAACGCTACTTGAGTAGCAGTGGCAGAGATGAAAGGAATGGGGGAGACGACGCCACTAATTTGTCGCCCACACAAGCACCAGAGAATATGGTTGATCAGAGCTGCAGCGCGTGTGGCCAAACTTGGTTGATAAATATAAGATGAAGCAGAAGAGGCAGGGAGAAAAGGACGTCAAGCGCTGAATTGCCGCCGCTGATGGACCGCAGGGTGGTGCAGAAGATCGGGCCAAAACAGACCTCGGTGCGGCCGTTTACTGTGCCTTGATCTTGCTGGTCGCCTGGCCGGCCAGCAGCGCCTGCACGTCCGACTTGCCGTTGCTCGCGGAGGAGCTGATGTACTGGCCGCTGGTGGCGGTCGAGGACGCCGTCACCTGGATCGGTCGCTTGCCCTTGCGCGCGTTAGTCGAGAGGTAGGTTTTGTAGAAGAAGCGCGCGAACAGCACGAAGTAGCTGAAGTACATCGCGATCGAGAGCTTGATGTTCATCTCGGAGATGTTGCACGAGTTTTTGCCGGCCGTCTGCAGGAATCCGTGGGCCCAGATGTTGATCGCACAGCCGACCACCATCTGCGTCAGCTGCAGCGTCGTGATCAGCATGGCGATCGAGCGGGGCGGCTTGAAGTTGAGGGCGCGCAGCGCGTAGTACGAGTACATCACCGAGTGGACGCAGTAGTTCATCACGATGAACCACCGGGCCGAGGCGGTGTACTCCGTGTACGAGAACCACGAGTACATCAGCACCGTGATGTGGTGGTACCAGTGCAGGAAGATGAGCGGCTGTTTCCGCAGGACGATGAACACCGTGTCGCCCAGTTCCGGCAGCTTCGACAGGACGAACAACCATGTCCAGAAACCACTGACACGGTCGTGCTCGATGAAGCTGCAAGGCAAAAGCAAACAATTTTGGGGGAAAACGTTTTAGTCTATGTATCGTCTGTATAAATTGAAGCGAGGAAAAACCAACCAACGCAACTCTACGGGCCCCGTGTACAAACTATTGAAGTAAGGCGTCATAGGACTAACTAAAATACCGGCCCCGCTCAACACGGTGGCCATAAACATCACGCTGTGTTTTTCCAGCTGACCACGGCACCCAACGTTGTAATTAATTAACACATTCAGTAGCAGTTACTCTTATCCTTCACCCGGCGATTCTGGCACCGTATGGACAAAATTACTTTCCTTCGAACCAAAGTCATCTACATACGAATGACCCTACAACAGCTCCACGCACCAGTCCCTGTGTCTGGGGAGGACATACTACCCTACCAGACAGGATTAGTTGGTTAAACACAGCGACACTATCGCAAGACAGCGATATAAAAGGTTTACATAGAACTTGATTAATGCGAACGGAAAGCTTCGTTTGCCAACGGAATGACGTAGGATGCAACAAATGGCATGAGGATGCGAATGGTTTGTCTATGATGACTAGATTTGTCTTCCATTGCGTCACTGTCATGTACGAGTGGAAGAGGAGTTTACGTTTTTCTAACGTCATTTGATTGTGTTTGATTCTATTTCAAACTGCATGAAATCATCCTTTATTTCAAACCAAATCGCTGTACTAGCATCAAATTTGCAACAGTGCGAGTTCGTCAGGAAGTGCGCCAATAATCACGGCCACGTGCCACACCTTGTTCGGCAAAAGTGCACGCGAATGGAACATCAACATGCTGATAGAAAATTCCCTCCATTCACTGCACTTGCACTGGCAGAACACACAAGGTGGTTCCTCCTTATACCGCTGCTCCAGTACTAGTCGGACGGATCTTTCCAGCTCTGATCCATATTTGATGTTCACTCTGCCCGCCCAAACTAAACCGGCCACAGGAAGAAGGAAGTACACCAACAACAATGTCTGGCCACGAAAGGGAACGATGGGCGGGCAAGGCCGCACCTAACGATGGGCTAATTTATTCAACAGTTCATTAGGTTCAATAGACGCTTGATAGCTAATGGGTGGCCGATATTAGATCTGATGTAAAATGCAGCGACGGGATTTTCCGATCGGCCGACCATTACACGATGGCCAATGGTCCACCACCAACGCGCTCCCTGGGGCAGGGTGGTGTTCTGGTATCCGATTTTGCTGAGCTCATCCCGCGTCGCGTAAACGCTGATGTCAAGTTAACATCGCACATTGGATTCGACGCGTTACGTTTTTAATGTCATTCCGATTGCTCTCGTATCTATCGTGCAAAATAAATTCCAAAACACGATCCGGCATCATACACTGGCACGCATTGACGTCAGTTACGTGGCAAAGATGACGCGGTCAGTTGATGTTGTGGTGTCCAGGAGCGGCGAAAATGCAAACAAACGAGACGAACATCCCCGACACACTCTGTGCTTCCGAGAACGACATCCGAGTGGAGCGACGAAATGGTGTTATTTTTACATAAACTTGAACAAATATTGAAAACACTTCCACTAACGTTTGCCGAGTTACGGTTGAATGAGAGTCATAAATTGTTTGTCTTTTTCTTTTACAATAAAAAAATTGCCACTGTTAATCAAAGTTCAACAATGATGTAAACGGGCATTTCGCTAAGCGGGCGTAAGTAAAAGTACTTTAAGACGAAGATTATTTTGTGGCCAATGGTAATTATGGTTCCAAAAAGGTACAACTTTGCCAAGCTTTGTTGGGAGCGAACAAACCGCAACTAGAAGCTCAAAGCGTCCCCGAAAAATTGCAATCCCTTCTCGGCGAAAGCATCTCGGTTGAACCGGTGGCCACCCCCCCGGGACAACTGTTACATCAATGGAAGAGGGAAGAAAAAGGGCAGCGAAGAGAGTGAAAAAAAATCAATACCGCAAAGCTAAAATTAGTTCACCTTCCCGAACAATGTCCCGAGACCGGTTGTGGGGACACATTTTGAGAAACAAAAAACCAACAAAACGTAGGAGATATTAATGTTGCAAATGATAAATATTTGACTGCGGAATTGTTTCCACCCTATATCGTATGGGGTTTTCCTCCGCAAGTTCTACGTCTTCGTTTCATACCTTTTCGATCTTTTAGCAGATGAAATAAAGTTCTCACTCCACAGCTGAGCGACTGAAAACCGGTGACTTTCATCGTATCATTCCATGAATCTTTAACAATCCTACTTCAAAAAACCAGTTCTCTTAGTGCTTTTCCTTCCTGAATGTATGAAACACACGTCGCTAGATGAATCATTAGCTATCCTTTCTCTTTGCTTAAGACGATCGTGCGCAGGCAACTTTTCCCATTCCCTCCGGCAGGCAACTGACGTCCTTGAGAAGGGCGAAGACATCGGTGAGGGGGACAAAAAGTGAACTACAACCTCACGTTCGAGTTGCATTTTACACCACACAGTCGAGTGGCAGGTGAGCTGCTATTTCGACATGAACCGGGGAGAGCAAGCAGATCAATCCGAACCTTTATGGTCGTTGACCGGCGGCCGGCATGACACGACCTTCGAGAAAAAGGAAAACCCACCAACCAGCTGATCAAGAAGTTTGCCGGAGACGTTCCAAGAAAAGCGAACATAAATCATACACCGCAACCTATCTCAACTTTTCGACAACCGTCCGTAGGTCCGCAAGACCCTTCTTGAGACATTCTAAAAACCGGTTGCAGAAATGGTTCCGTCTAACCAAGCAAGCTGCACCAACTTAGCACCAGAAGCAAGCATGCCTACTAAGATCAGCTGGTGATGGTCACCCAAGACGAGGGCTCGCGCATTGCAACAGCTTCCTTCTTCCAGTCAGCATACGCTCTAATGTCGTTCGACGAATGTAGACCAAAAACAGTTGTGCCACACCGTGGTGGACCTTTCAAAGTTGCCAGAGTGTTGTAAAGCAACATGGCACCATACACCGTGTCGTCGTGGTGGTTAACGGGAGTTTGTTTTGCAAGAAGTTACCGATTGACTTAATTACCTTTGATTGAACATGCCTGAACACACACATGGTACACTGAAAAGGCAAATCTCTGAAAGAACGTGTGTAAGGTACATTACAATTGCCAGGAAAATGAAATTCGATTGAAAATTCAACTCCACACCTTCGATGCAATCCATTTTCTACAGCGAACAATAGGACGTTCCAGAAGAATCTCTAGACATTAACCCCACACTAGCGGAAGGAAACGTCGAGATTCGCTCGTAAACACGTCACAATAGCTAGCGAATCTTACATCTCGTGCTGGGAATGCGGGTTTTTCCATTCTTCTGCAAAAAACAAGTCGTTGAGAAGAGAGAGAGAGAGGGGGAGGAACTTCAAAGAAAGTGAGCGACTGTGCAAACACAATCTCGCGCCACGGCCTACTTAATGCAGTCTGCAGTCATGATTAATTTATATATCGATAATTAAATGCTAGTAACTCATTCCCGTGCGGATTGCTACGATGTTGGGTAGTGGATTGAGATCCCCATCCGGACGTTCACCGATCACTCGATGCGAACGTGGTGGAGGTTTATTTGCTTGATTCGCTGTTTCGAATTACATTTCGCTTTACAATGAAAGGCAAGTATATCGATCCCCGAAAATGGAATGAGAAAACTTGGACACAAAGAAATTTCAGCCGTTTGGTGTGCATCCGCATCAAAAATCAGGGGAAACACTCGTGAAACTCAGGTTGGTCAACTACTTATTACCCCCGGTGGGCACGGTTCGTGAGCAACGGGCACAAACGTTTGTCAAACGAGGATGTCAAACTAGCGGTACCAGAGAGCTCACTGGAGTGCGGATCGAAGGTCCTTTGCTGAATTTTTTTCCCTCCGTTGGCACGCGAATGGGGTCGCCAGACGCGGAAATTTAATTAGTGCACCTGGTGCACTGACCGGCCTTTGACCGACTAAGCGCATACAAGCGCCAGTCGACTGCCAGGCTGGGGCCACCACCTCTTTTTGCCTACCCTCCTCTTTAGGAAAGGCATCCACCGGAAAGGAGTATGTTAAACACCGACAATAAATGGAAAAGGGGATCGCATGACTCGCAACTTGGAGCACGCGAACCACTGTGAGATGCAGTTGTGATCGTGCAATGGGGGGATTGATCAAATTCCACCGTCCATATTTTGCATCATCCGTGTAACATTATGTGCAGTAGAACGAAGCGACTTCCCATCTTTAGATACTGAATCATGCCTAACGCCAACCTTACCTACTTGCTATGCGCAATAATATCTGATCGCCTTCAAATTTATGTTTATAACAATTGCGATATCAGTGTTCCCACGAAACCATTCGCACAACATTCCCGGTGGAGGTTTTAAAATTCACGATAACAAACACACGTGAACGGAAGCGAGGGTAAATAACAAAAGTAGCACGATTGAAAAAGAGGCATTACCCAAAAGTTGTCTCGTCTTTCGAAGATTCGAAGCCGAAAGATGAGAAAGCGTGAAATGGCAAGCCTTAGTGTATGTAACATACATTATGCAACGCATTTTTGGTCACGATCGGTCGCACTATGACACCAATACAATGATCGCCACGCGGTGATGATCGATCGAGGTGAAGTTCAGTAGAGATTGGACGCACAAAGAAAAACACCTTCTCCTGGGAACTCTGAAGTACGTGAACGTACACCACACCACCTTTAGTTAACCTTTGGAAATAGAGAAATTGTTTTAAAAACTTTACGTAGTAATAATTCCATTCTTCAGGAGTATCAACAACCCGTTTCCCGCCGCAGAATATTTGCGGAATGCAGTGCTTGTCGACCGTTCAATTTTGCAAAAACCACACACGGATGTATGCGAGTCACGCGCCCTGGTTCAAAGCATGCCAAAACGTTCCGGGATGGTTCGTTCAAGTTCAAGAAGTGCTTTCCCTTTCAGCCCTGATGAGGTAATCACGACGATCGATGCACGCACGATCGGCGGGACGCGAGAGGGAGAGAGCTCCGCTAGCATAAACAGGTTGTTCCCTGGGCCTTTGTTCGTGCGTATGTGTATTTCTGCAGGGAAACCGCCGTTGTTGTCGTTGAAAAAGGGGTTTTCGGGTGGCCCACAGGAAAACCAGGTCTCAGGCATAACGTAACATTGAGGATCGTCGCCGTGTTTGGCGTTGTTGTGGTGCTTGTTGTGTTTCTCTGTATTCATATCTCCTTGCTTTTGAGGTCACTGCGTAGTATTTAGTTTTCTTCACTTCACGAACATTCCACGCATTCGGAAGGCTTTCCCCCAAAAAGCGAGAAAGGTGGGACGGAATGCGTGCACTATTGACATTTGATCGCTCCCTCTTTGCTCGCGGAGGAGACGTTTCGCAAGTGCCGAAGAAGGAATTTCGACGTGGGCATTTGTGGGTTGAAAGTTTGACAACGATAGGGGTCGCGGTTGGTCAGGTTCCGGTTATGAGTTCCCGTTTGGTCCGCTTTTGCTGTGACATAACGCCGTAACGAATTAAGATGCGTTTCAGCCGAAAGAAGATCATCCACGAACCGAGTGATTACAACACACCAGTGAACCTGTTATCAAATCCGCCGTCGCTGTTGGTCTGTAATAACGACAAATTGTGACTAAAAACGATCGTAAAATGGTTCACCTCTTGGACCACAACGCCATTTTCTGTGGATTTCCCAAACACAGCAGACGTAACACGTTTGTTCGATATTGTTGTCTTTTAATCCTTCGGTTGCATTACACCATTCTGGGGCTGTAAAAGATGAGTCAATCGTTTGCAAACTGCAGCACACAAAAAAGGTGAACGGTTTTTCATCTGCTCTTCTCAACACTCACGCGATTCGTCGAAGATGATCATCTGGCCAAGTTTGGTAACATAACAACGCCATTTTTTGGCCGCCTGTTTTCATCGAAACGAACAATCAAACCGAAACCATCGGTGAACGGGTATATGTGAGGACATTTCGATGCTATTCTCAATTTGTGACTAATTCTCACTAATGTTTCCAACGGAGGGATCATTGGCATTAGTCATCGATCATGAGCAGAAAATAGTTTCACTTGCTGTAAAAAAAAGAAACCATGTATTATCACGCACCGAAGTCGTCATCTCAACAACGATTGAAAACGTGTCGTAAATAGTATTCCAATCTTCGCGATAAATTGAAAGGACTTCAAGTGTGACAAACAAACAAGACCATAAAATGATGCCATTACATTTTACCTGAAATCGCCATTCGTTACGCAACGTTATTAGCGAGTGTTGCATGATGCCACTATTATTTCACCCAGACATCACCCTCACAACAGGCGACCGTGAAACCACGGTGGAAAAGCGTCACAAAATGGCCTATTATTCATCGTTAGCTTGCAGTTAATTGATCGACGTATCCGATAATGGGCATTGGGAGAGACCGTTTTGCATACGGTTCCACCGCAAACGCTTTCCTCCCGCCAGAAACAATGAGACCGGCAGCTTCGATGTAGATGACATCATCATAATTAAATTCTCTGACCTAAGCTGGAAAGTATTCTATATTTGAGTTTCATTAAAATGCAGTTCAGATCCAAAATATAATCTTTCTGTGTCGGATGATCCATGGGTTATCGAAAATAGAAAAAAAAACAGTGCGACCATCTTCCGATGCTATGATTCGTCCCACAGTGATTGAAATGAAGAAGCTAGAAAACGCAATTTGCCAGAAAAGAAACCCACCAACAGCTAGTAACACGTTGATTCCTTATCGTGGATCTTCCCGAGGGTCAGAGTTGATTGTTCAGGGGAGCGAGAGAAATCCGGTTCTAGTCGGGTTCGCTTGCCACAATAACTGGCGAATCGGAGAAGCCTTCTTATCATTTTCCCGTGGTCCGGATTCACGGAACTCCGGCCTAGACGGTCAAGCATGAAATACATCATCCGACGCTTTCACTCACGGGGGGTATGAACCGGAGGTGTATCGTATGTTTTGACGATGTCTCGCCGGATAGGTCCTGACACCCCACCACACGACTCTCTGAGCGAGACCTTTCTTTTTTCCCTGCCTCTGATAACGGTACCAAAACTTCGACCGCCGGCCAGGGTCATCCGGCCAAGGTCAGACCGGCAATTTTTCTTCCCCAACAAAAGCCCTGTCTCGTCCCAAGGTTCTTCTCATCAGCTTCCGGTCTTCAAGTTCTAGCTCGGTTGGTGTTGCTTCCTTCCGTTGATACTTTTGCGACAAAACTCACCTAGGAATGCAGACGGAGTGGAAAAGCCCGTAGTGTCGCAGGACGTGGACCAGCTCGGGCGCTGTCCGGCAGGCACCCATTATGCTGAACATGGCTAGCAGTGTGTTCCATATCGCTAGCAGCCCTCGCAGTTCAAATCTGTGGATAGAGAAGTGTGGAAGAAAAAAGTATTAATACACTGAACATATTTCTTATAGGTAACTTCTTTGAAATATTCAAATTCTAGCACGGGCTAAAATAATTTCCCATTACAATTCCCCACTGTTGTTACTATGCGGCTCAAATGTTGTTTACCACAGAGTACTTATTTTTTTACCGGTTAGAGCAGTGACTAACAACCGATAACATAATCGGCAGGTGTTCCTTCCAACTTTGCAGTGGTGTTATCGATCCGACATTCAGACCGATTCGGAAATTATCAAGACCAAAAAGACTGTCTGCGGCCAAACCCGCCGAATCAACCCAGCATGAGATTACCACGAGCCTCACGCAGGAACCGGTTTCGGCTGATTTTAACGCTTCCCTTTCGAAAAGGAACTTCCCCCCCGGGACAATATCGATAAGCCGCAGACGAGGTGTTATTACAATTTTTCCCATCATATCATCTTATCTTCGAGCACACCTGAGGCGTGTGAATCAATCATTATTCGCGGGCCAGAAATCCCTTTCTCCCGGTTTTTCGGTTACCTTATCAGGCAGACGGAACCAAGGTTTCGTTATCGATGGCGATGGCGTGCACGGTGCACGAGTCCACGGTATTACAACCCCGAGAGCGTGATTCGATCGTGCCCGATAAATCCATCCGAATTCGCGGTGAAAGAACCAAGAGAAAGAGAGAGAGAGAGAGGGAGAGAGTTCCCCGGCAACACCCGGAATATTGGTAACAATAAAAAAAAAACAAGCTAGCGAAAAGAATATTGTCAGCGCGACGTATTATATCGTGACAACCGTCAAGGTCATAGAAATTAGTTAGCGCGTGCTAAAAGCGCATCGAAACGGGGACACTTTCCGCCGGGAACTTGGGATGATGGGAGAACAGGAAATGGAGAGTTAACAAGTATGGCACTAGTTTCATTCATATCAACGCTGCTGCTGCCATCAACATCATCATCATCATCGCCACCACCGTCGTCTATTTGATGACCTTCTTTCCCTTGCCAGCACCGGCGCCACCCGCCTCCAAGCTGGATTCCATTCATAAAATGCATGTCAAGTAAATACGCGGGAGGATCCTCCCGCTAGCCAACGTGGAGTCATATAACCGAGCTCCTCTTCTTCTGGAGGACTAGAGAAGAAAATCGTTCGAGTGTCGTTGAATGGTGTCCCAGGAGCAATGGAAGCAATAGAACCCACAAGAGCCACCTACTCGACCACGATCCTATTGGATCCAGACATACCGAACTACCGGCTCGAACGAAACCCGGTTGAAGCCAGATACAAGAACCGGTCTCGACTTCCTCGAAGGAGAACGTGGAACTTTCTTCTCGTGGCGGGGCGATAATTTTATTCTTTCTTCACCTTGATGGTTCCACGAAGATCCGGAAGGGTGGTGCTGGACGCGCACACACCCAGACACACCCACCACAGCCGGTTAATGCCAGTCAAAGGCGCGAGAGTATAGGTGTGTAACAAGAAGAAACGAAAAGACAACACTTGACCTTGGGGAGCTTGTTTGAATGGACCTCTATACTTTCTCCTGCCGCGGTCCGGCCTCTTTTCACCTCTCTCCCCGTTCACAAGCTATACAATACAATCTAGCGATAGCAGAGAAACGATACGACGTAAAGGTCACCACCAGCGAGTTCTTCTCTGCAGTTCCTTTCCCCAATAGTTTGCTTCGGCTGAACGACAAAATAACTAACCAATGTGTTTCATATCATTCATATTTACATGTCAAGATACAAGTTCACACAAAAGGGCATTAATAAAAGTATTTAATGGTGATTAGGTTTTTTTAATGTCCTATTTCAATACCGAACGTCAAGGACAGCCAGAAGGAGTAAACGCCTTGTTACATACGTTTAACCGTACTTAATGTGCCGCTTAACTATAAGGAAACCTTTTTCAAACTATTGTTAAACATGGCCATTACAATCCATGGATATACGTGATACAAACAAAACAATGGAGGACGACCTTAAGACTTACGATAGGACTAGATTCAAGCAGTTTCAACTAATATTTCTTCCTCCGTTGCACGAAGGTACACTTCAACCTCAAATCCGGCAGACGCTCGGCGTGTGCTTGAAAGGAAAAGACATTGCAACACTCCCCATGGTGTGGGTGTGACCTTCAAGACAAAATTCGCCTCCCAAGAAGCGGTTCATATCAGTCGCGGGGCCATCAGCAGACAGGCTTTACGGATATGGTTGGACGAGTCTCAGTGGATGTATCCGGTTTGGTATTTGTGGCAGATATTCTGCTGGATGTCCCGCGATGGTCGCCGCGTCCTAGCCCGCACCTATACTAAAATCGAATCGGGGAAATCGAACGGTTTCGCTTTGATCCTACGTAACTTCCAACGCGGAGGAGTTTATCTTTCCCAATTCGACAAAAAAAGTTATGGAAGAGGCTATCCCCCGAAAGGAGGACACACACCCTGACGACAATTTTCAGACGTGCAGCGTTATATAAAACCGACATTCCGGTGGGATCGCCCGAACCGATCCACGTTGAACATCGATGAATAAATAAATAAAAATACAAATCTCTACCAACATGACGGCGTTCACCAAAAAACCGGATATCGGGGCTAGTGTGTGGTGGTCGAACGTCCAGCTGAAGTTATCGGACCATCGGACTTCTCCCTCCCCGTCCCATGACCATTTCTTCCCTGGTCCGTTCCTCCCAGATAGGTTGGCTGGCTCGGGGAGAGATTGAAACACGTGTCTGCGCACGCCGCCATCGCCTCCAGCGTGAACTCACTCGAATTCCAAACCGCTCCTCGTCCTCGTGGCTGAGAAAAACTTTGGCCCACGGGGGGAAAACTGTCACGAATTTAAAGGGTGTTTTGGGAGAGAACGTTTGGCATTAGATTCCGAGGACAACACCACACGGTTTGGAGAGCCAAGAGAGTGCCAACCGAAATCGAGAAAATGTGGGAAGTGAAAAGCGCCAATCTCCTGCCCTCTTGGAACGAATCGATAGGAATGGAAAAGTGCGCGCGCACAACCCGGCATGCCATCGTACGACCGACGACGGCGAGACCGGCAGTCCATGACCTCTTATCCTCTCCTCTCTCCTGGAGGCTCTCCCCTCGCGTCACTCCATTTTCCGAGCCGTGTGTGTCTCGACCGTCTCCGGGTGTCGTTCTCCCTTTTTGCCACCGGCCAACGTTCTCGGAACACCTCGAAGTTCGCCTACCGGTACCTCTACACCGGGACCGATGACCATGAGAAAAGTATCCTGGACGCCGTATCAGACGTTTCCAATCTTGCCTCCGTTCTTCCGCAGGATACACGCGCGACTCCGGTACGCCCACAACAACGCCGTCGTCGGCCAGCGGAGAAAAACTAAACCGACAAGCTCCGGCGGGCGGATATTGGTGTTTGACATGAAGCCTCGGGGAGTTGTGTAACTTTCACGTAAAACTTTCCGCCGGCCCGGCGTTCTTGGGCGCGATGATGGGAGCAATGGTTGGAGGTGCTTACCGGGTTCCCGAGTTCATGGAAGGCCGGCTTGGGCGACATTACATTCAGAGAACATCATTTACATTCCAAGCGTTGGCGGCGGATGAACCAAGAAACGATGCCAAGTTGCTAGGGTCGTTTTAATTGAATTTTCAAAGTAATCCCTCTCTCGGTCTCGCGGTTTGGGAGGGGGGTCGGTCGGCCAACAACAAAATTGCCCAAAGACTGCGATTTGTGTTGGTGACATTTTTGTTTTGCCTTCCATCATGAATGTGTTGTAATCAAGAGAAATTAGATGGGGCTAATCGAATGACATAATTTCATTTAAGTTTGGAAATTGTTTACACTATACAAAGTTATTGTATTAACGTCTGAAATAAAAGCCTAACGATCATTTGATGAAAAATTTAATTTGCATACCCAGAAAAACAATACTATGCTGTATGAGATTATGTACATTCAACCTCATTTCTAGTTTCTTTGCCTTTACAATGTCTGTCTTTTGGTTCTCTGACGTTTCAGGTTATCTAGATTGTTATCAAGTATCACGCAAACCACTCCGTTTTATTTATTTACCCTCCTTGTGCTGTCTGAATTTCGACAAATCACCCATGACGAACATTTTTCGGCACATTCTCCTCCTCCTGTAATGGTCGAGAAAACGTTAATTGCTGCTTGCTTTTTTTTGTTCCTTTTTCCGAGCTTTTCGAGTAAACACGAAATTACCATATTCCATCATTTCCATACGCAAGTGACCAATTGACGGTAAAGGTCAGCGCGCGGCGATTTCTTCATCCAACGAACGTCACAGGGTGGGCACGCACTGGTTTGGATCGACGTCAACCATCGAACTCCAAGTCGAAACAAACGACGTTTGATAAAACCGGAGCGACGGTTGTACAAATGATTAATTAGCTAATGATCAACGATTTGCAAATTGATTCGAATCGAGTGGATGAGTTCGCGTACTTGTTGCAATGCACTCCGGATATGCAAAGGCTACCGTACACCTTCTTAAAGAAGGCCTTAAAAAAATGCAAACAAAAAACAGTAGAACCCATTAAAAAACGGTTGACCCCGAACCGGCACGACACCGCCAGCTAGGTTAACCGGCCCTTTGTATTCCTTCGTTCGTCGTGCCTAATCTTATTACCTCGACCGAACCATCTTGATTGGTATTGGCACGAAAGGTCGGCAGGCCGTGGTGGCGATGGACGCCCTCCTCCTCCGTGCGCCCCTGGCCGGACTAAGCAGGATCGAACTGATGCTTCCTTATCAGTTTCTTGCGTGCGCCTCCTCTCCCGAGGAACATCATTAGCATCCGGAAAGGAGACAACACAGCAACAGGTCGGGTCGGCGCACGGCCTGGAGGTGTAATCAGATTAGATGCGCTAATGAAAGCGAAACGACAACAAACCATCAACATCGTCCTAATCGAATCATCGAAGCGATGGCCGGGGAAAGGTGTGTTGTGAAACTCCCGATACGTCCCATCCCCCATCAGGAAGCATATTTCATTTCTTATCACCCGATCAGTAATGGAGGTGGTATCAACAACAAACGAAGGTCAGGGCAACATTTCTAAACACCAGCATCGAGCAAATCAATCCGCCGTTTTAATTGGATCGCCTTAGGATTGCACCGTTTGTCAAATGGTGGATGTTTTTAACTGGATCTCTTCCATTTTTCCTTATCATACCCTCGTTCTAATCGCTTCGATCATCGCCGACATCGCGGACACGACTCCGGAGATAATGAGTCGCGACGATCCACAGGTGTTGACCACAGTTTAATCGTTATCACCATCGAGGGTTTCATTACCACCCGGTTTGACGGTCGCGGGCCGTTTTTTGCCCTTTAAACGGTTCCGGTAATGGCAAAACCGATAAGCACATCATTTTCACATCCCAACGCCACGTGATAGCCGTCTGAGGGCGGGCTGATTGTCGAGACGGATCGTCGCATCTTTCGGGAAAAGTTTGGTCTCGTGGTATATACTTCTTTTCTCTCGGATGTAAACGGAATCCTCTGACGTGCGTTCACAAGGTACAGGAATCGTTGAGCAACTAAAATAACAAAGAAAACATCAGTAACATTTAAATGGTTCAGAAAACTGAAAAAGACCATTAGCGATCGAAGTTGGGGATGATCTTTCACCCGCTTTTCGCTGTCTGAGAGTGAATTATTTCCCCACCAAAGAGTGTGTTCTACGCTCCAAAACACGCTCCCAATCTATTGGCAAGCGTGTGTGTGACTTTTCCGATGTGGCAAGAAAACTTACGCCACACGCCGAATGGGATCGGCTACCGAGATGCAACGCGCGATGCGGCGACCCGGTCGGTCCGGTTGTTCCTTTTTCTTCTTTGGCCATGGCCACCGTTATTATCATCGACGACGCCAGAGGCAGCCTCTCTCGGACAACGACCCGGTCCGTATGCCCGCGTAACACCAGGGGGGTGGAGGGGGTGTGTTTCTGAGGCGTTCTTCTTCCTTGCACCCCCCCACGTCTTTCGGTGAACGTAATCCAAAGTGCGCTTGGTCAGGTCACAGAGTGCGCGCCTTGGCTTCCCCCTTACATTCGGAGCCGCAGCCGGAGCGCCGCTGTTGCGCCGCTTTTCTTGGCACTGCTGCGAAATTTGCAACCAAATTTGCAACCACCTTTCCATCAGGGTTTTCGCGCCCACGGGCGCCTTAGAGGAGCACCTGAAGAGCGGGGAGAGTGTGCGCGAGTTTGACGGTTTGCTTACGAAATGTTTGACACCGATCCGTTGGCGTCGCGGTTTAGAGCGGGGGGCCGGGGCGAGGGAAAGAGCGAGAGGGAAAGAGCAAAAGGGACACCAGCGAAAGCACGTTGTTGTGGTCGTTGTGCGGGGCTTTTGTAGTTCCCCATATGTTTCTTCGATTGCTTCGTGGTTTCGAACCGGCCGAACGGAGGAGGAGCGCAACAGTTTGAGCTTTCGTTGCACGAGACGATACAGTGTTGTTGACAAGAAAACGCGAAACTAACTCTCAGGGAAGTGTACTTACAACTTCCAAAACCAATTCGTAAACGACTTTTTCAAAGAACAAAAAAAGCATAATGCTTCCAAGGAGCGAAAACTGAAGTCATTCGAAAGCAAAGCAAAAACTCTTAAAAACTAGAGTTGTGTAATTCAGATTTAGATTCATGAGTCTGAATGATTCTTTGCGGTTTGGAGATTTATGAATCTTTCGATGAGAGATTCATGAATCATGGGATTCAGAAACATGTAACAGACGAAAAGTGATGAATCAGAAATGGGTTGAGGATCCCTTTTTTATCAACGCCAATGGAATAATCGTGGAGAATCGTGACACATCAATGAAAGATTCATGAAGATTCATTAAGATTTCGAAAGACTCGTTAAGGTTTGAAGGTTCGAATCCTTGAAGATTCATGAAGATTCATTAAGGTTTCGAAAGACTCATTAAGGTTTGAAGGTTCGAATCCTTAAAGATTCATGAATCCATCTGAATGAACCTTAGGTGAAAGATTCATATGAATGAATCTCGCCAAAAGATACATAAGGCACAACACTATTAACACGTTGACTGCCATGGCTATCATTTTTGATAGCCAGTGATGTTTCCTGGGGGGCCATGGCTATCATTTTTGATAGCCACCTACCATGATTTTTGAAGTACTATATCTTCTAAATGACAACTCTTACCTACAAATCCTTTGGTAGTTACATAGTTTCATCTCCTGTCTAGCTTAATTTGTGGTTGGTTTTACAATAACTGTGGTATGAAAAAAGTTACAAGCTGTTTTAGTGGAAGGTTTTTGTTTATTGAATCACATGTGAATCGCTTTGTCTCTTTCGCTAAATGTCGTTGCGTGTCTATTGGGTGAACGAGACGGATGCAGTCACGCTGCTAATACGTAAGCCGTTTATTGGAGAAATCTTGAGGCGCTATATATTTAATAATAACGCCAATAGAAATAAACAATAAGGTGTTAAAGGCAAAAAACCAGAAAAATATCAATTGCCGAGCTGTGTGTGTGCGCTTCGAGCACCTGTGCACTTCCCAGCAGGCCATGGCTATCAAAAATGATAGCCAGCGATATTGTATGAAGAAAAAGTTTGGCCTGCAGGGAAACATGACCAAAATAAGCGTGGCAGTCAACGTGTTAAAAAATGAATACCCACGGAAAATGATGTTAATCAAACAGATTACGCACGATCATCGACGTCGTCGGAAAGCAAAACAAGAAAAGGACACCGAAAAGCATAAGGAAACTCACACAAACAACCAACCGACCAGCCAGTTGGCCGATTCAGCCTCCCACCTTCGTCGTTTCACAGTCGCGCCATTGATTGGCCTGGATTGACATTTTTCCAGTTATGTCATCAGCGTCAACGCACGACGTACCGAACCCACTGTGCGTTCGGTTACATGTTCGCGATCGCGGCGCACATTCCCGCCCGGAGGGTGTGGATTCCCACAGCCATAGCTATTAAACTGGGCTTTCTGGTGAGGGAATCTACGATAACTCTCCCACTTGACCTACCTAACCGAATATTTTGGTGATAAGCATGTTTCCACATGGCTTTAATAGATTTTCGATATATCTGCAACTTTAAGCATTCAACCATTTTTTTTTTTTCTTTTATATCGCTCCTAGCGTTTTAGTATTTGCACGTTTATTAGGTAATATTAAAGGTGCTTTTCGTTTCTGAAAATATAGCTTTTACACATTTTCATTTGACTCCATTTGACCATTTTCAAATGGCGATGAAAATGAAAAGCTTTTCCTTCTTTCGGTTTTGGGTGTTTGAAATTAAATGAATGCGAATATTGCGCTCCAGTGCGTCGTGGCTTCCTCCCAACTCCCAAAGGCCGGCGGCGCCGGAGTGAGAAAACATATTCGATTACCTAACGATCGCAAACGATGGCGAAAACCGAAAGTAAGAAGCGAGGAGGGACGGGCGAGGGTTGTTGGCAGCTTGATCTACATTTTTTGGCCGATTGATCCGACGAAGACGCAGCTGCGGGAGCGTGATCCGAGCGGTTCACGCGAGCACAGACATTGGAGTGAAAGTTGTCTTTCGGAAAAAGGGGGGGGGGGATAAAAATCTTCGAGACACGAAAATCATCATCTCGGCTAGAGAAAGAGGGACAACAGAGGGGGTGCATTACTTTTCTGCCAAATTGACCCGCGGGCCCGAAGTGGAGTTACAATTTTATTAATTTATTAATGCTGCGCGCCTCCATTGGCTTTTTCTTAATGAAATGGCTTTATTTGTGGTCGTGGAAGTGTATGTGTTCACCTTCTTTTTTTTCCCCGTTCGAACACTCTCTTCCAAACTTGACTTTAACATTGTGTTTGTGATAAGCAAACGGGTGGTTCGCTTAACCGGCCACGAGAGACACGCTCCCGCACCCGAAAAGTTTTACATTGATTGATGCACATGGACTGGGGTTGTTACGTGCGCCCTCCCTCCCTCGCTCCCTCCACACCCCACCCCATTCTGACCACATTCCGTTGAAAGTTGAAATTGGAAAAACTTTCTGTTTGATAAACCAACCAACGTAACTGTGTCAAAACCATCGACCATTTGCGTTCGCTTGACCATGGGACCGATGGCGTTCGGGATGATGATGTTGATGAGCATACGTCGGGCGGTGGAGGGTGGTGGGTGGCACGGAATGCGTTTTCCTTTACACGTCCTTGACTTCGACACCGTGGAGGTGTGTCGACGGCCAGGCGCGCGCTTCCCAAAATGTGCTTTGCCAAAAATAAAACATGCAGTGCAGAAGAAGGGAGAAGAACAACATCGGGGTGGATCGCTGAAAGTGAATGGCCATTAACGGGATTCGCGCGCGAGCGAGAGTCTTTTTTGGCAGCGGGCGGTCGCGGCAGATGATGATGAGGCGGTTGGGTAATTATGTGTTCCCTTCGGCGTACGTGCAGCAACAAACAACAACGAAGCCCTGGACGACGACGACGAGGACGACAACAACATACACATACTAAAGACCCCCGGGTGGTTTATCACGTTTCCACCGATTCCACGGCTTCGATAGCACACGGCAAAGCATCAGCAAAGCTCCAATCTGAGTGAATATTTTATTCCCATCACCCAATTGACGGAATTAATTGGCTTTCGATAGCTAATACGATGGAAAAAAAATCGATAAGGTTTCCCCCCACCGAACGCTTTCGGTATGATACAGATTTGAATGTTAATTTTCGTGTCCCAATAGGAGAAGGAAACACAAAAAACGACTATTATACCGCATATTTTATACGACTTCGTTGGATGTTTACTAAATGTTTCGCAACATTATTTTAGTGAACAGCCTGATATACGGACGATTTGTTTTAGTGTTGAAGTGTTTGGTAAGAATAAAAACAAAAGCAAATTGGAGTCTCGATTTAGAGATCGTTAAAATGAAACTTTGCACCAGCGGACGCAAAGGCAAACATGGCCCTATCCTGCGGCACGGCCAAGCCTTCCTAATGGACCCCCCTCCTCCCCTCCGATCAGCAAACATCATTACGAAAAGCGTGGGTGAGTAAAAACCAACAGAAAATACCGCCCAAAATCCATCGATGGCGTCGGACGAGCGAGCGTAAATCAAACAAACCCAGCATTCGCACGGACGCGCTTTATATGCACGCTTGACATGGACTCCGTGTTCCCTCTTTCGGAATGTTTGTGTGTGTGTGGCAGGGCATGGCCGCGGCGTAGCGATGGAAGTGCGTTCCGCGGAATCGCGAAAGCTCATCATTATATTCTCTCGAAACCAGCGATGACGTATCCGGCTGTCGGCCACCATATTCAGTTAGTTGGACAGGGCAAACCGACTCCCAACCAGCAATCGAGCACTCGTTACATGATCAAACGTTCTACCCCAAACCTACGATCTTTTCACAGTTCTTTTCAGTTGTTTTTGGACTCCTTGAAGTGTTGTTTTAACAAACTAAAGGGTACGTTAAATTTGCGGATGAAAATTCAAAAGAAACACGGTAACGAGGTTTATTATAGTAGGAAAAGTGGTGAGACATCAAGGAACAGCTTTGATTCACTAAACTACAGCAAGTTTACAAGCTTCCAAGGAAGCTTAAAACTTATGTTGACCTTCACTGTTTTCAAGTTTTCCCTTTTCTATTTCATTCCATAATCACACCCAAACATTTTTAAGGACAAATTTTCAAACCATCGAAAGCGCTTGGTAATAATTAACTATTTTTACGACCACGACGACGACGATGACGACGAATCCGACTATGACACAACCGCAGTGGACCCGCCGAATGTCAATAGAAACAAAGTAAATAGATGCCGAAAAACCAATACTACCAAGCTTAAACCCCGGCCAAAAAGTCTGGAGGGAGGGTTGTACCTGTAAAACAGGAGGATGGGTATTATGTTTTATGTTGATACTCTATCGTGGATTTGTGCTTTTTTATAGAAAAAAAAATTAAGTCTTTTAATGCGGTACCGAAAAGCGAGCGAAGGCAGTAGAAAACCCTGCCAGCCCCATTGTGAGGCAGGAGAATGTTTAAACAGAGTTTGCACAAACCTCGACGAGAAAAAGGAGGGCCACTTTTGGTGCAATATACTTCGCAACTATGGCAACTTTGGCCCATACCGAGAGGCGGGCGCGAGAGGAGGGTGTTTCGAATTGGTTGAAATTTGTAAATTTAGTTTTTTTCTCTTTCACTTCAAAACTAACGAAATGTGGAAACATTTCGGCCTTTTCATTGAGTGCCGACGAAATCATCATGCTGGTCAGCGGCATATCACAATACCCTCGGCTCGCTATGCTATTGGTCAACGCTTTTTTCATATTGGTTAACTCAACGATTCGTATGTAGACGATTGATTTTTTTTTGTACGTAAAGAAGCATTTTGAAAGGGGTTTTTATTTCCACGCTGATTGAAAACCTAACCGAAAATTGATTATGCTGTCATAATGCAAGAAGAATCTGGTACTCAATGAAAAGTAATTCAACTTGGTGTATTTTTAACAATTTGCAACGCTTTGGTCTACAACGAACTGGTGCGACTGGTTTAACTTGATCGTCTCCCTGGCAACAGGAATTAGATCGATTGTACCGGTTTTATGATGTCATCGCCAGCGGAGACTCCCTCCCATCCCACCCTCCCGGAAAGAAACATGCATGAATCCCAAAGCGACGAACACGAACGTAGAGAGGAACAGAGGAAGGCATTTTACACCAAGTTCATCGTCCTGAATGTCCTCAACAGGTTTCAGATGTTTCGAATTAGCACTATTAGAACCTTCCGCCGGCAGCGGCCAGATCACAGGAGGTTCCTCACGGTCTAGACCTTCGGTTTCGCTCGAAAACCTACACCCAAGAACACCCATTTTTATTCGGAATTTATGATATAACCCTTCCACAACCGGACTCTCCTCACTAAACGGGGAAGAAGACAGGTTCAACGGTTTACAGCTGACCCTAAATCATCGCAAATTATCCCTACTTCAGACGTTGGTCCATTGGTGGATCGTCTATACTAACATCTTGAAGCGGAGGGTAGGATGTGTGAGGGATTTTAACAATATTAAAAAAAAAAGACGTAAACTTGAAAAATGTTTTGGAATTAGAATTTTCAATTCTCAAGCTTTGAACTCCAGCAGAAAATTGTTATTTCTGTTCGGAATAAATTAAAAACTCTCAAACTTCCAACCAACTGCAGGATCGACATGAAAAGACACATTCGCCAATGCTGGCGTCTCGTCGTGGTCGTTGTTGTAACCATTCTGTTCGTCATCGTCAATATTTGCCAGCCTCTAATCAAGCTGTTATTTGCCTAATCACACACTCATACGTTCGTGGCACACAAGACACTTCACCTCAAGCGCAACGCACCATATTGTCCTCTTCTCCCAATCACATCGACACAACCTTCCTTCCCGCATCGTTCTCCCGGCAGCATTTCGCGGAATTGTATTGCAAAAACGTTCCTGCGGCACTAGCTTTCCCTCCCCACGTCGACGACCCACATCGGGGCGAGCCTCTATGTCTTGACCTTCGCGGCATACGAAACCTTCTCCGTACTTCCATCTACCTTCCCGGGACGGGCTTCTCCCATTAAGGGCAATCATCTGTCATCATCGTAATCGACGGATTTGACGACTTGCCGGGTGAGCATTGGGTTTCGGTTTCGGCGGACGAGGCGAGAGGGCAAACATCCCCTTACTTAAAACAACCAACAAAGGGAGTCTCGTGTTAACCCTTCCTTCTTCCCGCGAGTCGTCTTCATTTAAGTTTCCATAAAACGTCGTAACGCAACCACGCGACAAATAATGTGCTTTCGGCGTTCGCGTGATCTTGTCGTCGTCGCACGGCGGAAGAAGACCTCCTCGTGACACGGACAGGGGGGGAAGAGATAAACAAACCGACGGTGGAGGTGTGCACAATATTATGCCAATATCTGTCATCGATTTCACCTCACTTTGCACGGCACGCCCTCAACGCCAGGTGGAGAAGATTATGTGACTACGGAAACAAACGCCCTCAGGCCAAAGTGTTTGACACAAGGCGCCCGTTTTGTTGCGTTTCTGGTTGGCAAACCTGCCACGACATTCCCGTTGATGTTGATGCCTTCCCTCGGACGATCTTAACATAAGAAAAACATAAATGTACACTTGGAATGGCAATAAACAGAGTGATGGAGAGCAGTGTAAAAATGGCATTTCCTACGGGACACAATACATTTACGTAACCACGCAGCTCGCATAACTACTCGGACCAAACACGACGAAGGCCAGGTGTTCCTCTTGTCCAAAAGTCCCTCAGGCTTCAACTAAAATATTTCCCCCCAAACTGGAAACCCCTCTCGCTGGAGTATGAGGACCCGACGCTGGAAACGGTATAAAGTCACGCAACGCACAACTCCCCCGCTCGGACCTCCCACACACACGTACCTCGGCCTTGGAGGAAGTACCACAACACAACCGATACAGCCCGGCGGAAATCAACAGCGTTTTCCGGCCGACGTCGCCATGTCGCCAACCTGGTTCACTTTTGACTACAGGACTCCGCTTCCTCGGACACTCAAATTAGAGGACCCAACCGGGAACCTAATGCATCAGGTGCAAGCAAAGTGTCGCGTGTGCTCGAGGGTTGCAGTTTTGCGTGCATCCAATTAACCAATCAATGCTGGAGGTTGGTTTATGAATAATCACAAGCTAGTGAGCCATCGTAAACGATGACGTTAATGCATGGGACGAATGGGAATTTGTGTGATTCATGCTGCCAACGCTCGATTTGATCACGTTTTAGTAACTACCTCGTTTTATATTTAATGGCATCAGAAAATTATGTTGCTAAACAGAATAATGGGAGGCAACAATTGAAAAGACAGGTGTGTGCGTATAAGTAAAATAAGCAAAGCAGAATCACGTATACCAGGTCTCGGAGGGTGTAAAACAGCTAGAACTAGAATTCAAGAAGTACCTCAATTTTTCATCAACTTGATTTTTAGGTATTATGTTAGAAATTTTTCTATCAAAATATTTTTTCCCCAATAAACTGTCCAAACATTTCCGTCTCTCTCTCTCTCACCCAATCACAAGGGAAAGAACGTCGGGCTATCAACGGATTGTTTATGGCGCCATCGGGACCACCGTTTCGTCTCGTGACAGTTCCGCATCAGGTCAGAAGGACCACGAGAACATGGCTAGCCAATTCCCGTGCGCTTAGTCACCGGCAACCCTAATGATATACACCGTAGAACGACACGTGCCCGACCGGCGACGACCCCCGAGGTGGCACCACCAGTTGACCGGCCAGGATCGCTCACCAACACACACACACACACACACCATCGGCGCCGTTTGGTTGCTCAACCTGTAGCTGGGCCGTTGTTCCTCGTCCTGGAAGGTGGCGGCGAACCGTTGGAACCGAAGGGTGAAATATACATAACATACACCGGAAGGAAAGGGCTATCGATTAATGCAGCGCCGACGAAAGCTCGGTGATGGGCTTGCGGCAGCAGACAGTAAGGAGGGAAGGAAGCAGTAGGCGTTGATTTAAAGCCGTCATCGCTTGGAGTTGTTCAGGAAAAAAGAATATTCCTGTATGAGGTTCATCGAAGGCGGTAAATTTCATCTAACCATCCTTCATTGATGGTGAAAGGAAAGTGTTCAACAATAGTACATTTTTTTTCAGATCTACACGAACATTCTCTACGAATTCAAAACAGTTCAAAATGAATGTAGAAATAAGAATTGAACGCAGTGTCTACTCAACTAGCGCATAATTACATAACTCGTTAAACACAAGCGCGCGCGCCACCCGAAGGCTTCTCAAAAGCTTCCGGAAATGGTCATGAGCATGACCGACCAATTTGGGTTAGACAGAAGCAATCTGTCACATCTCGGCGCTCTAATGAGATGGAAGCCAGCAAAAATGGCGCGCGCGCGCGCGAACCTTCCTCTGGTCCCTCTGGTTGCTCTGGTCGTGTAGTCGCCCGCAAATGAAATCATGCACAACACACAAATTATCATCTTGGACATCAAACGGAACGATGTTCCACCTTCCTTTTTTTTCAACAACAACAACACAGTCGGCGCATAAAACCCCCCGTTGCGTTCCGGTTCCACGCGGTGTGGAAAGCCAGAATGAAGGTATGTTAATAATCCCGCATTCTACAGCCCGACGTCATCGGAATGAAGGAGGGCGGACATGAATGGGAGGAGTGCCGTTGTCCACCGTCCGTTTCGACGATTTGGCCCCAACCGGTCCGCTTCCAGCAATCATCTCATCCAACAATTGCGAATCATCCGCATGGAGACAAACACACACACACTAAGCCATTGCTGCCGTGCGCTCATCCGGACCAGGACATCCCTCCCCCAAGGGACGGAGTCGACGGGAGGGGGTAGAGAGAGTGAAAGACTGGCACGGATGCGTTCGCATACGGATCGCTTTATTAGCACTATCTCTGGGATGTCCATCGGCCTGACAACCGGACCCCGGCATTCCGGGGCAGCAGCCGAATGGACGAAATGATTCAATTATGCTAACGCAACCATCCACCGCCATACCATCTCCTCAATCCTTATCGGGGTCGTGTTCGTAGGTATGAAATCTAATGTCACTGTTTGTAGCCAACGTTCTTCGGTTCATCCTTGCTGAACGAATCACCAATTAGAACTTCACCTAGAAAGTGGTGTCTTTTAATAACAGGCTAATGAACAAAAATGAATAACCTTTGTAATGACTAGTCTCGGGAAAACCCGTTCGTTCATCTAATCATGTTCGTTGATCGGATATTTAACGTCAGTTCAATTCGCATGGTTTGTTCTTACACAAAATTTATGTTCAGAACGGAACGGCTGGTATGAATTGTGTAACATGTGACGAGTAGGTTCCGAGTAGGCTGTGCGTTTCTTGACTGCGTTTCAAGGGGTTCAATTTTTGACCAACGCAGCAGGCTAGGTTTCGTTTTTCCGGTATCGTAGCTCTCTTGCGTTTGGATGGTGGCACGTCAAGCACGCGTTTTCCATTTTGATCTAAAATATATAAAACACAACGTAGCGATTAAAGGAAATAGGAGCGATAGTTTTGGGGCCGTTTCGAACAAAACAATTTATATGGGTTTTTTCAAACAACATACATATCGCCATATTGAAGTCCCGATCGTCAAAGAAGCATAAGGGATAACTTATTTTACTTGGCGAACAATATACATTGCTGGGAAAAAATAAAAACAAAAAGCGATAAGCTGATGACGACAGAGGTGATACCTTCTCTCGGCCGTGTGATATCTCTTTGCAACCACGCTACGCTTATCAGACATCTATAAACCTCCTCCAAACCTACAGAGAATTGACATTGAATCATCACAATCGGTTTAGACGGAGACGAAGAGCCCGTCCCCGAAAAAAATGGCGCCCTGATAAGCGTCCAGCTAAATTATTTCCGGGGAACGCGAGTGAAACATTCTCGGCCAACTCTTGCAGAATGCTCCAACCCAATGTTCCCGCCCCTGGCATCGTTTTGGGAAATCACGACCCGAATCCGTCGCATCGGAGACCGCATCATGTGCGCACCGGGGTAACAACACACACACACACACACACGGAGGAGGGTCGAACAAAGTGAAAAAGACTGTCAACACCGAACAACACGCTGTCATCGCGGTGTGTAATGCATAAATCGTGATTAGTGGCTTCCTTCGTGCCCCTTCCCTTCCCGTCTCCTTACTACTAAGTCCCGCAATGTTCGCCGGTACGAATCTGAGAGCCAGGGTTGGACCGGCAAATAATGCACACGAGATTACGACGGACTTTGTCGGAATGGGGATGGAAAGGGTGGGTAGCTCCACGCCCGGTTACAGGGATGAAGGGGGATAGCTACCACCCCACCCGTGGGTTGCCTTCGCTGTGGGCGTTTGCCGTGTCCCGTTGGTGTTGGTGAGGAACTTTTGCATAAACGTGGTGGATGAGTCAAGCTCGTGGCTTAAGTAAAACGTTCTGCTACTATCAATCGTAGCAATACTACTCCGTCATACAATTTCATCGAACTGAACTGGAAGAATCAGATAAATCAAGTGAAGAATTAGCACGTAATTAGTAACAATGTAGGTAATAGGTGCAGAATATTTTTCTAAATCATCTCAACAGCTGAGTACATAAACCAACGTACAAGTGAATGGAAAAGAACAGCACAAAACAAACATAATGAAATCACGCGGAATCGATCTCCGCCGAGCGTGACGCCATACTGCGAAGAAAATCTCAGACAAACCCAAAAGCGAGTGGACACTTGTGCAAAGATGATGTGCAGCACCTGTTTCAATAGACTTCCTTCTCCTCTACGTCACGATCGGGTGAGGATTGTGTCAATAAATCAAGCACAGCACACACGGGACGGTAGGACGCAAATTCGCGAACGCGACCTTAACACGGTAGGGTAAAGTCCGCAGAATCTTAAAATTTCCCAAGATGGGTAGCACAATGGAAAATCAAACATTTACCCAACGCATTTGGAGTGGAGAAAAAGTGGCGATCATGGCCATATAATGGCCAGGGGGAATTATTTACGAAAAAATGTTGCCCATGTCGATGTTGATTCTAGTGATTACCGATTTGAAAGGATTTTTCCCATCCGGTGTAAATTTGCATTACGCAAAGCAGGTGCGTACTCGGAAGTTCCCGGAGCGCGATCTTCGAGCTTTCTTCTCATCAAGTTTTCTTCGACTTGCACCTCCGCAAAAGACGTGCCTCGTACTGACGTCAGCAGAACACGCTTCGCTTCGTTCCGGTGAAGTGATCATGAACGCCAAAAACCGATCGACGTCGAAGTTCGTCAATGCGAAAGCATCGTTGAAGCACACCCAAGAGAGGTTGGAAGCTGTGTTTTCAAGACAAACTAAGCACCACACCCCGATGCCACCCCATGGTGCATTGATTTGCTGAAACTGAACACTTCTTTTTAGAGTGTTTGTTTTAATGACAGCAAATGAAGTTCACGGAAAGTCACGCCACTGATTTGTGCACGAAAAAAACGAGCAAACAAACCCCCAGATCAGGTTTAAGAGTTGCTGCCTGCTGAAAGTCGAACAACTAATGCCAAACAACAATGGCCGTCCTAATGAAATTACCGTCACCGTTCGATCGCGACACCGATCAATGCCAGTCTAACGGTGCTGCAAGACGTCTAAGATCATAAACACGCCGCAATAGGTAAGGATATGCAAGGACAGTGCGTTCTGGTCGAAGTGTTGTGGCGAAGCTTTTTTGCATCAATCTCCACAACCAAAATTTGGGCCCGGTTTCCACCTTTCCTCATCCCTCCACAGAACCGGACCCACGGGGTGGTGCGTTCGAGAATGGTCCACAATTAGTGTGGCGTCCTTTTCTTCCGCCGTTTCTCGACGCTCTTGAAATGCTCTCGGACGGCGTCACAACACGGCAAGTTCAAGATCGTTCGGTTCGATTTGCTACTCGACGCCAGGCGGCGGTTGGAGTGGAGAAGCGCTTAATGTTTTCTTTTTCATCGGTTGTTCCGCGTTCGGAGTAGAACAGAAGTGGATAAAAGCATTAAAAAAAACCCCAGACACAATAGGTAAACACGGTCATGATTTGACGTAAGTGTTTTTGCCAAAAAAAACACCTTCTCAAGAGCCAGTTTTTGTGTCGTGTGTCTAGCGAACACAAGGCGTTATTTCCGCTAAATTATAGACGCATCAAAAACCCACCCATTGGGCGCAGAAACCATCCCCCGGAACGGATGTGATGTGGGACAATTTTACGATCATTCTAACTTAGTTGTGTTCTCCACACACACACCCTTCTTAACGGGAACGTCCAGCACGAAAGGTGTGGAGTGTTTTCCGGGATGATAAATCCTCCCATCATTCGGTGGACGAAAGCTACGAAAACACATCCATCTCTCGTTGATGGATGCATAGGAAGCACCGTCAAGAAAAATAGTATATTTATCCATCGGCGACAGTCGTGTGCGACAAGAGGACGTGTTTTTTTCCACTACGAGAATGACTACGAATGCTTGGAACGTGCTTCGTGTTGCAAAGTATGCCTACAGCCAAACTGATGGTCAACATAACTGGGGGTTTTTCATCAAGAGTGGTAAAAACCAACAAACGACGTAAGTCAGTAGCCGGTAAATAGTTGAAGAGATTTTATAAACGTCAAAATTAAAGCATTTTTTCAAATATAGCTTAGATTCGTAAACAATTAAGTTGCGTTCGATGCTATTTTCCTGACATTATTGCCAAAATCACCACCGAGCATCAAATATCGTAAATCGGATAAATTGTGCGCCGAATAAGATCCCCTTGATCTTGTGATCATATTTCTTGAAATTTTTGCTCATTTTTTTCACATTCCTTCAAGTCTGGGATGCTGTTATAAGATATCGCCTTTGGCAAACAGAACACATGCGTCGTACGTCTCTGGTGCTGTCTCGATGCCAAAAGATCTCACACTTACCTTGGCCTATTTTGCATATAGTACTGGCCACCGAAGATCACCGCCATGTAGATGCCGCAGTAGTAGAACACGTAGGTCCAGTTCTTCACCATCCACACGCGCGTGTCCTGGTGGATGAACTCATTCTCGAAGTCGAAGATGTACGAGTAGTTGGGCGTGATTTCGACGTTCATCGTGAGGCCGGCGGTTTCTTCCGTACTTTGGGAGAATCGTCGACGTGCTGGGCTGGAGGTAGTGACGCGAAAACTGGGTAGTGGTCGCAGGTGGTCGGCTTGTGACCGGGGGCAAGGATGCTACCAGCAGCTGCAATCAAGGCTGATCACAGAGGGTTGGATTTCACTCCGAAGCACGATTTCACACTTGTTTCGTTTTAACAAATCTTCTTCCGCTACTCTCAAAGCACCATTTGCTGGAGGGATTGCAGCACACCAGACTATTTGCTTTTCTCCCGCACTGCCACGGCAAGAAACCCGTTCGCTTCCTGTGACACAAACCATTTAGGGGGGAAGAGGGGTTGTAAACTTATTAAAAATATACCGAACACTTTCAGCAGGTCCTTATCTTTTTTCTCCCCCGCGTGGAACATTCCCGTTTCCCTCTCCTTTTCTCCAAAGCTTACTTCGACCGCAAACCAAATAGCTAACTCATTTGGTTTCAAACAAGCATTTCACCGGTTTTCCCGTCTCCTTGGCCTACTAAGAAATCTCCAAAAGGACCAACAAGCAACGAAATTACCATCCTCAAAGCTAAACGCCATCCCATGGACCATAGTCATTAGAAAATCATTTTCACCTTTCTTCCGTTTGCCGTTCCGCAAGACGTATTTTCAAAATCACTTTTCAGCAATCACCGTTCTCCGAGAAAAAAAAACGGAAGGGATGGTTTATCGATCCAATCTCCTGCATTAAAAATAGTGCCTCGGTTGCCAAATAGGAAGGAATACAACACGGCCTAAAAAATTTCGACAAGATACCATTTATGAATGAAAAAAGAGGCGAAAGGACACGGAACCCGGAACGATTTGCGAGAAAAGAAGAGGGAATTGGTACACTTTCGAGGGACGACGAAAAAATTGCCTCCTCGTCTGCATGAATCCGGGACACAGAGTTTCGGGACGTTGCGCGAAAGGATACTATTTATCCTGTTTTTCCTCGGAGTGTCGGTGCAATGCAATGAGGAAAATCGAAATGTATTAGACCACAATTATCCAGTTATGTCACTAGTAAAACACAGTCACGAGCCTCACAACACACACTTAAAGCGAGGTACACATGTCCTGGCGAGGAACTGCCGTACAGACGAACTTCCGGTAAGTGGCAAAATGAGATGAGCCGGGGATGAGAAGATGAATCTACGAACGTTGAGGTGAGAGCAGCTGCATGTTTTATCCTCGGCGTTACGGAAAAGAAAAGTCAGAATTGACCGAAGGATAATGCAACACACAATTTAGTACACCGTCGTCGATTTTACATGGATGAACGGATGATGATACCTTTCCAACTCGCGCTGTTATCACTTTCCGTTCTCGAACAGCAAACCTCGGAGCACGGGAGAGCGAGAGCTCGAAAGGATGGTGGGAGGCGTTACACGACGTTGCGCGAAACGTGGTCCGATGCAGACTGATTGTTGTCCCGTCGTTTTATACATTCGCCTTTTGATATTTGTCTGCCTTAGGGTGGGTCGAGAGATCCGAACCTACCAAGTTCAAAGCAAGTAGGTTCACTGTGCGAAACCAGTCTACCTCGCATTTACCTGCACAATTTCTGCATTTGAAAAGATGATTTTCAATAAGGTTAACATTTGTAAGTTTTTCATTTTACTGTAAATTTATCACATAAAAACCAAACCAGCTTTTCTAAAGGAACTGGAACTATTCCTCCGGAACGGATAGTGTGCCGGTTAGCGGACCTACCGAGGTCCTCGAAACTGTTTCGTTTTTCTGCACCGATAATGGGGTGTAGCAAACGTAATCATAAACCAATATCTTTTCCCAGCAACCTTCGGCTTATCATTGCACAAACTGGTACATATAGAATCTCTGATAAATGTTCGTTCTATGGTCGACAAATGATAGTGCACTTGCCGCAGAGATATTGCAATCCAAAACACCCACTTCAACTTCCTAGTCTACCGGCGAAGTGGGCTTGTATAGACTTCAAGTGTGAAAAGATAAAATTATCGTTCCAAATGTCTTGAAGGAACCGCAATTATTGCACGAGTTCACACAGCCCGAATGTATAATGCACGTAATCAACCCAATTTTGTTGCAAGCTGAAGGTAGAAGATATAAACGGTAGAAACGCACTGCTTTTATGCTGGAAACGAATATGAAACTGAAATCGTTTCTGCAATCTTTCCCCGCTTGGAAACTAGCGGTTCTCAAAACGGTTTTCGGCTGCTCGGAATATGATATCACGCCGCGATGACGCTGGTTTTTCCCGTCTTTCCATGCTTCTTGGCTTCCCGCATTCCGTTCGTTTTCCTGCTAACTGCTCTCGTCTTCTATCTCTTCCCATTCCAGACACCACGCGCTCGATCCGTCACTCTTCCGCATTGGCCAGAGAATGCCGCCTGCACCAGCCGGCTCGCACTACTCACGTGCTAGGCGATTGTACGCGAGCGAGTGCGCGGATTCGAGTTTTAGTATGCGAAAACTGTGACTTCATTAGACATGAGCAAACATAACCGTCGCGGTTCCGTAAGATTTTCTCTTTGGAGAAAGCACACATACGGGCGCACGGCACGTACACCGTGCACTCACTTTCTAAGGTGTTTTTGTCATTTTTCCCGAGGCACCACGAGCACCATGTGCCGCACACCACACCCCCCTTCCGAACACACTACCTTTGAAATAACAGATTATAACTAACTGTTAGCACCTGTAAAACTACACACGCGAGTTGCGAAAAGTAACTGCAAAGATGACTTTGAACGGAGGATGCAATCGGCGCACAATTGACAACCAGATATAAAACCCGTTCAAAGCGGTAACTTCGGCTGCAGACCGGGACACAGGATTAAAATGCAATCGCGATTAAAACCGACCACCGAGAAGAGCAGGACGCGATACACTTTTTGCTGACCTACACACTGCTGGTGCGTAGAGTTGGAAGATTTCTGCTGGACCCAGTTCACAGCTGTCTAGTTCCTATTACAGGAATGATGTTCCCATCCGGAAAACCACATGAGTCCGACCCCGGAGCAAATTTAAAATCATTGGGAAACTCTTATTTCATGTAAATTTTGAGGAAAAATCAGACTTCTGCAACATGACAAAAGTAAGAAAATGAAATAGTTCGACTTGCTTGCAATTAGTATAATTTTATTAAAAACATATGTGATTATTTATTATTTAAAACATATTCTAACGATAGAGGTAAGATATTTTAACAACATTCAATAAATACACGCAGTATACTATTTAGATAGTCTTTGCAGATCTTGGCATTACAACACATCAACTTTGGACAGGTTTCTCGTCAGGATGATACTGTGCACGTCGCTAAAAACGGTTCGCACGTTTTGGGTGTCGGTGGCAACCGTATAGTGAAAGTAACAGGTACGCTTTCGTCCGATAAGGTGTGAGGTTCTTCTTGGTGGTTCGTTGGTAATATCCTGAGGGTAGGTAGGGGAAAAAATGATACCATTATAGCGAAAATTAAACAACCAATACAAAAATAATGGCACATTAATCGGTGTGATGCGATAATCGATGACAGTTAACAACACTATATTGCGTTATCAAACGGCGATGATGCGATGTGCGCCAAGTAGCAGATGTTATGGGCTAATCGTTCTGATAATAATGACGAAAAACAATTCCCATCCCCCTCATCATCACCAACATGAACTTACCACCATTTTGGACCTGATAAAAGATCGCGTGCGCACCAACTCATCGTACAGCTGATCCTTATCAGCGAACGCAACGTAATCGTCGTACTCGGGAAAGTAGGTCCTTATCGATTTCCCCGCCAGCAGTTTCTGCTCCAGCAAGTCCTGCTTGTTTAGAAACACAATCACACCGGTTTCGGCCAGAAAGCGATTGTGCCAAACCCCTCGGAACAGCTCGAACCCTTCCGAAAGGCGGTTCTGTTTCGGATCCTCGCGCAGCGTTTGATCGAAACCGGCGCAGGATATGAGGAACAGTACCGCGTGCACTCCTTCGAAGGCTTGCATCCATTTGCTCCGATGGTGACGCTGGCCGCCGACGTCGAACATGCGAAACTCCTGCACACCGCCACCCATCGAGTTGGCCATGCGCACATTGAACCGGGTCTCCTGAATACCGGTCGTCGTTTTGCGGCAGTTCAGAATGTCACTGTTCGTCGGAATGTACCCCGGCATTGAGATCTTTTCCACTCGATCCAAAAAACTGTACCATCGAAAGAGTTTCCCATATTAGTTTCGCAGTTGAGATACGAAAAAATTTCGAGGACTTACTATTTCACACTGTCTATCAGATGAAATTCATTCGAACGTTTGTAGCATCGTTTGACCCCCGTGTCGGACCAGAGTCGCCGGACGCACTGCACGTACTCTGTCGAGAGATTCCAGGGAGCTTGGGAGCCCATTCGCAGGATATACTCCGCACAGCGCTGGTTGGTGACGGAATCGAACTCGAGATCCAGTAAAACGACCTGCCGGACAAGCTCGTAAATCGACTCGTGTATGTTCTCATAGATGTCCGCCAGCTTCTCCAACCGTTCACTGAAAAACCAAGCACATAATTGTTGATTTCTAAATAAATGTGTCTATATAGACTATCTGGCAAAGAATAACACTTACTCAAAACTGTAGCTGTTTTGTATGTGTAAAATTTTCATCTGCTTGATGATGGTGGTTTTCCCGGATTCGCCGGCTCCTAGCAGCAGGATCTTTACCGGATCGCGGATCGACTTGCGCATCTGCACCATCTCCTTGGAGGACTGCTTTTTCCTTGCCTGCAGTTCGTGCGATGGCCGGCGGAAGCAGTCGATGAGCAGCATGATGGTGGGTGATCCCTCGAGGGTTGGCGTCCGGCACAGCCCTATCTCTCCTGTTCGATTCGGTTGTCGGCAACCGAATGAACACCAACGTCGCGGGCGAGCGTCTAAATAAAAATAGCAGAGGTGGAGTTTTAATTTGTGTAATTAACTTTTTCGACTACCATCGCGTTCAGCAAGCCCAGCCAGCCATGTCTTTTTTGGCGGTCGATCGTCAACGATTGGTTATCGGTTGGCACAGGGGCGCATCGATATCACCGCACCATATCATGGTCAGGCGATCTTTGCTCCTACACCCTGCTCTCCTCCCACCTACAGAGCAACTTCTTCTTCCACCCCCGCGAGGCGTGGGAGGAAGTGACATTATGGCTCAAATATTCATACTGGCGCGGCAGACATACCACATCCGACATACGTCGACAAACGTACGAGACAAGATATCGAGTACGATACCGTCTGTACTTTCCAACTATGAATGAAAGGATTTTCTATGTTTGTTCTGCAAACGACAAAGTTTATGGTACTGGCCGCGTGTGTCTAAAGTCGAGGGCGGGAGAGAGGGGGGTCCGTTAATTATGGCTGGAGTTTTATCGTTTGCACTACACTTCAGATCACGTGGAAGCATCGTGCCCATTCAAACAAAGTCTTTCTAATGAGAGTCCCATCATGCAAATGCGCTCTAAACCGCATATATAAAATAAAAATAATATTAAAATACCTAAGGATTTTCGTTTGTTATTCAAATTTGCAAAAATCTAAACCGAAGCTACCTGGTAAACATTTAGAAAGTCATTTTAGTTCGGAAGAGGAATTTATTTAGAGTGTATTGGCAACACGAGGAGTATCTAGCACCTACAACCTTAGGCAAAACCATTTGCCTGTACCATGATGTACCCTTTTCTACATCCTAATCTGTGCTACCGATGTCTGCGACGTCCCTTATCGATGCTAATTAAACACACCCGATGGGCAGCCAGTGCGAACACCAATTATATCTGCTGTTGAACAGATGTTAATTCCTGACCGCAAACCGACAGCGAAATGGTGAACTCGAACAAATATGTCTCGCACGTTTATCATAACCTCCGTAGAAAGGGGGGATTATATATGTATGTTTTTCTTGATTCTCTTCTCGCGGTAGCTTTTTCCACCACCTAGTCGGGTAGGGAAGGATGGTTTCGCTTCATTTTATCGAACCATTTCCGCCAGGAGTTATCATCGATCAAGTGGGGCAGCAATTTGCCTGCACTTACAAAAGGGAAACTTATCGGAAAACAACAACCAGTGGACAATACATCGACCGTAGAACCTGAGGCACTTTCGCTACAACGGTGGAGAGAAGGGGCCAGCCATTAAACAAACGTGTGACTACATTAAATCTACTTGTCGCACATTAAAAACATATATGGCGCCATTAAACTCGTGCGTGACGTCATGCGGAGGTTAAACATGTTCATTCATAAAACTTTATCCTCCGCAAAAACACTTGCCGGATGGGGTTAAAAACAACGAGCATACTGTTTTTTACATCAGGGCTTTTTTGAATCACCTTAATTCACCTAGATCTTTTTTTGAGTGGAACAGAAACGTGGCAGGGTTTTCATTGAGTGTAGCATGTCCGCTGAAAGCTAACCACCGTACAACGTGGCGTAAAATACGAATGAATTAATTTGATGATACCATGATGTATAAGGCCGTTGGGCAGGGGCTTGCTATCTGAGAAGATATCTCATTAATTGCTTTGAGGAAATGCTTGGAAAAACGATAAGAACCATATCGATTTCTAGGAAGTCCTTAAGCCACAGTACTTTGCTTAAGCCATAAGTTCAACATGACAACGAAGTTGTTGACGGGTCAACTGCCATTGAGAGGGGAACGGATCCTCTGCGATGATTCAAATGACCAAACATGATCAAAAGATTAGCATTATCAGTAAGTCATAGCAAAGAGTGTTTTTTCCCTCCTATTGCCGATGTTGTTTTTTAACAACAACGATGACTCGGGAAGGTAAAGGTGAATTTTAGTAGTATCACAATTTTTCATAACCCAAACAGGTTGTTGGAAACCCCAAAAACGATGATAAGTTTGTAGATAATTTACCTGTAAAAACTGGCCACTGCTTCGATGCTGATTTTCTCTCGTGCAACTCCTCCGTTGTTATCGGCAAAAAATGGCAGTTGATCGACAATCCAAACAGGTGCAAAATAAGGCACAATTTTATCTGCTCTCAATTCACGGATGCAATAAAGAATGCTCGTACCGGCACCGTTTTACACATCACGTATACACACCTTAGCCCCACGTTGGTTTCTTTCACTCTCATTTAACGAAGATTCAGCCACTGATAGGTACTATCAGTTGATGGAGGAGATGTTTTCCTTCTGTAATATCCGGGATGCACTTTATCCAAAAGATGAATAACAAAAAAAAATATGTTTGCACTTTGTACCCCCTCGTAAGGTCTCCTGAGTACAACCGTTTATGTGTGGCTTGTGTCGGCTCCGTGCCGTGACTGTTACTGCGTGAGCATCTGCCTGAAGTATTACACTATAAAGAAGGTACCAGCCCCCGCGGCCAATCGGACGCGAACGAAGGGAAAGTACACGTACCGGGGTGGCACTATCGGTATCATCCTACTTCATCGGTGATAGTAGTATCAGGTGCCATCGGCGGGGGTGATATGCTCACCAACACCACCCAACCGGACCGAGCCGGCCGTGGGCAACCCCCATGTGCGGGGGGTGAATGTACATGTTCTGGTAAGTCGATAATGTGACCCCCATCCTATATGGGCGAAAGGGGTTGTTTATGATTCTTTAAAGAAGAATGCAATTGCATTGTTGCATTCATACTTGCACATCCAAGCCAAATGCTTTACGTTAGACAGATGTCTGCTCGTGTATTCTTTTGCCTCGACAATTGGGGATTTACTATCGATAATACTATTAAACTGAAGATAAGTAAAAGAGGATCACGGAATCGTGAGCTCTATCTAATGGAGACCAGGAATCAATAGTGCGAAGTAAGCAACTGATTACAAGAGCGTATGGCATTGAAATATATTATTAAAAATCCCCTTCGTTTATCACTCGAACAGGTTGGATGGCATTTTTCGCGTGTTCTGCGTACTCATAAGCCATCTGAAAAATGTGGTTTTACATGTAACTTAATCCATCCACTTTGGGCGTCCACCACGGAGGTGGTCAACTTTTACCAACAAATATTTTCTTTAATTTACAATTGGCCCATTGGAGTACCGGGTATATATTATTTGAAAAGATGAAATGAAATAGTAAAACATATTGACCCGATAACACCATGTTATCAATCAAAACGCCGTAATTCAGCAATATCTAGACCACCGGTAAGTATACCTCAGGAACTGACCGATCGGCAGCTGGAGGGGAAGGTTACAATATTTGTGTACTTTGGCACTTGAATTAATTGTGCGGTCCAATATTGATACCGTCCGTCGATTTATCGATTTACCGTCCGCGTACCGTCGTTTACTCACGCTAGCAGGATGAACTCATTGCACGTATACTGTCTTCCGGGATAATGAACAGGATTTCAGATGCTACCTCTCCAACAAATAGGGTCGAGAGATGGTGACGCGTTCAATGTGATTACTTAACTGTTTCCTAATTGCTGAAGGGACATGGATTGATTATCTTCAATATACGGTCCTTTTCGGATCGAGTGGAAGTCGGAAAATTAAAAAATGTATATGTAATGTAATTTTACGTAATTTTTACTTTTATCCTCAGTGTAAGATAGTTGGTAATATTTTCTTATGGAACCGGGAAGATTCTTCCTTTAGCATGTTGATATCCACATAGCTCTTCCACCACAACACAGCGCCACAGAAGAAGGTACTATGAAAAAGTGGTACTATCTGCATATAACAGGCAAATTACTCTAAAACCGAATACTTTTAAGCCCTATCTTAGCCACTTGCCGGGAGCTCTGAATGTTACTGTTTTAGGTTTTAAAAATCCCTAGTCTTCCGTATTCTTTGCCACTTTGCCCACACCACTAATGAACGCCTTCACTTTAGAAGTGACCACTTTAGTTGCTCTTTTGCCGACTGTAGAACCTGCAAGAAGAGAAACATTTAATAAACAATTCCCTGTACTGAGTTTTAGAGATACCGATGGAGTGGGCGTGCATGTACGAAGTTCCGTGTTTTATAAATATTGCTTCATTATTTTCTTGTTCGTTTCTAAAGGCTCTGTGAGTTCCGTGTTAGTACTGAGTGCTATATACTGTGCCTGGGTAAGGAACGTGCAGGACCGCTACTACCAAAACAGTCCATGAATGGCATTAGTTACCTGTGCCACTGTTTGTTCGCCGATCGGAATATCGTCGTTTCGAAGATCTACCCGTTTCATCACGGACGCCGGATCTGCATCCAGGATAATGCTAAAATATTACCAAAAGAACACTATCAATTTAACTCATTCACGGGTCATCCGAGCCACGTACGTACCCTCCATCACAAATCTCATCGAAAGCCAGCATCACAATGTCTAGATTTTCCAGCACGGCTCGCTTTTCAAAGTTCTTTTTCAGTATCATCGTGATCGTGTCGTACAGGCAATTCAGCACGGATAGAAGGATCAGCTCGTTCTCGTGCGTACTACCCATCACGTAGAAAAACAAATCCACGTTGCTCTTGTACACGCAGGTTAATCCGTCTAACATGATGATCTCCGCGTCCGCACGGTGCGTTTTGCTAAACAGATTCTTCTCGTACGCCTTTTGCTCCTTGACGGTGGGAAATATGTTCTTATCGTAGTACTTGGCTAGTATTCGGTTACCATCGTAGTCCAGTATGCACATTCCCTTGATTGTGTACAGTGTTGGTTCCTGCTGACGCAAAGTAAACGATGACACACAAGAGTTAACACACAAAATAAGCTTGTAAAAAGAAAAGAACCGATATAACATACCATCAAAGAATCCATGACGGTTGCCTTCTGTTGCAGATTGCTTTAGTATATGATTATTTCAACTATACTTCGAGAAAATCTGTTAAAAACACGACAACAAACCGGACACAATTCCTTCGCCGCTGATGATGACCATTTGACGTGGATTTTGTTGACAGTTGTACAATAGAGTTGGACTCTGCGAGTCGAGATTCAGATGGTTCGAATACTCACTCCTCAAGGGAGCGAGTTGACTCAATCAGCGAATCACCGACTCATTCGCCGAAGCTCCTGGCACGTACTACGGTACTGAATGGTTCGGGGGTAATTTGAGAAAACAGCGTGAAAAACTAATTTGATCCTGCAATATCCATGTGTAACCGTAACTTCTAGCCTCAGGATGAGTAGAACAAATCATTGGTCATGAAGAGAATTTTTTTGATCACACTTATTTCCACTGTGACAGAAAATGGGTTTTTGGCACCCAATGGTAGCATTTTCCATATCCTTTCACGTCTGGTTTATTTCACGTATTGAAATTCGGATTTAGCGACTCGGATCGACGTCCGGATTTGATTCACAAGTTGTGATCTCCTACTGTGTAATAATGTCACAACAAAGCACACTTGCTCCAACGTCAGAAGTTGCAGCTAGCGTGTCCGGAAAAGTTGTCATTTGAAAACATCGTTGAATGGAAAATTTGAGTATGTTCGTAACTAACAGTGTAGGAACTTGTATTTTATTTAAGTGAAAATAGTTGAAATAATTTATTATGAAACGAAACTGAGTTTAAAACATAGGAAACGATACTCATCACCCAGACTATCTTTGATTTCTATTCAAACCACAACGTTTGCACGAAAAGCATACTGGAGGCCATATGGTCATCGGTTTACGGTCGGGCTCTTCCTGTGCGGCGGAATTCTGCTGGGCCGATGTGGCCTGTCCGGAACCGTAGAAATGATCCAGTGGTTCGTTCAAGTCAACGCGATGCACTGGTGGCATGGGAAGCGGGTTGCGGTGCGCGTAGTGTCCTGGTGCGGGTTGTGTACTCGGTGGAAACAGTGGAGTCGAGAGTCTCGGTGCGTACGAGTTGGTTGAGGGCAACGGGGGTACGTACGGCACAATATCACTATCTTCCTCCGTGCTTTCGAAAGATGCATTTTCGTCTAACTTGGGGGCGTACGTCGGAGCCGGTGTCGGAGATTTTCCTCCTCGGCATGCACACAATGGTGGAAATAGTTCGGGTTTCTCCGTCGTGTGACCTTTGCAACCACAGGATCCGGTAGATTTTGGATCACTCGATACCGTTCGTAGGTATACTGGTACCATCGCGGGTTTCTTAGATTCGAATCGACTGAATGCTCGTTCGTTCGTACCAACCCGCGGTTCAGGCAAAGGATAGTCGAAGTCCTCATCCGATTTCATTCCCTCCATGGATACCACCTCAAAGTCGATGTACTCGCCAGATAGTGGACGCCTTAGCAGCGGATTCCTTCGCGGACAGTCGCATTTTTGTATGCAACGGCCGTTATGTCGCACGAAACCATCTTTACAGACACAACTTGGATCCGGAATGCATGTCTTCGGAGGCGGTACACCCTTACAGTCCTGTTCGCAGGTTGCCTCACAGTATGGCCGACAGTAGGCAAGCTCCTCGTTTTGGCTGCACTTTTTCTGCATGGGCAGCACAGTTTTCGTTAGCGGCACAGGGCGGTACGAGTCATAAGATCCGTAAGATACGCTCGGCTTTTCTAGGAAAACCAAAGGAAGGTAAGGATTTGGCTATTAATCGACTTCACTATCGAATAATCCGTACTAACTTACGATTTTTCTGTACTGTAGGACACGCTTCCTTCCGAATGCAGGATCCCTTATGACGAACATATCCTTGCCGACAGACACAGGATGGTACGGAACCAGCATTCGGAGCCCTCCGGCAGATTGCATGAGAGCAGTCGTCAACACACGTCGGTTCACAGCACGGTTCCGCAGGTTTGAGTACCTCAAACGGGGAACACTTATCTTCCGTGAGTAAAAGACAAACGTACGGGTAAGTTTTCGGTGAAAACAAAAACACTGTGTAAAGTAAACTCACTCTTCTGCAGGTCTCCATAGTTGGCGATGGCGATAGTTGTCCCACTGGTGCTCAAAATTAGCGGCACAAACCAGCCACCGATGGCGAGAGCAAAGCCTGTCCAAAACTGCATCGTGTATCCAATGACGGAGCGGGGAGTTTTCGGTGACCCGGCTTCCAACGATTCCGGTGGTCCTATAGCTCGGGCCACCCGTCTGTCGGTACGCTTTATAAGCGGTATAAGCCACGCGTGTGACCACCTTTGCGGATAGCGATAGTGTCGATAGACGATAGAATTCCGTCACGTTTCGAGCACAACACACTTTCGGCCGATACAGCATCGTCCGAGCCCCCTAGTACTACCCTACCCAGCACGGTGATAGCTAGCCAAGGTTTTTACGGGTGATAAGTTCAAAATCCCAACCCCGGGAACTCGCCCAGGTTTGGCCGACCATCAGTTGTGCTATGCGTTTTTGTTTGATTTGTAAAAAAATGTCTCCATTTTTTAACGGCTTCATTGGAGGTAAAATGACTAATCGCGGCCAGCACACGTGTAGTAACGTGATCGTTGTACGTTGACTTTGTTATTAAAAACGTTTTCTGTGTATCCGCTTTCTCTAGTTGTAGAAGAAGGTGGATTTCAAAACACCCATGGGCAGTCAACAAACGGACCAAAAAATGAACTAGCTTACTAGGTATCAATGTGCCTGTTTCAACTAATTGAGTCACGATTCATTGTGGGATTGAAAAAATGCGAACAGTGTGGAATTGTTCAAAAAGCCAAACTCCAAGGCTCAGCAATTCTTTGAGTGTGGTGTATAAGAACTAAGTTCGAGTTCTTTATGACAAAAAATTGGTAACAAATTTTGTTAAATTGGGTAATGGAATATATTCCTATCGCAAATTTTATATTTTAAACGATATATTGTGGCTTGTAAACTATGTAGATTGAAGAATCGTTTGCAACATTTCACCATCTAGAAGGGCATTTCCATATTTTTTCTTATGTGACATCGATTAATAAGTTCTTTTAGAACCTGGCGTACATTGGTGACTCTATTATATGTAGGGTAAATTTTGTGATACGATGCTTAAGACATGTTTGTTCTGGATTTAGTACCCAGCATGGTTTAATGAAGGTATTTGATGCTGGAATATCTTAGTAGGACAAGGTTGAAATTTTTGTTTCATTTGATGCTTGCAGTTTATTTATTATTTAGACGCGCATATTTGGCTTAGTTGTAGTAATACGGATTACTTAACAACCGCCTCCTAGCAGGAGCACTTCACGGTTACAAGCGCACGATGCCGTTTTGGGAACGTACAGTCGGTAGCGGGAAGCAGACCGCGGGCAGGCCGATGGCTCGACACAGTGACCCTGGTAGCGCACAAGACCGGATCGGCACGCGCACGTTGGTTCCTCCACCAGAAGCAGGGGACAGGAAACGCCCGAGCAGTTGTTATCGCACGTCGGCTCGCAGCATTGCTTCGTGTAGACTAGCTCCTCACACGGGGCACAGGTCGCTGTGGAAGAGAGAGGGGAATCAGTTTAGCGTAGGGTAAAAATTCAGGAAGACTCTTGTTATTACGGGGCGCGGGTGTTTCACAGGGTGGCGTTGTGGTCTCGCAAGGTGGCGTAGTGGTCTCGCAGGGTGGCGTTGTGGTCTCACATGGCGCCGGAGTGGTTTCGCAGGGGACAGGATAGTAAGGCTGAGCAGGCCGGCCGCAGCTGCATGGAGATTGGGCACAACCGCATGACGGAACCGTAGGGTATTCGGGAGCCGTAGGATATTCGGGAGCCGTAGGGTATACGGGAGCGGGGGGGTATACGGGAGCCGGAGGATATACGGGAGCAGGGGGATATACACAGGGTGGCGTAGTAGTCTCGCAAGGGGCAGGGTAGTACGGAGCAGGAGTAGTTTCGCAGGGGGCAGGGTAGTACGGCTGAGGAGGTTTACCGCAGCTGCAAGGATATTGTCCACAGCCGCACGACGGCGATGGCGGGTATACGGGATCCGGCACAGGGTACGGCACCTCCACCGGGTATTCCGGTGCCGACGGATATGATGGATACTCCGGAGCAGACGGTTCAGCACACTGACAAGGTGTCTCCTCACATCGGTAGCATACGGGAGGAGCTGGGGTTTCGCACGGAGGTGTGGTCGTTTCGCATGGAGGAGTAGTAGTTTCACAAGGCGGGGGAGTGGTCGGACAACAGGATTGCGGTACACACTCTCCATTGAGGCGAACGTATCCGCTAGCGCACACGCAAGTCGGCTGGTACACTAGCAGCTTGTTACAGACAACATTCGAGCAATCACAGTCACAGGTTGGCTCGCAGCACGGCGGTGTTGGTTGCAGGACCTCATTGCCGGAACATTGAACTACGCATGGACAAAAGAGGAACTGTTGAGTATTTGAAACATTGCGAGATTACTCGGATCTACTTACAGTACTGCGGAGAAGCAGCCGTTACAGTTCCTGCAACGAGCAGGATCGTCAAAACGATCGCCGATTTCATGGTGGCTAGCGTTGTTCCTGTATTCCAAAAGGTCCTGCTAGTCAATGACAACTTGCATTGACTGCCTCCGAGCCGAATGATACTCACTGGTGGCGTCCACCAATAATTTATACCATTTCCCCGCTCACTACCGGGTTGCGGCGAAGGTTCTACCGGGTCCACCGATAACTCGCAGCGGAATGCCTGCACGATTCATCCGGCAGGGGACAAAAAACGGAGTCGACTGCTATCCACCAACCCGTGACACACCATCCGTAGGAGATCCCTCCTGCTCAACTGTCCACAGTTCGATCGTGCGCGTGAGGTAGATGGAATTGGTGGGACACACTTACCATGTTGCGGCACAATCGGAAAGTAGGTGTAAAAGCGCCGGTTCAACCACAGGCGACAGGTGCTTTTACACAAGTTTTTCCTCCGTTTATCAAACGACGATTGGCGTCGCGCTTTTCCTGGATAGTGTCCCGCATTCCTTGGCGCGTTTGCCGCAGACACGAGGAAATGGTATCGGGGAACGGTCCACCGCTTCAAAGGCCCTGAGGTATCAGTTTTGCCTACAGCTAACAAACAAGCGCCATTACTCAATGAATGTTGGGTACATTGTGAGGCGTTGAGAGGTTCATCCTGTTTTTTTTTTTGTGTCTGAGAAAGGCCAAGGAGTGGAAGGGAAAATAGGATACGGTAGCGTACGTGCTGGTTACGTGGTCAGGAATCAAAACATGTATTAAAACCGTACCAACCGTTAGGCAAGTCAATAAATGGAGTTGCAGATATTACAAAGTTCTACTGAATACGTTCTAGAAGGGGTATTTCTTTTAGAATAGAAACCTTTCCGTAAACCCGGTGTCAGTTTCTTTCCAAAAGGGGTGTAGTAAAGATTGGCTTTCCAAATAGGAATTTTCCATACCCCACTTTCAGATTCAATGTTGCCCACGAAGTGCTGAGACGTTATTCGCTTGAGTAAGTTATTCTTCCATATGCTTTCACAATGTTTTTATTTCATTTATTCATGTTTTTATTACAGCATTTGTATGGAGTTCTACGCCTTGAGAATATCTCCAATTCTCGCATGTTTCCAGACTCAAGGTTAAGCTGACAGGAGCTCAAGGTTAAGCTTCTTTCACTGCACAGAATACCCAAAGTGCATCCACGATATCGCCATTCTTAAGTACTAACGATGGCGCTAAGTTGTGACGTCTGCGACATCTCTTCGCCTCGATTTACCCTTGAAAAGCCAGGTTTTGCAGATGTTGACTGTTGTTCCCTTTAAGAAAACGTCTTGTTGAATAATAGCAAAAATGTATGTAAATGTATGATTCTTTTCAAATGAATGCTCTTTAAAGCATATAAGACAGTAATTCGACGATGGATTCGAATCCCAACCGAGACCGGACCCTCCCTTGCACGAAAGGAGCGACAGTTCACGCACACAAAGGGCACAACGGTACACAGTAAAGAAAAAGAAGGTAATTTTTAAAAATCCCAAATGTTCATGCTTTATTCCCTACCGGTACACTCTACATGGCCAGCATCAGATGCAAGTTAATATATTAAAATAAAATAGGTAACTCTAGGCGACACTCAACACCTCGCCGTTGCACTGCAAACATTGTGCGGCCAATGGAACGTAGAGACGATACCGGGAGGCGCTTCTCGGACAGGCGGACGGCTCAATGCAGTGGCCCTGGTAGCGCACGAGACCAGGCCGGCAGGCACACGTCGGTTCTTCCACCAGTATGAGAGGGCAGGCGGTGTCGGAACAATCGAAATCACAGGACGGTTCACAGCAGGGCTGCGTGAAGACTAGTTGTTCGCAGGCGGCGCACGTTGCTGCGAAGGACGAGATACCAACGTTAGTGAAATTAGTAATGTTCATAGCAACTTCTGATTGAGGTATAGCATAAAAGAATTTGGGATTACTTGGAGATGTTGGGCATGGGGTGGTGGTTGTCGTTGGGGGTGGTGTGGTGGTTGTCGTTGGACATAGTGTGGTCGTGGTTGTAGTTGTTGGACACGGTTTTGGGGTCGTGGTCTCACACGGCGTTGGTGGAGCTGTCGTTGGGCATGGTGTAGGATTGGTCCTTGGAGAGTACCGGTATGGAGGAATCGTTTGATACACAGGAGATGGTGGCGGAGGTACGTAGGACGGTGAAGAACAATTCAACGGGGGAGGCGTGTAACCGCAAGGTTTCGGGGTGTACATCGGACGAGGTTTTGTGGAATAAGGCGCCGTTGTAGTAGGACATGGTGGAGCACTCGTCGTCATCGGACAAGGCGTAGTGGTTGGACAGGGTGTCGGTGCAGGTGTCGTCGTAGCGGGCGTTGTTTCACAGGGCACAGTTGTTGTCTCACAAGGAGCTGGAGCCGGAGTAGTGGTTTCGCACGGAGTCGGTGTCTGGACCGCTGGGCAGCACGACTTCGGTATACAATTCCCTTCGTGACGCACGAAACCATCCAGACACACGCAGGTTGGTTGGTAAACTAACATTTTCGGACAAACCACCCGAGAACAATCGACTTCGCACGTCGCCTCGCAACATGGTGGCGTTGTGTGAAGTACTTCATACTCCGAGCAATCTGTCGAAGATTACACATCATCAATAAACTCGAATTTAATTCGAATCATTATCTAAATTACCAAACACTTACCACAGTCAACTGGATACATCATTGGAAAACTTACGGCAGCCACGGAGCTGGCAAAGGTTGCCGCCATGAAAAGTACCAATTCCCGCATTCTGGTAGACACACCTTTCGAAACCCTTAACCTTTTTACGAAATTTAGCACCCTTTCTTCTCTCTCTCCCTTGTATGACCTTGTGCTTTTACTAATTCGGCACTAAAAATGACACTCTTCTCCAACGTGTCTAACATTTTATACCTTTTTCTTCATACTGCAGCAGGAGATTAGGAGATTTAATTTATTTACTCTACCAAGCACGATCCTTTTGAACACAAAAGAATGAAAAAAGGAGAGGTTGAAGCACTCTATCACCCGCGCCGGCACTGATGGTTGCGTTTTTCGGGGGTCAAAAACTTGCATTGACACGCGATTAAGGTCACACCCGCTCGCAATATGACTGGTTCTGCAGAGGAATATGAGATAAAACGCTATCTTGGAACGCAACCACCATAACCGCTGTGATAAATGTAAAACAAGTGTCACAGAAAAGCCCTTTTTCATCAGCACCAAATGAATAAATTTGTAATTGAAATAACAAAACGACAGTGAAACGAAAACTTATTTTCATAAATAATAATAAGAAAGGTAATCATGTTTTTCCGTGTTTAGGCTATATTTTATACGTTTTCTGCTTTATTTCCCATTCAACATTTCGCACTCTCCATTGAACAACTATTAGTTTCGAACCATTTATTTTAAACTTCATCCGACTACTCAGAGAGGGTATTGATTGTTTGTGTATCGTAGTGTAAAGTTTCGTAGAGAAAGGACAGGTATTACCGCAACTCGGTTTGGTTGTTAACAATTTCGGACTAAAGCACATAATGGTAGGGCGGTTACGAGGCTCTATATACTAAGGCGCACAGTGGTGTTGATATTGATCTCCATCAGGGGAACACTAATTCCATGCTACAGTGTGCACTGGAAGCACTTTTCTACAGTTAAAAATGGTTCGGTTCGTTTTTTTTTTATTACCGTTCGCCTACTTTGCTTCCGTCCTCGGGGTTGGAAAAAGGGGTTATGGTTCTTCGCGTTATTTATGTATCTGTTTATTTTACTAACATATCTTGATTATTCGCTTAACGATAGTGTGTGTATACATTTGTTGTTTTTTTTTGTTAAACCTTTTTCATACCTATCCCACCTCCAAGCGGGGTTCGCTTTTGCCACAATTGATTGGTGTTTGACTATACAACGGCGAGAGGAAAAAAAAACTCAATAAACATTGATCTACTATTAGGCACGAATCGTTTATAGAAAAAAGGAGAATTTGCTCATATCTGACCATCGGTAAACACTCTAACTATACGGTAATGCACCACAGAACTCTCCATCGTAGGCATCTTGCTGTTACGCTACGTATAAAAAAAAATTGTGGTACTTTCTAAATACAAATATTACATTATTATCATCCACTGCATCCTCCGGGAGCAGATTTATGGATCTCCCCAACTTTTACACCATGCTTTCTGCTGTAATCGTTTTAAACTTGCATGCATTCGGACTATTACCTTCCATACAACGGGCTATTGTGTTACACACTATCCTCTACGATTATTGTTCGAAATTAGCACATTTTCATTGCAATTCGCGAGTCTGCGCGATAGCAGCACCTTGGCTATAAACTACTTTCCGCCGTTACGTATCCGCTACGTACATAAAAAGATTACGTATTTTCTACGTGGCAATGTGTTCCTTCCTTCGTTCCTACACTATCTGATATATTTTGTATCATTTCATCCCCCCAAGTTTGAAACCTCGAGCTGAGCAAACCCCGGGGGGTTGGTTCCATAGAGTTGGTAATAGTAATAGCAATAAAAAAAAAATATTATTAATAAAGGCAACTAAAAAAAGATAACAAAAAAGAAATTAAATTAAAATCAACTCCGACGCGCGCGCGTGTTGAGGGAAATAAGTATGGTGGATAAAGTGATCCATGTTTGAAACGAAAATCGTTTCGTTTTAGCACTCGATTTTACGGATATTGTAAATAACGCGAGACTTTGAATCATATTGTGAATTTTTGTGTAATAAGAGTTGCACTGTACTCAGTTGGTTACATTTATGCCTTCGCTTTTATGTAAGCACCTGAATCACGTACAGAATAGAATGGTACTGTAGAATTTTGCTAACGAATCGGATTTCGTTTTTGGATCCTTTCACTTCATAATGTGTTCGCAAATGTGATAGCAAAAATAAATGGATCGTAAGCGACTTCTCCTCCACCCGGGCAGGATTGATTGGCCCGGAATCATCTTCTACAAAACGCGGCGGTTCGAACCGGTGTTAATTTAGATTTTCATCAGCTCGACGTAGTTCGCTGGTAACATGCCGGTCAAACCGGTGCGCTCGACACGACCCGTCATCCAGCCGGCATCGATCGAATTGACCTCGATGATCAGATCGCCCTCACTGAAGCCGACCTCGTCACTATCCTGTGCCTCGTAGTCGTAGAGAGCCCGGTACACGCGCTACAAAGAGAATAAAGCGGAGGCGAAGGTATCAGTAATTGTTGGTTACAAGTTAATAATAAAGTTTAATATTAGTTAATTCAAATATCTTATTTAAACGATCTACACAAAATGTCACCCCCTTACAAATTATTTCTAGAGGATCAATTCATTTACACTTGCCCACCAAACCACATTAACACTAGCTTAGCACTGCACTAAAGAGTGACCAAAGAAAACTGAACCTTTCCTCAAGCTGCCATGACGTTATCGGTACAGCGGAACAAACTTGCGCATCGCAGTCCATATCGATGGCCAACGTGCCAACTTTGGGTTTTTGGCCTGAGCTGGAAAACAGTTTCGTGCCAACATATGTTTGTCTTATCTCATCGAGTTTGATTGCAACGCTGCAAACTAGGCTTGCAGATAGTATTTCCACCCCGAAAAAGAAAGTACAACGACACAACTTTCCGACAGGCACGCACCGGTTTACGTAGGTCGCAGCTGCGTGACACTGCCTCTTTCGGTATCCGACGACCCAACGTGCCAATTTGCCTAACAAGCGAACTCTCCTCGGCCGAAAAAAGAACGTTCTTGATAGGAACCACACGCATACACACGAACCTATGCGTGGCCACCGACGAGACTCTGGGAATGTTAAAAAACACTTTATACGCGCTTACGACAAGTTAGTTCCCATTTCACTTCCAATCGCGGGTCGGATCGTACAGGTACAGTACTTTAGCGGTGCCCATCTTTGGTCTCGTGCCCTATAAAACGTTACGTGTGCTCTGCTTGGCCAAACATAGTGGAACAGAGTGCGGTACCGATCGGTACCATCAACCATAAGTTGTGGAAGCAAAGAAGGATAGTTTTTATCCGTAGTGTATTGTGTTTTGCATGCACGATGAAGATCCCAACAAGTGTTGGGAAACGGAGCACCATGATGGTGGTGGTGCTACTGCTTGCGGTGTTGCTTCCGAGTTCCTTGGCGAGTCATTTCAATGATGATTTGGCTTCGTGTGGTTACGGTAGGAGTGTACCATCATCTGATTCGTATAATAAACATTTAAATAAACTTTTTTCCCATTCGATAGAGTTGGTATGCCCGCAGAATGAGCGACTTCAGGACACCATGCCCTGCTGTGAGCCGACCTGTACCAATGACTGTAGCAACGTCCGGTGCGCTGAGGTATACGTCCGACAGCCGACATGCGTCTGCGAGCCGGGTTACGTGCGCCATCAGGGTAAATGCATCCCCAAGTGCAACTGTCCTCCGCAACCAACAAGTCCTCGTAAGTTTATTCCCGCATGATGAACCAGAGGATGGATTTTTTTCTAACTTGTGCTGACAATCATGTGCCTATCTTGTTGAAGCATCCTGCGGTGAGAACGAAGAGCTGCTTCCATCACCACCTTGCTGCGAGCCGACCTGCACCGACGATTGTTCCGATTGCGACTGCCGTACGCGTTATGTCGACCAACCGACGTGCGTATGCAAGAAGGGCTTCCGGCGGCACAATGGCAAGTGTATCCGGGTCGACCAGTGTCCTTCGTGTGGCCCCTACGCGACACTCGCTCCCTGCGCTCCGTGCTGCGAACCGACGTGCGACAACGATTGCAGCAACGTGCTATGCATTGCCGCCTGCCAGGGAGATCCAGTGTGCGTGTGCCAGCAAGGGTACGTGAAGAACAATGGGACCTGCATTAAGCGGGAACTGTGTCCCCGCAGGACCTATGTGACGAAGCAATACTGTCGGTGTCGTGGAAAGAAAAAACCTGCCTCCGCTGTACAGGTGGTGTATCAGTATCCGGTCGCCCCGACGGCGGCACCACCGGCCACTCAGGGAGTGTGTAACTACTGCAAGCTGCCGGAACCGACCCCACCACCACCAGTGTACTGTCAACCACCGGCAACAGTAGCTCCTCCACCGCCACCGACGTACGTGGCTGTGCCCTATCCGCCAGTAACTTACGCACCACCGGTAACCTACGCTCCTCCACCGACCTGTGCACCACCAGCACCACCGCCGGTCTACCAAACCCCACCACCTCCAGTCTACCAAACACCACCCCCTTGCGGGTCTCCGACAGCAGCTCCCCCTTCGTATAACTACCAGACGCAACCCACACCATGCCCCTACGCACCGACAGCACCGAAACCGTACTACCAGCAGCCTCCGTCATCCCTGAGGGATCAACCGTACTACGCCATTCCGGCACTGCAGCAGTGCGCCTGTGCTACCGGTGTTCCGGCGGCCAGTTCACCCTGCACCGCTGGACTTGGACAACCGGTACGCCAGTACAACGTCCCGCCAATATCGTACCGAGTAAATACACCGGTTCCTTGCACGACAACCGTTGCCCCACCAAGCGCACCCTGCCCTTGCGCCCAACCGCAGCCGATCGTCTACAATCTTACCGCTCCCGTTCCCTACCAAACCGCTCCTGTTCCCTACCAAACCGCTCCCGTTCCCTACCAAACCGCTCCCTGTCCTTACGCTCAACAACAAGCCTATCCTGACCAACCGTACATGCCACAACCACCGACGACGGCCGCACCTCCACCGGTCGATGTGGCGTACATTGTTCTACCCAATGCAACAACCACGCAAGCACCGACCATGATGTGTTTCGGGGCGCTTTAACATCGCGGTGTGCCGTGCGTTTTTAAGTTAATCTAATGACCTAAGCAACTTATTTATATCGGGTGAATCACCCATCCCCATTCCTTTTTACAAAGCGAACGATTCGTGAATAAACTTGAACAAATTTTGAGCTGATTGCTGATTGCTTCGTGCTCCCTATTGAAAAAAATATGGAATCTTACCACTTTGCTCATCGATTTGCCGGTTGCGTTCGCAGCGGGAGCGGCGTACTGCTGCGGAGGCTGAATGTACTGAGGCTGCTGCTGCTGTTGCTGATGCGATTGCCGATGTTGTTGTTGTTGTTGCTGCTGCTGTTGCTGTTGATACAGTTGCTGTTGTTGTTGCTGCTGCTGGTAGAGGGCGGCCTGGGTTTGCTCCGCTACCGAGCCATAGTATCCATTAACCGGGTCGATGTCGTTCACAGAGCCAATTCGTCGGTTGTTGTTCGATGCCACTGCAAGTAGAAGGTAGCGGATGATTAGCACATTCGGGTGGGGGGGGGAAGAGATCAGACTCATTGCAATTGTCTGGTTCAATAAACGTTGGTTCCCATTTCGTCCAAGGTTTCAACAAGCAAAAGCAATTCGAAAGGTCAACTTAATAGTATAAAGCTGGTGAATTTACCTATCAGTAGAATTTTATATGTCACTGTCCGTTTTTATTGTTTCATAAATAAACGTACTACAACGTTTATTGCAACATTAGTGTCCAATGACAACCCAGTTTTAACGAAAAGAAAACATACATTCTTTCACACCAAATACCACCGAGCGATCCATCATTTACTTTGGTGGGAAAGAAGTTGCCAAGTGTGAGCAAAAACCCGTCATTGAGTGCCGATCACACACGTCATCTACCCAATGCGTGAGATCAGGGGTCAGCACACATTTCCTAAAAAGGGCCAGATGATTAAAGGCGATTTCTTCAAAGTAGTGCTGTTTTGAATGAAGTATCAACTTCCTAATAAGTAAAATTACATAAAAAGTGGTAAAAGATAAAATGTTTGACATTTTGTTGCAGTTATTGTTCGCGGAATTTTGATTTTTTTTTCAACATTTAACAGGAACACTTCGTTCAAAAATTTTAATCTCCATTTTTGGCAAGAAAACAAACCTGATGTCATGAAGAAATTTAATAAAAATTTAGATGAGGTTTTCGTATGAATCAATACAATTTTCTTACGGGCCGGACTTTGCCGACCCCTGTTCTAGACCATCCTGGTCAAACCGTCGGTTTGTTTGCTGGGGTCACAATGGTGTAACAAGTACAAACACGCTCCTGATGTGTGAACGGCACTTTTTGTTATTTACGAAATCATTCCGACCACCACCGGCATCCGGCACACATTTCCCGAGACCAAAAAATAGGTACCATCCATCAAGCCGCGAGTGTTATTTTTTCTCCGTGCGGTATAAAGTTGCCGAGTTGTGGAGCAACTGGGGAAGCAGCCAGCGTGAATATAAAAATCTCACGATGCCGTTGGGAACAAAATCCCCACAGCCAACCATCGACTGATACGGCGACGATAAGATAAGGATCGGTCGTTTGCTCGACAATGTCCGCCACTTTGAAGACGACCAACAGTATTGCAAAACAAATATACAAATTACACACCGGCAAACATCAACATTCCGGGTCCGGCGGCCGGGTGATCATGGCGAGAAAAAAGTAACCCAAAAGCGGCCGAACGTCGCATATAAACGATAAACCTGTAAACCAACGTCGTTTCCCGGGTGATGGAAGAGAAATACTGTGGCCCCAGGAAAAGGCAGCCGTATCAACACACCAAATGTGGCCGAATAAAACGGATCCACACACACACACCGCCAGACATACCTTCACGGATGCGAAATGACACATTCCATGTTGCAATCGTGCAGTGCATATAATTAAGATAAAACGGCTGAGCGGATGAAAGTAGCACTTTGCCAAAAAAAAAAAACCACCACAAAAACCGACGACCCGCCATGGGAAAAATGTGCAAAATGCAAACGACAATTATTTACAAATAAAAAAAAGCCAAACCGACTGGAATTTAAGAGAAAAACAAACCATCCATGGAAGTGAGAAACGTAAACCAAGAGATAGAGAGAACAACAACCATGATCCATAACTGAAAAAAAAACAATTCCCGTGTTCTTGCCCATAGATCGTGCAAAGTTGCGTGAGATGAATATATTTCGTTAAAATAACATTTGTTTTACTTTTTCTTGTTGAAATCCTTGACAATTCATCTCCGGTAATGTGGATGTTTCAAGGAGACAAACAAAATAAGCATTCGTTTACAATTTACAACAGCAACAGATGGCTTGTAATGCAAGACAAACGTAACGGTGGTAAAGCGCATCCCATCTCCATTGAACACACAAACATAAATAGAGTGCGATATAGACCAAAACACGAATACGACCTAGTTTAACCTGGCAACATCATCGGCGCTACTCTTCTAAATGTCAAGGGGGGTTTTGTTCTACTTGGCGATGCTTGGAGGTTCGTCTTATACTTACTGGTACCGGAGCTGTAGATCAGCGTGGCACTCTGGCGGTTCGGTTGCGGCACGTTCCGCGGCCCATCCGTGAGCGGATCGTAGTCAGCAATTTTCCCAATCCCGGCACCGGTTGCCGTGGCGGAACCTCCGCCGCCACCGCCACCGCCACCACCACCACCGTTCATGTTACCATTGTTGTATTGGTATAGGTGTTGCTGCTGCTGTTGCTGCTGAGCGTGCATTGCGGCGGCGGATCCGCCGTATTGGCTGTTGCTGCTGGAAGTGCTGTAGCGTTGTTGTGCTGATCCGTAAGGATCGACCATTCCAGCAGCTTGCTGCTGATGATGATGATGATTGTTTGCTTGTTGTGCGTGATGGAGATGTTGCTGATGGTGTTGTTGCTGCTGCTGCTGCTGCTGATGGTGGTGGTACTGTGAGCCGCCTGCAGCGCCAGCTGATCCGCCATTAGAGCGTTCCATCATGCCACCATTACCGTGAAGTTGTTGTTGCTGCTGATGATGATGATGCTGTTGTTGCTGCTGCTGCTGCTGCTGACTGTGATGATAGTGGTGGTTGTTGTTGCCCATGTGCGCAGCAGCGGCGGTGGTGCCGTTATTGTTCACCTGGTTGGCGTTCGGGTTCGGGCGGGCATAGTTATCGTAAGGGTCGTAGTACTTCTGCGTGGCTGCCCCTCCGCCTCCACCGCCGGACGGTGTGGCCGAATTTTGCAGCACCGAGTGGCGCACGTGTTCCACATTCCCACCGTTAGCGCTAGCACTGTGCTGGTGCTGGTAGGCCGCTGCCGCAGCAGCAGAGGAAGCCCCAGCCCCTGGGTAGCTTTGCTGCTGGTAGGACGCTCCAGAGGAGGCCTTGTTGTTGTTGTTGAGCTGCTGCTGCTGCTGCTGGTACTGCTGTTGCTGCTGCTGCAGTGATGCCTGGTAGTTGTTGGCCTGGTTGTGTTTGGTAATGTTGGCGGTCGAGATGATCTGAGCCTGCTGGGAGGTCGCGTTGTTCGTCGGCCCGATCGCCATTCCGCCGTTGTTGTTCACCTGCTGCACTGCTGCAGCCTGCGGTGCAACGACGGGCGGTGGCGGCGGGGGCTGATAGTGGGGTAACGATTCCGCAGCCAGCTGCTCCGAAAAGTACTCTGACTCTAGGTCGTTGTTATCTGTGTGCAGCGCGATTGCGGAGTTAAGCGGGATTGGATTAGGATCCGCACGGGGATTATTTTCCGGTGCGTTATCGGCATGTAAGCATTCGTGGGGCGCGTGCGTTCGGGTGTACATGGCGTGGCACATTGCGTTGTTCCGATCGCAAGGTGTAGTAGGTTCAGCAGCGCAAGATCATTCGTCAAAGGCGTGTGGGCGTGTGTGTGTGTGTTTTGCGTGAATCCAGCATGAGCATGATGTGAAATGATCGTTTGGATGATGTTCGCAGAACGCATATATAATCGAGCGGGGTGTTCAACACAACAACAACAACAACAACAACACAAACATGGTGTGAGGCGTATATGAAGACGAGCAGGGTGGTGGTGACACGAGCGAGCATGATGAAAGGAAAAGCAAAAGAAAAGCGCAATAAGTAAAATAAATAATTTGAGAAACAAAAAAAAAACAAAGGTTAGAGAGAGCATGTGGGAATCAGATGATTCATATACCGGCGTAAACATTAACAAACATACATCAACAATTCTACAGCGATTTGCGTGGAGAAGAGTAGATGAAAATACACACAATACCGTATTACTTGAAACGTTCCAGCACCAAAACACACTAGCTTTTTACAATAGAATCGACGAAAAATTAAAATGTTCGCTTAAAATTTGATGCTTTCTTATTGTGGGGTTGTCTCTAATTAAGGAAGACGAAAGTACTTACCAAGCCAAACGAAAACACAAAAAGGGACCATTAGATCCAAATGCAAATAACGAATATTTTCTAAATAAGAAAAGGTTCCCATAGGATGGTGGATCATTTTCCGGAGTTGATCGAGAGGTTCTGCCTAAGAAGATGAAAAAGATGCGTCGGCGCTTTCCCGAAATAATTTCAAAACAATAGCTTAAGGTCACATTCTTAAGCATGATTCTTTTCGCTTCTTGCCGAGGTAAAGACGTTTTATTATTTATGTTTTTCGACAGTAAATCATCTTCTCCACCGGCTGCGCTTCGCCCACTGTGGCTAAGTGAATTTTCTGGTGTGAAAATTCGACCTCTTGACGCTGAAGTGCGTGGGAAAATGGAATACGCGTAAGAAGCAAGGGATTCCCAAATGAATGATCTTTCTTTCCTTCCTTATGGCGACTGTCTTTTCCTCGTGCCACGTTGTACACTCTTTCCGGGGGCAAACAACAATTTATGGAATAAATTAAAGACAATTACCAAAAAAAAAGCCTACAGGTTGCACACGTCGCAGAAACCGGCAGCCGGTCATTGGCAGGCACTCCCACGCTACATTGAACGGGAAGCCCAAACACACACCACGTGTTTGGCAAGGTAGACTAAAACCAACCGGAATAAGATGTGACGAAACAATACATATTACCATCTTCAAATTCTGTCCTAATGATACGCCGCGTTCTTTTTTCTTCCGTTCTCTAATGCTACGCCTGACAAACGGCAGGTATGAACCAGGAACTATTGTACTTCGGAGGTCTTTTTTTTGGGTCTTTCCCACCCAAAGTCGCAAACAACCTTGGGGAAAAACAATCGCCACCAGCGTGCCGAACGTTGAGCCGGCTGAAAAACACTGCGGCCGGGGAAACAGCTAGTTGCAATTTGAAGAGTCAAATTTATGGCTACTCATAAAAATGCGTTTACTGTTCTGTCCCCTCCTGTGACTTCTTGCTTTCCGCTACACTCGAGGTATGCGCTTAACAAATGCCATCCACCCCGTTCGGGTGCTATGGCCAAATTGGCAAGATTCTGCTGGCCGATAGAGCCGAAAGCAAAGCCAAGAACAAGTTATTGAAAACTTTGCCAACAAACATAGCAACGTGCCTTCATTTCAAAATGTTTCGTTGCCAATGTTCCGGGTCACATTATTTGGCTTTATTTAACGTTCTTTTTACCCTGCGTTTACCGAAACTTTAACAAGCACAAAGTTGCCTTCTAATGCTAACATTTTAGGAGCGGGTGGGTGTGTGCAAAACTTTGCAGTGGTCATAAAGTACAATTAAACAGCCCCGGTACGAAACGTTCACAACTCACCTTGCGCCACACAGGTATAAAGGCAGCTTCTTTGACGCATGAACGAATAACCTTCCTGTCGCTTCAGTTCAGGCAAACAAGGAAGGCACGTTGAGTGCGGCACAAACTTTTTTCCGTTGCAAAAAAAAAAAGAACCAAAGCGGTTGAGCGAAGTTCAAACGCCAACAAACTCCAAGGGTCACCCAAAACACCGAAAAAGGTGATTGGGGTGCGGTTCCATTTCCGTGGCGTCGTTTCCGATGACTGCATTCGGCGAGAAACATCCCTCTGTTCCCCTAAGTGCAATGTGACAACATTGCTTGTGAATGCACTTTGCAGTTTCATCGTCTCCGCTTCATTTGTGTACCTCGCCGCTCCAGTGTTCAACGTACATGTTTTTCCGTGCACTCACACTCAAAGTAAACGAAAACTTGCAACCTGAAAGGGTGAGCAATCCGGAGGAAAAATTTGATGTTAAACCCCATACTGCGGGTGCCCAGTTGTCCTTTGCAGTTGTAAGTATTTTAGTGGAGCTGTTCCGGAGGTTTTCTTCTGGTAAAGAACAACTTTGTACGTCACCCTTTTCCAAATTCGACAATTGCCCACTTGACACTTGGGGAAGTCTAAATGGAAAGCGAATGCCTTAGAGCGTCGGTATTCCCAGTGGGAGAAATGAGAAAAAAGACAACATTAAAAGGAAAATCATCGAAGCGCATCGCGCCGACGGGGAAGGTTTGTCAAAGTCGGATGCCCTGCCATCTCGACGGTTTGGTTTCGAGACACACTCGAAGCCTGGAAGTCATCTCCACATAATACTTTCAACCGTTCCGACACGGTGGAAACCATGGGAAAATAAGCTGGATGCTAGCACGTTAGCGGCTGTACCGTTAGTGGCGTTGTGTCGTAACTTTTTCCGAACAATTAGGCTGGCTGCGTGCTAAGCTAACATAAACATCATACCAACGCTACCACAAATGATCGTTTTCGGATCAAGGTCGGAACGGGCGGCTAATGAGCGCATTTTCTTGCTTTATTAAATTAAAGCCGAATAACATTAAATTATCAAGTTTGGATGTTCAATCACACGCTGTAAATTCAAATGCCATGGCACAATAAAACCCATCTTCACAAATCATTCAGCGACCCGACGGAGCATAACAGTTTAATTCGACGCAAACAGAGAGAAAAAACCAGCTACGATAGTTTAGAAACATCCGCTGCCGGCATGTACGTTTCCATGTGTTTCAAAAAAAACGTTTTATTCAACATTTTGCTCGCCGATGTTTCAACTTCCCTTCACTACACAAAAAAACAAACTCCAAACCGTATCGCCGCAATGATATGTCCAATTTGTTCACAAAGCTATGTTTAGTAATCAGGCGGCGTTTGCGTTATTGTGACACCAAACAAAAATGACAGCAATACAACGTCTTTTTCTTCACTCGATAAACACAAGTCCATGTGAGAGAAAAAAAAAAATAAACACCAAAACGGATTGTGTTAGAAATCTTGAACAGCTGACCGTTTCTTGCCCATGGTCCAGCTTCATCAACCGTTGGTTTCGTGGTACAGCGCATGTTTACATCACTTCCGGTCGCAGGTTAAATTGTGTTACCATCGCATACATTAAACGGTTTATTTATGTCTCAGTTTCGTTGAAACATCCGCATTGGTGAGGCGTCTTGAAAGGCAAACACGTGCATACGGAATTAGTTCAGCTGATCCCGGAATTGTATTAAGGTCCGGATGTAATCTGAACACACATGTTTAAGGAAACGCATCTGGTCGCGGGGTGAAATTTTACTTTCATAGATTATCTAATAGCAAAACTGAAATTTTATGCTATTTCACGAAGTTTGACTTAGTTGACTGTTTAGAAAATTTGTTTTAATAGAACCTGGTCTACACCTCGGGCAATTGCTTATTTTTGACCACTTCAACAAATATGATTTCCTGTTGCTTTATTCTACCATTTTCCATTTACCTTATCGTATCTTAAAAACCTCCACCGAAACCAAAACGTAGCAAATCGTACAGAAAAAGAGACAACCCCAAACGAAAGCATCCATTTCATTAGCTAAAAAAATGTAATAAACGCGAAACATAATAAAATAGAAATCCTCCAGATACCCTTCAACAAAAGTCAAGATATCTAGACCATGTTCCTGCCGTTCAGGTGCCCGGCCGTTACTCACCTTTGCTGTCGATTATTTCCGTACACTCCCGCTGCCGCTCCATGGCCGCCTTCTTCTGCAGATCGCCATGGTACGCGACGTTAGAGATGTTTTTCGTGTTCTGCTTAATTCGCAACGTTTCCGGATCATCGGCGACCTTTTTTTCCGGTGGCAGAAGAGTGAAGATTTTCCCGTTGTTTTTGTTTTTGCGTCAACAGTGGCGGTGTCATCCCGAGGTTTGGTGCAACGAACGGAGAGTGAAAGGAAGAAACAAGAAAGAAAAATCAGTACACACGTGCCTAAAATGGTGGTGCGGGTGTCAAAATATTGGGCGAAAGAAAGGAAAAGTTGATCGCGAGCTCCGTGAGAAAGATCTGGAGAGTTTGGCACGAACTCCGTCCGGTTCGGTGGTCAAAAGCAGGCATGGGGAGGGGGGGGGGGGGGGGGGGGGGGTGGTAATGCGTGTGTGCTACATTGAATTAATTGAAGTGAGCAATCCCCGGTAAGCAGACAATCATGTCCTACATATCCGATCCGAGTGGGCCCCCGCGGGAGGAAAAGCGGGGGGGGGGAAGTGATAGGCCAACACCACGGTATTGATGTTGTTGATGAGGAGGATTTCTTTTCCTTGATTTTCTTCTTGATCACTTCCGTTGCCACAGGCATTCCCCCTCCCCCCGATGCACCCATCAACTATTTCGATACAACGGACGTTCGTGCCTCTTTTGGCAAGTTGAATCGAGAGTGAGTGCCCTGCCGAAAGTAATGGCTTGCAATTAAGGTGAAAAAACATGGCCATTATAGCACCCCGGACTGGAGGAGACTGGCCACCACTTCCCACAACAAGCGCAACAAAGCAACAAGTACGAGAAAGCTGCAGGTAAGAGATCGGATGTCTCAACGAAGGGGAAAGAACCGAGGGAGAAGTAAAAGTTGCATTTGCATGGCTTGGATTTTAAATTTCAAATCAATGGTAACGAGTACAAGGCAACGAATTGGCAGTGAAAGTAATTATACGCACAATATGCATTGATACTGTTCTGGAAAAGATGCTGCCGATGGAGAAAATACCAGATTTTTGGTTTTTCTTTTGTACATCGTCTATGAATCAAATACTTTGACGGGCGAATTTTTTAGTACAAATTTACAATGACGGTTATCGAAACTCAGGACATATTACTAAACAACGTACAGGAAAATAGAAAGTTAAATAAGAAAAGAAAATTGGGTCGCAAATAGAAACGGCCGATAAAAAATGAACAAAAGACTTGAGCTATCCATAAGCGACGAACCTCATCAAATACTGCGATCAATAATTAATTCTCACTGCTGTTAACACGAACGTTCTAATATCTTTGCAAAATAACGCTTGAGTATCGTTTGCAACGGTCGTTTGAATCTTACCTGCGTCACTTTTCCTTTCAGCTTCTCGAAGTCAGCGTGATATTTGACGTTCGATTGGATTTTGGTATTTTCGGCGATGCGCTTGAATTCCGGCGTTTCCGCGATCGTTGTAGCTTTGGCTTTAGGAATATGTCTGTAAAGGAGGAAGAAAATGGGAGAAAATGTAGGCTCACCGTTTGCTTATGCTGTATCAAATTGAGAGTTCAAAATGTCAAAATGTAATTAGAGTATAGCTTGTGCTTAATTTAAAGTGTTTTATACTTTTATGAATTAATCAAGCACGCAGACTCTGTTCACAATCCGCTCAATTGCCGAACGTGCATGGAATAACGATTATCAGGACGCACCTTAACCATTCACAAGCAAATCGCGTGCCACTGCAAGACATCCAAAGCCAAGCAAACTCGCACACCCGGCGAGGGGTAGAACCGACGACCAGAATCGGGTGCGTACAGACAACAAACAGATTGCACCGGCACGCAATCGGCCACGCATGTGTGCAAGCCTTCGCCTGCCTTTGATGCTTATAAGGCGGCGCGCAACATGCTGCCGGTGCCATATAAGTGCGTTTTTGGGGTGTACACACCGTTACACTCAGTGGGGCATGCAATCTCGATTAAGCAGCCTGTGCTTATTACATGGCTTAACTGGATGCATCTGTCGGGCAGAGGAATAACTTCTTCGAATCTTCGTCAGACGCGTTACCATATTTGGTCTTGGCTTCCTCCAGGGATCCAGAATCCAACGAGCTCCATGTTGGCCTTGGACGGAAGTTGAAGGGCACGCTTCAAGATTATTTTCCAAGTGTTGCCTAGTCTGAATTTAAGACGATTTCGAATTTCTAATTTATTGTAAATTATTTATTGCGATTGGGATGCTTGTGTCATGAAATAAAACCGCTATATATTTGTTTTTTCAACTCTTATAACAATTATATATATATATTTTTTTTTATGTGGCACGACATCCCCTAGTGGGACAAGGCCTCTCTCCGAAGAGAGTTTGTGTGACCGAAAGACGGTATATTATAGATCGGTTGTCAGCCGTTCCTAATACCGGAGGGTGCCAGACTCGAGATTCGATCCCACACCTGTGGTGTGGTGTTTCCTCGCGCTAATATAACAATTATAACAAATGCAAAATTTAACACCTAGTTCTGCATTAATATTTTTAACAGAAATTAGTAAAATATACATCATATATTCAAATAAATACTTTACATAGATGGCATACAAAAACCATATTATATTTTTTCTGGATGCAGAAAAGCATATTCTAATGTATTCCATGGCCATAAAACTGCAGTGTTCGCCCACATCCACAGTTGAGGACGGTGCACCAACGGCCACGGTTGATTGTTCGTTCGCCACTGAATGGAGCTCCATTCATCACGGGCATTCATCAAACTCATCCCGGCAATTGGTTGGGGGAGGGGTGGCGAGCGGGGTGGGGATTTGTGGGTGGCTGGATTAAATGTAGAGCAGTAGCAGCAGCAGCATATCTTTCACTTCCGCTCCAAATCGCTCGGACGCCTCCGCCCTAAAAAGTGTGCTGCTGCTGCTGCTGCAACAAAGTAAGTGCTTCGCGGAAACAGAGAAAATTTTCAGTCAACTGAATAAGCAAACTACCACCGACTGCCTAAAACGAATCCCGACGAGCGTCGCATTACAATTAAGAGATATGAGCGGATTTCCGGCGCTTGGAAAACGCCGGCCAGAATGGATGCGCGTCTGGATGTGTTATTCCTACGAGAAGGTGTGGGGAAGTAACACCTATTCCATGCATTCTGGTTTGAAGACATTCATTCAAGAATCAAACGTCGACGAGCAAGTGGGAGTGAAAACTGAAAAAGGAAAAATTAGCATAGCGTGCTTATGTGCGTTTCCGTGCGACTGAATTGTTTCCCATTTTTCACTCCTCGTCTGTTCGCAAACCCGAACCGGTGCGCGGATAGATAGATTCCGTTACAAGATTCTCGCTTTAATGTTTCTTTATTTTCCACTCATCCCGCACACGAACTTTTATCACAACAGAACAATCGGAAAATATGCAGACATTACAGAACGATCGCCCTTCAGTCCGGGGACACGGAGCTAACACGGCGGACGAATGCACTTTCATGTGCGGCATCATCATGCGATGTTTGCAGCTCGACGTTAAACGTTCCCAGTCGTCCCTTTTCCACCACACAAAACGCATCTATTTTTCATATTTTATCCGTCCCGCTTTTTCCCTCCGACCCGTCCACCCAATGTTCCATCCAGACGTGTGGGCCTGGGCTGGCCTGGGCGTTCGAAAATGTGTTCATTCATTCGCAAAACACACGCACTCGGGCACATATATATATAGCTACGGCCGGTTAGAACTTGCCGGGGATTTACTGATGCATGGAGCAGAGCCTACCGCATGCCATCCAGACACGCTTTGGAAGCGGTATCCAGACAGACAGACGACTCCGGCTCCGGAATGGAAAACCGTTCCAGACGCTCGCCAGAATCGTTAGCGAACGGAAACGGAGGGGTGCGATGATGGGGGAGGGGTCCGCACAGTTGTGGAGGCAAGAATCGCAAACACTGGAATAAAGTATTTGCATCAATTTATTGAATTAGTTTAATTAACTTATTATCCACGGTTAACTTATTATCCAAGTCCTGTCAAGAAACCTTTGTCGAGAGATGTCATTAAATTATCGACTTTTTTCGCAATAGATTACTCCCCGCTGTGACTCGATTAATCGCGCATCACTGTAGATAATGACAAATGTTCGTGGACGGCGAGGCAACCTAGGCGACCCGATCCAAATGAGAGCGCCGGAACGGAACACCCGATATGAACCGAGCATTTTCTTACTTTATTTTTTTGGTTTCATTCGACGAATTGAAATAAATTGAATAATGATGCAGCGGGCAGGTTTTTGTTTCACTTTCCTAATGGCACCACGGAGAGCACGCACCACTCATCGGGCTCATGATAAAACCCCATCGTGGACAAGACAACCTCCTAGTGCCAGAAGTGCATCGATTCGCTCGACGGGGGAAAGTGCGAGAAGACCATAAATTAAGCCAACGCAAAGATTCTGGCATGGGCATTATGAACGCATGTGAGTAAGTGAGCGGGGAACCCAACGTCTCGGTGTGGGCGTTGGAAAAAAGGAAATGCCATGGAGTGCGATAAATAATAAATGAAAGTAATGACAGGGCTTCCCCCAAAGGGTTGGCGAGATGGAAGTGAGCTGGAAGTGAAATAAAAGTAATACAAAAAAAACATAACGAAGGGAATAGCATGAAAATGATGAGGTTAAAACGGATGAACCATTTCAACACTGCGGGCCAGGTTTTGCCAGCGAAACATTTAGCGCAAATCAATTTTACGACCCCTTCATCACCATCACCATCATCATCATCATCATCTAGCTGAGCTCAATGTTCACTCATTCGCTTTGCAAACTACCTTGGGCTAACTGAGGCACGGTAGCCCGGTTTTCCGTCCGGGATAGTTTTAGGCCTACATTTTTGGAGCCCGCTTCGGACGATCGTGACGTGGTGGTTGATAACGGGATGCGAATGATGTTGAACCGTTCGTAAACCGCAAGATGCCCATCGACCGAAGGGTCCCGCCGAATGGAATGCACACGCGATGGTGGCGTAGGGCGTACTATGGTGGTAATGGTGGAAAATTAGGTGACCAACAGTTACAATCGGTCACTTCGCTTTCGAACGATCCCCCTCTCTTCCAGCAGTTTTGCCCTAGAAATTTAAAAGAAAAAGAGAACCAATTTTCTTTGTTTTCGAAAATGCCTAAAAACCGCAATGCATCAGTGGGTTTTTAGATCATCTCGAAGGGTTTTCCTTTACAAAATACATTTTACTAGAGTTTGGATACAAAACAAACCCTCCAATTTTGAAACTTTCTACATAAACAGAACCTTTTGCATTCTCTTTGTAGATAAAAATCAAGAAATAAACAACAAACTGGTGGGAAAAAATAGAGTCCACAATAGATTTTCTCATTCAGTCTCGGTTCCAACCGTTACACTTTCCTCCAGTTTTGGACCGGGGTCTTTCTTTCCCAGTGCACCACCGCAGAGTTGCCAGTAACAGTGACCCAGTAAACTATGACCTTTTGTCAATTATCAACATGCAATGGGTGTTTTCCGGCGTCGGCGGTTACCCCCACGACACAACGTTTGTCATCTTTTGCCGATCGAAGACCAACCATAGAGACACGAAAACGAAAAAGCTAAATAGAGTAAAAGCAAAGGTTTCACACAACCACGGAACTGAAGAGGAGGTGTGTTTGTCAAGGAACAATGTAGTTGAGAAAACCCCGTGTTGTAAAATTGTAAAAATAACAGAGCGTACGGAAGGCCAGTTATCAGCAGAAACCATCGGTGTTGGAAAACCCCTTGCCAATGCGCCAGTGTACGAGTCTTGCATACGATAGTATGGGAAGGTTGCGAAATCGATAGAACCGTCCTCTGGCCGTAGGATAAAAGTGAAACATGGCATCGAAAATCAACACTTGCATGCACGTGCCGTTCGGGAAAGTAGGACCTAAGGTAGGAACCCGGGCTAGAATAGGCACTAGTGTGACGATCGATAAACGGTACACGGCCATATAAGTGCATTACTTTGCAACGGAACTCCACTCCCTGCCCCACACCCCCCACACTCACAAACCGACCACAGGTGCGGATTGCAAATTGAACGAGCAAAACCGCACATCACGAGAATTCGTCGCTCAACGACGGACGGACGAAGGATGCCGGGACTGGGAAAGTGTGTCAAATGGGCAGCTAATCTAATGAAGAATAAAGCTTTGTGTGAGGCTAATCTAACCCAGGCTCGGGGGTATGGCCTCAAACGACCGTAGCCGCAGGCTGTAGTAGATGGTGTCTGCAGCGATAAATAATCGTGCCGCTCGATGTGTGTTGACCATTTTTGGGCAACATTTGCTTGTTTGTCCTTCGACTGGCCCAACAACAACCACTGGAGGTTTGGGTGATTTATCGCGCGTGACTGGTGTGTGCGTCTAACGGGGGATTAGGCAAAACAAATTGTCCAGCGGCAGCGAGATTGGAAATCGCTCAATTTGTACCGATAAATCATGCTCTCTATGAGGTTCTGGCACGTTTAAGTAAACCGTTTTATGTGTAGTTTATAGTGAGGACTTTTCCGTTACCTGCAATATTCATGCCCATGAAGTTATAGATCTGCAGTAATCGATGAAGCTAACCTCATTACGACAAAAGAGTTACGCAAACTGCGCCATCCAGTGCTTCTAAAGAAAAGTGACCTATATTTGGCTGTCAGAAGGTTTTCATGTCGCAGGAAACTTCAATTTCCTTGACGTTATATGTGATTTCTGAATAAAAGGTGTTTACAGTAAGAGCATCTCCAGGGCATTCGACCAAGTTCAGATGGATAGGATTCTGGTTCTGAATCGGTTCGAAATTAAAAAATTATCAATAAGTACTTGTTCGTAACAGAAGTAGTAAAAATAACCATAGATTGCTACATTAAAACCGAATGATGCACAATTCCAACGAAAACAAGAAAACCTAAATAACCGACCGTAATTAACATTCTTTTCTAACACCTCTTCCGCTCCACCAAACTTGTCGAATTTCTAACGCTCTCTTCTTCTAAGGCTTATGTTGGTAACGGCTCGCTGTTTTGGGTGGAAATATGGGAAAAGAAACCGTTGGAATGAGTAGCATTCCTTTCTGAGAGCTGTGTGTTTTAGTGAGGATGAGTGTTTTCGTGCCCTACAGACCGGTGAGCGCACTTCCATCGGTACACGATGGAAAACAAATGAAAAAAAACCCACCGGGAAACGGAGGAAAACTCTTTCCAATGTGCACACAAAACCACCACCACGAGATCGGGTTGCCGATAAAACAAATGATCGTGATCTAGCGGATACTTACTTCTCCCCCAGGAGGGTGTCTACACCAACAAGTACCGGGAGTTACTGCCTCACTTGGCCTCGCGCAGTTGCTCATCAGATCTCGTGGGGCTTTTATTTTTATCCATCTCAATCGGCAGTGGGTGTGGAAGAAGTAAGCAGCAGAGAATGTTTTCGTTCACGCTTTTCTTCCGACATTTCAACCACACAATCAGCTCCCAAACGAACCCTTTTATGGCATTCCGGTACGTTTCGGGGTGTTGTTAAGTCAGTCCGGTCCTGGCTTAGATCGGCCGCAAACACTGCCGTAACCTTAATAGCGATGGGTTCGAGAGGTAAGGAGAAATAAAAGTTTTCTCTGGTACTCGGTGGCGCACCGGCGCAAAGACACTCCACTTTTATGGTTGTTTATGCGTACTGCCATTAACACCAGCAGCAGCCGTCTAAAAACAACAAATTGGAACTACAACATACTTGCTGTGTACCTTATGGTGGGCTTCTCCGCATTGTGAACAAGATGTGTGAAACGTTTAAGTACCTTAGCTTATTCCGACATTCAGGTACATCAGGCGCGTCAGGTTTAAGTTTTAAGAGGACTCCTTCCGCTGTACAGTAGTCTCCCAGATAAAGCTACTCCCTTGCAACAGATGGAAACTTCTGCATAAATGGTTTTTCCGAGTCGCGTCCCGGGCCGGAAGAAGCAATTCTATATTTCACGCCTCGGTCAAAGTGCCACAATAGGTGCCTTTCATGCCCAGGTCTAATGAAGCGTTCATGGTGCGTACATCTGGTGGACTGACTTCCTGGTATTATACACCAACGCACCGTAGATTAGTCTAGCCATGGCCATGGGTCTTAGCTTCTCGTACACTCACCCGTCTAGAGCTATGTTCCTTACTGACTTTACTCCTGCTTCGGATGAACGTGACGAACACGAGGTTGAAGGGCTGATCCCACTCATCTTGACTCTCTTGCACTCAAACAAGGTGCCCGTCAGCACATAAATCTTCATGAATTTGTAAGAATTGCTGCTCCTCGGGCTGCTGCAGACCCAACAAACTGCGGACATTGAAAATTGTCGAAACACGCAAGGCAAGTGAGTGGTGTCGAGCGGATTCAGTTGGCAATTAGTTTTGTAGTCTTCCTACGACAGCGAACCCATCATCGCGGGCAGCTAAATTTGGATGTAATTAGATTCAATTAAAATTATTCTCCGCGATACGCCGTCCAGCACAGGCAGCAGTTTTCAGCTGGGGGGAGATCATTCCGATGGCCGATGGAGGTTATGCGATGCGACGACACGCGACACGGCCATCATCATCCGGGCGAACAGGCACTAAAACATGGCCCTGGTCTCTCTGTAAGACTCGTGCGCCGCACTGCCTGTCCCCGACGACGAGACGAGATCCAGTTTGACAAGTTCCAAAGACGCCCGCGGCGGGCGTGAAAAGTTCAATGGACCTGTGGCGTATGGGCGAGAAGCATTAGTCCGTAAAAATGCCATCAATTTAGGAAATTAAACGCATGTCACCACGATACTGCATACTAGTCGGCGAACTAAGAGGCCTCACGGACAGGAATCAAAAACCGGCATGTTGTAAGGTCAAGGGACCATCAACAATTGCAGGTCAACGCTGTTCGTCATTCGTGGTCATACCGATTGCCCATCTTTTCCCGACGCAATGCAGATGTTCTCCATACGATGGACATGGCCATCATTGAAAACCTACCATCAACCCATTACAACACCATGGATAAGATAACATGCCGGAACAACTATAACATTGCTGCACGCCGTGTGTGACAGTGGAAAGGAAAAGCCAGCATCCGCCGACCGAATCTAGCTTCCGAATAAGACCTTTGGCACGAGTCCAAATTGGGAGGGTCAAGTTGGCTGGTTCTTCTGCATTGTGCGAGTTAAGAACAAAAACACGAACGAACACGATGTAATGAAGGTATGTTAACGCAACGCTCTAGCTACCAGCATGGAAAGCCGAATGTAAGAAGAATGAAAATCAACATTGTATTGCAGTGATACAATGTCTGCAGCAGATTTAATCGCATGTATTTTGGCAAACCGTCTTAAACTTCAATTTTGCAGAACAAGTTTTATGGAAACTGTTTCTTGGCGGTTGCTTCCAACACAAAATAGCTCCTATTCCGTTCTCTGCTAATTTATCGAGTTACCGAATTTTGTCAATTTCCACCAGGACAGATTGTGAGAGTTAGGATCGATTTTCCGTCGCTTACCAATTACCCTGGAGGGAAATCGAAATTCTCCGAAAACCCGCAACGTTCATTACCGCCGCGCTTCAGACAGTCCGCAGAGTGCGAAGAGTCGGGTTTGCACATTCCCGTGGGGTCATTCGGTTTCGTTTCGCGACGCTGGAATCCCCGCCGCTACAGCATGATGCAGCCATGATTATTAAATCATCATGTACCTTCAGGAAGAGTGCATTGGATTTGCCCTGAGTTCCACAGTTCTGTCTCTGTATCTGTCTCTCTTTTGCTTGCGATTTAAAACATCCGATTTGTGGAGGTATTCGCGAGTGCTCAAACTAGTCAAGCCAAAGAAGCGTGGAGTACGGCACAGGCCAATGCATTGCCAGTCATTGCCATGGCAAAAGGCAACAGTGGCGTTGCATTGCTACCGGTGCAGGAAAGTGCATCGAACTTTGTGCCCTTGCGACGGAACTTCGTTCCCTTAGCACTTACCGGATATGCACGCGAGCGTCAAGAGGTCTGACGACGGTGGTCCTATCTGAGAGGGAGGTGGGTGGCGGGTGCATCTATCTTTCGCCAAAAAATCGTGCCCAAACATGGATTATGCTACTAAGCAGGAGAAGGCATAAACGAAACGGAATATTCTCCTTCTTTTTTTTTTGTTGAACGCCCCCTTTCGGTCGACGGAAAGCCGGCCAAATACGTTTTTACTCCCATTAGTGCTTGGAGCACTCCAGAAAATAGCAGACTGGCAGCGCGATAAATCGAGTGGGTTAAAAAGAAAGAGAGCTAGGACTGGACGGAGTGTGGCGGCTTTATTTATGGAAGTGAAACAGATTTCTGTTTATACTTAGCGGCCGGCTCGAAACTCCTGTCCTCACCTTTCCCTCCTCTCGACCAACCGAACGCAGCATGATGGAGATGAAAAACAGAAAACCCGCAACCAAAAACGGTGAGGGGGATTCGGGGCAAAACAAACACTCACTTTGCGGAAAAATTGCTCGTGCAGGCTGTGTTTTTCACAAATCTCACTAACTTTATCTCATTCTTGCCAATGGCGGCGCTTTTGTAAGAGTAAACAAATCTCACGCTGCCGGTGTGTGTACGCTGTTTGTAGCGAAATGCGTATGCTATCAAAAAATGATTGAGTAATCGAACAAATAAGGAAGTGAACAAACCAATCTATTTCAAGCCTAATGACGCACGCATGATCTCATCCCTGTAGTAGTCAACCAACTTTTAACAATAGTGTGAGGAAAACTATAAACAAGTCCCTACTTGCCTGCTTTTGTTAATTTTGTCTCAAATATTGACTCAGATTGACTCATCAAGCGTTCTTTCCACCCCCGTGGGTGCATAAATTAAAAACTTGAACACTTGCAACAGCTGACCCAATGCTTTATTCACAAGCCTGTGTGTTGGAGACAAGAGGCCTAGCCGTGCTGTTGTCCATCAGCTGTCACTCGACTGGGCAGTGTCGTCTTTGGCTCTATTGCTTACATTGTGCCTCCGCTTATCAGCTGTGAGTGAATCACTACGCGGTTACGTGGATGGAGCAAAAACACACCAGAAATCACGCGCCCCCCAACAATCTGGCTAATTGGCGAAACAATCGCCATTTTGTCACCTTCAAACAACACACCACCCCCGTTGCTGCTGCTTCTAAGCAATTCCGTGGAAATGGCCAGTTTTGAAAAATAAACCACTTACCACACCGATTGCTTCACACGCCGCAAATGGATCGTAAATGGATCCCTTGCGGTTGAGCCCAAGATGCACCCCATCATTCGATACGAGCAACCCCCCCGATGGATGTTTATTTGTTTGTTCGCCTCGGACCGCCGGGTTTGTCTGTGGCGCACGCGGGGTGGTGTTCCTTCGCGTTCGTGCCTTCGAAATGTCATAACCGAGTGCACATGAATATACGTACCAAACAAACACACCGCACACATCGCGCCGCGCGTTATGGAATCAATCAGCTAGGTCAGTTAAAAGTTCAGCCCGCTGATAAAAATAATGGGCGAGAAAAGCGGAGCGAAACCAGATAACACAAATAAACCATTTACCCCACAAATGTCTGATTGCTGAAACGTGTGCTGGACCGCGTCCGAGAAAACGGGCTCCGAACTCCTGATTAGAGTGGAGTGTGTGCCAGGCGGCATCGGACGTTGCAGAGGAATATTTTTGTAAACTGTCGTTGCCGCTGCGACAGTTGTTGACGAATTGAGCAGGATCTGACCATCAAGGGGAGACTCCATCAGACGCCGTGGGGAGTCGTCTCGCGTTCAATCTTCACCCGTGGAACACGTGTGTGGTCGAGCTATCAGCGATATCAGAGGATTGTAGATGTCTACAGACTAGTGTGTTTTGGACAAGTGGCCATCTTTGGAAATCAGAAACAAAAGTTAAACTTGACACGTATAGCAATTTCTCTAGCGGCATTTCAATCGCGTTTTGAAATTCAAAATTCAGATGTTGAACAAATTTATAAGAAATAACTAATTGTTGGAAACTGTTCCAACTCTGTGCAAATGGCAAAGAACACAAGAAATTTCATTAGGAACCGCTGTTGTGCGGAACCAAAAAATTAGTCTTTACTTCACCACTGATGCTTGCACAATCGCTCATGGCGCCCAAACGACCGACGAAGCCGATGCCAAGGGTCATCGATCCTCTCGATCAGCCGATCCGTCAGCTGATCGATGAAGTTCCCTTTTTCGCTTGTCACTTTCACCGGGAACTGTGTTTTGGCGGAATTGACAGCTGGCGTTAGAAGCAAAAGTGATTCTAACACTAATAATTGGATGATAAAGAAAATGATTAAAAAATATTCATTGACATAAATGTAATTGAAGCAGTAATGTAAAACAAAAAAACTGTGAAGAAAGCTGTTGAATATAAATCAGAACAAGACGATAAAAAAGGAAGAGTCTACTGCTAGCATGTTTAGATCAAAAAGACTCTTCTGTTGTTAATACAAAAATGAAATACAAGAAGCGAGTAGTACAGACCATTCAAATAATTGCACTCACACAGATACACTTCCTTTGGGTTGGGGCTCAATAATAAGGAAAGTTAGAGAGAAAATGGTGCAAAAAAGCGTCATCACCTATTTTGTACCAGCAGCAGCACACGTTTGTCGCTGAGATTCGTTCAATCATTTTAAACGACCCCCCTAAGTCTTTGGCCAAGATGGAGAGTAATTGAACACCCCAAGGAGGACTTTCTCTTTAATGATCGCACGATGGCAGTCCGAGGAGGAGTCTTGGGGGCATGTCGAGACCGGGGCCAGTTACACTTCCGCCGATCGAATGACGTTGGAGGATCACGTCTTCGGTGCCAACATGATTCCACCGAAATCATCAGTTCCCCCCACCGGTTGAGAACGTTGCATAAGCAATCACGAACGCACATCAATCCCCTATTCGCCGGAGGTTTCTTTCCGCCACCTGGGAAAATATTGCCCCAACATCTCCGCCACCCATTCGTAGAACAACATTTATCTTCACTCGCCTTCACCTTTTCCACCGAGTGAATGATACCGTTTCGGTACACAATGCGGGCCCCAGTGTCTGCCCCATCGTCAAACAGGACGCAGACGGTTCGCTTTCCGTGACGGGCGTGTGTGCAGCAATACAACGGTCGACCTGCCTTAACTAGGGAGCGGTTGCTGGCGTCTTCTGGCGTGCACAAACATTACAGCGACGCGTCCTTTCGCGTACGTACAGCTGCTGCTCCGGATTGTGTTTGCGCCCGTTGCGGTGGAAAGCGCCAGGAAATTCCAACCCCCCCGGGGCCATCGGAGCGAGAGTGTGTGCTAAAGTTCAACCGATTTTCTATTGCCTTTCTTCCCGTGGCGGGCGACCTTTTCGGGAAAGCGGCAAAACGGTAAATACGTGCACGTGCCGCGCGGCGCAATCTCGCTTCACTTTCGGTAAAATAGAAAATTGTTTTCACCGATCAATCGGAACCAAAAACCCCGAGCATGGGAGGGACGGTCGGTGGTGTCGGGAAAAGGAGCGAAAGAAGGTGAAAATTGATACCTTCTCCTCGGGAGACGGCACGATTTGCTCTGGGTGCAAGCCGGTGGGGTGGCAAGTTTAGTGCTGGCTTTTAACATTTGGAGTTGGTGGTCGAGTTCACTGGCGGAATGTCCGGCTTCTTTTGAATGTTGTTTTGTTTTCTCCTTTGGTACATTTGGTCTTCGACATGGTATTATCTAGTCGGTGATAATCTAATACTAAATAAATATCTATACATAATATTACATACTTTTATATCACTTCAATGCAATCCAATGAATCATAAGACGTATAAAAATAGTTCTCGAGTGGTGCAAACATTGTTTGCCAAGAAATAAACCGAACAAATAAAGACTACCATCGACCTACACGTGACGATAACGGGGGGGATCCATTTCCTGGGAGCACTAAAGGAGATTAAAAATGCTCCACTACTGTTGACAAGTCTTACCATCGACGACGAACGACTTAGGTGACATTTGGAAGTCGTGAGGGTCTTTGGAATGGGTAGCGAGAGATAATCTGAAAAATGAGCCATTTGACATTTGGTTTCCGTGGTGCGTAGAGAGGAACATTTAACCTTTCGATATTTGGACAGCTGGATCAATTGCGGTTATAATTGGATCACGTTGTGTCTGTCTTAATTTGTAATTGATGAATTGAGCATAAAGTAAGTGTGCCCCAAATCATCACCAGCGTGAAATGAGGCTCTGATTGTGTAAATATCACCAACGCATTATCCGTGAAGCCATGAACACACACAATATGCAGAGATAATCACAGACAATTAAAGTCAACCATTATGTAAAGCAAATAAAACGAAACGAGTGAACGCCTTAAATTAAACGCTGGTTGTAATTACGAGACGGGGAAAATTATCATCTGCTTAAGGTGATAAATTTTACCGACACATCGAGGTATTACTTTGGTCAAGAATGATACGGCGGCGAAAGGGGAAAATTACAATGTGGTAAGAATCTGCGGAGCTCCACCCGGTTCGGCTTCCATTTAAACTCGCCACAAGTAAACCGATCAACTTGGTCGCGCCGATCGTGACCTGAAACACCTCCGCGTAGAAGGCTCGGTTCATGTTGATGTTGGGCACCCGCCATTACTCCTGCGAGTTCCAGCTTTTGGACAACTTATCCACGAATTCGACAATTAGGGCACAGCTGGCGAAACACACGGGAACACTACTTCCGTGTATATTTGCTATCGAAGCAAACAGAAACACCACGTTGCGATGAGGAGCTATAATTTATCGCACACCCCCCTCTGGTGTACTGAGCGGTGACCTTTGCTGTTTTCCGACGCCAGCGTGTATCTGTACCATTAAGGACCGTTTATCAAACGGCCAGAGCCGTGGCCAAAGATTTAAACTCGCTAGGCGTCGACCTAAGTACTTGAGGCATCGATCGGTTTCCTAGGTTATTATGGCCGAGTGGCGGTAGCCGTTTACGATCTCATTAATATCCGCCCGGTAGACTAGAGGAAGTCGTCATGTTTGAGGGTCAGGTTCTGTCCGCAACTCCCGTGGGGCCAAGGTGAAAGACTTACTGAAAAGTGCTACTCTTTTTGCAGCTGTAAGTTTGTAAAATAATAACCATAAGCAAGATAGTAGACTTTATACAAAACATGTCCAAACAAACACCTACCTATGTTATCAAAATGAACTTATTTTAATGCTCGCTTAAATAAAACGCAAAAATAATAAAGAAGCCCCTGACCTACATATATGCGAACTAGCGGTATTTGCACCCGCAATTTTAACGGTGTATGTGAGGTGTGGAGTCAGATGGCATAACATTGCCACCGAATCAGTTTGGCCGACGAGGACAACCATGACATATTTGGGAGGTTTGCTACGCTGGCGTAAAGTCACAATGTCAAATTTGTCATAAAAAAAGTCAAGGGCTGCCAAAACTTTCACCAGAATGCGGTTTCTCAGGGACAAAAACAACTAAACAAAAACTAGTCCTTTTAACTAACACCAAGAGTACCAAGCATTCTTATGTATCTCTTCTGCATTCGCTCCCACGTTTTCCATTTCGTATGCAAATAAAGTCTTCGCATCCCTGGAACCCCCCTTCGACTTCATTTGGCTCGATGTTTTGACGTTCCACCGTCATCGGTTGCTATTCCAAGAAGGAGAGCAGAATGATCCCATCTCGCCCTTCGCGCATAAATCAGCCCATCGGCAACAGGATCACCACACAAGCGTTTTGCATTTCAAGTTGCATATTCCCTTCGCTGAACATCAACACGACCCTCATCATCGCCGTCATTGGGTTTATCCAAAGCGTCAACAAGGGTCGGGTCCAAGTTCTGCTTGAAAACAAAATAAAACGAATCATAAACGAACTGGTGTGCGATGAAGGCACGATCGGGCGACGTTATGGTTCGTTCCTAGTGGAAGTTTAACCAACCATTTTTACTTAAACGAATTGGAGGCGCTCAGATTGTGGCAGTGTCCAACTCCTCGTGTGCCGTGGTGTTCAACATCGGAAAATGGCTCATTGTAAGCCTACACCAGAGCAAACATAAAATGAAACAAGAGTACAAACTGACTCCACCGTGGAGACTGCACTCTACCGGTTCTGGTGGGATAATTCGGTCTCGATAGTCTGCCCTAGGGAGTACGCGACTTTACTTCGCCCGTCGGTATAACACTTTCAGCTTTGGGGGGATGGATATTCTTTGGAGGAATGCCACACCGTCACGGAACGACGATAAAAGTAGGCGCGCGCGCGCACGCTCGATATCGATAGCGCACACTTCGGTAAACGTTCTTCGTCGTCTTGTAAACTTCTTCTTCTGCCAGCCGTGGACATATTCCAGAGCTGAAACGCCTGAAGCTCACCGCCGGCCAGCGATTATTGCTGCCGGGCGGGCTGATCTCAGGTATCAGGTTTCATACTCACCGGGTCTCTGTCCCCCGATAGCGGCAAGATTAGCTAGAAGCAAAACGACCGCCCGACGTGAGTACCCCTTCCTCCTATCCTACCGTATGCTTTCTCACAAGCTCCCCGAAGCCTTGCGGACCACCGAGATATGAGGCAAGACGGATTACATTCTCAAGCACGATTTAATCTGCAGTAGACTCTCGCCCCAAAACCATGCAGCCCTTCGTAAGGCCGCTTGGAGGAGCTAGTCAAACTGGAGCAGTACCGAGGCTATAAATATAAGTCCATTCATTCTGGACTTCATAAGCGTAGTTCAGTATAGGTTTCGCAGAAACCAGAAACCTTCGCCGACAAACGCAACAGTGCTATATTAATCCAATTCTATACCGCTCCATGAAGCCGTAAGCATGGCCAGTTCCTAAAATAATGTTCTCCCGGCCCTTTTTGTAGCCTTGAACCGCGTGTCTAGGCGTTCTTCAATGCCCAAATAGCCAACCTCGCGATCGTCGCGCGCACTGACGTGTGTCCAAGCGTCTCATCGCCGCGCCATCGCCATCAAGAAACTCATACTGAGGGCGGATTTCCGCGCACACTAAAGGGACCCCTTTCTCATCGCTCCGGGTGAAGTCGCGTCCACGTCGTGACGAACCTCGTGTGACCCTAGACTCGATACTGGTCGTCCGCCACTCCGTCGGCCATTTTTGTTTATAAATAGAGGACTCGGCATGTGGGGGTCCCCGAAAAAACAGCAAACAAACAACAAACCCTGAAAAACGTGCAAAACCGATGACGGCCACTATTTGGCGCGCGGGGGAAGAAAGACGAGCCAACTCCCCACGCGGGCCCTCCTCCATTTGTACGTGGTCCACCACGCAAGGCACACCAAAGAGGAGGTGCATCAGCAATACCAGCAAGTCAAGGGCATAGTCTCCCCCAAGCGCCACAAGCGGGTGGGAAGGTGGACACCACTCCACACACACACGCACCGTCGTTTCCTCGCCCTCCTCCCCCAGCTACTAGGTGAAACAAAACAAAGGAAGGTCCGAAGAGCACGCAGCAATACTTACGCTTCACAGTAGGGCAGTTTGTTAAATCCTTTGTACGTCTTCATGTTCAACGTCATGCCACACTCGTGACATTTGAAGCACGTCTTATGCCAGGTCTGTGGAAGAGCAAATGAGACGGGAAAGAAGGATTCGGTTAGCAAGGAAGATTGAAAAACAAGCGATGACCTAATGTCTAAGACATTGTGAGTACACAAAGGTCGACTACGAAACCCTCCACTTACATATAATCCCCGTTTTTCTCACATTTTCCAGATCATTAAGACTTATTAAAAGACTTTTACTATACAGCTTGGTTTTGGGAAATTCAATAAATAAAAAATACGTTTACTGCCTTCTATTAAATAACATCTAAAGACCAACCCGAATTAATTTAGGTAAAATAAATAAACTCAGTCACAACAGTTAATCTTCCATAAGAAAGGCGTAAGGATTCGTCGGGTAGCTACCACCGGCGAAGCCGCTATCGTTCTTCGGGCAATGTTCACGGGGAATACAGCAGTTGTTGTGCATCACCAGCCCGTACTCGCAGACGCACGTCGGAGGTCCGGTGAACGATTCGGCGCACCGTACCACCCGGCAGTCCGTCTTGCAGGTGTCCACGCAGCACGGTCGGAACGGACGCAGTGTCGCTCCCGGAGGACACGTGGGCGGACAGGGCGTCGGAGGCGGTGGTGGTGGTGGCGTTGGGTAGCACGGTGGAGGCATAGTCGAGGGGGGGCACTTCGGGGGACACTCGGACGGCAGAATGCAGCGGCCATTGTGCAGCACGTAGCCTTCGTTGCAGACGCACGTCGGAGCTCCGGTGCAGGCGGCGATGCAGAAGATGCGGCTGCAGTCGTTGTCGCACGTCTTCTGGCAGCAGGGCGTACACGGGCTGTAGTGGGCGTTGGGGCCACAGAACTTTGGCGGTTCATCCGAGGGACATTCCTCCGGCGGCACGCAGCGTCCTCCGTGGCGGACAAACCCATCGGCGCAGGTGCAAACCGGAGGTCCAGTGGGGGGCTTCGCCGGGCAGAGGACGGCCGCACAGCGTTCGGTACAGGTCGGCTCGCAGCAGACGGGCGAAGGACGGGTTACCTCATTCGGTGGACATATCTCGAACGGGGACACGGTGGTCGTAGGTTCGTGGCGCGGTGGACAAGGGCGCACCGGCCGGTAGAGGTAGTTGGAACCGAGCGAGAAATTCTGCGACTGAGAAGTCATCGAATATGGGAAAGGTCCTTCCACGGGCCGAGGGTAGGAGGACGAGCATGGACGAGACGCGGGGAACCCTTCCAGCTTGCTTACGGCGTGAAACATTGGCGGACAGGGTGGCTTCGGTGGTTCGGTGCACGGAGCCGGACACTGGCACTTCTCAATGCAGTGACCATTGTGGCGCACGTATCCCGGCTTGCACACGCACGTCTCGACAGGGATGCCGGTCGGAGTCGGTACACAGTCGTTGTCACAGGTGGGCTCGCACACTGGAGGACACCAGAGAAGCACCTCGTTCGGTGGACAACACTCTACATGCGTCGGGAGAAGGAGAAATACAATGAGTACTACCGCTCATATGCACCTGCACAAGTACCTTGAAATCCTGGGACCAAGTACTTGTGATTCTGACTAACTCTTAACCGATCCTTACTTTGTCCATGATTGTTAAACGCCTTGGTAACCTGCGGCAGACTACAGCATACCACCAGCAGTGTCAGTCCGAGGACTAGGGAACGCTGTCGAGTGTGGCTGTCCATTGCGCAACGGAACTCGGAGAACTCTGACCGATGGCAAAGGAAAGACATTTCACTTTATACCCCAAAAGCCGGTGGCAACTCTTATTACTATCAGGTCATACGGAGCTGTCGTTACCTCACGCACCAACAACAGAGGTTGGTTTTGTGATACTTCCCAACATCCTGAAAGAAATGTAAGAGTACGTACAACACACCAGGCGTGTGCTCTCGCAAAACATTTCACTCGTCGCGGTGATAAGCGCGTGTCGGTGGTCACACAACTTCTTTAGACAGTTGAAGTTCGTGCCGGTTTGAAGCAACTACCTTCGGAAGCGACCACCACCGAATGCGTTGTTCGAGGCGGGTAACGGATCTATTATTTTCAAACAAAAAGCAGGCGCCATATACCGTGACTCCATGTTATGCCATCTGCGTGCTAGACCCCCCTTATGATAAGGTGTTAGTCCACCCATGTAGTAGCCTCAAATGTAGTTCCGCAGTGACTTCCGTTGCGTTTGGATCGCACTAAATTCAGGTGATTTACTAAACGTTTGTCTGCCTGAAGTTCAGGAAGAATGTCTAGCATAGATAAATTATTGTTCAAAGAAAATGTATAGTATAGTTATTGAAGTGTAGACGCCTAGGACTAAGCGAAAGTGTTTTGACCTCTCCTGTCAAATAGAATGACACACCCAAAACTTATTCAAGCCCTCAAGTCCAAAACTTATTCCAATATACGAAAAAACACCAAGATTTGAGCCAGATATACTAGTGCCACAAAAAATTCTTACCTGACAGGCCATACCGCTCCGTTATGATGGTTTCGTGTTATAAATTTATGTCAGGAATAGAAAACTAGATATTTTTTTAATTGGCATGTCTACCGGGTAAACAGGCCAGTTCCTCAAGATGTACACAATGCACTTGTTTAAGGTGCACAAACATGCGCTACAGAAATAGAAAGATATGTCAATCATTCTCTAATAAAAGCAGCGCCAGTTTTCTTTGCCCAAAAAATATTTCTGGATCATCCAAAATAGTTTTCATACGCTCCTCAGAGTGCGAAAACTTGTTCTACGAAACAACAAATGGAGTCAAAATGCGGTATACCACGTTTCTTTTTGTTTTTGTTCTAAATGTTCAGGGTCTCGGAAGGTTGAATGCTGGTTGTTTGTCCATATTAAATTGTAGTGATGATATTTGCAATACGCAATCAAAGTACGGCTTCATACCACAACGGGAATATAGAGAAAGCAAGTGCTTAACGATTACGTGAAACAAGCATGTACTCGATAAGTTTAGTATCAATTTCCAAACATCCATCACCGAGGATGATTGCCAACGATATGTCAAGTCGTCGAAGCCCCGTCATAAGTTCTTCCGGTCTTTTTAATTGAAAGTGAAAAAAGGGACTCATTGCCAAACCAAATCAGCTGATCGCAAAACCACTGTACAACCATACAGATATATCCGGTTGCTTTTACGGATGCCAAGTCCGTGTGAAATGGAAAGTGAAATACGAAACACAGCCAATGGATAGTATGATGTACGGCACAATTAAATGGAATTTTACACGTCGCTTCCGGTTCGAACAGCACGCACCAGCAACACTATCAGATATGGTCAGTCTGTAGCGGTGTTTGGAGTAGCGATGTTAACGTTGTTGATGTGTTTGATACCCGTTTACATAATTGGTAGTTGGGCCGAGGGGGATCGTGTCTAGGTAGAGGAGCGTTATCCAGAGAAGGAGAAGGTGTATCCTACAATCTACGATTGATATTGGGCATAAGCTTCACTTCGGAAATGTCACCATCAACTCACACAACCAACAAGTGAGATGGTTGGTTGAAAGAAGTTAATATCCAAAACAACACTGATTACGGAGTGTTTTTTGATAATTCAACGACGAACGAAAGTACTTCACGATATTGAAAAACTGCCTGAGATCTTCTGCTGAAGATGGTGGTGCCATTGCAACAGTTCAGCACTTTCACTACCCTATCGTACCTTCTACCGGCCTTGATGGTTCCAGAGTGATAGACGTCGCTCTCAGACCGTTTCAAATTCGTAACTCCATCGCTGGAGTGGCGTCTAAACAAGAGTCCCTCCTCTCTGTCGTTGTCGTGTCCGGTGGAGGTATTGTGCGGCGGGAGGAATTAGAAATCCGGAATGCGTCCCTCGTTGATGGATGGATGGTGCGCACAAAGCGTTATCCACTGGCGACGATCTCGCGGTTATGCTGCGAAGTTCAATCTCTTGCGCCAAACCACCAAGTGGCGCCACCATCGTCGGTTGTGGTTTAGGTCATGTTAGGTTTCACGACACCGAAAAGAGATGCTGCTAGGGCAAGAGTGGCGACAAATTGCTGGCCCATTCGGAAGGGCGAACGTCGAGTGATCAATACCAACGGCACGAAACTTGCCCCCCAAACCGGCGTAGGTCTTGGAGCGCCATCCAATCGAGCCCTAATGGGGGAAGGGAGAGTCTTCCGTATCCTCGCCGTCCGCTTGCCCAGCGAACTCAGTACGGAGGGAAAGTGAATTGAGCCGGTTTTCCGCCACCATCCGGACGGACGGACGGAGACATTGTCGACGCGGACAAAACGATCGCGTCTCCCTACTCCTCATCTCTTGCTTGAAAATGTCTTGACGATTAAAACATTCCTACCAGTCGAGACGCAAGGGTCATATTGCATCCGGGTGGATTATTACACGCGCTGGTTGGAGAGACCTGGCCCGTGTTCGTTCAACCTTATGGAGGGTCAATGGTGAAAGTGTACTGCCGCGCTGGTTGATTAAAGACAACACACACACACAAGCTTCTGACGACGGTCCATGATGTAACCGAGCTCGGAATGCAAATGAGATTGAATGTGAATTATTCAACGGTGGCCAACAATATTTCCTGACTTTTTTGTTATGGTGGTCTACCTAATAACACAGTTTGAATTTTACCTTGCTGAATCCAACATAGAAATCAGTTAGCAATATCTGCGCGAAATTAAAAATTGTCCAAACTATGTCATTGTGCTTCAGTTTTCTACCATGAAATTAAGATACGTTTTTAATTGTGAGAACCTTCCAAAATAAAACGACTGCTTCGCCATTGTGAAACTTTACCAACGGAGATCCGGGAGGCTCTCAAGTAGTGTATAATTAATGAACGACAACAATTAAAATACTATACCATCTTTGAACGGCAGACATTAGGGGAAAGAATGAGATTGAAATGGCAAGGAATTGCTTACTGACCGTAGAATTCTCATTAAGCCTGCAGCCTAGTTACCACATCCGCGAACGACAAATCCATGTCCATGTTGCTAAAGCGATTCTGCGGTGGGTTAATTAAGCCACACGGATATTGAATGAAACATCACCCAGCCAGCTCGGTAACCACACGCGGGCGGGAAATACGATCGCTTCCAGATGCTAGCGAGGTCTGGGGCTCAGTGAACTAAATAAACTAAAGGCTAACTGCGTTCTGTTCTACATACAAATGACCCTAAAGGGAGGCCTCTCTTTAGGTATTGTGAAATGTAAACGAGTTTCACCGCATTCGGCCAGTCCTGGGGGGGTTTGCAGTTCAAGTGCAGCAGCAGAACCGCGACGAATGTAACCGAACCGATCGATTGTTGTGGTCCGGGAGGAAAGTCCGGGACCGGCCATTACCGGCACGATCCCACACTTTTCCGAGCGCGCTCGGTTCCGGCCGAGCAGCCATGGAGAACATCAACCGGCGGCGTCAGAACATCGGAAGGGGCAAAACAAAACCTGCAATGTGGTCCATCATCCATCCCAGGGCGTTTCGTTCTTCAGCAGGGGAGACATTTTCGCTCCATTGCACACACCAAAAACCTTCGGGCAGGACTCGAGCAAAGCACTAACGAGATGATCGTGTGCGATTCGTGGAAGTACCACGAGACCACCAACACACCCGCACCGGGCTCCGGCAGCGAGGGCGTGTATACCGATGGTACCTAATGCGTGTTTTCGAATAGCTCGAAGCTCCACAAAAACCGGTCTCCAGGGAGGGTCGGGGGCAACATCAAGGGAGCTCCAAGATGGCAGCGGCACAGAAAAGTATTCGCGACGTCGGAAGGCCGCGCCGCGAACGAAGGAACAGCACCGATCTGCGATGTGTTGGTTGCTTTATTTTTTTGAACTGACGGTTGCCCCATACAGGTTAACCTTCCTCTGGATTTAACTGGAAGGCGGGGTGCGAGTGTCCATTTGAGATGACCTTGGTAAAACAGTCAAGAGTGTCGACGCTGTTTGCTTCAGTATACTACGAAGAGTATAGTATCTTTTATTCGTTTAACTCGATTACTAAAAGCTGATCAACTTATTGTGTTAAATAAATCTCATATACTCATCATAAAGCAACAATAAAATTGATGTCATCTAAGAAAAACATTGAATGCCATGCAGCTGTTTACACTGCACTGCTTATTAGAACAGACGTTTACATTAACAAACCTAAGCTAAACAAAGCTGACCACACACGCGCGTGTGTCTCCTCTCGTATCCACTCTAGAAATGCAAAGGAGTGCATTATGCATCGCATTGCTATTGCGTAAGTTGCTGGTTTAAAGTCGCGAGCTAGTTGTCCGAGTTTATTATGCATGTCAGTTCAATGTTTAGATTAGAAAAACATTGCCGTGCAGTACCCTCGTTTGTCTCTGCTTTAGTGCAGTTTCACTGGCGACTCTCTTTGTGTTTTCTCTGAGCGTTGTTAAAACAGGTTTCCGCAGAAAGGGTTCTGTGACACACATTACCAAAGGTGCAAAGACACTCCGAAGCATGCGGTATAATTATATGCCGGGATTCATGCAAAAATGAAACGCAAATATGAGGCGTAATCAATTTACAATCTTATGCCGCAACGCCTTAAATAGCACCTAAAGGGAAACCAGCAGTAATTGTCGCTTAGAATACATCTTAACATAATTATGGTCGGACTTTGGACGGACTCCCCCCTCTCCACTCCTATCGGATCATTTGCATTCGTCGTATATGGCGCCCTTATGCAACGCAAGAAAAATGGGACAGATATCCTCAACTCACACGTTGCCGTCAAGCAGGATCGACAAGATGCGTGCACAGCCCCTGCGATTCGAGCACGTCCACTCCAGCTCCAGCTCCGTAACCCGTTGAGCAGCTTTCAGTTTCATGACGATCTGGTTTGGCTTCAACTTTTCCATTTCGGTACGGCCGGCCAGGTCTGCACCAACGCGAACCATGGAACGATCTTTGAAAGACTATTTTCTCACCCTTGCCTTTACCTATTCATAAAAGGTTCATTGCACAAAAATAATAACATAACCAATTTTTAATGAAAAATATGATGTGTGTAAACTGAAAACGATATTTCCCGTTACATTCAAAATCAACAACAATAAATGACAAGCCTAGGTGTCCACCGATTTGACATGTTGCAACGATTAGGTTTTCGTTTATTGTCACGGCCCACAAACGTGACCGTTTTTTACGTTTCTCCATTCATCCGCCGTACCAGAGGTTGGTGGTTCGTTAGCCCCCACTATCGATCGACAATGGACAGAGGAATTTTAAAAATTCATCGATAAAAATTCCATCATGCCACTACTCTTCAACGTCGCGCCACTGTAACCTCCGTCGTCAACATCATCAACGTTGGACGTCAATGTCCACTACTATCAGACTGGAATGAGCGATGAAATGGTCGCTCGGTTTCAATTTCCTTGAGAGCTTAAATGCTGCGCAATTTCCGCACACATGCGTTGTTCGATCGATCGATCGATCGACGAGCATAGATTTGATAGATAAACAACTACACTGTGCCAATCGGTAAGTGGGACGGTCAAAAAAAGAACACTTGTCTGACTTTGCGATCAATTTTAGGGTACTTAGAATTGATAACAATCAATTTCGCTTATCACATATTCTTTGTCTATCTTTCTACGAAGCATGTGCAAAAAGAGAGAGTAAAAATCAGTCACCAAGCGGCGCAATGATCGAAAAAGTGCAAAAAGTCATAATTTTGCCAGCCAAACGTAAAGTTGGACACTTGCTTTTCAGGTTTAATACGTGGTTTGTTGAACTATTTCCAGAAGTTTTTGGTATTTAATGTTATTTCTGTTGTAGTCTATGACTGTATGTTGATGCTTGACAACAGTTTTTTTCTAACTTTATTGGACATTTCTGCTTAAATTTCTTCCGATTGCTGTTTTGTTACCAATTTATACTATACAGTGTTTGTAACATAGTATACTGTACAATTTTACTCAAATTGGCTATTGGATTTCATGCTGAAGACTCAGAAAGATTCTTCTGAACTTTGAGGCTGATTTAGAGTAGTAACTTATGTGTTATTCGTAGCTTATAGTGAGTATGGTTAACCTGGCGGAACTCTTAATCTTGGAATAGTCAAACTATATTTACAATATCTGTCATAATTTTCTTTATCATATGAACGTTGTGATGAGTACCTATCGTACTTTCAATAAAAACAAGTTTTTCAGTTCATTCTGATCACATAAACACCTACAACATTAACAAATGACCTCCAAGGAATAGAAGTTAAAACAACAATTTTTTTAAAACGCGTCAGCTCCGTTTTGCGTTCGAAAACTGCCTGCCTTTCTAACCTAAAGAGTATATGTTTGCTTCATATGTAAGTCATACTTACTGTGACGACAATTACCACATTAAATTAATGCATTTGAACGAGATAGGAAGAGTACCTTTCAACATAATCTAAAATCATCGTCTATATAAGGTTTTGAAAAGTAAAGGCGTTGTTTGCGGGTTCTGCAGTTTCTGGGTATGTTCTGGAAATAGTTTGGAACCTTCTAAATGCTTTCATTGTTTTATTAAATTCTTAAACATCTATAATAGAGGAAAAGTCTTCAATTCAGTTGGTTTTTTGATGAATCTCACATCGGTTTTTTGATAAAAGTTTATTGTAAGATGACCCATTTCAAGTTATATTTTTGTCAATATGGGCTTTTTTATCGATTGTTAGTGTATCGCAAATCAGGAACTTAGGTAAAATTGATGAAACTCGATAACTTTCGGCATTTTTAATCGATTTATATGATAAAAAAGATAATATTTCATTCCTTTCAGTGGTGTAACATATTTCAACCACAAAGTGTAAATAATTTATCAAAATTCATGTTTTGTGTACATATAACAATGGTTAAGTATATCATAAATCATTAGAAAATGATTTGACGTGCCTAAACTAGCTTGCACAACACTTAAGCCGCAGAAATTCTTGGTAATCCCAAGTGTCCAACTTTACGTTTGGCTGGCAAAATTATGACTTTTTGCACTTTTTCCATCATTGCGCCGCTTGGTGACTGATTTTTACTCTCTCTTTTTGCACATGCTTTGTAGAAAGATAGACAAAGAATATGTGATAAGCGAAATTCATTGTTATCAATTCTAAGTACCCTAAATTTGATCGCAAAGTCAGACAAGTGTTCTTTTTTTGACCGTCCCACTTACCGATTGGCACAGTGTATTTAAAGAAAACAAACCAGTAGAATACTAAAGTAATGTCTAAATATGAAATAAGATATAAATTATAGCACTGTTTTTTCGTGTTGGCAAACAAAATTCAATTTGTATTTTAAGTTTTACTAAAGATTGAAGCTGATACGAAGGATTTAAGTCAATCAAATCTTTCAACACATAACTAACAAATTGACTACGCTATTTATTATCCAATGAAACGCACAAAGCGCCATTCAAAACCATCCAGTAGGCCATAAAATGGCATATTGGTTGGATTCCCACCAATGCAAGCCCCTACATATTCGGGATTCACTCAAAGCTACAAAACAGCCAACATACAATGTTATCCGATGTCCCATACAAGCGCACCCTTAATTGGCAACAAAGTGCAGCTGCGTTCGGCTGCAACCCTCCTCGAATGCCGTTGCTGGGATGCTGCCAAACTCCCGACAACCCCGTAAAGGGGAAGGAAGAACCGTGACGTCCATACGCGATTAGATCAATGGGTACCACCATCACCACCACCACCACTACGACTCGCCATTTATCTCCACAGATGTATGCACCGCAACAATAACAACAGCAACATAAGCAGACAGCTGGAATTGCTGAAAATGGGCCGTCCGGCCATAACCACGCGGTGGACATGAGCTAATAGGACACACGAAACACAAACGCCACAAGGGGGAGAACCCGGACGCCTGGACCTGGAGGGAAGGGGAAGCGTGCTTGGAATGTTAACGGTGCCACCGACGAGACACGAACCTCATCACACGGTTCGCGTTCTGTCAGAGCTGCCTACTTCCATTCCGATGGCGCGGAATGGGCGCGAGTGGACAACAATGGCCGACAAAAGCGTTCGATCGATTGACCGCTAAAACGACGCAGTGAGATCATGGGGTGGTGGACTTGTTCCCGTGTTGGTTATGCCGGACACTGTGGACCAGCTGGAACCGAGTGAGTTACAGACGACTAATTTATGTACATTTCAAGGTGAATCGGACACACCGTATGCGTCGATGATCGGCAGAGAACCAATCTCAATCAATAGACTTGAAGATTGAAAAAGTAAACAAATGAAAACGGACCTGTGCACAGAAATCTGGGATATGTTAACTCTTTGCTCTCAAATCAGACCGATGAGTTCATCTTAATACTCTTCCTTGTATTATGTATGATTCATTCTGAAGTAAGGCGCATTCACAGTACTCAGTCGTGTTTAGAACTTTTTAAATGAACCACACGATCCCTGAAACGCCTCCGTCGCCAAGTTGTACTCGTATTGCATCAACTTCACATCACTTCCACGTGATCATGCGATCATATCCTCGAGCAATATCTCGTGTCTCGTTGGTGTTGGCCATTCCAGCACCCCTAGAAGAGGAATGACGTGATCAAACGTGATCGTTGGTTCGGGGTATATGAACACCAATCAAAAAACATTATACATGGCTGACGTCAACGTACCGTACCGGAGACGGTGGAATTTCTTGGGAGCTGGTGAAGCTGTAGGCAGTAGAGTACACACAACAGATGTGCGAGCAAAGTGAGCCACCCAAATTTGCACCGTTTTGAAGGTCGATTGAACCGAAATTGGCGTGGCAAATTTAAGCCGATCATCGTTCCCGATGCCTACCACATGGTTGCAGCATGATAGAAACCATCCCGGCCCCATGACAGACATAATCAAGCGTGAAGAATTGCCTCCGAGAACAGAAATATGTGCGCTTGGTTGAATTGAAAAGTGCTCTCCGGTGCTTGAGCACATCTGTTTCAAAAACAAAGATTATCATAAACCAATCATAATTTGGAATACTCCGAACGAGATGTAAACGGTTGTTGGGTTTGAAATTCTGACTATGACCAACGAAATGTGGGCCGATGAATTAAGACCGTAATCATTATTCTAGGGCCCCACCTCACCAGGGCAAATCAGGCCAGCCGGCTCCGGCTTCGGATGCTGATTTTATGACACACTGCAATGGCAGCCCCGTCAGCATCCGCAGCGCAAAACATACGCCAGAGCAGCAACTCAACTTCTCGCCCTCCGTAGGACAATTGCTGGAAATTGCTCATCCCGCCCCGCTGTTGATTGCATTTTATTGCTCAAAATGATGATGTTGGTTCGTAGAACCGGCCTCTGTGATTGGTTCTAGCAATGGTAGAGGAACTGAAAAAAAATGCACAGTTTACGATGAACAGCAGGCACACACAACCAAGCTCGACTGAAGATTCGCCCGTCGTTTAATCTCCATAGAAGGAAGTCTTAATTTGAGGCAATAAAGCCAAGTTTGTGCTAAAATTTATTACCCAAAATCGTTACCAAATCGGTATGAAGCGTTTTTACTTCGAACGAAACGATCGAAATTTCGGTCTTTTTAAAAAAAATATTCAAACGAACTGGATAAATTTTAATGAACAACTTCATGTAACTTTGTTCCAAATGTCAAAAATGTAGCCCAAAATCACCTTCAAATGAAAATTGGTTGCGTATAAAACGTGTACGGGGATCTAAAAATACAAGCTGAAACAACTCGACTAACATCATGGGAAATTCAATTTCCTTTACACCAACAAGCCCGTTCCAGATGCAACGAACAAGTGAGGCAATAAATTGATGCTGTTTCACACCAGAAGAACTAACTGTTGAGTTTTATGCATTCATAAATGATTTCCTCCCCCCACCCCATCTTATCCACCCCGTCCGACGTCATACTAACGTACGCAACTTAATGCCGCTACGCCACTGGCATGCTCCACGCTCTCGAGCAATCCCCCACAATAGGAAACATATGTTTTCATAATTGTTTAATTGCGCAAAACAGAAGAAAAAAAAACGGAAAAGGAACACATACCACACAACATGGGATGCTAAAGGGCCACTCGATCACGGTGTAACAGTAAGCCACCGCCACCATACACCGCTACACTGCTATCGGGTGGTAGTGGGAGTTCCCGCACTCCCACCAGGCAGTTCGGTGGAAAAAAGAGCATACGCATAAGAATGTGCTAAATTGAATTGGAAGGAAAAAAATCTCAAGGTATCGTAAAGGCGTCGGGTTTCCCTGCATTCCAGAGGCTTCCCCCACACACACCCTCCTTCCATGAAATGCATTTACGCAAATAAAACACTGTGGAAAAAAATGCCACATTCAGCGGTTTCCGCCAACGTGGTGCAACAATTGCGACCACGGGCAATAAGGGTGCTGCGTTTGGCATAACTGTTAGCAAAGGGTGGAACAACAACTCGACTCACTCCGGGTTCGAAGGTCGAATAATCAAATTCAAAACAAAAACATTTAAATTGGGTAATCACGTGGCGAAACGTGTTTTGCATGATCCGATTCAAAGTGGAATATTTCGAGATGTTACCAGAATCAAGCAAAGTTGATGTACATATTCCAGACGTGGACGGCGGTTTTTCTACCTTCGGACTATCAGGTTTTTCTTATCTTATCAGTACCACCACGTTACACGACCACAATAATGGCGTCTCGTCGTCAGGAAATCATTCATCCTCAAATCGTACGGTTTTTTGTGCTCCATTTGTTATATGACTGTCACATGACCGAACAAACGTACATATTTCTGCTCATGATGCTGAACGTTGTTTTATCTGCTGTCACAATAGACAAACCAATGTGCTCGTTACCTGGTAAGGTTACAAAGATTGAGCATCGATTTTTGTACATTATCGATAGATCCGCACTTCCGATCGAGCATCGGAAACTTATCTGGTCAAAGAAAAAGGTAGTTTTGGTTCTGTTTTGACACCTTAGTAAATCGTTTTCCGCAATCATTTGCACGCTCATCAGCTGATGACGTCACGCTCCGAATTAAAGTGAAAGGAAGATGTCGTCATTTCGCGGCCACCGAGTTCGCGGCTCTCCGTTAGTTGAAGCATTGAAATCGATCAGTTCAATTGGGAGTATATGGAGAGAATCTTCTTGTACTTCAAAATATAAATAAAAATAATATTGTATGAAGCTGCCTGCCACATCTTACAACCTTTAAAGGCCACGATCCATAAAAGTGAACGAAAGAAAAGAAGGTAAAACCCAACGGCGACTGCGATCCGCGAAGGTACGCGAGTGCCCAACACACGCACACCACGTTCCGCGAACAACACAAAACACCACGTTCAGAACAGGGAGGCGAAGATCGAGTGATCAAACGAACCCCATGCACACCCACTCTTCTTCCCGTGCAGGTAGGTAGGTAGGGCTCTTCCCATTGCGTTACGTCTCGATCCTCGTCTTCGTCCCAGCAGATTACTCCATACGACTCCATTTTGAGTCTCGCTAGGGTCTTGGAACGCGGTTAGATCGTTGATCGCGCAGCACTGTTAGTAATGCGTGATTCGTTTTCAATGACAGATCTTTACAGTTGTCTTAAAAATAGAAGATTCATACCTTATCCAAACATTTCAGCTCCTCGATGGGATAGACCACCTTCTGGCACCGGGCGCAGGATTTGTTCATTTTGACAGATGAGACGATCCTTTTTCTCCAATCGATGCGGCCGAACAAGGTCCTCTACGATGCTTTCTTTCAAAAATCTTCGCCGTATTCTGTGTCACGAAAGCACTTAGCCTTTGGCAGCTTTCTCGCTAGACCCCGGATGCAATTTTCCGGTGAGCTGTTGGATAAAGAAGGCAACGTTGAACGCACAAGCTCGGATCAATGACTGTCCCCCGCGAGACAGATTTGTTTGAGGCACAAACTATTGCACTGCGAGTGTACACGAAAAACCCTGCACCAAGCACAAGAGGAAACCTTTTTTTATTTCTTTTCAGGGCACTACAATATCTCCCACGAATCCGGGAATGGATTTTCCGAAATTTAGCCCTCTGGAGCCCACAACAACTTTCACCGGTAGCTGATAGCTTTTTGTAACCGCTACAGATCACCACGGGGAAAGAAACTCCTCACAAAGCAAGACACACTCTTCGGTTACCTCGGACACTTTTTACCGTGAAAATCGTGGTGGCGTGGTCACCGTGGAGGGCACTGAAAGAGATCGACGCGACACGATCGCTTGCGCCGTTCCGGTTACGACGACGATGGGCAGACACACCACACACAAACGCGCGCGCGCACGCACACACTCGTCTCCTCGATGCGCCTGTTTGCCTGATCTTTGTCGATCTTCTGAACTTTTGAGTGCGTTTAACGAAAAACACGCAAAAAATCACATTCGTTAGAATACCCGACAGCACTGGGCGCACTTGCTTTTTCTGCGAAAAACAAGGGACGTAGCAGAGCCTGCTGGACCAATGGAAGCAGTTTACCAACCGATGGAAAAACAGAACAACGGAAAAGTGAATCGACTACTACGGGCGTGCGAACGACGAGCAGCGTGCCTCCGACTTGTTCGATTGTTCAATCACTTCTGGCTACTTCAAGTTTGACCTGCCAGCAAGCTTATACCGTTCCGAGCAAAGGAATCGTTTGAACTACGCTTTCCGGAGTTATCCTGCATATAGTGTTGGCACATGGGGTGGTGAGCTAGCACACACCCAACTTAAAAATCATTGATGAACTTCCCAAACTAACGTGCCAGCTCAATAAAGTTTAAATACAGTAAACATACTGCCAGACTTCTTCGATGAACCATTTTTTCAATTCACGGTGCACAATTGAATGATTAAAACGTGTTAGCTCTGGAGCAGCTCACTGAAAAGAGCTACTTGGCACAACACTATCTGTATGTTGGAAAGTTCCGATACCGTAAATATGAAAACTTCGTTGCAATCGAAGTACCGGCATTTTGATCATTGCAATGTTACAATCGCAGCTAGCATGAAAAGCATTCTATTTAAAGATAGCAACAATAGATTTGAAATTAGAAATTGATCCGCATTTAAATTAATAGCATACCGATTGCATTTTCTTTCCGTCCTCCGAAAGTTGTTCTACCTTACTTTTCTCAATGGAAACTGGATACGTTGTACATCATCCTTGCGAGTTTCACTTGGCACCAATACACTGACAGGGGAAACCGAACAGGACGAAAAACACCAGGATCCTTACGCATACAGCACTCCACCGATACAGCCTGCGCATCGCACACAAACATACGACACCGTCGCACGAGAACTGTCTTGTGAGAAATTTTCAACGAAAAATGGCAGCGAACAGAACGGATTCGAAGCGCGTCGCGAGTGTTTAGGAAAGAAAATATCGCAATAAATCCGCATTGGATCCACGCAAAAAAGGTATTAATCGTTAGCGCAAAGTGGTGCCAGTGTACGTATCGTGAAGAATCACTTCTTCTCGTGTGGAAATTGTAAATATTGAGAATATGATAAAAAGGTGTGAACTCCACAGAAAAACCCTCCCTAAATTAGTACCAATGGGAAAAGTCGTTTGCTTAGTGGAAAACAGGATGGCAATGGCGTAATTCGGCCGAATAGTTCTACAAAAATAAAATATCAAACTATTTTCTACCTAGTATACTCTCTGAACCACATCTACCCTTTTTAAACGAGACGATTTTCATAGTGAGTTTCCCCAACCCTTCTCAACTCCTACACTCTGTTTTTCCTTCCGGTTGCTGGAGGAGGGGCTGGAAAAATCGATACACCGACGAGTACCGGCTACCAGTATCAGTTGAACGTTACACCATCACCATCGCGTTTGTCGGCTACAATCGGAAGTTAAAGTAGCCTCGGTATTTTTGACGAAAAGAAATCCACAAATCATATTTAAAAAAAAATGCGTTAATTTTGCCTAATCTCAGTGTTAAATTGTTATCCTACGCGTGAAACTTGAAATTAAGTGTCATTAATTATAATAGTGTGTTGAGTCTGGATGACGGAAATAGAATGATTAAATCATATTCCTTTCGCTTTGCATAATCGAATGACGTAGGCCAACTACAATATTTCCCTATGGTCTCGATAGCTGGCGACCGGAGAGCATTGCGTTGAATCGATTCTTCGCTAGACTGATCACATGTGCTAGACCGACCACGATGCCGTCTCGGGCGGTTGTAGTATTAGTCATAGTATAGTGTTTCTTTTTCTTATCCACTAGTTTGCGAAGGGCAGGGCGACATTTAGCCATCGTGAAGTTTTCTTCCGACGCGAGTGCACCGTTTTAGATACCGTACTACTACTATGTGCTCGCTGAAAGTGGTGAACGTGATGCGGTTTTCCAAGCGCTGTGGCATTTCCATGTGACGAGGTGATCGCAGTGATAGTACCAAATTTTCATCGCACCATGACGTTCTAAAAATCATTCAGAATTGATCCCAACAACTTAGTCTACCAAAAATATAGGAAAATGCAGACGATTCGCAAGAAGACCAGTCCATTGAAATGTGAGTATGATTCATAACGCTTATCTTGCTTTACTCTTACCATACTATGATAAAATTTACACCTATTTACTCATTTTTCTACCTTCTACATATTTGGAATAAATATTCAAAACTAGCATGATAATAAATAGCTATACGATTTCTGAAGAAACATTTAAATGCCCAAATGTTCACTACAAAAGCAACGCTTTTCGGATACAGCATAACAGGGTCTTTAATTTCATCAAAATCTTTTTAAAACCCGTTTGATAAACAAACCGTTGGAAGCTCAATTTAAAACCCTTGTGAAGTTATCCAGAACAACCGTACACAATTTCTGAACATGTTTACACAATATACGACACTTGGTTCGTTGCTGTTCTGATCACGTACAATAAATGATCATCTAGTAGGGATGGGGCAATTTGTTTGGAACCAGGAAAAACTCACAAGGAAATCCTCATAATTTTTTTTTATTTAAATGATGCAATGATAATGTTGTCCATTTTACATGTAAAACGATTAATTTATTAAGACACTTTACTTACCTTGTTGATTGTTAGATTGTAAAGGTTGCTTTTGAATCAGTTTGATGAACCTAAACAAATTTTTCAGCTGATAAAGGAATGCGAAACTTTAATTGCAAAATTCACAAAGATTCGATCGCAGAAGATTGTTCAATCAATTTCCGTGGGATCTTGAAAGAAATATTGGGATGATTGAATCTTGTTGAAAGATTCATAACACAACACTAATCAAATGGTATTCGACGAAAGTGGATTGTTGTTGTTGAGTCAGTCAACGTTCGACCGTCACAGGCGACGGCAGACCGCTGGTTTTGTTGCGGAAAGTTGGTAGCACAACGATTCAAAGTGCGGAACAAAGTGCGTGTTTAAATGCAGGCAATGATGAGTAATCGATCGTCATTGAAGGCTTTCGCACAGTAGGATAGCAGATACGAGGATGCCCATTCATTAATCGTGGAGGCTCTTACAATTGATCCTTCAAACGCTTAGTGTCACTGTGTATCCTCGAGGCGGTTGTCGCTATCCATCACGAGACCCGTGAGATTGTTGTAAAAACGGCTCCCGCTCAAGGGATTACCCTATCATTCCAGCCACCTGCCCGCCGGAGCCCCCGTGATAAGTGTAGTCAGTTATGTGCGTCTCAAGCGAATTCGTTTGTAAATTGCAAATTGCCTGGTCTACAGTTTGCGTTATCCGGTGTTAAGTTTTCATTGCTGGTGGCCGCCTGTGCGGCCTAGTTTTCGTAGGACTGTCGACAACGGCGGCGTATTTACACTTCGTTGACGTCGCGGTCGAGACAAGGTAGAATATTGGTGGCAAGGAAGTGTGCGTTTCTGTTTTACATCTGTTCGCTGCACAAGCTGACAGAAACGTAGTGTTGCATCCCTTGCACGGGTTGCCCCTGAAGATGGTCATTCGCTCGGTGGACGAGTTGAACAAACAGCAATCTGGGAGAACACAACAATCACGATTTACCTATAACCCCAGGCCAACGCTGGTGTAAACGGTTCCCCTTGGCAACGCTAGCTAGCATCGAGCAGTAGAAACATGAGAAATTCACCACGTTCGGCCGATCGAGGTATCCTGCGACGTAAGGATGTCCATTTCCAGGCTCTCCCTGTCAAACAATTTCTTTAAATCGGGTCTAATGTTATCCTTCACCGTTCTTTTATTTTCTTTCAGATCGAAACGAACCCGGGCGGTTCTTCGGCGATGGAGTGAGCTTCAAGGCGAAGCTCATCGGCATCCTGGAGGTCGGCGAGGCCCGAGGCGACCGGATGTGTCAGGAAGCGTTGCAGGTACGGATGAAAGTTTACACGCACCGTAAGGGAACAAAGGGCTATCCAGGTAGTGACGGGACGAGTGCATATCAAGCGGTAACCGCCCTCGATCGCTCGGTCCGGTGTGCTATTTATAGCACCACCATATACGCCATCGTAAACCGCCGCGAGATGTAGTATCATCCCGCACTACCCCGATTAAATAGACCTCCGTGTTTGCCACAAGAATGAAAAACTGCCGCAGTTTACAGCCTGATTTCGTCATCGTTGTCCGCGAAAAAACGGATCATTTACTAAAAACACTCTTCGACGCTGCCGCACACGTACACGCCGGTCCCTAGTCTCCAGTGGCAGTAAATTGGTTTCAATTTGAAAAAAAAAACAACGACGCGGCACAGGAGCAGCTCCCCGTTTTCCAGTGGATTAGAACAGTGGGGCCATATCATGTGTCAGTCTAGTTTGCTTGAAATACAAACAAAGTACCCCACACCGCAGCGTTTGTGCGCATCAATGACGACCAAGCTGCTTTAAATCATCTAGCCAAGTAACTAGACATTCGCGAATTGAAGAAGCAAATCTCATCTACCGCGAATGTTTGTGTTGAAGTTCTTCGCTTTAAAAGCGTAATCGCCATAGAGTATGTTGAATTGCGAAAGGGGATATAAAAAAAGCGCAAATCAACGCCAGAAAGCGGCGGCCTTCACAACGAAGCAGCGTTTCGAACCGAATGAAGCGAATTGTTGCACTGGCTACTGCGATCATTCGTTACGCATGATTAACCTAACCGACGAACGCCGTCCACGATTGCGAGCATTGTGACCGCGTTGTAACATACTGAACGCTATTTGTCTGTTTGTGATTGTTTTTTTTTCTCAAAATTCTTTACACCACAATGTCGGTAACATTGAATTGAATGTTTGATGCGGTGACCGTCTGTGCTGGGTGTTGTGAAGTAATTTGCTTTACAACAATACGAATTTCTACTCGCTTTTTTTTAAATTTTGTTTGCTTTTGACCCTGTTCCTGTCCAAGATTTGATTTATATCATCACGTGCTAAATATGATTCAACAAACCATGGTCACTATTGACTGAATTCTCCGTTTCTCATATTATTTGTTGTCTACAGGACCTGAAAATGGCAATCCGCGCCGCAGGAGAACACAAGCAGCGCATAACGATACATGTCACGATCGATGGACTACGGTTGAGAGATGAAAAAACAGGGGTAAGCGGAATAACTGTCCTCCAAAAAACGTTGGCATTAATGTTTTCTTTGATTTTACCTGCAGGATTCTCTCTACCACCATCCCGTGCACAAAATATCGTTCATCGCCCAGGACATGACGGATTCGCGTGCATTTGGCTATATTTTTGGTTCCCCCGACAGTGGGCATCGGTTTTTCGGTATCAAAACCGACAAAGCCGCCAGTCAGGTGGTGCTGGCAATGCGCGACCTATTTCAGGTTGTGTTCGAGCTGAAGAAGAAAGAGATTGAGCTGGCCCGGCAGCACATTCAGAGTAAGATAACGGCCCACGAACATCAGGCCGTATCGTCCGCGTCGTTAATGGCAAAAGGAGGCGGTTCGACGATGGACAGTGGCGGAGGCGCTAGCGGTAGCTATGGGAAAGGTCATGCTAGCGACACCGGCAGTTCGACCTTAGGATCGCTAGGCGCTGGAGCATCGTCCTTGGGGGCAGGCCCGAGCAGCTGCATCAAGATGGGAGTCGCAGGAAAGAGTGAAAAGTCGCCGGAATCTGTGGCGGATCTCGTCGACCTCGAGCAGGAGTTGAGCTGCATCCAGCGAGGCATCACGCAAATGGAACGCATCACGCCAAGCGAAGGACCAGGCAAAAGTGTGTTGGATGACGATCCATTTGGCGATTCATTTGCCAACATACCTCCGGTGAGATTGCATTCGAATATTGCAATTTTTATATCGATTTATACTTTTATAACCCGGATTCGTTCCTTCTAGTCATACAATCTTCTACCACCACCCGAATCCAGCAAGCGCCATCAGAAACAGATCAATCGTTCGACAGAAAACCTACCAACAACTGAAGCAAACCCCGTCGTTTCGTCCACGCCACCGCCGATGGCAGCTCCACCAGTTCCAGCTCCTACTCCCACCAACAGCACCACCAATAACAACGTCGCTGCCGCCTCGACCAACAGCGCCAACACTTCTGCCACCGGTTCTTCTGGAGGCGGCACAGGATTGCAAAATCATTCGAATAGCACAACCAGTAACAACCACCAAGCCTCCAATCTCCCAGCCAGCAGCACGATGAGCAATAGTAACTCAACGCAGAATGATGATTGGTTAAACTCGCCACCAAACACGTCTCGTTTCGATCCCGATCCTGTGCGATACTCCGATGAACCAAAGATTGTAGAAGAGGGAGGAAAGGTGCGTTTGATTTTCGTTTCGTTCATCTTGTACTCTAGTTGCCCTGTAATGATTTCCATCTTATCTTTTGTAGGTCCCTCAAGCATCAACCGCAGCACAACCGTCTTCGTATACTGACGTCTTCACCGACCTGGATCCGCTCGGCACTGGCAAGATAAAGCCGTACATCGACAAAAAATACTTTTTCCAGGAGCTCAAGAATCCACCAAAAAAGGTACTGAAGGATCTGTCCGGTAAGGACAGCACGTTCAATGCAAACTTTGCATCCGATCAGGAGCAATCGTCGCCCAACCTTTTGCAGCAACAACAGCAGCTGCAGCAGCAACAGCAGCAGCAACAACAGCAACAGGCGGGAGCATCGCTGAACACGAGTAACATCTCAACGTTGGCCAGCGGAAGTGGCGATCTGTTTAAGGCCAGCTTTGAAGAGTCACAATCAAAGTCCCAGTCGAAATGCGCCTCCGAATCGACAGGAGCGGATAGTGAGGGTCTGAGGAGTGGTTCCGGAAACGGCGGAATACCGCTGATGGAATCCAAGCCAATTGATCCGTTCATGGAGGATGAAGATTTCTCCAAACTACAGCTGGATCCGTTCGAGGTGCACTTTTCGCGCAATGCTTCCCCACGAAACGCTGGTGTGCTGGAAGGAAAACCTTCCGATTCCGACGAACCTTCCGGAGGCCATAGGACGTATTCGGATGGAAAAGATGGCTCAGTGTACAATGGGCCGCTGCAGGTAAATCTTCCCCCGGAATCGTGGGCCAGCTACATCAGCCAGAAGCGTCTCGAGCGGCAATCGTCGGAAGTGAATGCCGCGGGTTCCGGGCAGAGCACTCTCCCCGGTCACCGGAACCGTCCGGCGACTAGTAGCGTGTTCAAGCAGAACACGGTCGATGTGATCTCTAGTATAAGCTCCAGCTCGAAAAAGATGAAGCCAAACTTGTTTGGGCAGAAGTTCTCGAAGCGCGATTCAAACAGCATAAACATGCGCCGGCTGCAGGAGAGCGATTCGTTGAGTGAAACGGAAACGGCCCCGGAGCCACCTCCGCGACCCGATTCCGGTTCGCACATTGAACCGCCACCGTTGCCACCAAAAAAGCAGTTCGCCGACATCGTCATACGGCCGTCACCACGCGCATCCCTTGCCAGTGCGGGTAGCGGGTCATCCGCAGGCAGTCACGGACCACGCGAACGCTACGACTATGTTGGCTCTAAGTACGACAGCAATCGCTCACCGTCGGGTGCATCGTCGGGAACTGCACCTGGCACCGACGCTCCTCCGTTGCCATTGCCATCGCGTAAAGTCGGCCGTACCGCAGGTGAAACGGTTGGGCCGGGGCGTCCGCAGAAGAAATCTAACGACGAAGACGACTACCTGACGCCGATCGGAAAGGCAGACATTCCAACACTTCTGCCACCACCGCAGCGTAAAGATGCCTCGAAGACGAACCGCTCGACGAGCCGCAAGCAATCGGAGACGGATCCGCGCAACCTGGACGAACCAACGCCACCACCGACGTCCAAGTCGCCGCTCGGACACGGCCAGCACCAGCATGCCACGTCCGCGTTTCTGCCCGACATTACGCTCAGTCAATTACTCACACTCGGTATCGATGAGTTGGCGGCAAAGCTGGCCGTGCCCGTGTCCAAGCTGAGTACCATGACACTCGTCGAGCTGACCACGTACCTGTCGGAGTTTATCGAAAACAGCAAGTACCCTTCGGCGCCTCCCTCCGCGGCTGCCATTCCGCCACCGTCGGCTGCCCCTTCGTGGGCCACTAGCAGCAGTATCAGTCAGGATAATACCGCAGGACTAGACGGGGGAAGCATCAGTGAATCGCCCGTCTTTAAGGTCAGCTTTGACGACTCGAACGAAGTAGCAACGTTTGTGGCCAAGTTTGACGACAACTTCGGTGAGGAAGAACGTGCGCGCAGTGGTTCGGGATTTGGTTCCGGCGGAGGTAGTGGTGGTGGATCGACGTTTGTGGCCAACTTCGATAATCTCAATCTACAACCGGATGTTCACGGTGGGCGCAGCATGGCAGCTTCGAATGCACCCCCGGCCGACAAATACGCTGTATTCCGAGAGATAATCGAGCAAGAGATAGGTCCCACTGCTGCGGATGCCACCAGCGACGGGTTCGCCGTGGAGCAACCGGAGCAACGAACCGTCGGATTGAACGACCTCGCAGCATCGTTGGACTTACAGCAGGAGGTTGCATCGGAGATGAGTCGTCTATCGCCGGCATTCGCTAGCGGGGAACCGGGTGGACTCGGTGGAACTTCTCCCTTACCGCAGGGAGCCAACTCGTTTGCGAGCTCGCTGAACTCCGTGCCAATCACGAAGCCAATCGACACGAAGATAACGGAGGTGATTTCACAGGCAAAGGATCGGTACGCCGCCCTGAGGGATATCATTCTCGTGGAGGATCTGTTTGAGAAGCCAGCGCAGCCGCCTGCAGCCGCACCGATAGCGCGCATGGAGTCGTCCTCGTTCGAAGAGCGCGACCTCGATGATGACGCAAAGTTCGAGGCCAATTTCGACGACATGGTTATGCCACAGCACGATAGTAACCAGTCACCCGAGATCAACGTTTCCGATGCGGATTTCATCGATGAGGATACGATGCTACCAACGCGAACGTCCGCTGATATGCTTTCCGCCAACGTCGGTTCGATGCGCAACACGGCAACACCGCGCGAAGATCTCGAGATCGACGAGCTAATGCAGAAAGCGGTCTCGAATTTGTCACTGCACAGTACCGATCAGCTATCACCTGGTCCGAACGCTACGACTCCAGGACCTATGCAGGGTGGTGGTTTGGCGGTGAAAGGTAGTCCGCTGCTACAGCACAGTTCCACTTCACCTTACCGGCCACCAACGTCCACTTCCACCACACTCCTGAACGACATGGTTGCTCCGAAGAGCAAATCGCCCTCGCTTGGCAGCAGCACCGTGCAGTACGATACACTTTCGCTCGGAGGAAAAGGAGGTCTGAGCGACATGAGCACTTCGCCGATCCCGCTCGTACAAACGAACAAGCTCGGCTCGAGTATGGCGCGCAGCCCAATTCTGAAGCCATCTCCGATGTCCCGCGGGCACCACCAGGACCAGGACGGTATGAAGAGTTTGAAGGGAAAGAAACCGACACCAGCACCACGTGGTCAAACTTCGTCCAGCGAGAAGCGATCATCTGGTTCGATGAGTGACGGTGATGGCGAAACTTCACCCGAGGGCGACAACAACGAGGGTAAGTGTTCCTACGCACAGTATCGAACTTGTTAGAAGGACGACTCCTTACCTACTTGTACTTTGCAGGTGGCAAATCTTCCAGAATGACTCCGACCAATGCCAGCGAATCATGGGCCGTGTTCGATCAACCGGAACCACCGCAGCACGGTTTGAAGAGGCAGGATCTTCGCCATGAATTACGTCATGACGGTGGAAGAAGTATGTGTCAAACGGGAAGGTTGTCTTGTGTGCATCTGTGACATCAACTCAAAAAACTGGTTGTGGTTTCTTTATTCTTTTAGGAAGCGATAAGAATGGTCCCGATTCACCGTGCTCATCAGATCCGAAAGACGAATGGACCAAGACGGACCTGCGTGAATATGGCCGACGATGGCCAACGAAGGGTCACACTTCGTCGTCTTCCCGTGATGTCAGTCCATGGGACGAGGAAGGGCCGGACTATCGCAAACCGCGCTCTGGAATGCACAGCGGTGGTGATGGGGTGGCACCGTCGATGCGTCATCATCATCCGACGTCGGGTGAGCGTTATCATCATCCACGAATGCCACCCCGGCGGATCAACTCGAACGACGAGGACTATGACGATGAGTGCGTAAAGGATCGTGGCCAGCAGCGTCGTCGCATGATGAAGGGTGGCGTCGGATCGCGTAGTCGGGACAATTTCGAGGACGAACACTGGTACCACGAACACCACGGACCCGCGTGGTCCTCCCCGACGGAAGATGAGGAAACGCGCATGCCGCCGGGCGGCCAGGGACGTTCGTTCGATCGTAACGTGTACGAACGTAGCACTTACGGGCCACCGTATGAAAAACGCGAACCGAAGAGTTTGCCACCACCGGCGGGTTACGATCGGCGGGAGTATAAGGCCGGCTACGACAAACGCAAGTACTACCGGGAGCGAGAACCGTCGCGCGGTGGCAGTGGCGGTGGTAGATCGAGCTACGATTACGATCCGTACGGTGGCGACGGAGGCTACGGTAGGCGATCTGACTACGATGATGGTGGCGGTGGCGGTGGCGGTGGTGGTGGTTACGAGCGTCCAAGCCGTGATTCACGTGCCGCCCGGGAGTACTTCTATGAGCGCGAGCGGAAAAGCTTCGACCGGGAAAGCAACGAATCGTATGATAGTCGCGAACGGCGCAGCTTCGGTGGCAGCGGTGACCTGTACGGGAGTCTTGATAGTCGGGCGGAGTATCGCGAGCGCGACCGTTATCTGTCGCTGGATAAGAGTCGCTCGTTGCGCCGAGGGATGCGAAACGCGGGGAGTGCCCGGCTCGATCAGGACCTGGATCAGGACTCGGAGGGTGATCTGATGGGTGGAATGGGGGGCGGTGGTAGGTCGGGTGGTGGCGGTGTGAACAGTTTGCACCGCTCTAGTCAAAACATCGGCCGAAGCAGCAAGCAGACTCAGCAGCAGCAGCAGCAACAATCGCAAATGATGCTTGACGATGATGTGTGGGGCTTTACGAAGGGAGGAGCACCGGTAGGGGGCGGTGGCACGATGCCGTGGAAGCGACCCTCTAGTGCGACCGAGCAAGAGGGACGTCGATACAACGAAGGCCGTCGCGGGGTATGCGCCACCGGTGGAGGAGCAGGCGCGTCGGGTGGTATGCACGCCGCAGTCGGTTCCGACGGAGAAAAGGATCGGCGGTTCCGTAAGAAGAGCCGGTCGCGCGGTGAACGGAAGGACATGGAGATGCGCTCAAATTACGCCACCATGCGCTACCCGTTGCGGTCAAAGGAGGACTACTTCGATTTCGATGCGGTGGAAGGAGGAGGAGGAGGAGGAGGTCGTGGCGGTGGCACCGGAAGTGCCGGTATCGGGGTGGACGATGATGACGACGAAGAAGAGGAGGATGACGTCCGACCGGTATCTGGTGGGAAGATGTTGATGGACGACGGGTTGGACGACAGTCCGGCATACTATGGTCGACGTGGTCCGGGTGTTGGCGGTACCGGGGCGGGATACTATAGTAAATCCATAACGCCGCGACAGGAAGGACGTAGCCTGAATGACGCATTGATCGCACAGGAAGCGAAAAAGATGTCGCGCTATGAGTACGAAGAGGAGGCCATTCGCCGCATGAAGAAAAGCAATAGTCGCGACCTGTACTTCGAGGGTGGTGCACCCGGGTATGCCAGCGTGACCCCGCCAAAGAGTGCAGCTCAAAAGCATCATCAGCAACACCCAAGCGGCACCGGACCACGGATGGACTTTGAATTCGATGAGTTCGCAGGCTCCCCAGGAGGTGGTGGGGGTGTTGTTGGAATGGCCCCACCATCGGCACTCGCTGGAGATGGCTTTGAAAGCGATTTCAATTCTCCCCCGGGTGGTGGAGTAGGAGGTCGGGAGGCCACTACTGGTGGGGGCCGGGAAGGACAGAAATCGTATCGCTTCTCTAGTGACTTTTCGAGTGATAAAGAACGCGCGGGTCACTACGGACATGAGTCTTCAGCGGGTGGCTACCATCGACAGCAGCACTTCAAGCACAACCACCCCGATCCGGGTGATTATCCGACTCATCACTCACAGTCACTGCAGCAGCAGCAGCAGCTGTCGGCCACATCGACACCGCCGCTGCCCTCTTCGGGCCACCAACACCATCCGCCACATCAGCGTGAGCAGCAGTCCAGCGGATCAAAGCTGCGCTTCAACGAGAATGTCACCGTATCCAAGTTTGACGCCGAGGCGACCACAATGTTCGAGGATGATTTCACCGGACGTTCTGACGCTGAGCAGGATCCCGATGAGCAGCAGCAGCAGCAGTCACATGGTGGCGGATGGTCCGCAGCAAACCTCACCCAACGTACCAGCCCTGGTCCGGCGGCAAGCAATAATGGCAGCAACAAAAAGATATTAAAAACCTCTAGTCATCAGCAGGCAGCGGGACAGCAACAGCAGCAGCAGCAGCAGCAGCATCTTCAATACCAGGATAACATACGCAAATCGGACAGTATTAACATTTTCGCCAAAAAGGTCGACGACCCGTTCGAGGACGATGATTTCTTCGCCACCGGAGGCAACAGCAACGGAGGGGGAGGCGGGGGCCGGGGTGACCCGTTCGGGGGCGCATCGACCGTAGGGCACGCGGATAGAGGCGGTGGTGGTCCCCCCGTGAGCAATATCGCCGCTGGCACCAACACGACCGCCTCTTCCGGTTGGGACAAAAACTTTGCCAACTTTGACGACAACATCTGATTACTCGGTAGCCTGATGATCGACAGCAACTTCCTCAGTCGCCAGCTGAGCCGAAGTTTGAGTGCCCGGCAGCAGTACCAGTACTGCTGCCAACAGGACGAACATCAGCGCTACTCACTGGCCAAGGACATTCGGAAGCTGTACATGCGCATCAAGCACTGCAACCGGTACCAGGTGTTTGTCTAGGCAGGGATCGTCGTCACGTAAAGGGAATTTTGGGTTGCCCGTGCCCGATCATTTCGCCATTGCTTTTGTTGATTGTACATTTTTATTTATATTCATCGATGATGATACTACCAGCTAACACATTCTTCTCAGCCTGATGAGCTTTAATCATGTTTACGATCACTTCATCAGCACGCACGAGCCAGAATCGCAAAAGCAAAAGGTCCTACTGACTGGTTCAGTAGACAACAGAAGGAAGGGGGACGTATGAGAGGTTGAGATTTGGTACGTTATAAGTAGATTTACTAGTGTGATGCTGGCTTGTGCGCTCGTTCACACATATTCATATCAATTATCAACCTTACAAGCTAACGCTTCTGATTAGTTAAATTATTGTTTTTACCTTGGTGACCATGGAGGCGATTGCAAGGGAACTTTATTAGTAAATAATATACTGAAAAACACTAGTAGATATTATTATTATTAACACTTCATACTCTGGGAACGATCAAAGCAAAGATGTTGCCGCTGCTGTTGCCGCCAGCGATAGGGACAGGGTGAGACTGGGGTGACACCGATACAGGGCCATGTAAAGCGCCAGAAAACCAAACCAAACGCGGTATTCAAAAAGTACTTTGTGTCTGTTTAGCTCTCCACGTTTTCCACCTCAATATTTAGATGTAGTGCAAAACTAAAAAAAAAAAACAAAATTTTACCCCTTTTCCAAGCATTAACTTTTGGACGACGGGCACAAGGTGTGCTGGACAACAAAAGTGATTGTATTACCGCAACCAAATGGGAGGGCTCCTTTCCATCCGATTAAACTTCTCCCTTCCACCTAACACACTAACCGGTTACGGCATAAGGTACGCAAAAGTGAGAGGCGATATTACAGCAGAAATTACGGTATTACTACAGACAACCTGAAGTTAGTATTTTTATTTTGATATAACAATCGCATTAAAATTCCTACTCCTTAAACACACACTTACTCACCACCAACCTAAACTCGCGAGCACCACGTGGCTAGGACACAACTATTGCGCAATATTAGTCGTTAATTATGTCAGCAGAGCGTTTTTACAATTCTGAAAATTGCAGCATGAGAGACGTGATAAAAACGTAGCAGCACTGTCGAACCAAGTTGTTCCCCTTTTTGACTGACCCCTTGGCCCCCGGGGGATGTTTGGGGAAAATTAAAATCAAACACCCTGATAGTCGTTTCTCTCACCCTTTTACCTTGCGTGAAATGGACCCCATTCCCGGTCCGTTTCGGTGCAATTGTTCTTGTTCCATTGACTTCCCTTGTGTTTCGATTGGGCTGTTGAAAGGTTAGTTCTCGAATCGAGTGATGAGGGCAGATGAAATGGCGGTTTGGTGCGTTAGGTTAGCAATTTGTTGAATGTAATGTAATGTAACTCTCAATCGCGTACGCAGCCATGAAGTATTTCATTGCTTCACTATCAGTAGCTTCATTTGTAATAATTATTAGGTACCAGAGTGTGATTCGAAACGTAAAAACAAAAGTTTAGATTAATGTGATTCCCTTGCTGCTAAAATGAACCGAGTGCTGGTAAAGAGAGTACGTCAGAAGAAAGCAGAACAGCAGGTTGTAGGTATTTAAAATAATTTAAACCGAATCATGGGACTTTGCTAATGCCAGTGGAAGAGTGGAAGCCCTAATTCGATGATAGGTAAACGTGTGCAGCTGAAAAGTACGCTTTTGTGTAGAACTGTGTTGTGCTTATGATATTTTCGTTTTGTAAAATATTTGACGAAAAAAACGTAGAAGAGCCAAGACCGGCTTTTTAAACATTCTCAATCTCTACTTCTTGATATTCTGAAAATCTTGGCCGTGTTGTTGCTATCGAAAAAGATTGATGTGTGGTCATGAGCTGTACTTATGCCGCGCAGATAACGTCCCCATTATATTTAAACCAACCGAACAGCTTTCCCACGAATTAACTGACAACACCAGAACATCTACAGAAATCGTATCACAAATAAGATTTGCTAGTGTAACATATAGATGAGATGTTGCTCTCAAACGGACGGAAAAAATTGGATCAAATAAACGAGAAACAAAATTCATAGAGAACAAGAACAAACTGAAAGGAAAAGCATAGAACTAATCAGGTAAAGTTACAAACAACTAATCCAACAGTATGGAAACAGCAACTGGCTGAATGGAAAGATATGCAATTGTTGATATTAAACCCCAAAGTCCCAAGTGAAAAAGAAGCGAAGGAAAAGAAACTATCAGTAAATAAAATTCAAATTAGAAGATTTCGTGTAGTCTTGACTATTTTTACTTCGTTTGTTTTCTTCTGAAACTCAGTCAGGCAGCAATTGTAGATGTTTTTTCTCTTGGATACTATAGTGCAGACATTGTTGCATGTTTCAAAACTCTGACGAACGAAAAACTAGAAAGCAGCAAGTGACCGAAAACGGAACCGAAATTATGAATTCAGTGCTCTGACGATTTCTAACGTCGAGAGAAAGAATTACAGCATGATTTAGTAACAAGGAAAAGTAAAAGGTTGGGTACGTCGAACGAATGAAGTAAAGTGCACGACACATGCGCAAACACATCGAGCAAAGACAAGGAAGTATGTGACGAAAGGTGGATAAACAATGGTTACAAAAATACAAAGCAACTACTAAGAAGTAAAAATATATATCATTGAAAATTTCAAACAAAAGTATCACTTAAAAATGGCGCTTCCGGCGTTGAGTGTGATGGATTTCAGTTAAAGCAACGCATAAGATAAACAGTTATTTATTGATCAGCTCATAGTGGAACTGCTGTGTGAGTATATTATAGCATAAGAGTATTCTAAAAAAGGGGACAGTCTCTAGGTGTAAAATGCAAGATTCCCACAACCAAACAAACTAGGACGATGCCAGGATACGCAATTTAATCATTGCTCCATTAAACGTTCAGCGCCTTGACGCTTTCCCTCCACAGTCGTTCGGACGTTTCTTCGTCGAACTTCATCTTGGATTTTGTTTGCTCCAGGTTTGTAACAAAGTAGCCAGTGACGGGATTCTTTTCCTCCGTGTTCACATTATCCGTGGCGCAGTGAATGATGTTTTGTGCACCCTGGAAGTCGCAAGAAGGAAAAATCGAATTGGTAAGTCGGGTTCAAGCAAATGTATGGTTTAAATAGTCGATTATTACCTGTCGGGCGGAGCGTAAGAACAACAGCACTACTGGTGAAAACAGGACGTAATGGTACCACTTGGGATTGTAATCGCGGAAAAAGTCCGTGTGGCACAGGCCCGGACACAGCACGTGCACATTGTAGCCCTGTTTGTATAGCTCGCGGGCGTAGTAGAAGTTCATCAGCTTGGAGTTGTTGTACAGGTTGTTAAAGCGATCGCGTGGCCCACGCTCGACCCATTTGCCCAGATTGTCGAAGTCGATCCGAGCCTTCTCGTGCATCTTTGACGAAACGACAACAATCCGGGCGGCGTTTGCACGGATGTTGTCCTTCAGCAGATCCACCAGCAGAAAGTGCCCGAGATGGTTCACTCCGAAGTGCACCTCGTAGTTTTCCTGCGTGTACTGGGGCGTCTGGATCGCGAGGCCGGCGTTGTTGATGAGGCAATCGAAGGACGGGAAGCGACTCTTGATCGCTTCACTGAACTGACGCACCGACGCGAACGAAGCCAAATCGAGCTCGAGCGGTACCAGCTCACCCTCCTGCGTGTGCTGCCGGATGCGCCGGATTGCTTCTCCGGCCCGGTCCATGCTGCGGCAACCCATAATGACCGTGGCCTGGCGGGCCGCAAGTGCTTGGGCCGTTTCGAAACCCAAGCCTGTGTTCGCGCCGGTTATGATGAAAACCTTACCGCGAAGGGGTGCATTGTTGCGCACCCAGCCCCATTTCCACTCGCGCAGTTTTCGGATGATGTACAGACTGGCGCCTACTCCGACCGGCACCAGAAGGTAGAGCAATGAGGCGGACATGCTGTTGTTATGTTGTTCTACGGGAGATGAACCATAGGAGAAATTAAGAACGGTTGTAGACTACTTACAACAAAATACATAAAAGTTGTAATTAAACCAAATTTGTAATATCCCTCTTTAAAGCAACTCTCCTTACGGGGATAGCTGCTTTTCTTTTGAAATGGTGTTCCGCTGATGTTTAACTTTTTTTAAATGACTATAATAAGATGAATGATCCAATACTTTCTTTAATTATAATATTTATTACAATGCTCTTTTGCTTTAAAAAATCTTACGGCTCTAGTTGAGTATGATAGAAAACTGGCAACAATTGTGGAAAAATAATCCATGGTCCCAATACCGGGCCTGGATAGCGTTACATGTTGCCGTGTCCTACTGTCTAGTTCGTTTTTTTCGTCTCGCCCTTTCCATCATCGTTCGTTTCCTCCTCCGGCTTTTGGTCATCGTCGTCCTTTGCGTCCTCGTATCCGCGTACCGCGTACAGGAAAATGATCACGTTCACGACCAGCACGGCGGCCACGACGGAACCGCAAGTGTTGGGAAATCCATCGATGTGCAAGTAGTGCGTCATGCCATACCGCGTGCCGTAGAAGGCTACAAAAGGTAACGTGAACATGGCGACACTGTAGAGCAGCAGCCAGGCCGCGGCGGTTGACCCACGCCGTTGGGCAACCGGATCGTCGTCTTGCGGTGCTGCTGTTATCTCTTCCATTGAGTGTTGAGGTATTTTGACCAGCTACCCAGGGAAACCAACCACCATTTACTCCGAGACACACTGTTTTCCGCACTGTAGGACGATATGTTACAATGTACATTCGAGAATCGTGCATTAATACGCTGCTGTACACCCGAGGGAAGGTTTAAACTTTTCAATAGTATAAGCAAGAAACACACATCGTCTTTAACCAACATCTTAAAGTATAGGAGAAAGTTTAGCTCCAAAAACGTAACAACAACCACCGAGTGTTAAATATTGTAATAGTTTTTTAAAAGAATGTTACCAAGGGTTAGGAAATTGAAAACTGTTCAAAATTGACCATGCTTTCCAAACGAATCCCGAATACAAATCCACAACCGTATGCCGTGCCATCACCATCGAAAGAACACGTTCGCTACTGTGTAAGATTGTTAGAGAGTCTGTTTGGGTCGCTGCCTCGATCATTCCAACGATGGGCTCTTGTCATTTTCCTTTTGGGGCGTTTTCGATGGCTCGTACACTTTCATTCCATAACCGGATAGATGTTTCCTCGTCGAAGTGAAACTTGGAGCGGCGCATCTTTACGTTCGACACGAAGAATCCACGGACCGGATTGCGGTCCGGCGTGGTCTCACTTTCCGTCGCGGCAAAAATGATATTCTGGGCGCCCTGGGAAGGAAGGGGGGAGGGATGGTATATCAGTAGGTACCTCCTCCATGACACTTGCCGATTCCTGGGCTGCGTACCTGTTCCGCGGACCGAAGTAGCAGCCAAACAATCGGGGAAAATACCAGATAGTGGTACCATTTGGGTTCGTAGTGACGGAAGAAGTCCGTGTGGCACAGGCCTGGACACAGCACGTGTACGTTGAACCCGCGCTTGTACAGCTCCCGGGCGTAGTAGAAATTCATCAGCTTGGAGTTGTTATAGAGCCGGTTCAACCGACTTTCGTACTCCACCCAGCGGCCCAGGTTCGCGAAGTCTATTTCCGCTTCGATCTCGTGCATCCGGGAAGACACGACGACGACGCGCGTTCGTTCCGCCAACAATCGCTCCTTCAGCAGATCAACCAGAAGAAACTGTCCGAGATGGTTCACGCCAAAGTGAACTTCGTAGTTTTCCTGCGTATACTCCGGCACGCGGACTGCCAGCCCGGCATTGTTAACCAAACAGTACAGCGAGGGGATGGTGCGGTTTACCTCGCTAGCAAACTGCCTGATTGATCGGAACGAGCCAAGATCGAGCTCCATCGGAAGGAGTGCTCCGGCGCCTTCGCATACTTCCGAGCGAATTTGTGCGATCGCTGCATTGGCTTTGGCCATGTTCCGACACGCCATCACGACGGTCGCCTCTCGACGGACGAGCGCTTTCGTGGCTTCGTAGCCCAGCCCGGTATTGGCCCCGGTGATAATGAACGTTTTCCCCTGGAGGGAAAAGTTCGACTTCACCCAGCCCCATTTGCGCAGTTTGTACAGACGTAGGAGAACGATCGAGCCGAGGAGACCAGTGGCAGCTGCAGTACCGGCGGTGGACAATGTTACCTCCAATGGGATGAGAGGCATTACCGGTTGGAGGGCGTTTGGTTTCGGTTGGGTTTTCGTGCTTGGTTCGTTGGCTGTGTGGGGGAAGAATAAGATTCACAAGAAAGATGTTTCCTTCTCTCTATCTTAACACTTAACACTCGGTTTTTTTAGGTTATCGATTAAGGTGTTATTATAGATTTTTTTATTTAATCCTCTGTTCATCCTTTTGCTAATTTGAGCTTATTATTATATTACGCACGGCCCGGTCAAAGCTTTGCGACGTCAATGGTTCACCGGGCGTATAGAAAGGATTGCACACGGCATCCGTGTAGAGATTGTGCAGATTGCGGAACATCGCACGCACCTCATTCTCCCGGAAGGACGTATTGCTAGCGTCGATCACGATCAGAAACTTGATCTTGGTGTTCGTCACGTAACCGTAGATCTTGTGCTGTTCGGTCGAAATAAGCGACCCAAGGTACAGCTCGCGACCGTCGGCCGTCGGTTTCTGGTTTGTGGCGCACCGCTCGTCGATCACGTCCAGCGAAGCGTGGACCTGGTACTGCAGCGCGATCTCCTTATCCACGTTCGCCGTCGCGATGTACAGCGGTGCATTGTCCTTGCCGACGATCGCCACACAAGCGCACATCTAAGGGCGACGATGGGCCCAAGAAGGAAAGGTTGCCACCCGAGACGTTCGCAACGCGCCAAGCAGAAAGAGAAGGAAAAATTTACTCCATAGTTTAATCATCGAAATTGGAAATGAATATCGTTTTCCGAAGCAATAGGCATAAACTAAAGTAACACAATGTGATGAAAGTAGGATGGAAATGATGTAGACAAAAAAGAGGCACGGCAAGGGGGTGCAGCCCTCATCATGGTTCGTTGCTTTTGACTACGTGGAAGGTACCGTCCGTTTAGCAATTTCTCTCTTTGATGCAAAATAGTCAACTTTCCCAATCGCATAATCGAATCGTGGATGTATGCTAATTTGCTCCATTTTGTACCCATTTCTCGATAAGTTGTTCACACTCAAAAGGTCAACAACCACAAGTGACGCCCCAAAAGTGTCGGGAATGCGTGAGCCAAACAACAAAAAATCGTTTAAATCTACTTAAAACCTTATTCAGTTTTGAGATTCTACGCACCTTCTATGTTTGTTGATGATTTTCCAGAAAGGTAGAGTGTGATTTGTGGTTTCTGAACACTTTTTAACCTGGTAATACTCCACAGAATGATGCTGCTCCGTGAATGCTGCTTGATCACGCACCTTTGTTTACGTTTTGAGTTTTGAGTAGTGTTGGCACAATCGGGGTCGGAACATTCGAAGAATCGCTCCATAGGATTGGATCCCATTTGGCGAATTCGGATCAGATTTGATTGGCTTGGGTTTTTAATCATTTTTGATTTTTTTGAGAATCGGGTTGCTTGAATTTACTGAGAAGAAAATTGTCGAAAATCATACAAAGAATTCAACAAATGATAAAAAATAAACGGCAAGGATTTGATTTTCCCACCACTAGTTTTGAGGCACTGCCGGCAGATCAACTGTGGCAATGTTTCTATTTTGTGAGTATCAACAAAACTTATTTGAACGAACGGGTAAATGGTTTTGAAAGTAGAGAATATACAAACTTTTTATCTTTTAGCTGGTTCTCGCACCTATTTTATTTTAATCTTTACGAAAATGATCTTTGACAAACGTTTCGCCTACCAATATCGGAAAGACTAAGCTGGCTTCCGCGTACACTTTCACCGGAGTAGCATCCTTTTTGATTTTACCCCAAGAAACGGCCTCGTCCGGTCGTGCACCGCTATCACTGCCATCGTACTCGGAGGCAGTGTTGATGAAGACCGAAAAATCCGCACCATTACGCATCAGATTTGCGTTGCAAATGTGATGCTTTATGACCCCTCCGCCGACGATGATAATCCCCGAATTGACCGCCTTTACGGCCATCGTGTTCAGCCGTCGCAAATCCGATACAATGTCTACCACCAGCCCAGGGTTGCGGAAGGAATGAAAGTACATCATATCGCCGAGACTTCCATCGGTAAGGGCTGGACTGAATACTGGTATGCGATTTTTGGCCGCCCAGTAGTAAATGGACGATTCATCCTCGATTCTTTCACCCAACCTAGCGATCACTTTGGATGGCGTCCACAGCGTACCTTTGCTTTTTTGCTCCTCCAACATTTCATCAAGGAGTGGTGTCACCCAGTTTTCGAACTTGCAGTAGTTATCGTTTGGTACCAGTAAATTTCCTATTCGATTGATGCCGCGTTCGCGTAGTTCTCTTCCATCCAGTTCGAATGATCCCAAGTACGTTGGTGCTAGACATTTTATCAAATCCTCCTCGACTCCGCCCGCAGTCGTGACAATGCAATCGATCAGCCGGTGTTGTGCTAAAAAGCGAATCGTTTCTCGCACCCCCGCCGATACCATGTTTGAGGTATAGCCGAGAAAAATGGTACAGCTCGATCGTCGCCGTATAAACTCATCTTCTTCGTAAGCGTCCAGTTTATCTTCTGGAAGCGGTATCCGACGAGCTGCAATCTAAAATATTATGGTTGTACGTTGATTGCCACATTCTATCAACCGGCTGAATTCACATACCATCTTATTCACTTCCTCTATTGCTTTCCCCAGGTTCGTTGCCTGGAATCCGCTTCTCACGTACGTGCTAAACAGTTTCTCATAGTTGTATCCATCGTTCCAATCGTAGCCACGAATCGTCGGTGTGTCCTGCGGCAAAGTTGTACTCTCCTGGAGTACTGCTTCCTTTGCTACAGCAGGTTCTGCAGATGGATCCATAGTTTTTAAACGTTAGCACACACTACCGGTATGAATTGCACAAGATTCATGCGTGTTTTGTTTACCATGCTCTGCTCAAGCTGTCAAACGTCAAATTGGATGTTGCATCGGTCTCTCACAAGCTGTCAAAGTCAGCTGTTCAAGCGACCCGTCTCCCCCTTCCCCTTCCTAACATCTACTCGAGAAGCATGTGCGAGCACGAGCTGCCATCTTCAGTTTAGTTTTTACCGTCCATCGCAGAACAGCGTGTGACGCGATCGTATCGGGCATCGAGTGCGGGTTTCAAAGTAGTATTCGCGGTTCGTTTCGGTTCGGTGTGTGTAGTTCAACTAGTTTTCCCCCCAACGCTACTATAAGTGGCCCCTCAACTATTTGCCCTGTAACATGCTGCAGTAGAAGCAACTACGAATCACCATCGACTCCTCCACAAAAAGGTAAACAAAAGAGTAACCGTGACTCATTCGGGGGATCATGGAATGCCACTATCAAATCATGCGGTTATCGCGGATTTGCAGTAGAGAAAAGATCTGCTTCGAGGAACTGGTAGTTGCCGGACTGTGAATGCTGTAAATCCTACCCGTACACCGTGAGACGGTTCATCAACTCGGCGAAACTCGGCGAAAGACATGGAAGTCAAGAGAACCTTTGGCTCGGCACATTTCGTGGTAACCACATATTCCAAACTATTTATCACTTGCGAACCCTTTCCATGTCGACGCAGCAATCACGGACGGTTGCTAAGGTACAGACCAAAGGGGTCGTTTTGTTGTTAATGCAGTAAATTGCTGATAAAACGCTCTTTTCTCACTGCCAACACGAGCAATCGGACCGTACACGATGGCAGAAACGTCCTGGGCAGAGTGGGGGAGTAGAAGAATTTGGAAGAAAATTTGTCCGTCAATGCACCAACCACCCACAGCGCTGCCCCCCCCCCCCCCCCCCCCCCCCCCCCCCGGTCGGTAATGCACCACCATGCAGCGCGTGTGTGCGCTGAAGTTGCACGTGTCGGAGAAGGCTGCGACGCGCATCATACTGCAGTACATAATGGAGTCGCGAGGCCGGACGTAGACGGCGGCCCGCTATTGACGGTCACTTGTGGGGCAAGGCCATGTGCTCCAATACACTGACGGCCAGTCTCATCAGGGCCACCCTTGTGTGTCAATCCCGGACTCCCCCAACGAAAACTTAACCGTCCACGACATACCGAGCGCGGGAGGCTCGTGCATATGACGTGCAAACTGCCTTCACGTTGGTGGCGGAAGGAACGAACGCCATGGCGACCGATGAGGGCACACAACGCTGAAAATGGCACGGAATTGAATAATGGCGCGTATTTGCGGGAAAACACGCTCGTCGGCTCGTCCAATTATACACATCCCATCATGCCTGCGCCAGAGCCGTTGCCAGCTTGGAAGTGCGGGGCGAAGAGGCACATTTTACCCCCCTATTAAACCGTGAATACTGGTGGTCTGAAGTCGCGAACATCCCCCCGATCTGGGCGGGTGGCTGCATGATGCAGTACCGTAGGTCGAGTTTACCAATCCGCGCTGCTTTCGATCGCTCGTACCATTTCGCGTCCCCCTTGCTCAAAGTATTATTTATACCAGGCTCTATTGATCGTAAAACGATTCACCAACGGCTCCAAGGAGATTGCTTTGAGCATTTATGCTACGTTGGCCCGTGTTCCACCAACTGCGGTAGGTGTTCTTGAACTTTGGCGGCCTTGAGAAACGCACGTTGCCGTTGCAATAATTCTACCGTCCTGCGCTCCAATACAATAACGTGGAGTATTTCTTGGGGCTAAGGTTTCGCTGTCTGAGGACGCCGTTTTTTTTTATTATTTGTATACATGGGGTTTTCGTTCGGTTGGGACGAAACCACCATCGAATGTAATTCATTGCAGCGTCGTAAACAACATAACAAGCGGACAACGATTGCTTTATGTTTCTGGGCAACCGTGCACAGGGTCCTCTACTTCCGGGCATGAGCATTTCGGTAATTATCATCGCTGGTTAATGATACAGTTTATTTCAATTCCGATGATCAAACAAAGAGTTAAATGCTCTCCACAAAAGTCCAAAGTGATATTTATAAAGAGTTGTTGGAAAAGAAGGATAAATAGAACTACAATCATTAAGTCACACTATTTATCAAATCTCAGCATTCGTTTAGCAAAAGTCTGTGTTATCTCGGCGGTTAATAGGGACAATTATGATCGAAGGGTTGGGTTTGAACTGCTTGTGCAAGCAACTTTTTTCGAAAGCAATTCGTGCCACGTGTCGAAAGGGTGCCAACTGAGTGGACTCCCAAAATCTAGCGTCCCATTGAAAGTGTTAACTCACTTATGCAACCACCATCAAATCCAAACAAAGAAGATAAAAGAAAACCGGAGGTGGAGAAAAGCAAGAGTAGTGCAAATAGGACGCCATACCTTGCTATAATCAATCGCTGTACTATTGGAAGGAGGGAGAAGAAGTGTGTATGTTGTCCCCAAAACTATCCAGGTTCATTCGAACATTGCTAATATCTCGTTTTAGTTCATTGGTGGATGATTTTTCCATCTCTATTCTATTGAAACTCAACTTTCAAATATCGACCCTTAACCCGACCGCATAAAAACTCGCACAAAATGCACGCACGCCCGGGCACGTTTTAAACTTTCTATTTACCCTCCCCTCCGGGTTCGTTCCGGCATTGTGGTGGCCAAGGGGATGCATGTGCCGATAGACTCCCGCCGCCGCCACGCCGCGGGACCAAACGTTTTATTGCATAACCAATGTTGACCCATTGCGCGTTGATGAACCTTGGGGGCTCGTTGAATGGAGACATGCCATGCGACACATGTGGAATAAGGCCACATACCCAAACACTCCGGCATTTTTTGTTTTTTTTTTTTTGGGACTTAGCGTCGCTTCCCCAAGCCGGCCACCTAAAGGGGCATACTTTTTGGGATTAAAAACCTTGATCACAGCACACTTATTTGCACATGCGCGCATGCTGGGATTTATTTATCCTTTCCAACGGATGGCACGCATGTGGATTAATTAAACGATTTAAATTCGCGTCCCTCAGCGAACGACAAAGGTAAACATTATTAAAGCCAGTCCTTTATGCTCCTCGACGAATCTTCGGCTTTAAGTTATTCTTTCTATCGCGGTTCGATTTTGTGCGGAGATCCTACGACCGCTTTTAGCATAATTAAAGCATGAGCTGAGGCAAATTTTATTGCCCACCGGTGGCGGAAATTTGACGGCCTCGACAATCGCCTTCGAGAGAGCTTCAGGCCGTCAGGTCGAGCGCCATCCCACACGAGCATAAGAGGACAGCATAGCCAAAAAAGAAGAGACAAAAAAGATTGCGAGAGGGAAGAAGGGGTTCCGTTCCATGAAACGGATGGCCCCACGGTATGGGGAGGGGGGGGGGGGGATGCTGTAATTTTTCTCTTTTTTTCCTTTTTTGTTGTTGGCAATACAGTTTTGTACACACGATACCGATGCGATGAGTTGTTTTTTTAACCTTCTTTTTTGTCGTCCCCACGTCTCTTTTCCCTCCCCGCAGTTCGCGTCAGTAAACGGGTGGACGGTGCACTTCGAAACCTCGCCGCTGGTCGTCACCGAAAAGTGGCCGAATCGTGCCCAGGCAGTCCCATTCGCGGTCAGACATTCGCACCGTTTGGAAGTGCAAGAAGCAGCAGCAGAGGCTAAGCTGAAGTCGAGCATCGAGTACCACTGAGTTCCACGGTTCGTCATAAGACGTTCTTTCAATCGAGTGCTTCATTCTCTCCCGGGGGTGTTTCCGGTTTCCAGCGGGAGCAGCGAGTCGAGGCAGCACGTGATCTGAGGAAAAATAAGCGACTATTCGCAAGGCAGTTCCCAGCGACGATTATGGGATTCGTGCTCATATCCGGCAGGTGTGTGAAAAGTGTAAAGTCTTGGTGAAAAATATAAAACAACACAATCCTAAAGCTGCTCCACAAATCTTGCAAGGTTTGGTAGGAAAAGTGACACTTTGGGGGCGAAAGTTTGTGACAGAAGTGAACACGTGTTCGGTAACACCCTAGCAACCGTTGGGAGAAAAGGAAGATCTCTCAGCCTTCTGCGGTAGCAACCGAAGTGAAGCAAGCACAGAAAGCATGGTAATTTCAAAAATATGCTGCATTGGCGCCGGCTACGTCGGAGGGCCCACGTGCAGCGTAATGGCCCTCAAGTGTCCGGACATTAAGATAACAGTCGTCGATCGCAGCACCGAGCGGATAGCCCAGTGGAACTCGGCTAAACTGCCAATCTATGAGGTAAGTGTTCAAAGGGTTAGCGTTTGTGTTTAAGGATAAGAAGAGGCTTCATTTGATCTACTCCTTGTATCGACGGTGCTTAAAAAGTAACTTTAAAGAATGCCAGTTTATTTAAAAATAGCCCAACACAGTGTAGTGACTTGTAAGATTTTTAAATCCAACATGCCAATATACCGATGCCTTAACAGCGGTTCCTAGTGTGACGCGCTTACGGAACACAACAGAAAAATAAAACCCCCAACGACGACGCATGTGTGACTTAAGTATGTCGGTTAAGGTCTTCCTCGCTAGCACATCTGATGTAACCTCAGAAGCACGTTTGTCGCGACTTGCCGTTATTTTTCGAACCGGGCCTTCTTCTCACCATCTTTTGTGTTTCGCGGCGGTCCAGCTGTAAAAACAATACAAGCTGGCAGCGGGAGAGAAAAAAAAGTTCAAATCGGCAAGAAGATGAACCCTCCTTTTCGGGTTGGACTGTCGGCGTGGCCGCCGCAGAACCGGTTTGAGATAACCAGGACCGGAGAAGGCCATCGATGGCTCCGGTTTGCAATGAATAAGTTAAACCTTCCAATGTCGCGTTGGCCGTGGTTTGATAGTGGAGATGAATGCAGAAAATGTGTGTAGGCTGAGGTCGAACCGTAGTTTATGAATTTCTGCCAAAAATCCGCTCCAAAAATGCGTCGAAGTAATATACATTGTTTCAATTTCCTAATCCTTCAATCAATTTGATAGTCTTAGAAAGTTTTTCGCTGCTCGCCCTTAAATTATGTTTTATCGAATTGGGTTTTATTTTTGTCAACAGAAGTTCATTGCTTTCCTGTTACGGAAGCAGTTATCTTACAGACCACTTGCGTGGTAAGATTATCAATTGAACAGTAGCGGCCTTATCTAGATTGGCGCTTGAGCCACCTAGATTTCCTGGGAATGGAATGAAAAATAAACGAAAATAACTCTAGGTTTTCTTGACATGTTCAATTGCATTAGATTTATTTGATTTGTTGTAGTGATTGTTTTTCCCGATCCATTCCACTCGAAAGCCACTTCAGTGGAATGTCCTCCTCACATGCCCTAGCACTTAATATTTTCGTTTATCTCGCCGTCTCAGTCAACATAACTTGGGTGCATATTGCATCCCTGGAACTTCAGTAGATGTTTTAGAACAAGAGGCACGATGCTGTGTTTTTTTTTCCGTGACGTACGTTTTCTTATCCGGGATAGGAAAAGGCCGGCCTAAAGTCATGAGCAAGTAGCGTCGCCAAAATGTATGAAGCAAATGGTCCATGGGCTGCGCGTTTACGAGACGGCCTTTATCTCGATTCAGAAGCAAATAGGCTGGAAATACGTGTTAGGCGGCGGCGGATACGATCTTATCGCTTCCGGATGAAAGCCTCGTGATGTTTTTTCTCTGTGGCGTGTCACAAAAGCAAAGGAAATAACATGGGCTCGGTTGAATATAATTTTGGAAATGGATAATGATCCTTATGATAGGAAAGGATGTTTATCCGGGGATGTTTTTAAGTAACATCTTTGGTGATCCGGGATTTTTTTTTAAATTTTTTTGGTTGAATTCTTGGTTTTCCTTTTCGCTTACGACCAGGCAATTCTACAAACCAGACTTAATCTTTCTTCTAGGAATTCATCCGATACAAAGCGGGAGTTAGGCCTGGGTTATGATGGCGCCATCTCGGTGGTACGTCTGCGAACCGCGAGCGGTTTCGTCCCTCGTACGCTTTAGACAGTAAACTCAGATCAACGAGCATTTTTCGGTTTGCTAATTTACGTTTAATGTCACATATTTATGACCGCTTGCTTTTGCAGAACCTTTCCCTTGCAGCAATTAAGCTTGTTCTTCGTCGAACAAGGCATGGTTTCCCTAAAAGGACAACGCACACTTGATGCTTCCAGAATGTTGATTCGCAACCTACTTTCTCATTCGGCGCTTCATCTTATCCTTCGGTTCTTATCGTTTCCTCCTTTTCCACTCCCATGTTGGCGACGTGTGTGCATGCACACCAGAGAATGCATCCCCCCGGTACGATTCGGGAACGTAATGGACGACAAATGTGTGTTCCAGTTCTCCGACCTCAGGCGATGGTCAGCATAATTTGTGTGCATCGTAGCACAGAAACACACACAGGCGAAAAAATAGTTTTCGTGTCGGAGTCGAGCCATGACCACGTGGCAGGCTTATGTTGTTTTCGTTTGAATTAAATTCCAAAACCGGGGCCGATGCTATTTGCGCGAGCGCGGCATTTTCGTTTGAAGTGCTGGATGTTGTAGGATTTGTAATTAAAATTAAGAGATAAATCAAACATGCACCGCCAACGTACGCACGCGTATGCGATGTTTAAATTTAAGATCCGCCCTGCGGCTACGTGACCGTTATAGTTTCGTGTCCATTGCGACAACCGTATGGGGAATCGTGGAGTGAGCTAATTTTAGCACCAAACAGGGGACCCGTTTTCAATGGGCTGGTTTTTGACTGTTATCTTCCATACGCCGAAAAATGCATCCCCCGAGGGCATCTGGGTATCTGGCCGTGGCGGGAATGGAACGGCAATGGTCTATGTGCAAAGGTGGGTGAACACTAACCAAAGTTTGTACTTGCCGTAAAGAAGTGGCTCAAGTTGAAACCCTCAAAAATCTAACAACCTTGAGTCTGTAGTGTACATAACAATATCGCAATAAGTAGGCTAAGTAAAATATTATAAATCAACGCAAGCTGTGCATCAGTATAGAAAGTGGAAAACGCCAGCTTGCAAGGAAGCGCAATCTTGGCTTACAACTAGGAAGTATTTCAATAAATATAGAACCTGCTATAAGCCTTATGGGGTGAAAAGGGTAAAATGTCTTCATACTATCACCTTTTGCTTTTTAATCGCCATCGTTTAAGTGCCAAACGTTGGACAAATCATCTACATAAATCGTCAGCTTCACCGGACGTCTGGCTGTCTTGGTCGAAAGGGGAAAAATCCGAACGCAAATCTTTGCTCATTTCGTTAGCTAGCGGATGTTACCTCACCATCGTCGCGGGTTAAAATTAGTTCGATCCAAATTTGCATCCCTTGCGATTGGGGGGCTTTAAAACTTTTCCATTTTCGAGCGACGATCATGCAGATTACTCGATTATCTCGCCCTTGGCTGGCTGATCGCCCTCTCACGGAATGAGCTGCAAAGTGTGTCAAATGGAGCTATGGAGACGGTGATGAAACTCTGACCACTACGTGCTGGAGAGTTTAGCATGGGACGTAAAACCGATTTGTTGATAATGGACAAATAAAACATGGGAAAAGAGAATATGATAAATATCAGCAAATCAAACAATCAGAATCATGAGCACAAGGGAAAAACCACTTTCCAGGGGTTTCTACAAATTAAGTGGAAAAACAAACTTGAAAACATGCAAACAATGCTATTAACTTTCGACACCTCTTTGTTGGAATAGGGATGCTTCGTACAATTTGGGACAGAAATTGATTTCAATTTCAAGTTACAATTGTATAATTGATTAATGAGAAGGTAACTTGTTGGTGATATATTTTTTTATGTTTTAGAAATGCATGGATGCGCTTATTTCCCGACCACCCAACATTTTACTCCACGCTCACATTCCAGAATCCAACGGAGCGTCTGGCCAATGTTGATCTTTCCCCTTTCAAAGATCGTAAAGATCGACGAGTTTGGCGAGCTGAGGGTGCAATAAAACTGAATTCTTTTCTCATTCCAAATTCGTTTGCTTCTCGCTAAAAATACCCACAAGAAAGAAGATTCACAGTTACAGCTGGAATTACCGAACGTGACGAATAATAAGTACGCCGGCGAGCACCACTTACAGTTCGTGGTTCCCGGAGTTGAACATAAAAGAAAAAAAGCTTATAAACCTGATCGAGATTATACGATCTTCGGAGGTTCGATGTCGACGCGGGTGTGTGAGAATGGTGACGATGGAGCATATTCCCCGGACGAATGCTAATCGTGTGTCTCACAGTCACATTTCGCATGCCACGCAGGGCCACGTCACACGTTAAAGTTACGTACAAAGCCATGCCACCATGCTAGGCATCTTAGGCGCTTCTTCTTCTAGCGTCATCGTCGATCACTTTGGAAGAATCGCGCCTGAATCTCATACCCGGCGGATGATTCATTGCGATCGGAGATGACGGAGATTGGGTGGCATTTTTACTGCTTCCCTTCCTTTGCTCTCCAAGCAGGTTAACATTTATTGATTAATTATCGTAGTACCTAAGGTTCAAATCCTTGGTGCATAGTTATGTTCCCGTGATCGGATGCAGTCGTAACCTTGTAAACTTCCCTTCACCTTAGAAGAAAATGGAAACGGAAACTTCTACATAACATGATGAGAAGGTTAAAATTAAAGTATTAGATCCATCAACATCCACAAGAGTTAAGACAGATTTGAAGAATTCACGAAAATTGTTTGCAAAAATACCTTATTCATTTGAATTAAATTTTAATATTTATTTTAAAACATAGTCAGTAATATGGTGAACAGATTTCCCTCCTAACGGTTTCTCTTCTCTCTTCCATCTTCCCTCTTCCCTCCCCCGCCTGGACAGCCCGGACTGGACGAGGTAGTCCGACAGTGCCGCAACCGGAATCTCTTCTTTTCCACCGACATTGAGACCGCGATCCAGGAGGCGGAGCTCATCTTCATCTCGGTAAATACGCCAACGAAAACCTACGGCAATGGGCGTGGGCGAGCGGCGGACCTCAAGTTCGTGGAAGGATGCGCCCGGATGATCGCCGAGATGTCGCAAAACAGCAAGATCGTGGTGGAGAAGAGTACGGTGCCGGTGCGGGCCGCCGAGAGCATCATGCATATCCTGAAGGCGAACCACAAACCGGGCGTAAAGTATGACATCCTGTCGAACCCGGAGTTCCTGGCGGAGGGTACGGCCGTGGAGGATCTGCTCAAGCCGGACCGGGTGCTGATCGGTGGTGAGCAGACGCCCGAAGGTCAGGCGGCGATCGAGAAGCTGTGCTGGGTGTACGAACACTGGATCCCGAAGTGCAACATCATCACGACCAACACGTGGAGCTCGGAACTGTCGAAGCTGGCGGCGAATGCGTTCCTCGCCCAGCGCATCTCGTCGATCAACTCGCTGTCGGCGGTGTGCGAAGCGACCGGGGCGGACGTGTCGGAGGTGGCCCGGGCGGTCGGGCTTGATTCGCGCATCGGCCCCAAGTTCCTGCAGGCGTCGGTCGGCTTCGGGGGCAGTTGCTTCCAGAAGGACATCCTCAACCTGGTGTACATCTGCGAGGGGCTCAATCTGCCGGAGGTGGCCGCCTACTGGCAGCAGGTGATCGACATGAACGACTACCAGAAGACGCGCTTCTCGCAGAAGATCATCGAGTGTCTGTTCAACACCGTCACCGATAAGCGCATCTCGATCCTTGGCTTCGCATTTAAGAAGAACACGGGAGACACACGCGAAACGCCCGCGATCGCCGTCTGCAAGACGCTGCTGGACGAGGGCGCCCAGCTCAACATCTACGACCCGAAGGTGGAACCGGAGCAGATCATGGCCGATCTGACGCACCCGAAGGTGACCGACAGCCCGGAGTACGTGAAGCGTGCCGTGCAGATCTTCGCCGACCCGTACGATGCCGTCCGGGGAACGCACGCCCTCGTCGTCTGCACCGAATGGGATGAGTTTGTCGTATGTCATCGCCGACGTCACCAACGTTTCCAAGCGCCCTGTTCCGTCTCCTCGTCCTGTTCCTCGTCCTGCTCCTCGTCCTCGTCCGATGGCGATGGCCAGCAGGAGGACTCGCCCGAACAGCGCGGAACTAATCGGGGGCTCTCCCCCTTTGTTGTCCCTTTTGTTGTCTTCCCACAGAGTCTCGACTACGAGCGCATCTACGCCTCGATGATGAAGCCAGCGTACATCTTCGACGGGCGCAAGATTCTACCCCACGAGCGCCTCCAGCAGATCGGTTTCCACGTGCAAACGATCGGCAAGCGATTGCTGGGGGCCGCCGCCCAGTCGCGCTCCACCGTCCCGCCCTCCCATCCCATCCCGAACGGACACTGCGCACCGCTAGCCAACGGGGCCGGTGCGCAAGCCTAGTAGCTCTGCTGCCTCGTAGATAGTACCGCTAGTGACATCGCTTCGCCAGTAGACTATGGGGAGGAGGAGGAGGGGGAGGACGGTGGTGCAACTGCATTTAATTTCCGCCGTGACCTACAGCACCACAGCCGCAAAAACAGCAAGGATGACGATGACGACGACTCACGTGACCGCTACCGGTTGCCACTCGATGGAATTGGCCAGCGGTTGTACAATGATGCGGCCGGCTGGTGGCAGTGCTTCGTCCGGATGGATTGTACCGGGACGCTCAAACCATCGGACGAAACCGATGGACGCACGAGAACGCAAACACATCCGGTGGCCGGTCAGCAGCGACGACGCTCGGTTGAAATCTATCGTGCCCGCCATGTCGGTGGCAACTATGCGCAGCCAAATTCATCCTCATCACCGACACCACCGGCACCACCGCCACCACCGGCACCACCGCCAACGCCGCACCGGTTGCAGATCGGATGTCGGATCGTGCGCACCGTACGCAACAGTGTGCTGAGTGACGCCATCCTCGGTGGAACGCCAACCATCGAGAGCATCCTGCATCTGAGCCCGCGTCGTGTGGCCAGCCCCGCGGGAGGTGACTCGAGCACGGAGCTAACGTCCGGTGACGACAATATTACGATACCTCCGGAAGATAGAAAGTATTACTACTGATGCGCGGATGCGCCGAACGGCACGCTTAACGCTCGCTATAAACTCATGTGCATGTACTCTCATTTCTACGAAGCTGCTTCCTCCTCTTCTCCTCGACTTTTATGCGCTCCTTTATCTCTATCTCCCCATGGGACAAATGTCGATCAAGCGTTGTCCACATCACTACACACGGGCATAACAGCGAATCGAATCTTCTATGCTCAAACCCACCCTTTCCTTCTCTATATCTGCTACCCTCTGCAACGACCATCCTTCCTCATTCTCGTCCACTTTCCCCATAATTAGAGTTAGTGTAAACCACACCGTCGGCAATAGGACCGATAGTATTCACGACATCATCACATGTTCTGTTCGGTCGGTGTAAAGAAAAGATGGGACATTATTAGTATTTTGTACGATAAGAGCGCACGCCACAGCCAGCCGATGGACTTAGATAGGGCCCTAGGGGGTGGACGGAGGTGGACCCTACCGAAGGCAACTGTAACATTTAGCTTGGAAGTACCACGAAATATAGTCTTTACTTTCAATGGGTAGCCCCGCAAAGGAGACCGGTACAAAACGGGTTCCTCGAGCGTTGATTGTTCCACTCTTTTTTTAATAATGATTATAAAGTAAATAAAAGTAAGAATGCATATCGTTGCACGTGCTGGGAACGGAACAAATGGCGGCATACAACGTGTGGCGCATGCAGTGCGATAAGAAGCCGCACTCCGATTAGCTGTAAGATGAAATTACGACACCGAAAAGCGAACAAAATATCTCTTATACGAAACATAAATGAAAAAAAAACAACCTTAAATAAATGACTCAACATTAGACCACGCGAATGCCACACCCCCTGGGCACGAGAAGCGGAGGGTTTGGATGTGCGGATAACATTTTCTGTGGTTCGAGTAGGAAATAAGCAGCAAAGATTTCTATCGTTCGATGGAAATCGCGAAGGAAAACAAAAATAAACAAGCAAGAGTGGGATGCTTTTGGAGGTTTTTTTTCCCTTGGCTAATGGGTTCTTCGAGTAAGGATCATTTAATTTTCGGTATCATTGCACGACGCGCATTATTTGTTTGTGTGTCGCACCAGTTTAGTATTACAACATTGATATTTTTTAGTTTTTTCAATTATGAATAAATATGTGTATCTTTTTATACTCTACTCAATTTGTATAGACCCAGTTAACTCCAGTTATCCTGAATAAGATTAACGGAAATGTTTAAAATCGCCTCATTTCTCACGCTCAGTTTCATTTTATCTCACCCTCACTGCTCACTGATCTCACGTGCTCTCACTTACTGTCAACCTGACTAGTGGTGGGGAAACTCGAATCTTTCCATTCAAATCCGAATCCCAATCCGTCATATCATGCGTGCTTACCAAACTTATATCATTTGGTAAAAGAGTAAATGAGGCCCCGGGCTAGATTCTCCTCTTCCTACTGGTTCACATTAAGCGCCTGAAGCTATGCAAAGCGCGACGCATGCATACTTTTCAAATATTTGATCGCTAACGGTTCGCTTAAAAGAACATAACGGTTCAAACTAATCACGCAGTGGAGGTTGAATGCGGGTTAATATACTTTTACATGTTAAGTTACTGTAAGTTACTAGTAACTAAACTATACCACACATGATGGACAGCATGAAACAATGAGTTTAGCCGAAGAAATGATTTGGAAACGGCGGCGCGCCCGCAGCGAGCGAAGCGAGCGGACTGCGCTAGGTCTACTGAAAAAGAGAGTTTGTTATAGTTTTGAGAAATAAGGGGGGCCCGTGGGCCCCCCTCATACCGCACCCCCTAGGTTGATTGCGTAGCAGAAATTAACGGTACACGCTACGATTCAAATACTCGTAGGTTGAATTTAACGAATTAATGTATCACCAATTGCATACATTCAGTTTAAACATCCACAAGAGGTGTAGCCACGATCGAAAACATGGCGGCCGGGGCCTCATTTACTCTTTTACCATCATTTGTTAAAGTAACAATTAGACAAACAATGGTTGAATTGATCCAAAGGCTAAATCGATTTTGTGAATAGTCCCCAGGACCATCCCAGGATCCTGTTATCGTAACCCGCTCCCAGGGGGAGCTGTTTCATTTCAGCTCCCATCAGAGATGGGATTCGAATCTTTGGAATCCGTCAAGGGATCGAATCATCAGGTCTTCCAAATCCCTATTTTGATAACACTACAAAACAGTGTTGTTTGTTGTTCGTTCCCGGTTTGCCGGATTGTTGTGCAATATATGGGTAAAAGAATCGAGTGGTTAGTATCGAAAGAACTATGTTAAAAGTTCTCCACATCGTACCGTCGTGGATCGGTGGAATCAGAGTCAATGGAGGTTTAACCGGGCAACACAAACGGTGTACGCTTCTATGGTCACCCATACGCACCATACACACTCGAACGAAGCCACGAATTTCGCCACCGCCAAAAATCCGACCGTCTCAGACGGACCAGAGTAAAGGTGTCACTCCGTTCGGATGGGGATTGCTAGTGAGTATCACGATTGGTGGCCAATGGGATTTGGGGCTCGTTACATTTCATTGAAGTTTCGTTTCCTTCCATATCCAGCTCATCCCAGCGACCACGTTCGGTCTCGGCTGTTGGCAGGTGTATCGAAAGCAATGGAAGGAAGACCTCATCCGGGAGCTGGAACGTAAAATCCACATGGACCCGGTGCCCATCCCAGAGAAGTGAGAATCATTGGGGGGCTATTTAAAAATCGTCACTGATGGCACGTTGCTCCCCTCTTTTTAAGCCTTTCCGAACTAAATGCCATGGAGTACGAAACGGTCAAGGTACGCGGGGAGTTTCTGCACGATCAGGAGCTGCATTTGGGCCCGAGGGCTTGTATAGTACACGGCGATAGCCATACGACCGGAGGACTCTTTTCACAGCGGGAAGCCTCCATCGGTTTTCTGGTGATAACACCGTTTAAGCTGGAGGGACGGGAGTAAGTTATCTAAGGAACATGAGAACGATCCAGGTAGTGTATTTAAAACTGTTAATTTTTGTTTAATTTTTCTCGTAGTGATAAAATTCTCGTCAATCGTGGTTGGGTTCCGAAACGGTTGCTCGATCCGGCCACACGTCCGGAAGGCCAGGTCAAAGGGACGGTAGAGCTGGAGGGTGTAGTAAGGGTGCAGGAAAATCGTCCTCAGTTCACCCCGCAGCAACGAGGAGCCATCTTCATGTACCGGGATGTGGACAAGATGGCCAGCCTGTGTGGCACCGAGCCGTACTACATCGACGCAAAAGCGTCCTCGACCGTGCCAATGGGACCGGTTGGTGGACAGACTCGTGTCACGCTGCGCAACGAACACCTGTCGTACATCGTCACGTGGTTCAGCTTGTCCGGGTTTACCACGTGGCTTTGGTTTCGCCAGGTTGTGCGTGGCAAATCGTTCTGATTTAGGCCAGTGAAAATCAACACCCAACTTGTAAGTTCTGATTGTTTTACGTTGTCTGATAATAAAATAGATACTATATGATATTATTCAATTGAAATTGCAGGGTTCTTCAACTGGACTTGTGTTTGATTTAAAGGTTTCGGATGGGGGAAATATAAGGCGAAACCCTGTTACACTTATTTATCCTTTTGCTTCTTTCTTGTGTCCATTGTATTTTTTATTTTTTAATATGCAACATGTTTATTGCATTAGTCCTTAACGCCTCGGGGGTAATTAATTCCTTCCTTAACTGTCGCTCACACGATAAAACATCCGTCTAACATGCGCCCACCAATCCGATGTCCAATCATTCCCTTGTACGGTTTATTTTGCTCGATAATATTTCGTCGTCCCAAGAACGACGGCACAGCAAATGGATGTTACGTTACTGGATTTAAATTTACTTTTCTGTTCGTCCACCGCACTTATACTAATTACAACGCTAGGATAGCTGTGAACTTAATTAGCATTTTAACTTACTAGTTATCCTTCCCGCTTGACTCTCTATAGGCGCAGTCTAAATAAATGAAAATTACAAAGTTTTCACTTTATTGTACAACTGTATCAATCTTGGGTGTCTGTATGCATGTGCTGATTAAAAGAAAAATTGTATCAGTGGCAGCATTGTTCCAAGGAATTTAAAACAGAACGATCCTACTTTTTTATTCTCCCAATAATGCTGCACCACAACAAACAGAAGATAGTTTTTAGCTTCGTTTCAGATCCACCTTTAATTTAAACCGGTACTAGCGCTCCTAAACTCGTTTCAATCTAGAACACAAACAGTGGCGATCTTATATTTGGTTTTTACTCGTTACCCTTCCTCCTCCGTCTGGGTTCGGCCTAAAGCTCTAAAATGTTGTAAGAACGTGTCCTTCGGGTTCTTTCTGTAAATGAAATAGGAAGCCGGGCATGTCGTTCCATGTGTTTCGTCAGTTGTATGCACGAATTGCTTACTTAGCTTGATATCGAAATTGTCTCTTATAAACTGAACAATGTAGGTACCTATTTACATTACAATACACACACTTTTTTTCTTGCCCTTCAATCATGGCGCTTTCAATGTAGGTCGTCGTCGGTCGGCCCCCGCAGTCCACACAAACTTAACATATAAAAAAATCAACTAAATTCGATTCATTCAAGAAAAAATCAACTTTCACTAAACGTGTGTGTGCTTGGTTTTTCGATTGATACTTTTATTGACTTTTGCACAATGATGTTTTATTTTGTTTTTCAGACCATTCAAGTTTTATATAAAACATGCCCTAACTGCTGGTTGCTTTTATTATTACGGCTTTTGTCTTGTTAAAAATAAAATAGTGGCGTTTTAACCATCTATTATTCAAATAATAAGTTTAAGTTCTTCGGGTACTCTTCACAACACAAACATAAGAAAAACAAAGGTCCGCACTGCCATGTAATATGAGCTCAAAGTGGGTTACTAGATGATATGAGCCTTTTCCTATCCCTTTCAGCGAAAACAGATGCAAATTCAGTATATGTTGTGTGCATGCAAGTGTGTGTGTGTGATTGGACTATGTGCCCTTACCATCCTATCCCATGTTTATGCTTCTATTCCAAAATAGGAGTCAGCAAAAAACAAAACTTGAATACAAATTTAGGGAAAAGAACGCTATGTGTAAAATCTAAATTGTGTATGCGGAGGTTGGTTTTTTAAAAACTGCAACACTTGTTACCAATCTACAGAAAAAAAACCTTATCGATCTATCATCTCACTTCCGCTTTCTTCATACATTCCTAACTGCTTGCCTAAAAACTAGATATTTTAATTAACTTCTTTCTGTTTCCTTTTCCGTTCTCTTCCACATCCGCACACACACACGCTTACACACATGATCATCATCTCTTATTAAAGCTAATAATTTGTTGGTTTATATAGTTGGTTGTGTGTGTGTGCGTGCGCGTGTGTGTGTCAGCAGTACATTGTCAGGGGGATTCGTCAAACAAAAGTAGGCTCTGACATTACATCGTTGTCTTCTCATGATAAACCAAACGTTGGAGGTTAGTGTGTATTTCTAGTGAAGTAATAGTTACAAACTTTGCTCGCCCCCTTCCCGAGTTAATTAGAATATACTAAAATAAACCTATCTTATGCGCCAATCTCTTTAGCTTCCATGTTTGTTTCTTTTTTTTTTGTCGTTTTCCGCTCCGTTACTGAATCTACGATTAATCCCATTGTGTGTTTCGAGTTTTAACTGCGGAGCGATACGATAAAAATACATCAACACACACACGACGTTCACAATCGGCCACTGCCGAAACGCGCACACAAAATGGTTGTAAAATTAAATAATTCCCTTTTTAGACCGGCAATTCATTGGCTCACTACGAAAACGATCTGAACCGATCCTGCGGGACTACCGGGGCCTCCTAAAAAGATCTACTTTTCTGTGTCAACAGCAGTCATGCACAGGTTTTTTGCTACGGGGGTCATGAATTCGAATGAGAACAGTTGACCGTTTTCGGAAACCCGAAATCATAAGTAAATCATTATTCAAAACACTTCTGTCCGTGTGTGTGTGTGTGTGTGTGTGTGTGTGTGTGTTTGATGTACGGGTATATCGTGTGCTTGGTGCGATAAGAATACCATCTCCTTTCCTCAATTTTGATAGGCGTTCATAAAGCCTAGTGTTCCTAGTTAGGCAAACGAACGAAACATATAAATGTATGCAAGTGTGTGTTCTCCTTCATGCCATTTTTTACATGCCCGAAGAATGTTTTGAGTCTGCAAACGTTCTCTTTTCTGTAACTCTATAACCTCTAGGATTTCTAAGTGTTATCTCTCTCCCTCCTCTCGCTCTACTTGCAACCAGTTATTCTTAAAAGTAGGAAAAATTTATGCCATATTTACAGATGCCTATATCTCTATTCGTCTTTCAGCTTCCTTTTACTTGTTTCCTGTGTATCTCTTGCCTCTCTGTGTTCTCCTTAAAAAAACATAAATCTTACATAAACGTTCCTATACACTGCGGCACATTTACCGTTTACCTAGACCCCCTCAATTTATACTGAAGTGCCTGGTGGTGGTAGTAGTCAGAAAATAGAAGGAAAGGACAAATCTTTCATGAATGGATATTTTTGGGAGCAAAACTGTTAAGCGTATTTCCTTCATTTTTTCTGCTCTCCGTGCGTCGCTTATCGGTAGATGTGATCTGCAGTTCGAGGGCGAGTTTCTGCATCTGAGAGTTGGTTTAATTACGTACCTAAAACCGGGGGTAAATGTTTTATACTTGTAGTTGGATATACTACTAACTTTGCTCAGTACTAACTTACCTGCTGTTGCTTGATAACAATTTGTGGTTGAATCAGTTCGTCAAAGTTGAACATCTGATCCTCGGCCGATTCGGTCGAGGTAACGTTTGTTGCCGAAGCCGCTGCCGTCGATGAGCTCGTGGTGATCGTCGTACCGTTCGGGCTGCCGGAGTACGTGGTCACTACAACCGTCGAGCCGTCGGCACCATTGGTCGTCGTGACCACCGTGTGACCGCTGCCGCTACCGTCAGAGCCATCGTCCACACCGGTTGGCCCGTTTTCGTCATCGTGTTGCTGGTGATGGTCCTTGTCCGTGTGCTCATCATGTTCCTTCTGCTGCAGAATGATCTGACCCCCTTCAGTTAGAATGGCGTTGTGGTGTTGCTGCTGATGTTCGACCGACCCATCCACTATATGTTGCTGATGGTGATGGTGCTCGTCCACTGACTCTCCTCCGGCCACTTCCGCCTGCTGTAGGTGTAGCTGCAATTGCTGCTCGCTACCCTCGGCCATCGAAACCGTCAAGTGACCCTCCTGGTCGACCTCGCCGGACGTGGTGAACGCGACCGACACCGGGATCTGCAGCCCATCTTCGGTCGTGATATGAGTGCCCTCGGCATTCAGCTCGCCCTCCTGCGGCTGCTGGATGACGATGTTACCGTCCGCGTTCAGCAGCGAGGCGTCGATCAACTGCTCTTGACCGTCCGCACCCTGCACCAAGATCATCTGATTCTGGCCGTCACCACTGATCATCTGGAGCGTTTCGCCCTCCCCCAAGCCCTCGCCGCCCTGCATCACCACGCCGACACTCTGAAGCAGTTGCTGGATGTGCTCGCTGTCGGTGCCTTGCACCAGAATCTGGTTGCCCTCCGCATCTGTCGTTAGGATGTGGTTGTCCAGCTGCAGCAGCTGGCCGTTCTCGTTGAGGATAAACTTGATCTGCTGCCCTTCGCCACCTTGCATGTCGTCCAGCTCCATCGGAACGTTCTCGGTGTTGGAATTTTGGCTGTTCTGTGACTGTTCACCGTCGTCGTCTAAACTTGGCATGCTGACCGGCATGTGCTGCTGTTGCTGGTGCTGTTCTTTCTCCTGCTGTTGTTGTTGTTCATCGCCCTGATCGAGCGTTGGCATGTCGATGCCAACTGATTGTTGCTCCTAAAAAAAAGAAAGAAATACATAAACACAATTACATTTTGCAACAACAATCCAAACAGTCCGCAACAATGGATGCCGACAGGTGACTAAGAAGGAAGTTCAAACTACGATTTACGTCCGTCATTCAGTTATTAGGTGACGGGAATATTCTGATTTGAATTTAATGTTCGATATGAAACCATTTTCATAAGATGATACTGGTTTGTCACAAACTCGAATGAGTAAGTAGCACGCACTGAAGAAATATCGTTGCGGTAAGGAAAATCAAAGCATCCAACAAGACTACGTTAACGCAAAGGAAAGCAAAGCCTACTGGGGTCCATACCTGCTGTTGCACAAAGGTTGTCGATCCGTCGTCCTGCTGAGGCAGCGTAATGTTGAACGTAATATTTCCGGTCGTGCCATCCTGGCTCGTGATAACCATACTGCCGCCCTCTGCCACCGATGCGTTGGTGGTCGTAACGGTTGTCCCGGACGGCTCCGATACCTTCGGATCGGAGTGCATCCGTTCAAAGATACTTTCCAGGTCACCGTCAGAAATGGTGTTATCGGACGTGTTTTGACCCTGGGTCGACGACGTGGCAGTGTTGGTGGAGGTGACCAGAATCTTACCGCTCAAACCTCCGCTGCCACTGTCGGTGGTCGCCCCGGTGAGGTTGCCACCACTACCGCTTCCTGCCGCCATCGACTTCCGACTGGAGGCGGGTGAGGTCGTGTTGTTGGTGGCAGCGAGTTGTTGCTGCTGCTGTTGCTGTTGTGTCAATCCGGTGGAAACGATGGCTGGTGCGCTAGTCACGCCAGTGCCGCCACCGGCGCCACCCTGTACGTGGGTTTTAATGTGCTGCGTGTACAGCTTTTCGCTCAGGAACGTGAGCGAGCAGGACTCGCAGGTGTGGAACTGTATTTTTGCGTTCATAGAATCACCCCCCACCATCGAGTCCCGGAGTGCCTCGTTAATCGATTCCTGCAGCAGTTTCTGTGTCGAGGAGTCCGCCATTTCTAGCTTCTGTTGTTGCTGTTGCTGCTGTTGTTGCTGCTGCTGGGTGGTCGTCTGCACTTGAATGACGTGCTGTTGTTGCTTGCTCGAACCATTCGCATCCTTCTTCATTTCGTGCTGCTCGAGATGGGCCATCAACAGCTCGCGCTTGTTGAACGTCACATTGCAGATGCCACACTTGAAGTAGTCGGGCTGATGTTGCTTGGCGTGCAGCGACGCCTGTTCGCGGGTTTCGAAGCGCTGCAAGCACACACGGCACTTGAACGGTTTCAGCTTGGTGCTGGTACCGCCGGCGGCACTTGCCCCGGCAACATGCTTCCGTACATGCTCGTTGTACTGTTGCTTATCGGTCGTCTTGAAGGTACACTGTTTGCATTGGATGAGTAACTGGGTAGTAGCGCCCACACCCTGCAGCTCCTGTGCCCCACCAGCGCCGGTGGTCACGACGATCGTTTTTTGCACCGGCGATCCCCCTTGTTGTTGCTGCTGCTGCGATGTTTGGCCGAACGGGTGCTCTTGCAGATTGTGCTGCTTGAGAAGGGCGATCGAGGAGAATACCATTTTGCATATCTTACACCGGAAGTTCGACGAGCTATTGACGGTAACGGGCGTAGTAGACCCCGCCGCAGTGGAGCCACTGACATTGGCGGTCGCATTTGTCTGAGCGGTACTGGCTGCCCGCGGCGGGCAGTTTTCATAATGTGGTTGGAACAGAGCCAGATCGGTCGTCTTGAACCCACATGGCATGCACTTGTACAGCTTGGAGGCCTTCCGCTGGACTACACCCCCGGCGTTCGTTGGTGCTGCCGTTACCGGCGTTGTGTTGCCTTGCGCGTTTATTGTAACCGATGCCGTGCCACCGTTATTCGTCGTAACAACGATGTGCTTCTGCTGAGTCTGCTGAGAGCCACTATTCGTTTGACCTCCGCCGCTTGCCTTCTCGAACATGCTCGTCAGTTGCGCCTCCACGTCGGCGCTTGTATTTAACTCCGATCCAGACTCTCCCTCGGACGCATTCAGGGCTACTTCGATCGATTGCTGCTGTTGACCGACCGTTTTTATGCTATACGTTACGCCACCGGTCGTACTGCCACTGCCAGCCGTGCTGACGTGCGAGAGTTTCTGCATCTTTGCTGGCGGTGATCCACCGACCTGCTCCGCATCCTCCGGGATGTTGTTCTTTTTGTGGATGAATCCGAGTAGCGTACTACGCAAAGTATCCATCTCCGATTCGAGCTTGTCGAGCTGGTTCAGTATCATGATGCAGCGTCGGCAGATAACGTCCTCCGTCGACAGCACGACCGAGTAGCTCGGGCCGATCACCTTCGCCAGCTTTGCCACGTACTCCGTCTGCGTGGTCGAGGTGGACGCTTCCGACATGATCGTCGGGTTGGCACCCGGATTATCGCCACAAATGTAGCACTTTTGCTGCCGTGCGAAGCTGTTCGTGCTGGTGGTGGTGATCGATACACTGGTCGGCTGGGCCAGCACTGGCTTCTTCTGCACGACGCGCTGCTGGCCGTGCATGATGCCGGTTACGCTGACGGTCCCACTCTGCAGAAGGCTGTTGATTTTTTTCACCGCGTTTAACTGCATGGTGGACTGTTGTTGCTGTTGCTGGGCCGTCGTGGTCGTGAATATCTGCCCGGGAGAAAGAACAATCAAAAGCACGATAAGCTTGTGTTTGGAAACATATTTTCGGAGGGAATTTCGTGGTACCGTTGGTGACGATTACAAAGTAGGTTCTCATATGGCACCATTTTAAAAAACACAGCCTACTTTCCCCAACCACACAGTAGTAACAAAAGTCAACCATTTCGAACTATATTAAGGTCGTGACAAGACTAGCGGGTAGATTTCATATCAGCAAAGAGCGAAGGCATTCATCCCATTCGTTGACTGTGATTCGTCACTGTGAAACATGTGATGTCAGCGAATCCAACAAAATCTAGAAACCGGTTTTGCAGTCACTTGGTTTTCGTTCTTTCGTTTGCCGTTTTTCTAAGCAGTGATTAGGAGTCAATAGGGGGGGTGAATGTTTCTGCGCCCTTTTGAACTTTGACGTGCTTCAACATGAGAGCGCGACCTCTTGAAGAGCACCAACTTTCTCAATTTTATTACAAGAACATCGTTTACATCGAACAATGGTTTACTTTTGCTTGTTTCATATCGTGTTCAAATAACAACGCTAGGTTATATTCATCGCAATGCAATGGTTTTAACCAAGCGGTCGATCGAAGTAATGCAATTGCTCTCAACCTACTTGAGCTGTTAACGAAAGCTATCGGCTGTTAGAAATGTGAGAAGGAACAATAATACACGATCATTCTTAGACGAAAAACGTATCGAAAGAAAATAACTAATCATATTTCGTTTACAGCTTTTATCGTTAAAGTAAATGAAAAAGTGTTCTTACCTTCCGGCCTTGCGGTAGTTGCTGTTGTATTATTTTCTTCTGCATGTTTGCAACTTGGTGTAATGGGGGTCTGTTGACGAAATATCCTTGTGTTTCTTTTCGCGCGCTTGGGTCGCTTTTTCTGCTGGCAACTAATTAATAGCAGATGAGGAAAGATGAGCCAAGGATGTTGCTGCTACCGTAAGTTCAGTCCAGTATATCTGCTGGTGTTGCACTCGCCGACGTCGACGCCGTCTGGATACTCCGGCTTCCACTGGTTTTGATCCGTAACCGTACGACTGGATTGATACAGCGACTTCTAGCGGCATCGATGAGAGGATGAAGATGAAAAGTGCGGCCAACAACGTTCGGCGATCCGACGGGGATGTTTTGTGTAGGTAGTTGAAGTCGATAGTAAGAGATCGTCTTCACCGGTAGAGTAAGGTCGAGAGTAGGAAAACAACGCGAACTTTAGGATGCTATTTGAAATGTTTCATTCATCATTTCAATTTTTGCTCCTTATTTACATAAAAATCTATTCACTCAGTAACGAATGAGCTTGGAATAGGACGTCGAATTATTTGCACTGGGTCACTTGCTGATAAACGGATTACACACGAGCTGAAAAAACACAGAGCGTCAAAACAATTGGATCAAAATTAGGTGTAAGTTTACTAAATACTAATTCCAAAGTATTTCATAGTAATGTTCTAAAGATAATTGAGATAGTTAAATTGATAAAAAAAACAACACAAACAAGGGACGCGCGTGGCTTCGGGTAAAACAGCTGCAGCCAATTTCTATCATATTCGATCGTATATCGAGTCGAAAACGTTTAAGTTCGCCAATACTAACGTTCCACTTGCGCGTTTTGAGTTATAAAATCATTCCTATTTGCAATGAATACTTGTTTTTTATATTCTTCTGTTAGCTTGCCGGTATAAACCTTTCCAGTTTCAAGAAGCTTGAGCAAATGGTAGCGCTCGGTACCAAAAAAAAAAACCAGATTCCTCACACTAACACATCTACACATTTTGTTGTCGTACACGAACTATTCCACAAACACATTCGTGGACTTCGCCCGGCGAAATTTGCCTTTTCGCCGCGCGGCGAGATTCTTCACTTTTCTTCCTTTTTTTGCTTTCAATTCTCCCGCTTTTTCCCTTCTTCCTCTCAACGGCGCCAAGCGTCCGGACCGCTTTTTGAGCGAATGCAATGTACGAGAACTATGCTTCCACAGGATACGCTTTCTTTTTTAATTGCACTTCTATCTGGATACGACGATCAAGTGGGCGTACTGGTCAGCGCCCACAAAGGGGCTTGGAATGTTTGTCTTCGCATACAAAGGAAAAACGAAATAAACGTCAAACGAATATGCTGCTCGGGGGGTCGCAAGATATAATTTTTCCACATCAGAGAAACGGTTTAGGCCGCTGGCTTAATCGACAATCGACGGATTGTCCAACGAGGGCCCCCAATCGTACCACTACACAGCTCTTGAGATGATGAAACTTGGCTGTACACACATGCACGCTGCCGGAGCAAACGAACTTGTCCGCCCTGCACGACGCTTTTTATCTGCTGCAAATTCTTAGCGGCTCTTTCCTGTTGCAGCATTTGCCGCCGGTTGGCCACTTAACCAATAATGCTGCAACGGACTACAATGCGCTTCGTGGAGAAGACTTCTGAACACTAAGAACCGCAGTAGGCACTGCAATGATGCGATACACCACGCAAAAGAAAGGGCAACTAACCCGCCGTGTGTGTGCGCGCCTGCCGAGCGACTGTCGGCAAGGATCCGCAAGATGCCGCCGACCACTTCCCGAGCAAATACCGCGGACGGTAACTGGATGTTCCGATGCGGTTCCTCAGGACCGCTAACCTTCGAGAAGATCGCTGACGCGTGATGCCGCGTCAATACGCTCCAAACGACAGAAGTCAAATTGTCAAAACTTCAACATTCGCTTGCCGCAGAGACACTTCAGAATCGATTTTTGAGTGCACAACATCAAAAATTCAACATGGCGCCCGAGACGCTTGTGAATCTCGCTTTGATAGACGTTTGGCACATTCGACGAACGGGCGAACTCTGCTGCCAGTGTTACCAACTGCAACGCGTGGAACGTTGATTTGTGGGAAAAACCAAGGTACGTAGAGTTTGTGACAAAAACTAAAGGTAAGGTCAACCTTACCTACTGCTCACAATCAGCTGCTTTGCGATCGCGCGGGTCACTTTCGGCTAGTGATGTGCCTAATGAATCTTTAGGTGAGATTCATTCGTATGAATCTTTCACCTGAGATTCATTCAGATTGATTCATGAATCTTTTGAGATTCAATTCTTCAAAAGTTGATGAATCTTACGGAACCATAATGAATCTTTATGACCCTCTCTCCACCCATTGTGTGGTCTTTACTGCTCTGTTCTTTCAACATTCATGAATCTTTGGGATTCATGAATCTCTCATAAAAAGACTCATAAATTTCTAAAATGATGTCAAGAATAATTCAGATTCATGAATCTCTAAAATGATGCCCAAAATAACTCAGATTCATGAATCTGAATCGGAATTGCACAACTCTACTTTCGGTGGTTGCTATGGTTTCGCAGAAAATAAACAATCCTGTCAATGGCGTTTGTTTTGCAGGTGCTTTGGCGATAAAACGGAATAAAACGTAGATTATCGGTGAATAAAGGATGCGGGCGATACCAAAATGGGTTGAGAAGATTCACGACTCCACCGAGAAAAGTGATGTTGCTAGGTAAGCACATTTGAAAACCTACTTGTGCCAGTAGTAACATTGCCGTCTGTTCATCGTTTTCAGCATTCACTCGATTTGCTACCATCCGGAAGGTCTGCAGCTGATTGTCGGTGCAGGTGATAAGGTACTCGTATATGATCCGATCGATGGCAACCTGATAAACTCGCTCAAGGGTCACAAGGACACCGTGTATTGTGTGGCGTACGCGAAGGATGGCAAAAAGTTTGCATCCGGAAGTGCCGATAAAACGGTTATCATATGGACCCAAAAGCTGGAAGGATTGCTGAAGTACTCGTAAGTAAGCGGAAAACATTTCTTTCGATCCCATGGTACAGATTCATTTTCATCCCACTCCAGGCATAACGATTCTATCCAATGTTTGGCGTTCAACCCAATCTCGCACCAGTTGGCCTCGTGTGCCGTATCGGATTTTTCTTTCTGGTCACCCGAGCAAAAGGCGGTGCAGAAGTACAAGTCCGTCGCCCGCATTAACGCGTGCGCCTGGACGAACGATGGGCAGTACATCGCGCTCGGGTTGGCAAATGGAACGATCTCGATACGCAACAAGGCCGGCGAGGAGAAGATTAAAATCGACCGCCCGGGCGGTGTGAACAGTCCGGTGTTCGGGTTGGCCTGGAACCCGCCGGCCACGTCGGGCTCGTCGGACATTCTGTGCGTGATCGACTGGAGCCAGATGCTGTCGTTCTACTCGCTCGGCGGTCAGATGATTGGGAAGGAACGAAACTTTGGATTCGATCCGCTCTGTCTCACGTTCTTCCCGAACGGCGAGTTTCTTATTGTGGCTGGCTGCAATAAAACCCTGCAATTGTTCACTCGAGATGGAATCCGCCTGGGAATGCTCGGCGAGCAGCACGATTCGTGGATATGGGCCTCGGCTGTGCATCCGGCGGGGAATTGTGTGGTACGCATTGTGCATGTATTGTTGGGTGCTATCTTTTACGAATGTTTTATTTCCCTTTTACAGGTTGTCGGCTGCCAAGACGGTACACTGGGATGTTACAACCTTGCTTTTAACACCGTCCACGCGCTCTACCGCGAGCGTTATGCCTTCCGAGAGAACATGTGCGACGTTATTATTCAGCACCTCGTGTCCGGCCAGAAGGTCCGCATCAAATGTCGCGATCTGGTGCACAAGATCGCTATCTATCGCAACCGGCTAGCGGTGCAGCTTCCGGAGCGAGTCGTCCTGTACGAACTTAGCTCGGCCGAAAACCAACCGATGCACTACAAGGTGAAGGAGAAGATTGCCAAAAAGTTTGACTGTAGCTTGCTGGTCGTGTGCGCCCAACATCTCGTTCTGTGTCAGGAGAAGAAGCTACAGAGTCTGGACTTTAACGGCACCATGCAGCGTGAGTGGATGATGGACAGCTTCATCCGGTACATAAAAGTTACGGGTGGTCCGGCCGGTCGTGAGGGCCTTCTGCTTGGACTGAAAAGTGGGCAAGTGTGGCGTATTTTCCTCGACAATTCACTGCCAATTTTGGTGACAACGGTCTTGTCATCGGTGCGCTGCCTCGATTTGAACGCTTCCCGTACGAAGCTGGCCGTGGTGGACGATGCCGGGAGGCTTGTGGTACGTGATCTTATCAACGATACGATGCTGTATCAGGATGCAAGCGTAAATTCGGTCGCCTGGAACACACACCTCGAGTCGATGCTGTGCTATTCGCACACGACCGGTGGGTTGAGCGTTCGTGTTGGATCCCTTCCTCCCCGAAGTCCTCAAACGATGCTGGGAGTTGTAGTTGGATTGTGTGGGGCAACCGCTTTTTGCCTCCGAGGAAACGTGATGAGCAACGTGCCACTTGCACTCGGTGCAACCATGTGGCAGTTTGTAGAAGCGGGACTTTTTGAGTAAGAAACATTTCTAATCCGGTGCCCAACATGAGTTGCTTGAAATGATAACCTTTTTCTCGATTGCAGGGACGCTTATCAGGTGGCATGTTTGGGTGTACCAATGTCTGACTGGGAAGGGCTTGCCCAAGCCGCTCTCGATGCGCTCAACTACCAGGTCGCCCGTGATGCTTATGTAAAGGTGCGAAATCTACCATGGCTGGAGCTGATCAGCGATTTGCGGGAGCGCCAAAAACGTGGTGATACGTCCAAAGAAGTCCTACTTGCCGATACGTATGCGTTTACGGGCAAGTTTAAGGAAGCTGCCCGTTTGTATCAGAAATCAGGCAACAACAGCAAAGCCTTGGCGATGTACAGCGATCTGCGTATGTTCGATCTGGCGCAGGAGTTCCTCAAGGAAGGTAGCGCCGCTGATCGCAAGGAGCTTATCCGACGTCGTGCAGAGTGGGCTTGTTCGGTGCATGAACCACGAGCTGCCGCTGAGCTGCTACTTTCCGCCGGGGAATCGGAGCGTGCGATTGAGATCGTGGCCGAGCAAGGTTGGGCGGACGTGCTGCTCGATATCGGCCGTCGGTTGGCAGCTTCCGAACGTACGCCTCTCGAACTAATCGCAGGCCATCTACGGCGCCTCAAAGCACTACCGTTAGCAGCAGAAATCTATCGTAAGCTTGGCGAGGAAGAACAGGTTGTTCAGCTGCATGTGGAAGCGCGCGACTGGCCGGAAGCGTTTCGTTTGGCGGAGCATTTACCGAAGGTGCTCCCATCAATACATTTCCAGCACGCCCACTGGCTGGCCGAGTCGGATCAGTTTATCTCAGCCCACGAGGCGTTCATACTCGCGGGAAAACCGCACGAAGCGACAAAACTGCTGCGAAACCTGGTGGAATGTGCCGTTTCGGAGGAACGATACCTTGACGCCGGGTACTACACGTGGTTGAGGGCGAAGCAAGCTTTGAAACTGCTCGCAGACGGGGCGAACATGGAGACGCACGATACGTCAGTTACAGAGTATCGATCACTGCTGAAGCTTTCCTCGATCTATTACGCGTACAATACGATCAACTCGTACCTGAAGGAACCGTTTACGAGCAGCCCGCCGTTGACACTGTTCAACACAAGCCGGTTTGTTGTCAATCAGATCAATGGGACAATCCCACCGAAAGGAATCAGTTTGTTGTAAGTAAAGGTGGTTTGAAACAGGCCATTTTAGAGTTTACCGGGATCTGTATCTTTTTCTTTTTCTAGTGCCGTTTACTACACCCTTTCCAAGCAAGCAAAGGTACTCGGCGCTAACAAGCTCCATCTGCAAGTCAACAACAAATTGCAATCGTTGAAGGTACCGACCGGTATCCAGGAACAGGTGGACATCAGCTACATCACAAGCCGTGCATGTCCGGGTGGTTTCAATGACCCGGAAGAGCTTCTGCCCATGTGCTACAAATGCTCCAACTATAGCCCACATCTGCACGGCAATCGATGTCCCAATTGCCAGCAGGAGTACGTCTTCTCGTACGTATCGTTCGAGATTCTCCCACTGGCAGAGTTTATGCCGGAGAATGGAATAACCGAACAGGATGCGGAGAGACTTCTGCTGGCCCCGCCTAAGAGTACTAACTATGGTCAACAGGATCAATTTATACAGGAGGTAATATACCCTTATAATAGCGTAAATGTTCCGCTTTTCATCTTATGTGTTTTGCGTTTCATTCCAGGATATAATCGATACATACCCATCGACGCTCGATCGCGAAGCACTGCGAGCGATCGATCCGCGGGAAGTTATCATCGTACGAGGACCAGCACCCCTAGCGACGCGCTATTACCGCAACCTTCTGCCCGAGCTACAGATTACCGTGTGCTCCGAATGCAACCAGGTATTTCACTCTGAGGACTTTGAACTACAGTTTTTGCAGAAGGGCCACTGTCCTTTCTGTCGCACTTCGGACGAGAGTCTTATGAACTAAGTGTGATCTCGTACACCAAGGAAACCATTCCGTCCAGTGTGGATATACGTTAGATTTAATCAAGTGCACTTATAATGTTAGATGTGCGTGAATCGTCGCACAAGCTTTATGGGTTTGAGTGAAACCCAACCTGTTTTCATCATTCCAGTTTTACATTTCACATAAAGAACGGTACAAAGATGTTTTAATTTAAAATATTTATTGATTGACTCACGCCTATATTCATAACTCATGCCTTACTGAAAGATTAGGTTTTATTCCGTCCGAAACCTTCAAGAAGCAAATTCCTCTGATGTTAAATAAAAATATTAGTATAATTTTCATAAGCCTTTGATTTTTTTTTATAATTTCTCATTATTCTCTCGTTAGAAGAATTACTTAAATGAATAAAAAATTGTTAAAAAACTAAAAAAAAACTGGAACTCGTTTCTGATTTGCATCATTCGGCACGTCTAATCCTGCGGAGTGGCATTCCTTTTGATCTCAATCATTGCGGCAAAACAGTAATCCTCGTTCTTTTTCAACAAACGTATTGGTAAATTGGATTATTTCATGCCCAGCGTTTGGTCTCTGGGAACAACAGGGAAATTCATACAGAACAGTGAATGTGGGTGTGTGTGCAGTGAATTTTGTAAATTTACCCCTAATTACGCTTCCGTACCGGAAGGCAGGCCACGCCAGAGCAAGTGAGGCGGGAATACCGACCGAACCAGTGTTTTTGCTCTCGATAAATGATACCCGGGCTCGATGATCAAACAATACGATAAATGGTATGAAAATTTGTATTTCTCATTTAACGTGTCAGTGTGGTATATGTTTTTTTCCCCACCCGTATCCAGGGAAACGCTACTGAAACTCTTCCGGAAGAGCAGATGTGGGTTGGATGATAAAATACATACCTCCAAGCGATTAGAAAGATCCATTTCGCCCTCTCCACAGAAAGTGTGAAGCTCGAGGTGTTGATGGGGAAAATTTGTTCCAACAGCTGAGAACTTACCCTTTGTTCAAACTCGGCCAGGATGTGCTTGAGGCTTTCTCCGATTGACGTGAAGAGTTCGTGCCTAAGAGGGTGTAGATTTCTTCTGTGTGGGTTTGCGCTGGTGCCATTAAAGCAAAGAGAATCCTTCGAAAATAAATATGTGCACACTTTGTACATTGATCTCGTAGCCGGTAAGACAAAGATTTCTTCGAAGTATGATGCAGATCAACTTATCTTTATGTTTTATCATTTAAGACGGTTGTCTTTTTATGCAAAAATTGTTTGTAAAATCTAACTTGAAACGGTTCAGTTACTTAACACATTTTCGTTTCATAATTCATTTTTAGGAATTTTTATTTATTTTTAGAAAATTCTTCTTAAGTAGTTTGTAAAAATCCGTTGATGCCTGGGCACTCATAACGATGCAAATGATTACCCTGGAGAAGTATTTCATCAATTCAAATTGCCCACACTTACGCATGATTATCATCAATTTCAATATGATGCCGGCAAAGTGATGATTGCCGCAGCGAACGAACCCAAAATCACACCTCTTTATCCATTTTGCATACCTGCGGCAAACATACATGATTGCAACATAGTGCCGATCGATTTTAACCCACCTCACTCTGCTATGATGCCACCGTAACAATGGTAGGACGAGTATTCGAGTATAAATTCCCACAACAACCAGCTCGTACAACCGGGATATACAAAGTTGGGCTGCAAAATGGATAGGAAATATTTCACACCACGGGACCCTTTTCCCCATAACTGTGCTGGGGCCGGGGAAATGGCCAGCCAGCAACAAACTTTCACATAAAATCGTAACAAATCGTCCGAAATCCGTCGGCCGGATATGGATAAAATATTTATTCCGGTCGATTAACCAGCACATCGCTTTCGTTTTACTGGAGTGAGGCTGGAGGGAACTTTTCAACTGAAGTGGAAAAACTTTCCAAGTTTCCCACTAGCTTGGGTGGGAGAAGGGCGACGCGATGGGGACGATTGGCATATCGATGGAATATCAATTCGATTGAAATCGGAGGGTGCCAATCGTTTTTCCGAATGAATGAACTACTACGATTTGATGTGGGCGATATGTTTTCGATAATTTTACGCTTTGCAATTTGACATTTCTATTCTATGCATATTTAATAAACATTTAATGTAAATATGTTGAAGGTCATTGAAAGAGCAGAATCCGTTTTGGAGTAAATCAGGACTCCAATTGAAACGAGAATATGTTTTACTGTGATTAATGTTCTCAACGATTTCTCTACATTATGTCGCGATTGACCCACAATGCCATTGATGTGTACGTGAACTCCCTAAGAGAAAGTAATAAAAAAGCCACAACGGGAACTCATAGGATCATCATTTAGCAATCGTCATGTATTTTTATTTCGTGTTGTATCTACTTGCACTCGTATTCTTTCCTTCCATAATAAAATGCTCATATCCTCGAGCGCGGCACGTGGCGTTCCGCAGGACGACAAGGCATGGAGGTAAGGTGCCATTGTTTACACCACGTGCCACGTGTCGCTTGTTCAACGCCAACACCCGGGGAATCCTGCGGGGCTGATAATAGGCAGTCCATTAAATAAGTACTACTGTAATAAAACTAGAACTCTTCGAAGGGAGACACCGGGGGAAGGCCCGGATGCGCCAGGATAATTGTTCCGAAATGTCTTCCGCCGGAGGCGTGCATCATGTCGGCCCCGCCGGATAAGTCGCTACATTTTTTTAACCGCTTCTACAGAACAATGTTCCCGGCGACCGCGAGATTTACTATCGCTTTAATCCGGGATTACGGACGCACCAAAAATATACCCGAAGTCGTTGAGATTTTCCACGTCAACAACGAGCCCTGTTCTCACCATTGTGTGTTTGTTGCTTTGGCACGGTGTGGTTAGGCAATTCTGCCCCTTGAACACTCGTTGGGAAAAGTAAGGACCTTGCCGGAGGACATTTAAATCGAGCATTGTTTGCCGCTGAAGAATAACCGGCGCTTGTGAGAACATCGTCACAGAAAATGTTACACGAGGATATGTGTTTTGTACAATCGAGCCGCCAATCCATTGTTTCGCCACTTTTTCGCAAGTCAAGTGTCTAGAAAGGATACACTTTGGGAGGAGTTCAGTTCCCACGACATTGGAAAAGCGTTAAGCCATGGGTTTTGTTGCTTCTTTTCGAGGATTTAATGTGGACATAAAAAGTCAATAGTGTTTTCGAAAGGTTTTAAAATATGTGTCTATTTGAAGTATAGTGGGAGGTCAATTATTCGAGGTCCACCCGGGATGATCAACGTTCTACTGTATGTGAAATCTTTTCTAGTTGAAATTAGAGAACCAAAACATGCCAATATTGTTCAACAGACACAAATATTATGTACAATGCATTCAGATTATTGTACTTCAACGATTGGTTAAAACAAAATCATTATTTAATCCTAATCCTCTTCTAATCTCTAAACCAAATTCAAATTACAATCTTGAATAAACGACATGAACACATGTTAATTAAAGCGACCTTCGTGTATCTAGGATAGAATTGACTGTATTCACACAGTACCTAAAGTTTAGGTAAACAAACCAAATGCTCTTCTTTTAAGACATAAAACACGAGCTTGGTGACACAGAATGCCGACAGAAATGCGAACATGTGTAATGCATTCACTGAATTGTAAACTAAACAAGACGTTCAGCCATCCGGGACACAGGGTTGGTGAGTTGTGACCGAAATGCATGTCGGGACTGTCGGGAGAAGGGTAGAAAAATCGTCCTTGCCAATGTGACGTTGTCGGCAAACCGCCAGGATCAAGCCCCCGACGTCGCGGTATCGTTCGCGTGCGTAATATTGTAATTTGATTTCCCATTCATCCTTGCTTCAAACGGTTGCCCGTGTGATGGCACAATCACGCCACTGATGACGATGCCCGGGAGATCCTTCCGTGCGGGGAGGAATCATGGACGGTGGAATCGAAGGTGGCCACCCTCCGAGCGGGGAATGGTTGAATCAATTCGTCATTTCGTCACTTTTTCGTCATGTCAAACAGGAGCCGGGTTTCGGTGCGAGTGTGATTCCGCCGTGAAACAGAGGGTGGACGGTGAATTATTCGTCGACGTCCGGACACGCCGAGATAATCGGATTTGTGCGGGGTGTGGTGCGGTTGTTACACGGTTGGTTGCATCCCCCACTCCCGGGACAAAGAAGGATACATGGGGCACCGACGGTGGTATTGAATACAGATAAACTTCACAAATCAGCAAGGATGGTGGTGCGTTTGATGTGTTGGTTGTGTTTTGGAGGAAACAACGGGCACGTATGGCATGCATAAGGTACCCTCTTTTTGGAACCCGATGAAAAAGGACGTGCTCTTCATGAAAGCAGGTGACCTACTGCTTCAAGGCTTCAATCTTTCACACAAAGCAGAAAAGATAACTTTGTTTACGACATTGACAAGATTGCTGAAAGAAAGATCGACGATGGAAAAGTCGGATACTTGGAAAACTTTTCCCAGAACATCTTTTATGCGTAAGTAAACGTATACAATTTGTTCTGATTGGCGCCACACGACCCTGATGAACTTTTGTGAGAAATGTTTTCGTCATTCGGTGGCCTTGTCCCATACGTTTTCGATCGATACGAAACAGAACAAGTGTATGATATAAGTAAGAAGTTTACTAATGGCGTTTTCTATACCAGAGTCATAAAAATACTCGAATAATTTTCACAACTTATCTAAACAAATTGGTAGCTTTAATTCAGCCATCGCAAGTTAGTAAATTTGTGTTTCTTAAATGATTCTAAATCAAGGCACACTGCTCTGTCATTCCTTAACAACATTATTATTTTGTTTTCCCTCGTGAAAAAGACGGTCGGAGTGTTTCCTCTCGAGTGAGTCTTCCGGTGGATTAATCCCAGCGGGTAGTCAGCCAACCGAACAGAACAGACCCGGAACCGGGTCCGAAGGCGGATGTTGTTCCTGTATTTTCTGATGAAGCAATCGCCCAATTTGATTCAATTTAAACAAAATCTTTTGTTCACCATTTTCGCTCGCCAATCGTTGCCCAAGCGAAGAAACGCGGGCTCCACGGCGGGCACGGAATCTATACAGATGCCAAGGGAATGTACTATTTGCTCGAAGGACTCTTTCGTATCTCTTTTTCCTAGCTGGAAACCTGTCTTTGTTTGCGATGGCCCTAGAGATAAATAAAAAAAAAACGGTTCGGTAAAACTCCGTGAGGAATCGAAAGGACGTTTCGAGTTTACTTTCCACGCCCCCCGACAAATCCACCCACGGTTTTCTTTTCGTTTGCCACGGTTGCGCAATGAATATTTATAAGGAAAAATCTGTTCTCGGCTCCGGATTCCAATGGCGGCCGTCCGTGGAGGTTCGCATACAGCAACCGGTAATTTGGGAAGATACTACATTTCACTACCCAACCGGGAGGGTTTCCTTCCGAAAGAAGGAAAGAAAGTTCCGGATGTTACTGGCGCTGGGGGGAAAATGGAGAGAAAGCGAGCAGTTCGTGGTATGAATTTTTTATTGTTTTCAGATTCGGTGGGGAGACTGAAAAGAATTGTTATTCAATATACTAGTCGGTCGGGTAATCTACTTGGTTATACTATAACAGTTGGTTGTTTTGTTACAATCGGATAGCAATGGAAACAAAACAAATGTGTTGTTGAATAAATAGTAACGCAGAATATTCTACGATGTTTGTTGTTAAGAACATTTATTTCTGTTATTTACTATATGTTGATAATTGAATCTATCACTAAACAAGTTTTATAAAACATATATAAACTTCCTTTTTCTCACCTCAATTGAAAGGGTTTGGTTCACCATCGATAACAGATTGTCCTTGCAACAAACCACCCACATCCGGGGTAGAGAAAAATAGTTCAAAACGTGAACCCTCATGGACGTTGGTTCGTTCTGACAACTTTTAAACGCTTTACGAGGGAGAGCCTAAACCACCACCGTAACATATGGAATCAAAAGGACCCGAAAGGCTTCCGTATTGGAAAAAGGCTGCCAAGAAACTATCGACCCGTTGCCTCGGTACGAAATCTAATCATGATACGTCGATGTAATTGAATCAATCACAATCGACAATCGTCGGATGGGCAGCGATGCCGAAATGTGTGGTCGCCCTGACGCTGATGTTTGTAATTATTGTGACAGTTTAATGAGCAGGCGGTTACGTTCCCAGCCTCCGCCAAGGGGCCACAGATAGGGCCGTTTGCTACCGGAGCCAAAAAGTCCGGGTTGGGCTTTGACCGAACCGGTAATTATTTCGGAATCAAAAGGCCAACATTCAGAGCCATCGTTTCGCTTTGGATGGAAAAAAGGGGAAAAATGTTGCCACGTTTATCACTTTACTTGTCACAACAGTTGCTAATTCGTATGGTTATGCTGCATGCCTCGCTTTTCCTTCTCTCTGGCCCTGTGTCAGGGAAGTGTGTGCATCCCAATAATAAAAAGGGTGCTTTTTATGTACGCTGAACCGCGGCCTTTACCGACAGATTTTTCCGTTTCGGACGTTGTGTTGGGTGGATTTTGGGAAGCGTTGGGTTTTGTTACCGAGACTAGATGCAAGGCGGTGGCAATTATTAGATTAAACCAAGATGAACGATAAATATTTGAGTTGATTGAGTGATTTGAATATGGGAAGGAATAGTCGCAACCCTTGTCGTGAAATTTAAATATTAACTGTCTTCTTGCTTGAACGATTTAAACTTAACAATTATAATGTTTGAACTATATTACACCACCGATACTTAGTAAAACTTATGCAACTATAAACAATAAGTGATAAGAGAAAGTCAATCACAGGAAAATTTGCAAACAATAAATACACTCCTACTTCCCGTATTTTCCCAATCAAATCGTCATTCCTTGATGGACAGTTTAGTGTTCCGATAGAACCCAAACCAATGTTCGAACCTAATCCTCTTGCCCCACAGAAATGAACAACGCTGGTAAAGATTCGTATGTACCGGTTTATTTTTTACCAATCATATTGCTCATCAAAAGACAAAAAAGTTCAAAGTGCAATCGGAACGCGAAATCGTGCGCACGTGCGTGCATCGGGAATGGCATCGCAGTGGTGCAAATTGATTGTATGCACAACCACGATGCATCGCTGCCTTCGGTGCAATCAAACACGCATAATCAACGCGGCGGGAAGGCCGTTACAATGGCCGCACGGTTCCTACGTTTGGCGAACGCATCACAGGGTGTCGGTTCGTGCGTTGCATTTCAATCAGAAATGGTTGTGCAAGCGTTGAACGGAGAATTGGAGTAGTTTTTCGATCGGTAAGGTACCTGGTAGAATTGGGGAAATTTTAGAATGGAATGGATATCGATTTATTGAGACGCTTCTTTCGAGTACGCACTGGAGGACTCCTATAATGTTGGCAACTTATGGAGTGGTGTGTTTGTAAAGCAACTGATCGAAAGAAATGAGTTTAAGTGAATTGCGTTTGTTGATTTCCAATATTTGTGATTATTGTTTTTTGTAGAGCAATTTATAACACATGGAAATGAGACAACAAATTTGAATGCTTTCTATTTTTTGTTTTCATCTTGGATGAAATGGTTGTGTTTAGATCATTGGAAAACTTCCTTTCGCTCAGAGGAAGTCATAAAGATCCCTTGCTAACGACGGCAAGTAGATGCACAAATTATTACCAAAGGTTCCTTTCAATTTGTTCACTCGGGTATATTATAAACCGTTTATATTTTACGTTTATCTATTCGGAACTAGTCGATTGTCCCACCGATTGCCATAAGTTTGTGCAACGTATTGATAGGTGTGAACAAACACCTACGGGTAGCGCATTGTGATCAACACCCACATCGTCTCCGATCGACCGATCGCATAGGGAAAAGAACTGTAATGGTTGTTCGTACATCTTTTGCTGAATGCAGCCTGGCATGGCCTGCTATGGCAATGTAACCGATACTTCATTGGAACGGTTGGAAACGGGGGAATGGGCCAGCGGTTTTGCGGATTGACGGGCCACCGGATTGAACCTCGAGCCTCGGTCGGGAAATGTGAAACCAAAACGGAACTGTCCCCCGGAACGGTGCGTCGGCAATGCAGCCGGCCGTATGTAATAACCGATCAAAAGGGTTTAACATATGTACACACATAAAATCCCATGTTTACAGGTTGATTTACCGATTATTGTTATTATTTAAAGCCGCTCCTGCTTACTGGTGTAATTCTTTCGGATCGTCGATTTTTCACTTCCCTTCTCCTCACCTTCAGCACTAAGTTGCTGAGGGGTGTGGGTTCGCGGGGAACTGAATTTGTTGCGCCAACGATCTTTTCTCGCTTTCCTTCAGCCTCCAACGCAATCGATTCGATTCGGTTCGCGTCGAAGTGAAGAGAATCCGGATTTTAGCGCGCAACAGTACAGTGTGTGGCGAAATTTATAAAACTTAGATAAGCTATAATATTTCACTTGTATAAATGAACATATAAACCAAGAGACTTACGAACAATCAACAATTTTATTTTTCAACTAAAGTTTTCAACTTTATTATAGAAATTTCACTTTAGGGTTCAACATAAAAATGGAAAATTTGAAAGAAAAACTAACTCACAAAAATTTGCAACTCCAGTTAAGGGATGAACAATTATTTCACAATGTTCCTACATTCCTTGTGACTCTAGGCAACTACTTTGGGTTGCTGATAGCTACATTTTTGATCTTCGCAACTTCTCCCCGGATCGATCGAGTGAGTTCTGTTCTCCTTCCGACCACCGAACGCCACAGAACGTGGCGCATCTCGTCTGGTGGATTATTTGCTGCCCGTTGTCCTTCCGAACTTTGCCGACGTAAAATAAACCCCGACGATGATGTTCCCCGATGGAGGGATGCACATAGCGCGGGCCAGGAATGACTTTTGCCACCCTTTTAACCTCCCGCATGTACACCATCTCCCTTCCTTTCCCAACTACTTCACACCAGCCCATTCGCGCGGACGGGCGCACAATGCAAATATGAGGAAATTTATGATTGTTATTTATTAATAAACATAATTTACGATTTTCATTGCTCGTCGCCGGGCGTGTGTGTCGTCGCGCGCGGTCTTTGCAGCTCTGAAGTCGTGTCGGCCGCCGTGCCGGTTGTTCGGTTTATTTTTCGCCCTCGTGACCAGTTGGCCAGCATGGAAGGAAGATGATGGCGGTGTGATTCCTGCTACCAAAGGTGTACAGTGCCAAGTGCACTTTACAGAAGGTGTACCAAATAGTCACAGCGTTTATATATTTTTTTGGGAATATTTATAAGTTTAAAAATAGATTGAGCAAGAAAATTATGAAACTTGATATCATGTTTGGGTGTGGTGTTGTATGATATACAGGATGGGAGTAACTAAGAGATAGAATTTTCAACATTTATGATTATAGTTTAAAGTGAAGTTCAACACTGAAGGTGTTCGTAGGCTGTCAGGTAGGTCTCGAGCATCATCTCGAAATATGGTTTAAATTCCCACTTACTTTAAGTACCAAATAAGTTTTGTAGAAGCTCGCTTCACACTCAGCAAGGAAGAATAAGTTCACCAGAGACGATCGGCGTTGAAATTGATGATTTACGTACCATTGAATCGACGCAATCCTCGACAGGGCAGCTTACCCTTGGTCACTCCTGTTCGAGAGTACGTGCGCCCAATGAAAACCAAAACGCCGACAGCGACGGCGTCCGTTGCACCTCGGGTCGGCCATTTTGCATGGTCAATAAATTAGGGAGGCTTCCTTGCTGCCCGGAATGCCTTCGGTTGTTGATAACAATTGTGTCGGCGTTGCGTTCGCAGTCGGACAACAAATCGCACCCATCGTCTGCGTCATAATTTGTGCGCTTTAAGTGCTGCGATTGCTGTGATCCGTAGAAAATCGGAAAGGATTTTAAAGCATAAAGAAGAGAGCACACGTCACATTTTCCGTTGGCCACACGAGAAGATGATGCTTGCGAGCTGGGGTTTTTTTGAGCTGGCTACCAGCAGACAGCGATACAGTCGAGAGGTCTTGGCTTCTTGCTTTGAGGACAGGATTAACCGGTAAGGATTGACTTCCGATGGCGTTTTGTTACCGGGGCTTGATTTTACTATTTTTCTGTTTCGTAAGGACTCACGCAGTCGTCAAAGGACTTTTGCGTATTTTTTCAAACAGGTTCAGAAATGATATTCAAATGTTGCGAAGGGGTTTTTCTTTTTGCCAAATCGCGTTTGCTTTCGCTGGGGGAAGTTTATTGTGTAGCATATTTTTGAGGAGGAATCTTGAAGGAAGTAACAACCTGGACGGTTGTCTGGAGGAGAATAAGGGATTCAATTGGGCATATTGACGATTGATTTCGAGCAGATGCTTGAACGCTTTTTTGTGAAGTAGTCGTAGTTTAACCAAAATCCCCCTTGTGTGAAGTCCTAGCCTTGTAGTGAGTCATTTCACACTCGTCTAAGTAGAAAGTATCAATTCTAAGCATTCCACTTGGATGCTTGACTATGTATTTCAACGTGCAATTTCTCCTTTCGTTACGAACTTCTCTTCTGATGAATTAGTGGTCGTTAACACCTAACCCACATCAATGTTGACCAAGGAATCGGCCAACAGAGAAAACATATTTGTTCTCTCGAAGTGTTTGGAGCGGGTCTACTGCAAGACTGTCCATTGCCAGACGCTTTTGCTCCACATTCATGCTCGCGCTCGTGATTAATACGGGTGACCATTTGTCACGCAGTGCAACCAAATGTGAGTGAAATGCAATCGATCTCAATCTGGACGTCTTTTTTCGAGGAGGTGGGCTTGGAAAGTATGTACTCGGTTGTCTTGGGGGAGTTTTAAGCTCTAGATGAAGTTGGATGTGAGTGTTTAACAACTTATTTCCCAAATAGTGTCATTAACATTGATGTTTATAACTTCCGTAACGGTTCAGTTTAAATGATTGCAATGCTTGTGTGGAAGAAGGTGATCCTAACGAATATTTTTATTTTAACGACTCACCGATCTTCAAACTACATACAGGGTTCGCTCGTTGGGCAATTAACCTTAAAAAAACCAAAAAATCTCGATAAATGATTTACATTGATTGAGCTTCCTTCATCCCAAAAAAGTACAAGCCAAAGGAAGTTCGTAAATATCACCGAAAGTTCTCACGCCATGTCCTCCAACGCCCAACACCGTTACAATGCAGTGAAATGGGATGAAATATGATGGACTCGGCTGTCCATTAAACATATTACCAACCCCGAGAGAACTGGAGTGCCCCAAAACAAGCGAACGGTCGTTTCCCGAAACCCGGCGATCGATCAGTTAAGTCGTAAGTTTTATCAGCATCCGGTCGTCGCCGTCCACTCCGGCCGCGTCGTATGCCGTTTCATTGCGATTGATTATAATATTTGATTCACGTTTACTGCTCCCCGGGCCTGACCCGGGACGGGAAGAATGATAATGATAATAAAAAAACATCTTACAAATGACCTGTCGCCCGTGTCAGCGCGGGGCGCGAATTGCGTCGATCGGGCGATATTGTCGATTTTTCCATCTAAATCAATTCGATCCACCACCTCCGAGGTTGGTAGGTGGGTGGGTGGGTGGGTGAGTTTATAAGGCCCAAAGCTCCAGACACGAGACCGAATAATCTGCTAGCCGAGCTGCGAGCTGGAGTGGAAAAACACATTTCATATTCTATAGGAGTTTTTGGCTCCGCGGGCATTCACGCTAGATTATAAATTAGCGCTATTAATGTCCGTAGCAAATCAAAGAAACAAACATTAGCCAAATAGAAAGACCAAGGTGGACATAGGAAGAACCGGGGCTGGTGGTGCTGCGAATTGACTGCGGAGAACAGGGAAAAAAAGGTGAGGACATTAAAAAGAGAGAAATAATAACAAATGACAACAAGGAATAAAGTGAACATGGAAAATAAAATGAAAAGTCAGATAGGTTTATGGGAGGCGTAAAATAGAAATGAACAACAGAAAAAATTAATCGACGACGAGCAGGACAACGGTGGAATATAAACACACACACACGTACAATGCCCCGAAACTCATAAGGAAAATGTCCAGCGACTTGTGCCACAACCTGGAGCGATATCTTTATTATTGCTGCTCGTAACATAACCGTAAATGTTTCTTCCAAAACGACTCAGGCGTCCCTTTCCACCTGTGCTCATCCTCCTCCAAGGATGGGATGGGACTTCTACTAGCACTTTGACGACTCTTTCGCTGCTTTTCGTCGCGTTTTGTCTACTCTAATCCTCTCTATTTCAGAAATCGGGAAACAAAAAACCACTGGTAAGTGTTTAAATGTTGTAGGAGCCGGTGGATTACAAGTCTAGGATTTTGTTTCCACCACCTTCCTAAAGGGGTTAGGGAGCGCGGCACGGCAGCACCACCGGGCTATCAGTTTTATTGACACCTCAACATAAAACAGTCCCTCCATCCCGCTGCGGGACGGGCCGTTTCGTTGGATTTGTGCCACCCAATGGTGAAGGTGGCGTCAAACGGTCGTCAAATTGGGCACCTTCCCTTTGTTACCTTATGTTGGTTTTCTCTCCCTCCTCATCTCTGCGCCGTGATTCAGCTGTCTTCGGGCCGTCGTCAGCTGTATGCGGGTTGTAAAAGTGATGTCCACTTCTGGAATGAGGCTGCCACGGGGTAGCAGGTTGATGTTTTCCGCAGCCCTCCGAACAGTTCGACCTCCGAAACGATTAGTCGGAGCGCTTCACTTGTATAATCGATTGTTAATAGGATTTATTGATGGACGAAAGCTCAAGGATGACGGATCCACTCGGAGATTGGCTTCTCCTATCTCACCTAAGTAACGGCGACAGGCTGACCAGAGCTTGAAGCCCGAAAACCGTGGGATTTTGAAGTTCCATCCGATGGTAGGGTTTTGGAATGATGTAAGAATGTACAGTCGTTATTACTCCTAGAGCTCAGCTCTTATCGAGCTACAGCCGATCTCGCAATAAACAAGATGTTAGAACGATGTTTGAAGTTGTCGTTCGATTTTTAAATGCGAGGCCATTATTTATGGTAATCGGAGGATCGGGAGGAGCTTCGAGTGGTTGGATGGCATCGCGCGTTTGGTCTTTCGATTATCGAAAAGGATCTTAATGGGTTTAGGTAAGGAGTTGAGGACATCGGGAAAATAGGAAAATATGTTTGACTTTTAACAAAGTTAATGGTTAAGATAAATTATTCAAGTTCTTTCGAGATTTCGCATGGAATGAACACACGTCAACAGTATGCAAAATTATAGTCCAATGTTTGAATAAATTGAACGAACGATGCCTCGAGTTCTGCTTGCACGCTCACGCTGTAATTATCCTTATTACGGCTCAACAAAAATTCCCAAAGCTTGCTACCTTCCGCCGTGATTTGATGCTGTGTAACTATTTTGACAGTAAGCAAATTGAATTACACTCCCGGCCCTTCGACATCGACGGCGCATCCGGCGAACAGTCGGTGAGGGACTTGATTTTGTAACGCAATATTCGCATAAAGCATTTTCCGTTTTCCCTCACCTTTGAAGCCGCCGTCGTAGCCGGGTGGTGGAAGGGTGCAAAATAAATATAACTAATTACCCACGCCCGGAAACGTGCATCGCCACGTGTCACGTGCATTGAAGGTGTGCGTAGGTGCGAAGGAAGGGTCACATTGAATGGTTACACGCGCTGACAGGAATTAGTTGCTCAAATAGTGATTTAATTTCGTCTGTCACGAGCCACCGAGCAATGGTTTTTCGTTGAATGATGATTACTTGATTTTAGTGAAAGCATACAAAATTGGGTAAATTATTGCTCTCCTCGTAAAGATTCTCATAATAGACACAATAATGTCACTTATCAAGCTCAAGAACTCTTCTTGGTAAGGAAAGTGTACTTTTCGCAAAGAACTCTTCAGAAGATATGATCCAGTGTTTATGCATACGAAACGTTTCCCAATCTCAACAGGTATTCAAAATACGAAGAAAATGATTATTTATAAAATCACGCTGTACAACTTTCAAGTCGACTGAATAAGACACTGCCCCAGAACTGGTGGAAGGTGCTGAAAATTCGGCAAGTTTTCACTTGAAACGCAAATGCAAAGCAGAACAGCGCGAACAAACTGTTTTCAGAAGAGAGAGCGGGAAAGTGCTAAAAATCTACCGTCACGACCGTGTCTGCATTAAAGTTCTTAAATTTGATAAGCAGATTTCAAACGATTCGCTAAAGAGCCGCCCGTAGTACGATCATTATATATTCCCTTCTGGTAATTGGATTGAATTTTCCCGTTTTCGTCTCCCGGGGATCGCGATTCATTGAAGCACCCCTCTACATGGGGTAGAACACGAAACACACCGTCCGTCACCGAAGGTGCAACATTCAACATCCGAGCTCGGGTAAAACATACCAAATTTTTGTCTTTCCCCTCTGCGTTGTTCCGGAATCCAGTCGGTGTGATGAACTTTCGGTAGCAGGAAGCGGAAGTTCCCCGAAACGGGAGCGTTGGCAAACAAATGAAAGTCTACGGTGAACGTAGGACAGGACAGAACGAGAACGTTGCCCGCACACATACACCGTAGATAAACTGGTGGCTAAATACGTCGCTCTGCCCGCAGGATGTTGATTACGGCCGGCGAGAATGGTGCTGCGAATCCTTGGCAGGAAAAATCCGAACGGCCGTTAGAACGTGCGGCTGGTGGAAACATGCGCCGTGGAAAGTGAGGAAGCGTCAACCAGACGAAAGGAAATCCCGTGTGAGGAGCTCGAAGTCACGCCTACTTTTCAGTGCTGTCACAGCATATTTACCGATGCTTGTATGCTCGACATCCCTTCCAACCATGCGGTTATGTACAAGCAGCACTCACGTTGGTCACGCCGGTCACTCACAGCATCTCTGCGCGGCGTGCGCGTAGGAAAATACAAAATGAACGGCAACCGTGGCCAGTTCGCTTCGAGAGTCGCTTTATGAATGGACGCGTGCTTTTGTTTGCCGCCGCTGTAGCCGAGCTTTGTTTTGTTTATCTTCCCGATCGATACGATCTTCACGCGTTGCGTCTGCGGGTCGTCGATCGCGCGATCGCGAATGGTCGAGAGAGAGAGAGAGAGAGAGAGCGAGATAGTGCTCGCCGAATCGGTGCGAAAAGAGGGAAGCTGTGCGAGTTGTTGTGCTTTCCGCGAGCGAGATGACGGTATGGGTTAGGCTGTGCCGGGGCAAGTGGAGACCAGTTCCGGTGTCAAGCGAGCCAGGTGTGTGCCGCTAGTTCACGGGAGCGCGTCGGTACGGTTGGATCTGCGCTCGGGTTGCTCGCCGGTTGTTTTTCCCGCGTCGCTCGTGACGAAACAACGGAGTGTGTCAAACGAAACGATGACATAAATTAAAACTGGCGGGAATTTTTCTGCGGCCTTCACGTTCCAGTTGTGTGTAGATAAGATGTGCTGGAGTAAGTGTTTCTGTTAGTGCACAAGAGTCTAATAACATCGTTGCATAAAAGTGTGATGAATAAAAAGTACACAAAGTAAGTGCACGGTGAGTGAACAAGAATAACAAACAAGCAAACAACAAAAAAAGGAAACAGTAAAGTGTCGTCTAGAAACGAACACCGACGATTTGACGCCGGGTGCCGGCTCTGTCAGCTGACCGGAGCAGGCTTAAACCCTTCAGCGGAAAACCCCCATTCGGGCCGACAGACAGACGGGCGGACGACAGGACCGTCCCCGTTAAGCCGGGCCTGGACCCAGAAACGCCGATCATGATGGACATCAAACTGGAACACCTCAAGGTAAGATGTGACCCCCGCGGCCGACGGGGGTGGTGGGATATAAAATATTCCGAGCCGATCAAAACACTGTCAAAAAAGGGCAAACCGACCTGTCAAACGTGATCGTCGCGAGCTGGCGGGTCGTGTGGCCAGTGACATGAAGGAATAAGCAAGGACACACTGCCGGGAGACGGTTTGGGGTTTGGAGACCCGTTGAATGGATTCCCTTTTCCGAACCGCGCCGTGGTATGAGTTTCTGTCACGTTCGGTCACGTTCTTCGGAGCGCGTTCTTCGGCGGACAAAGTTTGTGTTATTTTTTCCCCTTTCGTACCCGTGTCTCCACGATTCTTCATCTGTCAAAGACGACGGAGGGAAATGGACGGGTTCATGACTTTTCGTTTCCTTATTCTTCCCCGATGGGTCGAGTGATACTTCCGAAGAGAATTGATAATCGATTATTATACCGAGGTTGGAGGCAGCTTAACGGAATTGTGTACGCTTTTTTATGGCAAGCTAAAGTTTTTTATTTCACTTTTGATAAATGAAAAATAGTTTCTTTTCGAGCACGGCACGCCGCATGGAATCATCCAAGCCTCTTAGAGAGTCCCATACACTTGCTGCCCTTGAGCAATACTGAATTTACCCACTTTCGTCTTAATCGTCAGCTTTGGGGGGATTCGATCGGGCGCAGTTTATTTTTATACCGCAAGTCATCCGCAGTATGAAACGTCACGATCTCGCAGGGACACCACAGATGGGCCGATTTGAAGATCATTCGGATTATGCCGCTGTGTGCGGGGAGAAGATGGTTTTGCTCCGGGGTCTTTTTTCTTCACAAAACACCGACGGCACGGACCTCACAAAGCTCGCCGCTCGGTGTGACTTTAAACGGCGCGAGAGGCCGCGAGCTGCGAGATAAAATCAAATTAAAATATGAAATAATGGAAATGAGCATGATGCTGCTCGATTGCGCTGTGTGGCCTCGCGGTGGGAAGCAGCGGATGATATTGCAGACACTTGTGTTGGGGTTTCACCGCTTTGAGCAGCTCATACGACTGCTTTCTGAGTCGCAGATTTATGTCTAGATCTATTGAGAACTAAATATTTCTTTACGTTTCAGAATAAACATGTCGCAGTCTTTAACAGCGTTCGATAAACCCCATAAAAAACAGACCTGTTTAGAGCTAGCGAGTTGAGCGCAAAATGCCACCCGGAAACGATTCTTCGGCGAACATTCCTGGCATAACTCCACGGCAGATATCCGTAAGGGCAAAACCCCGAAATCTGAGCGCATCATCGGTTTTTCACCGAGCCCTTATCGAACCGATCGATCGAAATCCGATGGAGCGATCCTGCCCAGCTGGGTGGTAAAGTGGAATCTCCCGCAATGTGCCCCGATGGGTGTGAGGGTTTGTTTGAAATGTTTTCGAAGAGCGTGTCGAATCGATTTCGCTTTCGAATGTTTCCGCCACTCTACCGCCCGCAGGACGTAACAACTGTTGTTGTGCAAAGATGCGGGGGGGGGGGAAAAAATGCCAAACACTATGGAATGCGCTGTCGTGGTTTAAACAGACCTCCAAAGGCACAAAGGCTTCAAAAAACAAATTTCTTAAACATGAAAAGCAAAGAGCAACATCAAACAAGTTATGGTCATTCTACTCTATAAAAAGTGCTCTTCTTTTCAATTTCCGCGAGATGTATGACGTGTTTCCTTCAGAAAATAGATACTTTCTGCGGGATAAAACGTTCAATTCTAATACCTCAATACGATGTGCTTTCGATTTATTATCGATGCTTGCGTGGCGTGAGCACGAGCTAACGTAATTGAATGGTTGAAATTTGTAGACATAAATTGAAAAGCCTTTCTTTCCTTTGCACAAAACGCAAAGAAATACTCCAAGTAGGTCAAGCTTGTGAGACATTTTCGTAGAGATGTCATACTTCTTTTCTGGGGTATGAATTTAAACAATTTCTCTAGTTCTTGAAAACTAAATACTATGAATTAAATCAAATGAAAAGTGTACCAGTTGAAAATGCCTAGAAAAGGTTAGGTGTATTGAAATTGAACTATCACAATGATGATTCATCCTCCGATGACTTCCTTTACGTCATGTGGAGTGTGGCGAGTCGTCAGTCAAGATCACACATTATCGATCGATCCCGAGTTCACCTTCGTCAGGGTTGGGATGGATTTTACGAGCGTCGAGCGCCGGGGGGGAGGCAGGATGTCGACCGCGTCAGGAGTAATCTCTGGCTCATTTCGGGCGTGTAATTTGATAGTGAGCCGTGCAGCATAAAACGGTGTCCTCCGGATTTTCCAGCGGCCCGAGAACTCACTGTTGTTGTATGGTAATTTTGTGGCTACCTCGTCGTTTATGCTACCTTGCGGTTTCGATGACACCCAAAACCTGTGTCGTCGAAACCGAAAACAGCGCTGAAAGCGGGGAAGAAATTCTAAACACCATCGGCTCCCGTCGGCGTTCGTCGAATTGAACCCGCTGGGAAAGCGTTAAGTTTAGCTTTTTTTTCCTTCTCTTTCGTTTCGAGCTCCATTCCTTTGAAGTTCAGGACCGAGCTTACATGTCGAAGACACCCTACGATGGGTGCCGCCTCGCTAAAACATCGACCCGGGGACGCCAAAAGCCACACACTGGGTGATATAATTTACATTTTATACATATTTATGCAAATCTGCGCAGAAACTTCAACCCCTTGCAAGCATCGATGTTCCGCCTGTTACCACATTGGGTTTGTCCGGTTTCTTTTCATCTTCCACCTGGTATCATTGGTATTCGACTTTGGATATCTAAGCGCTTGGTCTTCGTCATCGTCTTTCCTCATATGTGGTCCATCTGGCGCCCGACTTCAGATGCATCCGTTGCAGCGCATTCATATGATCAGTTTTGTGCACTAATTTGCGGCATGAAATGTTCTTCTTTAAGAAACGGCACGTTCGGTAAAGAGATTTTGTTGTTTTTCTTTTTTGGGATAGGAAATTTTCATGCCAAAGCATGTAAAGTGTTCCATTTTACGATCGGTACATGATCGGTGACACGGTTTGTCGTCCGAATGGGAGTTTATGGTGGTCCTATGGGACTTTTCTTTAGTTGATTTTTAATGTAAAAAAACACAACCTCAAACTTGTGGTCAGTCAGCCTCTTTTTTCCTTCTTTGGGCGTTATCTGGAAGCAGTGGCATATCAAGCTGCAAGCTCCCAGAAGCTGTAACCAATCCCGGAGACGTCCCTCGTAGGGTATAGTGTTTCATCTTGCGGCGCCTCCTTGGATGTGAAGAGGTCGATCCACTCGAAGGCATCACCCGAAAGCCCGAAAACAAACTACGAACGGTGCGGGGTGTGCGTCTTCGAACACGTACCATGAAATCGGGGGAAACTTGAAACTTCGTTGCCTCTACCCCAACGGGGCGAAACGTCGAAGTGGCCGAAGTGGCCACGCTTAGCCTCGCCCAACCCAACGTCCTCCTCCGACCACTTGAGCCGGCACTGCCGCGTCTTTGCGTGGAGTGCTTTTGCTCGGTTTTGGTGGAAAACAAACTCGCTGTAACCGATCCGGGCCACTCCGGACGATGGACGAGGGGTCGGTCTCTTGAGCTTCCAGCGACTTTCGGGGCAGCTTACCATTCCGGTGCGCATTCGGGAGGCCATCGCCAGTCGGAGGCACTTGCAACTGTGTGCTGTGTTCGAAACGGACGGCGATGGTGGCAGCTTCTCCCTTCGTTCGAGCGAATCGAGCGAATGAAGATGTTCACGACGGGGTGTGATCGGTGCTGCGAACCGTCTAATGTTGCCGACACGCCACGACATGGAGTGGGTGCACTTGAGTGAGCTTAAGATATTGTCGAGCGCGTTCGCACCTACTTGAGGGCCCAACATGCAAACTAACTACTCCTTTTAGTTTCGTTTCGTCGACGCCAAACGAAAGTCACTCCAAAAAAAGCTCCTCCTCATCTCGAAAGGCCGAAGTTGACGAGGGCATTCATCGTTTGGGCTGTTCAACTTTGGCATCGTCGGAAGGGTTTTTTTTTGTGTATGTCCGCGTTAGTGTTGAGGGCCGGCACTTTTCCTGTTTGAAATGTTGGCCATCGTAGAGTACTGTTGATATTATTTGAACAACAAAAATGTAACCATTCACGAGCTTTTAAATAATGCTTATTCGTTCTTCTAACATTTTCTGTATATTTAAGTTGTCTTTTGAGAAAAGCGTGTGTTGTTTCAGTTGTTCCTCCATGATATTTGTTTTTTTTCTCTAAATAATATTGTGATTAAGACATTTGAGCCATTGTATCCTCCAACACTTTTACTTTTGTTTTCCAGAAAATTATTTCACGCTTGCTTTAATCTGTAAAACAAGGAAACATACGAACGAATTTTCATTCCACAATCTAATCCACATAAACCAAAAACAATCTCGGTTTCCCTGATCATTTCGGCCGGAGAACGTCGTAGTGTTTAAAAATTGATCGTGTCCAATCGCTTTACCGTCTCAATCGAGAGTCCATAAGCTCAACCAATCGGTTTCGATCTATCTGCATTTGTTGCTTAAGACTTTGTTTCGCGTAATCTCCCTGCGGGACCGAGTGAAAAGTTGACTTCGGACGCAAGAAAACCGACCATCGATCATTGGACGTAATTCGGCGCTCGCGAACCTCGGGTGGGGATCTGTCTTTTCCTCTTTGGAATCTTTGAACGAGAGAAGAAAACACATCCTCGCCGCGTCGATGGCACATGTTTTACCGCGTGGAATTGAGCGTGGCTGTACTTCACACACGATTATGGTATGAAATTTGGGATTACTGCATGAGAAATCGGAAAAAATGATGATCGCACCGCCACGCAAATCCACACTCCACCACCAACAACATTCACGGCCAAAGCTTGTGGAAGGGACGGAAAAAGAGACACTAGCTACAGGTGTAACCGGTGGAAGTAGAAGAAAGGCCAGTAGAAAGACCGCCACAAACGGGAGAAGAAAAACAAAAGGCTCGGAAAAACAGCATCGCCGTACATAAATTATTAATGACCCAGGGCTAATGTTGAAATATTTTCTATGAAATTTTAATGCCTTCTCAATCACGTCCCAAAGCTAGCCCCTCGGCGAAAGGGAGCCCGAGGGGAGTGGGGCGGGCGGAACGGTGGTCCCCGCGTGAATGGTTAATCGACACGGATTAGTTTCGAAGCTTTTTTTTGCCCTCTACCGCTCAATCTCGGCCGGGTATGTCTATTGAGCCGCGTTTCTTCAGGTCGTTGAAGAACAGGCTTGTGCTTTTCTTAACTCACCGCAAACAGGGCTTAGCTGGAATGCGCGTTGTTTTAGGTGAAGATGAAGGTTAACGTAAGGCCAACGATGGAACGTTGGTCCAAGCGCTGCGCACGTTTCATTGGCGCCATATGTTTGCTCTCGTCTCCAACTGCTGGAATGAGTCGGTAGGGCGTGAGGAAAGAGTCCAACTCCGGAAAGCTGCCAGCCGGTTATCGGGGGAAAACTTTACGAAAACCGTAACGCCCCGGGGTCTCCAGAAGCCGACTCTGGCCACGGGTCATTCTATTTGTTGTACGTTCATAAGCTCACTCCGCAGGACACTCTTGACATCGTTCAATTGGCTGTAAGGAAGAGCCAAGGAGAAAATGAGAAAAAAGGACATGCTTCTGTACTCGACAACGGGCAAAGTTTTTAACAGCTGCTCGGAAACGGACTCTACACGATTGCGAGCCAATCGCTTCGACAGCCGGGGTGCAGATTTTCACAACTAATTTTCCAACCATCATAAGCTGCCCCTAAGCAAACGTTCCATAAATAACCGAAAATGGACGCCAAAAACAAAGACCACAGGAAAAGGTAAAGGACAGAAGAAAAAAACAACAGCAATAAAGGACGTGTGTCACCCCCCGAAACACCTGGGATAATAATTGTGTGTGTGTGAGAGAGCATTTCCCAGACACCCTGCCGAGAGGAACAGACTAACAGTTATCAAACCGATAAAACCGAACAGCTCGCACAGGATGATGCACCCAATTAATGGACTCGAAAGGACGATCGGCTGTTTAGAGGACGATTTTGGGCTTGAGCTCGAGTCGCAGCGGGAAACGTTTGAAGTCGTTTGGTGATTTTTTTTTATTTCTTGAAGGTTTAGATTGATGCGTAACTTATGATTCTCGATTCTGGGGATTTTAGGTTACATAAATCGCCACTTACAAATATGAACGTGTGCAAATAGTGTGCCTATTTTAATAGAGAGAAAACTAATTGAAGGATAAGAGTGGGGATCATTTGTTCTACAGAATTCGTTTGGTTAAACGTACTTCTTTAATAAACTGTCCAGATATCCTGTAAAATATGACTGCATTTTAATATCGTTAAATAGAATCGAATGAACGCGAAAAATTCCTAGAACTTTCACATGTAAAACAACAATTGCCCATCTAAACCGTGTTCGAATGGGAGGATGATGCTGGAAAGCCTAATCCTCCCATTCGAAACCCAGAATTCCACTCTGCATTCACTTTCCAGCTTTAACAACTTGGTTGTCACTCGCTAACTGTTTCCCATCCCATCCACTCGACGGCTTACAGAGCTTTCAATGTATCGCTCTCGGAAAATGATGTTTCTTCCTTATCCTCCAGACAGACCGAGATTTTATACCGTTTGACTTTGGCATTGCAACAGTTCGGGTCACATATTGGGAAAGTAAAACCCACACGAAAAATCCCACTTGTTGCCCCGTGCACTTCGCTTCGCCATCTTTCCGACACAACGCCATTCCCTTTTCCCAACCGATCGCTACATTTCCCCCTCCAAGGGACACTCACTTCTTGCTAATGATGTGTGTGCGCAGAAGCGCAAAAGGATAATCTCCTTTGGCGGGATTAAGATTAATGTCTAGCCTGACTTTGCGCATTAACATAAGCATAAGCTTGACGATAATCATTGTTGTTGTTGATGTTGTTGTTCGTACTATTATTACCAGGTCCCTCGTGTCCTCCCGCAACGGGGTTTGCCCGCAACAGACTGTGCCGAGATTTTGAAAGCCTTTCCAGCGTCCTCTCGCTCGCGGCAAGTTCGTTCTGGTCCGGCGTGAGAGTGTTTGCGGTTCAATGAAGCCATTCACAAAACTAAACCTATATTGTACCGTTTGGGTGGCGTCGGTAAAACCCCGAAGCGCAGATGCGATACTTTCTTGTGCTCTGCGATCTTGATCCGGGGAGTGGTTTAACGGTGTGAGTTATGAACGATTGACTTTGATGGATAGTTAGCTAAAGCAGGTAAGGGAATGCATCCAACAATCCTTCGACATAAAGTGGAAATGTTCCAACAGCAAATGTTTTTGTAGTTCGTATTCAGCTACAATCAAAGTAGATTTAGTTTAAAATGAGTAAAACATTCAACCAGAAGCTACTTTGTAAAAAAACAAATCTATGTCAATTAAGAAGACACTTGAAAAAATTTACATCAATAATAAGCATGCAAAAGCTAAATAGAGACATAAACCTCGACCTGTCATTTCTGCATCTGAAAGAGAACGCTTCTTTCAGATGCAAATGCTTCTTGTGTGATGCTATGAATAATTTACGAACCATAATGCATTCCAATCATCCTCGGAATCGAACTATATCTCGTCTGGTCGTAGTGTATCTCGTTTTTCCTACCTCTGCCTGGCCAAGGCAAATCCTAACCATCCTCCTAACACTCCTAACTTTAATCGAGCGGGCGTCACATGCGCACCGCATTGGAACGACAACTTTAAATTAAGTGACAATGCGTTCGACTGACGTTTAGTCGATGTTAAACTATCTTCCACTTCCAGCACCCCAGCACCTGGCCCTGTCAGCTCCCCGGCCGGCCACGATCAAGTTGTAATGGTTGGGCGCGTGTTGTTGGAGTGGTGTGGTACGCGTCTGCAAAAGCAACGGTGTTCTGTCACCTTCTGCCCACCACATATGTGGAACGTTTGACGCAGCTTCCTTCCAACCACGTACCAGGTTTTAGTTGACGGCGAGAAGGAGCAAGACGGAGGGTAATGGGACGATTGGGGGAAAGAAAAGCGCTGGAATCCGCTCCGGAGGCAGACACCGTTGTCAATAATAAGATTTTAATCGGATTACACGTTTTAAAAACCATGGGTTTCACTTTTTTGCCCTTCTCCATCGCCTAGGCCGGTTCGAGCCGTCCCCATGCCGTCCCTACCTGTTTCGAGCCGCGCTTTCCCGCTCCTTTCCACCATGTGTGACGTTTCATCCGAACGTAGGCTAAACGCTTGTTGAGATGCACAGGGTGTGGAAGCGGTTCTGGGTGCGGACACATGCTCGGAGGCTGGCGGGTGGTTGACATCATACTTAAACTATTATTGTCGGGCACATCGGGGTCCCCGAAGCTGATCGATGCCTAGGCTTCTGGAAACTGGCGGCCAGATGAGAACCTAGAGAAGGATCTCGAGAATGTTGATGAATCGATCCTTTTTTTTGCTTTGTAACCTTTGACAATTGTTGAGTGGACGGATGTCGCTCGGATGGCTTAAGCCGATCCTGTGCAAAGTTTAGCTGAAGTCAGCTAGAAAGGTAAACATATCGCACATCCGGCTTTAAGGAGTTTATTGCACATTCTAGGAATACAAGTTTTATAGCCAGGTACTTCAAGAATCGGTAAGATAAGTAGATAAAACTACTATATGGCTATTAAGATTCAATTCATCCAAACGTCACAAGTTGATCGATAAAAATACCGCTCTTTTTTCTAGTAGGTTTCATTAAGGATATCATATTTGCAATGATACTCAAAAAAGGATGTGATTGACATCGCATAAGCAACCCATAAGATTAACGATTCTGTATACAACATCAAGACAAGATGCGTCTGTTGAAATAAAAAAAAAACCCAAACTCACATCAACCTTTGGCGATCGTCCAACAAAAGATAAATCCTTGCAAATACTCTTTTCAGACGCAAAATTTGCTGACCAATCCCGGCTTAACCGGGGTCCCCGGCAGATTATCTCGACCTCACCTCGCTTCGCTTAAAATACCATCCGCTGGGGAGGGCTTTTTTTTACATTCGCAAATTTTAGCACTTCAACCGCTTTCTCGGATCAAAGTTCAAGTACATTTGATTCCTCGAAAAGGTTGTTACCTTTTGCTTTCCTGCGCACTGCTCCTCACTCAGGTGCGACCAGGTGTGAGCGGAGATGCACATGCAATAATGCAACCCGCCAAAGCCTCCCAACGGGACGCCAACAGTGAATGGTGCTGAAAATAACACCTCGAAAACGTACAAGAATAACAAAAAAAAATACAGCGACACAGGCAAGTGTTCGATCTACGGCTTTATTCCATCGACTGGCAGGAAGACTTATGCAAAAGCTTGCCGTTTCCTCGTCCCATTACTCGAAACGGAACTGGTAAACTCGGAGTTTCTGCATCAGCTCTTCCGCTAACCTTTCGGAGGTCATCATTCTCTCGAAAACACGGTAAAGGACCCCTTAGGGGGGGGACAAGGCAAGTGTTACGCTGCCCGGCAGCATTTGGGACGCGCGCTCGTGGATTTGATTTATGGCGAGAGCATGCCAAAAAATTTCATTCCTTCCTAAGCGGTTCCTAAGCGGACAACGTTTTCCTTTCTCTTTCTTCTCCCCCCCCTCGGTATCCCATACTTGTAAATCACCTCTTCAGTAATGGCCCTCGGTGGTCGAGAAAAGACACACCGGACAGCACGAGGAAGAGAGAACGCATATACTAAGCCAAAAATAAACCGGCATCGGGACAACCGCAACCGATATGAGAAATTCATTCCAATAAATATAATTCATAAATCCCGAAAAAAAGGGCGGTAAAACGGTTTCGGGGTCTAGCTCGGTTTGGGGTCGTCGTGTATATGAAACCTGTTCACTCACAGGGTTTTTGTTTCTCACCACCAGCAGATGGTCTTAACAGTGGGCCTTCGCTTGACCATTCGACAGATTGTTTGGTACGTTCTCAGGTGAGTCGAGGTGTGTATTAAAAAAGAAAAACCTTTGCTCAGTTGATAGCAGGACAAACATGTATGAAGGCTCGAGGCACGAATATCTTGAACTGGTGAAGGAGTTGTTAATACCACTTTGTGCCACCATTCATCTCTCTTCCTTGTAGGACGCGTTCATTGTTTGTAGTCCAAGGAAAGTAGAAATTCTTCATTATGCCTACTAAACGACGTAGTTTTCCATCAAAAACACACCCGGACCAGTACCCACAGTTGGCCACATACGTGTGCTTTCCCGACGATACTTTAAACAAAAACTACATTGAAACAACCTGCCCCCAAAACCCGATTCTAAGTCAGGAAAGATTAAGCACCGACGCACGGGATGACCTCAGACTTTGCTTATTATTTACGATCAGTTGAACCCTTTTCTACACCGTTCCCCGCCGCTCCGAGTATGCGGGACAAGGCTACTTTAAATACATCATCATAAAACCATGCCGCTGGGACCGATGAGGTGGTGTGCGCCGAGCATTATTTTATTGGACTCGGGTTTCGTGGGTAATTTATGACTTCATTTCTGGAATTCGGTCTCCGGGAGGATTCTCGACGTGGTTTTCTCGTTAGGGTTCAAATCCTTCGATCCGTTTCTCCGTAAAATCTGTGCACGGTTAGATGGTTGGGCAAAACAAGCTTTACGGGTATAGGTTTAGATCCATGTCTGGTGATCTTTTTATCGCCATGATTTTGGGATAGGACAGACATCCTTTCGAATGTGGTTAATGTGAACAGATCACCCTCGGATGCACCGGAGAATGCAAAACCATATACAGACGGTTCTCGTTGGCAAGATTAAAATCTATCCTAAAACATGCTATCCGTCGACAAACCGATCCATCCTTTGGCTAACCTTCGATGTACCCGGTTTAATGGCATGGCGGCTCGGACTTTATATCCCAGAGATTAACTCATAAATTTTGGCGAATGCATTATGCTCGATTTTCGCTCACCGTTTTTTGCGGGTGGCATCCATGCCGATATGCCAATACGTTACCGAATTTTATGACATGTCTGGTCGCAGGCAAAATCGAAAACCTCGCCAAGGTTTCCGAAGATCTCATTACGATACAAAATGCCCAAAGTATTATTAGAATTTAATCTTCTTAGGTGGTGGGCAAGCGGTGGCGTGAAAAGCGGCGTTCGCTTTCCATTAATGCTTTCCGAGAAAATAAAACCCAATACGATTTCGTTCTGATCGATTTATAACACCACCGGCCACTGATCCACTGGTTGTAAAACGTTATGTCTCAGACAGAATCGGAAGGCGAAGCCGTTTTTCTAATCCCGATCGATCGTCTTCTTCGCAGCAACTTGTAACAGCAAATGTATTCCCCATGGATCTATTTCAAAGACCTTCCGGATCGGAGCGATAAAGCACTGACAAATGCAATCGCCCGCAATTCGTCGGATATGACTCTGCTTGGAATATGAGCCCTAGGTTTTACAAGCCTTGTAAAAGCGATCGGCTACTGGGTTTTTATGTTGGCCTACTTTACAGCGGTATTAACGAACGTGGGTAAATTTTACCAGACTCGGGAGATTTCGGATCGATATCGGAACTGAACCGCCGGAGCGATTCCAATCGATTCTGATCGGCGGGGTTTAAGGAAGCAGTGGCTCGGACATGGAAACCGACCGTCCGATGCAGGTTTTAAGCTTGGTCGTAAATCAGTAAAATCATAAATTTATCAAAACCTAACGTCGGGACCGAACGTCGAACCCGTTTCCGAGGTCCCGATCGATCGCCACACCATTGAGATGCTAATATGGATGGATTTATCACCGAGAACAGTACTGGGGTTGGTGATGCAGAGCATAGTCGAACCGGTTCCGAGCCACGTTCCCAGGCCGGGCGTCCGGGCCAAGGTTAGCGAAATAGGATTATCCTAGTCGGGGCCCGGCAAGGAAGCGATCTTTTTCGATCGACAGATCGATCGTTGTGGTGTTCGCTGGGACGATGGGGTTCGATTTGGCGATTGTTTAGCCTGCGCTGGGAAGATCCGTGACCCTCTCCGATGAGCGCCTCAAAGAGGAGTCAGCTGCGCAAATGGGTATCGTTTCTCATGTTCGCACTTTGCGACGCGCCGTAACCCGAAAGTCCGAAACGTTGCACGGATATTAATATTTCCTAAAGTGCCATCCTTTCCACTGCCGCGTCGCCCAGGTATTCGTCGCCGAGAGTTGGCAACTTTTACGCCGCCGTGCATGCGTCTCGGCCCCCGGAGGCCCCGGAGGCCCCGTCGGGAGGCATCGATCGATTTGAATAATATTTCCCGTGAAAAAAATTATGAAACCGATTATCATTCTGATCGTTTTTATATATTATTGGACCTTATCTTTTGCGACCCGTGCCGACCCAGTGCCGCGCCAATGTGAGCTCACAGACAAGACCGGACCGGCCGGAGTGAGGCATCGAAGTCACCGCCAGTCAGTCGTCAGAGGCTTCCTTACCGAATGTTGAAAGCTCCGGACCGAGCACGGGAGAGACTCGGGAGGATGCGACGATTTGACCACGGTTGGTCCACTGTTTAAGGCCTGGAAGAGGTTGCCGCACGCCGCCATTGGGGCCCGTTGCAATGGGACCTGCTGGACGAGTTCTTTCATGCCGATATGCTCATCGGCGCACTTTTACGGCGTGCGCTACAAAACGGATGATTCGGCACAGTGGGCGATTACGAACTCGGGAATGGGAATTCAATAATTTTCTTAACCCATAATTATTTGTAGGCAGATATTTTTCAATGCGATAAAAAAATATTTTTTATAAGGTAGACATCTCTAAATTGGAGGATTCAAAAAAAAAAGTACCATGATTGTTACAAATACAGTGAACGAAAATATTTAATGTGTAAACAATCGATCCCACTGTTTCTGTTCGGTTTTCCCACTCACCATAAACATTACACTCTGACGGACGCCAACGGAATCGCTCGATCAAAATCCCATCGTGCGCCCTACACCCCTTCCCTCGCCTTCCTCATTTCCATCTCGCAGGCAGAACAGAACGCGAACTCCATCGCTCGCGGCAGACGACGGGCGAGATATTATCTAAATTTATCGGTAATCGTCACAATAACTTGCCCCGATGGTTCATAACTGTCACGGGACAAGGTGTAGAAAGCCGACCGGTAAATAAACGCGGTCGGGGGTCCGTTCGGACCGATCCGACCCCGTCCGTCGTCCGCTTGGCCGGGACAGATTGGTAACGTTATTAAAACATAAACGGTCACTGCCGGCGTGTCGTCTCCATTACCGGAGCCGGGCTCGACTCGCACTCGGTAAGCCCTCCTGCTCGGCCGGAGTCCGGTTTTCGTTCGATCGATCCCCGATCGACGTTCGACCAGAGCCGTTCCGATTGTCTCACGGCGGGCCACGATCCGGCCTGCAAAGGGTAAAAAAGCACGAGTCGACACCCGAAAAGCGAAAGATAAAATAAAACAAATGGACTTATGCGCCCTTTGAATGTTTTCGGTGGTCCCTCGGTTAAGGGTAAAGGGGTTTGCCTGCGCACTTGCGTGGCGAAGCTGGCCACAGATAAAGAAAACTAAAACAGCGCCCCAACACCGAATGATGTGATTATTTTCCAAATTCAAATCGATTTCTACCGTGTGCCACGTGACGCGAGGTTGAGAAAACGGATAAGAAAGTCGTCCAAGTCTCTGTTAGGCCCTCTGTTGGGCGGTGCTTGAAAGCGGCTCCTTCGAATGCAGCGAGAGATTGGAAATTGTGGAAATTATGACAAATGACACACGTATTTGTATCAATCAGAGTGCGATTTATCGCACAAAGACTCCTCGTCTCGGCAAGGGAGAGAAGGAAGAAAACCGTGATCGTGTTTTCGAAGAAAAGTTTCGCGCCCGATAAACCGTTTCCCATCGATTGAGATTTTCGTATCGTTTTCTGGTTTGTTTATTTCATTTTTTTTTATGATCCAACCGCTCAGCAGGTTGGCTGCGTTTGGATATGTTACCGTCGTCGATCGCGGGGTTTCAAGCAGTCGGGCCTTCAACAGGTTGGTTGGTTCGGCTTTTACGCCGAACTGTTTTGTGTTCCAAATTCTACTTCAACCGACCCGCAGAGTTCAGCATTTGGGATCTCCGTTTGACAAATGGCCTTGACGTAGCCATTAACCGGATAAGGGACATCGACGATTGCATCGACGTGGCGAGGTTTCGGGGTGTCCGGGAGGGGCACCAAGTTTACGACCGAACGAACGATGATGAAGAAGTTGCGGCGAGAGATAAACAATAACCGATATCTTCTACGCCAGGACGAGTGAAATAGTTCTCATATGTCTGAAGATGATGTCACTTCACACGAAGAAATAAAATTCAAAAAACTTGTTGCCTTCTCCTAAATTATAATTTAACCCAATGTTTCACGCCACTTTTCACTTTCTCTGACCTATCGTAAAGTTCATTAAAAGTAAGACATTTGAATGTACTTCTCTCAACTGGCTTCCTAATCCTCTGATCGATAGTTGTGTTTTTAAATCACGAAACGTAACGATGCTTCGAACCACGATTTGCGATTCGTTTCGGCCCAAGGCGAGTCTCACTTTTCAGGGTTGATTGATGGATGCGCAGGGGACGGACCGTGCTAGAAAATGGGTTTAGAAATTACTTAATAACCTGAAGGCTGCACACCTTTGCCGTGCCAAGGTTTTACTTTTTCCTCCCGATCCTCTAACGTTCGGCAACAACAGCGTACAGTACGAAGCAGTATGGCGTGTTTTCACTTGTCTAATGTGTTGTGGATCTTTTTTTTTTTTTGTTTGCTGCTCGTGTGTGCTGAAGCCCCCTATTTGGAGCCGCGCAAAATAATGTTAAATGTCGGTAGCTGCTCGAGACCAAAACGAGCGCTACAAACAAAGCCAAAAGGGGAGAACGGTTCGGAGAAGCAGAGGGATTCTTCAAAGGAGGAGTTCGCTTCTGTCGAAATTTTCTTTCGGTAGCAAGGCCAGCTGGCCGGGTCTTAAGATCTGTACCGCCATCGAATGCGCTGCGCGCACAGGCTCGATTAGTGGTAATTAAGTAAATCTTACGCACTGTTTTAGGCGTATCTTGTGTTGCGTTTTTTCGATGCCTTTTTTTCCTTGTTCGCAAGTGTGAATTTTACCCTCCGTGGCGCCATTTGGCTTCCGTTTCGAGGGGATGCAGCCAGCAAGAAAATCGAAACCGTAACTCGGAGCATCATTAGCTGTTGGGGAGTACGTAACGCTTTTCGCAAGGGCAGCGACTTGTGACTTCTGGTGATAGTATGATGTGTGTGTGTGAGTGTACACCATTATCTTATGCCTTCAAGCCCATTAAGCTCGGCCCCAAGTGGCGCCCGACAGGCGCAAACGGTTGATCGGTAATCGATTCGATGATACGCACCGGGGCACCCGGAGTAGCTCATAGGAAAGAAAAACAGACCTCAACGGGGTGTCAAGCGAGAAGCGTTTCTCTCCACACACGATTAAGCCCCGGCCTCGGATCGAAGTGTGGATGTAAGCAATGTTTCTATTTCTACGTGGTGAATGTCGAGCTCTTACCGGGAAACCATAAATCAATTTTTAGTGACATCCACCGGAAAGGTTTACAATCGTTAAGACATGTCTGTTTTCTGAGGAGAGGTTGTGTTTTGATTATCAAACTGCACTGACGTCAGCGCGATTGATGAGTAGTTTTATCTTCTACTTGCAAAAAGTTGCAAATCAACATTCGAACGATGCGAGTCGTTATCAAATATTTTCAAAAAAAAAAAATCCATGCCATAGTGATTGAAAAATTTGTTGCAAAACTGTACAAATGTGTCAATTAGTGATATAAATTTTCTAACCATCCGTTGATCAATCATAATATGCTAGCGGACATGAAAGATGTTCAAGACTCGGTGTTTCTTTTTCTCGTTTTATATGGCGAAGAGAAAAGCGCAAGACAATCAATTTGCCCGATCGGGTGAAACAATAATTTAAGACACTTCGGTGGCTCGAGTGACATCGATTCGTTTAATCCCATGTTTGCCTTTCTACCGTTTTTTTTACCGCTGGGACTACTCTGCAGCCCCTCTTCCACCCATGGCACATCGATTTTGGATGTTACTGATGACACCTGATCGATTAGAGAAAGGAGAAGTCCGTCCGGCCCTCCCGCCGGGCCGGGCGAAGCCTCGCGTCATCCGCGTCACCCGGCGCCCGTCCAACGTTCGTCACTCAATGAATCACAGGCGGTCCACACAACAGCATCGGAGGAGTCGCGCCAGGACCCGCGAACGATGGCAAAATCTACGGCTGAACCGCGCGGCGTGAACGTAACAAGTACGACGACAGTTTTATTGCTCCCTGTCGCTGAGATTTATCTGATTACATTAGTGACGATTTTTTTCTTCTCCCTGTTGTTCTGTCTGTTGCTAAGTTTTGTCTTTTCTGGTGCTCCGTCTGTGGTCAACGTAGTTCCTGGCTTTTTTTTCCTCAGCGAGTCGGTGGATACTCTCGTCTGGTACGGCTTGGAAGAAACTTTCTGCGGTTGGTCCCCACGAAGTGGTTTCGGATGCCACCCGCTTCTTTTTCGTTTAATAGCTGTTACTTCCCGACGAACACGATACCATGCGCGAAGAGCTCCCCATTTCGGTGACAGTGGAATTATAGGACAACCGAAGAGAAGTAAAAGAAAAAAAGGTCAACGGTGGCCAAAATCTTCCGCTCCATTCCCGGGAGAACCACTAAACCTGTCCGACATGTCAATAAAAACCGTTTCCCGAACGATAGGAGATTATTTTCTGCCTCTTTCGCTTCCTGATGGATTTTCTAACACAGTCATCAAGTGGGGAAAAGTTCGCTTATCGTGATATTTGCGTGGTCAGCAAAAGCGGAAATTGGCATTGGTAGTTTTTGTTTGGAGGTGTCGCGATTAGAGATAGCAACAGCTGCCACTTGGTTCGGTTGGTAAACTCATAGCATGTAAGGAAATTATTGCTGAAATTTTTCATCGCACCTTTCACTTTTTTACTAATTGGTGCATGCGTTAAACTTTCTTTTCAACGAATCTGAGGTCTGTTAAGAATGGTGGTAAAAACCTAAAGAAATGCTTTAACTTGTCCATCAATTTTGGAGCCACTTTCTGGAATATCATGCAAACATTATTCAATTTATCTAAAGATAGTTACATCACGAACACATTAAAACAATACCGGTAATATTTCCTATAACTCAAGGGCGCGTTTTCTCTCCCTTCCCCCAAAAGACCAACCAGCGAATGTTTGAAGCGTAGCATATGGTAGCCTAACATTGTCATAATGGAACCGTTTCACTTCCTAAACCAACAAACAAGGGTCGTGCGCGCGCCCTTACGGAAATGGTGGCCGGTTGGTGGGTATGAAAAGCCGAACCGGCAGCCCTCGAACCGCATCCAAATGGTCGCATCCCGAAACCCGCAACGTGTCGTGTTCGGTTTGTTTCCAATACGAAAATAATAAATAATAAATTTGTTCCCGAACGACCCGGGATTGTCTTCCGCCTAACGGTCAAATCACGGTCGTTGTGGTAAGTGAAAATGGGAAAAATCGTCCCCTCTTTCTCGAGGTGGTGTCTCATGCACGCAGCTGCTAATGTGCGTATGACAGTGCGATTTTTTCCTTTTCCCCGGGGGAAGAGGGACGTACGATGTCCTTGGCGGCGAAACAAAACAATTACAAATGATGATACATCACCCCTCCGCCGTGGTGGACGTGGACCTTCGTTCCGTTCGGATCGTTTATGGTTGCCAAATATGAGGGCCCTTCAGACGATTCCATCACGATCGAAAAGTCAACCGCTCGACAGTGAAAAGCGTCCAGAAGCTCGCCTTTGGCACCCCTTGTCGAGTGTGGCGTGTTTATTAACTGATGCGGCGTGAAAAATAACGCCATTTCTGGGAAGTGGTCCAATCGCCCGTTTGATCCTTCTCATCCTGTTGCTTTTAAAAGGGTCTTTTGGCAACGGGAATCGGTGTAGAGTGTTGGGCTAGGTTTGAGGTTATCTATTGCATTTTTTCACCATCATTTTGTCATCTTTGGAACCCAATCATTGGCTACTGGTGCGAAAGCAAAAGGACCGAAGACGTTTCCGTTTCGAATAAACCCGATCGAGCAAGAACGAGCGATTGTTTGAATTGAAACCCGGACGTGGCTTTATCTTCCGCATCGTTTTTAAACGAGGAAAACATATAGAGCTTGCATGTAAGGAGCCAAGAACGCGGGACAACACGGGAGACAATCGTTCGATCGATGACTATCGTTAAATGGCACTTTTTCCCTCCGACGATTGATCGATCCTCGCAATAGTTGGCCAATATTTTTCTCGCCCGCCCGGGCACAATGGCACTGCTAATTTTCGGTTCCATCCTTCTCGTTTTCACCTTTATCTTCCGAGTTTTATGAAATCAAAAATTTGTTTTCATTTTCACATCGTTTCGTGTTCTTTTTTTTGTTGTTCTTTGCTTGCAGACTGAACTGCGGATATGCACCGCCTGCGGAGAACCGATCGCCGATAAGTACCTCTTCGATATCGACGGCTGCGCCTGGCACGGATCCTGCCTGCGGTGCTCCGTCTGCCTGACGCTGCTCGAGCGGCAACCCTCGTGCTACTTCCGCGACCGGCAAGTCTACTGCCGGACGGACTACGCCAAGTAAGTGGGAAAATTGGAAACTTCATTGGGCTGTCGCTCAGATAAATCAAAGACCAAACGGGATGGGTTTACGTCGGGGGCTCAGCAGGAGCGCCCCATGAGGAAGTGGTTCCTTGCCAAGAGGACACATAAAACTAAAAAAGAAAATAGATAAATCGTTAACAAATTCAGCTAGAAGGTTGTCTATTTGGTTGGTTTTTTACTCTGACAAGTAATCATTTGAATATACAAGAGAAGGTTCATATATTTCCATCAGACTTCTTTCCGGGTGTTTTCCAATGCCAGCATTAGTTCTAAATTATTATCGTTCGCCAGAAATTATGTCATCGATTATCCAAGCATATTTCATTCGTTCGTCTAAACCGTTTTTGCAACGGTTCGCCCCGTCTATCCTGCAGGCCGACCAGGAGCTCCACAACGCTAGCCCGATCGCCTAACATCCTAATAGATCGACGTGATTTATGTACTACACCGTCCGGGGATGACGGCTCCGTCGTGCTTGGCGAGCGTAAAGTCTTGTTTACATATAATTAAGATTTAACCCGTTGAGAATTAAAATATTACACCCTGGCCTTGTGTGCTTGGGTTGCATTTCGCGGCAGGCCCAGCTGGAGAGGCTGGGAACAATCGTGATCGTCGTGCACGGGGAGGCAAGAAGACATAAAAAAGAATGATACATCAGCCAAACAAGACACCTGAAGAAAGCGAGTGCGATCTTGGGGCGGTCGGGATGGTATTAGAGATACATTAATAATCATAAAAAAGATCGATGCCACGCCGAGGGACCTGTCAATCATTCCGAAATCCGGCAGTTCCCCGACTCCGGCACACACGTGCGCCTGTGTGATGTAGGATGATCATATTTCACATGCCTGTTGGGGGGGAGGGAGAGGAAAGGAAACATCCCCCCCTCCCCCCAAGGGGAGAAGCGAGCGATACGGATTCCGAGTGGCCACTCGGTGCTCGCCGACCGGCACTTTGGCCAAAAGTGAGATATTTCTATCAATAACTCAACCATCACGCACAATACGCTCACCTCCGCGAGCCGGGGGCAGCGATTTCCGTTTGGCACTCCGTCCGAGGGTCGAACGGTAAAGAAATCGACCACAATGCACAAACCAACCGCGTTCGAAAAAAAAAATAGACCCGAAGTAAAACCCAAAATAAATAACAAACCTCTTCCCGCGGCCAAACAAACACCGGCGAAAGAAAAGGGAATGCTTATGCTGAGCACCGAATGGTGATTTTGAGCCTCCCGCGATCCCGATCGGTTTCGAGCTCGGATCGGGAATGGTTGGTCAGTTCAAATGTGTGTGTGTTTATGTGTTTGTGCCGTATTGGAGAACATTTGCGATGGAACCGGCATCGAAGACCCACCGGAGAAGAAATTAATCATTTTCCCTCCGCTTATAAAGTGAAATAATTTATTGATATTTCTCTACCACGGAGCACCCCCGACCGTCCTCCCTCCTCCAGCCTTCGCTTCATTGGGAACGGGGACTACCATCGAAGGGGTGTTCATATTTTTTTTTTTTTTTTCATTTGGGAAAAATGATCCCAGGATCAAGCAAACCCATAAGTCGGTCGAGCGCGGGGAAAAAAAAGACATAAATAAATGGACAGTAAAACCGCACGAACCGTACACCGTATCCGTATCGGAATGTGTTCGATCTTTTGCCGGCCTCCTGCAACAAGTTGCTTCCTTTTCGGCCGTTCGGATCTCAACGGAGATTTCAGTTTGAAAAAATGTGTAAAAAAGGCTCGATATCGGTGCGAACGGGCTAGGTTCGTTTTCGACAGTCGATCGAAGGCAGTAACAACGCAACGCAACGAAAGACTTGGGCGAGTGTAGAAGCTACGAACCTCCCATGCCTAGGGCAAGGAGGATTATTAATCTTACCGCTTTCTGCCAAACGCTTTCTCACTCTCGCTCTCTTCATCCTCCTTCCTTGGCGTCTTGGTGGTTGACTCCGTTCCCGTTGTTGCGGAGTGGGTGACCGCGTCCACGTCCTCCGGGGCGGCTCTGCCCTCTGCTCTCAACAGTAACAGCGCCATTGTCGCGCTGGCGAGTTTGTACTTTTATTTATAGAGACGGGCTCCTTTTCTAGCGCACCGGCCTCCTGCGATCGATTTGTCGAGTCGTCTTACCCAGCATCCCCCTCCGCGTGTGTGTGTGAATAAAATCTTTGTTTTGATTTCGCTCACCCCGCGCTTGACGTTTATTCGTGAGCACTGTTTGATGTATATTTATGTTTGTATCGGCCTGGCCCGGGCGGTGCACACAATCGATAAATAGAGTTTTCCTTCGGCCCGAGACGCACGCGGAGCTGAGCCGATGAAATACGGATTGACAGGCAAAAGGGCTTTCGTCATTGTTGATGTTGTTAATGTTGATGTTACACAGTCAGTCGGTTGGCTGAATAGGCCGAATCGAGAGCTCTTTGGAGCAGAACTCTGCGGCGGGAGGTTCAAGGATGCAACGTGTTGCTCACATCCTTTGATGTATTTACACGTTGCAAGAGACATTGCGCGTATTTAAATTTGTTTTCCAATTTTTATTCTTGAAATTTCGATTTGAATAATTTAAATGAAGCGTTTAAATCTTTTATTTATTAAAATTAACCTAAAATCCATTTTGTTAACAGCAAGTGATGAATTCAAATTTGACATTTTTTTCTGACAAACATCCTTCACACCTTTGATTGAACTGAAACATTATATAACACTTACTAAAATAATCTTAAAATGTAGAAAATTGCATTACTTCATAATAATCTTCTTTGGAGTCGCTGCGTTATGAGTGTTGCTGACCGAGTCCATGGTCTGAGTTCTCAAGAATGTAACCACGGCCAACAGTACAAGCAAAATAAACACGCGGAAGACGAAAACGAAACACGGACACACTTCAGTCACACTCGGCGTGGCATGACTTGTTTTGACAGCGATTTATTTATGGGCCGAATGGAATTATTATATCACGACACTTTATCTGACGGCGCAAGACCCCGCCGCGGTCTGGCCGTTCGCTAAACGGCGCGAGCCTACGAAGGTTGAACGTTCCAGAACCGGACGCTGCGCAGCCGCGCGAGGTGTCATTCGGTAGGAGCTGTCGGATTAGAGCGTGGTGGCAAGATTGGGGCAGGTTCTCGAGACGCACCCTGAGGATCTCGAGACCGCTGGTAGGACACCGAGATCGGAATTGCGATGTCATCTGACGCGTGTCAAACTTCGGGACAGCCGCAGGAGATGGGTGTTACAGATTCCGAGATCGCGCTTAGCCGCGTCTCTAAAACCCAGCCCAGGTTCGGTCGAGCACTCCAACTGTTCCGGCGCCAATGCTTAACTCAGTGCGAGGTAAAATCTCAATCCTCGTTCCTTCCGACCTGACGGAAACTGTGCTTGAGACGTGTCGTGCGGACAAGGGAAAGCCCTCAACAGCGAAAGAATGGAGTCGGAAACACTTCACGTCTTCCTCGTTCGATGCCTGATAATCGATCGAACCGTGAAGAGATGCTCACGGGCTGGTTCTGGTCATCGGTTACACGTTAAACGCACAAACGAGCGTACACACACACACACACACACATACCGGCTGTCGATCGAGTCCGCCGGCCGGAAAACCGGAATCACGTCGAGCGCATTATCATTTTTATCAATTGGCATATTTATCAATTGGAGCAAAGGGACATTAATAAAACAACGTTCCTACGGCTTCGGGAAAATGGCGAAGAAAAGGCTGGAGGTGATGCGACAATAAAAAAATAAATCCATCAATCTTCGCCCATGGAAACGGCACGGTGCGAAATAAATATTTATAATGTGCGTGCTCGCTCAAATCTGACATTCGAGGGAAAAATAAGGGAACTAAAGTAAAAACGATAGTGAAGAGGGCAAGAAGGATGAACTGTTAAAGGGGCAAGATCTGATTCGGGTTGAACGTCGTTGTGAACGACCGATCGGTTACGATACTGGATGGCTGGGGCGAGGCAAAGGTTCTTCGTCCCAGATGCGACACGAAGTGGTGCACTAACCTAAATGCTCATATCGCAACGGTAATTAAACAAGACATATCGCGCCTTGTTCATCTGCTCACGGTGTGTTGTTCTCGCGTGCTCCTTCCTCGTGGGGACATTTTTGTACATGATTGTTTATTGCATGCTATGTTTTTTTTTGTTACATTAAACTTGTACACTGTTTAATGTTTTTGCATAATTTTCCTTGTTTTCTCCTTTTTTTCAAGATGTTTTCATCCACTTTGTCCTTTATCACATATTTTCTAATGCTTATTTGTTTGCTTGCTGTTACTTACTTCTTTAGTATACTTTTAACTTGTTTTTCTATGCTGATATTGTGTAGTATATCGCTACTTCAAATGAAGGCTTCTAGTTATTTAAAAATATGAAGCTCATACTGTTATAAACTGTGCAGCATAGTGTTCTTGGGAGCTTCCTGGCGTGGGGGAACTTACAATCAAATATCTCTGATCTGTAAGCAAAAAAGAAAAAAAAAAGGAAAGAACACTGGTATTGCATGTGTTCTTCGGCAGTAGATTAGAATCACCGTGGCCATACCATCAAGTACATCGTCTCCATTGAACGTACTTCATCCGATTATCGGTTTCGTCGAGAAAGATGGCGAGTGCGCATCGAATACGGATGCACATTCGTTAGAGCGCATATAGCGTTTAAAGTAGCCTCGCCTGTTATCCTTTGCCTTCGCAGATGATGACGATGGAGGGACGGCGTCTCCGACACCGCTACCGCCCCGTGCGATGTTGTTCGTACTCGTTTGCGCTGATGTTATGTTTTGATGGCGACTCCTTTTTGACCAGCTGGAAACCTATCGCCCTTTGTGTATCACTGTGCTGCGGTTTGTGCAGTTGCTGTCTCTGCGGTTTGTGACGGCGGTTTTTGTGTCGCTTTGGTTGTTTTTTTTTTGCTTCTTTATGTTCTTCTCACTTTGAAAACTTTAAATTTTGTGTTTTTATACTCCATCGGGCGGGGTGGAGGGACGCTGGTTGTGCAGGATGTTGCCGGAGCGGTTGTTGCTGTCAGTGGTGCTGCTGATGCTGCTGTTGTTGTTGTTTTACAACGCACCGAACGCCGGGTCGCGCCATCGTCGACCAGGTTGACTGATGCATACGGTGTGATAAATGTGTTTGGTGTTGCTACAAACGAGTTTATGATTTATCGCTCTCCGGTCAGTCTTCACACAGCATCACAAGCATATCGTGCTCCCGACGACCTTCCCCCGTTCGCTTTTCTTCCTTTCGTTTCCATTCCTTTCCCTGTTATCTTCTCGATATCTACCAGTCGCCAATGGGAAAGACCGTTGGCTTCCGATTCCTGCCTTCCGATTCCCTAGGTTCGTACGGATGGTGGAGATTACAGCAACAAGAAAACAGGACAAATGTCTTATCGGCAAGAAACCATAGCAAAACCAGACCCACGGCACGGCACGAGACGCACTAAGGCGCGCAATGATATAATTGTTTTTCGATTGCTCCGCTTGCACGTTCGCTTCCGAGTGGTCGGTGCGTTCTTCACATAATTTAATTTTTAATTGGTATTGATTATTAATCACAGCAAAAGGGGTGGTTTATGCCCCTCTCGGGACGCCCTTTTGCCTGCCAACATTATTAACCTGTGTTGCTCGTATATCTTTACACAACATGACGTCGGAATGTCGGGTTCGAAGTGGTGTTGGTTTGCGCCCGGTGACATTTAGCGATTATCTTGGGATCGTCGATTTTAGTAGTTTGGAAGATTAAGTACCTGTTACTTCTTGAGCAGAATTACTTTTTTAATATTTGGTTTTCCGTCAGAGTACCTCACAAGAAAACATACAGAATCTCAGGAAGAACGTGTACTCACCTTGCTACAATCTTGCAATCCCGTTCTAAATGGCAGTATCGCTGCAGATCGGACGTCATATCAAACTCCACAGGATCGCCACAATCGTGCCCGAAAGGAGTGCCACCTTGACAGGGCTATCGCGGTAGCCGTCTGTCGTCGTCGCGTCTTGAGAGACGGGATCGCATTTCGCTCCCCTGGCCAACCCACTCCAATACGTGTCCGTCAGTGTGACCGCCGTCGTCGGTTACCGTTGGCGACCAGCGCCTTTTAATTTTCCTTATTGCGGGGCGAACAAAAACCCAAGGAGAATGTCCCCATGTCACGGGCCTGCGCACAGTTGTGTTTGGCGTTCAATAATTCGATCTCGATGTAATATGCAAATATCCGCACCAAAGGGCACCAGTTGCTGGGCAGCAGCCTACAGCTTTTTCTGGGAAGTTTTTGTAATGTTTTGCCCGCCGGGTTTTACTGTTCCACGTTTGTCGATGCTGCGTTTGTTTTCGATCCGTTTGACTGCTGGGTGTGATGTCCACCACAAGGTGTTGCTCCCGGTGCGGTGTTTTAGGGACTGGACTTGTGCTGAAACAATATGAAAATAAAGAAAGAAAAAAATCTGTAGAAAAACATGACAACACACATAAGCAAACACAAGAACGGAGGAGACGAAGGTTGATAATGGGTGGGAAGAAAAAGGTGTCGCACGACCACACCAGTACACCAAGCGAAAGTCAGTGGGGTTTGCGAGCAGGCAGGTTCAATTAAAATTAAATAAATAACCCCACCATCCGAATAAATAAGTGAATGAATAAACTGACGGCGCGCGTTGCTCAAGGGTTCTTCCAGGTGACCCTCGCGCGAGCAGGGACGTGGGGGGGCATAGGTGAAGGATTTTACTGACGCTGAATGGACGGGCGTTGGGACTCGCGGAGTCGAAGTAAATGTAGCAGCATGTAGCCGAGCGTCAGAAACAGAAAAGGAAGTCGCAGCGGGAGCGATTTCAGCTTTTGTTTTACATTTTTCAAGCTACTTCTTCCTCCGAGTGGAAACAAATCGGGCAGAAAGGAAACACTACCAAACCATGCAAGGAACGGTAATTAAATTGGGCATCCCGTTGCGCTCTCCTTCCTGCGTTTGCTTCTTTGTAGGAGTAAGAGTCTTTCCAAACGATCGTTACATGCTTTGTAGAGGATCTTTTTATGGATTTTACACGGGATGAAAAAGCCATTCTTTTATGCCGATTGTCTCTAGATCCTTTTTCGATTCGATTCCGATGGTACAAATTGCTTTCAAAGATGAGCACAATCATATCGAATAAGTAATTAAAAATATTTTCGAACTAGAAATTAGACTAACATAAACCCACCTTCCTGACATTGCTCATGTTTGTCGCTTTCAACAGAACATTCGGTGCCAAATGCTCCAAGTGCTGCCGTACGATAGCGGCTTCCGACTGGGTACGAAAAGCTCGCGATCTCGTGTTCCACCTGGCGTGCTTCTCCTGCGACACCTGCGGCCGGCAACTCTCGACCGGGGAACAGTTTGCGCTGATCGATGACAAGGTGATGTGCAAGATCCATTACATGGACACCGTCGACGATGGATCGAACTCGAGCGATGGTAAGCTGCGGATAGCGGGAATCTCGAAGGATACCTTCCTAACAAACTGCACTATTTCTTCAACACTTTCCCTCCAGATGGTTGCAGTAGCGATGGGTACAACAAGAACAAATCGAAGCGCGTCCGGACAACTTTTACCGAGGAGCAGCTACAAGTGTTGCAGGCCAACTTCCAGATCGACAGCAATCCGGACGGTCAGGACTTGGAGCGGATAGCACAGTTGACAGGGTTGAGCAAGCGGGTGACACAAGTCTGGTTCCAAAACTCTCGCGCACGTCAGAAGAAACATACACACGGTGAGTAACATCAAGTCACCTTCTTTTTATGCTTTTCTTACAGAGTTTGTTCTTCTTTCTCGCATCTCCTATATTTCTTTAGTTCCCCGCGATCACAATCCGAATTTATTCAACGCGCTGCGGCAAGATATGAACAATAACAGCAGTGGACAGACGAGCCTCGGCGATCATGATCAAGGGCCTGGAATGGGGAAGCATCCCGGAACAATGTTTAATTCTCACGGTAAGTGCAATACTAAACCATCTGCTGTGCAAAAATAAATAAGGTCTATTAAAGAACTAAATTTCAAATGCAAATGATTTTTCCCTTCCAACCACAGTGAACCTCATCAATCTGATGGTGTAACACATGGGAATGCAATCATTGTTGCATACCCCCTCTGGTAGTTGCAAAATGGATGATTGCTGAGAGACGACGAAGAAGATCTGGCCCAGAACATGGGCGAACAAGTAAATTCGAAGCAAAGGGAACGCAAAGCGTTTGAGCTTCGAGCTTGAGCAGGAAAAATCTACCAAAGAAACTCATTGCTGGATCGCTCCGTTACTGATATCGACGGGAATCTAACTACACATTTCACAACAATATCATTTAGCCTACAATTTGGTGTTATCCGAATTACGAAGAACGTTAGAAGTGGAGGTTAAACAAACGTCATCTAAAATCAGTGAGCGGAGGCAACCAGTTGCATGCATTTATCTAGTGAAATTTTTACTGTAAATAAATTATTATCGTACATGTTTAAGATAAATGCAATTGAAATTAAATAAATCATATAACAAAACGAATCCTTAACGCATGGCGTTGGTTTTGGAGTTTTTTTTACTACTACTTCTTTAAAAAATATCATTACTACACTTATCCCAAAAATTGTCCGAACGATTGCCTCTTCTAGAAAGAACACTTTCTCCCTTTTTAATGTTTTATCACCCACTAGCAAAACGATGAAGTATAAACATTTGTGACGCTTAAAACATGGCATAATGCTGCGCGCCCGGTCGAATGACAGATGTATTATCGCCTAATGATACAGCGACACGGTCCTGGAAACTCGACCGAAACGCGTGATCCGATTACGCCCAGGATAATGGGATTATCGCTCGGAATCCCTTCGAGGGCGACCGACAGACTTTGCACCAGCGGAAAAACTCACCATCGTGGTTGTCCGTAACGAAGAGTGGGACAGAGAAACTTCCAAAAACTCGTAGCATGTCCTTTTCAGGCTTGCCTTCCTGAGCTGGAGCAGTTTTCTTGCTTGAGGTTAAAAGTTTTTCTCATCCGTTCAATTTGTATTCATCACTGTCCACGATCGAATCGAGTAACATCGGGAAAGGGAGTGGAGTTCTAGCATAAACCTCGAAAGAATGATGTTTATTTATTTGTTTGCAGCTTCGTTTGTTTGAATACATCGAATCTGTAGCGAACCTAAAGCAAATAGGGCTGTGTAAAGATTGACCGAAGGGGATCGAAAGGGAATTACGTGCCCATTGGTGCAGAATGAGGTTTTAACAAATATTGAACAGGTTTTGTTTTTCGCACTGTTGGTCCATGAAAGAAAAGTGAACTCCTTTTTTTGATAAGAAACATTTTTATTATGTTCAATTGGTAAGTTTTTCAGTGTTCTTTCATACCGAGGTTAAAATATTTTACACAACGTTAAGTCCCATCTTTTTGATGACAAAGTTTCCGGCCAACATTTGATCCTTTTCCTCTGGGACCGTTTGAGCAATGCGAAACCCAGCGTCGATGGAGCGATTTATATTCGTCTAATTTAATTACGCACAATTTGGCCCCTTTTCCCTCCTGAACCCTAAGCGGAAAGAGCTGCGAAGTAAATCGGAACAAACCGAACTCCGAACGCCGGAGGTGGTGTTTAATCCGTCCAATGCGGGCCACCGGGTGGCTGTTTTCTCGTCCCTAGCAGGGGTGAAAAATCACCCGCAACAATCCACACTCCATGAAGACGACACCAGCGTTGGGAGGGTTGCGAATCGACCGTGCGGAGCCAAAGTCCCGGGAGGGTTGAGGAGCTGGAGCTGAGCTTCCTCCGTTCTTTGTTGTAAATGCAGTTATTAGTGACGTCTAACGCCTACAATTTGTGGCACAGGAAACAATCAAACACCGGTTCCGGTCGGATGAAGGACGGCCTGATTTTACGCTTCGTTCGTGGTTCCTGGCGAGCGTTTCTGCGGGAGATCTCCGGGAAAGCGGACCCGGAGGATTCACCTGAGGCAATGAATCGCTGCGAGGATGAAACTGATCACTTATTTGCCAATTGTTCCGACGGCGCCCCCTGTCCCGGGTTGGGTGAGTTTTACAAGCACTTTTCCCAGGGGTCGGTGAAAAGCGATAGACACATTTGTTTGTTCAACTGTAGGCAAACGCAGATACAACTGATTCGTTCGAACTAAAGGAAAAGTACACAAAGTAGGCCGGAAAAAGGCCCATTAGCACCCGTTCGAACAAGCGATTAGTAAAGGCTCGTACTTTAAGTGAGTGTGATAATTGTAATCACCAAAGCCTGAGCGAGAAGGAATGAACGGGAAAAAAATATGATTGAAAATGCTTTGCCGACGCCCTACTGCGCCCGGCTGATTTTAGGTCCGAACAAAACTTTCAATCGTTTTCACCGGAGGGAAATTTTCGACCCGATGCATCTGTGGTCATTAGTAACTTTCAACTGCCTAAACGATTCGGGAAACTAATCAGACCGTTTATCAATCTGTGGGAATTTCCCGGCCGAGGGTTAACGAGTGCTATGAACTAATTTTTAATTGTTACGCTGTACAATAGGTAACATTTCAAAAGTATTAAATAGATGGTTAATACAAGTAATAGAAAGCGTTTTTTTTGTAATAAATAATATGTAAATCGGCGATTATAAGATTATACGAATATAAATCAATTATAAATTGGATCTCGTACAATTTTCGGAAGAAAAACACGTTGATGTTATAATATCTCACAAACATAAACTAGTTCATTCTTCAACAGAGGTTTCCTCTACTCAAACTCATTTGAAAACGATGGGTTTTTCGTTTCATTTTGGTAAAACGAAAACACAGTGCCAGCAACAAACGTGGAACGAATCGATCAATGCTTTCCTTCTGTGCCAAACATTCCGAAGTAAACAACACCATTTGCAAATTGTTAGCGTTCTCTTCCGGAAGCCGACCGTGAGGAGGAAACCAAATTAACTTTTTACCGAGAACAAGGAGAGCAGCTTCACTGTCAATTTTGATCCGCCATGCCGAAAAGAAGGACAAAAAAGTGGGTTGAAGTTGGGACCCGGAACGTTTTTTGGGCATATTTATCCGTTGTCTGCATATTTTCGGCTACTTGAATGGGAACAGAATTCTCGGGATGGGACAGAACTTTGTCGTTGTTCGAAAACTAAAGGGAACTTTTGGAGGTAAGAAAAAAAAAACCAGCATCTACTCTAATGCAAACAGCTCCGATACGAAAAGGTGTAGTCGGTAGAAAAGGTGTCACTCCGGTCGTTTGTCTCCATTACCGTCCGTGGTGCGCCGGTCCGATGTCCGCAAAAGGGACGACTCACTCGTCAAGCTGTCAAACGGTAGCGACTTTAAAGGTGTTGGACGTTGAGGAAGAGAATGACATTCGAGTGTGACATCCATTGATCTGGCTGCCGGTGTGTCCCCGTGCCGTACCAGGTGGACTGGCTCCGGGGCCGTTTTGCTTTTTTTTTTTGTTTTCCCGGCCCACCGTCGTCGCCGTTGTTGCCGTCGTCGTTGTTCATTCAAGTACAGTCTCGTCTAAATTCATGACCGTATCTCGAGCGGTCCGGAAGCGGGCTAACCCTGGACGCCGGTGGTAGGCCCGCTCTCCATCGATTTGGAATCCCTCAAGAATTGGGTTTTGCATTGCGCCCGCCGTGATATTCGTCACACGCTAACTTTGGTGGCTGAAACTGCCACCGGGGATGGCACATTGTCCCGGGCTCGTTGCCAGCGGGAAGGAGCGATTTGCATCTGAATGGGGCACAATTATGCAACAACGTGCACCGGGGACGGTGTCACTGAGGACGTGCCGTTGACACTGGAGGCCATGCTACCCTTTGGAGCAGTCGAAAGTACTTGAGGAAGTCATCGGGTTGCTTGGGACATGCTTTATTGCGTCTGCATTTTCCAAAGTGATTCTCGAAAGGTTGCGCTCCAGATTAACATGAACTAGAATTCAACTGAAATTCGCAAAGACACGCTTTACACATCCGAATAACTTCCACAAATTATACTAAAGGAGAAAGTTTCTTTAAAGTTACAGCATTCAGTTGTTGGCAGAACCACAGAACCACTCTAGAACTAAACCACACTCGAGAAGTCACATCATAGCGTACTTCACGGTTCTCCACAACCTGTAAGGCAGGTACCACGCTCGGAAGTACATCCCTACTCGCAGTATTCCATCGGAAACTGAGGCCACTTGTGTGAAAACCGGAAAGGAACAACGAAAGGGTGCCCCAAACTAGCGGAACCGACCAAAAGCAAGCGAAAAGGGCGCATGAAATCGAAGGGGCGTGTTATGTTGTTGCGTTGTTTGAACAACCGATCATCCCTAGACGCCGTCTACATCCGAAAACCCCCAGGTTTCCTGGGGTTTAAAAGGCCGTCGAGGGGTTGCCGGCTAAAGCCTGTACATAACAACGTGAAGAGTGAGTTCTGCCGCTGAGTGTGTTCTAGTCTCGTTTGCCAACCCGGGGCGGGTGATGGTTGTCGAATAGCTGAAGGATGTGGAAAGGGCTCGGTAGAGAATAGAGATAGAAAGAACTAGACAGAGATCGACGGATAGCTATGTATAGATGGAAGTGGTGCACGAGCAAAGGAGAGCCATGGTTGTTGAGGAAGGAGAGAGAAGCCAGAGACCGCCGTCATCATCGTCATCGGCAACATCTTCAGCTACGCATTCATCGATGCTTAGCGCTTGGGCTGGGGAGGTGAGTCGGATGGCAGATGGGCAAGGGAATACGGTCCGCCGTAGGAAACCTCGCCGACAAACGGCTGATCTTTTTCTAGGCGTTTGATGCTGCCGGAGTGGACCAACTGGCTCAGTTGGAGTTTGGCCTGCGACGGCGATTGACGTGTCGGATTTCTGCTGTTTGTTTGTTCGGGAGTCGATTCCGGTTCGCAGAGGGCGCAGACGAGCAAGTTTCGGAAACTACAAGGTCGTTTGTGGGGATGTTGTGTGCTAGTTGCTGAGTGGTTCAAAGGCATAACGTATAAGAAACGACGTTAAGATAAAAAGTGATTCTGATTGTTTGTGATTCATGTTCGTTAATTGTTTGTCAAATTCATAAAACGAAACAACTGGTGCCTGTGAAAATTATTGTGCAATGAACACTTACGGACTTTGAATCAGTGAAAGATAATTCTAAGAGTGCACGAGAAACTTATATCCTTAAGGAATACTGCTCCATCTATTCTGTGGTTTTATCAACATTTGTACGCTTGCACAACTATTGCGTAAAAGCAAAAATATGAAGGTAGGCAACCTACTGGTATAAGAAAAAAAGAACTACGATAAATTTGTTCGCTTTAACTAAAATCTATAGTTCATATAATATTGAACTGGGTATTGGATACAGATAACACGTTTCTGAAATGTGTTCACGATAACACAATCTCAATATAATAGATTTTTGATTTTAAAAAATCCTACTCCAATTTAAAGTCAGGAAAAATTGGTTAAACTTCTATAATCAATATTCTAAGAGCAATACAGTTCTTATCATATCGTGTAATTATTGAAATCCATTCAAACTGTTCGGTGAATCCGATTTGGATTCAAGCCACCAGAAAGCAAGCATTGTGTTTGTGTAATATAAAAAGTTATCAGTTTAAGAATCCAGTTTAATTTCGGTTCAGTTGAAACGCAGTTCTATGATAGGATTATCCACAGAAAGTGATATACCCGATGGTGAAAATCTAATTTTCCTTCTGTTTTATCCGAACAGACGGAATTCAAAACATGCGGTGGCTGCACCGAACAAATTACCGACCGCTATATCTTCGAGGTGAACGGAGGTACCTGGCATGGGTCCTGCCTTCGGTGCAGCGTTTGCTTCTGTCCGCTGGATCGTCAAGCGTCCTGTTTCTTACGCGACGGTGACGTCTACTGCAAAGCGGACTATGTGAAGTAAGTGTGAAGAATTGACCGATGACCAACCAATGGGTTGCTTAGTAACCATCCGAATCGTATGATTTCGCCATCGTTAAGGAAATTCAAAACCAGCTGTGCCAAATGTGCCCGCTCCATTTCGGCCACCGATTGGGTCCGGCGGGCGCGGGAGCACGTGTTCCATCTGGCGTGTTTCGCGTGCGACTCTTGCGGTCGCCAGCTCTCGACCGGCGAGCAGTTCGCGATCTGCGAGGATCGAGTCCTGTGCAAGACGCACTACATGGAGCTGATCGACGATGGGACGGCGTCGAGCGAAGATGGCTGCGATGCGGATGGGAATGGCGGCGGTGGGAAAAACAAATCGAAACGCATCCGGACGACATTCACCGAGGAGCAGATCCACATTCTACAGGCCAACTTCCAGGTGGATAGCAACCCGGACGGCCAGGACCTGGAGCGGATAGCACTGGCGACGGGATTGAGCAAACGGGTGACGCAAGTCTGGTTCCAGAATTCACGCGCACGCCAGAAGAAACATGTCCACGGTGAGTTACGCTTTGAAAGACCACCAACCAGTTCTTCGGAGTATTTGTTACTCACTGTAATCTCTTGTATTGGATATCTTTAGTTCCTCGAGCCCAAGATCTTTTCAACGGAATGCGCCAGGACCTTAACAATAACAACAACAACAGCTGCAGCAGTAGCAACAGCAACGATGGCTCCGTCCCTATGCACCACCTCGGATCGCACGGACCAGAAGACTGCGTCCTGGGCAAGCCTTCCATCTTTAACTCGCACGGCTTCCTCAATCTCGTGGTGTGACGCGACTGGCCGCCTACACACCATCGCTGGATGGATGCCTATGATCATCAGTGCCATTGACCTACCCGATGAGGAGGATATCTACTTCGCAGGAGGCGGCAGGAGTGAATCCCAGGTCTACCTTAATCGAATGTCCTCTACGGGTAACGGAAGGATCGTTCCGTCTCCGACGGATCCCAGAGAATGGACGTGCACTCCGTGGCATGAGTTTCAACTCCATGGACGCACCGTGACTCACAGAAGCTTCTACGTACGTTCTCTGGATGGAGTCAGTGCAAGTCTTTCACCCATTCTCAAATCGGACACGACGTGGAAGTGAAGAATTTTGTGTTACATAGTGAAAATCAGTACGAAATTGATTCACGCAATACAATATACAGTACTCTTGAAAGTACCTGTGTTTGTGTTCTTAGTTTATGATTCATCCGAAATTGAAAAAGTTGGCTTACTAGATGATGTTAAGGTTGGCAGAACAATGAGTCCAGGATCGTTTTGGTTGAGGTTGGTGTTTTCAGAATCTTGGTTGGTTCGGGTTTACCATCATCTAATTCTGTGGTCGATTGAGGTGATTCAGAAGAAAGGGCCAAAATAATTAGAAACAATAATGAAGGAGAACCATCACAAATTATGCACCGAGTTTGTTAAACATGTTGACATTCTTTATAATACTTTGTGTCTATATTTATTTGTAACCTTTTTTGGGCAATCGAAATCAACGTTTGGGCGTGCATCAAATCACTTCATCATTTCTGGCACCCAACATCAGCTCCACCGCGTTCGATACTTCGATAACAAATTTCCGATTTTAATTGAAACGTCAAACGGCGGTGGTTAAGATGCAAGAGTAATGTTGCCATAAACCCGCCGATTGGCCCGGCCCATTCGGTGCACCGGTGGATCGACAACGTGAAACATTATTCATATGAAAACGAAAAAGAAAGAAAGAAAGTGATCTTCCCCCCAAAAGCTCTCACGCGAAACAAAGCGAAAAACAGCGTAACGACGGACGGTAAAACAAATACAGAAATTAATTTCACAATTTATGCCCGCGTGCTACAGCTTCATCCTGGACCCCGGTTCGGTGGCCGATTTTTCTTCCACCACCACCACCATCCGGAGGGCTTTTCCGGGTGCAATAAGTTAAGGGTTCCGAAGTCAATTACTCCGCCTCCATGCCGGACCCAAACCCGGGAGTCCCAGCTCACAATCCCGAGTCCCGATGATCGAGGAAGTGAAAATAATTGAAAGCTTCTGGCTAGTAGCCCGTACAGGGTATTATGCGCCAGGATGGGACTTCAAATGTTGCCCTCTTCTCCTCCCACTTTTTTTTATCATTGTGTCCCTGGCAAGCGCGATTCTGGTGGAGTTTGGCTGCGATAACGGCTTCTTCCTTCGGGGCGGAAATTGTGTTCGTGCGGCCGCGTCCAGCAAACGCGTCGAGGGTTTTCCCCATTAACGGTGATAAATGTGTCGCTGGGTGCCCTGGGCTTATCGTGAAATTGGCTCCGGATACCATCGCCACCGAGCGGATCGATTGAATTGGGCTGACTTATGCTACTGGCCTGCGGGTAAACGCTGTTCGGTGGCGATCGATTCCGAAATTGGTAGCACGGAAATCGAGTGCCATTAATAACGGCCGAAAACAAATGGCGACTCGGTGCATGCTTCACCAGCGGCAAACTTTCACACATTGCGCGAGCGGAATTGCAGTTTACTGTTTGTGTTTGCCCGTTGCTTTTGTGCAACTCTTTTGAGCTTTTTTCCGATCATTCCACAAGAGTTGGTAATCAGAACAATTGATCAAACATTAATATTCATACTTTGTCTCAGAATTGAAGGAAGAAGAATCTAGACACGATTTGAAACTCTTGAATTAATAAGCCAAATGCTACACTCGTGTAAAACAACATCGCAACATTTTGTAAAGCAGCTTCTTCAACCCTCCGACATCATACGAAATCATCCAAGGCTGAGCAAGTGAAACAAATTATACAAAGAAAATAAAACGCATGAACAAAAGCCGGAGATTTGATCTTGCAGTAGCTCAGCAAGAAATGATGGTGTGATTATTTCCCTTTCCCATCGCTATTTTCCGGCTGGCAGCCTGTTTTTATCACCTCTCATATCGCTGCATTTATGGATCTTAAATGTCCGTACGGAGATTTACACCGTATTTGCAGTGTGCAATTGGTTTTGCTGCGGAATTTATGATGCGCCAAGACGAAGGGCCCCTTCAGGGGGGGATGCTGCTAAAACAAAAGCTGCTCCGAAAGAACTCGCACGAAGGGCGGCAAAAAGAACCAAAGCAGGAGGGACCAATATGAAGTGAAAAAGGGACTTCCAAAGATACGCATCATAAACATGGACGAGGAAAAATCCGATACCCCCGAAGCCAACGCTGCCCCTTTCGGTTGTAAATAAGAGATTTTATTTTCATTTCCTTCGCGCGCCGATCGAGAAATCGAAAAAAAAACGTGTGGTGTGCCGTTCGGTCGGATCTGTCCGCTGGGCAGTTAACATTTCATTTTGATCCTCACAGCGACCGCTGGTCGACTATGTCCACTGCCGGTACACCGCGACCCCTGCTTCCCTGCTCGCGTCACGTCGAGAACCGTCTGTTCCAACATTTGAGTTTCAATAACTAATTGAAACATATCTCTCTCTCCCTGCCGTTGGTTAGTCTTCAAATTAAAATGCCTCGTACCGATCGTAAATCGATCAGCCAATCGATCGACTTTGGTCGCCCGCACACACACACACACACACGAGGGGTATGTTCCGAAGCCGGACAGGTTGCATTTGACTGCGGTCACCATCCAGATTGCATCGCGTGCAACTCCTGGGCTTTACTTTGTATGTTTTGTTCAGCAAATAGCATTGCTGCACCAACTGATGTTTTCCCCTGCGCATATATTTGTTTATTCCTCTTTCAGTTTCTTCACAGAAGTGCCGGACGTAAATTAAGACAGAAAATTGGACCGTTCTGCCATTGAGTTTTTCTCTCCCAACATTTGTTAGCTTAATGGCGTTTGTTAGCTTGGGTTCTGGCGGTACGGTTCGCCTTCTGCCACTTCTTGGCCGGAAAGGGTTGCATCCATTCACCTTGCCGCATGAAAGAACACGGTGCGGTGAGCGGCTGCAGAAGTGCAGAAGCCCAAAACAATTATTGGATTGAAATATTCTCGCAATTACGAAATCGATCCTCCCTCTGAGAGTTGGTTGATGAAAGCTGTTGCTATTTGTGCAGTCTAAATGTATTTCTGTTTCGTTTTTTTTTATGTCCGATCGATACGATACATACAACAAATGTATCTGAACGCATTGCTGATAGAATTTAGTTTGAGCGATGTCATGTTTCACTATCTGAAGCTTTTTAACAACATTTACGTTGAACTTAACTTTAAAAACACAACAAATCCATGGGGTAAGTAGATTAAAGAAACTATCGTTAGGTAACATAATAATTCACTTTTCACTCAAGTTTACAATGCCATAAGAGAAGTCTATATTTCTTACTAAACCAGGAAATGCAGCTTCAGTTGTCAACGGAAATCAAACACCGCCTACTCACAAGGCTCAAGTTCACTGGGCTATCGATCGCACACAACTGACTGTCGAATCTACTGCTGGCGAACCCTTTCTCGCCAGGTCACCGAAATCCGCAGGTTGTTTTTATTGCGTGACATGAAGGATGGCGATGGGTTGACCGATGTCTCAAAAGAGCAAACAACGGTCTGCCCGCGAGAAGGCGCTGCAAACCGCACGAAATAAACCATAACCAGCGCCAGCCGTCGTACGAAAAACATGACCCCCTCGGCACGTACCTGAAACGCCGGGTTGTGCGTAAACATCTCGGCGCAACGGTTTACCAGGGGACAGTACTTGTTCCGAGCCAGATATTGCGAGTAACGGGTAGTTTGGGGTGTGGTGGTGCCGTGTCCTGGCAGCGGACGGAGCGATTATAAAATGTTGCCGACGCCGGAACAGGCAGTACACTTTGCTTCCGCTTTTCATTGACATCGGTGGCGTGCCTGGCTTCCCGTGCCATCCTAGAAAACCTCTCGCCTGTTGTGTGTATCAGTTTAGTTGCCAAAAAGTTCCCAATCTCAAAGCGATGGCGTCTTCGATTCAGCAGCTGATCGTGGTGGTGGCAGCACTCATATTTGTCTGCGCGGCGAACGGTCTGGAGTCGTACTTCGAGACGGAAAACTCGGACTCGCACGAGTGCAGCCTGGGCGAAGACAACCGGCTTCCGTATCCGTACGCCATGCACGGCAAGCCTCCACAGCTCGGCGAGTGCGCCGACTGCGGGTTCGTGATCGTCGAGAAGCGCCACCATTACTGCATCCCGGGCAAGAGCGTCATCAAGGTGCTGCGCCGCAAGCCGACCTGCAACTGCAAGCAAGCCTTAACCGGACGCCGTGACGGGTCTTTCTACGGCGCGGAAAGCCAGATCGTACCGAACTACGTGGTGTCGTCGGGTGGCTCGCAAGGACCATCGCCCGTTGCTGAATCGATGGCTCCGTCCGAACAGGTGTCCCGCATGCTGCGCACCCTCATCAGTGACCGGGGCAACTACGGTGCGGAGTCGGATAAGACCGCGACACCCCAGTACCGGACGCTGGACTCGAGCAGCGCAACGAGGACCTATAACTAAGAGGAGACATCACTCATCCCATGGAGGTTAGGGAGGCTTCCGGAGGCGATCGTGTACATACAGTGAACAATGGCATTTGGGGGATTTTTTGTTACTTGCGCCGTTGAAGACTGGTTACGATAGGATAGGAATTTTTGTTATGCAATAAACACTACCGCAATGCTTATGTGGCAAGAGCGGAATTCATTTTGGAAATGAAGAACTATTTATTTATACCGTAAAGCTATATGAATAGAATTTCTGTTGAACTGGAACCTCAGCATATGAATGATAAAAATGATGGAAAGGTTTGAGGAAATTCTATTTCTCAAGTTTCTGAATCAGTAACCGTAAGCAATGAGTTAAATAAACCAACGAGCATCTTCAATAGTAAAATCAGTATTTTTCTTAAAATTGGATTTAAATGACATAATGTTGTTGAAGTGTTAGCCAATGAAGACAAGATGACGTAAAGAAAATATTCACAACAATTACACAACATTTTAGCCTGATTTGTTACCATTTTTGGGTTTTTTGCTAACTACCAAAATCTTAGAGCAGGATTTAACAAAGTAGTTAGTGATAACCAAAATGATTTAAGTAAAGCTTTCATTTTATACCCAACACGTGGAATGGTAAGTATTCCATATTTTACGCATAACTCCGAGTAAAGTGAAACGTAGCTCTACAAATACAAAATGAATGCTCTTCAATCGTATGATTCATGCAAATAAATGCTAAAAATTCCATCATGTCACACGTGCTTATGCGAAAATTTTATCTTATGACGTCTCGCTTCCGTTTCGTAATCGTTTCGAGCACGTTCGCACATTATCAAACGCAACGTGCCTGAAGGTGCCTCACTCGCAATAAACACATTCCTTATGTTTCAAGGTATTTTAAAACAAAAGAAAGTTATGTTTAGGCTTGTTACATTTGAGGTGAAAACGGAGCGTAATAATGATACGGGAGAAATGTGTTACTGTTCATCTCCACATAGGAAACTCCTGTCAAAGTTGTATGCGTTTCCTGAGTGCGCTAGGTGGACACGTTTAATCCTAAAAAACGAGTTTATCAGTTTGTCAGGGGAGAGTGCGCTATGTGGAGATGAACAGTTATGCTGTATTATAGGCATTTGTTTATAAATGATGCGGAAGACCAAACCACCAGAGTTTCAATATAGATTTAAAAATTTATTAAAATGTCTACAATAAATAAATTAGGTTGAACGTAATCAGAACACTTCTAACAGACTACGAGTGCCCTCTCGGAAACGGCACCTAGTAGGAAGTGTTGTAGTAGGGTCGGTGCGACTCTTCACACCCGCAACCCTTCTTCGGTGGCTTCGGGTAGCTTGAGGGCGCCGTAGGTGCTGGCTCGTGGTATGCTGGCTTCGGATAGTTCGGGGCGTTATACGACAGAGAGGGATAGCGGGGAGTGTACGGGGCGTAGGTGGCCGTCGGGTGGTACGGAGTTGGGCGATGGGTTGGCGGGTGGGTGTACGAGGGAGCGGCAGTGGTGTAGGGGGCATGAGTGGTGGTGTAGTAGCGGGGTGACTCGGTGGGGTGGTTGCAGGGTTCCTTAGGGGTGTTGTACGGGACGTGCGGGTAGGACTCCTGAGGAGGGTTGTACGCCTTGGTCGGAGGGGTGTAGGGTTTGGGAGGAGTGGGGTAGTGCTCCTGGGGTGGGGTGTAGTTGTCCTTGGGAGGAGTGTAGGGCTTTTTCGGCTCATGGCAAGGCTTCTTCGGAGGAGAGTACGGTTTGTGGGGCACCTCGTAGCTCTCGGACGATTTGTAGACGGGTTTGTGTACCTCGCAGGAACTCTTCGGGACGTACGGCTTCATCGGGGGTTCGTAGGACTCCTTCACTTTGTCGCATGGCTTCGGGGTGGGTTCGTACACCTTCTTCGGCGGCTCGTATTCAGTCTTCGGTGGAGTGTACTCTCCGCTGTATTCCATGGGCTTTTTGGCACATGCACAAGGTTTTCGCGGGTACTCGCAGGGCTTCTGGTGGGCCGGGACATACTTCGATGGCTCGTGTTCGGCCGGCTTATCCACAAGCGAGTAGACGATCTGCTGGAGCAGATTCTTGGACAGCTTCAGTGGAGCTTCCGGAGGCAGCTGGACACAGATGGAGACCGGCAGTAGCCTACCGTGGCTGTCATAACACTGACGGACCTGCTCGTAGTGATCGACGGCCTTGTACTGCTCCTCGCTGCTCTCGCCCGACGAGTTCTCCTTCTCGGCGCACTTGCTGGCAGGGTAGATGCCAACGCGAGCCTTCTCTGCGCGGGCCACATACGACTTTGGCGCAGGGTACACCGTCGGATACGGAAGTGGGGGAAGTGAGTCATAGTTATCCTTCTTGGCACACAATGCACCGTACATCGGGGCTTGGCTGGCGTTGGTGCAGCTCACCCACAGGCAAACAAGTGCCACAGAGGTGGCCAGACTAGCGCTCAACTTCATGATGCGTCTCGTTGGTCTCGTGCTCTTGTAGCTTACAAAAGAGATGAAGCCTGTCAAACACCTTATTCGTCAGCGACCTACGCGGTTCGTGGAATGCCGGCGAAGAATGTCTGCAAAACCGCAAACCTAACACACCGGGAGAGACAACACTGTTGAATGAAGGCGAGTTGAATGTTGAGTACGATTATTGCACTAATGACCGGTGGTTTATATAGTGCTAAAGGCCTACGCGATGCGACCCTGCGCCCGGCTCGGCGTTTCTTTACCCGGTCGACGCACGTGCCCGAGCAAAAAGAGTCCGCTCAAACCGAGGCACTGCACCCGGCCGTAGATAATGTGGATAAGGGGAAGCAGTAGCACATTGGGCACTTCACTTTCTCCAGCAAATGACTGAACAAAGTTACTGGCCAAAGAATGCTCTTCTGCATTCTTGTGCAGTAACTACTACGTAATAATGTAAGGCCTTTTTTAATAAAGTTTGTGAGTGTTTTTGAACGCATTTATTTTTATTTAAGATGCTTGTTAGTGTGAAAAAAAAAAACTGGAAAACCATCCAAAAATACACTAAACGGTAATATCACAAAATCATCTGAATATTAAACCGGTAATGTGCTTGCAATGGTCGAAATCTAATTTATCAAACAAAGTAAATGCTAGAAATGGCAGGTGTCAGAAATAAGTACCATGAAATGAGAGTTCTACTTTTAACAATCAGAGCAACATTTTGTTGCTCAATATAATAAAAAAGAAATACATTCTTGAGTAAAAATTAAACTTGATTATATTTATCATTCTATGTGCATCCAGGATGTAGTTTGTTCTGGATTCAATACCATGGCATTGATTAAAGAATCTTCATTCATACATGAAATTCTTCCTGCATTCGTGCTATTATGTATGCTTTGGTTCTTTAGCCTTAATTCTCCTATACAATAAAAACTCTAACCATGGTTAGTCACTATAGGAACGTGACTGTGAGAAAATAATAGTTGGTAATTTGGTTTTTTCAGAACTTTTCAGTTCGAAGTACTCGCTGATTAAGTGTGTTACTGTTACAACTGCTTTCATAGTTTTTACTTAGAATGTATCATTTGAAAGGGTCAAAGAGGAATGCAATACACAAAAACGGCAAAAATTCGACTGAAGGAAAATGCCTACTTTTAGCTGGAGGTCGAACTATAATTGTAGAGTTTTTGTAGTACTAGCAAAACAAAATCGATAGTTCTCATATAAAATACATGCCTTATAGATCTCTGTTTGTAAAAAGGTTTGAAGATGCTTTTAAAACAGCTTAGGTGTTGATACAGACACATTTTTCATTACATAACCGGTCTTTAACCAGTCCAAAGCGTAAGACAAACATGCACCACGTGAAAGTAAAACATTTCGTTTCATAAGTTATTCTCGGGACCGTCTGAACCATCGCCTGTAACGTATCGTCGCATCGTTTACGTTCAGCAACGGATTGTTATTTAAATGCGGTAACACGGCAGTCAGATAGACGAGGCCACCCTAACGCCCCGAAACACACTTATGCAGTATTATCCGGAGCTACAAGCCACAGTGGACAGCGTACACCTAGAAGCGTTTTCGGTGCGTACCAGTCCAACTGACCGCTCGGGTTTCTTGTGGCTCGCAAATGGTGGAGATAAAAAAAACTGGTCCGTCACGTACGATTTGACACCAAAGCAGGCGGTGTGTGACATTGACAGCGTACAAAACGCTTATATCGGTCAGTGAAGGCATCTTTTTTGCTTCATCCCGAACTAGAACTTACGGTAGAACTAGTATCTATTATTAAATTTCTTTGCCTCTTTTGATGAGGAAATTAATGAAAAAACCAAAAGCACCGGTGGTCAAACCGGTGAACAACACGTTCCCAACATGGTTAACCGGAACTGGCGGAATTTTTGCTTACTGAAAAAGGAACAAGAAATGGCCTACTTCATGCGGACCGATTACGCGTGCACTTCCGAGCGCCTTTCCGGAGTTTGGTTGCTTATCGTTATAGCGCCCTGAAGGGTTGAAAGGGTGAGCCCAGTGAACTTGATAAGTGCCTGATAGTATTTTATCGGTATTTTGATCCTACGAATCGAAGGCTTGAACAACATAAGTTGACTTTTATAATTTCGACAGATCTTAGCATTAGCATGATAAAGGAACCAACATGGTTCTACAGACCAGCTTGCATTCAATCATCTGAGAAAAGCCAATATTATACTAGAAAAATATTCCGATATAACCACCAACACCGATGGAGGTCTTAACAGTAAAGACACTGCAATCAGGTCAATTTTCTCCCCTCTAAGTTACAAGCCGGCGGTCCGCAGAATCAATGACATCAAACACCCCCGGTCTACAGGCGCAACCAACTCGTGCTAGGGAGTTTCTTCAAGAGCGATAAAAATGGGAAAATATGATGCTCCCCGACAAGGCCCCCTTCACTTCTTCTGATCTTGGGTCGATCTTTAGCGGCACGTTAAAATGTTGTGCGTCGAGAGCCATGCCCGCTATTCCTGGTCGGTGGGATCTCTTCATCATGGCGGTGAAGGTTTCGTCTGCGTCCCTTTTTCCTGTTCTTCCTCTTGCGCACAAAGGAACACGCTGGGAGTTCCAGATGTGCTGTGGATACCGGAGGTTGCTGGACAAAGTGAGTCTCGGGGGCAAAGGACATTTCGAACTCGGAGGAATCTCTCTCTCTCTATGACGTGTATATTTGGTTCTGCGCCGGGTTGGTGGAAATGTAATGATACTCCGTTTTTCTTTAGCTCAGGGGAACCAAAACGGGGATGGAGTATTGAATTAAATTGTTTACTCACGCTAAGGTGCAACAAAACGGCACAGGGTGTGATGATGGATTTTGGGACGATTAATCATTCAATTGCAGGCGAAACCGGCCGACGGATGGGGACGGCGGATGATGGTCAACGAGGATGTGCTTAATGTGTTTCGATTTTTCATCCGGATTCCTTTCCCAATTTTCAAGAAGAGCCCACAACTACGTGTTGAGGAGATGTTGCACTCCACATTAAAAAGATGAATGTGCAGCACAGTGTGGTTTTAAGTACATAGAAAATAGCAAACCAAAAACCGTACTATCGTCAAAATTATTTTTTATTGGAAACTTGGTTTGCATCAAACACGAAATAATCTTTAATTGGGGACCAAAACGCTTAAAAAATGCCCCAAACGGTAGCTGAATGAATGCGCCAAGAGGTTTAACATGTTTCCAGTCCACCAACTGATAAACAGGCCCACTCTCAAACGTTGACCGGGTGATTTATCGAGCCCGTCACACGCCTCTTCACCGATCACGTGCACAAAATGCGGTAACATAACTCCTCCGAGTCCCGGTTTTAATCTTCTCCCTCTGTCTTTCTCTCTCTCTCTCACGCCCTGCCTTTTTATATTTACTGTTGCGCTTTTGTTTTTCGTTGCAGCAACTTTCAACAACTACTCGGACGATCGCGACGCGTTGTCGCGTGTACCCGATTTAAATGACCGTTTCGAAACGGTGCTGGAAAATGATGTTCATTTTGAAACCCATCCCCTTCTTGGGGGGTTTGCTCAGCGGAAGTGAGCGGAGCAGGGGGGTTGAAGCAACCCCCGGTTCGAGCATGCGATGTCAGAGGCTCGCTGAGCTTCTCAGCAAGCGTCTCAGGTGTCAACAGTAGTTCGACAAGTTTATGCAAATTCTGGCAATTTTTCATAACCTCATATTCTTGCGCGAGGTTGAGGTTGCGGTCACTCGTGCACCTTCCAAAACCCGTTCCCTTGTGCGTGTGGCTCGGTTCTCGGGTGGAAGGTAATGGTCGGGAAGAACGTAAACAATATTTTGGAATCTTTTTTTTTCCCCCCCCGTTCGCGCCGTTGGATTGGATTGTTATTTTTAATTTGACAAATGATTAATTTCCGACACGCCGGCCAAGTGTCGCGCGATGTTGTGAATATAATTAAAAAATAATTTCCATTCCCTGGCGACGCGCCATTGACCCACGCGGACAGGTTTTACCATATCTCGGCAGGGTGCTTTTCTTTTAGTTAGTAAGCATAAAAAAAAGGGTTAGGTCCAGAAGAGAGCAGAAATAAAATTATATCCGCCAGCCGCGTTAATCGGAGATGATCGGCAGCAACTTGTCATCACCTGAGCGAGCTCGATCACTCACTGCACTTCGTCACCCGAAGCAATTTTTCTTTTCCCACGGCTCACCGTTTGACTTAAGTGAAAATTGGGAAGACTGAACATGCCCTTGGATTCCGGTGGACACCTTGGGAAGAGAGGGGAAGAAACACCTTGCGGGTAAATATTTGTGTTTCAAAATTGAACGAAAGCATCCTCCTCATCGCCCTCTGAGTTGTCCGGAAATACCGGGTTGCATTTGTCAAGAGAAGAGGGCCCCTGTTTCGAGTACGGCTCAGCTGGTAAAGCGCTTCTTTGTACGAAGGTAAAGTGGAAAAATACTAAACCATCGAAGCGGATCGGTCCTCTGCCGCCTGACCTGTGAACCTTCCGAACTTTTGCGGGCCATCCTGAAAAAGGCTGGTGTTATTTTTCCTAAACCCTTCAGGTCGGAGCGTTTTACGGATGACCACCGCTACGTCAACACCCATCGATGATGCCTTTTTCATTTCCCTCCGCACGGAATAATTGTATCGATAAATATCACCACTTCCTCGCTGCGACCGGCGTTGAAGTCTTTTGATCGCGGGTCTCCCGAAACTTTTGGAAGCCAAAACTAAAAAGACGTATAGGTTACGTCTCGATCCTTCCCTCTTTGATCGGGCAGCGAGTTTCGGTCACCTGCGGCATCTCATAACACATCACATAAATTCCTCCCGTAGCGGACTGGCTTGTCCACTGGATCAACATTGGGCCGGAGTGTTTTAATGAGTCATGACGCGGCGGAATGCCTCAATCGTGCGGCGGGTTCGAGACCGGCACAAGTACGAAAAAAAAGGAGGAAACATACGGCAATGGTTAGTTTAAGCTGTTATTTTGGGGGCTTAAGCGAGCCTTTCTGTGCTTATTTATATACACCCCTTGGCTGCTTACAATGATAACCTGCGCGATGCAATGAGGAGAGGCTTTTTTCTTCTCTGTCGTCTTCGCCGCAATGTTTTGTTTGTTTTCAGCTTCTTCGGCATGTAACATGCGTAAATTTGGAGGTAAACTGTTTGATGTGTACTCGTTTTTGTCATAGAGTTTTTACTCCAACGGCGTAGTAAAATTGGTGCTTAAAATTTGGATGCTGTTAGCAAAGAACTCGTTTTCAAAAACAGCATTAGAAGCAACAGAATGTTTTGTCTTTAGGAAAAATCATGTTTTCGACCCAAGAATGCAATAAGCAAAGATTAAAATTTACATTGAATTGTTTATATTTGCAAGCACATAAAAATAAAAAAACGTATTTATTTTGATTTCAACTTTGTGTATTGTGTATTTCAACTTATTTGTACCGATTACGGATTAGAAATAGAGCCGTCAGTGTTCAGGTGAGCTATACGACCAGCTGAACTTTTCGCTGTACGTCGTGACCTGTTGGATCAGAATCGTCCGAGTCGCGACCGAAAGACGCCGCACGCCACGATGATCCCTACCAACGCCACCGGGCGCCATATCGAATCGATGATAAGTGAGCCTGGAAAATAGGCTTTTCTATTTTATCTCTGTCCCGCACCTTCAATCGTTCATCCTCTTACCACCCCTGTTTATGCACCGTCGGTTCGAGACCGCTTGTGGTGCGCCAAACTAGGTGCGATTCTGTGCCGTTCCCAGCGCCGACGCACTGGAACACCAAACAAACACTCCGGGAGAGAAATATGAAACCATTCGGGGGGGACCGCACGATGCCTGGAGCTGGACCCTGCATAAGTCTTCTACTCCCGCTAAGCCATGAAAATTCCTCCCACCTCCCTGGAGCACGTCAGGGACGAAATAGCGAAACCGGGAAGCCCTCGGTTTTTCGAAACACTGACAAATTGTTTCCCCAAAATCGGCGACACACGCCGCCCGACGTTGGCCCCACGGGATACCCGAGGCCACGAGTATCCCGCACCATGCTCACGCGGGTTGTGAACAAATTACTCAACGGCCTAGCTACAACACGAGCCCCTCGGGATCGGACGATCCTTTTCGAGCCGGGCTTCCTCTAACAACACGGTTTCGACCCTCCGTTTCAAGTAAAAATATAGAAGGATGCGGGGGGAAGGGGTTACAAACGGGTGAACGAAACGAATCCCAGAGGATCGCGGATGAAGGGCGAAGCACGGCGCACGGACTTCTCGCGCCACGTTTACGATGGTAATTAATTTGATAAATTAATATGTTAATGGTGCCCGAGCAGTACAAATAGGTCCGAACGATTGCCGAGCTCATTTCTCATCGACTTTTCCCGGTCTTCACTTCCCCAACCACTTCTGGGACCCCACCATTTCCCGCAGCATCACCGCCGATCAGTGGAATCAGAATCCAAGTTTTCACGATCGTCACACGGAAATCACGATCACGACCTGTTTTCAGCTTCGCTCTCTTTCTTGCTCTAGCTTACACACGAAGGCGACGCGTAGCACAGCCAGGCTTCCAGTCTGCAGGGCGCTGCGATGCTGCGGGACCGCCAACCAGAACGAAAGCCTTCGATCCCCCACCGGTGCCAAGCGACGAACCCCGCTTGTGACGATCTCCCGCCGGGAAGGTAACGATTTTGGAAGATTTATCGATCGAAAACGGAGCCAAAAAATAGTTTGGCGTCGGGAAACCGGAGACACAGAGGAAGTAAAGGAAGCTCTCCACACGGGTTTCGAACGATTGGATCTAGATCAGAATAGCGCTAGGCGCTCGGAACGATCAACCCCCGGGAAGAGGATCCCTGAAGCGGGGCTGCACCAGTAGTGTCAATTAGCGTACTCGGGTAGAACAATTGTCCACCGTGGAGGAGCCCGTGTGTTTTTCCCACCGTAAAATGGTGCATTTTATTGCGGCGCTTCGACCAATGTCGCCTTTCTAGGCGTTCGGGTCTAGGCCTTGGAGCCGCCGGGAGCTCCTAGGAGTCGCACTAGGATGCGGATTATGATCGGCGCGTTGACTAATTGCTGTTTACTGCCATTTTTTACTACCGACAGCACTTTCGGGTGATTACTACAAAATTCGGGTCGGATCGGTCTCCCCCCCGGGGGAATGGGGATGGCTCGAACAGCCGAATCCATGGGAAATTTTTCCGGGGCCAAGAATGTGGAATGTGGACATCATGATGGACGTGGAAATAAAAAAATTGTTCAGAAAAGAAACTCCAAAACCACTGCGATAGAACAAGAGCCAAAAACGGTTCGTTTTTTGTGGGGAAATAGTTTCCTAGTTCCGTACACTGCCTCGCTTCCTTCCACGGGCTCGATTCGCTTTTCCAACAGGTGCCACCGGTGCCGGCCTCCGGCCATGAGCGATTGATTGACCAACGCCGATAGGGAGATAATTTATTGAACGAAATGTGCGTTCCCCGCTTTAGTTTACGAGGTTTTCCTAACATTTTTCCCAGCGGAGCATTACAACTTGCTCATCTTTGCCTTTTGTGGCTGTGTTGGCCACATTAAAACCTCCTTGTTTATGACGCTGAGAAGGTTGTTTGTTTAATTTTCCGCATGCCGGATGTCGGTACACACCGCCGGGCGTAAAATCGAACGGCCAACGGAGCCGGCGCAGTTCGACAACAGGTGGTTTGACAGGATGCGGACAGCTACGGAACCCGGGGCCGGCATTAGAGACGCGGGCCACTTTAACGCGCCTCGATGAAGATATCGACCGATCTTGATAAAGGTGTTTAATTTTTCTGTTTATTTCGAGCGCAGCAAAGTGAGCAATGAAATCGATCTGCCTGAGAGTTTTCTTTACACAACCATCCTTGATCGAGTATCATAATCGGACAAATTGTTACGATGCTTTTTGTTGCTTTTGATTTTGCAACTAGTGAGTAGAGAAAAAGAATGCGTCTCTATATGATAAGAATTTCTTTAGCGTTATAGAATGAAAAATCGCGCACGCTAAATTTGGAAAAATTTAAATGCTTTTCAGTATATTCTTTTGTATTCATTGTGACGATCATAACTTTAACAAGATGACAAAGAATTTAATAATGTTCTATTAAGTATCCTTAAGCTACTATTCAATCAAACGATATCCAATATACATCAGCGCATATTCCAACTTGTCTTCTTGCGGTGTTTTTAACTCTGATCTTTTCTTGTCCTATCATTCCGCAAATCCCATGACGAAGCCTTCGGTTGAAAAATGCACACGTTTGGCGTGAAACTGAAACCGATTGCCTACGAGCGGCCATTAACCACCACCATTAGCACCTTTTCTTCCCGCGTCGGAGGGTCGCGCCGAAAACGAATACATCCACCATTAATCCAACCCGCGCTTGGAAGGCAGGTTTGCGCAAACCGAATGGAATTGGATTTTTGCCGGCCGAAGCACCCGGCGGGTTTCGTTGAAGTGCGCTGTGTTTTTCACTTCCCTGCGCATTGCATCAACACCCGTGTCCGTCCCGTGTGGGATGATGTTGGCTGGCTGGCTGGTAGGTGTGACCCGGGCGGGTTACGTGGTGAAATATGAATTCATTTTTCAGCGAAATGGAAGTGGGAAAAATGTATTTACATTCAGATGCAGCCAAAGGTGTCTACCGCCCGTCGCACGGCGGCTCGTTACCGCACGTTTGTTTCCTTTGCGTGGTCGCATATTTCGCGCGATCGCAACCAATCCAGAAGCCAATCGATTCGATTACCGATCGATTTCATCCCACCTTTCCCCCCCCCCCCCCCCCCCCCTCCCTTGAGTTGTGCAATGTTCTGCAGTTTAACAGGGTAGCAAAAAAAGAAGGGAATGAGAAAAAAGGATCCTCCAAATGCAAACCATCTCGGTTGGGTATCGAGCACGAATGGCGATCGGGCAAAAACAGTATCCCGCCGTTTTCGAATCATCGTTACACATCGCTCATCGCTCACCGGACGGAAGCCACCACACCTCGATTGCAACTGCAACACCGATGCAGCACCGATGCAGAAGCAACCCTCCGGGTGGGGTAGGACCCATACCGGGTTTGTGTTAATAATAAAATAAATTTTAGCACATTGCAAATTATCATTTGACAGCTCGGTTACCGGTTGGCCGGCGTGGTCGAGTAAGGTGAGAGGTGCGAGAGGTAGGGCTTGAAGGCTGACTTTGGAAAAATCCGATCCGCAAAGGTGCGCGATTTATGGGATTCAATTTTGACCCCGGCGAGGCCGGACAGATCTTGCTGAGTGTCATTGCTTGCTTTTCTATTTCCTTTTCATGGTCTTGGGCACACCAAGCGCTATTTTCCATCAATTTCCACCACTTCAACAACGAGCTGTAGTCCCTACTTCCAAGCGTGATCGTAGAGAAGTGGGCAAGCAAAGCGCAAAACCAACCATCATTTGAAAACGTCGTTTGACGTTTGATGAGGTCCAACCGTTTGCGACGAAGGGCGAGACATTGGTTTGCCTCCCATCCCCTTTCGAATATACTCGTGGACGACTATTAATTTCCGCACAATTGCTCGACTCAAATCGATTACAAATTTATTTACACGCACCACGGGCGTCCACCGCGGGTGCGGCTTCACTCGACTGGAGATTAATAGCGAAAGAACCAGGAAGACCGAGGGCTGCATGCCATTCCCCCCCATGGTCCGGGGTGGGGGGAGCGAACTGATCGATTTGACCCACCCTGCAGCAATAGGGGCTTTCGGTGTGGGACCTTCCCCCCTCCACACCCCCACCAAGCCCAGTGATCGACCCCTTCCGACGCGCAATGGGGGAGATAGTTGCACCCAGCGGAGTGACGACGATCGACGACCCGGGCGTCCATTTGGCGTCTAGGGGAGGATCAGGGCTTAGCGACCCGTCTGCCAAAACACCGATTGGAGGCTTATTGATTGACCAGTGCAGACGTTTACCTCCAGCGTGAGGCAGGCAGTAGAAAACACTTGACTTCATCCTTTCTGCCCGAAACGGGAATCGTATTGAAACCTACACTTTTCTTCGCTGGTTGGCCGAGCGTAGGCTCTAGAGAATGCACCCCTAGCGCCACCACATGCTGGCACGCTGAGAAGCGATTGTCTACAGACTCTTTTCATGTCTGTTGTCTAGTTTTCTGGTTGAAGAATTTGAATAAACGTTGATGGAATAGCTCGAAGGTGGTATTTGCTTTGGTAATGGATCGTTAATGGGAGATATTGAAATTAATGAAAATCGAGCTCAATCGAGTCAAACAATTGTTGAAACTACTACTTGGAATATTTGAAACAAAATATCACAAACGAAACAAACCTACCGAAAAACAAATTAAGCTCTATCATAAAGGGAAAAATATAACTTTTTTCACAATTCTGATCGAGATTATAATGATGGCTTGAAGCTAAACTTTGAACGAACACGTTCACTTGAGTTAAAAGAACCAACGTACCATAAATGTCACAACATATCAACCGAAACTGTTGAAGGGCTCCCCTTCGAGCGAATCAACGGTTGGCACACGTTACATTCAGCGATCGAAATGGCTCCCACAAGAAAAGGATAACAAAGAAGCAAACTCCCTCTTTTACAACGTAAATTCCGTCAGACTCCACCGAGTGGTCGACGTGACTGACAGGACTCGTAAAATGTAATCAGCAAACCGAGAGCGGACGAATGCGCGCGCGATCCGAATTGAAACAAACGTTCGGTTGGATTGTTAAGCAAAGTAAATAAAACCACACACACACACAAACACACATGAGTGGAGAGGAAAGTGCCTGTAACGGGGTGGTCAGCGCGTTTTCGATAATAATTTCTTAATTGAGAAATAGTTTTTATTTCATTTTTCCCCGTTTTGCAGCTCCGAGCGTGGTGGGGTCTTGAAGAAAACGGCGCCCATGCTCGTAGGTTTGGGCTTTGTGGGTTTATTAGAACAATAAAATTTCATCAGGCCGTACTCGTGCCTAGCCTTTATGTGCAGGGAAACCCCGAAGGGAAAAAAAAGGGAAAACACACATTCACTGAAATGGATAAGCGATCAGCGAGCAAAAATTGAAATGTTGGACAAAGTTGATGGTTTGTCGCGTTTTTCGTTCGACGATTGCCATCTGTCTCGGTAACGACCACGGCCTCTGGTGGGTTGAGAAGCTAGTGGCGGACAACGGTTGATTTATGAGACAGCCCATCGATAGGCACCTATCAACAATCAACAGCTTTGCCCAGGGTGGAAAGTACCTGTCGGTTCGGCAACGCCTTGTGATGTTAGTGCAAACATTGCAACAATCTTCAACAAATAGCGTCCAATGACGATAATTTAAACTTGGGTTAAAAACTACAAGACTCGGTTATAGTTTAAAACAAATTCAACTTTTCCGACGAATGTTACCCTTGGAAAAACAGCTTGATGCTTGAGCTTGAGCAAAATGATGAATACATGTAGATTGCGATGGAAATTTCTTCCTTATTTTTCCTGCCACATTAAAGGTTTCCGCAAGTACTACGTAAGCAAAAGCATCCTTTTTAAAACCCGCCATTCGATGCTGCCGTGGGGTAGTGCTAGAAGAGTGGCTTATGTGAGTGAATTTGTTTCGCCTCTCTCACTCTTTCTCACCCTTATGAGAGGCGGAGTCAGCGCACCGTCATTCGCCATCTCTTTTTCTCCGTTCGGTAGTGGTTCTTTTCTCGCACACCGCGTAAGGCTCTCAGCCAATCGGAAGCTTTTCGTAACGTGGGTGCTTATTTAACAGAGTTTTCCCTGAGTTCCTGAGTGATGAGGAATTCAATGAACAAAATTGCCGGTAAAAAGGGAATAAAATCTCAGTTTTGGAAAAACAAACAAAGTGCAACAGCCCCAAAAGAAAATTTACGGGTTATTTATGATTAATAAAACCACTCAAAATAAAAACAAATACGAATAACAAATTAATCTTATAAGATTAGTAAACTACTTTAAATGATGTACATTATAGCTTGAGTATTTTACGGATTATAAACATGCCAAAAGAAAATGCATCATTTCTAGACCTTTATATACTAATGGAAAATTGTAACCGTTAAAAGCGACAAAACGCGCGCTAAAACAGCTGATCGGTTTGTTTTGCAGCACACACGAGCATCTCGAACGACGTGCATGCATACAGACGACACATTAAGATGGATACATTCAAGTCCCACGAGTAACGGACGAACGAATGAAACGGCGAGAAGAAAAACAACCTTCCAAACCGCTCGAAGGCCGTCAATGTTTAAACTGGTATATAAAGCGAGAAAGAGAAGCGCACAGCGCACAAAGAGAAAGGTGCTGGCAACGGGTCGAGAAGATGCTGGGCAGAAAGACGGAAGGACGAATGTAAAAATAGCGCCAAGAAGCTGGACGGATCGCGAGATTCCAGTCCCGAGCGAATAACGGTCGCGATTAGACGTGCGCATATTTCCCACGGCGCGGTTTCGTTGTGGTGGTGGTACGAGAGTGTGCGCCCTTTTTCTCGATAATCGAAAATCGATCGCGATCGTGTTGTGCGTTATATCCGCTACTACTGTTACCTGCGCCGTCGTGGGGTTGCTTTCTAGGATCTGCTATGCGTGATCGACGAAAGAAATTGAGTTTGACAGTCTAAGAAACGACAATATTTTGATCATTGCTTGTTTCCTTCATCCAGATCAAAGTTGTTAAATAAAAAAAATAATAAAAATATGGAAAACAAAAGTTGAGAAGAAATATCTGACACCGTTAAGTTGATAAATTGTTCAGTTAAATTAAATTAAATCTTTCGGTTGTAAAACTTCATAGTATAACTGGTTGTTTTTTACCTTGGTAACTCAATGACCTTTAAATATTAAGTGATTCAAGTACCACGTGACCAGGAAAGCGGTAAAGATTAGATGCTCGTTGAAACTCCTGATGTTTTATGGTGAGAAATGTATAAAGCACACGACTACGTTTCTTCAAGCGAGTGCACAAAAGATAGCAGCATGACGAGTCCATCGTGCAACGGTTCCCGGAGGTTGTAATTGTTACTAAACTCGGGAAAACCAAAGCCAACGATAATAAAGTCTATCGGTGTATATAATGAAGGTAAGTTGCTTTTTTCGACCCAATTCATTCCGAACTTGAACTTGAATCACATGAATCTGAGAAAACGAAAGAGTCGATTTGCCGTCGGCATTTTATTTTCATAACTATATAATATTTTGCAGAGCTTTAACGTAAAAATGCTTTTTCGTACTTTAATACTAGTATTTCGATATCAACATTAAACTGCACTTGGAATCGAGATTTACAAAATCAATTAACTGAAATTCGAGTAGAAAGCTATAATCGGTCGAATCATAATTAGCCAGGATTTCAAAAAGCAAATCTGGTACTTTTCCATTATCCTTGAATGAAAAATTCTCCTTGTGTACCATCATACCATTTCGATATCTGTAAGCGGCCCATTAAACTTGCATTTATCTTCTTGTGCGTCGATGAGCAGGACTCGTTTTTTTTTGTTATACCTTTCGTTCCCCAATGTTGTACGAATCCTTGCGGGATTAAAATAAAATCCCGATCGTCGGTGCACGCGTGCACACTTGTTCGCGAGACGAACCGGTTTGAGATTGATAAATAAAGTATAAATTACCGTTCGGGTGCATACCCGTACCCGCCAGCACGAACAGGATTCCGGTCGAGTGGGAAAGAGGGACGTCGTGTGGACGAAGAAATTAATCGTTTTAGTTTTTTTCATTTCCGCCATCGGCGATTGAAACCGAATCGATTTTTGATATCGGACATCCTCCGGCCACAGTTTGTCCGTACTGATCGACCAAATCGAGAAAGGGTAACGAGAGATTAATAACCCTCCTGAAAGGCTAGCAAAGATGGAGGGCAAGCAGCAGAGAGCTAAACATCAGAAAAATGGCCAGCAAGGACTAGTGGCCGGTGGGAAGCTGGGTGTCTCCCGCGGCGAGCGTCAAATTCCCACCTGGGCCAGGGTGTCGTCATCTCGGCAAAGGTTTTGGTGCGACAAAAAATGATGGTGGCACTCAGCCACCCTTGCACGATTTATGTATTTTCTCTCCCGGACTCTTAGGCGGCAAGCGCGAGGCCTTTCTGTTGGGTTGGAATTTTGGCAACTCTTTTCCGCCCGAATCCGTCCCCGAATGCCATAATGCAAATTTATGGCGACCGCACGGTGCCGGGTGTTGAATTAGAAAAATCACCCAGCGGTGCGCGTTTTTGGGGTCGAATCCATTGCATCCTCTCTTTAATCGGTCGGATGGATGCTAAGCTAAATCCTTTTCGGACCACTGTCCCAAGAAAGACGGAAAGGAAAGACGAAACGTAAAGGAAGCCAGCTGGAATTCACGAACCTGCGACCCTGTTCACGCGCAAGGCGCAAAGGACACACAAAAGGTGGACCTTTTCGTTCGCAAAATGCACAATTTAACCCCATCATTAGTCATGCGGCGCGACGGCAAATTCTTCCCCTGTGTTTGCGTATGTATATGTGAAGTCGGCTGTGCCCCTTTCGGCAGAGGAAGGACATTCTTCTGCAAATCTTGTTAAGTTGTTTTGAATGGAGTGAAAATTGTTTATGTGCCATTTTAAAGCGTCCCAGTGGGTGTTAACTCTGGCAAGGTTAACTCTTGTTTTTTTTAAACCTGACTTTTAAATAATGAAAGATGCTCTTTTCTTTTGCAATGTTTCATTTTTTGTACAAATCAACCTAAAATTCGATATTTTAACTCCACAATTTTGTTTAGACTTAATGTAAACGAGGCTTCGAATTTGTGTTGTTGAAATTCGCAGATAAAATAGATATAATATAATATGTATTCCGGATTTAATTTGCAACATCTGAGCTTAGTTTGATCAGAATAGTAACTAGGGGGATTCAGCAATCAAACGAGGTTTGCAGAAGAAACTTGAAATTATTGTCTATTCAATCGAAATAATCCACTTACCAAGGGTAACGTGAATGGACATCTTTTCATCGTAATCACTACATTTTAAAGGATATTCTTCTCCTTCAACAAGTCTCGTTTCCAAACGAATCCTCCAGATGCTCCAAGGGTTGAGAAGCGAGCGTCTGGCGACGTCTTGCACACATCAGCATGTTCAACGCGCCATTGATCTTGACCGCACATTCAAAATAAAAAGCAAACCATTCCAAAGTAACGAAGGCCACCAACGGCGAGTAAAGTTGAAGCTACCTTCAACCACGTTTCACACAGGTGACATTTGGAGAGCCTATGGTGCCTCCTTTAATTTTCTCTGAAGGAAAAGGAATTACCTGGGATGTGGAAAAACCCTTTTAAAGTATGCCGGAACTATCGACCGCGTCGTGGTGTGTAGACGCACCACCACACCAAGCTGTGGCCTTCACGCGCGGGCTAAGTGGAGAAGCTTAACGCGAAGATAAATGTGTGATTTGTGTCATTGCGTGTGATAAATATTGTCCACGTAAATGCGTAACGCGCGCCCAATCCGCACAAGGCTCGGCATGATTTACGGCACACCCGATTGGAAAAATCGCCCACCGTTCCCTTTTACCTCCCCCACCGGACAGGAAAAATCGAATAAACCATCCCTGCTGCCAAATGAGCGTCATAAGCCGTCGAAAAGAATTAATCAAACACTCTCCGCCGCAGCCTCTCGAGCCTGAACCAAATCCGCCCGTAAATCAACCATTGCGATCGATAAAACCAAATTTACGAGCGCTATGGATCTGGATCATGATCGTGCGTTTCGTTTCTTCCCCCACATTGTTGTGCTCCAAGGATGAAGTATTCCGAATTGGGCTGCGAAAGATCGAAATTAATCGGAGGAGACCATGAAACTGTCCAGAAAATTTTCTCTCGCCGAGGCAAGGATACTTTAACAACATTTTGGCGCTTCTATTAACCTCGGGGAAGGAGAACACTTTTGGTCAACCACCGAAAACCAAAAAGCAGAGCGCTCGCGCCGAAGATCAATTCATAAATTTACATAAACGACAAATAAACGCCGGTTATTAAGGTCCACTGGTTTGTACGGCAAGGTAAGCTTAGCATAGAAAAAAGGAGAGAGAACCCATTCCATCCCTTTGCTTACAGTTAGTTAGCTTGGAAGGCGAGGAAGAAAAGATCAGGTGTATTTCTTTCGCTTTTCCCTCGAGACTCCAACCTAAACCGACCTTTTTCCTGTCAACTTCATCCAGCTTCATCCGCCCAACCGTCATCGAATCCATCGTGGGCTCGAAGGAATTAAATCTCGACGATCCCGGTCGGCAAGTGGACAAGAGAAAAAAAAAGTGTGTCATAAAAATATTAAAATATTACACATTTCGACTGCAATTAATGCTCGGGATAGGGAGGCCCACCGCAGGGACCCGCCGAAAGGGGGTCGACTTTTCAATCTCCCCATCGGCTCCCACGGCGACATCGGATTTGGACACGACGCCCGAAAGGATCTCCCGTTGGGTTTAAATTGTGCCTACGAATGGGCCTCGGTACGGCCGTGTGGATCTCGAGCTTTTCGGGACGGAAAAACAATAGGGCCGATCGATAAAATCATTTAACACGATCAACACTGGGCGTGCTGACGTTTTGTGTACCCGGTGCCGCCGATTCTGTTTCGGTCGATTTATTCCCAGTTAAAGGCATGTCCGTTTCGGGAAAATTACACATTTATATTCTACTTTATTGTCAAACCGACGTGAAACCGCAGACGTGAGCTTGTGAATATTCTATTCGACGCTGGAGAGCTTGCGACATCTTAATGTACGACGTTCCGGTCGTCCGTGTGTCTATTATCAGTTTTAATGTCTTCATCTGTTTGCTGAAATATGTTTCGTTTGAGGCAAATCAAAATAAATTAAAAATGATGTTTCGACTTTGTACGGAACATAATAACCGTTGCCCAATTCATAAGATTGGCATTTCAAATTCGTGATGGCGTGACAACAAAATAAAATCTAGAAAATGATATTTCTATCACACAAGAAAACGATTTGAATGAATAACACAATGTACGTTTTCGGATCGTAACATTCGAACAAATCAAAAGAAGAAAATGCTAACATTATTTTGCATAAAGAAATCCATTGGTTCCTTTGATCGTTCCAATGTTTGCTCTTCTTGCAACAAAAGCATGCATCGTTTCCTTAACTCAATACTAAACTCAATTTTCTCAAACAAAAGGGGTGAAGACAAGCAACGAACGTATCCAAAACCCGCTGCGTGTGTTCCGTATCTGATGGACGGGTACCTTCGCACCGGCTCTATGCTTCGTGCTGTAGCACACGTGATTTCCTCTTATCATCGGCATGTTTCCGATATGAGATGCTGTTACGCTTCGACAACATGCCCCGCCCGGCCACCCTCGGCTTCCATCTGGTAAGGAGCTAAACCGAGGGGGGGTTTCCTCGTTGGCGTCCGTTTACATTCCGCTGCGTGGAACTGGGGTAGTTGTTTGGTGGTCGGCGTTCATCCTTTCCCACCCTTTCAGCATGCGCTGCGCGCTGATTGATGATCGTCGGTGGTGTTTCGTGGGAGCCAGGTAAATAAACCACCCGGACCCCGTGCGCGTTCAACGTCAAACCTTTCACTTGGAAGGAAGGAAGGAAAAAAAAGGGGGAACCGAACGCTTAACGCTCGTGCACGACAGATGCGCGATGTTATGCGGGTTTTCCATCTGTTTGGAGTGGTGTTTTCATTCCTCGCAGCTTTTCCTGCCGCCCAAAATGCCAATCCAGTGATGATACCTGAAATCGGGCGGTTCCGATAAAGATCCGCCGAAAGGTACCTCCAAGTGGCTGAAGTGGAAGCTTTTTTCCGGGGATGAATGGGGATGCGTAGAGGGAGCGGAAAATATGTTGTAAGAAATTGTTGGTACGTGTCCGCTCGACGGTAGGCTCGTGCTGCTTCGTGAGACTTTGGAATACCTCCTTCCCGAGCGTAACTGGTTTAGAATGTGATCGAGAGGGTGTTAGAAATGTGATGAATCACCAAAATGGTGTCTAGTGTTTGGGTTGGCAAACATTTTCACGCCAAAAATAATATTGTCATGTTTGACCGTCACGTCTATAGGACGATCATGTGCAGATTTCGGCTAGGAAGGAAGCAAAATTGACTCTTTTATATTTACTACACGCCCAGGGTCGTGTTTTGTGGATCATAAAACCGGGCGTTTTCCAAGAGCCTTAAAATGTTCAGAATAAATCCTCCCCCCCATTGGAAGTTCTGTTCCGTTGGTCTTCACCATGGCTTCTGGTCTTAGGTGTTGGGAAGCAAGAAGTGAGCATGTCAAGATGGCCCGTAGGAAGTTAAGCCTCAAACTGGGCAGCCAACAGGGAAGAGGGCAAAGCCTTCCAACGGTGCGTGTCCGGCGATCGTAAAAGTTTTCGACCCAACACCACAACGCGCCGGATATCGCCATAAAGTAGCTGGCTTTATGTGTCGGCACTTCCTTCGGGCTGGCTTTCGCCCGGAAATAGATCGTTCATCATTAGTCCACACTCGCATTATGACATTAAAAGGCGCTCCTTCGACTGGACACACAGAGCCGTGCAACCTGACCACTTGGTGGTGGCGTTAGAAGTGGAATGAATTACGTACCGTTTACATTACGCACCAGGCTCCACAAAAGTGTCCGTCAGCAGGTTTTATGGCAATTTCCTACCGTCCAGCAGCGAATACTCAAGAAGGTTCTAAATATGGATTTACCTTGGGGTCATTTTTGGTGCTTGCAGCTAGACGCCATATTGTCAAATATTTCCTGCGGACGCTCGTTCGCCGTGACCCAAAACACGCCACTCGTGACTCAAACGTACAAGGAAGTTTCCCGGGCCATGGTCTCGCGTTAGATGCTGGTACGGGTTTTCCCATGCTAATCGGACGAGCCACTCTTTCACACGCTTCTTCAATGCTGGTGAATAATGATGGGAAAACGGAAAGATCTATTTGTTTTTTTATTAAAAGGGAAAAAGTATAAGATTTTGAAGCAGCTTGCTTAGTGAAGTTGTACGTCTAGAGTATAGGGAATTTAGAATGATAAAACATTTCATGTGTAGACTGAACTTCCCATGTATTTTTATTAGGGGTTCCAGTTATCGAGAAGTAGTTTTCAATACAAAAATCGAGTTGGAGAACTAAATCTTTAGCAGAATTTTTAATCTTCCGAGAGGATAAAGGAGGAAGAACACGAACGACGCAGCCAAGCACATGGAAAACATATTAAATTAGCATAAAAAATCGTTCGATATTATTTTTATTGTCATCGACCGACCAACTGGCCAAAGCTGCAGGGAACGGATCTCCGAAAGCAGCTTCCACCCCCACCGTCGCCCCTTCCCTTCATCTTCGTAGCTTCCGTGAACGATCGTGAAGAATGTCGTAGCAACGGGTCAAACCAGCGAGCACTAGTAGAACGATGAAAGAAGAAGCATATTCACAAAAAAAGCTTCGAAAACCTACCGTCAACCTTCCCGAAAAGAAAGAACTGACGGCCCGTTCGAAGTGTCTTAGGCCCCCGATGCGACACAAAACCCGCTGTCCGCGGTGGGTGAAAAATGATCGTACTTTAGCCATGTCGTACTTCTGGTGTTTACCGACCGATACCGTCTCGTTGCCGGTGCCGGGCGGCCTTCGATGGCTTTGATGACAGGAAGAAGTGCTCAAACTGCAAGCGGCCGAAAGGGGTTCCTGAGCCGACCCGACCGACGTAAGACAGGTTGAGTCCATCGCCGAACCGTGGCGGTCGAAGATGAAAGCAGCCAAGCAGTTGTAATAATCGACCAAAAGTCAATCTTGGCTCATAAAATAAAACATATTTATGCAGATAAGATTATCTTGGCTGTACGCACAAAGGAAGGAGTAGAATACAAAAAACAAAACTCGAAAAAAAAACCAACGTAGAGTGAGGGAAACAAAGCGATGGGATAAAAAGATGCAGCCGCAACACGATACGCGACCAATAATGCCCGAAAACGAAAATGGGGGGACTTAACGGAACGGACTTCTCGCACTCGGCCGAGCTTTTTTCTTTGACGTGTCGAGGATCATTTGTACAATTTATCTGCCTGCGCCTCCCCCACCCTTCGTCTAGCCCAGCCCGCCATGGGGCGCTCCCGTGGAAGCACCCTGCCGTGGATCATGGTTCGAGAAAGTGATATCTAAATTGTTTGCTCACGATGCTCGAGGATGTTCACATGTTGGACACGAGATTTCCGTTTTTCGGTTTTCGATTTGATTCACCCGGTTTTATCACGCACAGAGTGTGGAGAGAATGAAGTCGGTGTTGTTGGAGCGTGGCGGGAGAAGCAGTGGAAAGATACGATCGTATCACTAGTGCGACACGCGAGTGTTGAAAGGTTGCTGAAGATTGTTTTGGAAAATGTTTGCACTTTGACAGCAGATCTGACGGACGATAGTTGATGATTTGTGAATCGTTGGTATTTGGTTTGTTTGGATTGTCCTGTTATAGGTTAAAAGAGCGATACTTTTAATAAGATTAAATAATAAATATAATAACAAAATGTATAAATAACAAATTTTATACATTTTGGCGAATTCGAAATTAACAATATTTCAAATAAGTTGTATAAGTAACATAAATTGTATAAGTAGCATTAAACATATTTTGCACTCTCTGGGTCAATCAGTTTTATATTTACACAATCTGGAGCAATACGTAACAAGTGTGGGTAATTAAAGACCACTTTCCGCTCCGGGTCGGCTCTTTCAGTTGATAAGAGCTTCCCGAAACTGATTACATCGCCAACAACACTAGAAGGGTAGTTCTAGCAGCGGTGCTATGAATTGTTGCTGACCCGGACAAATTTGTACAACTGTGCCAAAACGTGGGCTGGGCTGAAGAGCCCGTTTTGTGGCGCGTGTGTGTTTGAAACAGGCGGGTTTATTTTTAGCTGGCGCGACGCTCCGCACTGTGTGGGACGGTACCGAGACGTTCCGTTTGGCTTCGATGGTTTGTGCTCGGCGGACAGTTTCTCGTTTTTTCTCTACCGACACTGCAGGCAAACGCAACGACACGCAGGAAACGCGCTGAGATTGTGTCATTTTTGTGCTATGACCGCTACATGGGTAGATACAAGGGGATATAGCTCAGTGGTAGAGCATTCGACTGCAGATCGAGAGGTCCCCGGTTCAAACCCGGGTGTCCCCTCAACAGAAAATGATGAAAATTCACTTGCTCACTGGGCAAAAGGGGTTTCATCATACTTTTTTAACTAGTAAGAACATCCTCTTATTAGTCCTTCCGAAATACTAATGTCGTAGGTTCATATACATTTTAAAAATACTAGCAAAAAGATTTTTATAAGTACATGTATAATAGAATCTCTTTCTAATATCAGAAACGATCTCACAAGAGCTATTTCTATAATTTTGGTACCACATTCTCGAGAAGTCTCTAGGAATGCTGGTTTTTTTTCAGTTCAACGACCAAACATACCCCGAAACCCTGTGGCACAACGCGCTGCCACCCGTATCGATTCAGCCCGATCTTGGCCAATTCCTCGAAAACGCTACCCAATCGATCGTGATCGCACTTGGTCAGTGGTAAAAAAACGACCCGATCAGGTCAGAAGTTCCGTTCGCTATTCCTTCCCCGTTTTTTTAAAAGATATTTCTAGTTCGATTTCTACGAATAGACACTACTATTGCTACTGCGTCCTCTCGGACGGTTGGCTTTGGTGGCTGCTCCCTTACGACTGCTTTATGATACCCCACGAGCGCTTCTGTTCGCGATCATTTGTTTCTAATGGAGGTTTTCTTTCGCCAGGCAGCATCTTCCTGTTGTGCCGGACACTCTTACTCGTTGGGGTTTCGAGTGCAAGTCCACTCATCCATCGTCAGCTAGATGATGGCGTTTTTCTTATTTTGCGAGCTCGTTCGTTATCTGCCACCAAGAATCGTGTCTTTCGGTGCGCCCGGTAGGGTCGAAGATCGTCCCGGTTCGATGCGAAGAAGACGAGACATTAATTAAGTGATTTGTTTCAATGGCCTTTTGTACCGCGTGGCCTTTCCGGGGGCCGTCGCGTTCGAGTGTGGAGGTCCTCCCGAGCATCCGAAAGTGATGGTCGTGATTTCACGGCTCCATTCTTTTTCTCCAGACGCCTTATAGAGACGCAACCGGGTCGGGTTTGTAACTACAACGCCCTGAGTACTTGATGCTATTCTCGCGCTTCAAATCCTTTTGGCTAGCTCCCAATCCAACGTAAAAAGACAGGGCCCCAGCTCCATCTAACCTTCGTCCGCTTCCCCTTTGGCTAATGATGATCGTTTTTCAATCGATCTCTTAAGACCTTACAATGTACCGCCTTTCGTCGAGCAGTTGCCTTCCAGGTGCGATTAGTTCCGGAAGCTTTTCACCAGCCACGATCAAGACGTAGGACATTGGTGCACCTCGCCTCATTGATACTTTCTTCATTATTCGAGGCACATTTCCACGAGGCAGCAATAACACGCCGAAGGAAACCCTACGAAGAACCATTCCAGGGTGGACGCGGTGGAGCGCGTCAAGTGAAAGATCATCAAGTCTACAACTGCCAGTTGGGGCGTCGCGAACTACCGTGGAGCAATTTTGTTTGATTATGATTATTATTTTATTAAACCCGTTCAACCCGGTCAACGGAACGAATGCGCCGACCATACAGGATAGAGACATCAGCCTAACCTAGGGCTTCCGGAACGCCGACGTGTCAAAAGCCGCAACCGGTGCGATGCTCCGGTAGGTTACAATTACAAATTGTCGACGGTTCCGTCTCCTGCGCAGGCTGTGGGAAATATCCGCACTGCTCGGTACAATCTTTCGGCTGGGGTTGCGAACTGGCGGAACTTGGAAGCTGCCAGCCACAAGAGTTAACGCGCAGGAAAGCAGACATTAGAGACCGGGAACGTGAGCTCTCCGGAATGATCGATCATCCGTCAGGCGTACGTCGTTCGAGGAGTGTCCCCTGACATGCCCGGATCGGGCTGAAAAGCCAGATCGATCGATTTTGAACAGCGAGTGCGGCTTTTGGAGAGCAAAAACCCGGGTGACTTCAAGACGAAACAAAAATCAGACCAAATAAAATCAGCCCAGAAATGGTAGCACGGTAGCGGAAGATTATGTCAATCCGGCGTGCTGCTGCTTTCTCGCTGTCAGATCGTCCGGTTTGATTTGCAAAATATTGGCAACTGGTGTGCGATGTCCTGGAGTTTGAAACTGCGTGTTGTAGAGGTACGAAGGATCTCCTAAGGGGCCGGGCAGTAGCTCACGCTCGAATCGTATATAAGGATCGCAAACGGGAGAAATCGGAGTGTGTAAGCTGGTCGTATCCGAATGGTGTACAAATGGTCGTACCCTTCAAGACGTACCATTGATGGAGACGATAATCGATTCCAAAACTGGGCAACGATTCGTTACACTTCAGTCGCCCTCCGTTTCGAACCGAACGTGTTCACTCTTTGATCTCCGCTAATCGGTTATGGATGGAATATGATGTATTTTTTTTTTACTTCTTTCTCAAGTACGACTGAAAACCTTCCATGCTCCCGTAACACCTTTTCATAAACATTTTCTTTTCCGACACACAGGCCAGAGTGAACCACTGTGGAGATATGTTTTTTTTTTTTTTTGTATAATGCCTGCCGAAAAACACCCGATTTTCAAATCTGTATCTGTTTCTCTTTTTCGTTTCGTCGTTTTTTGTGGCTTCTTTGCCCTAATCGATCGTCGTGCCCGATGATCAGTCGATGGCCACCGTCTTAACCTTCGCGCGGGCATAATTTCGGTGCGTATCGAAGTAAGCTGTGTACGTCCATAGATCGAGTTTTTCGTCATTTGTTTCCACTCGCCGGTCGGTACGGTCAATTTGGCGCCCCCGATAAGACACGGCTGCTCCGGGAGGTGGTGCTAGCAGGAGCTGATCGTCGTGGCGGTTAGGCAAGGCGAAGAAAAAGACTGATCGCGGCCGACCGTAGTAACGCACAAAAGTAATTTAATAATCATCAATCAATCATTCGTAATGCCTGACATGGGCGAGACTTTTTTGTGCGTGGCTTCCAAGGAAAATGCTACTGCTTGCATATTGGCATGGTACACACTTTAGGTTGCCCTAGGTCTACTACTGGGGTGTTCTGGTACAGTTTTCGGGACACTTTTTCTATTCCCAGCCGACAATCCAGCCCTTTGATGGATGAACAGTTGCCAGGCGTAAAGTGTGAAGCTGAAGTTTGAATGATGTGTCTGACTAAAAACTTTTTTCAACGATTGTTTTACATAAGATTGCACTCAGTTTTGCAGCAAAATCTTTGGCACTTATACATTTTAATTTTATTTAGAATGGACGAAAAAAGGTTTTTATGTCTTCCTTTCGGATATATATTTTTCTCAATGATGTACTGTTTTATTTAACTTTGCCACTCTTCAACATACTTCCAAGGAGCTAAACTAAAGCATGTTCCCTCAAATTAACAACAGTCGTCTTTCCTCCAACGTTGAAACACTAACCGGAAGCACCAAAATGCACATCGTGATTTCGCTAATGTTGCTCTACGGTACACGAACGCCCTAGCCATCATGTAGCCAGTTGTGTTAAACCATCGCATCCAAAGACGTTCTGGCGACCCCGGCCACCGAAGTGCCGAGCTGCACCGACACAACACAGAGCCAGATTCGACCCAGTCGCAGGAGGGCAGCAATAACATGCACAACGTTTTTCTTGCTGGCTGCCACCGAATGGATGTGTGGTTTTGGATGTGCATTTAAAATGCAGTTTTATAAGACGATCGTTTTCTTGCTCCGCGGCGGCAGCGCTCGGGCGAGAGAACAGGCTCCACAGAAAGAGGGGGATAAAAAAGGCAACAGTAATTAAACGGGAATGTCCGAATGGAACGGTGGAGACCAACGACGCACATCCCGAAACCTGTTCCACCTGAAACGGAGCCCCTGTCGGTTCGGTTTCCATTCTGATGGTCGCGCGCGTTGGCGGCCACGGCTTGACAAGCCTTAGACGCCCGGAGGCTCCAATTGGGGGGACTATGGATGCCGTTTTCCGCCGTTGAAGCAAAAGAAGCAAAAAAAAAAAGCTTAAGCCCGATGCGGTGTGTTTTATGCATATTATGCAAAAATTCTTTATTTTCCGTTGTCAAAAGTCGATAATTCTTTCGATTAATTAGTGGCATCCCCTGTCCACACCGTGCATCGACTGCCCTCCAGAACTCGAGCTTTATGCGATTGTTGACCGTTTTTCTCTCCGTTTTTTTTTATTTATTTTGTTTTATTGCATGGTTCTGATGTGTGTCTGTGTGCCCTACTGGAAGGATCTTCGTACAACACCACCCCCATTATTTGGTGTTGTTATTTTGTTTTCCTTTTTCCTCGCGTTTTTCGATTGAAGTTTGAAGCTTGCTGCACCGGATGCTGGGGTTGTTAAAAGTGACAGCTGAAGCCAATAGCGGGGTAGGATGCCAATCGGCTCGTCGAGACGGCAAAGCCGAGCCGTGTGGGCGTGCGTGGCTTGCGAAAGGGCAGTCAAACCGCGCGCAAATCAAACACTTTAGCACCCAGTTGCTAACCTTGTGCCCGAACGCAGCGATCTTCCGCCGACCGGGGACTTACTGCGGGGCCAATTTTACGCTCCGGTAGCAGCCACTTGTTCTTCATTAGATTGAATTGGTGTGTTTGTTTTTTTTTTGTTTTGCGTCCAGCTACCGATATTTTATGTATTTTTAAACGATGTGCCACCGTGCGATGTTTGATGGGAATGTTACGCGCCGTCCGAAAGGCACACCATAATTAGCCGGCCCCGGGCGAAAGGTGCGCGAATGGCCGCATCATCGACGAAACACTCGCTGCGGAAGATACGCTCGTGTATCATTAGGAAAAGCGCCATCATGCACAGAAACAAAAACCCACCTTCCCTCCCTCTGGCTCCGGACGGCGGCGACGGACAGCTTCTCGATTACGCAAATGAGCTTCGGCAAATGCTGCCCGAGAATCGGCCAACTGCTGAGAGATGGATCCCGGGCACTCTTTCTCGATCGTAACTTTTTTACAACTTTTTAATGTGCCTCCCCGCGGTAAGTGGTGACTGTCCCCGGGTGCCTTGGCGATGGAACGTTACTCGCATCCGTTTTGTCGTAGTGTGAATATGTTATATTTCTAATTAATTTGAGGATCCAAATATGGTGGCGAGTAATTAAACGAAGCTGTATTTGCCGGAAACGAATTTCATGCTCGACAGAAACACCACCCATTTGCTTGTCCTTTGTTGTCCAGAGAAATTGGAGGAATAAAAACGGGTCACATACATTGGATGGGTCTGCGTCGTAGACAACCCTTTACGGTATCCCGAAAACCGTCACTCAAACTGACCTGATTCTGGATTGCACTTGCGTTGCTCCAATATCTGCCCTCGTTATCGTTATCCGCTTGGCGAATCGCAACCAAGCCAAAATTAATTACGCTTATCGAACGGCTCTCACTGATGAACGATAGGGACTGTATCGTGGTCCTGAATCAACATAAATAAATCATAATATCGCAATTTGTAACCCGCTTTTGATGACGTTTTTGTTTTAAAAATAACTGACCTGTTATTTTTGGAGGATGGCCTCTTTTAAGTCGACGACAATGAATCGATACTTTTCGCACAAGACAAGAAAGCTATACCAGAGTTTGGGAGCAAATCAGAGTACCTGTTATCATGGCACACTTTAACTGGGATTGGTAGAAGATAAACTTCTACGAGGGGAGTGTATCGTACACCTCCGAATATAAATATCCTCTTGTGACTTTGAAAAATACATCACAGTCTTCAAGAAAGCGTTCCTCAAGCAAGTAATAATGCAAACTAAGCACTTAACCTTCTTTTCCCTCGTGCTCGGTGTAGCCCTAGGTAAGGCATATTCCTCCTTAGCGATATGATCCTTCGTGAAGTACAAATCATCACAATTTCATTCTTCTCGTAGCCATACCAGCACCAACCGAACTCCTGAACAGTAAGGACCGCAGGATTGTCAACGGTACCGATGCGTCCATCTTAGATTTTCCCTTTGTGATATCTCTTCGTGGTGGAACCGGAAGCCACTCTTGTGGAGGAAGTATCTTGTCCGAACTATGGATACTAACGGCCGCTCACTGCGTTGGAGCCACCACTGTCTTTATGCAGACGGTTCAAGTGGGGCGCACTGACCTATCTGTGAAAGTGGACGAATCAGTCTACAGCATCGAACAATCCATTCCTCATCCCGAATACGATTCCCGCAACAGTTACATCAACGATATTGCTCTGTTGAAGCTAGCAAGGCCCCTAACGTTTAGTGATCGTGTCTATCCGGTCCAATTACCCAAAGATATGTTCGAAGTCGAGGATGATCTAAATAATCTGGAAGTAACGCTGATCGGTTGGGGACTGTATGCTACCGGTGGAGTGGCTCCTACCACGCTCCAGCGCGTCGATTATTACGTCGTTCCGAATGAGGTGTGCGATGCGATCCACTCGAGCACAATCTATCCGTCACAGATTTGTGCCGCCTATCCTGAAGGTGGCAAGGGACAGTGCAGTGTAAGTCTCGCGCATGCGAAACGTACTTAAAGACGAATTATCTTATACATGGGATTTTTTTTTCCGCAGGGTGACTCTGGAGGTCCGCTGGTACATAACGGAGTTCAGGTGGGCATCGTTTCTTGGAGTGTCAAACCATGTGCAGTTGCGCCATATCCTGGCGTCCTGACTAAGGTTTCGCACCACTTGGATTTCATACGAGAACACACAAGTATTCTGCAGTAGCATATAAACTGTTTAATTTACCCTGTTGGAATAAAACTAGCACTGATGTAAGCTAAACTATTGAGCGATGAAGGTACGATCATGTTCTTCTTTTTTCTGGTCCGGCTTAGACTTTAGTAAATGCAAAGTTTGCTTATGTTTAACCCATCTGGATTCTAAAAGGATCCACGAATAATGATCCTTTCATCTCAGAACATACTGGACCTTATTTGCCCTTTCGTTAATGCATCCCCATGATATTCCAAAACCGTCACTCAAATTGCCATGAATCCGGATTGGCGGTGTGTTGTTTGAACAGCTGACCGTGTTATCATCATCCGTCTAACGAATCGCAGCCATATCACAAATAATAATGCTTATCGAACGACCCTCAACAGAGAATGATCGGAACTGTATCGGGGATCGAATCAACATATAAAGATCATACGTTCGCAAATGGTATGCCGCCTCTGATAACAGTCTCATCCTTATTAGCTGACCGAAGATGACTTTTTACAATCGATGATGACAAGAGATTTTTGCCAGACAACACAATACATACAGAGTTTGAGGAATATAAAAATGTCTGATTTGCAGCTGGCAAACCAGAGTACCTGTTATCATAGCACACTTGAATTGGGATTGGTAGAAGATAAGTTTCTAAGAAGGGAGCGTATTGTCAACGTCCGAGTATAAATATCTTCCTGAAACGGTGGAAAAGACAACACAGTCTTCATCAAAACGTTCTTCAAGCTAGTAAGCATGCAAACCAAACACTTTACAGTACTTGTTGTCATGCTTGGTGTAGCTCTAGGTGAGACATATTCCGGCATAGCAGCAATAGGATCATTGGTGAAGTGTAGATTAGCGGGATTTTATTCTACTCGTAGCCATACCTGAAAAGTTCCTTGACAATAAGGACCGCAGGATCGTCAACGGTACCGAAACGTCAATTCTGGATTTTCCCTTTATGATATCCCTTCGTGGTGGAACTGGACGCCACTCTTGTGGAGGAAGTATTCTGTCCGAGCTATGGATTTTAACAGCTGGTCACTGTGTTTCATCGGTCACAGTCGCGAAGGAGACGGTTCAAGTGGGACGCACTGAGTTATCTCTGAATGTAGACGAATCAGTGTACAGCATCGAGCAAGTCATTCGTCATCCAGGGTACGATTCCAGCAACAGCTTCATCAACGATATCGCTCTTTTGAAGCTAGCAAGACCCCTAACGTTTAGTGATCGTGTCTATCCGGTCCGATTACCCAAAGATATGTTCGAAGTCGAGAACGATCTGAATGATCTCGAAGTGACGCTGATCGGTTGGGGTGTAAATGCTACCGGTGGAGTGGCTCCGACCACGCTTCAGCGCGTCGAATATTACGTTGTTCCAAACGACGAGTGCCAAGCGATCCATTCGAGCACAATCCATCCGTCACAAATTTGTGCCGCCTATCCTGGAGGCGGCAAAGGACAGTGCGGTGTAAGTCTGTCGCTTGCGAAATGTACCTACAGACCTTATCTTACATTTGCATTTTCCGCAGGGAGATTCTGGAGGTCCGTTGCTACATCACGGAGTTCAGGTGGGCATCGTTTCATGGAGTGTCAGACCATGTGGTGCTGCACCATATCCTGGCGTTCTGACAAAGGTATCGCACCACTTGGATTTCATACGAGAACACACAAGTATTCTGCAGTAACATATAAAAAGGTTTAATTCATCCCGATAGAATAAAACTAGCGCTTAAGCAAGTTAAACTATTGGGTAATGAAGGTACAATTATGAACTGAAATAACGAAAATAAATAATCACGAACAAGTTCTAATAACGATCTCTTTATCTCAAAACAAACTGGATCGCTATTTAACACAGATCCGTTGTATATAACCATGACAAATTTATTACATCGAGAGAGATTAAGAAGAACCTTATTTACCCTTTCGTATCCTAAAACTGTCACTCAAATTGTCATGAATCCGGATTGGTCTTGTGTAGTTCAAGCAGCTGACCTTGTTATCATTAGGCGTCTGGCGAATCGCAGCCATATCACACAAAACGCTTATCAAACGACCCTTACCCATCAATGATAGGACTTGTATAGGGGATCGAAAGATCGTAAGTTCGCAATTTGTATGCCGCCTCTGATTACGGTTTCTTCTTCAATAACTGACCAAAGATGACCTAATTATAATCGATGATGATACGAGACTTTTGCCGGGCAACATAATCAAACAAAGTTTATAGAAAATAAGGGTGACTGATTTGCAGCACGAGACAAAAACCAGTTTTTGTTATCATGGCACACTTTCACTGAGATTGGTAGAAGATGACCTTCTCTACTTCCGATAAGTTCACTTCCGAATATAAATATCTTTCTGAAGCGATGGAAAAGACAAAACAGTCTTCAGCACAGCGTTCTTCAAACAAGTTATGATGAAAGCAAGCAGGTGTTTGCACTTTTCGCTTTTTGCTATTGCAGTCAGTGCAGCTCTCGGTAAGATATATTTCATTGCAGTGGTAGGATCATTGCTGTAGAGAAGATCACCAGGAGTACATTCTTCTCGTAGCCATACCAGCACCAACAGGACTCTTCGACAATAAAGACCGCAGGATCGTCAACGGTACCGATGCGTCCATCCTAGATTTTCCCTTTATGATATCCCTTCGTGGTAGAACCGGACGCCACTCTTGTGGAGGAAGTATCCTGTCCGAGCTATGGATACTTACGGCTGGTCACTGTGTTTCATCGGTCACAGTCGCGCAGGAGACGGTTCAAGTGGGACGCACTGAGGTTTCTTTGGATGTGGACGAATCAGTGTACAGCATCGAGGAAGTCATTCGTCATCCTGGATACGATTCCAGCAACAGTTTCATCAACGATATCGCTCTGTTGAAGCTAGCAAGGTGCCTAACGTTTAGTGATCGTGTCTATCCGGTTCGGTTACCTCGCTATATGTTTGAAGTCGAGGACGATCCAAATGATCTCGAAGTGACTCTGATTGGTTGGGGATTAAATGCTACCGGTGGAGTAGCTCCCACCACGCTCCAGCGTATCGAATATTACGTCATTCCGAATGAGGAGTGCAACGCGATCCATTCGAGCACAATCCATCCGTCACAAATTTGTGCCGCCTATCCTGGAGGCGGCAAAGGACAGTGCGGTGTAAGTCTGTCGCTTGCGAAATGTACCTACAGACCTTACATTTTGTTTTTTTCCGCAGGGAGATTCTGGGGGTCCACTGCTACATCACGGAGTTCAGGTGGGCATCGTTTCTTGGAGTGTCAGACCGTGTGGTGCTGCACCATATCCTGGCGTCCTGACAAAAGTTTCGCACCACTTGGACTTTATTCGAGAACACACTCGTATTCTGCACTAGCATAGTATCATTTTAACTAAATCGTATTGCAATAAAACTGACCCTCAAACAAATTTATCTATTGAGTAATGAATCTACGATTTTGTACTAATAAAGGTCTATGGAACTGTCAACCTATACTAGAAGTTCTTATGGTTCTTAGTTGTTTACCTAGATCCTAAGACTATTAAGATGGAATGCTTCCGAGTCCTGTTGGTTTTTCTTTTTTTTGATTCGCTTACAGTTTAGTGCGCCGTCATGGTTATACCGGTTTGCTATCGATCCTCTTTAACAGGTGCAAAGTCTGTTAACTTGGAGTATCTTTTGACATCTGGTATTGCTTTCGAATGATTAACGATTTGTCTCAGCACAGTCTTGGTCGAAATTCAACATCCAGCTATTGTATATGACCTCAATAAGTTTATTATTTGGAGATAAATTTGCTACATCCCTATTTTGTCCATTCTTAAGCTTCACACTCTCGAATACAAATGGGCAACCATCCGTCCCGATACCATAACCGTTACGCGTTAAAGTTGTGTTTACTCTACCACACAAAGACCACTAGGCCGAATAGGTCAATCGATCCCACACAATAGCCCACAAAACGGTGGACCTATCAAGGACTATCAAGGTCCTGTTGGAATCGTTCTATCACCCGGGTCCGATCGCCACCGACTTCATGATCGGGCAGCCTGCGGGTCTGGCCTGGATTCGCTGGAGAACGGCTGCCAGTATTGGCACACGCCCGTTCCGAACAGCTGTAAGGGCCATCATAAATCTTTCCGGCGGGGTCCCAAAATCCGAAGTCGTCAGGAAGAGTCGGAACACTTTCATCTGCCTACCCATTGAAGCCCAGGGTCCGAGAGTCCCTGTTATTGTCGTTCCTTGCCTTTTTGGCTTTTGTGTCGTGTAACCGTGTATGTAACCTTCGTGCGAGAGGAGTCCTAGTGCCATTGTCCGCCAGGCGCACTCTGCGGCTTGTTGACTGGTTTCGCCAGGTTAGAAGTATCCTTCTCCTTCACAACCGTCTATTGCTTTTGTTATATCTTCCTCTCACTCGACAAGCGTTAACAGGATTTGTATTGCAAGGCCCCCTTCGATGGTATGCTTCCAACAGCCCTCTGAACCACTGTAACCACCTCAATTCACACTCGGAACAAACTAGATAGGTGTGCCTTTACTAAAGCACACATACACACACACAAACACATCGGCGGTACCGGCGCATCATTCATCATCGTGGGGTGTGCAGAAATTGAAGCACCACTTCACGCAGCAGGGATCCCAGCATTTGTGGGACTCGAAGTCAAGCTCTCGTTGTGAATCCCAGAATCGAGGGATCTACAGCGAATTTGATGTATTTTCTTCGTCGTACCAGTGCAGCCGCTTCCCATTATTCGTTTCTCGTTTGTGGCTATCCTTATCCTTTCCTCCCGGGGGTCGGGGTTTTGTTGCCGGAAAGGCAGCGTACATGCGTAAATAATGTAATTGAGTGTGTCGCCTCAAGTGGGTCCTAGGCGCGTAAAAGTGCACACCTTTTATATACTCTGCGCCCATTGTCCTTGCGGTGTCCTTTCCCCTTGCACGGTTCATTCATTGGCAATTTTTCAAATGAATAGGATAATGTATATTTACCTTGATTTACCATTGGAGTACCAGTTTCCGACTAACCGAGCGGATGTTTTTTCCTCTTCTTTTATCGTTAACAGAAAGAGCTTCGTTCCTGCACGGCCTGCGGTGAGCCAATATCGGACAAGTTCCTGCTGGATGTCGGCGGCTGCTCGTGGCATTCCGCTTGCTTACGCTGCTGCATCTGCCACACGCCTCTCGACCATCAACCGTCCTGTTTTCTGCGGGAGCGACAAATCTACTGCAAGGCAGACTACACCAAGTAAGGCACACCAAGTGGTGAGGAAGTCTTCCAGAAAATCACCATTCCTAGGAAAAACTTATCCAACAGTGATTTGTTACAAACTTTTTCCCAAGACTTAAGGTCTACTTTATCGAAGGTTAAAGCCTGCGACCGGCTCGTGCCTTCATTAATTTAACGACGATTAGTGATCATGGAAATGAAAAGCAAAACCTCAACACAAGCGTGTTGATTCGGGGGTGATTCCAAAATATTCACCTTCCCTCGCTGACCGACACAAAAAATATCATAAGTTTTCAACCACGTACCACCCCCAACCTATGGCGCGGAATGTAAACAGTAATACTACATTCTAATAAATAAACATTTCCCACCGGGTGCTAAGCAAATGAAAACATGGGTGAGAAAATAATGTATGCAACATCCTCCTCGCGGAAGGTTAGCTTTTCCGTCCCTTTTCCGAGGGCAGTGGCGGACCCCCGGTTGGGAAAGCTTGAAGGCTTTTTCATGCTCAGTTAACTCCCATTAGCTATTCTAATGTAGGCAGGGAATAAATTGTCGACCCTGTTTGACAAATCTACATCCCTGTCCGTCCGGTAGAAACGGAGCGGAAGAACCTGTGTTTTCCCTGCAACACGTTGGTTTGGGGTGCGGGTAGATTTACTCTGATTCTGATGGAAATATGCCTAGTAGTAGCTAACGTTGGACTGGAGCCATTCAACATTTCTTTGGAGACTTTGGCACAGTTAATGTCTTGTCAAATTTTCCCAGACTCCAATCAGGCAGGTTGTGAAAGAATGAAGTTGGGTCCATTTAAATTTAAATCAATAATTGAGCAACATCTTTCACACCCATGCTTAGAACTTTTCTCGTTAGTAAAACATGCTTTTGTTCGCAACTAAGAGGTTTGCCAAAAATTGTTCTGCAACATTTTAAAATAACTCAACTTCACAAGAGAATTTCGACGCCAATACAATTTTTGGTAAAACACAACGAGAGCATAGAAATCGGCGTTTCAATTTTTACGAGTTCCACTCACGTATCGATTCATTGAAGAATCGGTGGAATTTCGGGGAAAGTTTCCTCAATGACAAATGTGGACAAAAATATACAGCAAAAAACCTGTGAACAGCCACAGACAGCCTCCTTCGATCTGTATTCCGGTTGCTTATCGAAAAGAACATAAATAACATTCTCACCATCATACTCTGACTTGTGCCGTACCGAATGAAAGAGGAACTTGCCCGACGGATCCTGTCGGACTGGAGGGCTGGATCGGTTCAGCTCCCACAACGACACTTTTGCGCCGATCCGAAACCGACTCGTGTGTACGCCCGTGTGTTTCCATGTTTCCCCCAGCTACCCCGGTCTCCACCGCCAAAGGGTGGTTGGCACTTTAATTGCTGCATTTGTTTTGCGAATCCTTCGCCCATGTTGTGCGCGTTCCGTGCAACGATTGAAGCTGACCGTGGCCCGGCCCGAGATCACGGCGCGTTGTGCTTAATCAATGCAGTACGCCAAACGCCAAGGCACCCGTTCAAACATGTTTGCCACCATGCCTTCCACCGTCCACCGACGGCGAGGAAATGGAGAGAAAATAATAAATATCGACATATTTTTTCACGCGCTTCAAGAACGTTTAACATGCAGTACGCATGTAGTACGCGAGTCGGGGAAACGGGTTGCTTCTGTGTGCGGACGCAACGGCTGGGACCGTGTGGCAAGTTTGTGTCGATTCACTTGCCGGATTTTCCGGTTCGGGTTACACACAAAGTCCGGACAGCAAACTCGCAACCGTCTTCGGCTGGGGTGTTGCATTACCGATTCCATTCTTGGACTGTGCGAGCTTTCCTAAACAATGGGCTTGCTTCTGGTGAAACACCAGAAGCTTTTGCTCGGCGGCGCGGGGACGTTCGGCGAAGGCTAATTCCAGAGGCAATAAAATTCATTATCGCCCGTAGCCGTTTCGGGCTGGGTGCGCCTGCGTTAGGCACCTTCACCGAGTCCATCTTCCCAGCTTCATTCAGAAGTGTTCCCATCGCGGCTTGCACTGATTTTTCCCGAAAAGCCCCGCACCTCGAGAACGCGCAGCAGAACGGAGGCGTGCAGTGCAGGACGGCAGAATCCCAAAACCGGACTGCGTGTGCACCGGCCACGCTGGGACATTCCTGCGAAGGGAATCATCGCCCGGGCTGGCTTGCATCGCAATGAAGCAAGACCAACGAACCGGGGCGGAAGCCCGGGAAAATGTGGTTTTGTAGCAATTAAAGGCGAACAGCGCGCCCCACAGTCCGGGTGCTGGACCGACGGGATCCTCCAGTGTTCGTCGAACCTGAATGTCTGAGCGAACTTCTGTGCGAAAACGATTCCCCGGGTGAACAGCGGGAGACAACCCCGCAGCAGCAGGACAACCCTGGGAGCAAATTATGCACATAATCTGGAAAATATCTCGAAATTTATCATTCCCGTCCGCCCCGCGCCCGGTGTGTGGCTTCCGTTGTGTTTTGCCGCGAAGTCGCCGAAGCTGGACCCCGGGAGTTTCTCGAACCGAAGTCCATCGAATCGAATCGTGCAGCGATCTGCAGTTGCATCTATCTGAAGATCATCGGTTTCCGAAGACTCACGCCGCGATACGCGATCGAGCCGCAAAACGGTAGCCGATGGTCAAGGTACACCTCTGTATTTCACCCGCTCTCCGCCAGGGTTTCCCCCTTTCCTTTCCCCGCCTTTCCGTTAGCAGCACATCGCGTGCAATGTTGTGCATTTAACGCGCTTTTGCCAACGCGCGACGAATGCGCATTCGCGCAATCAATAAAGATGTGCAATCGGCCGTTACGATAAAGTAATCTTACCGGAACGCAACCTACCGGATCTGGATCTGCTTGAGTGTGGTATGGTGTTTTTACACCGGCCCATCTTTTGCACCATGCACGCCACCAAGTGTGATAACATAGACAAGGAAATAGACGTTACTTCAAATGGTTTTTATTTTCAGAGTTCACTGTTGTGCACACGACTTGTAACTGCATCACATGCAGTGTGCAATGATAATGTTGTTGATGATTGAGAAGGCATCAGATACTTATTTGCCTAATAGCAACCCTTTGAGAGTGTTTGACCACGAAAAATAGAAACCTGTATCATTTCGTTGCGTCTACCATACAGTGTTTATTCGATTACAACCTACTGGGGTTTAAAATCCGTTTATTACATAATTCATGAAAACAAGTTTCCAACAGATTCTATCGATAGGTTCCCCTGTCACACAAATTATAATATCAACTCGAACTGCTTTTATAAACGGTTAGCAATACCATAAAGATTTTGACGAGAAAAATCAATTTAAACTTTGGAAAAAATACTCAATATTTTGGAGATTCAATACCATGCATAAAACAAATGTATCATGTTTTAAGTACGAAGCGCAAAAGTTTAACAGACTGTAATTGATTTAACTTCTCAAAATGCATGCATACCACTTCATTTTATTTATTTTTGAATTAAAAAAAAAGTATAAATTATGCTGGGTGTATATTTAAAACCCATTTGCATTCCAACGTATCCGAAAGATGGAAAAACAACATGTGTGGGTGAAAGGAAAAAACATTATTCTCGTTTTTTTTTCTTTCTTGTAAATTCATCAAACCCGAAAAATCATTCGTGCTTTAAGCCTTCGTTGTATTTATTTAATCGAAATCAACCAATATGTCTTTTGTTTCATTTTATTCTGGTACTTTTCGGTTTTTCTCGAACGTACATCAGAACTTCAGTGAGCACAGATTAAGGGGTTTAAAAAAGAGGGAATAAAATACGTGGCGCAAAACGGGAGCCAATCGAAATTCGCAAACATGGAAAGTGCATAAAAATAAACATTAATTTTAATGTCCAGTCCACCGTTCTGTTGCTCGGGGGTGCTGAAGTTGAAGTGTGTGTGAGTGTCGAGTAGGACATACGCACGTTCAAACTCATCCACGAATGTATCCTTCAAGCCCGGGCATCGTGTTTGAGAACATTTCTTTTTTAATGCCACCTTTTCCGTCTCCTGGCTGGTCAGAATAAATGTGTCCTGGTTTGAACAAATGGTTGATATAACTTTTCCTGACTGGTGTTGACAGTGTCCAATGTTTGCTTTGGGTGTAGATGCCTGCTTTCGCGTGTAAGTTATTTGGGAACTGCCCACCCCACCCCGGAACGGTCAAACAACGTTCGAAAAGAAGCGCATTTAAATTTGTCCCGTGCCCAACGTCTTGTTAGCAAGAATGTTTTCTTGAAACAGTAGTTTTTCTTCCGAATGCGCAAGCCTCGTTTACGTTTAAAAAAAACGAACCAGCGGACGAAGACGAGCCAAAACAAAATGCATCTCCAACTTCTCCAGGAGCGATGATGACAGTCATGCAAATGAGGTGAAAATTTACCATCAACAAAGTGATATTGTGCACGCGACCACCACGCGGTGGCAACCCGGGCCAATGTGTCCTGGCCGATGCTATCGGCTGCATAATTAATGGCTGTCATAATATGGAACAACACAATGGGCAAATTGAGGCCCAGCGAGAGCCACCGCGAGTCGCAACACTTCCGTTCCGTGCTACAGTGATCTTCGCACGAGATGCTACACTGCGCCAACGGGTTACTAAAAACAATTGAGGTTTTAGGCGTTGGGGCATGAATTTTAACGATTCATGTCTGCATGCAACGCAAAAAAGGATTGTGTTGATTGTGAAACAGTTGGCTGGTACAAAAATTGCTACGTACTGTAGTCACCCAGTATGGGGTTTTGCTCATTTGTTGTGGCTGTTGCCCCTCTACAAGCTGAGATTGTTTCGCTTAATGATGATCTCCCAGCTCGAGGGTTGCCAGCCTCCCCCATCCATACCGTGGCATTAAGCATTCGCTCATTTCTTGTCGCTTCTTTCTTGCAGGACATTCGGCACGAAGTGCGTTCGGTGTAGCCGCACGATCAGCGCCACCGATTGGGTCCGACGGGCCCGGGATCTTATCTTCCATCTTGCCTGCTTCGCCTGTGATAGCTGTGGGCGCCAGTTGTCCACCGGAGAACAATTCGCCCTCGTAGACGATAAAGTGCTGTGCAAGACACACTACTCCGAGATGTTTGACTGCGGTACCTCGAGCGACGGTAAGAGATTGCACTGACAGTAGGCCTTGGCAAATATGTGATCAAGTGATTTCTCACACATCTAACATTTCGTGTACTTTCTCTTTCTTTCTCGTTACAAGATGGTTGTGAGGCGGATGGATATCAGAAAAATAACAAAACAAAACGCGTCCGGACGACCTTCACCGAAGAGCAGCTGCAGATCTTGCAGGCCAACTTCAACATCGACAGCAACCCGGACGGACAAGATCTGGAGCGGATAGCATCGGTGACTGGCCTCAGTAAGCGGGTGACGCAAGTCTGGTTCCAGAACTCCCGCGCACGCCAGAAAAAACACGTCCAAGGTACATACATCGGATCCTCAGCGTGTTCTTCAAAAGCTGAATGAGATAAAAGACTAAAATAAAATTGGTTTCCTACAATTGCAGTTCCTAGAGAGGGTGAACTGAACCCTTTCGCCAGGCACATCAACCTGCAGCTTTCGTACACCTTCCAGCAGTCGAACGTGCTGCACAGTTCAATGCATTTCGGTGCTGGTGGGGGCCTCAGCAATGGGTTGCCCTTCGGCGGTGGTAGCTTCAACGGTAGTCATCAACACGCTAGCAATAATAATAACAATAGTAGTAGCATCAACAACAATCACTCATCGAAGTCATCCGCCTACAGTGCACAAGGTAAAAAAACCCACAAATTACAAAGTATCTCAGAACGTCTATAACCGTCACATGTCCTGTTATAGATTCCTCCCTAGATGAACTCTCGGAGGACTCCGCCATACACTGTATGCAAAGTGAAGCCTAGCGCGACGCCTCATCGCAAAACTGGAACCACAACATACGAGTCTTTCCTCAAATGAACCCGTCGCCACCCGTTTTATTATTATTAAAATTATTGTTGAACAGTATTAACTTATTCGTACTACTAATATGAAAAAATAGCGTGTACTACCAGAGCATGGGTTAAGGGAAGGGGTGGGGTTTGTTTTCGTTTAAAAATATTATCGTAAGAGATTTTCCATTTTCGGCTGCGTACTGCATCAGGTTTCAGTGAGTGTATTACATTATGGTCGACCCCTTCGAATAGCCTGTGGCCTTACGACGTCGTAAGTAGTTCGTTTCAAACGTAAAATGAAGGAGAAATAAAGAATGTATTTATTTAACACGTACATTCAATAACGTTTTGTAATTAACTTATCCAAAACGAAAGAAATAAACCATGGAGTTCGTAGAACACGTAAGGATGCAACACCTTTAGCAGGAAGAAACAAACTTCCGGACCTTGTGAGAAGGTACCGTAGAATGGTGTTCTCTGCTAATCACGCTATGTTCCCTTGTTGAATGCATCAGAGTTCCACCAATGGTATAAAAGCGAACTGAAGCCAGATTTTACTAAGCATTCCAACCAGTTCAATTGAGGTGAACGCAACAATATCCTTTATCCAGCATGGACTCCGTACGCCAAGAAAAATTTGAACGTTACAACTTTGACGAGCCTGCTACGGACGTCTATAATACAGAGCAGATGGCCATCCTAGGCATGGGGTTGCCGCCACCGGAGTTGTTGAAGTACTGTTCTCCGATAATGGAACTGGCGACTGCACACCGTATGGTGAGTAAATTTCAGCCACTTTTGAACGTTTTTAGAACGTTAGTAAATTTACGAAAAAATATGTCAAATATTTGTTATAAATGTTATATGTTATAAATAGTAGCATCAAGTACTTTTTTTGTTTTTTACTACACTATTTTAATTCTTCTATGAAAATCTCCTGCACCCCACGTTCCCCTACACTGTTGTTATCTCGCAACGTAGAAGCGCACGTCATGCGTAATGATGTGTAAACAAAGCAGCCCAGTCTTAGCGAACTCTTTTCGTTGTGTCTAGCAAAAATTCCCTGCCAGTGACCGGAAGTGATTATTGCTCAAGCCCGGACTTGAAATCAACTACTCGGAAGTTATTCGGTTCAGTAGTTGGTAGAGCTTGGTAGTGTTTTGTTTCCGCAACATTGCGATATGGAAAACGTTCGGAAAGAAGTGCCGATGAACCACCTGTTCGATGGAAGCGATCTGAATGTGTACGATCACAAGATCGCCAACCTGTCGGCCGGCGCTCCTGGGCCGGATCTGTTAGAGGAGAGTGCGAAATATATCTGTTTGGCCACCGAAAAACGGGTGGTAAGTAGAATATCCGGTGAATCTTCCAAATTTGATGAGTTGTAGAATCAACTGCATTATCAGGGTAGAGCGAGCAATGAGATAAGGGCCATCATAATCATGACCCGAAAGTATTTGCTAAAATGTATGAAAGATCGCTAGATTCTCCATTAAAATTCATTCAATACATTATCATACATTACTTTTTTAATTATAGTTTATTTCTCGTACTCAAACTTTGTGCCTACATTATACAAAAGCAGTGAATCTTAACCAATCTAACGACGGTAACGGTAGCGTTTGAAGTGGAACCACAATTGGAAAATGTTGTTCTGGAACTGGCATCGAAAACCACGTTTGTAGCTAAATTCCCACTCGCGATTAACGATCTTGAAGGCAATGTCCTCATACGGTGGTCCGGCATGAAAGCGAAGCGTCGCAAAGTCCCCATTGTCCGAGCAGGGCGTGAGGAAGTACTGTGGTGTTGTGTTCTTGTTGATCAGATCCGGATAAAAGATGTTGAACTTGTAGCCTTGCACAATCTTCGGCGGTGGATTGTCCATATCGTAGTGCGTTTGGTTGTACTTGTTCCACTCGAATCCGGTGTGTACTCGGTTGAAGTAACGGGGCTTCCGGGGACGGTATTTATCGGACCATAGGTACACCTGCGAGTCCACCCGTGTCTCGACGGAAAATTCTGCCTCGTCGTGGTCCATGCCTCGACGTGCTTCCTTCCGGAGCAGCATTTCTTCGCGCGAGTACAACTCTTCCTCCTGGTTGATTCCGAGCACTTTCTGGCGCAGTGTGTCTAAAATTTCTTCGTCTTTCTCCTCGGTAATGATTTCGATACCGTGCTCTATGTCAGCTGCCTGGAGGTACTTCGGTTCGTAACCCCCCTTCTTGTACGCCTCGAAACACTCATCGAGCAGATCCGTCTCGTGGTTGTCGCTAGCCTTAGAGGGCACTTCCGATTCCGATTGTGCTGCAGCGCTATCCATCGATGATTCGTCTGCCTGTTCCGCAGTCTTCGAACCCATTCCCGAGGGACCCGCTTCTTCGTCGTCCGTTTGTTCTTCCTTTTTGATTTGAATTTCTTGTTCCTTTTTGAGCAGCTCCAGCTTGCTGCGGAGATTGTCCTGGTGCCGATCGCGCAGTCTTGCCCGGGCCATATGTGCCTTAAGCTGCGACAGAAGACTCTCCCAGTATCCTATATCTAGTCCATCCTGCTGGCTGTTGATCTTGTCCTCGATTTTCTTCTTCAAATCTTCCAACTGCTGGGCTGTTTTGCCTCGGAAAATCTCCGTCACGTCCTTGGCCACACTCTGGTGGATGCCCTCTCGTCGACCGGTCGCAATCCGTTGCTTTTCTGCCTCCACCTTGCGCAGCTTGTGGATCTCGTCGTCTACGATAATTGTCAGATCGGTCCAGAAGTCTAGATTCTTGCCCTTTTCAAGCTCGTTGTATACCTTGATATCGACGAGCAAATCCTCCAGATCATCCAAACCCAGCCCGTTCAGATAGGTGTACGGCTCGTGCATTTGCATCTCGATCGATTCCTCCAGATTCTGCTCGGAGATGTATTGCGCCAGCAGATCGATCGGCTTGGCGCGCCCATCCTGAATGCGGATTTTGCTACGCAGCTTGGCCTGTTCAAGGTGGAAAGATTCTTCCTGCCGTTGCCATTCATCGAACTGGGCCGCTTCTTTCGAGCGCTGCATCAAGTACATATCGTCTTCGCGCTGCTGCTGTTGATGTTCTCGCTCCAGGCGACGCTTTTTGATCTTCTCCAGTTCGATAACATTCTCAAGCTGCGTCTTTCGATTCAATGCTTCCAGCTCCCGCCGTGAGATATCTTTCAAGCCTTGTTTTTCGAGCTTTTTCTTCCATACGAACGGGGCTGCCTTTTCTCCGTGATCGCCCCACATCGTGATAAGAAGAAAGAAGTCCTTTCAACACGAAAATAAACTATTTTTCGTTAAAAAACACGTATTTCTAAAGCACAGAAAATTTTACTAACTTTTTTTAACAACACAAGATGTTTGTTTTGACAGGTTGAGATGGCACCTAGTGATGGCAGAGTCGCGATTCGGAAGCCTCAAAGATTCAATCCCTTGACGGCAGTTTCAGTTCGGCAGTGAATCAGAGCGGAGGTTAGCAGTGCAGTTCCTGAAAGGGTTAGCGGAAAAGTAAGGTTACGGCACGACCGCGTGGTCACGCCGAGCTGGAGCTCAGGTCAGAAAAATCCTAGCTGCCGCACATCTCGTTCTGTTTGAGTCAATCAAGCGGACCACGAGTTCTTGTGTCCTGACAACGGAAGGAATTATCCCTCCCGTGGCCGGCGGGTGGACATATGGCTATTATTAGCCGGTCCTAAAGGACGAGCCCCTTCATAGGAGTTCGGACAGAGTCGGTACGCCTCTGATTACGAGTAAGGGAACAAACGTTCGACTTAGCGTAGGAGGATATACCCCGACTCGCATAGCGAAAGAAAGAAGAAAGAAGATCCCTTGACGGATTCAAAAGGATTAGATCCCATTTGACCTATTCGAATCACATTTGAATGGTCAAAATCAAACGAGCTTGGCCAATTTAAGCAAGAGACCCCAAACGAAAGGTCCTTTGAAGACACACAACTTTATACAGCAAAGATTCTTCCGTAAATCTTGTTTTATGAAAAACGTATTTGAAAGGGAAATAATAGTTACTAGGTTTGACATCCAGAGGGCGCTTACAGTGTTTTTTTAAAACGTCTGTTTAATGTATTAAAAAATTAATGTTGCCTGATTGTTATTATCATCGATGGTTAATACTAATTCCTTGTACATAATAATTACCATGGTTTTGCAGAAATATGAAGCAGAAAATAAATCATTCCTCTTCCAATATGGACCTACTATTGGCACGACGGAATTTCGCGAAAACCTTGCATCTTTCCTCACCGAGGGCTACCGCAGTGAGGTCAACAAGTGAGTAATGCTATCTCTCCCAGCGTATCAACGTTTTCCGTCAGGTGCTTTAAAATTGATCGATAATCTATCAGGTCCGATCTGGTTCAAACCAGTGGAGCTACGAGCGGGCTTCACCTGATACTGTCGACGCTGGTCGATCTGGCAGGGGTAATATTCGTCGACGAGTACACGTACATGATTGCTCTCGAAACCATATCACAGTTTAACACAATGAAAATAGTTCCTGGTGAGTACAATCTTATCGTTCGCATCAGCACCCAACCATGCGTGAAATACTAGTCAAATCGTAATTTTATTTGTCCTTCTGGAGATTAGTGCCCCTCGAAGAGGACGGTCCCAATGTGGGCACCCTGAAGGGCTTGATCGAGCAGCACCGCTACGAAGCGAAAGGGAAACTATTCTGGGGTGTTTATTACACTATGCCGACCTTCCACAATCCAACGGGAATTGTTTTTTCTGAGGGTAAGTAGATCGATTGAAGGGTGGTGCGCGGGCTGTTTAGACCGGTTCTGTAGCATACCCCGATTGCTGATAAGTTGCCTGATATGCGATGGTTTCCTATTTTGGCAACGTTTACTTCTTCCGGTGTACAGACAAGTGTCATCAGCTGATAAAACTCGCCCGCGAAAGCGATATCTTGATTGCGTGCGACGATGTGTACAATTTATTGCACTACGGTGATCCTGATGGCGCACCACCGAAGCGTTTGTTTGCCTACGATATCGCTGACCTGGGAGTGGTGGAGGGCTGGCGTGGAAATGTCATATCGAACGGATCCTTCTCGAAGATCCTTTCGCCCGGCATACGGCTCGGTTGGATGGAGTGCCCTCCGCGATGTGTAGAAGCCTTCCGTAATAGGTAGGAAGATCTCGATGTCTCGAAATATTTTGAACACAAAGTAAAACACATATTCCGTGTCTACACACAGCGGAGTTCTGAAAAGCGGTGGCGCGGCCAATAACTACACCGGAGGAATCGTCAGCACCCTCATCCAGATGGGTTTGGCCCGACGGCAGGTGCAACTGTACAGCAGCAACTACTCAGCACGGCTACAGGCAATGCTGGAAACGCTTGAGACCCACCTTCCCAAGGAGTGCAGCTTCAGTAGACCCCAGGGAGGATACTTCGTATGGATACGCTTTCCCGAGCACATCGACTGTGTGGCGCTAAACCAATACAGCATAGAAAAGCATCGAGTGGCTGGGGTTCCCGGGCCAAGATTTTCCTATTCCGGTGAGGCGCGCAATTTCATTCGTTTCACATTCGCCTTCCATGCTCCAGATTATCTGCGACGCAGTGTGGCGTCCTTCTGCGCAGCGGCAAGGGACTTTATGGCCAAAACCGGCCCAGCTTAACCACCTCGTGTCTATGTATATTGACGGCCCAAAGCACCAGTTGCAAAGGCAATAAAAACACTGTTCCAAACACTCAACTCACATCATACAATTTGGCATAATGTATGCTCCTTAATCAAATGCCGGGTAACCGCAATGCAAACAATTGATACGACCCATCAACAAGGAGCCCAGAAGACTCATATCACATTGCACATCCGTCGTCTAGCTTTATCGTTTTATTTGAATAATTGCTCGCAAACTTTATGGCGTGCAGCCGCCCTTCTCAACGATGCTTGCCGCCCTAACACTGTCTCACGTGTTTCGTGCACGCATGCACGATGAAAAACAAGTGCCACGAAGTGTCTTGTCAATATTCGCACACGCAGAGCTTGCGGAACTCGGGTGGGCGGTTTGAGTGGAGGTGGAGCAGCACAACTAACCGTCAGTGCATTTTGAGTGCATAACTTAAATAAGTTTGTGTTTACTACATGGCGGTAGGGCACAGATATAGATGGAAGGGCCACTCAGGGGGATATCCCGAATGAGACGGCCGCTGTACATGAGTTTGTAACTGATGTTCGAGTGCGCCAAATAAATGCAATAACTGCTTTTCTTCTGGTTTTGATTACTGGGTCATCAAGAACAAAATTCGTCATCGCTAGAATTCAATTCGTTAAAATGTTAGTGCCTAAAACCCACCGTCACGAATGATGATGGATCACCATCAATTATCTTTATCTTCTTGTTTTACCTATTAAGTGTCTTGATGTATGATGCTGGTTTTGGACTTCTTTTCTGTCGCTAAAACATGTCAATTTTCATCAGCCTTGTCGTCAGCCACTGCTGTAGAAAGTGAGATATGGCCAGCTGATTTTTGTTTTATTTTTGGGACCGCACGTCTTCATCAATTGCGGGCGATATCTTGTAAGAACGCGTCACGGTTGGGGGAAACCGTTTTCTAGTTTTTCTCCGCGCCTGTTGTGTACCGCCAAAAACCGGATTTTCGATTTGCATGAACGGCCATGCTCCCTGTTTACCCAAGGCAGCACAGTAAACTTCAATCGATTGTCCAAATAATCTCTACCCTCGCTTCTGTGAAAAAATGCACGCAAACACTCATCGATATTTTTTCGCGTACATTAACATCTGTGGTAGTTTTCGGCCTTGCATACGCGCGGATACTTGACGGACCATTTGCGCATATATGCCGGGTATTTCGCAATCCTCCCAATAGGTCCCGTCAGCAGACGAACGCCGACGATTCCCTGGCCAGAAAAGGAAATCGTATATCGGCCCCTATCTTATCACCACCCCGAGAGTGGCGGAGTGTAGGTGCATAGCGTTCGATAAGCGCGCAGTTTCTCTCTGGCGGAGTTGATCTAACAGTAGCCGAAGCGCCCAACACCAACTGTCGGAAATTGTTCCCGTGATCTATTCCTTTGTGGAGGAATGGTCTCCTTCCACTTCCTTTTTTTTAAGTCAGTGGTCGGTGAACTTTTCTAGAAATAATCAATTTTTTACTAAAAGTGGAAGGTTTTTCCTGAAATGGCCTAAGTTATTGAGAAATTATTTAGCTTATGTTGCATCTATCGTTGCAATGATGTTGTTAATCGCCATAGGAACCATCCCTAGTCGCTTTAGCTCTTTTAATCTTTTTCCAAGTCATAGAAGCCTGTCTTGCAAGCCCTTTGAAAAATGCAATTAAACCTGATTCATAATTTTAACTATTTAATTTTTCAACTTGAGATAATACGGTTTCGAAATAAAAGATTCCACAGCCGACCAGTGGCTTTTGGGGACTGTGTTCTTTGTTCCGAAGGGAAAAAGTATCTCGACTGACGGACAAAATGCGCGGCCCGCGGCATCTCCGCGCACCGGCCATTCGGAGAGTCGGTGATCGGTGGTGTTTGTGCGGCTTTTTGAACTGTTTGTTTTGGGATTTTGGCAGCATCGCACAACTACGCCTCGCGTACCATCACACCCTTGTTGCGGGAATGGACGGGACGGGTGGTGGTGGTGGTGGTCCGGACAAACTTAATCACCCCCTGCACGCGGAGGAAGCGGCACTGGTGGTGTGGCCAACGTTTGGGGGGGAAGAAATCACATTCGTTCGCGACTCGTTCGCGCGAACTCGACGCGACTCTCGCCGTCAGTTAGTCGCTCGGTAAACTCGTGTCGCAGCGGATCACATCGCTGAATAAAAGAGCTCGCGGCCTACTTTGCGCGGACGCAAACCCACATACACACAAACCACACTTTGGTGGAAACAAATTGAGGATTTCAAATTTGCGCTCGCGCATATCGTATTCGCAGTGTTACCATCTGTTGGTTTGTTTGGAAAAGGCCTGATTTAAATCTCGCAGCACAAAGAAATCTTTGCTTCGATTCAGTGGAAAACGATCGATCGTGTCTGGGACGTCGTGTGGGGACAAACGGGTATAAATATAAGCAAGCACAAGGCAAAAATTGCCAGTGAATGTGACGCAAGTCAAAGGTTAACCGTCGTGTCCGGTGTTCGTATATGGGAAATGGTTGGCACCAACCGTCGTCGTGTGCGCGACGAAAAAAGGTGATAAGCCGTGCACTGGTAGGGACTGTTTCAACGGCGGTCTGTGCTCTGAAGTCCTCGCGTCGAACCACCCCTTGGGGTCGATAAGGCAAAACCGTGCCGTACTGGATAGGTGTAGGACAGAAAAACATGTGAAACGTTCGCTGAATCGCTGCCAAGCTGGATAACACGTCACTGCACACATTTGTCTACCGAAGCCAGCAGGACCGGAGTGGAATTTTCAATTGATTGATTTGTCCAAGAGTTGCATTCGGTGTCGGGTTTTGCAACTACTGATAGTGCGGTGTACTATCTTAATAGTGCCACGCGAAAAGCGCCATCGATCCAAGGGGCCGTTTCAGCAAGATCGTCCTCCCGATCGCCCGGAGTGGAAGATAGCAGCAGTGTGTCGACTGTGTTCGACGCGAAGAGTGTATTCGTACCGCGAATCCCACCGCATCCGGGAGCAGGGACACAATCACTTGCCCAACATCACCATCGCACACCTGTACGGGCACGGACGTCGTCGTCGTCGTCGTCGTTCGTCGTTGCCGCCGCCCTAAGAAGGTCCAGCAGTTCAAGCGTGCCCAGCATCAGACGCAGTGCTGTTGCGCAGTTGTTTGTCTTCCTTTGCTCAACCCGATCTCTCAGCGGAACCGCAAGCACGGTTGCGCGACACAATACAACACACCATCATTAGCGCGACGATCGATCATTAGCGGTGGTGTGAGTTGTCTAACAGCGGGAGGAACACCAGCACGCGCTATTGAAAATCCCTGATATAAAGGCAGCAGACGGCGATCGGTCAAATTTGCAACCGTGTCCGTGACCGCTGACGTCACGGTCCGCGGTTTGTCCGCATCGATCGAGCCAGAAGCAGGGATCGAAACGGGGGAAAACAAGAAGTATCCAACAACACAAGATCGCGGAAGAACGCCCTGAAAGATCACGGGAGGTGGTCTGAACACAATTGAAAGCGCTTATTTGGAGGGCTGCAAAAAATACTGAAGAGCGACAATTTTTCTCTCCAAAAATAGGTATGTAAGGGTAGGGAGGTAATGTCCGTGCTAAATTAAACCGTCTTACCAGAATTTCAGGCACAAACAGACACACGCCACGGAACCGTGCCATTGAAGCACGCAAAGCGTTGAGAGGAAGTTAATGTTAGTGGCGGGCTTGTCGCGGATGTAATTATTGTACTTTTTGTGTTTGTCCCTTGCGAGGAAGATAATCGAGCAAAGATTGAAGACTTCAAGAAAACAGTTTTAAGATCTCAGATGGGACGTCCAAAAAAGAACTACCTTTACGAAGGCTTCATTCATTGAAGGCTTATGCTATGCAAGAGATATAGTTATCTGTTACATCAATTTTATGAAAAAAATTGAATTGAAGAAGCTTGAAAAACAAACACCCCAGTTCACACACACGTGCTTAGAAATATTTTTTGCCCACCTCAAATCTGATATGCGGCCCTAATTCCGTTTTAATGCTCTGATGGATCTTGTTTCCAAGGCTCCCTTTTACCATATCTTGCCTGCCCGGAGCCAGATAAGGCTGTATGCATGTTGCGCCCGGTACTGGTAAAGTTAAAGAATAACGAACCTTACCAAAAAGACAGAGAGGACGCGGGCAACCGGTTGGTGCGATTAGGGAAATCTTATCACATCTTCCCCATGTACGCCTCCTGTGTTGATCGTTGTAAGCAGATAAAATGTTTTTTTTCGAATGAGGAGGATTAATTTAAATCATTCATCAAGCTGCAGGCGTCGTCGTTAGTACGATTAGTTAATCCACATAAGAGGTACACGCAGTATTACCTCATGCCATAAATAGTTCAATTTACTTGCTTATCGTTCAGGTCTCACTGAGGCTGGTTTTCCGACAAGTGGTACATAAAGTTCAATATGGTTTAAAATATAATAAAATGAATTTTATTCAAGACGGCGCTTTGTCCTGCAAAATCTTGAGCCTTGTTGTGTTTTAAATCAATGGCTTCATGTCAACCCCTAAAGGCATTTTTTGGACTAAGGAATAAATCGTTAAATATTTCTAATAGTTACAAAATAGTGCACCTTGCTTATTCCAACATTCCCGTCATTCCAGTGCATATTTTTTCTGTATGAAAATAAAGAAGAACCGAATGAAGGTACGAGAATACAAAAGACGCGAAAAAATCATTTTGATTGAAGTTTTCTAATGACATGATTTTTTCCCTATTTTATGTCCCACTGTTTTTTTTTACTGGGTAGCAAACTTCCGTTTCCTCCGTGGAGGGTGTGTGGGGAGCTAACAACTACCCTCGATCGAATACATGGGGATTTGCACGATCGCGAGACATACGAGTCGAATAGCTAGTTCGCGTGGTTGGTGATAAATGATGATGAGCGTACGCCTCCACAAAAACTATAATCTTTGCTCTTAGCAATGCGCCAGCCAATGTACTAACAAAAACATGAGTACACATTTCCTTGTGGCCACTATATTCTGAGCGATTTTTTTTTTATGATCTCACTCATTTCCGCAGCCCAATTATGGAGTAAAATTGCGGCGGACGCTTGGCACTACCACGTGACACCTAAACGAGCGTTAATCGATGTTTACAAACAGCAATTCCACTACGCGTGCGAATGCGCCGGTCTTATATGCTTTGTACTGCCTACTTGGGGTCGTCTTCCGGTGGCCTATAGTAGCCAACAGAGGCGACATCCAATGATTGTAAGGAAGAGCCTGTGTCGTGTAAAAGAGTTGTGTCACTTTTTTACTTCCAAACAATCTGTGCATACAGAAGGAAATTGGAACGGCTTAGGTTGATGGATGGAGGAAAGATTTATTTAAAAAGTTAAAGTTTCAAATCACCCTTAAACCATCGCCGTCTACGCGCTCCCCTGTAAGATATCTTATCAGCCAAAGGCTATTTCAGTCAGGTGCCAGATTGCAGCAGAATTCAATTTCGCTTTTGTGGATTGTATCGTCCACGCTTACCCCTATAGGCATAGGTATCCCTCCTCGAGCACGATTCCCCTCTTCAGGAGGAAATTGGTCAGAGTTCTAAGGAATCTAATAAAATATCCCCATAAAATATCAATAAAACGAGTACACGTAGGGCAGTTTCCATTGCGCATCATTGCCGTAGAGAATCGTTCCATTGGCAAGGCCACGGACGGCATCGATGCACGTTGCTGGAACGCGCTGGAGGTTCAAAGGGTCAACCAGCGGGAACCCCAATCTCCCCCACACCTTTGCCTAGCCGGACAGCACATGCTGATTAGGCCGGCCAGTGTAAAGCAAATGAAGACGGGCAGCCGTCTTGGCCGGTTTCAAAGTTCGCCACAAAAGAGCATCCATCTTGACGCGACACGAGGTGCCATGAGGGAACCATAAGGAAGCGACGGTATCTTTCGCGATCGCAGACTCCTCCCGCAGGGGGGAATTGTATATTTGCTACTTTTCGCCCACCTCCCAGCACGCCCTGCCGTCCCGCCCAGTGAGTCGGAAGGCAAAGAAATTGATGGAAATTTATTGGATTGTTTTTGTGCACTCTGAAAACGACACATCCAACGTCACACGAACCCCGACGTCCGAACGCGGTGGCAAAACCGTTCCAACAGTTCGTTGCGGTAATTGACGCCATTTGCATAATTTACCGGCGGAGAATTTCGGCGCATTGGTAATGAGCTGGCCGGAGCTGACCAGAGTCAGGACGCGAAAAGGGGATGCTCGATAGTTTTATATGGCATTTCGGGATTCGGGCGAATCAGTTTATCCGTTTATTTTAATAGGTTCATCATTTGGGATGATTATGATGACTGATTTTCTATCTAGAAAATGTTATACATGCACTAAAAATTCAAGAGGAATGGACACTAAAACATCCCGAAAAATCAATTTCCTAATACTAAGCGGCAAGCGTAAAGCATTAAACAATTGCGATTAATTAAAACGAGCAAAACATATGTGCATATAAGGAAAACTCCTCCTGGTGTTCTGATATTCAGCCGTCGCTTTGCACAGTGCCGGCACTTGGCTACCGGACCGTTATCAGGCAGCTCAACTGAACCTGGCGAACCGTGGGCTAATGTTTGATAATCGAAAACCATTTTAAGTGCCGCACCTGAAGAAAAGCGTTGGCATGTGGATTGATTTATTGACCATTGTTTAAAGCTTTAACAAGCCAGCATGATTTACGATCCCGGAAAAACAAATTAAGTTATATCCAAATGGTGGTAAAATTGGGTACAATTTTAAACATTTTCAGTACAATCAACATAAAATAAAGACGGTGAAAAAGTGGTTTCCTGTACTTACCATATTATTTCTACCCTTCCCCTTGCAGCACCATGTTGAACCGCGAAACTGGCGAGATGGAGTACGACACGGTCGGCGGGTACGACCGGGAGCGTATCTATCTGGACAAGGAGACGGGTGAGGTGAGCAGCTACCCAGCGGAACCGACCATCTTGAGCCACCGGCGGCGGAGCAAGTTCCTAGTACCGAAGCAGTACCTCCGCAACCAGTCGGGTATCGTCGCGCGGCGGCCTGCATCCGCGACGATCGGTTGTGCGGCCGCGATCACCAACGCGTGCAAGCAAAAGATGATTCCGATGACGAAGGAGGTACCTGTCAAATGATACTCCATACTCTACTCTCGCTAGGCTTTATAGACAGACTCCACACGACGCGGGAATGTATGTACTCAAGTGTACCGTATTGCTACGCCAGGAAGCGGAAGAGGTATAGAACGCCGAACGTGTCCCATTTGTCTTGTGTAGTAGCCAATAGACGAGGAGGAGGAGGAGAAGGAAAAGGACAAGCATGAGAACGATTGAATGGTGTTAATGTGAGTGTGTGTGTGTGCTTGCTTGTTGATGGATGGCGCGAGGATTAAAGATCAAGTTAACCACTAAACCGACTAAAACCCGATCATTAGTTAGCTAGAACAAGAACCACTAAAAGTTACCCCATGCCCAAAAGCACCTCGAACACAACGAAACGCACTATAACCACGTTGTTACTATCCCTTCCCGTGTTTCCTTTCCAGGAGATCACTGTTGGCTATAACAGTGCCGCTCATCTGCTCTACCTGCTACCGTTGCTGTTCATGACGCCCAAGCTGTTCGCGCTCGTGATTTCCTTCGTCGAGATGATCCTACACGTTTGGGCGCACCGGAAAACCGGAACCAACGGCAACCCGTCCGTCTACTACCGCAGCCCGATGCACGTGGTGACGCGGAACTTCTGCGAGATCTGCCGCCATGAGCGGCTGATGGGGCGAGTCGGCAAGCTGCAGGACGTACGGATGAAGCAGATGCAGAACTACTTCCGGAAGGTCACCCGCAACATTGCCTGATGAGGATGATGATGATGATGATGATAATGATGATGGGAGAGGCCATTACTTCATATCTTCTACTATTACCGGTCTTTTCCTGGAAGCCCTTCTGCCTATGTTAGAACGTGGGTTTTTCGGGTGGGTTGACCCATAATGTGAAAATAAGAAGTTTTTTGTTTTATTTTTTTATTTTTTTATTTAAACCGCGGAATAAATGCTGTAGTTTTGTGTAGGAAACTTACTTACTTATGAGGCGCCTGACGAAGCTCTATCCGAAACCGGTCACCGTTGCTCGCCACATTGGTCCTATTCCCTATTCCGGCTTTGCTAGCGGCTTCGTCTGCGCCATCCTTCCACCTCAATTCTTTGTATGTAGGAGAATTCTTCGCAAAACATTCGATCACGCCAAGTAATGTACGATTTATTTTATTGAATAAAGCAATCGATGTAACCACGGCATGATGTTTCCCGAGTTCTTTTAAGATAAGCTCTCTCGATAACGCTACTCGAGATTCATGAAAGGTAGATTTAAGCCCAGCCTAGCTACCAAAAAGAAAAACGATCACTTTGTTTGCTAAACTGAGCATGTTCTTGTCCTTTCCCACATATGGCCTTGTACTACTTACATTAATCAATTTTGTCTTGTAGCATGTTAGTAGTGTAATAGTCTCCTATTTCCTCACTCTCGTCCTCAACATCCTGTTCTTCGTCAATGTACTGCTCCACCTCACCATATCCCTCCTCCATTTCACCCTCATATGCATCAAACAACAGCGACTCACGAAGGCTTACCGTGGCCGTTTGAATGTTGATGAGCAGCTTTTGTGGCGACAGTTTCTTCACCGAAATGTGTTCCCTTCCCATGTGGGAGGTGAGCAAGGCGGTTGACGCGAATGACATATTACACAGTCCACACGTGGGCTGCAAATCGTTGTTGGTGTGATGTGTCTCGAGGTGCGCCAGCCAGGTGCTCTTTCGGGAGAACGACTTAACACACCGTGAGCACTCATACGACACCTTGGTTTCCGTATCACACTCCATCAGGACGTCTTGCAGGGCATCCCACGGTACGGTTACGCCGTGCTTGGTATACATATGCTTGTTAAGGTTGGAACGTTGCGAGAACTTGGTGCTGCACTTCCCACACTTGAATCGCTTCTCGTGCGTATGCGTTGGTAGATGCTTTTCCAGCTGGCTCCGGTACGCGAAATTGCGCGGACAGTACCGACAGGAGTATATCTTCGGGTGCATCTTACGCTTGTGTTTGCGGAGAAGCTTTACGTATCGGAACCGCTGCTTGCATACCGTGCACTCCCAGCGGCCATCCGAATGCAGCGTTTCGTTTTCGTTCTCTTCCTGCTTGTCGTCGAAGATCTGCACCTCGTTAGTTTCGGCAAACCTTTCCAGAGTCTCCTGCATCGAGATGTCTTTGTCTTTATGGTCCTGGCGGAGATGGATGTACAACGAGGTCACGTTCATGAAGCGCGATTCACAGATCACACATTCGAAGGGAAATTTTTTCCGATGACTGTTGAGATGTTTCTCAAATTCGCTCTGGCGGTAACACTTTCTGCCGCATGCCTCGCAGGTAAACTTTGGCTCGGGACGCTCTCCTGTGTGCCGGCGCATGTGAATTTTTAGGTTAATTTTTTGCCCAAAACTAGACGCATTCATTTACATAAAAGAAAAAGAAAAACAAGTGAATAGGTAACGTTTGTGTCAGGTTTGCTTCAACGCTAAAATGTACTTACCTTCTCCCACATTGATCACATTTGAATGGCTTCGCCTTGGTGTGAGTGACCACATGCTTCTTCATTTGGCTCGGATATTGGAATCTTTTTCCACAAAAATCGCAACAATAGCGCTAATCGTGATTAAACGGGAAGGAAGAAATGGCAAACATTAATGTCCTCTTTATAATGAAGGATTAAACATGCGCACCGCACATTCGTTCTGAACCTTACTTCGATTTTTTCATTTGAGACCTTCGCAGGAAAGACTCTTCCAATCAAGGACACACCATCAAGCGCTTCAATCACATCCTCCTCCTCTGAACAGTGTGAGGATGTGACATCATCAACCAAATGATCAGCGAAATATTCTTGTAAGTCCTCGTCCAGTAGCTCTTCACGACTGGGACTGTCCTGATCGGATTCGTTTTCCTCGAGCTGATCGGCATCAAAATTGACGGGTTGGGAGAACTTTCCTTCTTCGGCGAGTTCATCGACAAGATTTCCGTCGCCTCCAATTTGTTCTAACGACGCGTGTAATTCTTCTTTGAGGACCATGCTTTCCGAAATATCACACGACGTTTGTTCATCATTTGTGAAAGGATAATTTACATTGCGGATTAATTCTTCAGAAGATACCAGCTCGTCATCCTTCGCCACAGGCTCGTCGTTGGTTTCCGACGTGGCATCCTCATCCAGTTGGTAAAAATAGTACTTCCCATTCTCATATTTGATTCCAATCTCCTCTAGGTCGTCTTCAATATCATTATCCTGATCTGAAGTTTCATCAATGTTCGGTGCAACATTGTCCTCACTGGCGAGAATATCTGATACGTCATGCCCAATCGGGGAAGATGTGTCGGTATCATCGTATAGTACATAACTATTTGGCCTGACTTGATTGACCAAGGGTAAGAGATCTGGGTATTTCGGCAAAATCGTAGGAATTGCTTCTGGCAGAAGGTACCGATAGCCGTAAAGCGGATGCTTTCCGAAACAATCTTCACTGAAGTGGCAGCTGCATACTTTCATTTCTCCAGCTAGCAGCGCTGCTACCAAGGCAGGATCAGTGATGCTCAACATGGTGATCCATTGTTCCTGTGCCTGCCATTCCTCGGGAAACCTAACGAATGTTGAGAATCGGTTAGAAACAATAAACACACATGTTTTGTTGTGCAAAAACGCTCGAAGCTCATACCTGACAAAGAACGCAGACGTGGAACTGACAACATTATCATCCGTATCACAACCGGGTACGGCACACTTCATTGTTACATTTATACGTTATTCGTACGTACAAAAGAAGGACGACGAATAATTAACTAACTTTTGTATTATTTGGCGGAAACTAACTGCAATCCCGGGAATAATAATAACATTCTGATCCAAACACACAAGCAAATGCACACGCAGGTGGTTCAAGTGTCAATGTTGTGACGTTTCTAATGATAATAATGCAAGAAAGGTATCCGAGGTGCAGTCGGAATCCGAGTTTTGTTAAACAAAAACTTCTTAAAACATTAAATAACCAAATGAAAAGACATAAAAAAAGATTATAATACTCCCGGGCTAGCTTTTCATACAATAAAGTAAGGTTGCAGCTTGCCGTAACTTTTTTGACATACCATTTCATAAGTCACCTTGGTTTCAATGTTTAACTGCTATATTAACCCTGGTTGTGTTCTAAAAACTAACGTACTAAATTGACTCTTGTTCAAAAAAACATTTTCAAAAAAAATAATCACTTCTTATCTTAGTTACATTAACTATCAAAGCCATCGTTAAGATGAAGATAGAAAAAAAGATGATGAAGAGGTGTATGATATTACGACACATCCATTTTCTCATACACGAAAGAGATGTTTTTCTAACGGGGAAAAGATATCATGCGGAATACTGTTTGAGGCACCTACCGGAAGAGGAAGCCAATCCGGTTCCGAGCACATGCCGGCACTTTCTCGATACGAGTTGCATTTGTAGCAGACATTGCACACTGTCTCAACCGCACAAGCTCTACACAAACGGCCTAGCCGGTTAACCGGTATCCGCTCTCTAGGGGGGAAGATACGCTAGTCAGACAGAAAAGGTGTACCACATCTTAAATAAACTTGGAATACCTGGCGCTTATCGTGCAATGTTATCGTATCTCACAGTTACGCCATTGGTACCGTCAACTAAAAGATAACGTAAACTTTGTAGATTTGGTAAAGAAAGCATCTTCGTGCGTAGGTATTAAAAGAGAAAAAAACTAATTCAGTATGTCTCAAACGTTGGCGACGAGTTTGTTCTATTGACTTAATTAAATTTAAAATGTACAGACAAAAAGCAATCAGGACAGAAAATGAAGCAGTCTGATGAGTGCAGGTTTCGTTTCATCCCCTGACAGTGAGATAAACGATGCTTGACGAATTACACGACAACAGTGCATATCAAACGATCGATCGATGCGACACCCGTGATAAGCGAACGTATCACGCGTTCGATTCCGTTTTCAAGGGGCAAACAGAAGCTGGTAAAAAATCAGGTAGATGATGTTGATAACATGAAAAGAAAACGTTATAGTACATCATTGGGAAAGATACACCATTGGCATGGTGTTGACTAGATCGTGCATGAGGCATGCATTTTATTCATTTTTTATAATGCCAACGGTTTTCGATTCAAATCGACACACCACACGCGATCGAACCATGATTTGAATAGTACAACTTGCGCACTTCCGGACACTCCACAGAGATCAACCGTTTAATGACCTGCTTGGCCCGCGAGGGAGGGGACAAACAATTTGTACTCGGCTTGCAGCCCTATGAGTAGGATATACTGTTCCAGGGGTCGTTAATGTTTCATTTTACCTGAATTACACCATACCATACACCATACCAATTATGGTTCAGGGAACTGAACAAACTTACTAATTTTAGCAATCTACATTGCATTCAGTTTTTGATCAAGTATCATTCACCACATCCCAGCTTAAGGTAAAAAGCGTGGTTGTTCGAAATTTATCGACCCCTGGAATCCATTTCTTACCGTCTACACAACCGTTGCCTTTAGCGGCGGGCATGAATTCCTTTTTTGGACTACGATTTATGAAAAATCTACCTTCTGTATCCAAAGCCAACACTACTACTTGCCGCCGCAACTTTAGCGTCTCAGTTTGAGAAACCCCTCGAACCGCGTACGCGCCATCAATCATGATTGAGCACGGGACGACACTGACCTCGGTACGATGTCAGGCCGTCGATTTGACGCATGTCCGCCGGACTAAGGTATCGAACGGTGGGGCGGTGAGAAAAACGGTTCTAAGCAACCGTGGTGCCTCGTAGTTTTGTGGGTCCACCACGAACCGCATTTATGAGGAGGAATGGAAAAAAAGAGGTATATATTTTCGCATCAACAAATCACATGTGCCACCACTTGAAATATGTGTGCGCTAGGAAGTACTGAGCGAAACACAAGTGTGTAAATGGGGTTAGGCGGGCTGGAGCAATGCAAACATCCAGGTATCTCGACTATCTCACCAACTGGCGCTGATACGCGAACCGTGATGACAAATCGCGTCGAGCGCGCTGGCCCTCGGGAGGGGTTTTAGTCCGTCGGTAGCGGTTGATAAGTGCAGAGTGGTCTTCCGTGGCGCTCGTCGAAAGTTGCATGTTGTGAGACTGTGTGTGCTACTCTTTTTTTGTTCTCTTTTTGTTTTGGCTTTCTCGCGATATCGACACTCGGGATGATCGGTGATCGCGGATCCGCGGAATGTAACGTGTGAAGTGATCGGTACGCTACGTCCAAAATCGCCTTTCGACTCAAAACTGCACCGTTGGAGCATGTAACGACACACTCACACGTGTTGGTGAAACGTGTGTACGGGCAAAGTGTCGTGACATTGAAGCTCATCCCCCGCGCGTACCAAGGGCCTTCTCTGCTGGGGCGTGTGCACTTACGACTTTTCCCTTCTCGACGCTCGACTGACCGCGAGGTTTATCTAAAAAAAAATAAATAGAAAAACCCTCACAGTAAACACATACGCACACACCATTACGGGAGATAGACGCGGCGCACTCGAAGCAATTGGAGCTGGAAATACAAACCGCTGGACGATCGGCGTGAACAATTCCCTGCGCACTGTGAAAGTGTAAGAGGGTAAAATAAAACATAAAAATAACAAAACACACAACGAGTCCCCCCTGCCACCTGCTCAAATCTAATCAGCCGAAGCGGGCGAAAGGCGCGCGATAGTGGCGCACGGGGTCGCGGTGTTTTATTGTTTTACTCACGGATCCGCGCGACAATCGGGCTTGGCGTAATTTCGGCCACCACCACCACATCTGGCTCGCAGCCAGATAGACGTCCTGCGCCATTGTACGGTTTGGTCAGAGAATGTGGAATCGCGCCCGGGAACGGTTCGCGCTGCCTGTGTTGTGTGTTCTTGCCGCGAGCGATTTCCAGTCCAGTGACGCAACAGTGGCCGAAGCGAGGTGCTAGGTGCCTACGGTGCGTGAAAAAGAAATCAACAAATACGAACCACGATCGAACCGCATTTAGGGTGGATGTTTTAATAGCGAAAATTGATTAAACAACGAAAAGGTTATTACAATCGTGCCGTGTGAGTGTTCTGAACGAAGTTCCTACAACCAAACGAAGCCGACCGGGGCAACCGGGATCCACACAAGATGGGCTTTAACTGTACGCTGTGTGGGCTCGGTCCACGGATGACCGTGTTCGTAATAGGGACCATTACGCTGGTAAGTACGATCTTGCGGCTGCAGGAAATTCCACCATACCATTCATGGCGTTATTTCTGCAAGGACAGAAAAGAAATTGGGATGACAACCCTTCTTCACCCCACCATAAAACCGACAATCTGCTGGCCCGGATGTGATCGCCGCGATGGAGCTTATCATATCGTTTCGTATCGTTTGTGTTTTACGTTTAACAGGATGACGAACTTTTTGGAGCTCTTTTAGGGACAACAATGGGGTGGAAATATGATCCAATGGAGGGGTGCAATTGATTATCCATTCCGGTGATAACGATTATGGATAGGATGATTCAACCACGGTCGAAGAAACAAAGAGCGAAATTTTAAGGGTATTTCATTCCATACTTGAATCAGTGTAATCAGCAATACTCAACATGAATTAAGCCATATTTTTAATTAAAGTAAAACATAAAACACCACTTACTAAATGCGAACAATTCCGATTGATACAAATCATGTAAATGATTGAGCAATTTGATCTGAACTTATACATCCAACATCTTCCCGCACCGCGTTCCGTCGCAAACAACTCAACAACGTGATAAACTGTCATTATTTATGATGTGACCTGTTAAGCTCGACAGGCTTCACATATGCATGTGAATGATTCACTGTATTACTTTTAAATAAGCGCTGATAAAAAAACACATACGGCTTCCCAGATCTGTCCAGAGTGATATGGATACCTGTTCCCGAGCGGAATGATTCATGCTTTCGCCTGCTGTCAAAGACCCATCCGTTAAGCCTTATCAACAATCCGGTCTAATCTTTCATTCATTGTTTTCGATGTTATCTAGATACATTTCGTAAGTTTTTATTTTTGGTTTTTCTTTTGCACTCGATGGCAGCATTTGGCTGGTGGCTAAGCCGGGTTGATGCGAAGAATGTTAGCTAATGGTTTTTTTTTTCACTTTTCGCAAGACATGGTTTTGCCCCCGAAAAGGATTAGTTTTTTTACACCAGTCATCTGATCCAAGAATAATGGTTTTGGGCCATGGAAACTACGGAAATTCCAATTACGCATACGGTTCAAAATACACACACGGTTGCGAAGGCTGGAAGGGTTCTGAGTATGACGTTTTTTGATAAAAATGTCGGCAAACAAAAATGTGTCAAGCATGTTATATGTATATTTGGGAACCAAATTAAACATCTGGTAAAATGTAAAAACGTACTTTTGCCGCCCACCGAATACGAGACGCTCCCTTATGTCTCAGTTTAGGATCTATATACCACTAAATGTACCATGTAATTACAATCAAAAGCCATCCCCAAGGTCCAGCCAAGGTCGCACGAAACTCAATCCTTTTTACATCATAATAAAAATTCTTTTATGCCGAGCCAGTCACACGCTATCCAAGGAATGGTGGAAGATGTGCATTGGACAGAAGATACAGAAAATAAAAACCAAAATTGCTTGTGCTCGTTAGCTGCTGCTGCGAAGGAGTTATCATAAATGTTGGGCCGCATTAGCCCAACGTCACGTGGTGGGCCCAAAGTTTGTGGTTTACAAACCGTCAACCCCTGGCTCCGGGTGTCCGGTAGCGGGATGGGGTGTGGTCAGGTTGTTTACAGCCGCGCGAGGGGTCACTCTTTTTGAACTATCACGCAAAACACAACGCAACGCAACCATCCGCGCACATCTGTGCACGTTTATGATAGGGACGAGTGTGCCGCTACTGGACCGCTGCTGTAGTTTAAATTTAGTGGCGGGAGGGCAGGGTGGACAAGTGGGGAAGATAAATTGTAACACTAATTATATAAAACAGTTTTCGTTACAGAGCATTCCTTCAGTATAAAAAAATGCAAAACATATGATTAGTGCTTCAGTAAATGATTCCAGTATAATTTAAAAAAAGAAATCCACAATCAACGAACTTTTTTCATTAACTTTTTATCCTCTCACTTGTTGTGTCCTACTGGAATGCAAGTTTTGGCGGTTTTTTACTTTAAGCCAAACAACAGTGAAGAGAAAAATAAAAGCATAAACTGAGCTCCATTGAGGCATGCCCACCGGGTGTTGGAATTGTATCACGTATGTCTTTGACGCAGGCAACTAAACCGATGACATCAGTTGACTGGAAGATCCCCGGAACACGTTGACTGACCTTGGGTTTTTGAACTTTCAAGCCGTGGTAGAATTATACGACTTAGCAAAACACCGGACATATAACTGATTGCTGAATTATTTTCGTTAGGTTAAATCTAATGTCCACACTGTTTTTGATTTCATTTCTACAGGTATTCTCGGTGCTAATGGCAGGATTAGCAACGACTGCAATAGTGACGTACAACTGCGAAATCGACATGACGCAGTCCAAAGAAACATACGGCCTATACCTATACTACTTCCGATGTAAGTAGAGCTAGTAGCCGGTTTTGCTAGCGTATAGTTTTGAATGCCATAATATTGATCGATTTGTTTGTCCCGTATAGCGAAAGAGTGTGGCCCGATCAATCTCCGGTACTTGGGGATTAATATAAACCAAACGATAAACTTGGGCGAACCAGACGTTACTTCAGCGGTGGAACGGACCTACGTGTTTGCCATTGTCGCGGCGGCTCTGCACGGTGCCCTCGCTGTAACGACCGTTTTACTATTTGGTAAGTTTTTAAAATACAACCTCGGCGGAAGAAGTACCATGACTTATCTTTATTACTTTCTATTACAGGCACAATGTGTGTCTCGTGTTTGGGACGAGGCTGTGTGGTGATGGGATTTTATCCCTGGATTCTGGCCATGTTTCTCGTGCTGGCGCTCGATGTCGTCGGCTTTGTGGTGTATTTGATCGATTTCATCAACGTCATGGTAAGTCGGAGTTGCTCGTTTCGTTTATAGCTATTCCAACCGGTTGATCATTACTCTCCTTTGTAGGATGTGGAAGGCGTAATTGAGCTTCTAGAATTTAACAATACACCCCTAGTACGCGCAGCACTTGAAAGTATAGACGACATCTACCTGGTAGCACCATCGCTCTTCATGTGGCTCGCGTTCAGCAAGGGGGTGCTGTTTTGGTTTATGTTTGTAATCTTCCTGGCGGTGGTCCTAAGCCTCGCGATGCAACTATGGAAGGAAAATAAACCGGCACCGGCATACAGCAGCCAGACGATGCAGCCACGTCAGGTGCTGCATGCGACGAGTCCACCAGAAGATCATGGAGAACCTCATCCGAACGCCTCGCGCTATTTCGACCAAGCACCACAACAACAGATGCAACCATTCCCGAACGCCCCACCGCACCAGCAGCACCAGCAAAGGATCTATCCGGCCATACCCCCACCGCATCAACTACACCTACCCCACTCCGAGGCAAACGTGCGGCGTACGGTCGAGCCGTTGAACGATGCCCGAGATGATGGCGAGCGAGAAGCCAGTCCACCGTATCAGCCTCCGAGTGACCAGTTGGATCCCCCGAACGCCGTCCCACTACACGTGAAGCAAAAGGTGGATCCATACACCGACAAGCGCTTCTCGTATCTGCCCGGCCAACCGGCACCATTCTCCTACCTTGCCGGTCCTCCACCCGGAAACAGCCCGCGGAGCTCAGTGAACGCACCACCGGAAGTGCGCAACCAGCTACCGTGGTCATACTTCCCCGCTGCCGACGAGATGAAGAATGCCAACAAGCGACTAACGTCCACCTTGACGGAGGAGAAGGAGTTCGGTGCCGAGGAAAAGCATTCACTGACGACGGGCAAGATGTCCGGATTCCCGGACGATCGGTCCAGTGTCACCACGGACGAAGGAAGTAAGTACACAAAAAGCTCCAGGTTGTTTTTCCTCACCCATGCTCACACTTGAGTTCCGTTTTTTCCCTTCCACAGAATGGAGCGGCCCGGAGTATAAATACTAGTCAAACTAGTGAGCGACCACTCACAAAAAACCAACAGAGGCTTGTGTTGTAAATAGTACTTAATTTTATCATTTCCTTCCACTCTCGACGACACTCGGGTGCACGACAGACCGGAGCTGAATCGCACTGCACCGAAGAAGCGCATACAAAGTTTTTTAATATTATTGCAAATATATATACGTCCTGTGAATGTATGCTTCGTGCTGAATCATTCCAGTATTCCGGAAGCCTACAAGAGCACGAAAATGTATGGGTGTTGTGTGAAGTGAAACTTATCGAAACAAAAATAAAAAAAAATAACCCGTAAACATCGAAAGTATCGCAGCTTACGATGACGATCATAATAAATACATATCATAATTACGAACATAATTCTTCCGTCTGTAAGACTAACCATATTGGGAGGCCGTTAATAAAAAGAAAATATTTTGTTTAAGAACAGAACGGAACACCAAATTTTATCTACAAATTAACAATGCATGCTTTTATGCAACCGTAAATCGATTCTACTCTTGATGGGCAATATTTTGAATATTTTCTGAGCACGTTTTGAATATTTTCTGCGGGTCGGTAGACGGTGTATGACAATTGCATAAGTTGCCGGGGTAAAAGCATTTGAATTTAACGGTTGGGTTTTCCTCGCGTTTGCGACAGAGTCAAAGGAATGATGAAGCCGGTTAGCGATTAAGATTAGGATGACAGTGATAGCAACTAAAAACGATCGATCATGATGTTTCGAAATTGCACTGTTCATAGATCATGTTACATACTGTTTTAAAGATAACGTTTGCTACGGTTTACTACAATATATCAGAACTGAGATAAGCTTCAGAACTGAGATAACTTTCTTCCGGTGCGTCCATTATGTTGGCGCAATTTTTCTCGAAATTCAATATTTTAGAAATACGCCAAAGTTTCAGAAACAAAATTATAACTTGTCCTTTAAAGGTGGCCCCACTCCATCTGGATAAACCAATTGTTTGAATGAAAAAAACTTGTTGTTCTTATTTCTTTACACCAAGCAAACGGAACACCTCATCGATATCATGGTGTGAAAAGTCACTCACCGTACGTTATCGATAAATTTCTGGAAGAACCACGCGCGCGCTTCAATGGGTATATCAATAATCGATGCGCGCAGTGAATTCCACTCTTTCAGAGTAGCGGAGTTGCGGATCCGTGGTTCTCCCGCGTGTTCGTCGTTTCTCGTGGCGTTGAGTTCCCTTATCTTATGTATCGATGTACACTGTCACGGTGCCCCGTCAAAGATAAGGGAGTTTCTGGCTGGTGGCTGGCTTTCGATCAACAAATATTAACCCACCAGTCCGTTTGACCAGTCGATGGGCAAGTGTGTCGGTCACGAGTCGCCATCACAGCGGTTCTCGGTGCGCGAAGGAAACGCTCTTCTAGCAACACCTCGGGTGCGTAGTTCGAAGATGTGAAACACGCCGAGTGATAGGTGTCCGTTTGAACAAGAACAAAGTACGAAGTAGTGATAGTTTAATTTGAAACCGACGAACCCTTTAAGGGCTTCGAAGAAGAGTGCACCACGTCAAAGGGAAACATGTCATTCCCAACGTACAGTGTGTTCCGGCCGTTCGCCATATTCGCAGGAGTGTTTAGCATAGTAAGTTAGCGCTACAAAATAGCAGTGATCGTCGCAAGGGGAAACACCATTTCACATCATAATTTAATATCTTTGTCCCTCATAAGTTTCAATCCCTGATATGGATCGGCTTTGCAATTACCGGTATCGTCGCCTACTACTGCGAAATCGACTTTTCCGGTCAAACGGAAACGATGGGATCGCTACTGACTTTAACGTTCTTCAACGTCTACTTCAGGGGTGAGTAACACATGTACGACACGAAATTGGCCTGACGAATCGGAGTAGAACCGACTGGTTGCGGGTGGTATGATGAATCGCTCCAAAGCAAGAAAATTTGTCCTCCTGTTATCTAAATGAGTAGATACGAAGAACGAAAAAAACGAACAACAAAAAATACAACTGGCACACGATGAACTTCTTAGATCGTACCGTCCATAACATAAATCGTCGTGTACTTCCTAGTTTGACATAAATTCTCTTCTGACTAATTCGGGTGTCGCCTGTTTTACTTCTTTTTTTTTCGTTTTTTAACCAAGTACGATAGCGTACCCACAGTGATAAGAACTAATCTTACAATTAATCCGAAACTGGGAATGATAAAACGGTGGTGACAAAGCCAGATTTATCACTTCCCACATAAAGCCTACGCGAGACGATGGAATGTTGGTGTTGCAACGTTTGAGTTGTCCTCTGCCAAAACTGTGGCAGGAAACTATATCTTTTGGAATTTTACGATATCTATACGGCGTACGATAAATGAAGCTTCAATTGTAGCGGCAGTTTAATCCAGTTCCCTTAGTGGTTCTTGAAATGTTTTCAAGTACCAACGGCCACCATAGCAGTTGAACAACTAATTAACCCTCTTATGTCGGTAATCCTCACTATGCTTTCGTATGTCAACACACCTTTCAGGTACTTGCGTGCAGGCGAACATCCCGGAGATAGATATGTCGCTCGTTAATCCATTGAACTTAATGCCGGCCGGTGATGTGCACGCGTTCGTGTGGGTCTATCTTATAATGCATCTGTTTTGGGGCATCAGCTCGCTAACGCTACTCACAAGTAAGGGTCGATTTGCGAAGTCGAGAATGTCAAGTTTATAGTTTAATGTACGACAACTCATTTTGCAGATGCACGCCAAAAGTATGTGAGATATATAAACATTTTCGTGTACATCTGGATAATCATAACCATGATCATCAGTGTGCTGGATCTCGCCCTGGGCATTCTGTTTGCCATAGACTATGACACCTTGGTGGTAAGGCGCCTGCTGAAGATCAATTGCAAAAGAATATGCTTTAGTACTTAGCTTCTTTTTCCCCATTGCAGCACGTTTTATATGAGTATCCATTAGGACCAGAGTCGCTATTGGCGCCGGTACAGGTGCTTGCCACCGCAGTGCACGTTGCCGGCATAATGATGGTGATGGCGTTCAGAGGATGGATATTCTGGATCGTCAATGTGTCGCTCGCGATCTTCATGTTTACTCAGACGTTCAAGATATACGATTACAATCAGATGCGTCGTAAGGTAAGCTGCTGCAGCTGGCCGGTTCGCCACGGCGATATATGACCATGCAAGATAGCGCAACGATTCCGATAAAGCATCAAAGCCTTCTTCCGCGGGGAATACTTTTGTTATCGGTGATCAATCATTTTGGCAGACGTCGTTACAAAAGTCTTATGTTCTATCGTTCTTTTCTCGGCAGACAAATGGCGCTTCGAATGGAGGGTACGTCCCGGAGGGTGATGGAATGCGACGGGCACCAATTGATGCTTATAATATGAGGTATGTTTGGAAAAGCAAAGTATGTATATATTTATTTGATTCCTTACCTGTTTCCATCCTTCAATCGATAGCCAACAGCAACCAAGGGCCCAAACGTTTGTGCAAGCACCAGTGGCACCATCGGAGTATCGTCGGCCATTGGAGCGTATTAGCGAACGCCCGATGGAGCTTGAGTCACCAGTGTCCACCCAACCCGAGTGGAGTCAACAGCAGCAGCAGCAGCAACGCACGTTCGAACCAAAGCCTATCGTAATCGTCAACCGGACACTCGAGCCGCTGGCAAGCTCGCAACCCATTGAACCTGCTATTGAGGAACGGCCAGACAACCGGCCGATACCGCCACCACCTCCACCAAAGAACTTCATGAACACCGTCGTACGGCGAGATGCAGCGGCGGCGAAAGTAGCACGGGAGCTCAACTACCGCAACAGCTTCAACGTCACCAACCATGGCCTCAATTCGGTGAACCTGCGTCCTACTGGGCTGAATCTTACCAACCCGGGACCTCCGACCAACGATACGGACCTGCCCACACCAAACTACAGTCCGCCGATGCCTCGAGTCAATCCGTTCGAAAACCGTCCACCACTGCGATCGGTACTCCGGAATTCTCGATTCCAGTAGTGCGTCCTGGGGTAGTGACTTCGTCAGCAAATCATGCACATTTTTAGACGTTAGGCTAAACAATATATCGTGAATAAAGCAGCGCGCTTAGAGAACACTGTTGGTTTCAGAGAACTTATTATACCACTCCATTCCCACAGGCGGTACTATAAACATTCACTAAGAGGGTTATCGGCAAATTATTAGCACATGGGCCGAATGGAGCGCAAGGTTAGCACTACAATGTGCTCAGTTCAAGGTTCAATGTCTGTCAATGAATAGGATGCTGAGCATTTGCGCGTCGCGGGAGATCAACCGAGTTGTGTTTGTTAGCGATAAGGATTAAATCCTTTTGTTGCGACTGAAGAGCAGATTTAAGTACTGACCGAAGTCTTGCGTAACACTAGCAACTCATAAACAACCGCCATACTTGTAGAATCTGAACAACCAAATAACTTCTTCATCCATTCTTGTTAATTCTATACAAATGCGAGATTACACACGTTTTTAGTAACTCGGTTTTTTCAAAACATATTCACGACGGAATATTTATCAACAAACATTTTTGGCAGCTCTCAAAATAGCTATCTTCATCGACCTGCTACGATATACACTCGTTGGTTTAGTACAGCGGTCGGCAAAGCGGTCGATATAAAGCACGAAATTGCAAAAAAAAGAATGCACTATGAGAGCACAAACAATCCTACATGGGTTTAAATGGAATTTCTCTCTATTATTGTGCAACAAACGAGGTATTCTGCTATTCAACTATTTGATCGAAAATCTGTTAAAATGGAGTGATGAAGTTGAGTTTGCCGAACCCTGCATTAGCCGGTGTCGAGTGTTTTGACAACAGTCCAGAACCAGCTGTTGTGCCCGAACACTTTCGTCGTTTGATAAGATCGCAAAATGGTCTAGCCAGCAAGAAAATAATCACAGCAACACATACCGCAAGTTTCTATAAACGGTCACCGTCCGGAGGCCATTCGTGAGTGAAAACCATCATCACTAGAGTACGGAAACTTTGCGTAAAACGCTGATAAGCCGCAAGCACCGGGGTCAATTCGTCCACGCGCTAATCGGATCCGTTCATCGACAAACAATCCAGAAGCGACTCGAGAAGCCCGGCGGGTCAAACACTGCCATTCTTCACAGCGGTGCGCCAGTGCGCTTCCCGGGTTTGTTCCGTTCGGTTCGGTAGAGTAAAATCTGTCTTTTCGGCAAGATGGTGTTATGTCACTTTCGTGCGACAGTGCAGTTAGCCAAATTTGTTGCCTCGACCGCACCGGTAAATGCGTTCAAGTGCCGTCTCTTTAGTGCCAGCAGTGTGGCATTGAAAGGTAAATCAATGATCTTCGTAAACGATACTTGCAGAACTGAGAAATATTGAAAAACTGTACAAAGGCATCCATGCAACGTGCGCGCGGGAAGTGCGGGGCCTCCCCCATTCCTCCCCCCCACAAGTAGATTCAAAACAAACGGATGACACGGTGTCGAAGAGCATGGTACATTTCAAATTCACCGTTATTTATGGTTTAAAGTAATATTGTTTCATTCAGAAGCAACGTGTTAGAAATTAGTTTTCTGTACAGAAAGTTGACTTATCTCTATTTGTTGTATGTGCTTGGTCACGGAAATGACCTTCAGTTAGAGTAAAATGCGTAGCTACTAGATCATTAAGTAAAACCACATGGTCGATGGTGTCGGCTACAGATTACACGATCCGGTCAAAATATTTCGTCAGCCTCACTCGTACACGACCTGTTGACAAAAGAACGCGTGATTGGTATTGTAATCTAGGAAATGGTATTCGGCTCAGGGAAGGCAGTAAAAACTCCCCGTACAAGACTCAACCCAAACGCGCTGCTGCTGTTGCCATCATGTCCGCGGGTCACACCGATAAGCAACCGTTTGCTGACCGAAACGCGATTCACCATGCCACATAGCTAACGATTGGGTCGTTCGCCAAGATCCTGTTGTACTGAATGGAGTGTATGTTTCATCCTCAGATCGTCTGTTCACGGATAAGCATGAATGGGTGTCAGTGGAGGGAGAGGTGGGCACGGTTGGCATTTCGAACTTTGCACAGGTAATTATCGGAGAAAACGGGCCGCAATTAGGGATAATACGTAGTGTTTTACTGTATTCAAATAATGGTTTTTGGTCTGTTTGTCTTCGTGCAGGAAGCACTAGGTGATGTGGTGTTCGCACAGTTGCCCGATCCCGGAACTAAATTATCACAGAAGGATGAGTGCGGTGCACTGGAGAGCGTAAAGGCGGCCAGCGAAATCTACTCGCCTGTGTCTGGTGAGGTGACAGCCAAAAACGGAGCTGTTGAGGAGACGCCTGGTCTGGTGAACTCATCTTGTTATGAAAATGGTATAGCTGGCTAATCTGCGCGAATATATACAGCCCGATTCTTATACTAATGCTCTTCTTGTCACAGGTTGGCTGTTCAAGCTGAAGCTTACAAAGCCGGACGAGCTGGACAAACTGATGAATGAAGAACAGTATGCTGAATTTTTGAAAACAGCTGCCCACTAACAAACAGCAAGTTTAGCTCGAGCGCTTCCGGTTCGCCAGCTCCGTTGCCGCCTATTGTTACCTACTGTTAAGTCCTACCGTAATGCCAATGAATAGCGAGTGTTTGATTTGGAGAATAAATGAAACAGCCCGTGTGAATATAAATTGAGCATTCATAGTTTTCTTGTCAAGTGCTTAGACTAAAGGGATACGAAATGTTTATGATTCCGACCATTGCCTACATCATGTATTTCAGTTTCATCTTTCAGTATTCAACACTCAGCTTCTTGCACGGACAGTCCGGCTTGACCACTCCAACCTCCTCGGTTTGGTACAATCGGCAGCTGCTGCAGTCCCCGTATGGGTATCCAAAGTACGGATGACCGTCATGTTGTTCTGGGTAGTTGTAGTTATACATATAATAACGCACAGGATCTACCCGCTTCAGCGGATAATCCCAGTAGGTGTCCAAGTAGCAATGGTTGCGGGTCTCAGGATACTTTCTGGGCTGAGGTCCTGATAAGGGAGAAGGAGAAGAAACCATATCAATCTAGCTTCACACGATCAATCCAAATCGACGTTAACCTACTGCAAAGCGCCATGGCGATGCAGCCGATGAGCAGGATGAATACAATCGATGTCCTCATGTTTCGGTTTGAATGTTGTCCAGTTGTGTATTGCCCGTTGACTGACTAAAGAACTGACTGCTACATTGAGCACCACGAGTTGGCTTATATACACACGATACAATTTAGCAGCTTTGACAATTTTTGAACTAGCGAAATGTTTTGGATGGATCTGAACTGCCACAAGCGCTTGAGAGCACGTTCCATAGATAAATGTTAAACGCCACGCAATGCGGACGTTCAGTTGGTGGCAATCGAAAAAATGGTTTTTTAACCTGCATGTTTCGTCTGCTGCATGTATCATTGTTAGTTCCGCATTTAGTTTTTAAAACGTATTTTGTACGTTTGTCGTAAAGTTGTATTTTAGTATTTGTTCCGTGTGAAGGGTCTTGTGTAAGGAAAGGAATTTGAAATGTTTATTGTTGTAAAGGACAATGGATTTCTTAGGCAGCCGTGTTACACATGAGCGCTGAAGCTCCCCGTTAACATGGGTCTAAATTCCATCCGAGTCAGGACCGTTACCACATTTTATTTAATTTATTTATCTTATTGTATTTTTCCTTTGTTAACGGACAAGCACAATTCTATTAAATTAATTAAAGTTTGATAAAGTCCTGGTTTCTTTCGTTTGTTCTAGGTGGGATTTAAATGAAATTGCAACATCATCAAATTCAAATTTAATAACGTGCGTCTATGGTTTTTAACTATTTATTATTAGAGCAAACGCATTATCTTTATTTTATACATTTCATAAATAGGCTGGATGTTCATGCACAGTGGCAAACACTGACGAAGAATGTTAGTATTTTTTATTCCTACTCCTCATATGAACGTCGATTATAGCCACGCGCTGATTGTTGGCATACTCGAGACATGCTGCTACGGCTAGGTTAAGGTAAAAAAAAACGAACTGTAAGGGTGCACGCATGACGCCGTTGAACTAGGCGAGAGCCAGGTTTTCTATTTGTAAACACATTTTGCACGAGCAAAGTTAAGTTCGGATAGTTTTTGTTGGTTATAGGCGGTCAGGTATTGGTTTTAACACGGTGTTGAAATTGTTCTTTTATTACAAGGTATCTATCCGATTTTCCTCTAGTAGTAATAATGCTCCAAATAGACTGGCAGTGGGCTGTAATCTACCAGGGTCTTAGTGGGGCTGGAGCATCCACATCTGCAGTTGCCAAAGTATTTGTACAGAGGACACATGCGTACATAATAGTTGTTGGAAGCGTAGGAGTCCTTGTGACAGTAGAAAGGATGCTCGAATTCAGGATCGACGTCAAACGTGTGTCGATTGAGGCTTGCTGGAAATAATACGAATATGCCGCAATAACAATTAAACGAAATAGTACTCGTATACCCAATTTGTAGAGCTCACCTGGTTGAACACACCCCAAACAGAATAGAAAAAGCACGATGGAAATTATTGTCTTCATAGTGGGAAGCATTGAATCGGCTCCAGCTATACGATATTCAATGTAGTTTTCGACTGTCCCGTGTATTGTCTGCAACCTGCTTTTAAATAAATGAAGCTCAGTTATTTTGGCTATAATATTTCCGTTTTCGTTGCAGAGGCACGTTTCACAACAACACTTGTGTTTGTTATTCTATTTATTACAACCAAGCAAAACGAAATTTTACACTCAAGTCTGTAACACGAGTAAATCTAAGAAATATGAACCCAACTGGTTTGTGGTGAATAACATTTTTTTTTATTCCTTGGCAACTCCAATGTTGACAACAGAACCGGAAATCTGTTTTCTTGTTTTTAATTTGAGGTATTCTTTTGTGGTTCATATTTGTTATACATAATAGTAATATTCATGAATTCATATATAAAACAAGTACACTAGAATTTAAATGTTCATTGTTATGCATTGCATTGAGCCTTTATCGGTTTATTGAAAATCGTTTAACAAATTCCAATTGATCAGGTTAGAAATGTACAGGGACGACATTTCTGCAGGACGAACAAGAGCCACAACCTCCGCACTTTGGGACATGAACCCCCCGGCAGGAAGAACAGGATCCACAGCCACCGCAAGGGGCACGGCCATAAGGATAGACCGGACCGACGTACGGTGCGCCATGTGGGTAAACATCATTATGCAGCCCGCAGAATGGACGAGCTTCTGGGTAGCTCAACACACCGGAGTAGTCGTAGGATGGATAGGTACGAACGCAGCCTGAAACAAGAACCAATCGACAAGTTAGAAGGCTTACTTAGGTGAGCTGAATTAACAAACTATGAACACCTACCGGACTGGACCATGGCGACGCAGGCGATGAACATGGCAAAGGCAACGATCGACTTCATGGTTGTAGAGATGTTGAAACGGTTGTTGTAGCTCGTGGGTTTCTGTTGCTCTGCAGAAGCTTGACTATAAGTTGAATTGAATCAGAGCAGCTTTTATATGAAATCTTTGACAGAATATAGAATAATGGAGATGAAAAGTTTTTTGCATCATTGAACCAAAGGCACGTTCGATAATTGTGTGTCGTGTCGTTGATTCTTTGTAGCATTGTTATGTTTCTACACGTGTAGGATTTTTTTAAATATATACCCTCAAATAGAATAAGTGATCTCCGCATATTGTTACAATGTATCTATAAGCATCTTGCACAAACAATTTAAAAGATTTATTGCTCTTCACTAATAACATACAATTAGAGAGCTTTGCTTAATTTTAAATATTCATCTATGAGTATATAGTACAAATGAATTAAATTATTGCATCTCAGTAGTACATCAAAATACTATCTAGCTTCTAAGCATAAAATAGAAGCTTTAAATCTAACTTATACTTTCATGTTCATTTATTTTTCTACATTATTGTTTCTTTTATCTTCAGCATGACTATGTTAAAACAGGAACTGTTAAACTTTGTTCTTTATATTTATAATCTTCGTGTAATATTAAACGAGCTCTTTGCCTTTACAGGCTATTTATTACACGACACGTGCTCGTTTTATTAAATCGATGTTTATTTGCTTAGAAATTTGCTGGGGGTTTAGAAAAACGAGCAAAACTGAGCAATTCAACATGAAAACATTTTTGGTAATTATGAAAAACATAAAAACATAAAAAAACACGAATTATCAAATTAAAACTATCGAGTACCAGAAGTATTTAAACTCTCAAATATCATTTGAGAGGCATTTCGAAAATTATTCTTTAATAATCAAACTGCTATTTGATATACGAATAGCTGTAATGAAAAAACAATCAAGACATGTATATATTTTGTTTCTGAAGCATTCTATTTGATCGATTTCTATACGGTACAAAATCTTCATAAGTGGTGAAAAATGGGTAAATAAAAATAAACAGTTGAGTTTTTGTGGTTGCAGCTTAAGTCATTTACATTTTATTTCATTTCTCGGGTCAGTTTTGGAATTTCATTTCAGGCACGTTTCAAAGCTAGAGTTGCTTCAGTAGAGATGGTTGTAAACTACCGGGTGAACGTTCTTGCAAGCCGAGCAGGAACCACATCCACCGCAGCTCGGAACAGCATGGCTGCGACAGGATGAGCAGGTACCGCATCCGCCACAGCCATGTTTGACAACGGGCTCGTAAACGCCCCGGCAGGACGAGCAGGTTCCACATCCACCGCAGCCATGCTCGTAGACGCCTCGGCAGGACGAGCAGGTTCCACATCCACCGCAACCATGCTCATAGACACCCTTGCATGCCGAGCAGGTTCCTCCGCATCCACAGCTGGCGCTGCGAATGTACGGGAGCTTGGTCTTGGAGGCATCGCTTGCTAGGCCGTTGTATACGTAAGGATCTCTGTAGTGCAATGCCCCCAATCCATGGTGCACAAAGTCTATTAGAAAAAGAATTGCAATTAGTGTTTGGTTGAATACTTATGTTACAGCTGGGTAAGGACTGCTTGCCTACTTACTTGATTGGACCAGGGTGGTGCAGGCGATGCAAAGGGCCAAAGCAATGAACGATTTCATGGTTTAACAGTTTTGTTGCTACTTGACTTATTGTCTGTTGCTGTTGGGATGATTGACTGAAGAATCCATTTCACGCATGGTGCTTTTATACTGCCCCACGGGAAATTGTTTTGAATATAACAAATAATGCGTTAGATGCGCTCAAGCACGTTCAATCCAAGCACGAAAAAAGTACGTAAAGTCAATGATAGCTTCAATTACAATTTATAAAATAAATAGATTTTTTTTATGCGTATCCACATAGTGTATGCTACATGTAGTTTTTAAATGCATCAACTAATCACGTAGTGTTCAACGAACAACAAAGGAGGAATAACAGTTCAATGTGGGAGAGGCTTTAGAGTAGTTTTCTTATTTTTTTAAATATTCTAAGTCACTCTTATTATGGCAAGAGTAAAATGTGAATACCCTATACCGTTAGCATTCGTAGTTCACTATTCCGTTATCTGAAATTTTCACAAAGATTATTTTAAATCACCTTATTTAAATATATCATTTGATAAACTTACAGCATAGAAACCACAATGGCCAACGATCTGCTCATACTATCCATATAGTCCATATTATTATAAAATATATAATGTATATATAATTATATATAAAATATATAATAATAAGAGTCGTAATAAAATAAGTTATATTTTATTTAACGCAACCATTCTTTATTCATGTGCACTTTTGTGTACAATTCATAATCAATTCAATATGTCTATAAAATTGTTCGTTATCGGTAACCTACCTATCACTCTTATAGACCCATATGATCCACAACGCGTTGTTTTGTTTTGTATTGTCCAATAACCATAAAAACTGTTGGGTTATTAAATCAAGGAACGATGCCTTAATTTATAATCACCATTGGACAATAACGATAATAACGATTTCAATAACGATTTTCTTCTGATTATCTAGATCTAGATCTATTCTTTTATCTCTTATCATTATCTTCCAATTTGTTTCAAAATTTGCTTTAGTTTTGACCTTCTTTGGTGTTGTACTTAAATATGTACTCATGAACTTATGAAACGAGAAAAGGAAACATATTTTTCTGTGATGTGACAATTTGCTTTTGTTTCGTTTTATTTATTGTTGCGTTTTGGTTATCATTACGGAGACTATTTTTGAAGACAGCTTACAGGCACGGTCCATGCTGCCGGTAGGGGCAAGGGTACAGCTCACTGCTCTTGGTTGGGCAGGGTGGAGTATAGTAGACAGGCTCATGATGGCAAGGTTCGTTGTGTGCAACCACTTCATAGTGGGCCGGGTAGTGGAGGTAATTGCTGCGCATATAACCAGGCTTGTGGTAACTGCAGGCCGATGTAAGACATCCTGTTTGCAATAGTGTAACGAAAATATTAGTGTGTCACATATTTGCCGCTGCATGATTTCCACTTACCAGAGTAGACTTGAGTAGCGCAAGCGACGAGCAAAACGAATGCCAACAGCGACTTCATGGTGTTGTTGATACGTGTAGTTATTTTTCCGATCGTAATGAATTCGTTGAGTACGGGCTGAGCGCTTCGAATGATGCTAACTACTGCTGCTCATGGACCTTTTATAGCGTAAATCGCATCTGTATTCGGTGTGTGTATTTTTTCTGGCATATTGGCACGTGTGCCAGATAGCGGGTCATTGGAAAACGTTAAAAACAATAGCGCACAAAAAGGAGTTCTGTCTTTAGTGCAAAAGTCTGGAAGTATGCTGCGCCTTTGTCTTGCAGTGACCGCACGTGTAGTCAAACAATACTTCATTTTGAATAGCAACATGTGGTTTACAAAAGAGCTTTTCAAAAATAAAGAGGATAAATTGAAATTAGAGTTTTGGTTATGCTGTTATGTTTCATAAGTTGGGAACCTAGGAAACCGCACCAAAGACCCTATAGAAACACTAGTCGCGAGTGGTTAGCCAGTCGTAATGAGTTTTGGTTATGCTGTTATGTTTCATAAGTTGGGAACCTAGGAAACCGCACCAAAGACCCTATAGAAACACTAGTCGCGAGTGGTTAGCCAGTCGTTATGCAGTAGTTTTTGAAAAAAAAAAGTAAATGTCATACCAACTAGTTACATTTCTTGAGTTTTATTTGGGTACGCTGTATACATTTGTCTTGGAACACTGAACTTCATAAGAAATCATTGAAGAACTATGTTAATTATATGCTGGTCCTGTTTGTTGAAAGACAAAAAAATCCATGCTTAAAGTCATTCCTCCAGCGATCTAGAATTTTCATACCATCAGCTGTACGTGCCCATCGCGTTTCATGAAATTGTCTACACGTGAGATCTAACACGAGGTAAATAACCGATGGTATGAACAAAGTGTTGGTAAACTAACAGCTCTGCAGCATTGGTATAAAATAAATTGGCAAATCTTACACCACTCAGTCAACAACTTACAAACAAACCACATCAATCGATCCTCTGCACAACCATGAAGTCGATCATTGCTTTTGCTCTTCTCGTAGTGTGTCTCGCCCAGATTGCACACTGTAAGTACCACAGAAGAATCCTTTCGAAATATTGTCAAGCTCTATTTAAATGTTTCTCTTTAGCAACCTATTCGCCTTGCGCCAAGAAGTTCTTCTACACCAGCGACTACCCGGTGCGCCATGAAGGATATCCTGTCGACGTGGTGAACCACGTAGGATATTATCCATATCCTTATGCTGGGCATCAAAGCTGCAAATGCTCAAAGTGCTATCCTTCTCTCTATACTCAACAGTACAGGGATTGCAAATCATACTTCTGAATGAGTAAATTATCGACGAGCGAAAAACAAATATGTGGCTAATAAAATGAAAAGGTACAGATGCCTTAAATCGTTAATTTCATGAATCAATCATTTATTCAAGACACTTTATGCTGCTTCCATAGTTAATAATGATGAATGCATTTAAATTTGCAACCACAGTCTGGAACGCATCCTTTGCATGAATCGTACTTGAAACCGATCGGACAGCTAACACACGAGGTACAACGAATAGGAGTCGCATATCGGACTCGATACACCAGGACCGGCTTCAAGCAGGACGAGCAAGACATCATCTTAGGACAACATGCTCCTGCAAAGAAGGACATATGTTATTACATATAATCGACGCCTCAAACGACATATTGCTTACCAGAGGAAAGATGGGCTACGGTAATAATCAGCATTAAAGAAACGAAGAGGGACTTCATTTTCACTAAATTTGGGGTGGTTTTGATATCAGAATGAAACTACACCTGAGAATGATTCTGGAAGAAACCGATCATGCTTTTATACTACCTTCCAACTCTTGCGAAAATGCTTTAGAAGCACGTTTCGATCGATTATGTTTACATCTTTTAGGTTATCATAGAGTATCATGCGAGTTTTCAAACATCATGATTACATTCGACAACACGTGGAGACAGCACGTGGATTTTTTCAACGCATTCTAATCAAACCCAAGATTCAAACCGTACCAACACCTTGTGATTGAAATATGATTTTGTCACAAATTACAGAATAGGAAACAAAACGTCTCTGTTTGATGTTCTGTAAACCATTCTTGTTATATTTTATTATATGCGCCATATAGATGTCCTTTTAGCCTTAGCAATATTTCGGTTCATGCGGTTTTTCTTCGCAACTACGAGCACAAAAGTAACCATTCCAAGCGTATCCTTCAGGGCATTCCTCCACCTCTACATCAACGCAGCTGGGCTCCGTGGTAGTCGGCTCGCATTCGTGGTACTCCGGCACTTCATGATAGTTGCAGGGCGGTTCGGTCGTTGTTGGTACACATTTTCGGCACTTGGGCTCTGGCGGACAAGGCTCCTCCTTGACACAACTAGGCTTGGGAGTGGTAGTCGCACATTTCTTGCACGATGGAACTCCACAATTCCTCGGACATGCTCCAAGGGTAGCTGAAACCAAGGAAGGAACTGTTATTTTCCGACGAGCTGCACACTTTATATTAGAATACTACCTGTTGTAATCGCAGCAATAAGCAGGAAACAGAAGACGTATTTCATCTTGAGGGAAGTATCGTCCTTGGCAGATTGAACTCTATGATTGAGTTAGGGATCGCCGATCGTCGTTTATATACAGCATCCTCTTGTCCATGATTCATTGTTAACCACCATAGAACATTCATTCACTGCGATACACGTGATTGTATCTTGACATCATTAAAGAACACTTGAGGTCACCAAGATATACAATAACGCTCGCAGTATATGTCGGCATCTTTAATCCTCCTTCATTGTTTACATGTAAATTTAGCTACAAGATTTAACTCAACAATGCGTTCATCTTAATTTGTAACACACTTTAATAGACACCTCCACGAGTCTCCGCGCTTCGCTTGATCGGAAATCAGGTTGTTTAGAAACTTCGTGGCTATGGTTAACTGTTGAAGACGTAGGCTTCATTGATCCGTACGTGCTTCTGATGCGTTTATGTTGCATAAAGAGTATATGAGGTATATAAGTCTTACTGGATTCTACCCAGATTCAGTCCTTGCTTCGATAACATACCGATAGTCAATCAACCCTCTCAAACTCATTCAACATGAAATACTTCTTCGGAATTCTTCTGCTGGTGGTCGCCGTGGCTCAGCTTTCCTCAGGTTAGCAGTTGGTAGCTGTTTTATGGGTTGTGTTCTTGATTAACCATAACCTTTTCTCTCCATTACATATACAGGAGCGTGCTATCCAATGACCTCGCCTTGCTCGTCCTGCGCAAGGCCAGTTCTGCTGCGCCATGTTCAATACTCCGCTCCAGTGAGATGCAGCTCGTGCGTTAGCTGTCCTATGGGCTACAAGTACGATGGATGCAAGGGATGCGTTCCAGATTGCGCTTGCAATGTTGAGCTCGTCGCTCGTTACTGATAACCATGCAGAAGTTGATTCAAGAAAGCAAAAAATGAATAAATGACAATTTGCTAATCATGGAAATTCTTATTTTTATCAGTTTTTAAGAATGACTCCTATTCCGATTAATATGATATTATTATTTACCTATTTTCCTTTTATCCCGGTTGATTGTATATATTTCAAATGCTTTTTCTTTGCACGAAAAAGGTTCAATACCACTTGTAAAACTATATGTACAATCGAGGCAGAGGTTGAAAACAAAAAGAAATGCATTGAACAGTGAGTTCTGTGCATAAATGATCACAATTTCTTTCAATTCATTTTGGTTTTTGATGAGAAAATCCCGGTAGTATAAAACAAAAATGAAATAGGAATGATTCCATATGGGTAAAGTTGTGTACGCCTTTAGATAAAATCATCAGTATTTTATAACATGGCTCATCATCTAGGCTAATAAAAATCTAGAGCATAACGGTAACAAGTAGTAAAATAGAAAAAGGTTGGTTATAAACAGTTATGCCATCGACAAATTTGAATCGACATGACGATATATCATCAAAAATAATCGCTCTGCTAAGCTTTTTTTCAAAACGATTTATAGGCATACGACGTAGGTAAAATACACGTGAATAAGTGTATCGATGGAATATAAAAATATAGACGACTTGCCTTGCAAGACATTAAACAATGACCTCTATGTTATTGACAATATACAACTTAGTGTTACAAAATTTCTAGCAAAAAAGGTCGTTTGTAAAAAACATTTATCTTAACGCTGAACGTGACCACACACATAGTAATCAGAATATGTTTTGCACACGTCAATCGATAGAACATAATGCGGACCGATCTGATGGAACGAAATCTTCTTTCTTGGTATAAATACAGTCGAGAAACATATCCAACTTCATTCAACAACGTTCCAAGCTTGATCAAAGATCACATCAATCGATCCTCTGCACAACCATGAAGTCGATCATTGCTTTCGCTCTTCTCGCAGTGTGTCTCGCCCAAATTGCACACTGTAAGTACCACAGAAGAATCCTTTCGAAATATTGTCAAGCTCTATTTAAATGTTTCTCTTTAGCGGCCTATTCGCCTTGCGCCAAGAAGTTCTTCTACACCAGCGACTACCCGGTGCGCCATGAGGGATACCCTGTCGACGTGGTGAACCACGTAGGATATTATCCATATCCTTATGCTGGGCATCAAAGCTGCAAGTGCTCAAAGTGCTATCCCTCTCTCTATACTCAACAGTACAGGGATTGCAAATCATACTTCTGAATGAGTGAACGCTCGATGTGAAAGTGCAATTACAATAAAATGGAAAAATCTCAAATAATACGATTTGTGTTGTAATAATGACCGTTTTGGGTCATAACTGCCTATCAAGAGATCAGGGTCCGTTCTCAAGTTGGGTCCGAACCAAAATTGTGCCTTGCGAATACTTTGGCGAAATTCATTTAAAAGAATCTTTCAATCCTTATAGATTTGACACTCAAAACAGTAATGAATCTTTCTATGATGCATCTTAGTGAATCTTAACAATTTTCCATCCGGAGTATCCACTTGACTGTTGGTGTACATGGGAGTTTATGTAAAGAACATGTTAACTTTTTATGATTAAAATTAAATGGACCAAGTTTTGGAGCATGATCAATATGTCACTAACTGAAAAGAATTCCTAAATTAACTACATAAATTTATCGATTTGAGTTATCAAACATTTCTAACAAACGTATTTGTATCAGACGAGAAATTTTAAATCAGAAACGTTCTTACCATTGACTTTTTTTTCAGGGAGCACCCTCTATTATTCTAAATAACATTTACAAGTGCAAATTAGCTGATCGTTACGAACGTTGTACAAGTTCGTAGTTATACCGTGGAAGCTGGTTTTGTATGCTGTTTCATTTCAAAAGTAATTGTTGTGTGTTAAAATTAATTATATGTATATCAAATGACGAAAAATGTTTCTGTTTCGTGGCAATTCGATTCTTGACTTCACCAAATCAAAATAATGAAATATGATCAATTGAACAAGTTTTTATAATGCAAATGCATACGAGCTGCTGCTTGATGATTTTATTTCATTTCATTGTTCGATATTTCCACGGTTCCAACACCTTCAGCGTTTCAATAACGAGCGACGAGCTCAACATTGCAAGCGCAATCTGGAACGCATCCCTTGCATCCATCGTACTTGTAGCCCATAGGACAGCTAACGCACGAGCTGCATCTCACCGGAGCGGAGTATTGAACATGGCGCAGCAAAACTGGCCTCGCGCAGGACGAGCAAGGCGAGGTCATTGGATAGCACGCTCCTGTGAACGAAATGAAGGGAAAATGGGTTACGGTTAATCAAGAACTCAAACCATAAAACAGCTACCAACTGCTAACCTGAGGAAAGCTGAGCCACGGCGACCACCAGCAGAAGAATTCCGAAGAAGTATTTCATGTTGAATGAGCTTGAGAGGGTTGATTGACTATCGGTATGTTATCGAAGCAAGGACTGAATCTGGGTAGAATCCAGTAAGACTTATATACCTCATATACTCTTTATGCAACATAAACGCATCAGAAGCACGTACGGATCAATGAAGCCTACGTCTTCAACAATTATCCATAGCCACGAAGTTTCTAAACAACCTGATTTCCGATCAAGCGAAGCGCGGAGACACGTGGAGGTGTCTATTAAAGTGTGTTACAAATTAAGATGAACGCATTGTTGAGTTAAATCTTGTAGCTAAATTTACATGTAAACAATGAAGGAGGATTAAAGATGCCGACATATACTGCGAGCGTTATTGTATATCTTGGTGACCTCAAGTGTTCTTTAATGATGTCAAGATACAATCACGTGTATCGCAGTGAATGAATGTTCTATGGTGGTTAACAATGAATCATGGACAGGAGGATGCTGTATATAAACGACGATCGGCGATCCCTAACTCAATCATAGAGTTCAATCTGCCAAGGACGATACTTCCTTCAAGATGAAATACGTCTTCTGTTTCCTGCTTATTGCTGCGATTACAACAGGTAGTATTCTAATATAAAGTGTGCAGTTTGTCGGAAAATAACAGTTCCTTTCATGGTTTCAGCTACCCTTGGAGCATGTCCGAGGAATTGTGGAGTTCCATCGTGCAAGAAATGTGCGACTACTACTCCCAAGCCTAGCTGTGTCAAGGAGGAGCCTTGTCCGCCCGAGCCCAAGTGCCGGAAGTGTGTACCAACAACGACCGAACCGCCCTGCAACTATCATGAAGTTCCGGAGTACCACGAATGCGAGCCGACTACCACGGAGCCCAGCTGCGTTGATGTAGAGGTGGAGGAATGCCCTGAAGGATACGCTTGGAATGGTTACTTCTGTGCTCGTAGTTGTGAAGAAAAACCGCATGAACCGAAATATTGCTAAGGCTAAAAGGACATCTATATGGCGCATATAATAAAATATAACAAGAATGGTTTACAGAACATCAAACAGAGACGTTTTGTTTCCTATTCTGTAATTTGTGACAAAATCATATTTGAATCACAAGGTTTTGGTACGGTTTGAATCTTGGGTTTGATTAGAATGCGTTGAAAAAATCCACGTGCTGTCTCCACGTGTTGTCGAATGAAATCATGATGTTTGAAAACTCGCATGATACTCTATGATAATCTAAAAGATGTAAACATAATCGATCGAAACGTGCTTCTAAAGCATTTTCGCAAGAGTTGGAAGGTAGTATAAAAGCATGATCGGCTTCTTCCAGAATCATTCTCAGGTGTAGTTTCACTCTGATATCAAAACCACCCCAAATTTAGTGAAAATGAAATCCCTCTTCGTTTCTTTACTGCTGATTATTACCGTAGCCCATCTTTCCTCTGGTAAGCAATATGTCGTTTGAGGCGTCGAATATATGTAAAAACATATGTCCTTCTTTGCAGGAGCTTGTTGTCCTAAGATGATGTCTTGCTCGTCCTGCTTGAAGCCGGTCCTGGTGTATCGAGTCCGATATGCGACTCCTATTCGTTGTACCTCGTGTGTTAGCTGTCCGATCGGTTTCAAGTACGATTCATGCAAAGGATGCGTTCCAGACTGTGGTTGCAAATTTAAATGCATTCATCATTATTAACTATGGAAGCAGCATCAAGTGTCTTGAATAAATGATTGATTCATGAAATTAACGATTTAAGGCATCTGTACCATTTCATTTTATTAGTCTCAAATTTGTTTTCCGCTCGTCGATAATTTACTCATTCAGAAGTATGATTTGCAATCCCTGTACTGTTGAGTGTAGAGAGAAGGATAGCACTTTGAGCACTTGCAGCTTTGATGCCCAGCATAAGGATACGGATAATATCCTACGTGGTTCACCACGTCGACAGGATATCCCTCATGGCGCACCGGGTAGTCGCTGGTGTAGAAGAACTTCTTGGCGCAAGGCGAATAGGTCGCTAAAGAGAAACATTTAAATAGAGCTTGACAATATTTCGAAAGGATTCTTCTGTGGTACTTACAGTGTGCAATCTGGGCGAGACACACTACGAGAAGAGCGAAAGCAATGATCGACTTCATGGTTGTGCAGAGGATCGATTGATGTGGTTTGATGTTTTATCAAGCTTGGGTCGTTGTTGACTGATGTTGGACTGATGTTTCTCGACTGTATTTATACCAAGAAAGAAGATTTCGTTCCATCAGATCGGTCCGCATTATGTTCTACCGATTCACGTTTGCAAAACATATTCTGATTACTATGTGTGGTCACGTTCAGTGCTAAGATAAATGTTTTTTACAAACGATCTGTCTTGCTAGTAAATTTGTAATACTAAGTTGTACATTAACAATAACATAGAGGTCATTGTTTCATGTCTTGCAAGACAAGTCGTCTATGTTTTTCTATTCTATCGATACACTTATTCACGTGTATTTTACCTACGTCGTGTGCCTATAAATCGTTTTGAAAAAAAGCTTAGAAGAGCGAATATTTTTGAGAATTTATCGTCATGTCGATTCAAATTTGTCGATGGCATAACTGTTTATAATCAACCTTTTTCTATTTTATTACTAGTTACCGTTATGCTCTAGATTTTTATTAGCCTAGAAGATGAGCCATGTTATAGAATACTGCTGATTTTATCTAAAGGCGTATACAACTTTACCCATATGGAATCATTCCTATTTCAGTTTTGTTTTATACTACCGGGATTTTCTCATCAAAAACCAAAATGAGTTGAAAGAAATTGTGATCGTTTATGCACAGAACTCACTGTTCAATGCATTTCTTTTTGTTTAGAACCTCTGCCTCGATTGTACATATAATTTTACAAATAGTGATGTTGAACCTTTTTCGTGCAAAGAAAAAGCATTTGAAATATATACAATCAACTGGGATAAAAGGAAAATAGGTAAATGATAATATCATATTAATCGGAATTGGAGTCATTCTTCAAAATTGATAAAAACAAGGATTTCCATGATTAGCAAATTGTCATTTATTCATTTTTTGCTTTCTTGAATCAACTTCTGCATGGTTATCAGTAACGAGCGACGAGCTCAACATTGCAAGCGCAATCTGGAACGCATCCCTTGCATCCATCGTACTTGTAGCCCATAGGACAGCTAACGCACGAGCTGCATCTCACTGGAGCGGAGTATTGAACATGGCGCAGCAGAACTGGCCTCGCGCAGGACGAGCAAGGCGAGGTCATTGGATAGCACGCTCCTGTGAACGAAATGAAGGGAAAATGGGTTACGGTTAATCAAGAACTCAAACCATAAAATAATTACAAACTAACCTGAGGAAAGCTGAGCCACGGCGACCACCAGCAGAAGAATTCCGAAGAAGTATTTCATGTTGAATGAGTTTGAGAGGGTTGATTGACTATCGGTATGTTATCGAAGCAAGGACTGAATCTGGGTAGAATCCAGTAAGACTTATATACCTCCTATACTCTTTGTGCAACAAGTTCTTGCATAATGGCATCGAAAGCACGTATCGATCGATTATGTTTGCAGACATTAGCCCACAAGAAATCCATGTACGCAATCCAATGAGCCTCATGTCATAATCATTCTTTCTGGTTTGACACGTGCTCTTGCCGTACACGCGAAGCACTGAAAACTACAAATCAGTAATCCTCTGAAACAAATGTGTCTGATAATAGACTTTTTAGCTAAGGTTTAAAATGGTTATTAATAATAATAATTAATGGAAATATTAGGGATACTTTTGTTACCTATGAAACTTTTCAGCTTCGAATAAACTAAAAATTTAAACAATAAGACTAAAAAAAAAAATTGTTGCCCCAAGTTTTGCCTCCAATTTTTCCAACAAATCAAAATTTACAAAATTTTGTTTATTTTAAACAATTTAATTTTTTATTTCAATTAACTTACGGAATGACATAAACTGAAATTTTATTATTTAGAGATTGGAGTATTTTTAAACTAGATTGACTGTGTGACGAAAAACACTATATTTTCATTAGGTTGACTTCATAAACTTCATTTTATTGATACCATCTACGTTAGGCGCAACAGCATGGCAGATCAACTTTAATCTGAGTCGCGTAGTCTTGCAGGCAGACCGCTCCGTTCCATGTGAATCCTTGCGGGCACTGAAACTCCTTACGAGGCAGCACACAAGGACAAGATGGCTTAAGGTCACAGGACACCGTTTTACATTTTGTCTGGCACACGACGCACGGACAAGTACCTCCCTCGTTGCTAGAAGCACCACTCAACATAACGATGAGAAGGATCACTCCAAAACCGATGGCGAGCTTCATTACAATTTTCCTGCTGTTTACTCTTGATTGGATTACTCGAAGGTTTAGTTCTTACTGCGGTATCCAGCGGTGTTCCACCTATATAACTACTGACGAGGGTGAATTGGAAAACTTCCCGCCGGTCTTTGAAATGAAACGAACAGTTGGTCGAAGACGTGCCTCACGCATAAATAAGTTAGTAATATTCTTATCTATAACGCCCAAATGGTTAAAGTGTGCAACGTTTCAGATACATTCGGCCAAGCTACATGTTTTCGAAGGCCTTAACAAAGGGAATTACAAGAAATACATTATTATGAAGGATTTTTCTTTATTGTTTTAGCTTGATTCGTCTTTAATGTCCACCACATCCACACTCAGGAACACATTTTTCGCCGTCCCATTTGTGTCCCGGAGCACAAGTGTGCTCACGTGGTTTCCTGCAAGAATCGTCCCCTTCACTGCAACTTCCACCTTCAGTATAATGGAAAGCTGTAGAGGAAATCAAAGTTAACAAAAATTTTTAACTACAAAACGGCTGTGTTTCTCACCCATAGTCATCTGCGCCAGTGCAGCCAACACCACAACTACCAACCAGATCAGCTTCATTTTATTGATGGTATCTGCTTTGCGTTCAACAGTAAATTGTGCAACCTGTAGATGGTCTGTTGCCTTATATATGATGCTACATAAAGGATAATCATTCGTTGGGCATTTGCACCACGTCACGTAGATTGTCTCTAAAAACGTGTCTGAGATTCAATTTAAAAAAAAAACCTATAAGATATACAAAGTACGAGTAACCAGAGGCATGTGGCTATGCATTGAGCAATGTTGATGATAACACCAGAATGTATAGACCAGTCATATGTTTGCTGGAAGGTATTTTTATTTACAGATCATCTTTTTGTTTTTTTTTTGTCATATTGTATGTAAAAAGCGTTTTAATTCTCAAAGCGAGACACAATGCGCTTCGTATCAACTGCAAGTTTAATTTGAATTGAACGAGCATGCAGCGCCATCTATTAACATAATTTCTAATCTCCTTATGTGCTTTAAATTAAACTGTTAAAAGGAAAATCTGTCTATGTTCTAGATCTATAGCCTTTATGATCTCCTATACTCGTTAATTAAACTATCATCGTTCTGTTTCTCATGTAAACTAAGTCTTTCCTGTTCCTTTCCCACTCTGTGTATAAATATGTCCTTTATACATTTATTCCAAAACTTCAATTCCAAAGCTACTAATGAATTTCAAACCCTGATTTTGAGGCTGAATCAACAAACAAAACAAACGCTTATAATCTTCGTCAGTTAGCATAGCAACAATCTGCTTGAGGAAAGGAATATCTTGATAGAACTTTTTTTACACCTGATTACTGCAACGCAAATCGTGACCGGCCGATCAGGTGCGTGGCGCATGTTAAAGGACACACCTCTCATGCTCGCCAACAGACCAGCTGTAGTTCAGACGGAGTACTGATAGTGGCGGTATGTCCTTACTGAATCATGGCGGTGTTTCGTGTCGCACTGATGGTTGCTAGCATGACCTCCAAAATTGATTAGCAATGTCGAAAGCGCTCCCTGATAACGGACATTAAAGTCAGTGAAGTGTTGCATTTGTGCCCAAGAGCATCACTTTACGGCCACCATATCAGCGCTAGGTGATACGGAGTAAGCATGGAAGAGGGTGGGCGGCGCTACTGCCGTAGCTACGTTCCATGTGACGTCATCGTTACGTCACAGGGGCTCGTTTCATCCGGCCAATGCAAGCAATCTGCCTCGCAAGTCTGACGAAATTCGCGGGAAAACACGCGGAATGAGCCAGACATCGTTTGGTTTTTCGTTCTTTCTTTCTCTCCACCGAATCACACTCGATCGCCCATTGGTGTAGCGAGGATCGAACGATGCTGTCACGCCGCGTACATTCTCCGCCGGTCGGCAGAGCACGCTGTCGGCGCGATCGTTAGAAGCAAACGAGGGACTTCTTTTCCCTTATGTGGCGCGTCTTTGGAGAGCAACGAGCTCCTCGGAGGGATTGTTCCAAGCATACAGCAGCGTTTGCGTCCCATGCTGTGCGATTAAAGTTCAGCCGTTGGGCGTGTGGTGCTTCGGAAAAGATTACGCGAATGCACTTCGATCGACCATCGAATGTCAAGGGTGTCTGGCCGGCCGGCATATGATCTGAGGGCTACCTTTAGACATCTGCTGATCCATTACACATTTTCGTTCGAATTTACGATGCCAAAAAGGTACTCCAAATTGGATCATGAAATCTATGAAAAATATCAAACACTTTGTTCCCATTACTACTGACTTTCTGATAATGTTAAGATTCTTATGGTCCAACAGAAATTATATGTTAATATCTTTAATTAAATGGGGTTAAATTGTACGTGATTCTAGTCACACGCCGCTGCAACTACGCAATGGGCTGTGCTGTGGTTAGAACGCATACAAGATTGTCAACAGCTCAAAGTTCAACGTGAAAGATGACGAAAACCTTAAGGCGATGCACTTCCCATCATTTCCAAATATACAATTTCTTATCAACCCTCGCGACTCTACCCTTTTGAGTGATGAAACCACCAAATAGGACAATAGGTGTTTCACTTTGGAGTAATCATCGCTGCCGCGAACTTTATCGCACGATCAACGGTCAACGGGGTGAGACTTTCAAGGTAAAATATTGCACCAAATATGCTGCTTGCTGACAACAGGCCCACTTTCGCGTTCGTAAATTAAGCAAAAACGCGACAACATCGACAAAGGCACACTTCCGCAAGCGTGTTGTGGAAAGTTGAGGTCAGGTGTGCGATACCACCGACACACCGGCGACGATGCAACTTGACCGAATTTTGACGAAATCGGAGTCCGTGGACATAGGGTTTAGTGTGACCGAAGGCCGTTGCCCCACAGAGTTATCAGGACGGATGAGTAATGGGTAGGCTTTGGTTGTGATACTGACACAAGAAGAAAATACCAGTAAAAACGCTATCTTACAATGTTTAGAGAAATGAGAATGTTTCCCCAAAAATATGACTGTAATGATTCACAAATTGCGTGAGTTTAAAAAACATATGTTCAGCTGATACAAAGCTCTAGTTGGGTCACTGTCGATTGGTTTCCAAACTACCAAAAATTATAATTTAAATCAAAACGAATCCTTGAAGAAATCTAAACAAATCTTTGCAAATAAGGACATCTCACCTGTTGCATGCGATAACATGGTTCTTGTTTTTGCTTCTTCTCTAACTAATTCACTACTGCATTAACTATAATTAGCGTTCTTGTTCCCTGCCAAAATTATGCTATGAAAAATATTAAAAAAAAAAATCACGAGTCCTTTCTTAAGAAAAGAGAGAGAGAGAGAGAGAGAGAGAGAGAGAGAGAGAGAAAGAGAGCGAGAACATTGCATACATGAGAGAAACAATGAAGAAAAGTGAGAGAGCATGCCTGGTACGTTTTTGCTATCAGACGCAAAGACTGGCGCAAGAAGAAACCGAGGAGGATGGGTCGCGCCACGCGGACGTTCGAAGAACACGCGATAGTCGATTTTTAGGAAGAAACGGCACCGAAGTGCGTGCGGAAGTGCAGAGGCCAGACGCGCGCGGTTGCCATCCGCCGTATAACGACTTGCGCTCGGTGCTGGGGAATACTCAGTCGTACGATACAGCCCGAGCGATTAGGTTCGAATTGCGGTCGAAAATCCTGAAACGGAACCGGACGGAAATAAAAGGTTAATACCGTGGTGACTAAAACCGTCCACCGGTCTTTCAAGTGCTTGGTGGCGTGTTGTAAAATTGTAATTGTTTGACTCACTTTTGCGTGTGCGCGCGGAGGGGTATCGTGCGGGGTGAAGTAGCACGCGGCACTTCTGCGTAACAAGCGAGCGAGAAAGAGAGCCAGAGAGCTAGGTCGGCGCTAGTAGTAAAAAAGGAACAAGTGTGTACGATACTCGTACAAAACAACAACAACTCGGCCAGTGACAGATATCATATGCGCGTTACGGTGCTCGGTTCACCAACCAAACACCGCAAGCAAGAGTAGGCGCGGAGTGTTTGTTGTGCTTTTTCGCGGAACCCGCGAGCGCAAGAGGTGGAAAATTCTCTTCAAGCAAACGTTCGCGATTTTGCAATAGCGCCCGTCTCAGTGCCGATCGATCGCTTGACGAGTGAGAAGGTTGCCTTCCAGGACACGCGAAACCCCAGTGCACTTATGAGTGAACCAACAACGAAAACAACCCATCAACATCGTTTTCATCCAGCGTCCGAGCGAGCGTTGAACAGTGGAGAAAATTGGTAGTGACAAGAGTGGCAATCCGTTTTCCCAGTGGAGAAAAAAAAAACAAACCCCATTGACACAGAACACCTAACGCATATCAGTAGTGATAAGTAGTGAACGCAAACGGTGTCCAGAATGCCCTCGGAACAGCAGGTTTTCAATCCGCATCCGGATGTCGCCAGCAAGGCGTACATCAACAGCGTGCAGCAGTACCGAGACTTCTACCAGCAGTCGCTGGACAATCCCGCCCAGTTCTGGGCGAACGTGGCCAAGCAGTTCCACTGGGAGACGCCGTACGATCCGAAGAACTTCTTCTCGTACAACTTCGACATCTCCGAGGGGCCCATCTTCGTCAAGTGGATGGAGGGTGCATCGACGAACATTTGCTACAATCTGCTCGATCGAAACGTGAAGAATGGCCTCGGCGATACAGTGGCCTACTACTGGTAAGCATGGCGGCATTCCCCGAATTTTCATTCTTTCCCGTAGGTCCTTGCTTTAGCAGCAGCCTTCTATCGGGAATATTATGTAACGCAAAATAACTTCCGTAGTCCTGCAAACACGATTTACATCGAGAGCGAGAAGGCCAACGAGTAAGGGGATTTTTTATGAAAGAGAGCGCATACGCAAGGAGCATCCTGCTTTGTTTCGCCTGGCACCTCTGATGGAGAAGCCTGGTGGCAGGATGCGCCGTTTGGAACGGTGCACAGTACCAGCTGAGAGCGCGGAACTTTATGGAAGGTCGCAGAAGGGCTTCGGCGGGAATTGCGGTAGGCCAAACGCAGTTCAGGGCGAGGGCTTACGTCAATTTGATTCATTGATTTTTTCCTTCGTTCCTCCTGGCTCTGTTTTTAGGGGGTAATCTATACAAACACACACACTGCGGCTTACGTAGTTTCTAAGCTCATTCAGCAGCTTTTTTTGGACGCAATAGGTGGTCCAAACAAATCGTCCGAGTCATGCAATACTCCGAGGGGTACTTGCGTAGGTTTCGGATTTGGGGTTTCCACCCTCCTCGCAGCTACCATCCGCCAATACCTGCGCAATCTTTGCTTCCGTTGTAAGGAACCTGAGGGTAGTCTTCGGTTGTGGACCCACTTACAGGAAAATTCAACCACCAGCTATCGGTGCTGCACCTTTTATGTGTGTGTAAGCAAATGAATAATTGAAGGTGCGAGGTGTTAATTCAGGTCGATTTAATTCGCTCTCCTCCACACCACCGCTCCCGGTGGGGGTTAAGTCTCCATTGCCGCGGTCCACCGAACTCCAGCGGAGGTTGGCATTCGCAACCCCCAGGACGCACAACGAAAGGTTCAACCAAGAGTCTTACTTTCAGCGGCTGGTGACCGTTGAAGTTTCTGTCGACCAAACAGCGGACAGCTAGTTGTGTTCACGACCGATGGTCCGATTATTCTGGAACAGTAACAAGCGGTTGTGTATCATATGGCAATGGATCAAATTTCGGCACGAGACCAAAGAAAAGGAAATCAGAAGAGAATGTATCCAGAGCTGCAGGGGGAATTGTTGAAGGTCGTGGTTTAAAATAGAACGTACCCCACAATTTTTCGCCATGAGTTTCGCAAGGCGTGGAGGTCGTTCGACACAGGGGGAACACCTGCATCTTACGGGACATACAACAATCGAATGTAGTGCTTCACTTCCGGCTGCATGTGAAGTCGAAGCTTGGAAAAAAAGGAATGTCCGTAAAGCCGCGATTCCACGGGGCGGCCAATGCCGAGCGTGCAAATGTTAAACGGAATCATTCTAGCGAGAACATGTGCGAAACATATCAACAGGTTGACGGTACAAGGTTGCTTAACATTGACCCTTACCGGCGGCACGACTGGCAGTGGCTGATTTATTCATTTCGATAATCAACTAATAGGAAGGTTCCTTTTATAAGGGATCACCGGCAACTCTAGTTAATTGGAATGCAATGTGCGCACGGTCAATCGCTCCCTGGTCCCAGCCTGAAACGCAGCTATGAGAATATCCAACGGTTGTAGAGGAAATATTTTCACGTTAATCGATATTTTCAATTGCGTCTTGCTCAAACGTGAGGGTAAAATCTGCAAATGTCTTATCAGCGTTAGCAGTTAGTACCATCTGCCATTCGAAATTCTCCATCCCATCCTCAGTTCGCTCAACCCCTAGCGCCTTATTGTTCGGTCATTAATGGGGTGTTTTTCGCCCCGTCGCAAGCAACCGATCGACATTGAAGTGTGTATTTGTTTACATTTCGTCATCGAATGGCTTTCGCGTGTTCCGGACTTTTGCGAAGATAAAAAAAATGAATTCGTGCCTCTGCTGAAGGAAAAAAATCGATCGTTTTACGTCATCAATCGCTGGTGCGAAGTGCTTCGGGATGGTTGGTAAATATATCGTGTGTCGCAAATCTGTTTAGAATACACCGGATGATTGAATTAGGCAAGAAACGGGTTTTTTTTTCTGTTGGAAACTTATTGTTTCAGCATTGTCACTTCAGCAGCACCTGGCCGTTTCCAGTCGGCTGAGAGCATTACTTGAGAGAACTTTGGAAGAAAAAAAACTCAAGGCCAAGACCGCATTGAAGCATCTTTCCGTGCCTGAGTAGCATTTCGTAGTGGCTCCGAAGTGGCCTATCATACGCCACCCCCTCCTAGGAAGCGACGCCACTGTCCGCTGTGAACTTAGAGGCACAAAGTCTCAGAACACGAAAAACAAGTGACCGACCACACGTGACGGGAAATGTTGCTGCAATGATAATGGCCGTTCTTTGATGGCGCCGGGCACTCAAACCAAGATGCATATGCCACATCTTCCGGTTAATGGAGTGGCAAGTAACTAACTTGGAACCCTTAGTTTTCAGTCTTACTTTATTTTATACTGCATTTAGTATGAAAAGGAACATAAAAGTACCGAAGGAAAATAGCATAAGGTTATTTTGAGCAACGCAACGTTTCGTTTAAGTGGTTTATTCTTTGCTAATTACTATTCAGGAAGAATTACACTAGCGCTGTTAAACATTTTGCTTCGTTTACGATGTATAAAACGTGTTTTTGTTATTTGTGAGAGAAGGAAGGTATCTAAACACAAACGCTAAAAAAATCATCCTCCAGCCGGCGGAATTAGCACGCGGGTGGACAAAATGGTTTGTTTTAATGGAGACTTCGTCAAATCCAAAGCGTGTCCAACGTGCCTACCTTGGCTTCGCATGAGCGATGAAACGTGATTACGTGATACTGGCCAATTTGTGCGATGTTTGTATCATTTTCTTTCTTTTTTTTGCGGGACTTCTCTATGTTATCTGTCTATTATCTTTTAATTGTAAAATCATACGACATGAAATCAGGGCTTCCGCAGCCAATTGGCTTCCACACTGAGTGCAAGAGAACTTACAAAACCTTTGTATTTCAGATCGAACACAAGATTAGAGTTAAAAGCGATGGCGTTTCGAAGATAATTTCAAAACACTGTTCAAGAATTTAAAATGTACCACGAGCGGGTCGCGAATTATTTATTTTTTTTTTTACGTCATAAATTTGTCCCTGTTTGGTTGCGTCAGTGTGTTGTATCATTCATGAATTTTATATCAACCTGTAAAACTTTCGCGTTGACGTCAAACCCTGCCAAACAACCCCGACAGTTCTTCAGAAATGACAGAAAATTACATCACGAGATGGAGCTCCATCAGCAAACCTCAAAGACAGCTCTGATTGATTGTTTGACGTTTAAAGTCTAACTAACTTTTAAACAACGGTCGAGTGAAAGTTATCACACTCCGACACTCCACGGCCAAGGTTAAAACCGTGGCATAAAAACCGGGTGACTTTCGGGACGCGTCCTGTTCCGTCAGCCCGATGGATTATAGAAACCACAAGGAGCGAGATAAGGATAAGGTGGGGTGTAAGGACCGGTTCAACCAGGTTCAAGGAAGCCACAACACCCGATCGGGATTTACGCGGTGGTTGATTAACCTTTTTTTTTATTCCTTTCTTCTACGTCACCCAGGGAAGGCAATCACCCGGACGACTACAGTCGGCTGACCTACCGAAAGCTACTGGAGGAGGTATGCCGCTTTTCGAACGTGCTGAAGGCGCACGGTGTGCAGAAGGGCGACCGGGTTTCGATCTACATGCCGATGACCATGGAACTCCCGGTTGCAATGCTGGCGTGTGCAAGAATCGGAGCCGTCCATTCGATTGTGGTAAGAATGGACACAACACCACTCGGTTAATGTATTCTGAACTGAGCTCGACGAAAGAATACCACCGTGTGTTTGTGTGGCCACTGCTTTCGTCATCCAACTGCCAACATACTAAATGGTCGTACCAATTTTTTTCTTTTCTTTGCTCCCTCACTTGTAGTTCGCCGGTTTTTCGTCCGATTCGCTGGCGGAACGTATGCACGACTGTCAGGCGAAGGTGCTGATCACCGCCGATGGGGCCTGGCGTGGTGAGAAAATTTTGCATTTAAAAGAAATCTGTGATACGGCGATGGACAAGGCGGAGGAGCTGGGCCACCACGTGGAGACCTGCATCGTGGTGTCACATATCAACCGCGTCACACCGGGCAACGTCGGTTGGGATGGTTCGTTCGATGTACGTAGAACGCTGGATCTTTTGTTTTTTCATTCGCATATCTTACTGACCTCGGATTTGTTCCTTCGCTTCTTTACAGACTCCTTGGAGGGATGGCCGCGATTTCTGGTGGCACCAGGAGATGGAGGAAGCCGAACCGTCCTGCTATCCGGAGTGGATGGCGGCCGAGGACCCCCTGTTCATGCTGTACACCAGTGGTTCGACGGGAAAACCGAAGGGAGTGCTGCACACGACCGCCGGCTACCTGCTGTACGCCGCCACCACGTTCAAGATCGTGTTCGACTACAAGCCGCACGATATCTACTGGTGCACGGCCGATATCGGTTGGATCACCGGCCATACGTACGTTTTGTACGGACCGCTAGCGAACGGTGCCACGTCGGTAATGTTCGAGGGCACCCCGTTCTTCCCGGAGAACGATCGCTACTGGGAGATCATCGATAAGTACAAGGTATCGCAGTTCTACACCGCACCGACGGCCATCCGTTCGTTGATGAAGTTTGGCGATGAACCCGTACTGAAGCATGATCTTTCAACACTGAGGTAGGCAACTGATCATGACAATTGACGTAAGAATATGTTTTGAATTTGAATATGCTTTGTCCTCTGTTAGGGTACTCGGTAGCGTAGGAGAACCCATCAACCCCGAAGCATGGCTCTGGTATTACCGTGTGATCGGTAAAGAGCGTTGTTCGATTGTGGATACCTTCTGGCAGACGGAGACTGGTGGCCATGTGATCACTCCGCTTCCGGGAGCAACACCAATGAAACCAGGCTCAGCAGTATGTACAATGACGTTGGGTTGTGCCAAAATCGAAACGCATATAGCTCATAACATTTTCGCATATAACTCATCTTTTCGGTACAGTCATTCCCCTTCTTCGGCGTGAAACCAACACTGCTCGATGAAAGCGGCACCGAGATTAAAGGCGAGGGCGAAGGCTACTTGGTGTTCTCCCAGCCATGGCCAGGAATGATGCGTACGTTGTTTAACAACCATCCTCGCTACGAATCTACCTATTTCTCGAAGTTTAACGGCTACTACTGCACAGGCGATGGTGAGTTGTTGGCCATCCATGTAGGAGAATATTGTACTAATCGTTTACGCCTTTCAATACACAGGTGCTCGCCGTGATGCCGATGGATATTACTGGGTGACCGGACGTGTGGACGATATGTTGAACGTATCGGGCCATCTGATGTCCACCTCGGAGGTGGAATCGGTTCTCACCGAACACTCGCGCGTTTCGGAGGCGGCCGTCGTCTCCCGGCCACACCCGGTCAAGGGTGAATGTTTGTACTGCTTCATCACGCCAAACCAAAACGAAACATTCGACAAGACGCTGATCAACGAGCTGAAGGTGCTGGTCCGGGAGCGTATCGGGCCATTCGCGCAACCGGATGTCATCCAGCACGCCCCAGGTCTGCCGAAGACACGCTCGGGAAAAATCATGCGACGAGTGTTGCGCAAGGTTGCAATCAATGACCGGGATGTGGGCGATACATCGACGCTGGCGGATGAAAACATTATCGAGCAACTGTTTGCCAACCGACCCGTCAACTAAAGACTTTCGCCAAGGCAAGCTTGACCCAAGCAAATTGCTGCAAATGTCTATAGGTTGATTTCCATTTCCACTGATACGCACGGTAGAAGATCGTGCGCGCCGCGCTTGAGGTACAATTGAGTAATGATTATATTTCAGCGGCCCGTCTCATTAAGGATACCATCTAAATGAAACCATTAAAAAAAATACCCTACACTAATGCTGGACATCGGGGAACAGACGCAGGCGCTATTGTTTGCTTCAGTACGCTGGACATTCATTGTTGTAAGAACGATCGATTTGCTAGGACACCACCGGTACGCGAACAACATCATGGCTTGCCAGGGAATGGTATCCAAAAGTGGATACTGGATCCAGGTACTAGATTTAGTAAGGCCACAGGAAGAAGGGCACAGGCAATGCGTTCGCTAAAATGAGAAGAAGCAGGGCAGCTTATATGAATATTACCACTCCCGGGAAAAAAGTTAATCTGAATGGATGAATGATACTATAAGTAGATGTTATTGCATTCTAAGAAATTTAAGGCTAATTGTTTTAGTATTAAACAATACAATGCTAGTGCAGGAGCAAGGGAATGCGGGATGCGTTCTTCGTCCTCCCGAGTGTTTGAAATCTCAAGGGCTTAAGAGAAATCTACAAACTGATTCCATGCGTGTGATGCAAGTGATAGGGCCGTGTGTGGAAGGAATCAGGTCAACCTTGGACTCACAGACACACCAGGGACTTCGCATGGCGAAAGGACAAATGTTTAGTGAAATTGAACGATCGAAAACACACTCACATCGCACATACCCACATACATTATCAGAGGGTTCTGCTGTAGCGTTTGCTTTATCCTCTCCATCTCTCCTTCTCTCTCGGTGAGAAACATCCTTTTATTTTATCACAGTGATAACGCACGCACAGTCCCTACAAACACAAACTACTAGTGAATGCAGTGAAACACCGATATTTTACGTTTTATTTGTTACTACACTTTAATCCTCTCTTTATAAGTTTTATCACAAATAAACTCTCACAAAGCTTAAAACTAGGCACCATAATACACCAATCGTTATCCATTACTCATTTCACACTCCACCAAACTAAGCCGCAGATCGATGACACCAGTCCACAAAACAAGAGAACTTCTCACTTAAGTTGCCGAAAAGATCGAACGCAACATGCTGGGGATTCCCACTTTTAGCGCCTAGCTCTCAGTAAAAACCGCCCAAATTGAAAACATATCATTTTCTGCCGATGTTGGGAGCATATTTGTAGGAATAATCAATTCGATATGCTATACTTATTATCGATTAGCGTTTATCAAATGTTACAATCCTAGTGCAAATGTTTCGGGGGTTTGCAAACCTCACACTCTGTGTTGTTATTTGGCCGAGGTGGGAAGCGAAAATGAGGGGTTTTCTAGCGCGGGAAACCTTCGGACCGATGGTTTCCAATTTGCACATTCTGTTAGCCCTTGCCTTTGTGGCAATTTGCTATCATTTTCCTATCATTACCCGAACGAAACATATCATGTAGCGTGCCTGCAGAAAAAAAAACAAGCGAATCGGTGGAAGAGTGCGTGCGCCAAACACACGCACATTCCCACTGTCCCCCGGTTGCGGTTACTATTTTTAATCGTTTATATTTGACAAAGTTTTGCGGCAGGATCGTGGATGTTGGAGTGACACATATGTTTAAAGCATCATTTCCGGCGCCTCCCGGTCCTCCATCATTTTAACCGTTTGTAAAACTGTGTCGGTACGCATGTATCTATTCACTGTTGTTCGTTTCGTGAGTCTATACACAACTTGGAAAAGTAGAGCTTAATCCAAGTAAAGCATGATTGGAAAAGTAAAACGTAAAAACCATGTACTGATGAAATGATACTGGAAAACATAAACTAAACTACTGAAATATATACATCCATATGCAATGAAAATGGTTACTTCATATTGTTTGTTATTGGGACTTTAAAATGTAATCTATTGGACCAACAAATTATAGGAATCATAGACCGTGAGGTGGTTCCACTTGCTCAAATCGACCAAAAGTTTCTTATTTAAATTTGAATATGTTGAATGCACGTGGTCGCTTTGTTCGTTATCAAAATGATGTTGTCCTAATGGTGTACAATGGGAACGCATTTCATTATATGGTTTAAGTTGTATTTTCACGTAAAAAATCTTTTGTCCTTCTTGTTTTCTCTATAACTTCATTAAATTTAAACGAGACGAAAATATTAACGAATAAATACCAAGTTTCGAATGCAGGGCTGCCTTTCAGGTTGTCAAATCCCACAAATTTTAATACAGACTCAACCTACTTGCAATGCCTTGGTTTCAACCATAGGTTATTTAGTACGGTTATCTCAAAAGGGATTTGGCGGCATTTTACTTAAGAAAGTCTGTTGTAATCAATAAGGATCATCAGTTGTATTACTTATATGTTGTATTAACTTGGGAACAGACCTTCTTTACCATTCAAAATTATACATCTCAACGACTGTTCGTGAAGTTTAAACGACGGTAACTGTACTGTCAAATTTGTTTGGACGATGAGACCAGAGTTTAGATAAACTATGGTTTCACTCGGTGTTGTTATTTGTAATCGCGAAGAACAGAAACAGTATCAATTTATGTTTTGAAGCGTAAACACTGAAGTACTTGGTAGAATTGTTCAAATTAGATCGTGAATTACGCATATAGTACTAAACATTTTGTAAAACCCACATTCATCATAAGCATGAATCTCGACGAGTGCTTCGAACATGTTTTGGCACTGGTTGAAAGTGCCGGGCAAGTAAGTTTTTACAAAACATTAAAATGTACAGATTACAAGTCACGCTTAGGGAATAGTTTTCCCTCCGACGGTTAAGCAACACGTATCGATTTTCACTTAAACGTGTCTTCCATTGTAGGTGATTGCCGCCAGAAACTCCCAGCGGAAAACGGTGGTGCAAAAATCAAGCAACATCGATTTATTGACGGAAACCGACCAGCAAGTGGAGCGCATGTTGATGGACGGTATCTCCTCCAAATACCCTGATCATAGGTAAAGAAAACGTGGTGTCTTATCATTGCGTTAGCATTCACCTTACGTTCCCCCAATACTACCAGGTTTATTGGGGAGGAAGAGACAAGCGAGGGCAAGAAAGCCGAGCTAACCGAAGCCCCAACCTGGATCATAGATCCCGTGGACGGCACGATGAACTTTGTGCACAGTTTCCCCCATTCTTGCATTTCCATCGCGTTGCTTGTCGACCGTGTGGCCGAGATTGCCATAATTTATAATCCCATCCTTAACCAGAAGTTTACGGCACGCCGTGGTAAGGGTGCGTTTTTGAACGGAAACCGGATTAGCGTGTCGGGAGAAACGTCCCTCGAGGGTGCCCTTGTTACGACGGAGTTCGGAACGAGCCGGGACGAAGAAAAAACTAAGGTCGTGTTGGAAAACATCGGCAAATTGGTGCGAAAAGTTCATGGGTAAGTTTGCTCTGCCGTGGTCTGGGTCCACTTTTGAGCCTTATTATGATCACCTTTGTTCGTTTAGAATGCGTAGCCTCGGTTCAGCCGCTCTCAACATGGCCATGGTGGCGCTAGGTGGAGCCGATTTCAATTACGAATTTGGAATTCACGCCTGGGACATTGCGGCTGGCGACTTGCTGGTCCGTGAGGCAGGTGGAGTGTGCCTCGATCCGGCCGGTGGTCCGTTGGATTTAATGTCCCGTCGGGTGCTGTGTGCTAGTTCGCAAGCACTAGCCGACCAGGTGGTCCTCGAGCTGACGCAGTTCTATCCAGAACCAAGGGATTAAAACATAACTAAGGCTATCGGAGAACGCTGTTTGAATCGTCGATGGAGCAGACGGTTTAATGTACTTACCCCATATATGTACCCCTGACAAATTATTGGCTCTAAAGTCCAAGAGTTTGTCAAAAACTATATACCGAAAGTAATAAACGTTGTTGAATGTTGTGTTATTATCATAAAGTAAAAACCACAGCTGCGTTTAACTTTCTTATGTCTAAAACATATCCGTTTTTTTGTTTATTTTACCAGACAGCATACCCTGTATGAAGTGTATCAATCGTGCTTCGTACTGTTACTCAAAGAATGGCCATCGATAATTCCTTCCCCACTGCTTTCTTTCGTTTCCGCTGTTTTCAGAAAGTTGGTTTGGTGTTATCCAACCAAAATTAATTCCTAAGGCGAATAGACAAACGAAAAACGAAAACTAACAAAAACAAAAGTCGCCTACAATCGCCCTTACCATTCATTTCCAAAGCACAGAGGCCGGTAGAATTTCGTTTTATACTCGCACACACAGTCGAATTGGCTAGTTAAGGTATCTCTAAATCGCTAATCAAAGGCAGCAACAAGTGGCATAACAAAATATATTAATTTATGTATTCAAGAGCTAATATAGAGTCTATGTCGTAGTCTCATTTCGTTTTCCCACGGGGAGTCTCTTTAGCTGCGGGTGCGTATATATTAGCTTCCCAAGACCTAGCGCCAGTCCACTTCCTGCATTCCAGAGAGTACCGGAAGAAATAACAATATCGATAAATAGAGCTGGAACATTCCGTTCCGTCCGTGCGATGCAATATAAAATATATATAGATGTATAAAAAAATCTATCTCTTTAAAATATCCTTTACAACCTAGGCTACTCAATAACACGCATTGAATGCGGTATGTTTGTGTAATCGTTTTCCTGCTAAATTAAAATAAAACTCGCCTGCTAAGACATGCTCGCCTGCTAAGACGAGGCTGCCCGTGGCTAAACGGTAAAAATCGATATGCTCGAAAAACGGATGCGTTAATCGTCGGAGCCGTGGAGCTCTGGTTTCATCACATAAACGCGCCTTGTTACAGGTTGTTTTCCAACTTCGGCCTTCGGCTAGCACAATTAAAATTATCAATATACCCCGCGCGGAATGGCGAAAACTTTGCACCCCATTTTTTTTCCCCCGTTTTCCCACCGGTCGTCTGCGGTAAAGGCCAGATTCTCGGCTCTCGAACGATAGAAGAAGTAGAGATGCGCTTAAAATTAATCATCGTAAAAGTTACAGCACCAGTTTGTTCACTTAAGTTTAAAAGTCTCAATTTGCCTAGTATCTCAAAATCCGCCTCCCGCCCCCTACTCTGGTTTTGCTTCATTGCTAAGGTATTTGTAATTAATGATTGTAAGATTTCTCTACATCGGCCCCCTCATGGAGGAAGGGCCGACACATTGCTCTAGGTTGGTTGATGTATATATATCTATATATATATATAAGTTGTATTGGGATTTGACTAACTTCTAATGCAAATAACACGACACGATCCTGGTGTTCTACAACTACTTTTGCTGGTTCATCTAAGGTCCATCTAAAGTGGGTCGCTCCTAGCGCTAGCTCATAACCACATCGAGATGATAAGACGAAAAAACACGTGGATACGTTAGAAAAAGCAGCACAGTGTTCAGCATCAAGAGATGTACTCAATTCTTGGCTACATTAAGTCTTCACGGTTCTGGTGTGTATGTTATTATTTGTCGCGTTTGTGGTGGCGCTTGACATTGACTTATCAAAGACCAAATCACAGGCACACAGCCTCCTCCTGCTCTACCGAATTGAACCGGGTCTGCTTCCCGTACCACACGAAACAGATATTGCTCTTCTCGTTACTGATAAGCCGAATGGCGCTGGGAATGGCCGTTATCTAGCCGGAACCGTCGGCTTATGTGGGGTTAGTGGTGAAACAACTCGCATGGATAGTCATGATATGTCAATAGTGTATAGCTGATGTGTATGATTTAATAGTCAATATGTTCCGTTCCGCTCACTTGCGGCCACGGCCGATTGCTTCCGTTCGATACTAACGATATATCTAAGATGTAATATGCCTCTTTAAGGCTATCCACACACACACACACACACCGTCGGGTTAAAATTTCACTCGTTTCCACTGGGATTGTACCACGTCCGGATTGGTTAAGCGCGTTCACTAACAAGCGGTATCTGCGGGGTTACGCATCGAATGAATTTGGCAAATTCCGGGACTCTACTGCAAATCCTCCTCGCACTTCGGCACGTCGAATATTTCCGCAAACAGTGGCGGCAACCGGATGGTGCTCCAGTTCTTGCGGAACCACTCCAGGTGGGCCGAATGCTTCTCGCCGAGCATACGCAGCTCGTGCACCTTAGCCTCGAGGGCGGGCATAATCTGCAGCGCACCGATGCCGATGCTGTTGGCCCGCGATCGCGTGATTTGTACTCGTAGTGCCTCCGCGATGCACTCGCGCGTCTTCAGGATCACCTTCGTCTCGACCAGGCCGGGCCGGTCGGAGAGCAGGATGAGGGCCGAGTAGAGCCCGATCTCGGTGTCGCTCAGGCAGCAGCTGTTGAGGCCGCTGGTAAAGTTGAACAGCGCGTTGGTGTATTCCGGCTGGATTGGTAAGAGAAAGTAGTATGATCATCTTCATTAATCCTTTTTTTTTAAGGTGTAAACTGATTATTTATACTCATTGGTTAATGCAAGAACTGATTTGTAATTGTAAATTAATCAGGATTTTTCAAAAATACCTTATCAAAATTTAACTGTTATCGATATGAGATATTTTAAACTATTTATTGATTATGTTAAATGATATTACTTTAGCAAAACAAGTGTTCAAAACTGTTACCAAAGGAGATAAAACAGGGAACATTTTAAGCCTACTTGGTTCTCTACGGTACAAAATAATACATCACAGTAGGCTAATCTTCCACACAGTTACTCACATCATAGATCACTTCCAGCTGCTGGCGTGTGATGTAGACACCGTCGTCGAACGTCAGCGTGGACTCGTTGGTGGAGCGGGCCACGTGCGCCAGCCAGACCTCGAAGAAGCCCAGCTTGATCAGTATCAGCTGGTCGTCCTGCAGGAACTCGCCGAACCCGGGCACCCGCTTGGCGAACTCGACGATCCGCTGCACGGCCGGCGTCATCCGCATCGCGTACTGCTGCCACAGCCAGGTGCGCTGGTCCTCGAGGGTCTCGAGGGGCTGCAGCAGGAACTGCTGCGGAAGGAAGAGTACAAGGAAGCGGAGAATCGCGAAGTGAGCGGTAGTACTTTCTTCTTCTCAAACCTAAAAAAAACCACTGACGGCGACTTACGTTGTGCTTTTCGCTGTAGTTCAGCAGCGATATTCGGCTGAGCTCCTTCACCAGGTCGCTCGTGTAGGTGCAGTGGCCTCGGTGCGCTTGCGCAATGCACTGGATGATGTCGTACACGGACAGTTCTGGCGGGGTGAAAGTCAGCGAGTCGGGCAGGATCGTCGGTCCGGCCGGGTTCGTGGGGTTGCCGGCGGTGGTCGTGCTGATCTCGGTGCAGTTTGTCATGGACATGGCATTTGGTGTACTGTGGTGGTTATGGTTGATAGTTGCGTTGCTGTTGTTGTTGTTGGTGCTGCTGGTGGAAGAGGAGGTGGTGGTGGTGGCGATGTTGACTCCGATCGCCGTTCCACTCGCGCCCGTCGCACTCCCATGCAGCTGCAGCGCCACCGAAGGCGACGTGGTCGAGTTGACGCACACGTTCATGCTTTCCTCGTTGCAGCTTCCGGCTTCACGGGACTTTTTCGGCACTCGTCCATACCGTACGGCTGTGAAAAGGATAGAAACAATGCATTTAAAAAGAGTTTGATTTAAGAAAATTGTTCTTCGAATCGAAAGGATCAAAAGAAACAGTATTTTTTCTTATTTCTTCCTTATGTAATATATGAAAAACGCTGCCCTTTTTCCCAAGCAACAGTACCTTAACGTTAACAAATCGTCGGGACGTATCGTAACACCCGCACCGGAAGGGTGCATAAACATAAGTGCATATGCACTCCGGTCCGTGCCCAATCGATTATGCACCTCTCCGATGGCTTGCAGTGTTTTTCCTCTCTCGGTTCGGAGGGAAACGCGACGGAGGGAAACTCAATTTCACTTCTTTCGGCCCTCTAGAAGGTGTTTAGCGAGCGGGGTTTTTTTTTCGTAGAAAAGGCTCGCGATAGGAAAGTAAGCAAATGTCAAAATGCTGTAGAAAATGCAGATAACTGCAAGGAACTGGCGCGGTGTGTTGGAGATGCAAAAAGGCCATTTCCGCATCTATTCGACCGTTCGTTGCTTCGAGTGGCTGGAAACGGTGGATCCATCGATCGTGTGTTTGAACTTTTCCTTTTCGGTGTAGGAAAAAAGGGAGGACTAGCTAGGAGAGAGGGTTTATTTGGAAAAAAGGAGTGTGCATATATGAAGTGGTTGCGCTTTCGGAGTGAATAATGCAAACTCAAACGGACGGACGAGTTCGCAAATCGGAACGCAGATGCTGGGCCACGCCTAGGTTTTCTATAAAAAATAAAAGGTTTGGTGATTGCAAATTTAAGACTCCAACGCTTTTTGCAGTGCTTTTCAAACGAGTTTAGACAACTCTCAAGTTCATATTGTACAAAACTTCAACAATAAATGAATTGGGATCTATCAGAATATGATATATGAAGTTAAATAGTCGCGCATCAAATAGAAACGGCTTTGTTTTGTTATATAAATGCTGACAATTATTAATGCGGTTTCTACGTCTTCAAAACCACACGGAAAAATACGAAACAATGATTCATGAATCCTTTCCTTCGCAAAACAAAGTGGAACGATACTGTGGAGACGTGTTTTGCCAAACTCGTTGGGGAACTTTTAAAGTTCAGTTGACCTTTTGACAGTTCGATGCCCTGCTGGGTATGCCCTAGGAAAAGCTTGGGCCCTACAGGGCGCCATAAGGAAAGGGTTTTTGGCGAGGCACTATTGGGGGGTTGTTTTTTCTTTGTTTTACCCCATTCTGTCGTCCCACAACGTCCAACGGGGAAATGTGTCACAACAGTGCAGGTGAGTTCAAAGAACTCCCCAGCAAAAAGAAAAAGGGAGCGGAAGAATAGTGTGGTACAGGGGAATGACATAAATTGCGGAAAGAAATGGCAAACATACGTCGCGGTGCTAACGAACTTCGGTGCAACTCGCGGGAGTTGGTTGAGCATAACCACCACCCGTGAGGCTTTATGAAAATTATGCTGCGATAAATTGTCCACCCGTCCCCCATTCCCCTGCCCCCCGCCAACCGACGGGGTTCTTTATCACGTGCTTACTTTTTTCGTGTTTAGCTTTTCTTTTCGCTTTCTTGTTGGCCCAACATACACGGATACATTACGCGTTTGGAAATGTGAGCTAGTCGTTCTTTTGGTCACCCCGAGCACGTGGTTAAGGAAAACGCAACAAACGAGAGCTAGCGACGGTTGCACACGTCCAGCTCCTGGTTACGTTAGGGAAATGACGATTTTCCTTTATACTTGCTCTGCTTGCCATTTTGTTGATTGATTGTTATGCTCACGCGATCCGGTTATCGTTACAAAACACCTGGGTAGTAGATTGTGTTCCATTTTAAGTTACAAATCCACGCTCTTTTGTTTTGCAATTAATTGGCCATACTATCAGTTTCATTAACGATTTAAATTTAATTTTCCCCAATTGTTTTTAGTTTAAAAATAGTTTTCCCCATTGTTCAAAAATGGGTACTTTAATTTATTAAGTCTAAGAATAATTCATAATTCATTATGCTTAATAAAATCACTAAACATTCGGAAAAGAGGATTTGGAACAACGATACACATTTTAAAATGTCACATATTCAAATGATTGTTTTCATAGATGGAACGGAATCGTTATTACTCGTTAAACTTTGCTGCACATCACACTGCATCTTGAGCACATAACAAATCTTTGATACAATTTTAGGCACTAAACAGTTATTGTTTAAGTTTTTATTCAACTAGTACAACACTTCACTTTCACTGTTAAAATTTAGCAAACATCGATTGCACTGGAAAACTCCCGAAAATAAACTCAACCTTGCGCAACCATCGGGCTGCAACTGTTCAATGCAAATTGCACGCTTGCCTCGCCACGACTGAAGCGCCGATCGTGGGCCGGCTGGCATCGGTCCGGGCTGGATTTTTCCACGCCACGCCACGCTTTTCCCCGACCGATCCCGACGATCGCGTTGTTGACGACCGCACGCCTCCGGATCGGTGGTCCGACACGCCAAAAAACCTGCCCGCGTTCCAGCGCGGGGGGAACCATAAGAACATGCACCAGCCTTCCGTTCCCAACTCCCCACCTCCCCCCTCCTCGCCAACCGTTTTCACCATTTCGCTATCAAAACTGCAAGTGCGCAAGTGGGAATGTGGTGAAACAGAAAACCCACCGAAACCGGTGAGCAAAAATACAATCCGGAAAAGCGCACGTTTCCCTTTCCAATGTGCAAACCGCGCTATCACGACACTATCACTTTCCTTCCGCCTTTCGTCGGCTTTATGCGCACACACACAAACACACACATGCAACTAAATGCAGTTGCATTTACACCGCCCCGGTAGGAAGGGAGGAGAAGGCTTGATGCACTTGAATGCACCATTCCCCTTCCACGCGACGGTTGCTTGGGGGGGGCGGGGGGACCGAGGTAAAGACCGTGCGGAATCATGTCCTACAGTTGCGGAAGACACTTCCGGAAGCGATTATGTGCGGCACCGAAAACGGAACTGCAACGGTTTCCATCTCTCTCTCTCTCTCGCTTGCTTTCTTCGCTCATTACTCTTTCCCCTTGGCTACTATGTTTGTGTATGTGGTTGCATGTTTTCTCTGTGATGCAGCTGATGCAGCTTCCGAAGGGCCACGCCGGTTTCACCTACCCCCTTGGCTTGGAAAAGCTCCTCCCGAGTGTATGAACGACTTCTTGGGCGAGTGAATGGTAACTGTTTGGCGGTGGAATCGCAATCGCACGACAATGCATTCGAACGAAGGTGCCGGCTGCACCCTCGGGGAGGGAGCAGGGGGAGGAAGGTGCGAGGGAAAAACTTTCTCTCTCCCCGATTACGGAAATTCGAACTCGGGCAAAATATGACCGGTAAACAAAACAGGCATTGCAAGGGGGAGTGCGAAAGAGCGAAGATAAACAGAACAACTAGCTTGCATCGGTGCAATTGCAAGGGACATAAAGGAAAGAAAAGGTAAGCGGATTTTCTCCCCCTTCATCCATTGCACTTCCCCGCCATCCATTTTGTCCTCCCGGCTTTGAAGCGCCGAGTGCAGTTTTTCCCTTTGGAGCAGCACCCCAAAAGCCACGCTGCCGCCGCCGGGAAGGGAAGAAAATCCCACAAGAGTTCGCGCTCACACACAGACACACACACGCGCGTGTACCTCTTCCACGAGCCTGTATGACGACACCTCGTTGGTCACGGGTGGAAAAGTGTGCAATTGCACTTCGTGTGGCAGTGAAATCTTTCGCTCTCGCAATGAGCTGCGAGATCCGGATGATGCAGCAGCTGCACAGCAAAAGTGCATCACTGCCGGGGTTTTGGACCGCCATCTCCTTCTTGCAGACACTTTCATTCACGAGGGCCCTGTTGCTTTTACCACTCCAACCGACAACGGTAACGGTAAATTAACAAAAAGAAAGAAAAAATACTTCTTGAACCCGTGGCCCTTAAAGCCCTCCGTTCGATGCTTCCTGTTTCTGTCTCGCTTCTTTTTTCTCTTTCTCCTGAGCGGGTGGATGCAATGGAAAAGCTCCGGTGCATAAGGGCATTTTGCACGCCACTCCCAGGAACCGGTCCACGCCACCTCCCCCCGGGAAGGGGGGGGGGGGGGGTGTGGAAGTGTAAACTCTCGTTTAACCGTTTGTAATGAGTTGTTTGATATTTGTTTGGGTGGTGTTTTGCACCATTCCGTTTTCGCCCACCCCCGGGTATCGTTCGCCGTCTCCAGTGGAGGGTGGCAAAGATGATGAAAAAAAAACAAACTACCCCCCCCTCACCCCATCGCAGTGTTGGATAGTTAGTCACGTGTAGTGAGCTTTGCGTATCACCTGGCTAAGGGTAAAGGGTTTATTTGTATGTTGCACATTTTATCAATCTGCATAATGACAAACGTTTTCAACTTTTACGCTCTACGGCCCTCCGGTGGGGACATTCATTACCAAGATGTGTCACGCAAATAGGCAAGAGAAAGCCATCATGTCCTGGTTGGCTGGCACAGGAGAACTATTGTATTTCTGTCCGTTACTTAGATTGGATATGGGGAATTGGACATTATTTTCGATTCATTTTTATGTTCCGTGACATTAAATAAAATATTTTAATTTACGAAACGAACGTTAGAAGATTAAAAGGAAATTATTTTCATTTAAAAATAAAAAAGATTTTTCATGGAGATTAAGTTGTAAAATATTCCTTTGTGTTTCGATGTTTGTATATTTTTGTTTTACATGAAACAGTTTTGAAAGGAATGAAGGAGATGCCTTGAAGAAAAATCTTAAAAATTTTGGTAAGAAAAATTACTTAGAAAAACACTATGTTTGTTACACAATTGATCTGGCTTTTGATTTGTTCCGAAAAAGAAAAAAAATAGATTAATTCCATAAAAATGGATTCATAAAACACTGACATAAGGCATGGGAAAAAAACAAAAATCCTACGAGCCATAATAACCTTAGAACCTCCAAACAGAACTGGTCCAAATCGTGCTCGACATGCAAACCAATAAGAGGTACATAGTTGCTTTTCGTTTATCTGGCAGGAAACCCGGAACCCGGAAATCGGTATGATTCACAAAGGGCTCAAAAAACCGAGCCCCTTCATTATGGAGCTCCAGGTCGAAGCACCAAACGCGAAAAGTTCGCGAAAAAGGTAACGGGCTGATGAAAAACGTATAACAAACTCGACCTGGTGCAGCTTGCAGTTAAGTTGCATCGTAATGATACTCCGCCTTGTTGTGGGTTTTCTTCTTGTGGCTCCACAAGACGTGCCTCCTCCCACCGCACGGAAGCAGAAGGAAATGGGAAAAACGTAACGGCACTCGACGGCAGTCCTAAGCCGCCGTCCGTCTCGAAAAGATTATCTTAAGCTTCCCCCCCGAGAGGAGAGAGGGCATTCGCCTTTTGGGGCAGAAAAAGTGCCGCTGCATGCGATGCCTACCGTCCGGATGCAGCATTGCACCGAACCGAACTGCAGTTTTGCATTCCCTCACTCCTTTCCTTTCAGGTTCCAGGTTCGCCCATAACCACCTTCGACATCTTTGGCGGCTTAGGGTTAGTAAGCATGGCATAAGAAGCAGCTCGACTGGACAAGAGGGAAACTTTTCCTTCGATCGGTTGTCAGCCGTCGGTGGGTGGGTGGGTTGAGGAAAGAAAAGCCTCCTTCGCAAGGGGCGTGAAAATGGAAAGTTCCCTAACTCGAGGGAGGATTTGTAAACAGGCTCCAGCCGATGGCGCACCAATGGTTTCCGGTTTTTCGGGTTGTCTTTTGCCGGATTGTGAGCGTTCCACCGCTCAGTCTACAACGTTGCATAATAAAATGCCCGGTTTTATTCGAGCCGCCAGCTGTGGATTTAATCACCGACCGCTCGGGAGAACGTGACTGAGACGGAGCTGGAACTAATGAAACACTGGCGGGGAAGAACACTTACAGTCCCGGCTCATGCCCACCGAGAGACACTTCTTGAAGCGGCAGTACTGGCACCGGTTCCGATTGAGCCGGATCACCAGACACTTGCCGTCGCGCAGACACCGGTACTCGATCTGCTTCTGGATGCTGCGCCGGAAGAAGCCCTTGCAGCCCTCGCACGAGGTGACGCCGTAATGGTAGCCGGACGCCTTGTCGCCGCACACCTTGCAGGCGACGAACGTTTTGGTGGTGCTGGTCGTCGTCGAGCTGGCGTCCGAACCGGCGCACTGTTGATCTGCAAAAAAAGGTGGATAAGTTGAATCTGTTGAACTATCGATTATAACTTCAACAATCTAGTAGTCTGTAGTTATCTAGTAGACTGTGATGAAGATGCAGCAAGGATTATTTTTAATCGGTCTGTTGGTCTCGTCTGTAGTCTGTTAGTCTAGTTAGTCTAGTCTATGGTCTGTTCTGTACGTGGAATAAAAGAGGAGTGTAATAAGCGACCTATATAACCAATAGAATCTGAAGTTTGTATACTTGAATTTACGCTTAAGCTGGCTGTAGACGTCACATATTAATCTGTGCAGATCTTTGACGTCTACAGATTTCCTTTGTTCTCTCGTACCCATCGTCTGTCAAACATCCCTCCAGATATCCCGAATATCTCGAGGGATGTTGGAAATAGCTAAGGAAAGGCTGTAGACGTCAATCATCTGTGCAGATTAATATGTAACGTCTACGGCTTGCTTAACGCATGTTATTTTGAAATAGCTCATCAATTGTTGTCTCTAAAGCATGTGGTATTGACATAGCTCATCGACTGTTTTCTCTAACTCATCTCATTTCGTCCCAAGTAACATTTCCAAGACCTATTAGACTTCAACAAGTTTTATCAATGTTTTAACATGGGTGTACCAAGTCCAATTGGTTTTATAGAGGTTTCTCAGCAAGCAAAATAGTTTTAATAATTTTGACATCCTTAAAACCTTTTAAGGATAGCTATAAAACCGCTCATTAAGTCTAAAATATTAGTAGACTTGAAGAGTCTGTAAATACGCTGTTAAGTCCTTCTTAAAACCTTCTCTTAAAACCAATCAGTGATTTTAGGTCTAGAAAAGGTTTTAAGGGATGGTTTTGACAACGTTCTGTAGAGTGGGCCCTCTTACACTTAAAACGGGTTTATGAAGGTTTTATCACAGCCTTTAAGACAAAGTGTCTTTGTATTTTTTTAATACACTTTGATATTCAAGGGAATGCTCCCACTTCAAGCTTTGATGTAAATTCAAATCGAATTACGTTACGCTTCGGTCGAACCATCCAAGCCCTAGGCAACATCCGAAGGACTTGCCCGAGTCCTTTCGGTGTCCTGCAGTACCTTTCCGACGACTACGAATTCAGAAAACTTGTTTGTTTAGAATGCAATTGCATATTCATCCGCAAACCCCGCGGACAGATGAAAATTTCATGCCGGCGAACGCCATTTTCACTCCCTAACGCATCTCGGAACTACGCTTCGCCGAGGAGAGGATGCACGGCACGGTTTGAATAAATTGCCTCCAGAAATTCGGTGCGTAACGCCGCTGGCTCGGCTGCGGGAGCGAGGGTATGTGTCCATCTAACGAGCAGCGAGGGATAGGTTAGTGATGCATACGGTTTGTGCATCTTCATCATAGGTCAATGTTACGTGAACGCGCTTTGCATATGCAGAGTGGAGCGCGCCTTTTCTGCGGTCACGATCGTCTCGATCAGGCCAGCAGCAATGCCAATGCGGACGAGTTCCAGCGCTTCCGATTCTAAAAATGGTTGACATAAAGTGGATCCAAGAGAGGAATTTTTCTTAAACGGAATCGTGTACGATTTGAATAAATCTTTCCGCGCGATAGGATTTAAAAACCATTTGCATTACCTCTTTTAAATAACTTTCCGTGGTTCGATGGCACATTCTTTGTTGCAAATTGTTTACTAAAATTTTATTTTTCAACTGTGTACTAACTCCATTGTAAAATAGTTCCAAAGCAGGTCAAACCACGAAAAGTTGTTTATGATTGCCTTGTTGCATCATGCACAATGACAAAGTTATGCAACGCCAACAAACAAACAGTGCAGCGCGAGAGAAGAAAGAAAGAAAGGAAGGGAAAAAAACAAACGATCACAGCAAGCAGTGCGATTGCTTCCTTCAACTTCCTCGGAGCTTTTACCTTTTCCCAACGGTAGATTTGAAATTGAACGTAGCATGAATAACGCCATCGGCGGAACGTGCGTTCGGTGCGCGCATAGTCCGTGCGCTGTTTATGTGACCGTTGACCACCCGTTTCCTTGTGTTCCTTTTTTCTCTCCCACTCTACCTCAGCCCCCTCCCCCATAGCCCCACCGATTACAATTGCAAATATTTCGATTTAAAAAACCATTGATCCACACACGATACGCGATGGAGGATGGCCGTTAGCGAGGTGATACTATGCTGCCACCAAACGGGTGAAGGGGGGGAAGGTTTACGCGCGTTCCTAACTTCTTGTTGTTCCCTTCCTGATTCACACACACACACACACACACACACATGCCCATACTTTGCGGTGATGATTTTAGCCCCAACGGTCGGCGGGGCGCAAGCAAAGAATTGGCGAATTCGAGCACCATAAACGGGCCGAAAACGGTGGAACGGAAGGGTGGACTCAAGACGCTGCGCCCCCGATAAGGGGGGATGGTGGAGGAAAGTTCGTTGAACTTGATCTGCCCGTTTTTTGTTTTGCTACACGTTCGCGAACCATTTACGTGCATCGGCTTTAGGGCTTGGGTGGGAACGGGTGGGGTGGTGAGGGTTCGCGTGCGGCCTGATTCTTTCTTCTTTCGCGTTCTTTTCGCGAGGACGGAAAAAGGTGGAGGGGGGAAAATCGTCGAAGGGAAAAAGTTCTCTATGCCACTGCACGCTGCTGGCTCGGCGCGACGTCTTTCGTGTTTCTTTGCAGCGAATCCAGCTTTCCTGCACGCCGCTTTCCGTCCGAATCGGGTCCATTTTATACTGCGTACCGACGCGTCCAAAGCACTCGATGCTGCTCCTCATCGATCGTTCTCGTACGACATACACCGACACACACACACACACATTTAACAGCGATGGAAATCTCTTTCTTCCTTCTGGAGCTTGGCTTTGGGGGGAAAAAGGAGTGGCGGGGTTGGCCAAGGAAAATGCTCGTGTAACTGTACCGTACAACCGAAGGCTCCACCGAAACACTCGACAAATTTGCTCCGTTGCCTCATTGGGGGGGGAGCTTAAGCCGTGGTTCGAATTCGATTCGAAAGGAGACCGAAACTCCTTAACCTGCATCGGTGCATCGGATGCAGCGTTGTTGCATTGCTGGGCCTGGGGTTGTGTAACACGCAAGCAAGTTGCACTTGCCTGTGGACTCGTTAGTGTTGAAGTTCGGAAGACAGATGAAAGCTACCAACAGAGTGTTTTTCTTTTGCCTCAAAATCTTCAATTATTTCTGAGGGAAATAAAATTGGAAAAATGTTCCTCAAAAGTTTTGCTCGCTTAAATATATATAATGTATTCGTAGATAATTTAAAAGAAGTCAATCCCAAACCATCTTCAGCATAATTCGGCACACGTCTGCCCCTTCGACAGGCGACCTCTCCACGAGGAAACGGAGGCACCGGAATGAGGTGTTAGATTACACTTATTAATAAACTCATAAATTTATAACGGTACCTCGTTCTCCTAAATGTAGCAATCGGCGGGCAGCTCCGAGCTAAAAAGGAAGAAAATCGATTTGAAAAATAAAAAAACAACTCGAAATCGAGCGATCTTCTTCCATCCACGTCCAGAAATGGCCGGTTGTGCAAAGAAAACATGGACGAGCTCCTAGATATTCATCATCATCATCATCCGCACGATCTCCTCCACCAGAAGAAGAAGCAGAACTTTGCGCCCTCCACCCTTCGACACGCGAGAAGACGCTCCAAATCCCCCACCGCCACACGATCCGCCCGAAAAGGCTAATGACGGAGCGTCGCGCGGAAGAACGCAATCGTTGTGCGGATGAGCAGAGACGGCATGAAATGGGCATGAAATAAAATCAAACACAGCACACAGCCCCCGGGGGCCCTGAAAGCTCCCTCGGGCCACGTTAGATTTGGCACAACTCTAACGGCTCGCCCAACAATCGGGAGGAAGATGTGCGACCCCTCGGGGTGTATGTTTACGCCACACACGGGCGAAGGTGAAACATTGTTTGCTGAAGTAGTCCTGTCCTCCATCCAGCCAGCTTTCGCCAACGCGCGCGCGCCAAAGATCCGTCTAAGATAACGCACCGCTTGTCTTTTAATTGCACTCGTTGAAGTCGTCGCTTCGATGGCGTCTATCGAGAATCAAATCGATTGTTATTGCTTCCTTCGCTAACGAAACATACAAAAGCTGAACGCCAACAGGCTCGTCGTGTTCGAGCAACCCGCAATCCTCCCAGGATCGCGGGATGATGAATCGGTCTCCTTCGCATTCGTTCACGGAACGATGGTTGTGTCTTTGCAAAATAATGAAAGAAAGGAAACCCGAGGCAACAACATCAGCACCCGCGGATCTAACCAATCTTCCACGCGCTCCATGTCCCCCCCTAAGGGTTTAAAAACATAGGCTTCTTGAGGGGAATAGAGCGTATCTATTCCTCCTTCCTTCCTGCCAAGACCACACTCACGCTTGGAATTGGGCTCACCGAAAGCTCACTGACTCCCAGGTCCTCCAGGGGTCCTATCCCGTTACGTTAGATCGCGATCGCGAGCACATCGATCAGCGAAGCCCCCGCGTTGGTGTGCGACCATACGTGTGTGTGTGTGTGTGTGTGTATTTTTGTAACTGATGGATCCAATCGCGCGATATCATCGTGTTCCAATCAGCACAAGTCATAATTAATGAGCTATGCTCATGTACGAATTCTGTGCCAGTGGAAAGCGGAGGATCCCATCGGCAGTTCCTCCCGCCCTTGGAGTCCCGTCCCGTCCCGTCGTTTGCAGTAGTCTGCTTTGGTCTTCTATTCCTCGTTCGCTTCCATTTTTCTACTGCGCCCCCCCTTTCTTGTCACTATCTTGGGCTGTTGGCCCTGAATCGGGTAGCTGCTCCCAGCTACAGCTTCGAAAAGCACTTCGAATTATTGCCATTTGAGCAACCCAGATTACCTAATGGCGTACGCCTGGTAACGCTGCGAACCTTAAAACACACGCTCGACACGATCGAAAGAAGAAAACCAAACCCCCCGGGAGAGAGCAAGAGTGTCAGGAAACCGTTTGAAACCCCCCTGATGAACTCCGGGGCAATCCGGTTGGGAGGAAGTGGTCAACAACTCTAGGCATCGAAGAACACCAAACTCAGGAGTAAAACGACTGCACAATTTCGTGACTCTGACCGCCAAATTTCGTATGCACCACACCGATGCTGCACGTGAATTAGCATCGGTTAGTAGCGAATGTCGAGGGCAACATTACCTCAGCCTGGCCCTCGGAACATGGAACATTCCCCCCCGCCCCATTCTGGTGACGAATGCACCCCAAATTGAGTGTGCAAATCTGGGATCCGAATTTCATTACGAGGTTCCTCCCGGCCGGATGGGGGGTTTGTATACTGGGCTTGTGTAGTCCCACTCCTACCACTCCTATCCGGTCGTGGTCAAAGTACCATAAACCATTCTTGCGGGATAAATTTCGGGAGCAGCATACGCGATTGGGTATGTGCATAAATTTTCCCGACGCTCGATTCTCCGAGTTCCGAATTTCAATTCCGAGCCGGTGGTCGAAATTGGTCGCTCCCACTATTCCCAAATTCTTGAACTTTTCCGTTCGATTCCGTGGTGCAACGGGGGAGGAAGGTGGTGGAAAGAGAATGTGGATCAAGAGGCGAGAAAGAGGCGAAGTTCAACCGTTCGGTTTTGCGACGTGCCCTTACGACGTCCGATCGGCTTCCGGTGGTCAGGATTTAAAGTTCAACGGATTCATCTTGAGTACGTTTTGGTGCTAGGAGATTAACCTGGTTCTTGTCTGCTTATGGAAATATTACAACATTTTCCGGCTTTTTATTCCAAAGTCCCATCAAAACACTAACAAGTACCATGTTTTATCTGACAAGTTGCGCACTGTAATGGCAAAAACGCGTCATTGATGGCATTTCGCTTGACGATTTGACAGCTCTCAAACCTTGATTTTGGTCTTCGCCGCCTACTGGACGCAAATCGACAGCGAGACGAAAAATGCTAGATATTGAAATTGGCTTTGTGGAACGGTAATGTTACCATGCCAAAGATGATGCGTTGTTGCCATTATACAACGCAACTTGTCAGATGAAACCTGGTACTTGTTAGTGTTTTGATGGGACTTTGGAATAAAAAGCCGGGAAATGCTGTATAGTTGAGGCAAACAATTCATCAAGCACTAACGATAGGAGAAGAAATGAGCAATTAATGCCCGTTACCTAATTCCTATTTTCTATCTTTGTTCAATGAAAGATTAGAAATCTCCTTCGGAAAATAGCGGATATAAACCTCATGTAGCCTAAGAGCATTCTTTATCGCTAGATATCTTCTGAAAAGACCTTACCTCCTCGTCCTCCCGTGCAGGACCTTGCCACACCAGCGTCGTAATTCGTGGACGTTACACTCGCCTTCTCCAGGTTCGCCTGAGCCGTGGAAGAGATCAGCATGGAACAACTCGCGGAACCGACGGAGGAATTGCTTCCATTCACCAATCGCTGACTTGTGGACACCATAGTCGCCCCGGGCCGCGGACTTGGCGGAGTGTCCCGGGCGGTCGACTCACTCGACTCGTGATCACTGAATCCGCTCTGCGTGTTCGAGTCTTCGGGCGTATCGAAAAAGTGCAAATTAAACTCGGACCCCGTATCGAAGCTGACCTCCGCGAGGTCCTCGTCGATCTTGGCCAGACTCGGGCTCAGCCCGGTAGTACCGGACGCATCGAGCGCGTAGATATCCATCCCGGCCGCTCACTGTCGACCCCGGGAACCACCAACCGCCAAACGCCGTCCCGAGGGCTCGCGGGACTGCGCGGTTGCCAAATAATAAACTAACGGCGTAACTAGTAAACTTGGGGCACTTGGAATCATGGCACTTGGGTTTGCTTATGAGGGGGGGGGGCCTTCCTTGATCTTCCTACCACAATATCAACAACAACAACAGAAACCTAAAGCATGGCATGGTGAAATCACTCGAACGGCACACACGGCACACAGGACCATAGACCAACGGCGGAAAAGCGTCCTCCTACTACCAAACACGGAAACGCGACACCGCGAAGCACCCGTACTCGGCCAGAGAGAACTACGCTGCCTCGACGTCGTCGGCGCACCGCCTATCCATTCTGGCGAGAATCTTAACGCAAACTGAAACGGTGGAAGGAAAGTAAACACCGCTTAATCCAGTCGCGAGCCCCGCGGACCCGCCTGGGTTGCCGGGTTGGCCGCCGCTACGTTTACTACCGTTCGTTCGTTTCTTCGCGCGCACGGACTTGAACCTTTCCCTCCACGGGGCAAACACATACGCGCGCGCGCGCGCGGGGAAGGCGTCTTAGACGGGGGTACCTTGCGAGGTTAAGAACGTAAAAAAACAGGCAACCACCGAAGCACCGGTCGAAAGAACGAGAGACGAATAAAAAAGGTGAATCGAGGGAAAGAAAGAAAGACTTCAGCCCGGACGCGTGTGTGTGTGGTTGGGTCTTGTGGTGGACCTAACAACCGAGCCAACCGACTCTGGCCACCGTCACATCCAACGGGAATCTGCACAGCGCACGGAAGCGGCGCGATCTTGGGCCTGTCCAGAATGGATGCAAAGTTCTTCTCGGGAACGTTCCCATCATCTTGAGAGAAATGTCCCTCCCCTCTCCCTCCCTCCCTCCCACGTCTCCAGAAAGTCCTGTTACGAAAATGTGCATAAATATGCAAAATTTGGATAGCAAGGAAGAAAGATCGAGGCAGCTACCGCACGGTAAACAGTTTCTTGAATACTAGATCTGTGGATCGTTTATGGTCAATATCTAGGAAATTTTTACAAAAAATTTTAAAACTTCATTTTAATTTTGTTTTTAATCTAGGGTACTTCAATTACCAAAAATATTATTAAGAATTGCTTGTTGGGACAAAATTACTTGGGCTGAAAACGTAACGTAAATAAACGCTTTTCTAAAAGTAGTACAAAAGCAACACAAAATGAAACACCTAGCCCTTCATACGAACAGGAATAAGAATAGCAAACCTGAGCAGAAAAGGCCCGTAAGGTCAATTGTCGAATGTTGCGGATTTGGTCGGGAAAGTAGATCAGTTACGGTACCGCCGGTTTGCCGTGGCGCGGAGTTCTCACGAGCCGTGTTGAACTGTGCCGGTCGGCGGCGTTCAAGTTCAATGTTGCACCGCGGGGAGGAGGATGCAATCGGATGCACATCGCAAAAACCGAGCCGCCGGAGAGCCACCAGCATCCGAAAAGCTTCGCAACTGCACGCACTAAGAACGAATCGTAAAGAAGGGAAGATAAACGGAACGGAACGAAACGAAATGAAGGAGCGTTTGCATGGGGGGCATGTGCATTGTGTTCCGTCCTTTTTCTTTCTGCTTAAAGTTCTTCGGAGGAACGGGATCGGGTTGGACAGGTTGGTGGAGACGGTGGAAGGTGCATTCACTTCTGCATTGCTTCTCCTGGTTGGTTTCCCGCTCGCACAGCTGTGATCGCGGTCATCGAACGTGCGGATTTGCGCGGATAAGAAGAAGCTTAAGGAAGGCTAGGTTTAAGGGGAGGGACGAACGGAACCCCCACCCCCCCCGGGGTTGGTGGAGCGAATTCCGCGAATGTGTATCGCCCCCGGGGTGAGCATAAAATAAAATCCTGGAAAAACGATTTCGGAGCCCGACTTCGGAGGCCGAAGGCGTAGGGGGCATCTTGGGGGTGGTGTCTTGGGTGTTTTTTTTTCGCGATCTCTGCCTGCCAGCTTGCGTAACGCCTCAGGTCGGTGGTGCTTAAAGTCCAACGCGGGGTGATGCTGATAAAAGCGTGTACGCGCGTTACGACCGCAAAACAGAGGGCTTTCTTCTTAATCTTCTCGCGATCTGCTGGATGCTGGGGAGATCACTCCGCAGGAGTGGAAGGAGAGCGAGAGGGAGGAAAAGCAGATAAACGAGAATGACGACGATGACAAAACGACCCGTTGGGATGATGGGGCCAAAACTAGGAATGGGCACGGAATGGAACAACATAAACGCCGATGCTTACAAATGGGTACGCAAACAGACGGAGGAGAGGAGAAAAAGAAAGCAACAAAAACATAACGCATTCGATGCGAGCATTAAAAAAAAGGCCCAGGGAAGAACATGCTCATGTTTGGTGCGATAGAAAGAGATTGGGAAAAATAGGGAACGACAGAACAAGAGGGAAACAACAACAACAACAGCATCAACAGCAAACACAACGGAGGGACCTGGTACACCCTGTGCAGCCCCCTCCCGGAGAGGTCACTGACCAGGTTGGTGCGTGTGTGTGTGTTTGAGAATGATTTGGTTTTTCTCCTCCACCGAATGGTTTGGTTGTGTGTTGTTTTGGTGTGTTTTGTTGTTGTTATGCTTCCTCGATGGAAAAAGTGCATCCTTTTTTTTGCGTGCAATTAAGCTTCAACTTCTCTTGTGCAGAGAATGTCAGAATTCGGTTGGCAAAAACGGTAAGGTCATTTATGATGTGATTTTAATTCGTCATCGTACTTCTCAAATGGCTAATAAAAAATTTGCTTTCCACGCACGAATTGCTTAAACTATTTGAAAATAGGCCACTTTTATGCCTATCACGACGAACATCTTGTTCCCTTGTTTTTCATATCCCTCCCGAGCGTGAAGAATATCGTTGAACCTGCAAATGGTCTTGTCATGCCAAATATCTAAGCTTACATTTTTTCTAGCTTAAGGTTCTCTGTGACGGAACTGTTTTTCTACCTTTTCCTTCACCCATTTGCAGAACGATCATTCCAATGATCAGCCTCCCGAAAGACGTCAATTTTACCGAGTCGAAGCCAAATTTCGCCATTAATTTCCTCCCCCCGTCATCATGCCCCCACCCCAAGGCGTTCCGCTAGTTTCGAACCCGAGGGGGCAGAAAAAGCTCGCAAACATTGTTACATAATCATTTTCATCTTTCGCATAAATAGAATCAACAAACGAGCTCCGTTGCCTGCTTCGTTCGATTGTTGTAGACTACTTTGTTTTCCTCCTTTGTTGCCAATAATGAAAAGAGCTTTTCATAAAAGGGTTGAACGTGTAGAAAATCGTTCTTGGATGATCTTTACTTCCTTTCCGTTCGGTCTTTTACCCGCTCCCCACCACCACCAAAAGGCAATTCTTCAGCTTTCGTTCAAATTATTCTCCTTCATTGACCGGCGGCACGCGCAAGGAAAATGGGAGAAGGAATTTTCCAAGATATTAATCACTTAATTTTATTTATTCCCTCTCCATCGCTTGCGCTATCTTTTTTCCCCCTTTTTTTCTTCTCCATTTGATACACTTATTCGGTGTTAATTATCGTGAGATGATCGTTTAAAAACGGTGGCTCTTTAATGTTCCTCGTAACATGCCCTATTTGTAGAGCTTTTCCGTAAACAAGCTTAGTCATATAAAATTAGACACGGTAAGGTACGCGCTGCGTATGCTGATAAGAATGCACATATCAAATTGCGTGCGAAACTCGTGGGAAAACCGACCGTCGGCCATTGACCCCGCGCAATCGCACCAACCACCCCCCAGCACCCTTTCTGTTAAGAACGTCTTAGAACGTTGCGTTCCGTCCTATGCGTGAGTACACGCGAACGCGAAGGTTTAGGTGCGGGGTGTACGGGGACGTGGCTGGGGTAAGGTGCCAAAGGTGGCGTAGGGCTGTATAACGATCGCCTTCTTCTGCTCCGTGTGCCCGTGCGTAATGAGGCTTAACGCGCCGAGGGTGAATGAACTGCGTGTTCTTCGAAGACGTCGTCGTCGTCGTCGTCGTCGTCGTCGCTGTCCTCCTTCTTTCCACCCGCGTCTGTGCTCTTGGTGCTTTCTTTCTGAACCTCTTTCTTTCGGGGGGGCCTGTGTTATCTTCGTTACCCCTTTGGGGGATTGTTCTGCTTTTTGCCTCCCTTTCTTTTGGGTCGTTTTTTGGCGGACGAGGTTTTTCGCCGTTTTCCCCCCGGGCGCCGTTCTGCGGCCCTTTGCGCTTCGTTTCGATACGTGCTGTTTCCCGCTTTTTGTTCGTTTTGTTTTGTTTTGCTCGATCTTTCTTTATTTATTGTTCTCCACCGTTTAATCGCTTCTTTGCACCTTTCTCCACGCGCTGCAGGCGAGTTTGGTTGTGGAGTGTTTTTTTTCTCGATCACGATCACCCGTTTGGGGGAAGAGTGTGCAGAAGGCGGGTGTATTTAAAATTTGAAAAAGGGCATTTTCGACATCTTGATAACGCACTCGTTGGTCGATCTTCGGAAATCGAGAACGCGATTAAGCAATGACACGGAGTGGGTGGAGAATGATGGAGGGATTGGAGTATTTGATGTGTTGAAGATCAAGACACTGAATTGTTTTTATTTTCATTTTGCCTACACACAAAGCAAAGCAGAAAAAGAAAAACAGCCCCGGTAAAGCGGTAAAGAGAACACGGTGACGACGACAAAATGAGGCGCAGAATGAGGGCACCAGCAGCAAACGACGCTTAAGTGGTGGATAAGGTGTCTTTAATTATGCAATGCTGATTCTATTATGGGGTGAATTTATGTTTATCTCCTGCTAGCCTCTTTTTCGTTTTCTTTGGCACGATTCAAAGCACGTAAATAAACGGTATATTAGTGTGCTGGGTGTGTAAATGTTTTTCGTCCTGTAGTTGAGCCACCGTCAAGTTTTAACTATTTGTCTACTATTTAACGATAAGCCTCCGAATTTTTGCATTATATATTTGCATCAGAGGGTGGAAAACGACGCAATATCAACAAAATATAATTCTTTTGAAAGAATTTAAGAAAGAGTAAAAGTAAATTTAGCACCTCTCGTACCAAAAATGAAAATGTCCCAGTTTTAGTATACGCTTACCATCATTTTTGAGATCATCCAGACTCGACAGCGACGACTCGGTGGTGGTGTGCACACACATCGGAGACGGAACCGTGTCCTCCGGTGAACCGAGGCTGCATGTTGAGGACACTTCGCCGATTCGCACGATGCCGGAGCTGCTGCACTCGCCGGCAGTAGGCCCAACACCCGAGTTAAAGGCGCCTCCACCGGAACCGGTTACATGCGGCGTCGTTGTCGACGAAGCAACTGGCGAGCTGCGGCGGTGGGCGAGAGGACAGGCATAGGGCAATTAGTGCGGTGTGCTAATTTGGACCTGAAAGGAATGGCCGGAAAAGTTCACCGGCCAACAAAGCCTACAACCGCCGAGTGTCAAAAGTGAGAACAGAACGGAGGTCCCTGTTTCGCCGATCCTTTTTCCTGCTGCATCGAAGTAAACCTGTCGTGCTCTTGGACTTTTTCTCTCCAAGAGCATTTTCTTCGCCGTCTCTCTTTTCCTTCCGCTTTTTCACGCCTTCCTTTCCCTATCCCATGCCTTTTCTCCCTCTAACACACACTCTCGCACCCCACTCGCTCTCGGGCGGCTGGGAACAGAAACAAAGAAATCGTTGACCTATTTTCCGCTGATCAAAACCAGTGCAAACGGGAAATGACTTTTAACTCGTGGAAAATGGGGTCAGCAGTGGCGTGCAGGCGTGGGGTGGTGCACCAGCCCGGGGGCAGCTAAAATTATCAGCCAACGTACTTCCGTACCTTTCCGAGCTGTTTGAGTTGCTGGAGTATGGCGAAGGCTCCATGTAGATCGACCCGGCGCGAACGTGCGGCTGCGGCGTTAGTAGAATCCAAAATCAACCCTTAGAACGATCGTGACACCCGGCACAGCTCTCACATTTTCACACACTATCGAACCGCTGGTCACGGGATGCACTTCCGGGTCTCGCGGGTCAGAGTTGCTCCCACGCGAGGCTTTACTGGCCAACGTGGACGCCTACGAAACTTTACTACACTATTATCTAATCACATCGAAATCTGGAATCATACACCGTGCCAGGGAAGTTCACTGGCATCTCTCCCGCAACGCTTCGGTGATTCAGAGAAGCCTTACGAATGCAAGTTACTTGCAGTAAGCTCCGGGTGCAACAGAACACGACAGTTCGCGAGCATCGCCTCTGCTCGGCCAGGACTGCTTACTGAGCTGGCCATCACTTGACATCCTTTTCCGCGACGCCACAGCACCGCGAAACACACACACTAACGTAGCACCAAGAGTCCCCCCCTTTCCCCACTACACACACACATACTCACGTAGAGGTGCGTGCGAAAAAGGCTTACCGGCGAGCTAAAGACCCAGACTGCACCTTCTGCACGCGAGCGCCCCGTGTGAACTGTGAACTTGTTGTGCTATGCTATTCCCTTTCCGCATCGAAGTGAACATAGCGTGCATCCTAGCAGGCCGGGTACGAATTTCCCGTTCTCCTATGCTTTACGTGGTGCATCTCACCAGCCGGCTGGCCCGGTCCAGGCGATTGGGCTGCTTCACCTCTTTCGCCCAGCGAGGCCCAAAAGGAAGTGCATCGAAATGGCACGATGCTCGATCTCAATCTCTCTCTGCACACCAACATGCAACCCCCCAATCCCCGTGTGCGTGTTTTGTTTTGCTTCCATTCGTACACCGACAGCAGATGTTCGTCCTTATTTGATGTCTCTCCACCTCAGTGCTCTATCTCGTAACATTGTATCCTGGTTGGATCGGTTGCTCCTTCAGCATATAAGGCTCGCTCACGAGGGCATGCAGTGAAAGCGGTGAGAAATCGACGCGAAAATGAAACGGAAACAGAACACGACAGAGAAGGAAGGATCAACAGCGCGGCGTGAGTTGACTGCAGTTCGGTGCACCTAGCAGGAAGTGCACAGCGAATGTTACTGCAGGTCATGGACACACTGCCTTACTTTGCACACACACACACACATTGGTGCCTGTATTGGGATAGAAGAGAGCGAGAAAAGTAGAGATAGAGTGAGATGAGAAAGAAAATTGGGACTATTTGGGAAAGAAAAATACAATCACAATTATTTTGGACTTACATGAAGACCCGCACTGTGAAAATAGAAATAAAATAAAAATATTTCGGACTCCAAGCATTTAAAAACAACCCAAACCGAAAGTTCGTTAATAAGATTGATTGTATTATTCGAATACATAAACTATGCTAAATAACTACAACAGACAGTTACGGTTTTAGTTTGAGAGGTTTAACGCGTCGACAAAAAGGTAGGATTTAAAATAAACAGGACATTATGGTTTGAAAATATTTTGCTAGTTTCAACGAACACTTTGTTGCAAATAAGTGATTATCGGTTTTGTCAATTGTTTAATGTAATACTTTTCCACGGAGTCTACCACTAGTTTCGTATATAAAAAAAGATAATTAACATTGAAAACGAAACGACACAAACAGTTAAAAAACACAAATTGATCGATGGATACCAGTGGGTTTAGTACTTAAGTGTTGGTCGCATATTGCATGCACGGAAAGTGGTCAGTATAGAAATAAATAATTTTCGGAAGCTGGTTCTGCGTTCGCTTCCGGTAAGGCACTGCTCAGAAATCCGCATACAACGACAGATAAGGCACCATTATTGGCAATCGAGAAGGCATTGTACTAGCGTTTCATCTTGTCCAAGATCGGGATGATCATATCGAACGTCGGACGTTTTCCAGGATCTTCGTTCATGCAAATTTTGATAAGCTTCGATAGATGAGGCGACGTGCCCGGCGGGATCGTGACCCGAAGACCCTCCAGTGCAATACGCATGCCCGCCTCCATCGGTGTGAGGTCGGCGAACGGGACCTCGCGCGTTGCCAGCTCCCAGATGCAAATGGCGAAGCTCCACATGTCGCAGGCTTCCCAGTTGCGATCGCTTCGCTTCTTCAGCAACGTCTCCGGGCTCATCCATGCAGGTTGATACACTCGTCCACGCTCCTGGAAGGAGAACTTAGCGTCTGCCATGTTGATGCGGGCCGTCAAATCGTCGTCAATCTGCAAATGGTAAGAAGTTATTACTAATCGCAGCGAAGGAAAAGTCGCATTCTAGCTCACCATCACGTGGAAACTGCTCAAGTGATACTCCGGGATAATCCGTTCCAGTGAGTGTAAGTACGCCATACCGCGGGCAATGTCCAGTGCGAAGCGAACGGCCTGGGCCGTATCGACCACAATTCCCGCCGTCCCGTGCAGTAGATCGTACAGTGAACCTCGTGGCATATATTGGCTGATGACGATTAGATTCGAAGGAGCATTGCATGCACCCAGCACGGGTAGAATGTTCGGATGGGAAAAGATGCGTAGTTTCGGAAACTCTTCGTTAAAATCACGTGCCACACGCGCGGTACACTCGCGAATGTTCAGTATCTTCGCGATGATTTCGTTGTTCTGCCAACGGCCTCGCCAGGTTTCGCCACCGGGTGTTATTGCTACCTTGTTGTGCAGCGTCAGCTCCTGGATGTTGATACCTTTGAAGCGTGACAGGGTGGCATCACGCGAACGTGTCTTCATTCCGGACCAGCTCTGATCCTTGAAGCTGATCTTCTTAAGCTCCTGTCCACTTTCCACCGCAAGATTGTGTAAGCTGTCGGATGAAATGAAATTGAAAAAGAATTAGATTCGCATATTCATGCTGAATAAGGCTACTTTTTTTGATCGTTACCGCGTTGCTAGTACCGCCTTAGCCTTATCCAGCGGCGTATCTCCATCCTTGTTGGCCAACGAAATCAAGGCACCATTATTGACCAGTTCCTCGGCGATGGCCTGATATCCCCAAAAGCACGCATAATGCAACGGCGTGTTTCCATGTTCGTTCGCTGCATTTACATCCGAGCGGTGACGAACGAGCTAAGGATACAATTACACCAGGTAACTTTTCAACTACTTATTAACGTTATTTAGTTTCGCTCACCATCTGCACGATGTCCACATGTCCGTGGGCAGCCGCCAAATGCAGCGGTATATCGTCTCCCATGTTCGTAGCGTTGACACGTGCACCACGATGCAGCAACATTTCAACCAGCTTCGTGTGCCCTTCTTTGGCACACCAATGCAACGGACTGAAGCCATGATCATCACTGGAAAAAAATGGAAAAGTTGGTCAGTTTGGAGCTAACGAATTAAAGATAGAAATAGATTTTTTTTATTTCATTTTTTGGTGGTTTAAATCGATCGATGCACTTTTGAGGTGTGTACATTCATTTCCCTGGATGAACATAAACAGTTTGTGCAGCAGATGTTCATTTCATTCATACATCCAATGTAAACATTGCATGACGTCACGTTCGGTGCAGCATCGGAACAGTAGTTATTTAACATGTGTTTTTAATTCCATGTTTTTGGCCTTGTTTTTGCACAATACACCGCTCAAACTTCGACCAGTTCAAGTTGAAATGAGATTTTGTATCGATTTTCTTCTTCTGGGAATTTCTTCCGTTTATGGTCGTGCAAACGAATGACAGCTGGTCCAAGTATGGGGTCTTTTCTTTTCTCGATGCTTACCCAAGATTCATATCATGTTCCGTGTCGTCCAGCCACAGGCGAACCTGGATGGAGTTTCCCTCTCGGCACCAGTGGAATATATCCTCCATCGTTTGCGGTCGTTGAATCAGGAAAACCTTGGTTCAAAAGGGTACGCGATATCGTTGGGCGATCCACTCCCACACAACAGTGCTTAGCTGAGGGCAGTCTTATTTTCCGATATATTCTACTGAGAACTGCACAAACCCACTGAACTACAACGTTGTTTCAATCTTTGCACTGCCCGAAAGGATTAGGAAGTTTTAAATGAAAGCAAATTTTGTTTTATTGGCACATAATTTACGATTTAAATCTCACTTGTGTGGAGAAACCTATCGCGCGATCGTTTTATTTTTGACAAATGACTCAAGTGTAGAATGAACACCGTTTTTCAAAGACGTAGAGTTCATTCTTGGAATTCATTCGCAAGGGATTTTGCAATAATTTTCGAAAACACTCGCTTGGATGACAAATGCGTAATGTAAATGAAGAAAGTATTTTTTTTTACAAAGTTGTTTTTATTACAAAGACCTTTCATTTAAGGGGCTAATCGTGGAAATCGGTTGAAAGAATAAAAAATTATTAACAAATTTGCAAATTTTTGCTCTCCAGACATGACGTCATCGATGGAAACTGTCAAAACAACAGCCTTCGTCGGGATTCCTCAAAAAGCCTTCACGTCATTCGTGAAAAAGATGTCGGAGCAAGTAGAACTGGCGGGTTTACCTCCCGGGTGGGATTGCAAATATGATTCCAGAACGGGACGCTAGTAAGTATATTTAGTGTTTTTTGAGGAATGCGCATGTGACTTGAACGAAATATCTAACGTGCTTGGGTGGGCAAACGTTTTCGGGACGTAAATATGAGGGCAAAAGTCGTGAAAATTCCGTATCCTTTAATCCTTGTGCGTGAGCGTGTGCGTGTGTGTTAGTGTGTGGGGCGTATTGCATAACCTAGCGCGTATATCCTTGCCTTATCTGTGCCATTTCCGCCAGCTTCTACGTGAATCTCTTCACCAAAACAACGCAATGGGAAGATCCACGCGCCAGGATTCGCCAGTTGCAAACTGGAGCACCCACGCACCTGTCCAACGACAGCATTGCCATGCAGGTGAGTGGAGAATGTGTGTCACATCGCTCAACAATCCTTGACGAAGCCGAAGTAATGCTCGAGGCGTAGAAGGACACTTGTTTGTGTGTTCCACCCCTCGTGCTCAAGTGCACCGGGCGCGGTGTGTCGTTTGGTTAATGAGGCAAACGGCCTGAACACTTGTTTGTTGTAGATATCATGTTACAACTTTCATCGTCCTTCTTTCCAGTCGGTTTATCCTTCTTCTCTATGTAATCGATCCTTGAACTTATTCTAAGCCTTTCTCTCTGTTTCTTTCTACCGCTATGTTCGATACCTGTGTATGTGCAAACCTGTGTACCCGTATCTTCATGTAAAAATTGTAAACCCACAACCTCTTATCATCGCTCGGAAATGGGAAAATTGGTCAAACCACTCGTATTGGCGGTGTTGCAAAAACAAACTGTTGTCGTGTAGCCTGTGCATGGTTCTCCCTATCATGTCTACCCTACAAGTAACTCGTTCTATCCAGCCCAGGCCGCTTTCCAGAATCCACCCTCCGGTGTACCTAGCCTTAATGCTAGCCCCAACCTAGCCCAAAGATTGCAACAACAACACCAGCAGCAGCAACAACAGATCGTAAGTACTGTGCGTTTCCATACATCCTTTCACATCCTTTCGAGCAACCCCTCTTGCCGCTACCAATATACCAACGTACACTTTAAAAATAATCCAACGCACACTTTGTCCCATCGTCTACCCACCGCGCGGTCGGCGGATGTGGGTTTTAGCGGGTTAATTAAATTAACTCTTACCCTGTGTATTTGATTTCCGCGCAGGAAATGGCTCCGATAGTGCGATCCAGCCCCCGGATGGGACTCGGGCGTCAGGGCATGGTGGAAACGACGTTCTCAACGAACGTGCCCGCAGCGGAGACGGATCTGACGGTGGCTAAAATAAACTCCATGTTTCCCACCGTCCCGGAAGTTCACATCCGGATGCTGCTGAAAAAGTGAGTATCCTTCCTCGGGCGAATGATAGGCGTTTTCTGTTGATACACACATCGCTTAATGAAAGACTCAACTGGCCTTGGCAAACTATTTTAGGGCGCCGTATTCCAAACAAGGTCAAAGGATTGCAAAATTACGATCCAGGTTTTATTGTTTGTTTTTGTTGGACTAATTTATGATACAAAAACATTAGGATATGTTATTCTGGCTTTAGTAAACAAATATTTTCTTACTTAATGTATTAACAAACACATTTGCTTAACGCTTCATTCAATGAAACACGTACTCACGCTTTACTTGTGATGTAAAACGAAGAAATGCACACCACACTTATGCAAGTGTGCCGTAGGCAAAGTACAATTTTCTCAACACTCTATTTCATGTTCGCAATGCGCTGTCGTATCTCCTTTTCTTTTTTGTTTGCCTACTGTTGACACAAACATAAAAATCTATGCCACCTTTGATAACGAAAAGGTTACATACTTCAGCGCTATCAACTTTGACTCCTGGGGGGGCTAAAAAACAACATGGGCCGTGTTTTGATCTGCTGTATGATGCTTTGCTGCTTCGCGCAGATGACACCGCTTGTTTGGCTTCTCTTTATCCTTTTCATCTGCGTCCCATGGTCGGTATCCTCAATGCCTATGGCAAGCTTCTTGTGTGTCGCAATTTGCTATCCTCACTTCCATGGAATGACCGGAGGAAACACGTGGACGGTCGATAGGAGGTAAAAATAGATACTTTCCGTTACCGACGTGAGACTTGGTGACAGAAGAATCTTTCATCCGTTGGAAAAAGTGAAAGATTGAATACTTTTGACCCAGTAAAGGAAGGTCCTTGCATCTAAATTCAATGGATGTTTTATTAGACTAAAAACATTGAACGCACTCCGCACTTCTTATGGCGCAATAACGGCACCTGTTAGTGTTTGTAGTCGAACTTTTTCCTGTTTTTTGTTTGACCCAATGTCATCGTTTGACCACACGAAAAACGGTTCGTTTTAATTTGCACGCTCTCTAACTCTTCTTCTATCGTTGGAATCGTTTTCTATCCTTTAACGTCCGTTCGCAACAACCCTTCCTTCGTGTGCCGGCTTCGTGTTTCTATGTTTTTCGAAAACAAAAAAAAAATACCAAACCATCACTCGGACTGACCAGGTACTACAATCGGGAAGCGGTCGTAATTAGTGCGCTTCAGGTTGAGAAGCATCCCCTGACGACGCCCGGGCCGTACTCAACACCACCGCTCGGTCACCGACCGTTCCACAACACGGCCATGGGTGTGGTGTCCGCCTTCCAAATGACGCCGGTCCTCAGTGGACGCAGCGAAATGTCCAGCTCACGCACAGGCAGCCCGGTACCACGACCGGCCAGTGGAGCCAGCGGAAGCTACTACGGAGGCTACGGGTCGCCCCGGAACGGGCCGATGGATGGGACCGGTTATCGCAGCTCGCCGAAGCCACACTCCTCGCCGAAGATGAAGCTGAGGTTTCGAAGCTTTAAAATCACGCTAGATGTTTTTCCCCCCGTTTCACTGTTTGTTTTGTGTTTTAGGTAGTTTTTAGAGAATCTTTGTGTTGGCTTCGAATTAAAGCACTTTTAAATGTTATGCTTTCTAGAGGATTATATTTCTGTTTCGCTCATGCTAATGTGTTGCGTTTTGAATTATTATGTTCCATATACATACGTTGTTCTAATGGTTGCATTTACTTTCCTTACTGAGGAAGCAACACATTTTCTTTGTTTTGCAAAATTTTCAGCGGCTCCAAATTCCGTTCCTAGGTGCATGAAACATTTTTTTTGAATAGAAACAATTGTTACACATTTATTTCTTCCATTTACAACCCCACGTTTCCAGTAGAACCCGGAAGAATGTATCGTCCCAGGATACATCTTCCGGGATACATCTTGTTAATGCGCCCAATATTCTAATCTTCTCTCGTACGCTTCCAGGTACATGAAGAGCATTTTCCCGAAGGCGGAGGAAACACTCATCCTGGATGTGCTGGCCAATGCGGACAACAACGTACAGTCCGCTTCGCAGGCGCTGCTGAAGATGGGCTACGACAAACGCGAGCAGCCCGTTCCACAGCGCAATGCATCTCGTAAGGGTACAGGCGGATCGCAGGGTGCCGACGATGGCATACCGGAGGAACCGAAAACACCAACCCCGAAGTTGAAGTCTCCGGAGGAGAAGAAGAAAAGTAATTTGCTGCGGTTGGCTTTAACAAAGGAAGTGTTTGATTAACCTTACCTTTCCTTGTCCACACATTTTTAGTTAAAACTCGCCTGCAGGTGAAGTACAAGGACACACCGGAGAAAGTGATCATGATGGCGCTGGAGAGCGTCGACTATTCGGAGGAACGGGCCAAGAAGATACTGAACATCGTCATCCAAGAGGATCGGGACAAGAAAAAGAGCGTCAAGATCGAGGCCCCGCACAAGTCGGACGAGGACAAGGAGAACGCCCGTACGGGAAGTGCCGGGCCGAGGTAGGTTGAGATAGAAAAAACGACAAACGCAATCTTTCTCTCGAAGGCCATGCAAGGAACCCCCAAGGAAGCATAGAGAATCGTTTTAATTGTTTGTAGCTGTGACCGGAAGTAGCGATAATCGCTGATGCTATCAAGTAGACTCCTCTAACTTCCCTTTGAAGATTCAACCCCATCAGGACGCAGTGGAAAACCCCATCTAGGGTGTGTGTGTGTCTGTGTGAATGTTTGCGTGCGTCACCATAGCGCTGTAAACAGCTATCTCTATCCTAGCTCCTCTTTGCCCCGCTTCCAAGGCACTTGCGTACTCTTGTATCGTGCTGTATTATCGTTTATCGTTTGCCTAATCGATAGATTTTCATGTACATGACGTCGATGTGAGCCGTTCCTCCCTTTGCCATGCCCATCTGCATTTGCATGAATCTCATGTGCTTTCATGCGACGCGGTAGTGTCCCATGCTACCCATGTTTCTTGGAAATTGGAGCAAAAATTGGTTTCCTCACGAAGGTGGAAAATATTGTTTTAATAATAGCGGAACAGCAGGAAACAAAAAAATCAAATGTTACATAGTTAATCATACATCCGGCTATTGGATTCGATGCCAAACAAGATATTCTCTTTATCTATTTCTCTTTCTCTATCTTTCTCTCTTCATTCTCGTTCTCGTATTTTCCTTTTCTTTTCATTCATCTTGAAAACAATTGGCATACGAACAAAAAAATGTGCCTTTGAAAAATGAAAACCATCAACAACAAATCTTGATCTCTCGTTGTCTCGGTGGAACACGTTTGCATTTAATTTCTAATTTGGTTTTTCTGATCTTTTAATTTACTTTCTTCGTGGTAATCCACCACGGATTCTTGGTTCCCTTATGTGTGATGGCCGCACTTTCACACAAAATGGCTTTACACCATGCCGTGTTTGTCGTGTGTGTGCGTGTGTGTTTGTATGTTCGGTATTTGCGGTACTTAGTCGAAGCAATAGCACCACATCATCACAACCCCGCACGCCACTGGTAAAGCGTGCGCCGACCGGTGCCCTGGCCGAAGATGGTATCACTTCCCCACCGGTGACAACGTCCGGCGGCATCCAGTCGCCATCCGGTGCAGCTGCTACAGTGGTCGATGGGAAGACCACCGAGCCGGAATTCAGCAGCAGCAGCAGTGGCAACGAGAGCAGCCTCGCTGTGGGCGATTCGTCCCCCGAGTCGCCGCCGGAGCGACAACACCACGATGCGGCGTTCCGGGCGTGCGGTCGCGCCCCAAACGTGACCGGCGCCAAGCAGAGCTTCCGTCCGAAAGCCAAAACCGATCACGCAAAGTATGACCACTTTCTTCTTTCGATTGTGTGTGGGTTTCGAACGCACGATGTTTGTGTTTTGTTCTCCTTTTCTCTTGTCTTTTAACTAATTCCACCCAAAAGTTTTTCTCTCCGATCAACCGCTGTGTGACCTTTCTATGTGTGTATTAACGTTGCTATATGGTTGTTTAGTTTGTTGTTGATTGTTTCCTGATCCGATGGCGGCGGCCGACCTATTCCCGTGGGGGAGAGGATGTTGATTGATTGATGTTAACCAATTACTTACACACGTTGCCCCTTCTTTTTATTATACCTGCTATCCATCCTAATTGATTGGAATTACTTTTTTTTAAATCAAACTTTTAACAACAGTTCATTTCATTTCACATTCCAATCACATCAATCGATGGGGCCTAAAATCACCAGGGGATAACGTCCCTTATCGCAGGTCCCCCTCCTTTTGGTCGATAAGCCAAGTAATCACTAACTCCCTTTTATCACAACTGTCCATCTTAACCACTCACAATGCATGTGTTTCTCTAGGTGTTAACGTCGCCTTGCCCTGTGTCTGAGCACTGGCTATTTATTTTGATTATTTTGAGTGAGTCAATGTGTAGTGTGAGAAAAATACCTTTTTTTTTGTAAGAGCACTATTAATTAATAATCACATCAATTTATCGTTGAGATTTTTTTGCACAGTTCACGTCACCGCATCCAGTTTACGTCGAAAGGGACGGACCCTATTTGCTCTCTAGTAGAACACGGTTCCTGCTTGCATTGTGTGTATGAACTTCTTTGCCACGCAGGCCTATAGATCGGTTGCATGGAAAGGACATTCACCAGGGTTGTAGTAAGGAATGCTTGCATAATGTTGTACTAACTTTCGCAGAGGAATCATAATTCATCCAATGCTCGTTTGATTCCGTCCGTACTACCGTGCCGCCTCATGTACCATTCCATGCTTCATCACATGTCTCTCTCTCTCTTCTCTCTCCCTCTATCTCTCTCTCTCTCTATATTTGATTTTACTTTCGCTATCCTTGCATTACATTTTTTGGTGTTCGTCCCATGCGGTGTAATGTTTAGGTATTCTATTTTTAGAAGTTCCTCCTCGGAAGACGAATCCTGCGAGCAGGCGGCGGCAGCCAAAATGGACGGAAAGTCGTCCCAGCTAGCGACCCGCATTCCGACGAAGGGTCCTAACGTAAAGCTCTTCAAAGGACCGAACGACGATTTGCTTCTGTGAGTGCATGCACCGAGGGAAGCACAGGTTACACGTGTTAAATAACACATGCTGTTTTCCACTCAAATTTTTGCAGTGCCGACTATGTCACATGGAACGGTGCGAATCCGGATCTGGCGAAGGGTAGCCAGAAGGTATCCGGAGGTCCCGACCGCTCCATTCGCATCGAGCGCGCGTACCAGGCGCACGGACCGAATGGCGATCTTTGCAAGGGTCCGGTCGGATCGCTCGCGAAGGGCAGCATGTACGGCCAGATGATGAAGGATGTAAAGTGTAACTAGTCGTCAGAATCGTAAGATGTCCTCGCGAGTACATCCATACGTTTTGTGTGTGTATCTGTGTGTGTGACTAAGTGAAACCGGTGCCAGCGAGGATATCTTTGCGTAAAATTGATATTCCCCCTTAAAATCCATCCAAATTTCGTGATGTTTTCGAAGATTGTAGGACGTGACGATGAAGTCTATACGTGTGTTTATGAAAAAATTAGGGATTGTGCCATCTAAATTAAAATCCTTTTTGTCTGAAATTGCGATTGCCAATGTATTAACCTGAATCTCGTTTGATGATTTTAGTTCAATTCATCACGTGCCATTTTGGTTTTGTTTATGTGACTAATCAAGTTTTTATCTACATCACAATGATATTGATTTCTCAGTAAAGTTTTATAAAAATTCACACTACTTTGAAATGGTTTTCTATACAATAATTCGTTATTACTGCTATGACCTACGATCTGATATTAGGAGAGAGTTTGCCGTACAAACGTTGTTTAAAAACACGACATTCGCATGACACTATGTTTCTGTCAATGATAAATGATACAAAATGCAACACATTCAATCTCGAGACGGAACGTGGATGCTGCCAGTCAGCGGACACATCAAACAATAGTTTTCTAAGAAAAAGGCTTCACATTCCCTCCCGCACGTGCTGTAATGAAAACTTAAATTCAATTACACTACACATCTAAATACATATAATATAGCTATATAGCCAAACTGGAGCCAAAAAAAACCGGTCTACACTACCGTAGTTGCACTATAAAGAAGGAGACAAGAAATTACTCGCACTTGTTATTGCAAAGTATAATCTATCGATGCTGGTAGCGTTACAATATTTTTCTAGCAGTTTAACACAAACAGAACATAAGATAAGACAACAGAGCCGTGCAAAATCAAACAGTAAAATAGTTAAATCATATGTATCTGGTTGAAAGTCGTTCTATAGTTGATAGATGTTCGTACTCAATTTTTCAACTCCTTCATCAAAACTATTCCACAGATGGACAATCGAGTCGTTGTCCAAGCGTAAAAGCAGTTACAGTCACCCGCATCTTTCACTTTCGTACGGTCCTGCGGTAGTACGTTACTTGTGCCTACAATTGCCTATCATATTTATGACACACTAAAAACACAAAAGATAAATTAGCATCCACAGTCCAGGTGTCACGTGTAGGCATGGCAAGTGTAGGCATGGCGTTCAAAAGATGTAAAGGTATTTATCGTTGAAAACATTTGTAACAGGTTCAAATACTTATGAATAGTGATGCGTTCGCTAGCCTTGCAGGCGTGATTATTATGGGGTTGCCCTTTTTGTACTAACCTTAGCCCGGCGGAGCATCATTGGAGCTAGATTTCGAATGTTTTATACCAAAGAATCGGTACAAAGACATTCTGTAGCACTTACGTTTACATCGAGAGCATCTTCATTTTGCTATTAGGACTACGGAATAGTGGTGGTGGATAGGTTCGCAACATTTAAGTTCGATCTATATTTTGATACATATGCAGTCTTATAGCGAGCAGATGATTACGAGATGCAGTAAAGAATACCTTTCCTTTTCATATGCCAACATATAAAAATAATACGGTCGAAGTTTGAAAAACAAGATGTACCTTACGATGAAGCAACTGCAAATCATACGTCCTTTTCAATGCATTCCGCATGACCATGATTGATAAAATGATAAAAACTGTTCAATTTACTCTTCTTCCCGTGTTTGATGTGTATATTCTGTAGAAATCGTGAAGACCCACATGACCCCAGGGTTTGGATATACTTAACGGTGAACAATAAACTAACACTTTACGACCATCTCGAGTATTACTATTTTTCCTTTGATTTTTACATTTATTCTTAAACACAACATACAGCGCGGGAACCACCTTAAACTTCGTTCTCGTTTAGCAGCATATTTGGAATTCCGTTGATGATCGGAAAAACTCGCCCAGTCTCCGGACATTCGAGGCTACCTTCAATGACATCAACCTCGAGCAGTACGTGGTGTAGCTTTTGCAAGGTTTCGGCATCGTTCTGGATGTCTGCCGGCATGGTCTGAGGGATTTCGGAACCAATCTGGAAAGGATAATCACTATCATGATCTATGCTTTGCAAAAACCCTTTGGGGATATCTTACATTGGTCGCTGCAGCACATATAGCATTCCATTCCAATCGGGGCAACATTCGGGTGATGAATTCCGAATTAAAATCCGTGTGTACGACTTTTGTCTCCACAATCTGCAAGTGGATAACAGGCTTGTTGTCTTAAGTGTCGTGTGTTGTTTGCTATCGGTTCTATTTCCTTAAAACTTACGCTCAGCTTCAATGGATAACCCACTTGAACACCGCGAATACACTTTGAAGTGAGGAAATTGTACGTTAATAGTTTCATTTTGTAGCTTTTAGAAGAGTGCCGGAATGAAGAAAATGTGCATCTATTGAAAACTGACAAACATGCGATCGAGGAATGTTTGTAAACATTTGTAGACAGAACGAAACTGACAGCAGGGTTGCCAGAAAGATAGAAACATTTAACGTATTTTTATAAAATAATAACTAAAAATAAGTTAATAATTTTTAATTTTTTTTATAACTTGAACAAAAGGTATTTTAAATACACACAACTTCGTTCAACAAATATTCCTTGTTTTGGTAAAAGAGTAAATGAATCTATGCCCGGGCCTCATTTCCCCATATTTTCGCTATTAATTATATTAAATGTGATATCTTTTGAAATCGGCATGGATCGGTTATTCTTGTTTACTTTATTTTAGAATTGCTTTTGTAGAACGATTTGATTATTTCTATCTAAAATGCATTGAATGAAGGGCAACGTGAACCAAAAATCGGCCGTATAACAAAATTGATATGTTTGGAGAGAAAAGGTGGTCTCGACAGATATAAATGCCACGTGGTTTAGACAACCACGATCGGTTTCACTCCCAGGCGTTCGGAAAGCTCGGTACAAGTCTTGATTTGGTTTACATGGTAAGCGAGACCGCCCTCACTGTCGACCATTTTCATATGGTTGCGCTCCGGATCACCAGCGACTAGGACGGGATGGCTCGGATCAGTCTGTAACGGAGGGGTCAGATTAGGGAAAATACCTAACACGTATGAACACAGCACGGACTCACCATCGGCATATTGCGAAGGATGCCATTCATATCGGACAGCCGGTCCTCGAAGCCTGGCGCAAAACAGCCAGGATTGATGGCAACAAAGCACTGGCCCAAGTCGGCCTCCGAGTCGGCACCGGCATGCGTCCACTTGCGAATTTTCGTTGCATAGTTTGCACCGGCCAGCACGCCGCAGAACATCTCCACCATGGCGCCGAGTCCGTAGCCCTTGTATCCGGATGTGAGTTCGGTGCCACCAAGAGGCATCAGGCAGGCGGTATCGAAAGCAACGCTGGCATCCGTGGTAGGATGACCGTCCGGACCTTGAGCCCAGCCGACTGGAATCGGTTCGTTCTTGCGACGTTGCATCTCAATCTGTTAAACCATTGGAAAAGTTAACTTTAATTTAATCAGTTTCGATTGTTGTACGGAATGTTTGTTCATACCTTTCCCACAGCCACTGCAGTAGTGGCCATATCCAACACGAAACCATCACCATCCTTTCCTGGAGCCCCGACCGAAATCGGGTTGGTGCCGAGGGCGGCCTCCTTGCTTCTAGTTGGGCTCGCCAGTGGAGAGGTATTCGTCATCGACATTCCAATGCAACCAGCATTCATGGCACGCATAGTGTACCATCCAGCAATACCATAATGATTTGAACCTACCATGATAGATAAATAAATTTAATAAAAGTTAATTGTCCCTTACGGACACGATTGAATTCGATATACTTACGCTTCGCGCAAACCCATCCCACACCGACTTCCTTCGCTTTCTTGATCGCCAGATCCATGCAGAAGTTTCCGACTACCGCCCCAAGCCCATTGTTACCGTCGACCCAGGCAGTGGCGGGTGTCTCCTTGAGGATCGTTGGTTCCGCTGCACCATCGCACGCGTTTTTGGCCAGATCATTGATGTACATCTCCAGCCGGTTCATACCGTGACTGAAGTGACCACGATAATCGGCCTCCGTCAGAAGATCCGCCTGCTGCTTAGCGTGGGCCAATGGGGTCTTGGCTTTGACTAGACAGTCTACCATGAAGCGTCTGGCTTCTTCCACTGCAACCAGACCTTGCTTGGCCGCTGTGGAACTCATCGTACGTTGTTGTGTGTGGTAGAGGGAACCTTAAAGAAAAAGGTGATATGTTTCTTAGCATTTTAACTTGTTTCTGGGAAAGATTTTTCTTCGTCGTGCTATCTGATACAGTTTTAAAGGTCTCAAAGTCTCGCCAAATCAATTACTTCAACATTTCGGACTCCTCAAAAATCGAAATTCTTCACGATTGTTACCAACCGCTTCAAACCGATAAGAATGAACAGTGCAATAACCTTTTTTTAGGTGTCTTGGGTATTTGTTTGGGCCATTGGCGGATTTATGTCCCTGTTTGGTTATCTCCTGAAAAGGTGGAGTCATGCTTCGCTTGTCTCTTCGTCGTCTACAGAGACATATTTTAGTAACGATGTCGGTAAAATAATAGCAAGATTTTTCGAATGCACTTCCAATGCTCAGAAGCACTTCTGTTATCAGCTGTTTCGATATCTCCTGATTCGCCGTTGACACACATTTGTTTGCGCGCGATTAAAGTGGCGGTCCACAAACATGAAATGCTCACACGTGTTCTGGGCGTCGACGACAGCTTATTATCACTTCTGAAAATGTTGGTTTTGGCTTAGTGAAAGGGTATTTCGTATATTTCCAAAACCGGTCGTTGACCTTGCGATCACTTTTCCTCCAGCTTGCCGTTAGACCCAGCGATGTATGAATTCTTGGATTCCACTTATTTCTTCAATAACTAACAAATCAAACAAATAGCAGCATCCGGTTACCCGCATTAACTTACCAACGTTTGCTGATCTCCGATGGCGATTGTTCTCTTCAAGGGCACGTTCCAATGGCCGGACTACGATGTTACTCGACTGACGACCACCGTGAATCTGCGCCAAGAGCACGCATCGCGCCCTAGCCATCGTTTGCGTCGTTATCGTTGCCGCGCCTTCGTACATGGATGTGGAAGTTCGGACACCCGATGCTCTTGGTGTAGGTACCAGAGCCAGCCGTACGCTTTTGGCGGTTCCGCGCAAGAAGCTCACGATGGACGCGCTCATCTTAGGGCCACAAAGGGTCCAATGAATGTGAATGTATTACGCTTCCGAAAAAAAAGAGTATGATGAGCAACGCGTAGAGAGTACTGGAAAAGAGAGAAGCGAATTCTTCAAGGGCTAAGGGGTTTTATGATCACGAAGGAAACTGGTTAATACTTCAAGGTTACCCTGACGAGGGAACCGTCTTCAGGAATGGGAAGAAAATTCAAGGCGTTAAAGTAATACCAAAAATATTAAAACAACGAGATATGCGCTTCATCAATATGTATTTTAAAGAAACTGAATAAACTTATACCGTACAAGCGAAAATTAAAATTATTCGAAAAGAAGCAAATTCTTTATAGTTCAGATTTGATACATTCAAATTATTGTAATAATATAATTAAAAAAATAGTAAAAATGTCGAAAGTGTTGTTTTGATTCCGTTGCCTTACAAATTTCCTCAAAGGTTAGTAATAAAGTACATTCGGGAAATATTCCCTGCGTAAACGAATACAACGTTAGGTAAAAAATCCATTATAGAGCATTGATAGAGAATCTCATGGGCGGATTGTTTTGTTTTGAATTCGATTCCTGCCCATATGCAGATGCAACAGTGCCAATACACAATTGCATCGTTCACAACGACATCCGTCGCTTCCCATAGTAACCACCACTGCCGAAGATGCAATTGCACATTGCACACACGGTGAATGCATTCGTTTACTCCAATTCCCCTCCCCTGTGTCTGCACATCAAACGAACGAGTTTCTACACTAATGAAAGGCCTGTCGTCGTCCACTAATGACACCAGCGATAACAAGCTTTACGTAATGGTTGCTGCCACCTCCTTCCACTAACCTTCCTAGTATGCGTGGCGCCACAGCCGCGATATATGATTTTTGTTGGCACGCCACGAGGCCACACCGGACAGAAAGACACGACCGAGCGTATCTTCCGCTGGGAACCGACTGGTTTACGAACGCCAGACACGACCTGAACTTGCTCTGGCTGTCACCGCAAGGTTATCCGAATAAGTTTTTAGTAGCTTACTAAATATAACTTTTATATCGCTCGTTCTGCATCCGATACAAGCGCTTGGGTGTATGTGATGTGGATGCTTTCTCAAAACAACGCGATTCGCTTTCACCACACCCGTGATGGTTTGTTGATTGTTCTAGCCTGGCGCATGAACCGTTGAATCCACTACTTGGTCGAACTATGAATGAAATTTTACTACGTCTACTAGTGCGCCGGCGCCGCACAGTGTGTGTCTAATGGCAAAAGAACAGTTGGTACGCTACCAAGTAACAGTACTGAATTACTGAACACTCGCATTTATCTTTCTATGCTGAAGAATAGGTTTTCGGTGACTTTCGGAAGTGGAGCAATTACATGTGAAGATTTTATAACATGGGTTGCATTTGGTCTAATAAACTACCTAACTCATTTCGAAGGTGCTCGGGTATACAGGTTGGGAAAATGACTGGCAAAGAAAAATCAAGAAAAAGAAAATCAATCGGTGATGGCACTAATAGTGTTTCATTACTTTTTCACACTTACCCTGAATTTGAACGACCATATTTCCGCGACGGTTGGTGTTGGGGATTGGCATGCCTTGACCTTTAATCAGCACAGCATTATACTGCTGGCCGGGCACTAAGGTGTTGTCCGCTATCGGTTTCATGATTATGACCAACGTTTTTCCGTCAATGGTTTGAATAGGTAACGGGCCGCCAAGAAGTGCCAGTTTCAACGAAACTGACCGTGAGATAATTAAATCATGGCCAGATGTACGAAAAGTGAAATGCGGCAGCTGGAAGACCACGAACAAGCTGTCTCTAGCCGTGTCGTCCACGATGTCACCCACGCCGGTCTTTATCAGATGGGTCCCGTGAAGCGTACCCGGTGGGATATTCACCTCAGTACACCAATCCTTAACGCACGAGATGATGGAACCGTTCTGAACGATGTTTCGGTTGTAGTGGACTATTTTTTTCGTACCATAGAACAGTTCTTCCAGCGTCACCATCACGGTATGCAAAACGTGAGGTGGCTCATAGTTGTTCATTGTCTCAATTGGTTCAGTTTTGGGAATGATTGTCTTTGATAAAAGCGACTCTTTGTTCGCAAGAAAGTTCCTGTAAAACATAAATATAAAGTTGGTGTCGAATTTGTACATTGTACAGCGAATACTCACGAGTAAATCTTCATGCAGTCCCCGGAGAAAGTGTAAGCCGATGTTTGCCATCCTGACAGACAAACACCGGTTTGCAAACCATGCATACCATACAAGTCGAAAATGTAACGCAACGTGGAGTCAGCTGCAAATAACATAGAGATATGATCAGAAATGGTTGGTTTATGCAACACGCTGATCTGGCAAACTTACACAGCACCTCGTACGCTTCGTTCAGCGCCTGCCAGTATTCGGATTGCGACAGCGTTTTGATCGGCAGCTCGTTTGGATCATAGCTGCCTTGCTCCGGATGACACTTTTTTGATAAGAAGTCATAACTGCAACGAAACGTGGATAATGGCTCGATGTTTGACTTCATACATGTTTCATTTCCCACAAAATCTTAGGTTCGCCATATACTTACGCATTGTGTACCTCGGATGGAATCGCTTGTCGCTCAATGCCCATGATAGCATACAAATTTATATCCTTTGAATCTAGTTCTTGGCGAATGGAATCCATTTTCACTTTATAAATTTTCACTGTTACAAAACAGGAAACACAAATATGTTAACTGTGTTTACTTCGATTGCCGATCACAACACGCAATAAACTAATGTTCTCCGCAAGTAAAGGCACACTTCGTGGTTAGGTGCTATAATGTTTTCTTGGAAAACGGTTAGAGACGAAATTTTTATGGTTCACAGTGGGTAGGATCGTTCAAGATCGAGGAGAAATTTGTATGTTTCTAGAAACATTTGAAAAATAACAAGGCCGTTTAAATCAGTTGTCAAAAATTTATTTATTGAACTTGTCAATTAACTAGATTTTGATTGAATATTTGTTGTTAAGATTCTGTTAACCCCCATACCCTACACATTTTGGAATTTTGGTTGATTTGAACTTGTTTCATGTTTTATCAGTGGTGGTATTGTTTGTCTGTTCGTAACTTGCGTTTGTGGATTTCACATTATATTCCTTTTTTCTGCTTCATTTTCCAGCATTATGTTTCACTGAAAAGATCGTACCAAAGATCTCTGATTTTCATTCAGTATTTCCTTTCCTGCTAACAAATTCAACAAACCTCTTAAGACGATCCACTTTCCGTTCGTTTGCTTGACTACAGTTTGTGAGACGTTAAAAAGTAAACAGTAAAATGAACCATATTTTTCACGACATTCCTTTCAGGCGTTCGTATCGCAATTATCCTAAGGAGACGTACGGGTACCACCGGGAAGGTTGAACGTTGAGTGTTTAGCATGTATCACATAGAAAAATGTTTTTATTTATGTCTCTGAATTGGAATGCCTGTTCTTCTAATGAATCTGGATGTTCCTTTGTTCGATACCCTTTTGCACACAACATTACACTATCAATTTACAAAGATTTAAAATTTGTTTTATAAATGTAGCATTATCGGATACGGTTTCCGTTTTGTTGGTTTAAATTTGTTTTATAGTATTGATCGTAAATTCATCGTTTAGACAAATGTTGGCCATCAGTTTCCTTCGTTTCCGTTGTCTACGCTAATGTTTTTAATGTTTTAAATTTTTGTTAATGTATTTTTTTGTTTCTTTTTAGGTATTCGTATATGCTCATTGATCGTACTCAAACAGTGGGGTTTTTTCGGGTTCAGCATTTTGATTTTTATCCCCGTTTTTCACCGTTTGTGTGTATCTATAAAATAGCTAATACCTTTTACCTATGTAAGAATGCTACAGATCACTTCCTTTTCAGAATTCTAAATAACTCTTTCACTCGACCGAAACCTTTACAACACTAGATGCATCCATTCCGTATCATTTCTTGTTCATACCTAGCTTCTTTCGTCTTCGAATGAGATTCCTTAACGCTCAGTACAGGTAAACTTCTGTCGGCCAAATTTACTCCAAATATGGTTTTTTGGTTGTGTGTTGAAATTTTTTCATCGATATTGAAACGTGTTAAAATCAGTTTATGTAGACAAACCAGTCTCGATAATGTTGTAGATTTTGTTTGCCCACACCTGAACAAACCACTGAACGGAAGAACGTTCCAATGAACGGAAGTGAACGGTTTTTTTTGTGGAAAAAATGGAACTTTCTGTCAAGAAGATGGAATACTCTACTCAGTGTATAAAACACTACTCAACTAAACTTAATTGTCCTACCAACTAAAACTATGCCTGCACCACTTTGATTTGATTTTACTTTATTTTTGTAGACGTAAGTTGACTTGTCGTTAAGGCACCATTTAGTTTTTCATTTGTCGTGAATTCGGTTGGGTGTTTGAAATTGGTTTTTCCTGCTCATGCCCAGCTACTTTTTTTTGCTTTATTCTTATGTCGTGTTTAGCTTCTCACCATCGAGGCTCAGCCGAGATGCAGGAATTATTAATTAAAACCGTTTCCTTGCGTTTTCCTTCCATGTGTCATACATCCTTTGCACCACCGATCATCGAAGACATTTAAATAACCTATCGACAAAGGGGGGCGTTTGAGTGGACACAGCTATGAACAGCACTAATGTAATTGGCAAATGGGTCATGTTTAGATTTCCTCTCCGAATGACGCGCAAGTATAGCCTTGATCGATCGTTGTGCTTTTTAAAAGAAGGAAAATATGATTCAGTGGTGGTGGATCAAAACTGCCGTCACCTGATTGGTGTTGGTAATGAACCATAGATTCGATACATTGAGAGGACTCCAATTGGTAATGATACTATTTTTATAGCTACAGCTGGTTGAGATTCGCTTATTAGCTCGGATATTGTTTCATTGGACACTGGATATTTTTCAACTGGAATTTTACTGTCTCCATATTAAAATACCTCTTCCCTTGCGCGTGGTTTCGTATTTACAAACGATAAACGATGTCTTATAGTAATTGTTTCACGTATGATTTAACTAACTTTGGCTTTCATCATTTCACTCTGTAGTTTCATTTTAAAAATTGTGTTTAATCATCCATACTTTTAACTTGTTAATAATTAACCCATTCTTCTCTTGAACCTGTTCAGCCACCTTTCCACGGTTGCCTTTGGCAATGTGTGTGTGCTTGATTAGGTCTGGTTTCGGGAGGAAATGGAAATGTTTTCCGTGGTGGCCTGGAACCGATCGTGTTCGTTCAGTTCACAAACTCGCTACACGTCATCTCGCTAAAGTAGTTGCCCAAAGGCGAGTCTACGGCATGGTCGGAGTAGGACGATGACTCGTAGAATGCCGGATGGAAGGAGGTCCCGATCTGCAGATTGTATCCGGTACCGGGCCCCTCGTACGGCTCGCCCGGTCCCCTCGGGCCCGCACGTGTCGGATCCCAAGGCTGTGGACTGAGCGTATCAACGTCGGATTCGTACGCACTGAGGGCCTCCATAGCAAGAAGCTGCTGCTGCTGTCGATGCCTTCCGAGGCCGTGCTGGGTCGGATGTGGACTCTGCTGGTCCTGGTGGTGCTCCTCCTCTTGATGGTGCATAGGATGATGCTGCGAGGGGCTGTGGTCTGCTGGCGACGGGCTGCTGTTGAAGAACACCTCGGAAAACTTTCCAATCTCTGTCGAGCCGAACGCTTGCTGGAAGCCGGGAAGTGGCGTAACATTCTGTAAAGTAAAGTTTCTTCGTATTAAAACCCGTTGATTTGAAATCGCTGGAAGTGTTGGCCACTCCATACCTTATTTTCCACCGGAGGCGTCGATGTAATAGCTCCGTTCGGTGTCGGTTTATCTTTACCTTCCGACGCCGCTCTCGTTTCCTTGGCTGACTGTTTGCCGTTGGCCGTTTGCTTTTTCGTGCGCCTACCGGAACTGACGGCTCCCCGAGGGCTGGTGGATGCCGTGGACGAGGGGGAGTCTAGTTCGTTGTTTTCCTGCAAGACATGTCGATTTTAAACACAATTTTTAAAACACCATTTAGCGCGTTGATTATCAATATTTTTGAAATATTATTTCTACAAACCTTTTTTCCGTTGTTAGGATCTTTTGTCCTAGAGCCGTTTGCGCTAGATTGCTTGCGCATTCGCGTTGGAAACTGATCACCTTCCGGCCAACAGAGATTCTAAAATGAAGGAAAAAGTGTGTGACATCAAAAATTAAAATTTTCAAAACATATAAAAATAATTCAACAATGTAAAAAATGTAAACCCTTCTACGAGCAAGAAGCAACCCAGTATGTTTTCCAAGATAATTTTTCCACACACTCATACAAGCTCTCAGCTTAGCCTGCGAGGACCAACACAGGCAAGCAGAGCAACAAGTGTTTTTTCTGAAACGCACAGCCAATGCAAACTTGCCACAGGGTTTTGTATACAAACAAAACAGATGGGTGCCAGGAAAGGAAAACTGTATGGGGCAGGAAAATGTATCATTCGAGAGAGCAATGCAAACGCCATGGAAAGTGATCACCATCGGGTGCCTGTCGTTTTTTTCGGTCGAGGTCGGAAAATGAGCATAATCTTTGTTACGCTCTCTCGCATGTTTGCCTTTCTCTTCGTGACGCTCGTTTTCCATATTCCTATTTCAGTTTATTTATTTTTCTGCCATTTCCGCGAACTCTCCCACCTTGCGCTCCTCTCTCCACCATCTTTCAGCTGGTTATGTTCCTTCTCCGGTCAGTAACGTGTCCTTAGCATAGTTTTCGTTGCGTTTAAAATATTTCATTGATAACGTTATTTTAAGTTGTAGTAGCCTTAATATTTGTTTTACATCAAACAACGTTTCATCCAAAAATGAGATAAAAGAAAGTTAATGGTACTGAACTGGTACTGGTATCAGACAATTCTAGGCTTTGTTTGGAAAATAATGAATATTGGAATGTAGGTGGAACATAATTAAATCGTAAACATACCCTTCAAATAGTAAAACAAGTCTTTTCCAAAACTTAATTCCAGATCAATACAACAGTTCTTTGAAGCATTCACTCGTATTTGGTGCGTCTCCGGGAATATGCTCTTTGCCAGTAGCAACGAACAATCGTCCGCCCACGAGCACCAGCGATCGATCGAAGCCCTTCCAAACAAATGTAGAGATGACATTTCACATCTCCACCCAGCGAGCCACACTTGGAGGACTCATAAGATCCTGGTTCGCAGGCGTTTCGCGAAATACAGTCGCTAGAATGTCGGCGAAGCGGCCAATGCACTGCACGGATGCGAAAGGCGCGAGTGTTCGTGTTCGCTGGGCTAGCGTTGGGTGGTGATGGAGCCAGGTCGGACCATTTCGGAAAACCGACGCCCGCAGTCTGCTCAATCGATCGAGCCGTGGTGCAGCGAAAGGCCGCATCGAACGGGATCGGCGGATCCCGCGGCGCTGGTCGAGCTGGAAAGTGTGCCGGATTGGAAGGTGCTTACTGTCACCGACGTGGGGGGGTGCTGCCCTGTTTTTTTTCCATTCACTCCCCTTTGCTCCAGCCCCTGCGATCCGGGCTTGCACGCCTTGAAAAATGGAAAAGTCAAAAAAAGAAATACAAAAACGGCTCACATAGGCCAGGCGTTTCGCGATGGATTCGCACGGTCCAGTCTTTGGTCCGCAGTCGGGGATGGTCGCACACTCTCCACTCGAACGGCGTCAGCGTTCCGCCAACCCACGGAATGTCCTTTTTCCCGAGCGCGCGGGAGGCATGGTTGGCCCATTTTTACTGCGCAGGATCGATACATGATTCGGATCCTGCTGGCGATACCGTGTGCTTGTGTCTGTGTGCTTCGGTGGAGAGTGGGCGAGTGGCGGTGGTTCACTTCACTTTTCCTCGAAAGGCGGGAAACATGGTAAAGGATTTGTTCGCTTTCTTCCACCGGCGGCGGCGGCGGCGGCGGCAATGTGCGTCTATGTAAAGCACATTGTAGTGTTCGTGCCAACGACGTAGCCCCCGCGTTGTCATGGAAGCTTCGGCCGGCATTGTTTTAACATTGAAACCGTCTTTCAACGCGCTCCCTCCACCTCAAAAGACTGTGGAAGGGTGGACCACCGGCCCCAAATGGTTGCGGTACATAAGGAATGCACTTCCGGCCACTCCATGTGGGGCTGGTGGGATGGCACATACCTGCACATCGACATCGAATCGAGTATAAACCACATACAGTGATAGAAACTGTCCACGCTTCTTTCCTCCCAAACTCCATTGCTCTGTTTAAAGTAGCGATGGAAGGAGTCGTTCCGTCGCGAAACGAGTTCGTGTTCTCCGCGCGCCTTCAACGCCAATGTTGTGCGAATTCCACTGTGGCTCGATTGTCGGTATGGGTGTGCACATAGGTTTTCTTTTTTTTCCGTCATACGATTCGTCCCGTTTCCCCTTTCTTCCCGCCCTTGACGGCTCATTTATTCGGCGGAAATCCTTGAGGTAAAGTTTAGGGAGCGTTTAATCGATCATATGCTGCTGTTGGCGACTATCGATGAACGACAACTCCGGGCGCAACATTAATCGACCCGAGCGGCGGGCCGGTAGACGATGTCTGGGATGGGCTGGAACTGGCGTCGATCGACAAGCATGCGAAATTTGATTGATTTAGCATTTTGGTTTTTGGGAGCGCTTCAGTATCACAAGTGTTTGAGAAACTGTGTCGAAACTGAATTTTGTTCTTTTGCTTTTTAATTAAGTACATTCTTAACTTTTTGAATCAATTTGGACGTTCTTATATAGTTTGTTTTTAATTCCTCTGTACAAGCAGTTCAACTTACCCAAACAAAGATTGTAAGGAAAAAGTGAACTACTGTATCTCACTTCCATGTGAAAAAATGGTTCACTTTATATTTCTTGTAGTAAATTTCAAATTATCTGGCAATCTCTCTTTCAATGCAATACACTCTGGACTCGAAATGATGGAAATATATCGATATTTGGCCGGGACACCGACCTTCTCTAGAGCATTTATTTTACAAAAGAAGAACGTGCCACCGGGCAGAACGTTGTAGGAAAAGAACAAAAAAAAAAAAATGGTAAAAACTCTAGAGAAAATGCAGAAAAATTGCATCCCTTCTTATTTACGTACGTCGCATATACTTACCGTAAGTGCATCCAGTGATTTTATCCTCTCCGACGCTGGACCACTCCGGCTCACCCCGTTCGAGGCGCTCGGGCTACTGTTTCGGCTTGGGCGGCCACTTCCCCCACCACCGTCGCCACTGCCTGGTGCTCCTCCTGCTCCGTACGTCCGTTGCAACTTGCGTTCCTTGGGCTTTCGCATCCGGGTGTCCTTTGGGTCGAGCGGAAACTCTCCTGCGATTGCCGGCATTTCGTGTGTGATGCGTGAGAGAAAAAAAGCAAGGGAGCAAAAAGAGTTACATTAGCAATAGGGAAAAGAAAACAAAGGGGTGGCGTATGGCGAGCCTTTTGGGAACGGGCAAGGCCGGGACTGTGGGGCGAGTACGGCGTTGGTGTGTTTAGTCAGTACATAAGGCAACCTTCACTCATTCCTTTTTTGCGTTCTCTGTGAACTCCAAGGAGATCTTCAGCCTCAGATCGGATACGCGTCCTTTCTGTATTTTAGGTACATAAAATGTGTCTTTTCATGGTTAAAAATCATGCTACCAAACCTTATCCAGTTTAGCGTCAACAAGAAATAAAGTATAGCTATAGCTAAAAGATCAGCGAACATGACCGCTTTACTAGAAGATCACTACCTAACTCCAGAAGTCTAGGTTACATGTCAAAAATCAATATGTGTTGCAAACGCGAAATCGATCAGGACTCCTGGCAGTAGTAAAAACCCCTTGCCCGGGAAGCGACTGCCAGGTAAATCATAATCTAATTGTCCATGTCCGGCTAACATTGTACCGTGCCGTACGGCTTCATACCCCATACGCTTTAGAGTCGGCGAGTGTTTTGGGAAAAAAGGCGAAAAACAAATTGAATAATACCTCAAATTCTAGCACAAACATATCCGACTTTTCATCGGTACCGCCTGGCGTTTTTGGTTTCACTGTGTTGGCGTTGCTGTGTTGCCTATTGATTTTTTCCGGAAAATGAACCTCCCTCAGCGGTACCTAGCTGCTCGCTGGCCAACACAAAGTAGGTGCTTCCTCGCTGCAGCAGGTACAGAAGGCACTGTCATTACCGCCGCTGGCTGTCAGTGGCGTAGAATGGAACTGCAAAACAAAAACAGGCCCCCATCCTGCCGGGGGAAGGACATCCGCGAAGTTGGGGATCCCATGGTACGCCCGGGGTTCGCTTCGCCTGGTGCGGATCCTGGTGCAATGGTAGTGTGAGTTCCGTTGTAAGTATGGATTGGATTCGCGTGTTGGAATGTGGGCGAGCAGGGCCTGTTCTCTATGCACGCGTTAGTTTGTTTTCCTGTTTTTTTTTTGGCCCACCCAACCCATGCGTTCCCCAAAAGGTGCCCACATCCAGCGGAAACTACTACATAGACCTGCCGCCTTGTCAAGCCTCTCTTACACAGGGGATCATTTATTCACGCGCCTTCTCATAGTCACACATAGTCGCACATTCGATCGCCACCCGTTGTTCCAGCGGTGCTGTGTGCTTATTTACTACCCTTCGCATTGTTTTCTTTTTTTTTCGGCGGAATGGGAGTAATGCTATCGATTTTGTGATAGCACACCATATCCAACACAGCCGTATTCACCTCCCAAGCGGCCCCAACATGGATGGCGTCTCGTGGGGGGGTGAAGCTGTCAAACGAGCGAAATGTTTCTCGCTCACCCCATTTCGAAGGCACATTGGTTTCGCTTCCCTCACGAATACATGCAGCACAAGGAGAAAAAGCACTTCACATAACGGAATGGCAAAGTTCCTGTCGAGTTGATCCTAGTAGTCGCGCCGGTTGTCAACGGTTACCATGATAACGCACGGTAAACTGTTCAGCTCCTCTCCCTTTCTACCAGGATGAGACTGTGGCGTTGTGGTCTATATACTTATGTTTCGTCTAGGTATGTGTGTGAGAGAATGAGGTTTTCCACGCGCGCGCTCGGCTGTAATAAAAAGTTCTCGAAACGAGAACCGAACTCCCGGGTTCGGCTGTCGCTGTGGTGTGTACACATACCTGTTGCGTTGCTGAGCATGGGCGGCTGAGATGGTGGTGCGGGCGTCCCAGAGGATGGACGATGCTCACCGCTACCGTCGTCCGTGCATGGTGCTCCACCATCCGAGGACGGCCCGAGAGGATGCTGTGAAGGACTGTCTTCCGAGGCAGAGTAGGACGATGGTAGCGTGTAATCCGTAGGACTCGGTGAGTACCCGTTGGGAGCATTAAACACCGAAGCGGAGGATGGACTGTCACCACTTTGACTGGTCGATACACCATTGGTGCTCTCGACTCCAGCAATTCCTCGTTCGTGCTGGCTCCCGGGGAAGTTCTGATGGACCGGATAAGGTTGCTGCTGATGGTGCTGAGATTTCGCTCCGATGGAGGGATGTTCCGGAGTAGCCCCGTTACGATGGTACGGTGGCAGGCTGCCGTAGCTAGCGAAGCTCGAATACTGAGGCTGATGGTGAAGCGGATCCCGGCTATGCTGGGCGTGATAGTACGACTCCCGCCCGAAAGGATGCCCCAGCGGGGATGAAGAAGGATAGTGGCGGGCACCGTACGGCAGGTATCCGGATCCGGATGATGTTCCGCCACCGTAAGCCGAGGGTCCACCGGATCGAGCGTATGGTGACTGTGACTGGTGGTAATAGTGTCCACCACCATACCCTCCATACTCCCGGTAGGCCGGTGACGGATAGTTACCGTAGTAACCGGACGGATAGGCCGACGCCGCTGGATGGTGATACCCACCACCGCCACCGCCACCACCTCCTCCACCGCCATAGTATTTGTCGTACCCATCGTAGCCTCCCGATGCGCCACCGTATCCCAACGCCATCGACCGATAGTCCCCTGAGGCACCGTACCGGGCGGAACCGGGCATACCGGGGCCGGCCAAAGGGTACGAGGACGCACTGCGCAGCATGTTCGGCGAGTACGGGTAGCAGAAGTTACTGTTCATCGAGTGGTGCCTGTAGTCCATGTAGCTGCTGCTGCTACAGCAATCCATGATCTTCCCGACGACGATCGAACAACAATGTCACAGCCGGTGGCGCAATTTCACCCCACCCCCTACTCGCGTTGACACTGACGATGACGTAGGTTGCTTTCCTCCACCACCGAGTGGAGGCTATTCTTATACGCTTCCACTAAACCAATTATGAACTATTTTTGGAATCGATGACAGCTTGGAACGTACGCGAAACATGGCGCCTTCTGGGGTTGGGATCGTTCTTTCTAAGGGTGCAGGATGGCCGATAGTGCGCCGTGATAATGGAATACCATCTTTCGGTATCCGATGTCCCGAAGAGGAAGCGCAGGATGCGCGTGCGGTTCTACTTTTTCAATCACATCGCCACACTATTTGAAACCCTTTTGCTCATCGCACGGCATTTTCTTCACAACACACCCTTTTTTTTATTGCGTTTTCATAATTTCTTAAAAGTTACTCAAACACTCACTTTCACTTTTCTATTTTACTTTTTCCTTATTAACACACTATGAAACTTTGCTGCATTCCTTTACTTGTCAACTTGTGTGAAACTAATGCATTTAACTGTTGGATTATTGTTATGTGATAAAAAGTTATTTAACGTAGCAAACAATATGTAATCTCTGTTTTCATTGTTCAGTGATTACAGTTTTCATAAAGTTTCACCGAACATGAGAAAAAAGGGGCACCTTTGGTAAGCCCATACAAGCTTCGTTTCGTCCTTATCAAGGACAATGTATGAACTGAACGGATTTAGATATGCATTGACAATTTTATTTGGTATGAACTGACACTTTTCTAGGTTTTTCACTTTATACTAACTTGTAAGATTACATGCCAAAAACTTCATTATAAACACATTTTCAATTTTTAACCTGCACTCACGACCCCTGTTACTGACAGAACTGGCACAAAAAGGGATGCTCGCTGGGAAACCGATTTGAACCTCCGATTTTCCTTGCGTCGTGTCGAGCTTCGTGGTCGCAAACGCGAACACCGAACTGACCTTCCCATCGATGGAGACGCCTAGTTTCGTGTTCGGCTGCCGAAAACTTTTCCCGTACGCCGGAGCTGCACCCACACTTAGGCACACTTACATGTAAGCGCCAGGCTCTCCGATCGGATGTTATGGCATGCTGCTCACGCAAACCACATCGGCACGTTTTCCCGATGATGGGGGAAAAAAATGGAAACAAAGGTGAGTTGCGAGCGGGATGCAAAAAAAGGGTTTCCGGCTCAATCCCGTTGACGACGACGCCTCCCTTTTGCAGGACGGCTCTCCACCCCGGGAGCAACAACCCCCTTCCCTGGGAGAGTTTCACCCCTCTAAAGGGGAAAAGTTTATCGATTATGGGAAAGTTATTATGTGCAGCGCTTACTCACACACGGCTGCCTATGCGTTTTTTTCCCCATTCATAATTTGCGAACTAATTCGATGTCAAAGCAATGAGCAGGACAAACAAGGAAGGTCGGATTTGTTGAAGGAGTTGTGTTGTTTCTTTTTAAAGTGCCATCGAGCCCAAGTGTGTGACGCATATGGCTTGATTTTGAGGGATTTCTTGTGAATATCAGTGACAGAATACTTCAAATTCTAAACGAGTATGTTTCACAAAGGAATAGTGGAACTTTTCTCACCCCTTGGGTGTCGAAATTTGATAGAAGCTCTGTATTATTTTTTCCTATTTTGATAATAGAATCAGTGAAGCTTGTAATAAGAGAAAGCGCGCTCGCGAGAGAACGCTATGCGAGCAAGGGAGACCGAAGCTCATAAGAGCGAGTGCGAGCACATCCGGACTTTCCCACTGGCGGACGCTGATAAGGCTAAAAATCAATTTTCTTCCAAAAGATTTTCCACGCTTCCGCCCAGGTTTCGGTTGCTTGTCCTGGGCCGCGGTGGCGGCGGCGCGCTCGCGCCTGTGTGAGTGTGTGTCTGCCTTCGCTTGGTCGGAAAATGCTTGCCTGGCGGAGGAAAAATGCGCACCACGAATCGATGTGAAAGCCTTCCTTAGCGTGGTTACTTGCCCTGTTTTTCCGCCTAGTGCAAATGGATTCGCCAGTTGCATTTTTCTCCCCCTTTAGCGAATGTGTGCTTTTTTCTTTTGGCCGGGTTTAGTTCGACCATACTCTACCAACTAACACTTGATCAATACTTTGGGGAGTTAGTACTTTCAACGGAACGGTAGGATTTTCCCGCCGTTGTATGAAGGACTATTTTCGAAAGGTAATACGATGTTTCGTAGGTTAGGTTGTTCCATTTATCGAAGAGCTCTTCGAAGATCATATTTTAACACAGGAATATCGTTCACCTTTCTTTGGGGCACAGTTCACCGTAATATTTTACTTTTTAGTTTCAAACTTGTGTCGTGTATGGCTTTTACCAAAATTCGTCTATGATTCGAACCTCGCTTCCGACGCATTCGCGTATTCTAGCTTCCACTTTGGTTGTTACCACCGTTGGTGGACACACATTCGCGTCGGTTATCGCGCAAGAACCAGAACTGACTGACTGGCTGTCGGCCGCCTTTTGCCGTGCGAACTGCACGAAAACAACGGCAGCCTCGTCTCGGAAGTACGCTTTCGGGCGGAAATGGCAACGTGTGCCTGTGTACGTTCGACTCGATGACTCGAGTCTTGTGAGCGCGAGAGCGTTCGACCAACCAGGGATTTTCGCGTTGGCGCGCGGTTTTGCTCGCGCAGAAGAAGTGTGCGTTTCGTATGGGGAAAACCCCGACGTCCGAGTGTCGAGAACTTCTCCCCGTGAGGTGTTGCGGGGTGCATCGCAGCCGGCCGTCTGCCTAGCATCGTAGGCGGTTAGAAGCGCACTTTCGGAGTTCAAGTCCTTCCTGTATCGCTATGTCTGTATGCGTAGGAGAGTGCAGTGAGATGTGATCGAGATAGAAATGGGATTTGAATCTGGGCTGATCGGATGCGAAATGATTAAACTCTTTTGAAAGTTTCACAACTCGTCCGGATGGACATTAAAATGATAACTTTATGGTGGTTGGAAAGAGAAGCAGTAAACATAAGATAGAAGAACATATTATGAGTTGGCTCTCTACAGATTAATGGTCGAAATAATCCAGTTTCTTGATCGAATCATATGATCGTATAAATACAATAAAACAAGACATAAAATTTCAGAAAATGAATCAACGAGTAGCTGTGAATCTTCTAGAAAAGTTAGACACTTAAATAAAAGTTTTTACTAACTCCTTAAATGCTGCCAAAAACCCTGTTAAATGATTTTTACTATCAGGCTTAATTCCTTTGCTTTATCTCCACAATTTTATTTGAAAACTCCAATTGTCCTTTAGCATCATTTACTTCGTGGTTAGGTTTTGATCTCCCGTCTATTCCTTCATCCCTTGCTGTCTCTGCTGAACTGTATATCGCATTACATTAGCTTACAGCCACCGGAAAAACAGCAATCTGTCACCGCCGCTTCGCGGTGTAAGGTTTCTCTGGCTCCACGTTGCGGCCCCCGGTTTGCCACATTGCGGTCAAATCGCTATCAATCGATTGCAATATGTGTGTGTGTTGTTATTTTGTTTTTCTGACAAAGGGTGCGCCAAGGGGACGGAAATCAGTTTCCAATCAACTCATCCCTCGAGCAATGAAAGTAAATTAATCAATGTCCTATCCACCAGGGACACATGGTCCCCGGGAAAGTGACCGGGAAATCCCTAGCCCCCCTGTATATCTTTTTCCCTTTCTGTGTGTTTTTGTTTTCTGTACGATGTTGCCCTTTCTTGGGCTAAGCTAGCCCAAATCGAAAAGAAAATGCGCCGGAATCTAATGGACGGAGTCCGGTAGGTTTTTTTTAAATGGTGCCGGATCTTTGTTAGCTTGTGTGAACAATGTTTCCTTCCTCGCTTCTGCTCGGACATGGAAGCCCACTTTGGCAAGCAATGCTCTTTTCGTCAGATTCTGTTCAAACACACAAACGCACGCGCTTATATTCCGCACGCCCCGGGATATTCCGATGTACCGATTCTCCATACACACAGTGTTGGCGCCTTTTCAACGAGGAAAATAGTCTGATGGGAGTGGGAAACAGTCATGTTACGATCCTCGCGTGCCGCATTTTCGTTCACCGAAGGCGTTTGCAATGGCGCCGACTTGGAGAGTTTGCTTAGTGCTTGAAACAAAATGGATGTTTTATTTGTTCTTTAAGCATAAACTGTTGTTTCTTCTGATTCGATATATTTAGTAGACACATTAGAAAGTATTATTTAATTAAAATATCAAAATTATTATCTCAGTCTTATTTATGTTATTGTTTACCCCAGAGTTGATTTGAAGTTCTGGTTCTCAAACGTTACTGGATTTTGGTTGGTGTGTAATGCTCGTAGTAATTTGTAAAAGAATAAACTGCAGGAAAACTTTAAGTTTTGTGCACAATTCAAACATGTCAGCGTAGATTAAATCGATACAGGGTTTTTTGAGATCAATTATTGCTTCAATTGTGATCATAGGTGATTGTGGCGCACATCAGTCTCGTCAGTTTGTGTCCTTACGGTGCAATTAATTATTTTCTCCATCCGTTGCTGCTGGCGGTTGGTGTCCCGGGGGATGCGTCCTCGCGGAAAAGCCATATTTTTGAATGTTTTTTTTTGCTTTATACTTCCATTGGGAGTTTGGGTGAGGTATGTACTATTTTGAGTAAGGAAAATTCAAATAAAAGAAAATGTCAACCACATACTGCTCTGTAGGAGAGTTTGGATGGGCTAAAATAGAAAGTGTGTAAGAGATAGGGACACATAAATGGAAGGAAAAATCGTGCGGGGAAAAATATCGTGAAACCATCCAACACATAATCATGTGCGTACACATTTGATGTGCCGTTCACATTGCCCTGTGTGAGCCTTTCTACCACTGCCCAGGGAAGCTCGTTCATCGATCGTTTTCTGCCACTTTTCCGATGGCCGGAAAACGACATGACATCGGGCAAGGAGGAGATGTTTGTGTGTATGTATGAGTGTGCGAGGCATTCCATCACTCTGCGGTCGGATATTGCACACAGGTGGCGAACAACGACGGCAGACTCGACCACGACCACGTCGGGTGCGAAGTTGGGCGTCTCTGCCGAAATTTTCCTCCCCCTGGCGGCCAGCCAGCAACCAGTTGCGAAGCGTCGAGCCGTGGAAACGGGGAACATTCGGAAGGAAAATGCCAAACAGGAGCGTGTTTGTGGCGGGGACAGCGATTCGCGGCGATGATGACGGTGGCTGTTGTCGATCCGATGGTGCCAAATACATTAACTATCAGCGTACTCTCCTCGTCGAGGTCCTATACTGTGGTCCGGAATAGAGAGAGAATGACAAGAAAGATAGCGTGAGAGTCCTTTATGACTGTGGGCATACATTACGGTCGCCGTGGAGGATTGGGTGTAGCGAAAGTATATCGATTTATTATGGCACACCATGTCCTACCGTCGGCCCAGTACTGTTTCCTACGGCGGGAAAGTTGTTACAGTATTGCACAGAGAGGCATGTAAGGAGAGTGGTGGTAGTATACGATTTCTACAGACACGTGGGACGCAACAAAAAAGACTGCCGTTGTCGTCGGTTCAGTATACAAGGATAAAAAAAACTGCCCAAAGCAGTCGGTTGGGGTTTGAGGTAGAGTTGTTGGGAATTGCTGGATGATAGCTATGATAGCGGTAGATTCAACATGAACGGGTTAAACATTCATTCATACCAATTCCACGTTGCGATAAGGCAAATTACAGTTTTTCATAGAGGCATCTAAGAGCATCAAGAGATTTTACACGAATAATTGTAAATATAACATCATATTTTAGGAATGTAATAGTGGCTTTGTTTTGAGTCATAATATATAAATCCATAAGAAATCGTGTTTCTTTTCAACAATGTTTCTTTTACTTGTGGTGAAATTTGCACCTACAATTCATTTTTTTTCATACTAAAAAAATGATTATATTCCTGATGTAATTTTCAATACAATACAATGAGCCTGTGTTTACTTCATAGTTTACCTATTTCACAATTATAAAACCATAGTAACATTAAGAAGTACTCAATAAGTTTAACGGCAATTGTTTGAAAATTACCGGAAAGGATCTTTGTTTTTCAACTCTGTCATTTTGACATTTCATTCGATCAGCTGTTTGCTCGGCGGTTGACAGATTCCATTGCGCCGACAAAACAATAACAAACCAACTTGACCCAAGTGTTTTGCGATTACTATCAGTTCTTTGTGCTTGCAACGCAATTTTCTGCTTCAATTGTCCCTCGGGACGATTGGTGGCTAGTGATGTTCGATTTGTTTGGCTTCATACGGGAACTTATCAGCAGCATGTTAGCGATCTTTTCGTTCGGTAGGAAGAAAATTTCCAACTCGCTCAGCGTGTACGTGAAGACTAACACGGGGAACACTCTGGCTGTCGACTTGGAGCCGCATATGGACATCAAAGATGTAAAGGAAATGGTGGCACCGAAGCTTGGTCTCGAACCGCAAGAGCTAAAGATAATTTTTGCTGGCCGCGAATTGTCTGATTCAACGACCATCAGTGTGAGTGAATGATGTACAGTGTCGCATTACGTCACGTATTTTCATTTGTTTCTATTTATCTACCACCTGTAGGAATGCGACCTCGGTCAGCAATCAATAATACATGTTGTTAAAACAAGGCAACAGCAACCGCAGAAGAAAACGTCGAAACAAGCCTTTAACGAGACGATTTCGGAAGATGCAGCAGCTGAAGAACATGCTTCCAAACCGCTGTCGGAGACGATGGTCGAGCTTACGGAGGTGGATGAACGGAACACCGGATCACCGCGGCCTAGTGATGACCCTACCATGCGTAGAAAGGCTCACTTTTTCGTTTACTGTTCGCAGTGTGAGAAGGTTTGCACGGGAAAGCTGAGGGTACGTTGCGGAATTTGCAGTAGCGGGGCGTTTACTGTCCACCGGGATCCAACCTGTTGGGATGATGTGCTGAAACGGAAGCGTATTACCGGACATTGTGAAAATTTCGAAGTTCCCTGTGTGGTAAGTGTTTATAAACAGTTTTACGTTTCGTTTTTAGCGATCTTTAACTAAACTGGCTTCTTTCCGTCTGCAGGAAAACAACGAAGGTGAGCCTCCATTTACGGAATTTTACTTCAAATGTGCGGAACATTCTTCCGGGGGAGAGAAAGACTTCGCTGCGCCATTAAACCTCATAAAAACCAATCACAAAAACATCCCCTGTATCGCGTGTACCGATGTGAGGTAAAACTCGGAGCAATCCAAAGTGGTGTACATTTTAAAAGGATTTATCATTTACACTATACCCTACAGTGAAACCATTCTAGTCTTCCCGTGTGAAGCTGGCCACGTAACTTGCCTGGATTGCTTCCGCCAGTACTGTGTGACGCGTTTGCTCGAACGGCAATTCGTTGAACATCCGACCGGAGGGTACACGCTTCGCTGTCCGGCTGGTTGCGAGAATTCCTTCATCGAGGACGTGCATCACTTCAAGCTGCTTAGCAAAGATCAGTACGATCGCTATCAACGCTTTGCAACCGAAGAGTTTGTGCTGAAGAACGGGGGAGTTTTGTGCCCGCAGCCCGGATGCGGTATGGGGCTGCTGGTTGATCCCGAATGCCGTCGGATTCAGTGCCAGAGTGGTTGTGGTGTAAGTATTACGTACAATTGGAAAAAAGCTTTTTGTTAGATAACCAAATGTGGTTCTTCGTTTTCCGTTTTAGTACGTGTTCTGTCGAAGTTGCTTGCAAGGGTACCACCTGGGAGAGTGTTTGGAAACGCCAACGCAGCTCAACGCCGGTGGTGAGCATGGATATGCGATCGATCTGGCCCGCGCCTCGGAAGCTCGCTGGGACGAGGCGACGAAGATTGCGATCAAGGTAACGACCAAACCGTGCCCCCAGTGTCGCACGGCAACGGAACGAGATGGGGGCTGCATGCACATGGTATGCACTCGTTCGGGCTGTGGTTTCGAGTGGTGCTGGGTCTGTCAGACGCCCTGGACAAGAGATTGCATGGCGGCCCATTGGTTCGGTTGATTGCATTCGCTAACTCCGTACGTTAATAGCAATTTAGCTTCGATGATCTTTTTACAGAAACTGAAGTGATTACAGGTGTTTTCCTTGTTGATAGGAATATACCATACTTGTTATAAAAAAAAACCGTTAATAGTAGTTCAACATGGTTTCATTCCCTTTATTTATCACCATATGTGAATACAATTATGTATAGGATTTACCATTTCCATTTCATAGCACGGGAATTTCAGGACACATTGTCGTTCATATCACTTCCCATGAACGCATTGCCACTTCGGAATGCAGGCACCCTGTGGTTTTTCGCGAATGTATCCCGGTAAGCAAAAACAACCCGGAATGCACTCTAGTGTGCAGGCCTCGAATGGGTAACTATTGCAGTCGGCTTCGCAGGCGGTACCACAGTTGAAGTATTGCTCGTTAGGACCACACGAAGCTGGAGCTATGACCGAGTCAAAAGAAACTCAATTCTATAGATATCCTATGGAAGGGTAGTTTCTTTCATAGATTGTGGGCCAGCTTACCACTGAAAACAGACTTTACGTTCACTGTTAGAACGATTGTTGAGATTAGTGCTATGACGATTTTCATCGCTATTTTATTTTTCACAGAAAGTTATTCAAGTGGTTCCTGGTTCGACACTTGATTGCAACTAACTGATATGGTAAGTAGGTAAAACAATCGTAAAAGTGTATTCTTACAAACCCCCTAAGTAATTTGGCTCGCCAGGTGTTGGTAATTGTACGGTCGATTAAGGATTTGTAAACACGCGTTTTTAAGGTTCTGCGTTGGCATTGTAACTAATGGAAATATTTTGAAATAAGCAAAACTGGAACTTTGTTCCATACTCTCCTGTAACATATGTTCTCTGTAACTGTAACTGTAACTGTACCCTGCAGATAAATAATCGGTGTGGGGAATTTAACATATTATTACACAATACCAATGACGAAAGTATGCTAATGATGAAAACTCGTTCATACTTCATGCTAATATTGCCATTTTTGATCGATTCCATTTGGAATTTGTAAGTGGTGACATTATTTTTAAAATATAAATTTCATACATCGATTGGTAAATGATAGTCTCAGTGTAATTGAATGAAGCGCTGATTTCTTTATTCAACGAGGAACATTTACCTCCGACCCAAAGTGATTGAAGTCTTCTGTATCGTGTTGTGCTATCCAAGCAGATTCGTTGCAAAACTATCGTAATGGTTGATTTGAGACATTTTAATCACCATTTTAGTTATGCACTTTATTAGCACATTGATTCCAGGACACATGGACCATGTTCGTCTGTGCGAATGTAACCTGGCAAACAGTAGCATCCTGTACAACACTCCTCCATTGTGCAAACTGTATCCCTCGGAGCCTTCGAACAGGTTGCTTCACAGCCTGTGCCACAGGTGGAGAATTCTTCATGCGGTCCGCACATTTCTGGCGTTATGGGGACCGTAGGACACACTGGAAAAGTAAGTCACCCCAGTTGTAGGTATTATAAGACTTAGTATTTTCGGCGCTTGGGTGTACATACCAGAGAAAACTGATGGAACAATCATCGCCAGGACGATGGTTGCTACTAGCGCGGACACGATTTTCATTCCGGTGAACTTTTGTCGAACGTTGAATGGATTGCTGTTGTTGATTCGGCTGATCGCTTCTAACTGAGTTTAACGTATTTTCCACGAGTTTATTTAAAGCTTCGCAGTTAATTCGACACATTTTCACGGTTGTTTCAATATTTAGATACAATTTGTTTCAAACGTAAACCATGTTCAAGATGTTGTTATTGTTTCCCTCCGGGCATGAAATATTCTTTACATTGAAATATTCAATTCAAATGAAATTCATTCTCAAGCACACAGTCATTGGATAATCTTTCGGCCTAACGAACTAACAATAGCAGTAGATTGCAAAATACTCAAACAACTTGCAAATTGAGTTAGTCATTGATCAACGGTAAAGAAAATGCTTAGTTTAAACTATAATATTGGAATAATTATACGTGGGGGGACCCAAAAGTAACGGGAATCGGGCTGTAGGGAGACGAGGGGGAAAAGGGGATCGGGTTCAATATTTTTTTTTAAAAGCTTAACATGTTCTTGATCAGTATGCAAAGTTTAGTTTCTGTAAGTGCATCCGCTAGTCTTTGAGAATTTTTTCAGTATAACGGTTTTAGTGTTTTCGGCGATTTTGTGAGATGGCCAAGTGAAACCTCGTTCTGGGCTCCCCACAGCTTCAAAAGCGGACGAAAATGTTTTAAAAATCAACAATCTTGTTCAGCATTTGTTTATCCAGGATGGAGGATAAACTAAAAAATCCACCAGGCAGATTTGAAGATTTTGAGGGAAAACAGCTGGACGAAAACGACGAATCCGTGGCGAGACTGGTTCTTCCACGGAACTGAGACCACGACAACGCACCTGCCCACAAAGCGCTGTCCGTGAGGCAGTTTTTGACCGAAAATGGCATGATGCCGATTTTTCCATCCTGGAAGAACACATTCTGAACAAGGTTGTTCATTCTTGAAACATTTTTGTCCGGTTTTGAAGCTGTGGGGAGCCCAGAACGAGGTTTCACTTGGCCATCTCACAAAATCGCCGAAAACACTAAAACCGTTATACTGAAAAAATTCTCAAAGACTAGCGGATGCACTTACAGAAACTAAACTTTGCATACTGATCAAGAACATGTTAAGCTTTAAAACAAAAATATTGAACCCGATCCCCTTTTCCCCCTCGTCTCCCTACAACCCGATTCCCGTTACTTTTGGGTCCTCCCACGTAATAATCTTTTATTTAATTCTTTATCAAACGCACGTTATCAGTAACTCAGCACTGGGATTTCGGGATGCAGGCACCTTTGTCCTGTTCTCGAACGTATCCCGGTTTGCAAAAGCATCCAAAAACGCATTGCATCGTGCAGGGTTGGAATGGTGGAGTCGAACAGGTGTCTTCACAGGCCGTACCGCAATAGGAGTACTCCTCGTTGGGATCGCACTCATTTGGGGGTGGTTGGACGTAAGGAGAAGCTATAGATAGAATCATTTTATAACCATCTATAGAACAGGTTTGTTCTATCCATGCTACTTACCACCGAAAACGGTCTTCATAACCATCATTAGCAAAAAGGTAGAGATGAGAACTTGCACGATCTTCATCTCTGGTGGGATTATCAGCTTCTCAAGAAATGATCGAATACTTGTTATGTTTGATGCGATTGTTGTAGCTGTGGCCGTTCACCGCTTACAGACAAAGTGATACTAACGCGGGCACAATTTCTATTCTAGTGATTTTTAGTCGGACGTTGATGGATTGCGGTTGTTGATTCGGTTGATTGCTTCTAACTGAGTTTAACGTATTTTCCAATAGTTTGTTCATTTAAAGCCTCGTAGTTAATTCGAAACAATTTCATGGCCGTTTCAATATTGAAAACATACAATTTGTTTCAAACGTAAGCCATGTTCAAGATGTTGTTGTTACACCCCGGGCATGGAGTCTTTACATTGAAATATTTAATTCAAATGAAATTCATTCTCAAGTACACAGTCATTGGATAATATTTAGCCTAACGATCTAACGATAGCAGTAGATTGCAAAATTTAGATCAAATCAAGAATTAACAAAAGGCTTAGTTTAAACAATACTATTGTATTGATTATAATAATCTTTTATTTATTTCTTCATCAAACCGATATTCCAATTTATATGTATCGGCTAGAGCTCTTGCTCAGTAACAAGGAGGGCACTTGCATTTCGGGATGCAGGCACCTTTTTCGTGTTCTCGAACGTATCCCGGTTTGCAGAAGCACCCCTGAACGCATTGCAACGTGCAGGCTTGGGTTGGTGGAGTCGAACAGGTCTCCTCACAGGCCGTACCGCATTCGGAGTACTCCTCGTTGGGACCGCACACATTTGGGGGTGGTAGAACGTATGGACAAGCTAGAAATAGAATCATTTTATAACTATCCACAATTCAGTTAGTTGTTCGCTCCATTCATGCAACTTACCACCGAAAACGGTCTTCATCACCATCATCAGCACGATGGTAGAGATGAGAACTTGCACGATCTTCATCTTCGGTAGGATTGTCAGCTTCTCAAGAAATGATAAAGTTCTTGTTATGTTTGATGCGTTTGTTGTAGCTGTGGCCGTTCACCGCTTACTGATAAAGTGATGTTAGAAATCAGTCATTTTATAAGAGCACGGCGTTGGTGTCTATTCTTTGTTTATCCAACTATAAGATATTTCACACGTTCATTGTTGCGTTGAGCATTTCTTTGGCGTTGAGTCACCTTGATTGTCTTTATTTATGAGAGACATAAATGAAAAAAGCAACGCTTTACTACATGTTTTATAAGAAAGGTCATGCAAATTCCTGTGAAGTGGATGTAACCTTATGTGGTTTGCACATTGTAATTGTAATGAATAACTATTTAGAAATGTGGAAGCTTAAGATCTCTCATCCCTACAATATGAAGTGATCGAAACTTTGGTCCATCCTACCGTCTTAAAAAGGAAGGAAATAAATTGTTGCAAAAAGTTATATTGTTAAAAGTACTTTAGGAACTTGATAAATTAAATCTTCTTTGCAGAAGTGTCGTAACGAACGACTTCGGTCATGCCTGTCCGCTAAGGGTTTACTAGACTTTTCCCTTTGTGTAGGTGGATAGTCAAGCCCCCACAAGGAAGGATTTACTAGGTTGTGGTGGACTCTCTTATAAGGTTTTGGTAAATTAAATATCGATTATGAATCCATATGCATGGTCTGTTTATGTAAATGATGAAACTGGTAAAGTTAAAAAAAATCGTAGGGCCTGGGTCAATAATTTAGGCGAGACTGTTATGTTACATGTTTAAGTCAGCAGATTTGTTGTATATGTACTGAAAGAAGTGGAATTGTGATACGTGTAGTAACATAATTCTATTAGCATTGCAAAATGAACAACAAATTGATTGAAATTGATTGTTATAAAATCGATCGCAATTCAGTTCTTATGTGATATTTGGAGATCATAATCTCAGTTAACAAGAATTCATTTTGTAATTAACTATTTTCATTATTATTTCATTTATGAGCGTTTATTTATTATTATCATCATTTTGCGCGGGTGTACAAAAAATCCGGGTGTTTAAAAACACTTATGCGGCAGTTGCAAACTGGCATCAATAGGAGCAAGGCTTTGGACAGTTACATTTGAGAATGCATTCACCTTCGTGCAGCACATATCCTTCTTTGCAAAAGCATCCGACCACGCACTGCTTAGTGCAAGCTCTATTCTGAGTAGTGCAAGTGTCAGGGCAGGCAGTTCCACAGGTTTTGAATTCTTCATTCACTCCGCAAACTGGCGGTTCCGGCGGAGGACAAGCTGTGAATTCAAACGGAATTGTTAAACGTGCAGTTTGGAAATCATACAAAAGATATCTAAGCAAACCTGCAAAGATGTACGACGTAGCCATCAATAATACAAGCATAGCCGCCATAGTGATTTCCCGGATGTTCTTCATCTTTGTTCAAAGGCTGGCAAAGGTGACCTATGGAGTACGAGCTAGTTAATCGGTCTCAAAACGCAAGTTTCGCATCTTATATATGAGTCGAAAGCGGCTCGTCGCTTTGTTTTGCTAACATACGCTCAGGGAGGCCATCGTTATACGCATGCTGCAAGAATGTCTGCTTCGTTGCCGTACACGTGATTTCTGTGCGTAACGTAACGATGCAACTTTGTCATAGGGTGACTAATTGCAAACACACATTCAGTAACGTTGATAGTGCATTCACTCTGCTTTAAACTTTTTACAAAACTTACCGCTTATAGAAGCACTATAGTGCTATCCGTTTTCTTTCATTCTCCGAGCGAGATTTTTCTTTCCTTCAATGAAAACCCACTTAGACAGGTATGTTTTCTTAACGACTTCAGAACATGTTTTTTGTGTGAGTGTTGTTTTCAATATTCTGCTGTTGGTTTTACGTTTTCTTGCTTTGTTGATTTTTCTTGTTAGGTTCTGTTTCAACTTCGTGATCTAGTTGTCACTCGTTAGTTGCAGCATTTTTAGGCTGATGCTGCCGCTTTCACAAGTGTGTGTGTGTGTATGCATTTGGGTGTGTGTGTGTGTATGTTGTGTGTACAATATCTTTATTTGAATACTTAGACATTTCCAAAGGAGTACAAAAACCAACTGAAGAACCTTAAGAAACTGTTCGTGCGAGCAGCGATTGCAGCTTCTCATTGGATGCCGTTCATCCTTCTGTCCTTCTATTTTCAACTAGAACTTCGGCTTATTCTGCCCTCTTCGGCCCTAGCCTTCAAACCAGCTCAGAGGTGTCCAGTTTCTGGATTTCCGTTTCCTCCATTGGGTCGTTTGAGTTTCGTAATGCTTCGATTGTTTCTATTTCCCACCTTCTCCTGTTTGAATCATTTTCTTTTTCCTTTGGCTGACTAACTACGAACCCGACGTTGATCGTTCGCCGTGGGTCCGACGCTTAATGTTAATGTGTGTGTGTGTGTGTGTGTTTGTGTTTGGGGGTAAAATGAGTACTAGTTAGTTTTAAGTATATTAACGTTAATGTCGTCAACAAAAGTTCGGACAGAAAAAGGAAGTATACAAAGAACGCTCACGGATTTCACTTTTCTCACTTGCTAGGTGCATTTACTATAGCTTTTTTTTTTGTATCTGTCCTCGTCTTTTTGCTTCTTAATTTGTTGTCTTTTGCACGTCTTAGGAATCGCTTGTATTCCTCCATCGTAACGATTACTCTGGGCTGCAGTGTAGGTGCAGTTTGGCGATGTGAGGATAGGGTTCTATCTGCCCTCGTCACTGGGACAGAGTCATTTGATTTTCTAACTTCTCTTATCAATAATTGGCACAGGGTTCAATATTTGTTTTGTAGGTCGTTTTGTTTCTATTTTTCTGTTTAAATTTTACTCAATAAAGAATCGGATTAGGCGTGTGTGTGTGTGTGGTAAGTAAGAGAAAGATAACGTGGAAGATAGAGAGAGAGAGAGAGAGCGAGATAGATAGATAGATTAGGATAGTTTGTCCCAGGGACCCAACAAATGATCGTCTGATCTGCATTTCATTTTGCTTTTTCATTTTCAATTTCTGATAAGTTGCATCATTCGGTAGGGAGTAAAAAGCAACCATTGCTTAAATCTCCAAGCAACCATTGCTTAAAGAGCATCTGTTGCTCTGCTTCTTTCGATTTCGATCGATTAGTTGGGATTGACATGGTGTTTTGTTTTTATCTTTTAATTAGGGGCAATAAAGGATAAGGGGAAAAACTGAACAACAAACATTCGTGCGATTGCCGATTGGGTTATGATTGACGCACATGGGGCAAGCAGCCCCTAAATCCATACCATAACGCTATCCTTGAAATGGATTGTGGAATTCCGGTTCCGAACCGCACAATAAAACATGTGCTGCCACGTGCTCTCTTAGGGGGTAATTGTATTTCTTTATTTGTGTAGTTCTTGGCCTGCCTCGTTGATTGATTATTAACTAATATATTTCTATATAAACTGTCAACATTTTTATTTGTTGGTTGTTGCTCGGGGTTTCTTCTTGCATTGTGGTATGCGTATGTGTGTGCTTTTTGGTGTAACTGATGTAGTTCCGAATGTGTTGCGTAGGTTCTTGTTGAAGAATGTACTAATTGATAAAAATAACTATTCGATCTTGTTGGGTAAATTCTTACCCAAATTTTTCCCCAGTGTCTCATGAATCGGATCAACTATCAACGATGAACCTATGAAATCATTATCAACATATTGAAAGTGAGAAGTGGTTGCCCTATGGAAGGAGTATGAATAGCACTCATTGATCTCACGAATTGATTGTTGAACATAGAAAAATATATCATAATTTCGCACAGTGGAAGTGGATCGAATCTATTCGTTATGCTCTGCCTTAAACGTACCAGTGCGTGTTTATTTATTTACTTTTTGTTCACTAACGTGTCAATGTTTGTGTTTAATAACTCGTTCTACTCTTTTTGCCGTTACGTGTACGATGGTTGTGTGATTTTGGAATGTGTAGTAATCATAATAATCGTTAGTATTTAGTAGTTTAGTAGTGTTAGTAATTTTGTATAGATTTTCTTATATTTGCTGTATGCTGCTGCATGCGGGTTTTCCTTGTCGTTATCCGTGCGCGTCTTCGGCGTAATGTCTCCTCGCGCGCGCGCTTGCTTGTTGTTCCGGCCCATGCACGGTTTGCAGTAGTGGTTGTTGTGTTCATTTTCCTCTTAAACGGTAATTTTTTGCGCTATTTTTTATTAGTTTTTGTTTGTTATAAAATTCAATTCCCTTTTCCATCGTAAATGTAGATTTTGTGAGTGAGCTTATTAACTTCTACTATAACGTTTGCATTGCACGTGTGTTTGCGTGTGTTTTTGTCTTTTTCTGCAACCTTTTCTACAAGTTTCCTCCCCCGCTTGTGGGATGTGGTTATTTTGTCGTTTTAATTTTTTTTTGTTTTTTTCTTTTTCCTGTTCAGTTCGTTTGTTTTATGTCCTGTGGATGTTCTAATGCGGTTTACGAATGCTCTCCCTATCGTAGTCTCCAGTTGACTGTCGAGTGTTAGAAATGAAACACCAGTGCAAGAACAGCGACAGTAACAATCTGTTTGGTTAGGATTGTTTCTTCTTACCAGGACGAAGAAGGCCGTCCTGAACGACAAAAAAAAAACATGTTAAAAACGTGTGCCTTCTATTCGTGTATGCTGCTGCCTGGGGAAGTGAAGGAGGGCGAGAGGGATCCATTCTTGCAATCCAGGGTGAAGGTTGTGACCTGAATATGAGTATAGCGTGTATAAGAATCGATTTTCTAGGTTCTTCGGCCCTTGTAAATTGCATTATCCGGAGATCCGCTCTCTGCGCAGTAGTCTTAAGTATCTTACTTGGTTAGGTCTCGATTTTCTCTCTTTTCGCTTCAAACCGACACCCACATTGCATTCGTTCGATTATACAGTTTGATATTTAAACGCTATGCATTGGTTAGGATTAAAAATGATCAAAAATGTAAAACAAACTCTAAACAATCTCGTCATACCTTCAACACCATTTTTTTCTCGTTCTCCTTATTCGTTAGTTTAAATCTCTGCCCATCATTCGCCCGGTACTTGGAGCGTTGACTCAAAAAGTTATACTTTGGGCTTGCTAGAGCATCGAATTAATGGGTTTTATATTGGAAGTTTTCTGCCTTCGAAACTTACTGTCTGTTCATTGTGATGATTTTCATTTGCGTTCTTCATTTTCCGTTCGAGTGGATTCATCCCACTTGCCGTGATCTACGTCTTTTTCACCTCCTAGGGTCTTACGTACGTCCATCATATTGAATTCTTTTTCTATGGTTCTAGGTTAAACACGTTTCGAAGACGTTTCATTCAATTGCCACTAATACAAACATCGTTACATTTTTCTTTTCACTTATTCTTAAATTGTTTCTACCTTCGCCACATTACGCGGGTTTTGTTTGCACCCGGCATGGCTGCACTCTGAGCCGCGCTGCTGTTCTATTCTGTTTATACCAGTCAAAACAGTTTAGCGATTTCTTGTCCTTTTTTTGTCAATACTTTTATTATTTTTAACTGTGAAAATCGATTAATTCTCCTAATGTTTTCTTTATCTGATATCGCTTGAACAGTGAAATCAATATCATTCGATAACTTCGACGACGCACGGCCCATGACCGACGTCTAGAGAAGGTGTAGAGCTTGTGGAAACGGGATGTACTACGAGCGGGATCCGGATGCCTGATGGGAGCGTGTTTAAGTTTGTGAGTCTGTCTGTCTATGGTCGGGAAAAACTATGAGTGAGGGCTATAGCTGAGAAGATGAGATACGCAAAGGACACGAGTTTGCTTGGGGGAAACAACAACGGGTGACGTATTTGTTACAGTTGTGAGTGATGCCTACTTTGTTTCTCGACCTTATTAGACCTTCAGTTTCTCATTCTCAGCTGCCTTGCATATAGTGGAATTATTAGAAAAATCCTGTACCAATTGTATGATTCCGTTTGTTTTCCCTCTGTTTTTTTTTTCATAGAATAACTGTCTGCACGTAGTTTGGGGCTAATAACTATCGCCTTCGTAACCTTAAGAGTTTGTATTCGGGGTTTTGTTAAATAATTATCTACCGTTAGGCAAACCTTGATTTGTTTCCTGTGCAGCATCGAGACCTGAACAACCCCACGGTGCGTAACGGTGATTCCGTGTCATTCAGAGCGCGCATTATCCACGGTAGTGCAGGGAGACTAGAGTTTTCTTCTAATTTCATGCTACATGTATGACACCTGCAACGTGGAGTACTTAAAAATGCCTACGTGCTTGTAGTAAGGTGTATCCTTCACAAATCCTACCATGTGTTAGGCATTGTTCTGTGTACATGGCAACACTTCATCTCGATGTGTCCCGTGCCCACTCTCTATTGCTCTAGCTAACACCGTTCGAACCGCGACTGCCTCCTCAGTGCCTCAGGGGACTCGGAATAATTGAGTCGATTGTGCCCGAAACGGGCAGTAATAGTTGAAATATTATTGGTTTGGATTGTTTGTTCGTTTGTTGTTTGCTTGCTTGCTTGCTTTTTTGCTCTACGGTATCGGGTTTCAGAAAGGTTTTAGGATGATAACGAGAAAAGTTATTTACTTTCATCTTTACGCGATGTCGACGGGGCGTCACTTAAACTAATCATGTCTCTAGGCTTCCACACCGGGGATCCTACAATTAAAAAAGAAAAACAAATGGCCAGATTTAATGAAATTGTTCGAATGGTAGTGTTTTATTAGTTTTTGGTTTATTAGTTTTGGTTATCAAATCATTTTGGCTTTCGCTTCTTTTGATACACTTTGGTTTTTGGTTTGATTTAGTGTTTTGAAATTTGAATGCATCCAATTTCAGCTAACTTAACTTAAAACCTAGAGAAGAATAGTTTGGGAAGGGGAAGGAAGACCGGATTTAAAGGGAATATATTGGGAATCGTATTGGTTTTTTTTTCTCTCTCTAAAGTTATGAATTGCAAAAGAAAAACAACTGGGATCGAGGATCATAGTTAAATGAGTGTAGAATAGAAAATATTCAACAAAATTGGTTAAGGTAGGTAAGAAAGAAGGAAAAACTTAAAATAATCTTACATTCAGTCATGTAAAATACTAATACTGATGAAGACAGAGCTAGAGTGAGAGAAAGAGAAAGTTGATAGAGGTAGATTGAGAGAAGTAAGAACAGTGGGAAAATTGTCACTAAAAAAACAACGGACAACAAACATAGGCTACTAGACGACCGGAGTGGTACGGTGGGCAACAAAGTTGAAGAAACAATTTCTCACCTTCAGCAGCTTTGGTATTGCTTTGGCTTTGCTCGGTGGCTTGCTAAACAGTGACTTTTGTACACAGTTTTGCTGCTGGGGGAAGTTTTGATACATGTGGTCTATTTGCTAAGCTTGGTGTGAAATTTCAAAAGATGTACTTTACTCGTTTCAACAAGAACTTTTACGTTTACGCTACACTATTTACTAAGTGGGTCATATTTGGTAGGGGACTATGGGGGGATGGTCCGTAGGCAGTGCACGAATTTCGGAGCCACTACTCTAGTACGCTAAGGCCGCATAATCGAAATTGGGATTGTTCGACACTTTACGGTTATTAAACTAGGTGCTGCATTTGGTTTGAAACGAGCTCAACAACGAACATCGTTGATGAAAGACACATCAAAACGAGATAGAAATTAAATTCTTGTATCTAGATCTAGAAGGGAATAATAAAAAATTTACCACGGATTAAAATTGCATTAAAAACAAGAAACAACATCAATGTAAATCGGATAACAAAAGTGATCGAGTAAGTGGGGAAGGATGCAGGAAATGGATAACGTTAGGCAATTACAACGTCGCAAATGGAAGGTCGGAAAAGGATGTAAGCAACAACAGCAGATACTCAAATAGTTTTGGTGGTGTGTTAACCATCGGACACTTTCGTCATCGTGCGAGAATCCTCGTGCTCGTTGTCCCGTCTGTATCCTTAATTTCGGGCAGGTTTTCATCTACTATCGTTTCGACTAACATTGGGGTAGCACATATACCAACACAGCGCAGGGGTTGAGTAGTTGAAAAGAGTGTAACTAAAGGTGTGTCTGTGTTAGCTGTAGCAACAAATTCTACAATGTTGTTTGGGCGCTATTGCTTTCAGTTTCAGCCACGTTCAGTTCTACTGACACCACCTTCACCAAGCTGTCGGAAGGGAGCTGCATTCCTGTAAAATGCTACTGCTAAACCTAAGCTAACACGAGGATTGTGGCGGCAGGCAGGCGGGCGATCGGGGGTGTATTCTACGGCAAATACAGTCGTTCGGTTTCACGGCAGCATGAGATTCGCTCAAAGCTGCGTAAGGCTGGACATCATCGTCAGGTTGTCGTGAGTTTCGCTATTCAGTTGTTGCAGTCTCTGGTTTGCGGTTCTTCTAACGCGGCGTTTATGTGTGTACGAGTGTGTATACGTCTAACCGGAGGTTGTAGCTGGGAATGTTTGGAGTGGTTTTATGACTTTCATACCCGACCGTGTCTTTTGTCAATTTTTCGCTTGTGTGTGGATGAGTGTGTACATTTTAAAGTGATGTAAAAGCAGTTTACGTACATCATAATAATTATCCTTTAAAACCGAGCGATCAATTTAAAACATACTGAAGTTGACATTAGTTTAATTTCCCTAAGCCTTAGTGCAGTCCATTCCACTAAAACAATCCCAACGGACAATAATTAACAACCCTTTCCATTATTTGACTACTGAAAGAGCGCAAAAATAGTGCTGCGGAAATATGAAAATCTGTTTCGCCTCTAAATAAATATCTCCCGAGCCTGTGCCCCAGCAGAGCAAGGGCCCGGTTCATCCTTTTTCTTACACAACTTAATTCGTTTCGTGCCTTAGTAGTCCCTTCGCTTGGGCAACGAATAAGAAATAAAATTCCTTCTTTTGCTAGTTAATTCCTTTACTTTGAACTTTTGTTCACATTGCCTTGTAAAACTCTAACTAACGTTGCATTGCTTGTGCCAACCTATGTTTCTCACATCCCCTCCCATTTTCTCCTCCTCCTCCCGAACAAGCGATAAAAGATGCATCTGTAGAAAAATAGTACTCTCGTGAGCTACATTTTGATTAGAGAAGAGGTTCTTTTTTCGTTAAAATCGTCAAACGAGTTCGTGTTCGTGTGCGTGTGTGGATGTGTGGGTGAGTGAATATATATATTTTTTTCAATAGTAAAATCTTTGCGTAAAGTACAATGCGAAAGAGTGTTTTTTTCCACTGATAACAGCAAACGTAGCATAGATCAATGAAAACGTTATTCTATCTAAAGTGATTTATCCCGAACCGTGTCGTTCGTACGTAATTTTATAAAAAGTTTCCGCTCCGAGATTACTCATAATATCATTGGGTATCCGGCTACAACTGACCGAAAACAAAAGTGTATTAAGTATATCAAAACATGCTCCGTTTTGTTTCGTAAGGTACAGTACTCAAGAGATAGATATAGACGGCCGGTTTTTGGCGTGTTTTGGGCATACTAAAACGTATTATAACCGATTTGCGGCACGATGGTTTGCAATAAGTAACGAGCCATTAGAACAAGACTCCACTTTCCGTGTGGGCGAGCAACGAAATGCAGCCCTTTGGTAAAGAATGGAACGAGTTCTCTGGCACTGAGCAGCAATAACAAGTGTCCTGTACTCGATTGTCGATTCAACAACAACCTGTCGGCCCGCTTTCGCGTCGCGGGTAACATCAATAACGTTGGCTAAATGTATTAATGATTATTTTGTGTGGTATAAAGTAAAACGTATTCGTGCGAAATCGCAACGCACCGGCGAATTGACTAAACTAAATACAATCCCTTCGTACCGTAAGTTTTGGATAACGTTTCTCCGAAAAAACGTCCGAAAGTCGTCGTGTATTGGCGAGAGTAGGAATACGTTGGATTTAATGTATGTTTACACCTTTACCTCGATTCGATTGGACTATATTAAAATCGTTTATCATATCAATACCGGTAATCAATATGTGAATGGTATCTCCGCCCTGACTTATAAGATAATTGGCACAAAATCACAACTTTTGCATATACACATTCTCGCCTCGATCAAAAAACACTCGGCGCCATTGCGGGGAGGTTCGTTCGTGGGAGGGGCGGGCGCGAAGGTGCGTTTTTTGGGTATTGTTTTTCGTTAAGTATATGCCTGCCCTAGTGTAATTATGCTGCATGGTTATTGGTCTAAATTGAAGTACCTTTTCCCATTACCTTTGTTTATAATTTCCTAGCTTTAATTATTTCTAAATGTATCGATGCTTGACCCAAAAACCGGGCTCTCGAAGGATTTATATGGGCGCCTAGGCGAGTCGTGAATGGGGGGTGGATATGAGCTGAAGAGGAAAAGGGAAGGACAGGACAGGAGATCGTAATGCACCTCACGTAATCACTTAAGGTTGCGAAGGTATAAACGCACCTGTACGTCAACGATTACTTCGATTAGTATATTCAATTCTGTTGGCTAATATTGTTCCTAAATTGTTTGGTTTTTTTTTTCTAATCCTAATTCTGCTATTCTTTTCTTCCTACGTTTTAATGCACGCTCACACACACACACAAACTCACAGATGCTGTGTGAATGTACTAAGGGTAATGTTTGTAATGGTTCATCTATTTAGTTATCCTGTATATACTGCCTGGTGTCTAGCTGTCCTTGATTATTACTTTGGTTAACACGGGTTTGCTTTGTATTTTGTTGTTTGCGAGTATGATGTATGTTAATACGTATACGTCGTTTATATTTGTATAAATGTATTACTTTTTATTTATTTATTTTTATCATTACTGTACGTTATGGCTCCCTTATGTTGATGCTATGTTTTGTTAAGAGTGTAACGTTTGTGTGTCTAAACGGTAAACGGTAGTTCACTGTGGCCTCGAGGGACTGGAAGGTGTTGGATTAGGTGATGGAAAATAAAAATAAAAAAACAAAACAAAAACATAGGAAAAGCACATGCTTTGCTTGCACCTGCAAAAAGCACAGCCACCAATGTATGGAAAACTGGACGCTAGTTGGAAAACCAATGCGGTGACGGTGCAACCATAATTGAATTCCGGCGCCCGAGCAATTTTGCACGCCGTAATACGGCAAGCCCAGTGCAACAAGACATCCCATTTCCATTCCAAGGTCTCGGGCACCGAACAGGGCGATCCCCGTTGCGGCCTGCTGGTAATTTAATTTCGAAAACGTATTACCCGCTCTTGGGGATTGTGGTTTTTCTAGCGTGTCTCGGTTGTGTTTGGCAGTGGCAGAACTCGGTCAGGTGCAGGGAAACTGTATAACAAATTGTCCCTTAGCACGAAACGCGCGCTGACGAGGTTCAAGGAATTTACTTGTTGCACGTCTCCGCACAACCAATGCCAACCATCGTCAGTTTTGCGTTGGGTATCCGGAATATCTTAATTTTGGTGCAGGAAAGCAACAAGCGGAAGGGCGATTTAGCAAGTTTGACTATTTCCGGAAGTGCTAGTGTCGATTAACTAACAAAAAACTTCCATTGTATACTTTAAATAAGGATTTGGGGAGGGAAAATGTGAAGAAAAGCGCTGCTTCTTCGCTGAAATCAGACCGAATCCGTGTTCCGAAATGTTCGCCTTTATGATATCCACTGTGACTGAGGAACGAAGAACTGTGTTGTGTGCTTGTTTGTGGTAGGAGTAGTTGGATCTAGGTTTTGTCTCACTCTACATATGCCGTCCGCGAGGATGGCCAGCTTTGGCTATATAGTTATGTATGTCCCAGGCTATCATTAACATGTAGTTGATTATTGTAGTATAGTATCTCTCCTATAGTGGTTTGATTTGCTGCTGCTACAGGTAAGCGCCTTTTGATTCGGGGTTTTCGCTCACTCGTCCTGTTTGCTGTTTTGATTAGATTTAGTTTTGATTTTACTGCTACGAAGCCATCCGTCGGGCGGAAGTGGGTATTAGAGGGAGGGGGGTTTTCCCCGCAGTTGATAAGGATTTCTGCTGTGTTTCCTGTGTTTTCCATTTTTTTTTTGTGGTTTTGCGGATCTGTGTGACTTTGCGTGCGTGGTGTGCTGCTGTCATCTACTCATTATAGGAATGTATCGAAAATGTCGAACGTATACGGCAGTTGCATAGTGGTTAGTGTAGTGATCATCGTAAGTTTATCGTCTTCCCTCCCGTTATGTCTTGTATATCATCTTTGGTTCTAGCAGGTTGTGGTGCGATCTGTTCAGCTTATACGTGGATTTCGTCGTGATCGAAGGATGGCGACTTATCGAAGCTCGCCTGATGGAACAGCTTGGCCCGGGACGACTTTTTCCGTGCACGACTTTGCCGTGCGCGGGCCTTTTGCGATGGAGGCTTCATGTCCTGCATGATGCACTCCATGCAAGAGGCGTGCGTCTGGGACTGATATTGGTGTTGCTGTTGCTGATGGAGGTGATGTTGCTGTTGCTGCTGCTGTTGCTGTTGTTGCTGCTGTTGCTGGTAGGCCCGTCGGTCGTGCTCGATGCGAGCGTAGTGTAGGTTCGGGTTTTGGTCGTAGTCCAGGAACGAGGAGCTGTCGATGGAGCGAGATGAAGTGAGCCGATACTGACGCTGGGGTGAGGCGCCACGGCTGTAACTCTTCGGTATCGGAATGGGACCACGGGGACGCTCATAGTGCCGTTCGGGGGAGGGAGCCCGGCTGTAGAAGCGTTGCGGGGATACGCCTCCACCTCGCTGTTGATAATGAGGATGGTGGTGGGGGTGATCTTTGGGCGGCGAATAGTGGCGACTACCGCGACGCTGCGGTGAGAGGCCGCGAGGGTAGTTGGATCGGGTTGGTGAAGCACCTCGACTACTGTAGCTAGGCTGGGGGGATAGTCCGCGGCCATAGCTGTGCGGGGAACTTCCCCGGTAGTATCCGCCACCGCCTCGGCCGTCACGCATCGGTGAGGGTCCACGACTCGGGTGAGCGGATCGTTGCGGGGAAGGACCCCGGCTAGTGTAGGGTCCCCGCTGAGGGGATGGCCCGCGACTGAACGAACTCTGCGGGGAGATGCCCTTAAAGGAGGACTGGGGCGAAAGGGAAAGGCCGCGGGTTAGGGAGGTCTGTGGAGAAAGGCCGCGTGCATAGCAGCGGCTTGGTGACACATCCCGGCTGTATGCGTTGAGCGTTGGCGAACTTGAGCGGCTATACGACTTACGATACTCGCTTGGAGACCTCTCTGAAGAGATGCTATAGCGCTTTCGACCGTTGCTTCCCTCCACCGACGATGCATCGAAGCTTGTGTTTGGTGAGTAGCCGCAGGACGACTCATAGCCTTCGACCGAGCGCATCCGTTCGGCACTGCCAACCGAGGCACTTCTTTTAGCACGCCGAACCTTCTCCTCCCTGGTTGTGTTCTGATAGATGTGCGGGTAGTCCTTCTCCACGCCGAGGTACTCGCTCGATAGCGATAGATAGCAGCGGTTACTACCGGTCGCCGCCTGATACTGTTCGTAATCTGACGATAGATTCGCATCCGTCCGCGAGGCCGTGCTATCAGAGCTCTCGGAAGGTTTGCTACCGGTTACCATGGCCGGGCTGGAGGATCGCTTCAGAATACCCCCAACAACGCCTCCTCCGTTGGAAAGTTTCTTCTTCAGGATGCCACCTTCGGTGGCTTTTTTGATTCCTGCTGTAGTCGCGTTAGCATTGGCGCTTGGGCTCGAGGCACGTCTCGCCCTATCCGGACTCTTTTCGATGCGCACGTGCCGCTCAATGTCGATGCTGTTCCGTGGCGACTTGATCTTGATGATCCGAATCGGGCTTTTTTCTCTCTCCACCGATTTGGTGCGCTTGGGAGATTTGGATTTTTCGATCTTCGGACTAAGCGTGCCCTCGGGCGAGGAAGTCGCTGAGGAAGCGCTGAGCCGCGACGGGCCACCGTCTGCCACCACCGTCGAGGACGCTCCCATCGCCGTGGAAGACTTTTCCACCGGCGGTTCCGACGAGCAGCTATCATCACTCTTGCCGGACCCAGAACTGGAAGACTGCTCGAAGCCGGACGCTTGGCCGGGCGACATTTCGGCGGATTCGGTAGATGATTTCATGGACTCGGGAACATGCGCTTGAGACACCTTACGGGGGGACTGGGAATGGGTAGCTTGGGGAGCTGAGATCGGAAGTGAATTCTGCGTTTGAGTATGTGACTGACTGAGGGTGTGATCGGAGGTGTTAGCGGGAGGTGAACGTGTCAGTGGCGGTGAGGTGACTATCGGTGTGACACTGCCAGCGAGGGACGCTACTACCACGGTACTACCGGTGCCCTGCTGTACGGTCTGCTCGCTCTCTAGGTGCTTCTCCTTCAGGTTCTCCATGTACTCTACTATGTCGGTCTCTATTAGACTGTCGAGATTGAGATTCTTCAGGTGCTTGTCCATCGCGCTGTCCCCTGCACTATCGCCTGCTTGCTTCGGTCGCTGTTGTTGCTCGGGAGTCACGCCCTTGCTCGCGTCAAACATCTCTACTACACTCTTATCGCTACTAGGAGAAACTCGCTTACCTAGATCTTTCATCAGCACCGGATGGTAGGTGGCCGGCGGATGGGACGACTGTATCAAACGTGCCTGGCTACCGGTGCTGCCCACGGAGAGTGTAGAAGTGGTGCTATAGTGGTCGTGATAACCGAGTGAAAAGAAAGCGAAAACAGAATGCAAGTGGTGTGTTAGATTAACGTAACATATTTACGCTAGTTGTCATTGAACACTTGGTGCACTTGGTGCCGGAGACTAAGCCTGGCGTAGCTTACCTCAGCGTTAGATGGTTCGGCGTTTTGCCCAGAGATGACTTTGGCTTCACAGTGCCCTGTTGGGAATCATCCTCCCCCTCGGACTTGGTACCCGGGTCCGGTTTTTCCTGTTCGCGTTCACTCATGTTCCGTCGGCAAGCGGCAACTTGCTCTGTAGGTCATAGGAGTAAGGAAGAGTTTCGCATAAGTTGAATAGTACAATTTTCTGCACGGTCAAAAAGGGGTCCTACCTCCAACGTCGCCAACTGTCTTGCTGCGCATCCGGAACTGGCCACTGTACTGCGGAACCGGTGGGTCGTCCGCTTCCTGACTGCCCGAGGTCGTGTTATCGTAGTCGATGTTACCGGACGAGTGGCGCTGGTTGATCTTCGATTTCTTCGGCTTTCCGAGAGTCTGAGAACCTTGCATAATTTGTGGCTGCGGCAATCAAAAGGAAGGAAGGAAAAATAAACCCCAAACCGGGCGGAAGGGAAACAACAACACAATGCGGATGTTAGCGATAAAAACTTCATCTTCACAGCGGGCGTGTGCTTCAACATCTACGAACCTGCTGCTTCGGTCGTTCGAGAGTTTGCGAATTTCCGGACGAATTTCCGACGCCCGTCATCGAGTTCGTGCTGCCACCCATGCTCTTCAGCGACGGTATCGACATGTTGCGAACGCTTTCACGTATGATCTGCCGGATTGTCTTGAGGAACGCATTGCGGAACTCGGCGGTGCTGCGAAGGAAGCGGGTCAGGAAGTGGAAAGTGTAAGCGAAAGGGTTCGACAGAGCATAAATGAATTCCGCAGCAATGGCGAAAGTCAAACAAAGCGTCGAAGCGTAAGCATGTTCATCTTCGTTCCCGGAAGTTTACGTAGTGACAGTTACAAGCTTTCCCTGTTCCGGGCGAAGGATGCATTTTTATTTCCTCTCAATCCGGTTTCCAACTTGTGGGAAAACATACCATCCAAGAAAAACAGTGCACTGGCGCAGAACCAGTGTGTTCCAATTTAATTTTCCATCCAGTTCCCAGAGCAATCGAGTAAGTTCGAGCGCTTTCTTTCGGCGTCCTTCTCTTTTATCAATTCATTGAACGGAACATTTTCTCAACAACCTTGCACACGAAACACAACTTGTTTTCTTCAGTCACCGAATCGATGGCTGTAATGTGAACTTTCGTAAGCATTCCTACCATCCACCCAACCGCTCAATAATCCTCTGGCTTAGCGCAAATGCAATAAGACCGAGTTTGGCGAGGTTCAATCCGGAAAATAGTGATTGCTCGTGATGCGGTTCGTGTTTTCGATAAAGACCTTTGTTGGTCGGGGGACTGGGAGTGGGTAAATGTGCAGGAAGTAAGATAGTGTTTTTTCCATAAAGAAACTACCAGCGAAAGTACGCCGGAAGACTGGGGCGGAGATTTCTGTTTTCTTTCGAAATCTGTTCGAGAGCCCGGGAAGGATGCATACGAAAAACATGTTCTTTTATCTCGCCGCGCTGCAACGTAATCCGATTTAAATTAATAGATTTCTGTTATTCGCTACGGTTGGTTCGTTCCGGACACAGTTTGTGGAACACATGTATAACATGCTTATCGGCAAGGAAACGGAAACTCTCTCCTGCTGGGATATGCAGTGTTACCTTGTATCCCCCATCATAACTGGGACAGTTTGTGCAAAACTGTTCTGACGACTATAGCTTAAGTGGTTGATCCACCGGATGGAAAACATTGGAAATTGGATTTTACCTCCCAGCAGCAGTATGATGGTATACGAAACTTACCTGTTCGACAGTACGTACACCTTCTCCGATCTTCGTTGTAGTTGCGACCTGAGGTGGATAAGCTCCCAGAGGAAGTGCGAGTCCATGTCCTTGGCGGAGGAAGCCCTTACTTGTACTTCGGTGACCGGAATCAGCACCTGATAGCGGATAATCTCCACCTCGTTGGTGGCGTTCTTGCTCGAGACACCCTGTGGAAAGAACGCGAGGAAAGGAAAACAGGTTCACGTACAAGGAAACAGAGGTGAAACAGTGAAAGGAAGGGAAATTGTATTTTTTGGCGCCACCACTCACCATCAGCTTCTTCTTTTGACGCAAACGCTCCTTGCACAGGAAAACGACGGCCGATTTGAACACGAAGCACATGGCGTGGAGCTCCAAGCCCTTCTTGATCTTGCCGAGGAAGTCGGAAATGTTGAGCCACTCAACGCCACCATAGTACAGCAGATCACCTAGGTCGTTTGGTGGGTAAGAGAGGGCACAATTGTAGATCCGTTATAGCGTTACAGGAAGTAGTGTTCGGAACGAGAGGAAGTAATTGAACCGAGGGTAAACAAAAAACAAAACGGCTAGGAAAACGGGGGACTGTTGGCGTCCATACTACCAGGGCTGAGGTCGATCGGTTGCTTGCAGGACTTCTGGTGCTGGCGGAAGAGATGATCGAAGATCGCCCCGTACTCTTCGTGGATGCGCTGCATCTCGTTGATGTGCTCGGCCACCTTCTCCATGCCCTTGAGCGCCTCGACCAGGTGCAGATGTTCGGCCGCATTCGGGTCGGTGAGATTGCGCAACTGCTGCAGCAGCAACGGGTACTTCAGGATGCGCTGGATCGGTTTGATGAGGAACGACTCCAGGGTGCTGCTGTGCTGCTGCTTTGGATTCCGAGCGGCCAGGAACTCCTGCAACGCTTGATTGCCTTCATCTGTGTGCAAAGAAATTGTGGATGAGCGCCACTGTGGAAAGCTGTCAGAATAAGACGTTTGGTGGGACCGATGCTTACTTGGATGAAGCACTTTCTGTGCCTTGCTGTGGCTGGCGCAGAAGGACGAGTACAGTTTGAAGTGGTTGACGTAGTACAAAAATGCAGACCCGATGGCAAAAAGAACGTTCTGGAAGAATTTCAAATCGAACGCTGGTAAGTTCAAGTTCAGCGAATTAGTGCACCAAAATCCGTACCTTGAACTGGCTAGGATGCTCCAACTGATGGAAGTCCGGTTCCAGATCGAGCGCCTCCTCGAGGTTGTTCAAGAACTGACGCTGGAAAGTGACGATCTCCTGTATGTTGCCGAACAGGGCGGTGATTTCGGCGTTTGAGAGGAACGTTTCTCGCTTCAGGGGCTCCAGGTAGTACTCGAGAAGATTGTTCAAGTGCTGCCGGGAAGGATACCGTGAGGCAGTTGATGGACGAGAAGAACTACAAGAATTTTCAATCCACACTTACCTTCACGTACGACTTCTCCGTGTCGACCAGCTCGAGGATGACCTTGCGTAGCTTTTCGGCGTCGGTCAGCTGACGCGACGGGGTCAGCATAACGTTCGACATCGACGACGCGACCGAACCGGTCGGACTCGACTTGCGCGTCTCCTGCGGCGAGCGACAGAAGCCGGTGACCTGCTCGGCGGACTTGAGTAGATTCTCGATCTCGAAGCTGCTCGTGCGCGACGACGGCTTCGAGCGGTCCATCGCGGACAGGTGCGGATCGTTGGAGGACGGGGCCGGCGAGCTCTCGACTTCCGGCGAGTACACCTCCTTGCCTGCAATACACGAACGTCCTTCATTTGACCGAAGAACAGCGAGTGGGTAGGTGATTCGGGTGAAAATGCCATAGCACTACGTTGCACAACAACTACAGATAAGCAAAACAACCACTCGACCCGACACGCACGTTTTCCTGTGGCCCCAGCCAAGCGGAAAACCCCCCACCAGCCCCTCTCCCATTAGGGAAAGAAAGAAGCCATTTGCAGGGTTCGCAAAGGGAAACTATCGACCTAGTGATACTTACGCCAGCCCGGTGCAGGAACGATTAGGCCCGAGATCATCTCCTCGCTGATAACTGGTGGGTCCGACGGTGGTGGCGGACACACGAGTGACTCGATGATGTCGTCGGTGGAGCGCATAATGCCAACGAGATCCGGTGGCTCCGTGCGGGAGGATCTGCAGGGAGGCGTGGAAGGGATGGTCCGGAATGAATACCAGCACGCAACGCTTGTGGACAACGTTCGCAACTTACCTCATCATCATGCATAAGGCTTGCTCTTCCTGAAGCACACTTTCCAAGTACATCATGTCCAGGTCGGAAACGATTGCACCGTTTATCACAATTATTTCATCACCTTTAATGACACCTACGAAACCGATGGGTGAGATAAGACAGGGTGATCCACTTCCAGCCGACCGATTCTTACCGTTTTGCATGGCGACGCTCTTGTCCTCGACGCGGCTCACGTAGCAGCACAGCTCGTCCTGCCGGTCGGCGTTTTCGATGAGTTCCGCCTCGACCGAGAAGCCCCACATCTGCTCGAGCGTCGTTCGTTGTAGTTCTACTTGATATAAAATTTTCGCGCACACTTCGACCACCTCGTGGGTGTGTAGCTGCATGGGGGGGAAAAAACAAACAAGCACACGATGAAGCCAGTTGTCACGTGCTGTCCACACCCCCCCCCCCCCTCCCTCCCCTCGCGCTACTTACATATGTCTCAATCAAATCGTTTCTGTGAGGAACAAAGTAGTTGTGGTCTTCCATGTCGCGGCGCTTCTTCACCCGCACGAAGTGCTCCATCGGGTTCAGGTTCTTGCGGCTGCAGGCGCTGGCCAGGAACTCCTCGACCGACATGCCCTCGCGCAGGTACACCGTGGCGAACGTGTTCTCCGGCAGTGCGACCTTGTAGCTCTTCTCCGGCTCGTCGCGCGAGTTGATCTGCATCGAGCGCCGGCTGGAGCCGCTGTTCGAGCGCGACAGGATGGGCGGACGGCGCTTGGTCGCGCCCCGGCCCGCCAGCAGGTTATTCAGCAGCGACGGCGAGCGGGCGCAGATGAACGCGTGGAACGAGGAAACCGTAAAGACGCCGAGCTTGTTCAGCGTGTTCTTGGTGGGGCGCGACACGTGCGTCAGTAGGGACTGGTTGGAAGAGACGAAGAATGGAATGTCCAATCCAGTCCGCATTACGGGTGCAGCACCTAGGTACTTACCTTCGGATTCGGAAGCTCTCCGTTCTGCAGCGAGGCCATGTAGCAGCGCAAGCGGAACTGCTCGCAGTGCAGCCGCTCCAGGTTCTCTTCCCACTGCAAGATCTGCTGTTGGATCTGGTGGCGCGTGTCTCCGTCAGTGACGACACTCTGCTGCAGATCGGCCATGTGCTTCAGCTTGTGATCCTGTATCAAATGCGCAGAAAAATCGACACCAGTTTAATGCAATGACGTAGAGTGGCTTGTTAGGTTCTTAGGTCTTCTAGTAGTTAGGTTCCAATTACGGGATTGCTTTGTAATTCGGAACCTAAAACAGGAAGATAGTCTAGTCTTTTGGGGTCATTGAAAGGACAAAATAATTGATGAGGGAAACCATACCGATTCTATTGCTTTCTCCAGCCGAAAGATTTCCTCCTGCAGCAGGTGCAGCGTGCCGGTCTTGCCACGATGGCGGGCGAACGCGGCCGCGCACGCACTGTGTATGCTGTTGACCCAGTTCTCCAGCTCGACCTGGCACGGCGCCTGGAACAGGTACGCGTCACCGAACGCCGTGCTGAGGCAGAAGATGTAGTCGCGCTTCGGGTGCTCCGGGATCGGCTGCATGATCGCACCGTCGACGATGATCAGATGCTTCGGGGCGGCCTCGACCGAGCGGCCCTCGCGCGAGTCGCACGGATAGAACAGCAGGGTCGTCCCCTTCAGGCAGACCCAGTAGCCCTTCCAGCCGCGCTTGCGGGCCAGCTCGATCTGGTGCTTCTTGCGCAGCAGCCACTTCTTCACCGACAGGAAGCTGCAAAACCACCGGGGCGGAAAACCGGGTTCGGTTCAGAAAACGAAAAAGTCCTCGTTGGAAAGGAAAGGCGTCCCGGCCTCGAGGTACTTACCCGGCCTTCCGGACGGCTCCGGTGCAGTTGAAGGACGCCGCCGCCGTACCTGTTGCTTTCGCTTTGTACGGTGACGCCATCACACTCTCCCCGTCGTCCTCATCCGAGACGGCCGTCGTCAGGCTCATGCGATCATCATCGGATATCTGGAAGAAGAATGCAAATCCGGAAGCGGCAAGCGTTAGTAATGTCAGTCAGAGAGGCAACATATAACATAATCAACTGTTCCAAAACTGTACATTCGAAAAGCAACCTTCTTTCCAACGATTTTCGAACCACGAAGTATACGACCAATTGTTGCCACAATTCCTGGGACACTCCTTTGAAATGTCAACCAGGGTGAGAGTAAACATTAGCATAAACGCTTCGCCTCCCGGGCGTCGGGTTGACCTTTTGATTAGCGTACGGTGTCGCGATACGGCCCCACATTCTGTTATGCAACAAAGTGTCCACAGTTGAACTGTGTCCAGTCAACGGTGCTAAATATGGGTGGAGTCCTTCGTGGCGTGGCTTGTGAAATCGCACGGAAACCATGTAACATGCGAGAACCTGGGAAAGCGCATCCAACCGGTTGCATTTCGAGGCGGATAATTCGATGCGTTTGTGTGTGTGTGTGTGCAGCAAACGCGCTGTAGAAAATGATTACCAGTTTTGTCGACTGATTAAGCACGTAACTCCCAGCCCAGGATGTGAACGTTTAATTAAAAGCCATAGCCAAGTTTTTTGCTCCTCCCGAGAGGGGGGCTTCTTGCGGATGAGTTAGTTTTAAATTAAATGGCAAACTAATTTGCGTCCACCACTGCGTTACAATTCCTACAACGTAACCATGCGCTAGCCGGGTGGGGTAACTCAATATTGTGCGTTTTGCAATGGTGAGTTATTAATGTGAACATGGTGATTGCTTTACTGTTGCACCTCCCCAATTTTTTTTTTCGATTGGGAACAATTAAGCGTTGTTTGGTTAAAATTGAAGCGAGGATATTATGTTGATGAATATTTTTCCCTGTAGTTTTTTAGGTATTTTATTTGTATTTCAATTGACCTAGAAGTAAGCTTACAATACTGAAATTTTAATAATATTTCAACCCTAAATTAAGTTGATGTCCTCACAAGACATGAAAGCTCCAATAGTTTCATCGCTGAAAGGAAAACATTAGCACTATTCGATTAATTATTATTTTTTTTTTTTCAGAAGGGGCGGCCTGGCCGTATTGCTTTAATTAGTTGTGAAAAGATCTTTTTTGCATCGATCGTGATTCCGGATTAACATGAAATTGCCATCAATCTGGCAACAGATGAAACACGAATGTGGCAAAAGGTCAAGTTGCATATTATTGCATTGAACCATCCGGATCCCGTGTGATGAAAACTACATCGAGTGGAAACAAAACGCAGAGAGTGGACGCTTACGAAAAATCTCATAAAGCACAAGTATATTTCAGTTTCGATCGCATGTTTCCCGGAGTCTATATGCGGGTACGGGAACGAGTTTTTTTTCGATTGAGAAGTAATATAGAGCGATTATGATAAAGTGTCAGTTGTCCCCCAGCCACCTTGCAAAACATTCTTCTTGTAGCATAATGCTACACGTGTTGTTTGTTTCTTGGCGACGACGACGATGACAACGGGTGGACAGGTTTGGTTTTGGCAAATACTGGTCCGGGATTGCATCTGCTCCCGTGATGTGATTTATGACGCGATTTGCGTTCACGTGGTGCATGTCCGCACGGCCGGAAAACTCATCACATTGCGCCAGCTCGGTTGGCTCGTCGTCCGACCGGTTGTGTCAGCAAGAGCTCGGAGCTTTCCCATCGGTAAACATACCGTCCAGAAACCGGGCCCTGCCCGTCGAGCCCACGCCCAACCGACTCGATGATCCGATGCAATGTGAAATGCATCCCCCGCTTGGTAATGGATCAGGAAAAAGGAGACGCGATTTGTAGAGTGTTGCGAAGCTGTGTAAACAAGATAATAGTTCACCATCTTTTGCACGGTTGCCTTCGCCGTCGTCGCTGTCGTCGTCGGAAGGCACGATGCATGACGATGCTAGCAAAATCCTTTCACCTGTGCCGCACGTCGTCCTGCTTGTTTCGATGACAACTATGATGATGATGTTAATGACGATTGCTGCGAGCAAAGCAAAGCTCGGGAGCGAGCAAGAGCGAAGCGGCGGAGGAAAGAGATTGCGAGTGGATTGTTGTTGACAACCCGATGGCCACAATGGTGAGGGTACCGTGTCGTTGCGAAGGAAAAACCAACTCCCCCCATTCCTCCAATCTTTCCCCCGGCATCTCAACGGCGGGACGGGGGCTCAGCAGCATAGGCGTTCGGCCATGCGTGCCCGAGACCGTTGTTTTCCCGACCGACTAGCAACGGTCGCATTAGTTTTCTGCCCTCGTCATCAGCATCCCCTTGTCGAGGGTGCTTTCTGCGACGAGCGAAAAACGCAAGCAAGGAAAAACAAACCTGAAAACTGCACAGCCGGTGTTATGCAAGTGGTAGAATTTCCCGTCATAAATTTTCACTTCACGTTGACGCTGTGGATGCTGGCACGGTAGGCAGAAGTAACTTTCCCGGAACCGAAATGCTTCGTTGGTTGGGAGCAAAGTTTCACTGCAAGCGTCATCGCTTTTCCCGGGGACCATTAAGTGGCACGAGCAAAACGTACGAATGGGATGAATCTTCTGCATGAACCCCGAATGGAAAACTCGTTCGATTTGGGTGTTTATTTTTCTTCCGAAAATATTTGGAAAAACTCAATCAGGTTTCAATGAGTAAAAGTATTAAGTTTTCAAAATAGTTCCGAAAAAACATACATCGTAAATGAACCTTTGATTGGATTGTTTTTCGGGTTTACAAATTCACACATTCAAGAACGACCTACTGAGCTTAGAAAAACACAAAAGGAAAATTGGTTTCAAGGAGAAAACTATTCTCCTAAAGGGCAACAGGGTTGTGGGTTTTATATGAACATATTTTCCAGTGTCGAATAGAAAATAGAACTCTTCTGCGGTGAAAAAAATGTATTGTTCTTGAGCATTTCCCGGAAGTAGGGTCTTCTGGAAGTTGTTTCCCACTCTGGTAAGGTTCGACAATATAGTAGTATAGGCGGATAGAAAGGGCTGGAATAACGTACGAAAGGTATGATATACACTTTTAAAACATATAAAGAAAAACTGGGAGAGGCATAAAAAAATCCTTGCTGTAAAGTGAAACAGTGAAACGAACATCTCGTTAGGGTTGCATTTTTCTCCGTTTCTGTTCGAGCATGGTTGTGCAACATTCTTACGATTTTTTTACGGGATTTTTCTTTAATTAGCATCGTGGCACCGAGTGCTCCAACCGGTACGGTCGTTCTGCACCGGAAGTGGTAGCAATTGCACCGACCTACACTGTTCCAGTTTCGATTCGCCCCTAGAATGAGGGGGACGCTTCCGACAAACATTAGCATAACTGCGAGTGTTGAGGCGCGCAGCGGTTGTTTGAACGATAAACACAATAATGGATGGTGTTTGTCGTACGGTGCAGATTCAGCTCGTATTGTTTGGCGAGGTTTGCACATTGCTACCCTGCTTGCCCGGCATTCAGATATGCACGCTGCACACTTTTATTTATGTTATGCAACCGATCATTTGGCTACATTTCCTCCAACGGTCATCAATTTATATTTTCCTTGTCATGTAATCGTTCTTATGATACGAAACCAGACTTAGAGCAGACAAACTCTGGTTTGGCAGCACGAACGGGAGGTTGTCCTTTGGTGTACAGAACTGTGGGGATTATTTCTTATAACTCCACTTATTTCTAAATCTTGTGGTAGTAGGTCAACTTCTTAGTAATCATTGCCAGCATGAGAGCTTTTCGTTTAGGAGCAGAAATCTTCCTATATTTATATTTTCTATGGCACTGGAACATCGGTTGTTCAGTTCGGTTTCATGTTTAACACACGGTTCTCAGAACCTCTGTATGCAAACTCTTAATTCCAGCATGTTGTGTGTGAAATACGTGTATCCAGCATTTTGAAATAAGAAATTCTTTTCTCTTCTTTGTTTTTTCTATGACAGAACAACTTTTTTCTATGATAGAACAACCTATTCGATAACAACTATATTCCTGTAACAAGGAATTTACAGCAATCTGAACCCAAGGAGTCATGAAGCAACGATGCAGATTCTTGAAAACAGCACAGACTAGCATAGCCAAATTCAGAAATAGGCTGAAGAAATTTGTTTCTCGAATTCCGCTATCAATCAGATGAAACAAATGAGTGAAGTAGTCCTATCCTAGAATTATGATTTGTTTTTTCTGTTGTTGAACTTTTTCAAACTATTGAACCAAATATCGTTATCAATCTCCTTGAGAAACAGGTTGAAGAGGTTTGCTTCCCGAAATTCGCAATCAATCAGATTAAACAAATGAGTCAAGTAGTTCTATTCTGGAATTTTGCATTGTATTTTTCTGCTGTTGAACTTTCTCGAACTATTGAGCCAAATATCTTCTTCAATCTCCTTGAGCTCATAGAGCAGCTTGGAGTCCCAAATCACAGATACGGGGTTATAGCTGACAATGAGTGACAGATCGTATGGCTGAACTGATGATGCACCCATTTTTTTTCCTATGACTCATTTGCTACGAGCGTTATAACTGTTGCTTCCTATTCATTCCAGTTTATATGGAGGGTGAAAAACGGCGCAAGAAAACGGAATCCGCTCAAATGGTGACACTTTAGCTGAATCACATAACGGCCATCATTTATGGTTCGTTTTTGGCGGGAATCCTGAGGCGGGGGAATGCTCGATGACAGGAACGCTCGTCTACGTACTATGACCAAACACACACCGGAGCGGAAGGTGAGAACGATCATCAATCTACATTTTTCTGACATTACCCTATTTGCAGACCATGTTTTCCCCCGGTGAGCTTTCGTTTCTTTACTTTGTATTTTACTCTGGCGGTTTGATTTCACGCTCGTTTGAATGCACATCACCGGTGACTTGTTCTTCGCTTAGTGGATTTGATTCGAGATTGATGGAACATTTCAGCTTTACGGCAGCACAATATCGCAGGCTGCCGAGTACGAGTGGATTTTACTCCTTAAACTTTCCCCGGGCGGAGTTAGCGAAGTGCTTGCAAACGGAAGCGCTAGAAAACGTAGTGGATTGTGTTTCGTGCTCGCAGTTCACTGCAAGTCGGGCCAGGAAGCCAATAGGAGTATACGTCCTTCGCGGAACCATCGCGGAGGGCATCGCCAACCGGTGGCAGAATGTTCCGAGTGGGGAAAAATGTACCAATTTCATTTTTCGCCCATTATTTTTATCCCCCCAAACCGATCGCTTGCTCATGAAGTGTGCACACTTCACGCTGGATGATGTCATATCGAGCGCGCGCGCTGGCGTTCAATTTTTATTATCTCCGTCTGTTGCCATTCTGTGCGCATTCGAGCGAAATGGTTCCCGGGAAAAGCCACCCTTTTTGGCGGGATGAGGAGGAGGAGGGTGCGAGCAAGTGGAATGGAAACGTCGTTACTCATTCTCTGACGTATTTGGAGCCGAATGATTGGTGCCCTCCGGAGTATCGCCGCCCCATCCGGTACCCCCCCCCCCCCCCCCCCCCTATTTTCCCACTCGTGTTTCACTCCCGAGCACCTTATCGCCACGGACATGTGTCGGAAAATGGGCGGGCGAGCTGGGGCAAGAAAATATGTGTCCCGTCACAACCGTTCTTCCAGGAATGATACTTCTCGCTTCTTCTGCTATCTATCTGTCTTTTGTGGATTCAGTTCAGAGTCCGTGCTTTTTTTTTTTTTTTGCAACACGACACGAGTCCATACGGGTTTGTGCATCGCATCATCCGTATCCCGCTTTTCCGTCAGGTTTCTCGTTCCCGGGAGGGAGCGAACCATTTCCGTTCGACCGGGTAATTCGTCGCGCAAAGGAAAAGACCGGACTAGCCAGCCAGAGCGGACTCGGCGAACGTCCTGCCGGGTGATAGAAATGTCGGGAACAATCCATGCCATTGCAAATTGCAACTATTGGCAACCTGGATTGGAAACCCCTTTCCCGGGTTGCGAAAAATGCGCACAAGTTTGGAGAATTCGGCAAGTGGAAGAAGGGGCTTTCTGAACGGGTAGACACTGTGAAAGGTGGAGTCATCCACACACACACACAACCGCCCGGGATACGGGCGAAGATGCCTGGGAATCCTGGTCGCCACGGTGCGCGGGTAAGGAAGGAGACCGAATTAATTCCACGTGTTTGAGTTTTTCCGGCTCACCTGGCGCGATGATTGTAAATTGTGTTATTGATGCGCCTCGACAACGATGGCGTGCAGCGTCTTTGAGGGTGGCATTCCTGGACCTTCGCCAAAGTCGGGCGCTGTCCGTCCGGTTTAAAATTAGCTCAATACGTCCATTTGCCGCCGGTGGAAACGGACCTTCCGGGAAAAGCAAGGGTTACGTAATGGAGCCCTGGAATACAGCGTTGGGAGTACGGTTTCCGTCTCGGCCCTTCAAACTCACTGCTAATTATAGTAGTGAAATGTAAGTGCAACTTGAGCTCGATGCGAGCACATTTTCCGCCCAGTTTTCTCATAGGGTGAAACGCAATCCTGGGGATGGGAGAAGGAGTATTATATTTATTTGCCACACGATGCAAAACCCGAACCTCCAAGCAAGAACAACTTTGTTACTTCACTTTTTCCCTTTAGAGCTTCCTTTCTAAAAAAATACACCCACAATTTTCATCAAACCAACGCACGGTGGAGATTTCCGATTTTCCTTGTGCAAATAAAATTGCATGTAACGGTAAACTATCCCCTTCCTCACGTGTTGTCACCACTCTTAGAAAAAAACGCATCAAACATAGTAAACTTTCCGTCGGGAAATTAAAACATGCTCGCAATGAGTTGCAGACTCGGCGATTGGCGCAAGAAATGCAAATAACGACAGCAATACAAGGTTCAGATGAAACATGGTATCCGAAAACCGGCCCCGGACACCTGTCTGGCATCCGCCGCTTGCACCGTCAGGCCGTTCATTATTAAAACATCAAAGGTTCATGCTCCGTTTTCCGCCGTTGGTTTTTTGTTTTTTAGGTTCAGCTTTTTTTTGTAGTTGCAAAACTGAAATGAGACATATTTGAACCCCCAAGTGTGGGAGATGGGAGTTTCGAGGGGAGGGGGACTCCAGCCAAAGTGAAGCGAAAGCGAGAGTACTAGAGCGAGCCGCGTTCCGCGCGGCGGCGTACAGGAAACGGAAAAACGGGTCCGGAGGATGTTGGTGTGTACCATTTCTGTGCCTTTCTCGAGTACCGACTTCCGGGTCCGGGGCGAAACTCTTTGCCTACCCGTTTGCGAACACAACGAAAAGAGCAGAGCAGGGGTTCGACAACAGGTCTTCGTTTTATTTTTGCACCGATGCACGAACGTCACACACCGGACCGGGCGCTGACTCCTTGGCATCCCATCCTCCCGTGGGCTGGATGTGCTGGAGTGGTGCGATGTGTGTCAAGTAAGACAAATATTTATAGCCTGAGAGCACACGGTTCGGCTGGCGAAAGGATCTCTTAAACAGGAATTGAATATAATATGATGTTTGTGTCATCCTTCCGAGCCGTCCTTTTCCTCCCTTTTTTGTACCACGCCCATAGGCCGTGTATGCAAATGTACCAACACATTAATGCTCGTACATCTCGTGTATCTCCGGAGCGGAAATTTCATCCGCCTTCTGGTGCGGTTCCTTCATCCTTCACGAAGATAAGGTCGATTCGTTTCAACGGTGGCAGAAGAAAAAAAACCAGGTGACTTTCCAACACTAACGAAGCGTTGCGTTTCTATAATTTCCCCCACCCACCCTGCTTCCTAGACCAGTTCACATCACGAAGGGGCGCGTGGGGTTTACTTGCTGACATCTTCGGATGGACGCACACAAGGTGGCACGGTTCTCCCAGGGATCACCTTTTTCTAACCCTCCCCCGACTGAGATGACATTGCCGCCCGGATATGTCCGGGCTGGTGTGCAAACAGGTCGCCCCAAACAAGCAGGACGGTTCACAGCCTGGGAACTGCGTGGGAGGAGGAAGTTGTTGTAATAATAAACGGATGGCAAAAAGAAGAAGTGAAACTAACGTCACGTCATTCCTTCGCATCGCAATCGGTGTCTGTTTCGGTGTCTCGGGAAGCTGTCGAGCCTTTTGAAGCTCGTATCGAGAACCGGACCAGGAGCTTCCCGGGGCTGAGGTGGTGGTAGAGCACTAGTTTTGTCAATCACAGCTCTATGCTTGGTCCGCCTCAATGAAGCATGATTGTAGTGCCGAAGCCCAGAGTCGACAAACATATGAACACGCACCCTCCAGAGACGATTACATTTTGTGTAATATTTCTCGGAGGGAATATGGATTCCGGATAGTACGCATCTGTGTTTGATCGTTCCGAAGTGTTTGCACAGTGTTTCCAGTGTTGTGGAATATTATTGTGTGCACACGCCTCGAAAGGAAAACCCAACGGACTGGTTCGGGGGGCGAGTGCGAGACGTTCTTCCAGGAAAGAAAGCGATGAAATCGTTCCAAAGGTGATTGATATTCATTCTCCCGCATGCAAATGGATTAACATGTTGGTGTGCGCTTGTGGGTTTTGTTGGCTGGAAAAAGGATAAATATTTACCATCGATTGCTATGCGCTTGAATGATAGCACAGCATGTTAGCAACATCCTTTAGCAAAACGGCTCACTAAGCTAAGCTTCTGAATCTTGTTTCATACATTTTTAGTAGGTACATTGGATATGCTATGCTATTATTTGATATACTATGCAAACATGCTCGATAGTTAAATCTTCCCAAACAATATTTAACATAGTTACAGGGTTTCGATCCGTATAATGCAATGTTACAATAGGTAGGGAGAACATTTTAAACGCACGAGGAGTTATTTTGAACCGGTTGACAGAACTTTGCAATCATATAGGGGAATGTGTCAGACAGCTAGGGGAATCGTGCAAACCCACCGGGGAGCTTTGCAACCGGTTAGGGGAGCAAGCTGTCAACATCACACAAGTCCTCGTTTGTTGTAATTTGTTTGTTTACTTTGATCCACCCCTGTACGTTCGTCTATTAATTTAGTTAAAATTTTTGCATCAACTAGTTTACATTCGTTGGTTAAGCAACGAATTTAGTACGATAAACGTGGAGAACCCCACATCGAATATCACACTTTGGCTTGCCACTTTGCGTTTAATTATCTAAAGTTATATAATTTCTTTGGCATAAAAACGATTAGTTTTGTGAAGTTAGCAGCTCGCTTCCCCAACCGGTTGCAAAGTTCCCCGGTGGATTTGCACGATTCCCTAGCTGTCTGACACATTCCCCTATATGATTGCAAAGTTCTCTCAACCGATTGAAAATATCCCCTATGCTTTTGAAATATTCTCTCTACCTATTGACACATTCCATTATATGGATCAAAACCCTGTAAACATTTCAAAACAAGACATTAAGCAGGTAATATAACATTCATTATTGTTAGCCTGTTCTCTAATTTTAATCCAGTGACGTAAAGAGTCAAATTCATATAAAAATAAGATAAGATAAGGGGGTATGAATATGTTTGCTACATTTGGTACGACACTCCCTTCCAAACCAAACACGAGTTTGCTTTAATCAAAAAACAATTTTGGAAATTTTTGAAACACGTTTAATCCCCAAATAATCCACTTGTTAGGGACTCAAAATAAGATATGAATGTAAAATACAAATCCAAGCATAAGTTACTTGCTAGGTGTGTGTATAGGACAACACCTACGACGAGAAATGTTTTCGAACTTCGACCCCGGTCCAGTCGCCTTCGGGCGGTTGGGCATCCCATTCGCCGGATTAAAATGCATTACCAGTAGATTATCCTTGCAAATCACCACTTTCTGTGGGTGCACGCCCTTATTACTTCTCCCCCCCCCCCCCCCTCCCCCCTCTCCTACAGGAACGGGGCTGGCCGTTGAGTCTGATTTAGTGCATTTGGCGATTGTGTCGAATCGATGCAGCACACTAGAATGGATCCCTCGAGTGATGATTTTCCTCAGCTAGGACGCTTCCCAACGGTAGGGCTTCACCGGGCCAAGGGAAGCAGTACCAAAGTGTGAGGGGGTGTGGGTAAATGGTACCCAAAACGATCAGCTTTTCCTTGGTTTGACTTCGGGTTCGGGCCAAAGTTTCCGATATGTACGTAGTTGCGGGGCCCGGAAAAATGCTCCCGTCGAACGTTCGGGCCAGGCCGCAGGTGTCGAGTTTCGGGTGCCATGAAGCAAAGTTTCATTAACGCTCAATCGACTATGGACTTCTGCCTCACCCACCTTCGGCAACTCACCCCCAAGCGAAGCGATGTGTGGGCGAAACTTTTCCAAACCGTAAATCATGTGCCAAGCCTCGGAGCTCGCACGTTCACGGTGTGAAGGTTTTTGCAGAGGGCGGACCCGATCCACCCGATGATCAACTTCGATCGATCACGACCGAATGACTTGCGCCGGCACCCATTCGAACTGTCAGCACGTTCTGCTCACACATTTGGCCCATTTTCTTTCCACTATGTAACACACACACGCTTCGATGCTCATTTCGGGCCAGGAGTTTCGTTGCACGGAACGAGCAACTTTGCTGGTCGCTTCGGGGGGAAAACTCCATGGCCAACGGTTTCAATGATTATGGATAATGTTGGAGCAGTGTTGGAGCAAATTACCATTAAATATCTATTAACCGGACGTTAACTTCTGCTGGAAGGGCGTCGGTGCTGCTTTTGTGTGGCCCCAAAATGGTTCCTCAAAAAAAAACTTTATTTCTCGACGTTTGAACCCCATTTTCCTCGCCAGGCTCCGAAAGGTGTGAAATGTTATGGTGGGTTTGGCTTCGAAGCGGAGAAAGTAAACAGGTCTGAGTCTGGGGTGAAGAAAAAGTAACATAAAAGATGATGACATCCTCGCAACGCTGGGTAGGATAAAGGAGGTGAGCAGACAGATCCTTGGCTTTCGAGGGTAAAGTTTGGGAAAGGCTGCACGTTTTTTTTGGCTTCTGTGGTTTTTTTTGACACCTTCACCACCACCACCACCACCCAGTCGGTGGTTTATCATCCGGATTAGGATCCACGGCGTTGGCCGAAGAAGAAAAACAACCCTTTCAGCTCGCAAAACGAACTTTCTTCTGCGTGTGTACCTTTCAAACCTTGCAAGAAGCCCCAGCGTCTAGCCGCAGGGTGTGTGTATATGTATGCTGCCCGGTGTTGGCTGCTGGCTTTCCACGAAACGTTCTAATTACTTAGTCAAAGCTTTGGGGCTCACCTCGTCTGGGGGCATGATTTAATTACACCCGGAGAGCCCGGGCTTTTCCCGAAATGGCAGCCAAAGGGCGGCGGCCTCGTCGGCCTCCTTCGGGTGTTGAAGCGTATAGTGTTACAGTGTGTTTCGCCGTGTAGCTCACACCATTACTGCTGGCATTACAGCTTCCTACTTCCATAGTGGAGGTCCCGCTTTTTCCGGTTCACCCCCGGAAGAAAGGTTCGCTTCCGTTGATGCTATCTCGTTCCACTGATGAAGAAATGCTGAAAGTGCTGATGGTGATGTGATGGGACGAGGTTTTTCCTACTTCCGCACATACCCCCATACAAACGCACACACCTTTATGTGGCCTCGTGCTCGTGGGGTAAATCCCACACAGGAACGTACCCGAACGATTTGTAGCAGACGATCCAAGCGCTCGACAAAAATGGAAATGAAGGAGCGTTTTGTTTTATTTAGATGTGTATGAGTGAGTGTGTGTGTGTGCGCTAAACTTTCCCGCCAGATGAGACCTTTTGCGTGCGGCTCCTTTGGGATGGTTTTCTATACAGGTTGCCGCTTTTTTCGCTGAGGTACATCCCAACAAGAGTTTTTTTTTCTCCCCCGTTTGGGACTTTTTCCCCCCACGCCCTCCGCCCATCCGCCAACGACGAGATAATGGGCAGAGGGACGATAATTTATCCACGAGCGCATGGGCGAAAAATAACTCAAACGAGCTGATTTTCACGCTAATATAATATTTCATGAATATTTATCCGCTTACCGGGGAGTGATTCGTTTTTGTTTCCATCAGGTTAAGCATGGGACAGGGGGGTAGAAATGTCCTGCCGAGGGGTATGGAATCTAGGATCCCAAAACAAAAAAAATGCGGCCACTTAGTAGAAGAAGATTAGAAAGAAAAAAGTATGCAAACTCGCCACGACGGAGTGAAGGATTTATAGCACCGAAAGAGTGAAAGTAAAAAAAACCAAATCGCTCACACAAAACACATCGAGACAAAAAAAGGCAATGCGCACACACGTACGCAATCGTGTCACATGACTGAGAATCAAAAAGCTAGCACGCTGGTGGTGGGTGAATACAATCGGACCGTGGAAAAGCGTCACGATAGGGTTGAAATCCGATCCTGGCAACGCCATCTTGGCTCTATTCCGTGCATGTTGCGGTAAGGGGGCATTAGAGAGTCAGTGAGGTTTTGCTTTTTCGTTTTTTTTCCTCGCTTTGGTTTGCTCCACTTTCACCTCACAAACCAGTTGAAAACCCCCTCGGCGGAAACTGTGGGTGGGTGGCGAATTGTACCGGGGTTTTCGTGACACACCTTGGTTGACAAAGGCGACTGGCAACATCCGGCAGGTCCACCCTTTAGATGCGCCCGGCAATGGCGTGACAAACTCTTCCACACCTAAAGGACACGCTGTTTCTCTTCGCTTCTGGTGGGCCACAGAAAAGCACAAAGCACGCAAAAAAAAAGAAAAACACGAAGGAGTAATAATAAAGGAAAAACAAGCGACGAACCCTTGGGTTGCAATCTGGATGGTAGCGGCGCGGCCAACCTCAGCGAGGGAAAACAAATGCTGACCGACAGAGAGGGGGGGCAGCGAACAACCCGAGCGAGGAACAGGTCAAGCAAGGATGGAAACAACTCGACCGAAGGAGTTGGGTTGCAGCAGATGGCTGAAGGCGGCGGAACAAATGGCCACGAGATGGCCCGGGGATGCGGGATGGTAATTTCATCCCTCTCTTCATCGCCGTCGTTCTCCGCCGGCGCCCTTACCCAACAACAAAAACGCAGCAACGAACAAGGTGGAAAACTGTGTGAACGTATCCTTGTGCCGCCGACAAGTGTTCTTTAAAGGTACTTGCTCTTGTTTCTCGATTACTTCCCTCCGCATTGCTTTACCCACCTCATGCTGTTCTTTTCTTTTGGTTTCGCCTTTGCTTTTTTTCTTTTTTGCTGCCCTGAGTGTGCATTTCGAGTGCGTCCGTCCAGCCCCTGGCACAACTTTTTTTGCGCCCTCTTGTTTTCCACACAGTTTTTTGGGTTTTTCCACTGTGCACACCATCTTTGCGCTGTTGCTATTTGCGTTGTTGCGATCCCGAGACCCCGGCGGGAGGACGTTGCTTGTGAACCTCCGGTTGGTACTCTATGCCACTACCTCCACCACCACCAACACTCCACCCCCCGGGGGCCAGCCCTGGCCGTTTCTTTCCGGTGTATAATGATATTGTTGTCTTCCTGTGCCACGTTCTGCGCCCTTATCTGCGTCTGCGCCCCGCGTAATCATCATTATCGTGAGCGGAATTTTAATTTTCCCCCACCCCCCCCAGCCGTCGCGCGGTAGGGAAGGGGGTAGGGCGCAAATGGGGTCAAAGAACAAAAGACGATGGTGTGAACTTTGTGTGCGAACGCGACGGACGTTCTTCTCCTTTCATATTTCGTATGGCTCAATTATACCTGATTATGGGGTCACGGTGGCGTTTAGTTTCCCTCCCCCCCCGCCGGGAAAAGGGGTTTTCTGGATGATCGAGCTTCATCCGCAGCAAAAACCTCCGTTTGGGGGCGTACTGTGTCATAGTTTGCGAATCATAACGGGCACCTTATCTTCAAACCGCCGATAAATCTCTTCATCGTTCGTACGACTTGAAGAACGCTGTTGAGGTGATTGTTGTGCGGAAAATCTGTTACATTACTGCATCCTCCCTTCGAACGCAGGTTGCACGTGACGTTTTCCTCGGCTTCAATGGCAATTGAAATAGCGATTTTTTTTTGTATCACTTCAACAATGGCTCGTTAATTCTCTCGAGAGTGAAAATCGCTTTCAATCGACTAACGAGAAGACAATGAGAAACATTTAAGAGTGTGAGTATACTTTTCAAAATAAAAATACAAATACGCACTATTGCAGTAGAGTGGAACTGGGAGTTTTCCAAACATTTTACCAAGCAGTTGAATGATGGCTTCCAGATTATCAATATTTAATTAATTCTTTAGGCGAGTTGATGATGACCTTACGTTCTCCAAACCGACACCGTACGGAAGGTTGTTTAAATATATCCACATGTAAACCCGAAATGATATCCTATCATGCCATTTAAAGCTTCTTAAAGTTATTTGCCTGTCGTTGGCCATCTTAAAGTCCTTCTTCCCTACCTTCGCCACAATTGCAATTTGTTGAAGTGGCGTTGCAAAACCCAGTAAGAATCGCTTGCCACACGCACAAAGTGTTCACGATTCGTTGCGCACGAGGGGCAAATAATTATAACCCAATTACTCTCGACTGATTACTAAGTGGCCGGGGGGGGGAACAAGTGAACGGTGTCCGGCCGGCTCGGTCAGGTTGCAGAATCAACGTATCTAAGTACCGGTTGGAAAATGATGCACGCAAACAGGAGCACGAAAGAGTGAGAGAGAGAATGTGTGTGTGAAAAAAACGACTCATTCTGGACAGCACCGTTCTGGAGGGGCATTTATAAACATTGTTCCCTCGGTTGCTCGGAAAACTCCATCGGTTTCGGAAGCTGGGCAAGTGTTCAACCGCTTGTGCGAGACGCACGGCTCAAGCAAGAAGCGGGAGCATAATTAAATGCTGTTTGAAAATCAGTCGTCAACGGCGCTTGCAAATCAAACATTGTACGGAATGTCAGGCAAGCAGGACGGACCCCCGATGGCCGGCGGTTTCCGTACTCAATTAGGAGCTCGGGCCCGTGTCTGGGCCGCAACACTCTTCGAAACATGCGCAAATGTCAAAGGTATCATTACGAGATCAAGTTATGTGTCTGCCTCTACCGGCAGCGTTTCAGAGCGAAATCTGGGGCCTCATTTGACCCGGCAGGGGGCGGGGGTGAAGGATGATCGATGGTACGGGCCACTGTGCTTGGACGGTGCTATAATCAAGCAACAAATATCCGAGTGATATGATACTGAAGCATCAAACGGCTCACTTCTCGCACGAGCCGAAGCCCTGAAGGAGTCGAATGCGCCGTAGCTTCGTTCTTTTGAAGTCCGTCCGGAATCGGGTGGACTAACTTCCTCTGACAGCGGTGCTCGAAAAAACAGCACTACTATGTCCTACGTCCTACGGAGTATGCAATGCCTCATAGGCAATATGATACCGGTATTCCTTCACATCGCCAAGGGCTTCCCGATTGTGTTTCCACCTGTATTTTTCATTGTTTGTGGAACTCCTTCATAAAAGCAGTGGCCATGCCACACGTAGTTAACATGTGGTAATTTTACTCCTGATGACTATAAAGTGCGAAATTATGAAAACATGAATGATGGTCTCAACGAAAATAAAAGGGAGAGTTGTCGGCTTTAATTTGTTTCGACATATAACCCTACAGCTAAAATACTAGATGCTAAAATTGTGAACATATCTGTAGGACAAACAGGACCCATAAACAGTAGCTAGGCACCGGCTTTGTGCTACGATATTGCTGATGATTGACCATTGATTAGAATGAAACTTAACGAACGTTTGATTGCACACAGTATCGAAGGGTTGTCTCCCTTCGCCGGGGGCCGTTGCCTTCCTCCGTCGGGTAATTAATCGCACCATCCTTGTTTGTTGCTACTGAAGGCTTGGCTTAGCTACGTTCGGAGCTGACGGCGAGAGCAATAATCATGGCGATAAGGACATTGATAACGACCCCCCAGTCGAGTATGTCCGGCATTTCTGTCAGGAGGATATCGTTTGAAGTTTACGCATCGCGTAGGAAACGGCTCGGCTCATCAATCTCCCGGTTAAATCCCGGGACCGGGCAATTGTTGCCCGTTCAAATCCTGGTACACGAGTACTGATCCCCGCCGAGGTTTGAAGGAAGGATGGGATTGCTTTTGATTTACTTTCAAAGCGGTGCGCGGATTTTCCGAGGAAGTTGTCGTGAAATAATCATCGCAATAAATGTGCCCATCAACTGAGCCATCACACGAAGACGAAGGGACGGATGGCGCAGGATTCGGAATGGCCAATAAATGCCACCCCGATAAGGGCTTATCCGGGGGATCACTCGGAGTGTTGGCCACATCAAGCCCCCGGCGGGCCGGTTTGCGGCAAGGGAAGACAACATAATACAGATAAATAAAATAAAACGGGCCCGGGATTAAGAATGGCAAGGAATAAAAGTAAAGTAGACTCAGCAAAAGTGCCCACTTTCGGCCGCAGTGTAAGGGGTTTTTGCCGCGGCTAAACCGATTTCATAAATAATTTCAATTCCCACTCTCCGGGAGCCAGCTCCAAGATGGCGGCCGCTCCCGGGAAAGTCTTCCGAAAGGTCCCTAGAAAGGGTGCCGCGGGCGAAAAGGTGCAATGCGAAAAGTCCATCGCTAAGCACATTTTGCGGTTGCTTGGCCAACAAATAGGAAAAAAAAGCAACCGGTTTCGGTACGGTGTTCCGTACGGTTGGAAAACGGTAAAGGGAGGAGGTGGAAATGTGTCTCGTCGGGGGGAGGGGGGGCGATTTGTATGCGACGCACGACGACGGGAAAAGGGGGAGGCAAAAATCCAACGGAACCCATTCGGGTGGAATAAATGGTGCGCGCTACCGTGTAATAATTTTGCACCAACGAGCAGCCCCCCCCCACTGATGAAGCTGGCATTTTCAGGACGCATTTTCCTCGCTCGATTTGTTCACCGACTGTTTTTTTTTTCTTTCGCCCATTTTCGATCAAAACCCTCCAACGTCCGAGCAGCCGCGCTAGCTGGCGAGCGTAAATTTTCGCCAAAGAATGGTGCTTTGGTGCGTTCCATGGAAATATCATTTTCCCCCCAGCTGAAGGGGGTGGTAAGGTTGGTGGGTGGCCTATTGAGCTTTCCACCAGCCCATCATATACCGGGTCGGAAAATTGCCGCTCGTTGTCGGTTCGGCGCAGGGCACTTTGAAGCCGTGTCCAATTTTGGACACATTTTAATACAAACCACGCCATCGGTTTCGATTGAAAAAAGATGAAAGAAAAATTATAAATTAACATCGGATGTCGTTAATGCAGCATGGAGCGCGTACTTTAGGGCCGGTTTTCACCACCACCCATCCGGTCGGGCGTCTGCTAGGGAAAAATTATCAAACGGATATGGAATCATGTCGCCGAACAATTCAATGGAAATCGTATTACTATTTTCTCTGTGGGCCCTTTGGCAACGGTCGCTTCCCGTTCTATCACTTCCCCCCTCCCTCTCACTATTGTGTAAAAATTTCAATTTTCAACCAACAGTCCAAGGGAAGACGACGCGCGTGAACCCACGTGTCCACGTTGGAAAGGTCTTCGAAGGTGGGGAAGGCAAAGAAAACGGGATGGCGGCTGGGTCACCGAGAGAGGGTGTTTCGAGTGGCGGGGTGAAAGTGTCTTCTTCAGTCGTCCCTCGGATCCCCCACCCCCTCCTAGACCGAAGCGGAAGTAAGTGCCCTCTTCCCCCCTTTTTTTGCGCAACATAAAAGAGATCAAGTGGCCTTCAAAGCCGTCGCGAGAGCCGAGTGCGATAAGCAAATGAGATCTTTGCTCTAGGCGGTGGTACAGAAAAAAATCGTTCGAAATTGTCGCGCCCGACGAACTAAATGAGAATGAGAACTTCCTCCTCGTCGGAAGGGGCTCGGTGGAAATCGAAATAAATTGATATTTGCTAGCGAGAAGCGGTTCCCGGGTGCTTTTTGAACCACTTCACGCGCGCCGCCGGTGGGGAAGGGCGATGTAGCGGGGCGTGAAGTTAAGCGTTTTCGCCAGGAAAAGTTCATCCCACTGTTACAGCGGCAGCAGCCACTCGAGAGCCGCGGCGTTTGTAACAACCGGGAAAAAGTTGCTGATTTTCATTCCGGTTTTTTTGGAAAGCTTCTTCTTAAGTTTCGTGTTTCGTTCGCGTTCGCGTTGTGAAAAAGTCAGCCCACGCTTCATGGTGGTGACGACAAGTAACTCATCGCCATCGGTGCGGGGGAGGCAGGGCGGAAAATTCGGCGGAAATTGTGGCCCCCGCCGTGTTAAGCAACAATCAGCCAATGTTGGCCTCCTTTACGGGCGCAAAACTTGAACTAGGAGCCGCCACCATAAATCGTAAATTTCATTCCCATTAAAACCGCACCGCCACACGCATGCATGCACTCACACATACACACCCACACACACGTGGATGTACAAGTGGTAACAAGTCAAGTAGAAGTCAATGGCAGAAGCTGCCTGTTTCGCAACGCGAAAATGAGTCTGAGGTTTTCGATGTGCGCCGAAATGATTTTCGGGAAAGTTTTAACGATGCGTAAAATCAAAAATAGCACTCACAAAACCCCACCTCGAAGCAGTGGCGGGGGGTTGGGACGGTGCTGCGGAAGGTGCCGAAAGTCGCCGCCCTTCCGTGTACCATAAAGGGCGCAACCCGCATTCCCGGATGTGTTCGGTTCGGTGCCATTATTGGATTTAATGTGTGAAGAGCATCTATAAAGCTTTACAACTTCCGTCGGGGCGCGTCTTGATCAAAGATGATGGCGCGGCCGCACGCACGTGTGTGTGTGTGTGTGTGTGTGTGTGTGTGTGTGTGTGTGTGTGTGTGTGTACTGGCGTGTGGGTTGATTTTCCGGCTCGGGAAAGTAATAATGTGAAACGTGAACTGGATGCGCGGTGCGGGATTATCAATTACATCGTCGAGGGTTTTGCTTGCGGGTGGTTCCCGTTTTTCCGACGGCCCTTCGTGTCATGTCGTTCGAGCTCGAATCGTTAAAATGAGTTTGGGCGCACATAAAAGCTCTCGGCAATGCGTCAAATTGAATTCGAATGATTTGAACAAAAGCAGCTTGATGAAAATAAAAAAAAACAGAAGCAAACGGGCAACCCTTAGCGCGCCCACCCTTAGCGTTGGGCACGTGTTGCACGTGTCCGGGGGGGTTTATGGACGTTTGCTTTATTCACACGACAACAAAAAGACGCAAACACCCAGCAATCCCTTGCTTTGTCGGAGCACAAAGTTTCGCATATAATTCTCTCCGGCGAACTTTGGGAAAAATTACCCTTGTGCGTTAGAGAAACAAACGAAGCGCACGCGAGGAACGGGCATAATTGCAAAGGGACATGAAACAATCCGGTAGCGAGTTGATAAGCACTCGACGTTTGCTGCGTCGGACGAAAATTCGTCAAATTAAAACTTTCCCTCCATTCACGGCGGGGTGCTTTAACTTTTTTTCCTACGATCCTAGAAAGCGAAAGCTTTGTTGTTAGAGTGTAGAACTTTTTTTTTTATTTAGTCGCCCCACTTGACTTCTTTTTCCCGCTATCGTTCGTGCAGGCACGCGGGGGTTTATCACGGTGGGAAAGTCTGCAGGTTCAAAGGAAATGTGTTCGTTCTTTATCGTTTCCGTTTGGGGTTTCGAAATAAGTTTCAGCGCCATCTCATCATCGAAGAGGGCCGCCGAAGTTTCTAACTGCCCCGAGGGGGTGGGCAAGATGGCGTCGTCTAAGGGCAGCCGTTCGGTTGAATCGACTTAATGGAAAACATCCTCCCAAACATTGACGCTGCTTTCGTTCGTAGGCAACGTCTTATTTGGGCCTTTCCGAAGGAAAGTGTTTAGGGCTCAAACATTAAGTCAAAACATAGGAAAGCATCACCACCCTGATTGGACCTTGGTGGGTGGGTGGGCGGCAGGGATCTCTCACATTTCCTTTCCGTCGGCTGTGTGTGTGTGTGTTTTGTTTCGGACGCATCAGTGTGGTATAAAAGAAAGGAAAAATTGGCTCATCGTGAAATCGAACCCGCCCGGGAAAGACCGTTGGTGTCGTTGTTGTTCTTGCGGCTTACCGAATCCGACCTCAGTCCGACGGTGTCCTTCCGGAGCGCTTTCCTAATTATACAGAAGACGAAGAAGCCAACACTCTCCAGGCTCACACGCATCTCGAAGGTTGCGCTAGGATGGGTTATAGAAAGAAACGACCCAATGCCAACCGAATGGATTCGCTGGAGATCATGCGGGACCACAATCTGCCGAGATTTGGCAACAATACTGACGTTGGGGTTTTGAGAATGGAATAGCTTTTTGTAAATAATATGTATGGAAGGAGAATGCTAATTCACATACATTGTTAGTTTTCCTCCAAACAAGCCCATCTGCTTTGATGTTATGCTTAACACCTTTATGAACACGTTGACTGCCAAGCGTTTTTAGCACACTGTTTTAGTACCATCTTTTTTAATAAAATTGGCTGATAACATTTATTAAACCGGCGGTTTTTGAAGGCTTTACAAAGACTTAGGTTTCCAAAGAATTGATACTAAATATTACTTTAATTTTTTATGTTGCATGTTCAATTATTTATGGGCCAAAAACTATTTAGAACTAATGACAGCTGGCTATCAAAAATGATACCCATGGCATGCAACGTGTTAAGTTGTTTTCCATCGATCGAAGATGGATCAATACATTATCAAATTTGATGTAAAAATCAAATTCCAACAATATCGTAAACGTTTGTAACGAAGGGTTTTGTTAAAAATGCAAAGATTAAACCTTGCTGATACGTTTTCTTTTCTGGTTTCATTTTTAAAAGGCCTTTTTTCGCTATCAACGGTAGAAAAATCTGATGCCAATAGCAATCAATGGTAAACCCTGCTACCCCCATTGGCCGCTCGTGCGACTCTTTGAAGAGTAGAGAAAAAAAAAAAACTCCCGAATCCATCACTTGCAGACACGCTGGGAATGAAAGGTGACGAAGTTTGGCTGAAGTTGATGCTCGCTGCTTCCGCGGGCTGACAGTGACGTACTGCCAGTGACATAACCGCAATGGGACAAGCTTTTCCCACCAAGACCTTCCTGGTTCCCGGATTCGATGTATCATTTAGGAAGCGAAGGGAGTCGAACCAGGGAAATAGAAAAAAGGATCTACCGAAGGCCAGTCGGAAAAATGCGATTAAGGAGCGTTAACACGATATATTTCCTAGCCTTCATTCACCATCTCTCTACTTTCGAGTTGCGGATCCCCGGTTTCCCCGATATCGGGAAAAGGGGGAAAGCGTAGGTAAGATATCCCCCCCCCCCCCCCCCCCCCGGACCCGTGTCACTCAAAACCGAGTTCACTTTTCGCCCGTTCAGGGTGCCGAAGTTCGTTTGAAAGTATTCCTTCGGGTCGGGACGAAAGGAACACACGCAAGCTAAATCCGTCTCGGAAGGAAGGATTTATACTCCGAGTTGCTGAGCTGTTATTGAGCACGGTCTGACAGCGGTTGTGGGTAAAAAAAGAATGTCATTTAGGAGTAAGTGAAATGATCCCCACGACCACCACCACCGACGACGACAGTTGATGGCATATCGATATGCGAACCAGGTTACCCCAGGTTCGCCGCCTCCAGCGGGGCTCCAGCGAGATTGCAGATGGCAATCAAATTGAACTGACGAAAACCATCAGCTCACCAGGTCGCCACATTCCTGCACGGTGCGACCACCGGCGCTGAAAGCTCCCCTTCCGGGTGTGATTATTACGATGCTGGAATCAAATTTCGATCGCCATTTGGGCGCTCCCACGAAAAACCGACGGCGTCGTTCGAATCGAATCCGCAGAGCCAACTTTGCTGGCTGGTGGACGCCTTTCCACCATTTTTTCCCAGGCTCCAGTGGACTGCGCCGCCCGGCGTAATTGTATTACGGGGGGGTTTTTAGGATACACTCGGGATGGAAGGTAGGCTACGTTACCTTATCGAATCTGTAAATCTAATTATCAAGTGTACCGAGGGTGGTACCGTTTTGTGCCAACACATACCTGCCGAACGAGAAGGAAAAGAGAAAGAAAGGGAAAGAGAAAAGAGAAGATGTAATTAGAAAGTGGTCGCAATCACATTTAGGCGAATGGGCGATAATTTGCGAGAAATGATGTTCGAAACCGTTCAATAGTAACGAAACCGTTGCCGGTAACAGATAAATAGAGAGAAAGAGAGTGAAATAACCAAATAGACATGAACAGCATTGAATTGGCAAAGGTCTCGGACAGTTCCAGAAAGAAGTTACGGCAATCAATTGATGTTTAAAACCGATGAAGGGACGAGTCTCAGATGATTGTGTAGTAAAACATTTGATTACAGCTCATCTGAGCTTCAGATAGGACGATGCTTGATTAAGATTTTCATTTATAATGCAATAAAATGAATTCCGCAAAAATCCGGTTGAAACTCTTCAATCATGCACTCCACTTTCCCTTTGATGGTGCATTCGAGATAAATTGTTTCAGCAAAGCTTTGTAAGCAAAGGCTCCGAACAAAACTGTACCGTTCCGAACAAGCCGTGCGCCGCTCATTAGAAATTACTCTAACATGTTCGACAGATGTTTGATCGTAAAGACCATCAAAATTCCAATCGGAAATGTAATCAGCTACCATTTCGGGGCTACAGGGCCTCCATAATTTTTACGATTGCCTCCCGAGCAGCTGCACGACCTCTCTCCCTCTCTTTCTCTCTCGGCACTCGGCAACGCTTTTCGCTCGAGATGGAAAATACATCGCATCCGTGTCGCAAATAGCTTTTGCGCTTTCCGAGCCCTATGGTAAGCGAGGGTGGTTGCGGGCTGGCAGAAATCAACATATCAACCCTACCACGCCGTCCTACAACCTACGTGGGGATGGGTGCGCAGTGTGCCACACCAATCCCGAAACTCATTTGAATTTCGAATTACAATTAGACACCGAACCGAACGGGGCGTTTTTGGTGGATCTCAAAGGGGACGGAAGAGGGAGGAGTGCCAGCCCAAAGTGAAAGCCAAACGAATGAAACGAAGCGTACGCCCGTACCTGAGGCCCGGCTCGGCTGCCTATCTCGCTCCGGAAGTTGCTACATTTGTTGGCAAATCGTTGTAAAATCGTTCCACCCGTCAGGAGGCGAAAGACAAGTCAGCAAGTTCTGTTTGGGCACGTGGTGGAGGAGCGGGCTGTGCGGATCGTCGTTGTGGTGCACACCGGACAAATGCAAATGATGGTACAACTGCACCATCTACTGGAGGAGTGAGAGGCGCCGTCGGTGGGACAGTGTCCGAAAGATATGCGGGAAAACGATGGCACACGGAAAAGTCAGCATCCAAACGCATCCACTGCAACAAGAGTTTTCCCTCCTGCTGGGATCGAAAACAGTTTGTCCAAAAAAGTGAAGAGAGAGAGGGAGAGCGGGGGGACGGACACGGGTAGGGTGAGAAAAAGTGTCGAGAATAATGTGTACACTATGTGAACACGGCGCGGCTCGTATACAATGTTCGCTCGCTTCGCCAGTGACCCCCTGCAAGGGTGCAGTGATGCAACTCTTATCGCTGCACTGGCAGGTGGGCAGGACGGGAGGTGGGTACGGGACCTACGTCATCCCGATGACGATGATTCGCAGTGCGCGCGCGCCAGCGCTTTCCACGTACAGCTTCGGAGCACGTTCGGAGCCGTGCGAGATGACGTCATGCTGGCAACCGGGCGTCACGTTGCTCACGACTATTAACGCGTGCTCCAAGCAACCACAACGACACCTAGGGGGTTGTTTGGACGTACACTGTCGAGCCCACCCGAGGGGGGGGTGAGAACAGGATGTCGCAATTTTGGAAACGATTTGGCATCGCAACCATAACCTGCTGACCACTTCTGTGTACCTTGCGGGCGGTGATTTGCAGGTGATGTCTGTGGTGAGGCCGTTCAACGACAGCACACCTCCGGCGCGAGGTCATTTCAAACCAATTGACGCATTTATGTTTCACGCAATGTGTGCGGGGTTTGATGTAGTGGAAGAATAATCGTCCAGCTCCAACCGGTTAGTCAAATGGGAGCAATTTACTAGAACTTAAAATACTGCCTGATGGTACAACATTAGTTGAAATGAATATGGTGAGAACAACGACTTCAGAAGATCGAATACAAATCCTCAATATAGTCCTGTTGACATTCATCGATCTAAGTAGACCATGCAAATAAGGACTAACAGCAAAGTGAATCTTTAAAGTGACACCATCGAAGTAACCTTATTTTTCCACACAAGAGTCGTACCATTTCGAGGTGTGTGTAAGTAGATCGCATTTATACAACAAAGAAAAACCCCAGCACTTGAACGGGATTCAAAACTGGATCAGTCTTGAGATCCGGTCCTAGGTCGGTTCGCCAGGCGCGCATAAAGACGACGAATATCACGGCGTTCACAAACACAGCCGAGAGTTGCTTCGGGCAACGGTTGGATGAGTGGTTTCAGTGTACACCGCTCGACACATGCACGTACAACACCACACATCCTTCAAGCGAATGAAGCTGCTGGCTCCCAGCAGAACACCGATCCCAGCGGAAGTTCAAGGAAAAGTGGAAGGAAAGACTCGAAAAACATAACCCATCCTGGCGGGGCAACAGGGAGAGGAGAAAAAGTAAGAGAGAGAGCAAGGGTTTTTCCAGGTCGCCGGAGCGTAATTAGCTTCCGGCAAAGTGGAAATGAAAGCTGGAACAGGAGGAGAGGGCAGAACGCTACATCGTCTACCGCCAGCGCGCGCGAGGGTGACATTGGCGTGGAGGATTGGCGTACGTTACACCAAGGTCAACCGGGATACAACGGGAAGTGGGTAATTTTCGTGCGATTAGGGCAAATTAGGCTATTTTTAAACCCATCCCCGATGCGGCATCCTTTAGCGTCAGCGGGAAGAAAATGAGACATTTCGTATGGAAAACCCAGCGGGGGGGTGGTGGATGCCGTAGGATGTAATCATGTCTCGTTTGGTGAATCGAACGGCTTTCCCTGAAGCTGGGAGGTAAACATCTATCCATTGCAGGATAGGATATATGCACCATAGTCGAGCTGTATTCTAATGTTCCTGGAAGAAACCCTCGGGACATATCCCGGACATGTTTTGCGAATCGATCGAAAGCAATACAAAAATAACATCTCAACCTCAGAGATTGATCAAAGGATGGTAGTTCTCGTATTTCTACTCCTTCCAGCAAACGGATACACATCATCAAGTAACATAATAGTTCCACCGGGTGGATTCAGTTACGGCGGAAGTACTCCAGGCTAGTCCCAACCCCGACATCAGCTGTGTGACCTCCGATGAAGTGAGAACATATCATATAGACTACCTTTCGGAGGAACCGCTCGTTGCAATCCTTGGCGGTCCCACGCCAGTGTCGGTGGCGGTACCGGGAGTTGCCCAGCTTCGACGAACCCTTCAGCTCGGCCGCCTCGTTCACGATGCGTCGGATGGTTTGGAAGCGCGCTCGGTTACAGCGATGCATCGGCTTGAGGATGGCACCGCGCTCCGGTTCCGACTCGGGGCCGGATTTGTTCGGATCATCCTCGTCGTCGACCCAGGCACTCAGCACACCCTCGACGAAGTTGTACAGCATCTGAATGTTCGGCTGGAGCGGCGCCGACCCGGAAGGTGTCTCCTGCAGCGGTTGTATCAGCTTGCGGTTCTGACACACCTCGCGCAGCAGATTCTCGCCGAAGTGCACGGTCTTGTGGCGTCGGCGGCGCGAGTTGAGTGACGCGGCGGACTGGGACTTGGTCAGCTTGGAGCCCCCGTTCGAGCCGGACCCGGAAGCCGACGCCGACCGCTTCTTGGACGATTTGAACGACGAGCGATGGGGGAGCGATCCGCGTCCTTCGTCGCGTGACATTCGCGACCCGGCGCTGCGTCCCTGGCGGTGCGTGTAGCTCTCGGCGTTCCGTGGCAGTGAGTTGCTCTTGGCCTGGAGCGTCGTCGGGGGACCTCCGGAGGCCTGACAGCGCGCGTCCGTGCAGCGTGGCAGCGAGTTGCACTTGTTGTTGCACTCGTAGCACATCGGACCGCACTTGGGAGTGGCGCGCGGTAGCACGCGGGGCAATGAGGCACACCGGGGTGTGTCGTAGTACCCGACGGTGGTGCCGGCGATGGCGTTGGCGTTGACGTTGACGTTGGCGGTGACTGTGGATGGCGCCGTGGTCGTCACCGCTCCGAACAGGTAGCAATTGGGGTCGTCACACAACGACATCACCGAGCAGCTCGGATCGGCACAGCGCGTCAGCGAGGCACTTCGTTCGGCCGAGCGGGACTGTGTCCCGGCTCTGGACCCATGGCCATGACCCGGAGCGTGGCCCTTCGCTCCACTTGCGCCGCCCGCCGTGTGCGGATAGCCAGCGGTGGACTTCTGGAACTGGTTGATGTCACCGACCGTGGCCGAACGCTGCGTTCGGTGGCGTCGGGAGCGCTCTTTCCGCGTGGCGGCGGGCTTGACGGCAGGCACCTGAGGCACGAAAGTCGATGTCGACGGTTGCTGTCCCAGCAGCTGCTGGGGCGGGGGATACTGGAAGTGCTGCATTGGCGGCGGCAGTCCCGACTGCTGCTGTTGCTGCAGCTGCTGGAAAGGGATCTGTGGCAGTGAGTGCTGTCGGCCGGTGGACACCGCCGGCGGAGGAGCTGGCGGCATGTGGGACTGATCCCGGTCGCGGGAGTGATAGCGGAAGGTGCGTTCCGGCTTCTGAGGCGCAAGACTGCGGGACTGCGAGTGTACGGGCAGGTCGGACTGTGACGACGTAACCACCTCGCTGGCCGAGTGACGCAGCTTGCGCTCTCTATGACTATGTCCACTGTGCTCGCCCGTGCGCCCGGAGTGCTCCTTCCGCCGGATGTCGGTACAGCTCGACTGGGTGGGATCGAACGTGTGCTTCTTCAGCTGTCGCAGCGGATACTGGATCCAGTCGGTTGGCGCGGTCGGTTGCTTGCGGAAAAACTCCTCGTTCGGCCCGAGGGAGTGGCGCTTGAGAAGCTTCGCCACCGTCGTGGACGTCGTACCTCGGGATGCGACGGCCGCTCCCGGATCGTACTGATGAAGCGTGATTTCCTCCTTGTCCTTGCACTTTTTCGTCGGTGCGGCCGTTTCCTCGTTCACCTTGCTGAAGATCTGCTGCTTCTTCAACCACTCCAGGATGTCGTCGCGTGTGAGAGCGATCTCAGGCGGTGGAGCTCCCGCCTGTTGTTGTTTTTGTTGCTGCTGCTGTTGCTGTTGTTGTTGTTGCCGACTGACTGGGATTTCCGAAGCCAGTCCTCCCGAAAACTGGCGCTGCAGCTGCGGTTTCTGTACGAGCTGCTGAAGTAGCTGTAGTTCCTGCTCCTTTTCGTAGCGAAGCTGGGCGTCTTTGGCCTTCTGCAGGAACTCGACGCTCTTCATCAGTGGCAGGTTCAGTAGCCATTCGGAGATATCTGACTTCAGCAGCTGCAGGTCGCTCGGTCCAGACGAATGCCTCTGATGGCCAGCGCCACCTTCCTTCCCGTACTCCTCCTCATCGCGTCGGGCCGTACTGGCGTCCACCGAGCGAGAAGAGTGTCGCTGCTTGAGGTTCCTATCGAAGAACTCCGTCTTCGCGATGGTACCGGTAGCGGTGGAGTTGGGATAGGTGGTGTTGGCCACCCCTGCACCCACCGCAGATGGTAGCATCGGTTCCGACTTTGGTTTCGAGCCGAGGTGTCCATTGGCCAGCAGGGGCTGATGCGGCCGATTGATGTTCCGTGCGTTCGTCTTGTCGGTCGAGGTGGACTTCTCGATCTCGTACTTGTACTGCTTCAGCTGCTCGATCCACTTGATGTCGGCATTGATCTGCTGCAGAAAGCGTATCAGCTCCTCGTTCGTGAGCTCCTGGCCTTGGCGTGGAGGTCCGGAGCCAGTGGCCGGGTGACCGGACGACGTCGACGCTCCGGTTCCGAACGCGAGCGATTGGGAGGAATGCTGCTGTTGGAGAGGTTGGTGTTGCCGGTGGGTAGCGGACGTCTTCAGTATGCCCTGAGCCGGCGCGCCAGTTCCTACCGCATTAAGCGCACTGGTCGAGGACGACTGAGCGTTCGAGTGGGCGAGGGACTGCTTTTGCTGCGAAGCGGCGAGTGCCTTAAGGTCCTGCAGCTTGTACTGCGTGTTGCAGCGGCAGACCGGGGTGCGCCCTGTTCCACCGGCTCCACTGCCTCCTCCCCCTCCTCCTCCTCCGGCTCCGCCTCCTCCATCGTCACCTATGGCGGACTTCTTGGCCGAAGCCGTCGTCGTCACGTGACTCCGGCCGGGCGCTACGGGGGTAATCTGTACGATCACGCAGCAACAGTGTAGTAGGAGGGTGTTGGGCGACTTGCCAGGGGTTTGTGGTTGCTGTTGCTGCTGCTGCTGATGCTGATGCGGCTGGACACTATCGACCGTCGGCACGCCACCGCCACCACCGTTGCAAACGGTGGTCGTATCCTGTGCGGAAGATACCGGCTGCTGTTGCTGCTGATCCGTGGAGGAGTATTGCTGTAACGCTGCCAGAATGAGCAACGGTTCGGTGCGTACGGGGGTGTGATAGCTTTGAGCAACGTGCCACGAAGGTGCGGTCCGTGCGGCCCTAGACGAGGTGTTGCAGGCGCGCCTGGTACGGGGAACTCGGCCGCCCGGGTGCGTTTGGGATGACGCAAGTGTACGAGCTGAGGGTGATGCGAGCGTTCGGGAGTTGGCAGCGTTGCACTACTGCCGCTCATGTCATAGCACACTTTTGTTAACTGGTTCGAACAACTTCCGTTTGCACTACGAACGATCGCGTCGTACCGTACCGTACCAACTCCACTGCAACGCGAACGTGCATCAACTGTAAACCATCACTCGACAACAAAGACCACGAACTTTAACATACACCTTATGAACGCTCTTCAGTATCTTCTGCGACAGACTCTGGCCAAGAATTCTTCCACAGAGAGGCCTAAATTTTAAAAACACACACACTCACTATCAGAACCAGGTGTCTTGGATGCAGGAGGCATAAGTCAAGACAATAGAAGGGATACTCCTCACTCAAGGTTCGTGAAGACAGGTTGGTCATAGGCGACCATGATCAAACACTGACGTTGTTGGAATATCATGATAACCATGTGCAGTGTTGTTTCCCGCGTTTCTACTGTAGTTTGTGTGAGTTCCCGCGTTGTCCACAATCGTTAGCAGGCTGCGCAGGTATGTTTCGTATGCTAAATGGTGTTATCTGGTGCGTTTCGATTTACGCCTAGCCTTCAGGCACTTGAGGCCGTTTCACTTCCGCCGACTTGGGCAAGAAGCAAGGCCACTCTCCTAGAGGTGGTTCATTCGATGCGAATGATACTGCAACACCTTGTTTGTCTTATCCTTCCAACTACGGACTTCGCATACGTTTACGTTGCTGGTGACGTTGTCGACGTCATCGCACACGGCGCTCCGAACGTACCCCCTGGAGTGGATCAGCACAGGAAAATGGCAGCAGGAGCAGCAGCACTCGTCTAGGTGCTACTAGCAACCGCAGCATCATCAGAACGCTAACCGCGAACAGCCATCCTGTGCTGTCATTTTTCACACAAACACACACACAAGTACCCAAACCTTGGCTCGTCCGCGTCCAGTCAAGGTGTCATCGTCGTCGGGGAAAGCGACACCTTTGCCCCGGAAGTTATCCTACTAATTGGTGTCGCACTGAGCGTACAATTATGTAAACCGATTACGGCACGCCTAAGATGCAAACAACCGCGTGCCACTTTTGAACGCAGTGATAGGGCTGGAGGAAAAAAAAACCCCGCACACATACATACACACACACACACACAGTCGCACAGTCACTCACACAAACGCGACATGGAGAGGGCTTGGCAGATTTGAAAACACGGAGCGCGCGGGCCGTGGCCGTGTGACGTGCAGATCGGATCGGGTTTCGGAAGTCTTGTTGTCGAATGGCCCACCGTACAGGCGTTCCCGGTCTCTGCGTCCTTTTGGGATAAGTGTCCAGGGGACCGTGCGGAGTGCGAAACGATTGAAAACACCCTACGTGGGCACGGGGACAGATCGATTTCGTAGCTGAGGTGGTTCCCGCGTTGCAGAATTGAGCTTCGACGCGCAAAAACGAGACACGTCGTCGTACTATAAAGCTTCGGTGTTAACTAAGTCCACACGGCCTTTCGTTTCGGTCGTATGCACGAGGAGTTTCACAACACGTCTAACGGAAAGCAGGACATTCGCTCTACCTTCAAGGACTCGCGTGCGACCACAGCAGCTTTGCCAAAACAGGGCAATCAACGTACATTCCGAGCACCGTTTCACCTTTGCACGCGCACTCGGCACAACGTCGCACGGCCGACTGACGGCTCGGTGACGGAAAGGAAAGCACACGGTGCACGGAGAGCAAAGAGGCTGCCCAAGCTAAGGAGCGCCAGCAGCAGCAGCAGCAGCAGGCACACGTCTGTCCTTCCGCTCGCCAGGTTGTGCCGTGCCCGACTCCTGCCCACCCGTGGATCCTTCTCCTCGCACCAGGCACAGCGTTTTTCTTTCACCTTGTGCAAAACGCACGATGGAAAACCATCGAATGGGATGGTGACTTGCAAGAACGGTTAGTCACAGCCACGGTTTTCACCCAACAATCACTCTTGTGTGCCTGTGGGTGCGTGTGTGTGCGCACGGTCGTTTTTTTTTTCAAATGTGTTTCCGTCAGGTTCCTTTCCACACGCGCACGGGAACCGTGGAACCTGTATCCGCGCACGGGCTCGTATAGTTACCGCAGGAGGACCGCGAATCAACTAAACTTTTGAAAAAGGTGGTTTTTGGAGAAGTCGACTCATGGTTATGATGACATGACGCCCTTATTCACTGGAAAAAGGGGCGCTCTCCGGTTTTCTCCCGCCTGCTCACTGTATCTCTCTTGCTCTTGCACTCTCTTTTCTTTATAGGACAGCTGTCCACTTGTACTCTCCGCAGGCAGCCAGGTTGGTCGTTTTGTTTACCACAAGAGCGTTACACACGTTATCTGTCTCTCGTGCGGTGGTTTCAAATTGAAAGCTGTGTCTCTCCTCTCCGGGAGCTTTTCCTTGCGGTGAGAGATTCCCGAGCCTAACAAGGATCGCTACGAAACATTTAAGGTCCGCCCCAAACCACTTCTTTGTGGACCTTCCAGATCGGGTTTCCATCGTCATACGCGCGCGAAACATTCCGAATGATGCTGCACTCTCGCATGCTCTCGACTCTCCAAGCCGTTCAAGGTTGCCAGCTCGGAGAGAGCGGCTCCCTGCAGGAGTGGACAATGCCTGTCTTGCCCTCCCTTCCTGGAGGGAAAACTGCCGTCAGCAGTCCTTGACATCACTCTTTCACGTTTGAGAGGATGTACAATTTTTCCTAGATCTCGAACTTTGCCCATGTAGAGTGTGAGAGTAATGGCCTCGGCCAAACGGTGGGCCAAAGAGCGCCATCGGAGAGCGAATAGGGATGCGAAAGTAATAAGGGAAAAGGGCTCGATGGAAAACATATTGTAATCGTTCGATCTTATCTCGCGGGCCGTCTCTACATACATCTTGAACCGACCAGACCCGAGATCTGCGACAAGATGTGATGAGGGGTCAAAGCCCCATCCTCCGGGGAGGGGTAGGAGGTGATGATTTAAAGATTGTTTGAAAATAGCAAGTAGCAGCTATTTTTATCATATCAAGTTTACTTGCAACCGATTCTCAGAAGCGGACAACCGGAAGGTGTATCCGGGGAAATAGTTTCGGCAAAGGAAAACATAACAATGAAGACGGTCGCTACTGCGCAAAAGCTCACCTTTTGCACAAACGGTCAATTTCAACATCGCTTCTCATCGCTGGGGGTGAGTATGCTCATCTTCGTTTTACTTTTCCCTTTTTAATTTGTTTGCCTTCCGTTCGGAGAGCCTCGGATGCAGCAGCAAACCGATTCAAGGGAGAAATCACAGATTTTACTCCTGAAATTACGCGACCGGAAAAGAATAAGAACACACAAAAAACCCTTCAGTGTCCTTCGAAGAGAATGTTCGGATGGAGTCGTTAGCCGACGTTTCTTATTCACTCCTATAAAAAGGAAAAGCATTGCAATATGTTTGGTGTTAATGTTTTGTTTTTGTTTCCAATGGCACATCAAAAAACAAAATCACCCATAACTCAATCATGGTATCATAGTGCATAGAGCACATCATACAAATACATACATAAATAGAGTATGTAAAACGTATAGAAAAGGCTCTTTTTCATTTCAAATTTTTTTCGGCGCGTTTTTGGATTTCTTCTATTGAAAGACTGGGCGCCTCCATTGTAAGATGCTTTTAATTGCATATCATATAAAACCTCGGTTAGCTATTTTAAATCAATATTAACACTCTTAACAGTTAGCAAATGGTTCAATTTTGTCATCTGTCGCGTATTTTCATGTTGGTAGAATATCTATTTCAACTAATCCTTATTTTCGTTCACCCCTTATAAACGACCAGGCGTCTCCATCGCTTTAAAGTAAAAATGGGTCTGAATAATAAACGTTGTAAATGGTGTTTTTTTGTATGAAAATTTAACATTTTAACACACAACTTTGTTTCATCACTTTTTAAATGATAAATAACATGCATATCACTCATGGATTTCAAACGCTTTGAAAGCCGCGTATGACATTGGAAATGATTGCAAACTAATTTATTTCTCACACAGTTTGATATGTACCTTTCCGAAACTACGTATCCCAACGTATACTTGCTATGCAAGAAACGTTTTCCCCATTTTATAAATAACAAAGCCACCTCCAATTTGATGGATTTGAACGGCACGTACGTCCCATTGCTTCGCATGCTGGCGCATGTGGTGTCGTTGACTTCGGGCAACGTTTAACCGTGATGGGGCCAACGCATTCCAGCAGAGGCCACACTGAGATTCATCTCGAATCCGCTCACGTGCCTGTGCAGGTGTGCGTTGGCCGGATACGGTGTGCTAAAAGGGAGAGCGGGAGAGTAAGAAAGGGAAAGTGTGTGTGTGTGTGTGTATGTGCGCCTGTGTGAAGTTGAATCATTATGCCACAAACAAAGCACACATATCGCAAGAGAGCTTCCCGATAAACACAGGGCAAGATGCAACATGGCTTCGGCGGTGAGTTTGATCGGTAGAAAAATCACGTGGTCCACGTGTGTATTGGTCATTGGTGACTGGATGGGCATTGAGTTAGTGCTTGTGTGTGCGTGCTTGTGTCGATATCTGTGTGTCCGTTTGCGTGGGAAACCGATTCGGGTAATCGTGCGGGATCCCTTGTGTCAAAGCTTTATTTCATCTCGATTTCCCCTCGAGTGATTTTCTCTGTACCCGTCCCCATTGCCGCGCACTTTCCACGAACGTGAGTGGCTTGCAAAAGACATCGTTTTACCTCAGTGTTATGAGCGAACACAAATTATTTTCCCAATAATGAAACTACTTATGACGAACGGAGGAAAGCTCCAAGTGTGGATGAAATAGAATTGATTTACTTTGTTCGGGTTCCTTCCGGAGCTGCGATGGCTGCGAGCGGTGGTTCCGGTGTCCCCGAACCGATGGAATCCGGGACCGTTGCAAGAGGTCGCTGACCTGAGTGCGTCCTCAGCGCTACGATCGTTGCCTCAGGCGGGAAAAGCTGGTGAACTGTTTCATTGCGAACGCCAAAATGTCAAATCGATTTCCGCCTTGCAGGCGCTACCGAGCGAAACGCTGGCTTTTAGGTCACGCACGAATCACCCACGGCGAGGATAAAAATGGACGATTTGCGAAACGACTCACGCACTGGCAGTAAATGTGGGACACGGAGCAGTGCCGTTACACTCTCCACAACACTGTCTCACAGTTTGTAGTTGACAATCACCGAGCGTACTCACTGGGATTTAGCACCACAAACTATTACCGGAAGCTGCTGCAGCTTTTCGCAGCCCTTTGTTTGGTGTGACACTTTTCGGCACGGAAAACGGCCCCTCGGAACGGTTTTGGGGTCCGGATGCTGGTGGACGAACTGACGTGGAAGCACGGCCACCGCCACCGCCACACGGAAATGCGTTTTTCGTTCGTGTCACACGGCCCACGGTCCTCTCCAAGTAGGCGCACGAGTCCGTCACCGACCCGATTCGCTCTGCTCGTGCCGCTCTCGCACACTGTTGCTCACAGGAGTTTTCCCACGCACACAGCGATCGAAGCGCACCCGCGCTCATTACGTATCCAGGCACACAAACACACACGCACACTAAGGAAGACTACATATTGGTGGGTGTATGTGTGCGCGGGGTTCGTATGCATGCTGAAATTCGAATGGGCCACCTTTTGTTTGTTTTCCTCGCAGACGGACGCCACTCAACTGACAGCGATAAGAGACAGTTCGAACGGTGGAAAACGATGGGGTTTTTTTAACGGACACGCACACAACTTTAAATGGAGTTCACAAAAAAAAAAAAAAATAGGTGACAAACGGTTCCTAGCACGCGTCCGTGATTTAACGACCTACATTTGTGGGGTCACTGAAGCGAACCGTTCGGCTTGAGAGTGATGAGGTTTCGGAAAACGGGCAAATTAGCCACAGCGACACCACGAGCCCTAATTGAATAGTTTCCGCCGTGAGCGATGATTTATGATTGGACTGACTGTCCTTCAGCTCGACGCTGCCGAGGTCCAGGCAGCATGTCACGTCGGCCGCGACCGAGTGTGGCAGTCGAGGCCTTTCGGCCTACCCGAGGCTTCCGATCGATTGTGGTCGATATTTGCCGCTTCTAGAACACCGCAAGCGAAAGGGAACGGTGGTGCTGGTGACAGTTACAAGCCCTACTGAGAATGGGGCAGGGGAAGGTAATGCCAGAGAACGAAACCAAACAAAAATAGAAACCGACCACAAAGGAGCATCGACTGTCCGCAGTCCGACTGGCTGGGAAAAAGGACACACTCCATTCGGAGGTTCTATATTTAAACAGACCACACCATTGGCGCAAGTGACATCGTTCTGGTGACTTTCCCAGGCACCGGCACCGTAAATGTCAGTGTGTGTATATGTGTGTGTGAGGGTGGATGAGTGGGCGGTTGGAGTCCCATAAATGTTTCCAGCCTGCTCGAGATTGGTCTAATGGGCCTTCGGAGCCTGGAACTTCAACTTTCGTAATAACATCCTTCTTATAATCTTTTTGCACCCGAACTAATGACAGAAAGGGAGGTAGAAAAAGGTGAGCTAAAGGATAGAAAATGTTGCAGGACAAATGTAAAGAGAAGATTGTGAAAGGAAATTTCTTTTACAGCGCCTTTTTGAGTTTGTTTTTCTTGCCTGTTTTCATCTGTTTAATGTAAATGATTATTCCATTCAGCAACGCGGGTTCGATTATTTTGCAGCTTATTCTAAGAATAGTTTCATCAGTTGAGACAGTAGAAAACAATGGCAAAAGAATAGTTCATCTTTAATCATAGATTTTATAAGCAAGTTGTATTGTTCTGCTTCCTAACTTTTGTTATAAATAGTTTTTGTTTCTCATTCTCTTTCCTTACTTCATCTTGTTTTATTTGAATCCATTCATTTACTCTTTTTTCTTATTATTTTCCATTCCTACATAACCTCGATCTATTGTTGGAATTTATTAATGGGTCATGCATACGCACACAAGCGAAACACAGCGCGCACTCACCTTTGGGGCTCGATCAGGATACATTCTCATAAACATTTTGATGAATATAAATTTGAAATAGAGTTGAGTTGATTGCACTCTTTCTCTTCTTAAGTACGCTTCTCTTTAACACACTACCCTATGTTCGTTTCGTAGTTTTGTATAGATATTCGCTCCACGTCAGATTGCGCTATCCGGATGTTGCGCCCTGTGATTGATCTGCAACGGTTGCTAGGTTACATTCTACCTCCCCTCGTTACCCTTTGACGTACACACCATTGAACGGAAGGCCGTCGCCATGGACTATATTTGAATTTCCATTCCGGGAACTAGGTCCGTTTATGTGTTATTAGCGCGTTGTGCAATACGTTCATCATTGAATGCATGCAACAAACTCGTGGCGTTCACGTGACGTGAGCTTCAGTGACAATTTAGACCACCTGTTTTTCTATAGCATCACTTTTAATGGAGCTGTTCTTTCCCATTGTTTCGCGTTGACTGTGACAGCTACTTGATACTCGATGTCAGCTGTCAAGCAAACCCATTTTCCCCTGCACATGACGTAGGGGAAAAGTGCTATGAAAGGGTGCAAAGCAAATGCAAATGCGTCACGTTGCATAAAAATGCCACCATACCTTTCCATATATTATGTAAATGAGTTACAGTTTGAAGGCATGCAGGATCAACATAAATTGTAAAAACTGGGTGACTCCAGGCGTCAGTGAGCAAACAGAAGAAAACAAAACTCGCTCGGGTTTGATTAGCTCAACCTGCACTATGATTCCGTCTGCATCCCATCTGTCCCTTGTTTTGGCATTACAACGCCGCCTGGTTTCCATTTGCATCGGTTCGATTTCGGTTGTGAAAATCGGAAAAGCCACAGCCCATCGGGAAAAAAAAACCATAGCTGGATTGAGATCCATAAGCCACACAGGAGGAAAAACAATAAATCCCAAACAGCTCGCAGCCGAACTCGCACCCGGTTTGTGTTCGTCAAATGTCAATACCTATTTGTTCCGAATCCGTTGCCTTTGTGTCCGACAGTGTTTCTACAGCCGGTGTGGGGGAATGAATCCAGAAACCGATTTTTTTCAAATGTATGCAACTGTGTGGCTTTCATTTCTATATTCCCGTTTGGCTCTCGGGTGCCAATGTAAATGGACAAATAAAGCGAACGCGTGTGGGGTAGGCAGAGAAAAACAAACATGATCGTACAATCACAGCGCTGCAAGCACAATATTGCTGTTGATTGTATGATGAAAAGTGCACCAAAAAAAAAAAAGACCGACACCACAATGAAAAATCGCTTGCAATACAGCGAGCTGCTGTCGAGTGCAGCGACATTGCACTCACTTGCTAAATTAGTTCCTGGGTGTGCGTTTTTCTTTTTTGAACTTTTTTTAGCCTGCCAAATTACTTTGTGGCCCCGCGAGTGTTTGGCTGGGAAGGCAATTGTTTGGCGTTTCTAATTTCACCACCACAAACGCAGCTACGGGGTTCCATGACATCCTGAGCCCTTCAGCGAGTTTAGCCCCACTCCATGCTGAAGTGGACGACTAAAAGCGGTTTGGAATAGTTGAAAAAAAAAAGAAAAACAAACAAACACGCACAAATTCTGTTGGCTATTGAAGCATAAATCACCGATCCCAAATGGATTTGTGGTCTATGCAGTGCAGCACCGCCCGGTAGATCCAATAAAATCCCCACCATCACAATGCCACTGGTGATTAATCCTCAAAAACAACCAGCCAAAGGATTTAATAAAAAAAAACCCAGCACATGTTGAAGCGGTTTGAAGGTAAATTTGAAAAGATATTCATTCCAATCGCGAGCCAGAATGATGATGCTGGGCGGGTGTTGATACGCGTTTCACTTTGCTTTCATTCATGAGTGGAAATTAAACAAACAGCACCGAGTGAACGAGACTTTGATAGAGTGGGGAGTTCTTTTGGCTTAATTTTGGAATAATAAACCTTTACCCTGTTCCGTTTCCGACACTCAATTAACGTGCAATCCGATCTCATTTCATCGTACTCCAGGTGGTTTCCGCCTTTCTCCTTCTCTCCTACGCGATTAGTGTTGGTTCTTTGCTAATGATTGGACGCTGCAGCGTCAATTTTGTACTCCTTTCATCAGATTTCCAAACCCCATTCCCTCGATCGGATGTTAGCTGTGCGGTTGTTTCATCGGAACCTTTCTCGCTCCGTTTCGGGCGGCCTGGCGGTATGTTGTCGGCGAGTTAAAGGATTATAAATTAATTATTTTAAAATCAACTTCAACCGACCGCAAGTCCGTCCCTGTCGGGCCGCTTCTTTTATCTCCGTCTAGCAGGAAGAGATCTCTCCGGTTTTCTCTCTTTCTCCTCGTCATTACTATCTATTTCCAATGGTTCCACCCGTCTTCACCCGAGTGTGGTACACTTCCGAAAACAATTTGATCTGTTGTAGCTTCCCCCCAACGCTTTCCATTCGCGGAAAAGTGAAACGCTTCCCCCCCTCAAGGGAGGGGATGATTACGCAACGCGGATACGCACGAATCGATAACTCTATCTATAGCTCTGGGTCGGGCACGAGCGGACGGATATCGCGTTCCGGAACCGCAGCCAGCTGTATCCGCTTGTAAGGGTTCCTCGCGGGTTGTTCGCACCGCAGGCTCCTTGCCCCCAACAGTGGTATCTTCTGCCACGCGACGTGAGTTGCTTGAAAATTCGAGGAAAATTTCCCTAACTTCATTCCGCGCGCCGCAACGGAAGCAAAGTGTGCTGCGGGTGGTGGGGAAATGAGAGGGGGGGGGGGGGGGGAGATCCTACAACGGGTTACAAAAGAAATATCGTCATCATCGATGTTGTTGGCTTCCGTCTCGCAGCACCCGCCACAATCCTGCCAACGATCCAACCCCGTTTCCGTTGGCTTGTTGTCGAAGGCTGATTTATGTACATATTTATTTCCGCCGGGATGAAGCAGGCAGGCCGCGAGGCGTCCCCTCGTGGATCCTGGCAAGATTGGGACCCACCCCCCCCGACCACGAACTATGATTATTTGTTCACCCGCTGGGTGAAAATTCGTACCACAGTCAACCCAGTTGCTCCCGAGCGCTCGTCGTTACGGTTCCGGAGCTGCAGATGTCGGGGACGATAAATAGATGTAGATTTATATACAACGACCTCCCAATCATTGCTGTCTACCCTGAAGTAGAAGTCGAGAAAGAAAAAGAAGCTAGATCCACTCTCCCCACAGCATCGCGCTTCCAAACGACCGGGAGTCGATGTTGACATTTGTCAAAGTGGATTTCATCGACGAGCGAAAAATTGGAGCCCGCTGGAAGGATGTTCGATGTGATACGCTCCGGTTGACGAACGAACGAACGGACGGCGTTAGCTTTTGGAGTACGGCGAACTGTGACCAACGCTGTCCACCGGTTTTCCGCACCCGTCGAAGGGTGGAGCGGAGTTTTTTCTTTTTCCTGGAAAACCATCATCACTCCTCCGGGGGAAGGTTGGATTCGGATTTTGATCGTTCACTCGCCGGTGCAGATTAATGGAGTTCGAGTGGGATGGGAAGAGAGGGAACGGGCTTTCCGAAGAACTTACGGAGTTCCGGGGTCCGATCCGATCCGGCTTGACGTAAATAAACAACAGCACTTTGCGAGCCGTGTTTTACATGCCGATTGATGGGAAAGTTATCCTTCCGTTACGGAAAGGGGAAACATTCGACAATAAGTAACACAAACCGAACCGTTAGACATATGGAGACTCACGATCTGAATTGAATTATTTTTGGGCTGGATTTAATAGACAAATAATAGCTCTATATTCCAACTCATTATCCTATTTTGTTTTGTTTTAGATTCTACATTTATCTCTCTTATGTTTACTCCCACGTAGATTAGGTTTAAGTGTTCTTGAATGTTTCTATTATTTATCATTTCACATACCCACACACACACAAACACTCCCCCCAACTTGTGCTCAGGTTTTGTCTATCCGTTTAGCAAACATCGTAAACATTGGATGTGTGGATTCGCGCAAAGTGTTTTGTCCCTTTCCCTTGCCATGTTCTAGGACCGACTTTATCCATGGTTTCGTTTTTCCACTTTCCCACCGAATTCCCCGTCATTGCCCGCCGTCCCGTGCCGTCATCAATCTTCGTCCGCACCGCCAGGTTTTCTCCTTGCTCTTGAGTTAAAGCAAAAAAGAAAAAAAAAGAAAAAATAAGAACAAAAGAAAAGAAAACGTTCCTCTCCGGCTTGAGAAGCCCGCTGGAAAGCGTTTTTTCCCCCCCACCCCATGTCCATAATACGCTCCATTAGTATGCTCGTGTTCATTTGCTCGTTTCCATACATCCTGCCGAAAACTCCGCCCTGAAGTTGTGTTTCGGTGAAGGCAAATAACTCCACGAAATGATCTCGTTTTCCCCTCTCCCGCCCGCTCATGGTCCCGCTGCCGCTCGTGACGGTGGAAAATTACTAGCAAGCTCACGGCTGCAGCAAGCTCGGAGGGGCGCAGCAATGTGCTCACGTTTTGCTGCTGCGGGCAAACCCGTGGCGAAATGGAAATCCACCCCATTCCAGCCGTTTGTTTGATGCAAGATGTGGAAAATAAGTGGGGAAGAAAAGAAAGTAACCACGTGATTCGGTTGTATCGGTAGGAAAAACCGCCGCGTGTGGAGGTCCTTGAAGCAAACCAGCTGGTGGGCGAGGAAAAGGAATGTGTAGGGAATAAAAATAGAACAAGAGTGAGCGAAAAAACAATGAGGGCGAAAACGGAGGAACTGAGGAACGCAAATCATCCATAGAGCCGGGCCACCGATTCGCGGAACGAACAAATGGCACAAGACAATTTTGACACAAAAGGAAATGATTGTTTTCTGCCGTTCCAGTTCGTTAGGCTTTTCCCGCTTGCGGCGCTCGCCCCGGCCAGAGGAAATCGATGCGGACCTTGAGCAAATCCTTAGCGCATTTCCTTGTTTACTTCAGTTTACTCTCTATTTGCTTTCGCTCCACTTTGCGGATCAGCTCGTTTGTTTGTTTGTTTTTTCATTGTTTTGATTTATTTTCGTCCTCCTGTCCTCGGTTGAGTGAAACGACCTTGGTGTAGTTTCCATGTGACGACTGGGAAAATTAATGAAAACGTTTCGAAACCGCACCCTGATTTCGCGTGCCATTTGCGTGCTGAGGATCGGGCGAAAGTTAATAAACGTTGATGAGGCAAATAAAAAGCTCAATCAATACCGATCCAACACACAACACACATCGTACGGAACAAGGAGGTTAAGAGTGCGTCAAGAGTGTGCGAAGAATCTGCGTGGGAAATTTCCCTGATGTCCATCCGTGACGGCAAGAGAAAGTTTTCCCTCCCGGTGTGCTGATTATTAAAATGGATGGTGCAGCCATTTGATGTGGGAAAGGGGAAATCGTACCACAAGAAAACTACTTCCGGAAAGGTTTGGGCCACTCGGTACGTTTCTCTATCACTCTATTAGCTGCCCCTTTCTTTTTTTATTGCCTGTTCTTAATCGGCAGAGTAGATAAACTTCCCGATAAATCCTCCCCGTAACGACGACCGGCCCTCTCCGGGGGGATGAAAGCGGGAAAATCAAACATTCCGAGAACTTTGATCCTACCGTGCCATTGGGGTTTATGAGAGGGTAAAGCAAAACAATATGTGGGACAAAGGCGGCGGCAGAGCGCAAAACTGTAGTTCGTTAAATCAATTAGGATTCAACCCAGGACTGGCGACCGCACATACACATTTACACGCACACAAATATGTATATAAACACCCGACAAACAGACGTTCTGATGAAGCCGGAATTGCGATAAGTGGATAGAACGGAGGGCCCGGAAGGTGACCGGAACGGCGAGATGAGCCAAAAATAAGAAGAATAAACACTCCGCCGTTTCGTCTCCCAACAACCCCCAGCTGGCCAGATCAGATAGGCAACGATCCCGGGGGTTTTGTGGGGCGCGTGATCGGAAAAATAACGAAAACGCTCGTGCGAAATTCATCCGGACGGAAAAATAAGGACGAACAACAATGATTGCCGGAACAAAACATGCTTAAGCAAATAAAGCGCCCCTCTCTTATCGTCCCCGCCCGTTCCCCCCCCCCCCTTCCCCCCAAGCCAACGACCAAAAGACTCCGCCCGCACAATCCTTCCCCCGCAGCCCATCGACGCAATCACAACGACATTGAGCACTCCATTCGGGATGACGTAAGTTCAGTTATAAAACTTAATTTGATCCCATCGTTCGGTTTGAGGATTGAAGTACATGCACACACACACACACACAGATCCACACAGACAGACATGGACCATGGACGATTGCCCATAAAGCACGGCCCCGGAAAAGGCCGGAAGGCGCACGCTGGGAATGTTGGGACAACGAACCGTCACCGCAGGGTCAGGTGCCAAAGTAAATATTTTCACTCGATAACTCTCGCACGGTCTCGAATGGGACCGCTTTCCGCCCAATTCAGAGTGTTTCTCTTTTTTTTTTGTGCTGTTGTTGTTCCTTTCTTTTTCAAGGCCATGGATAAAGACTTCCCTAAGGGGAAAGGCTGGGGCGAATCCGATTGAAATCGTAAAAGGTTATCCACAAACCGCCCCCATTGTGGAGGGTGGGGCGTGGAAAGCATTCATCCCGCTTTTTGGTCCACCTTTGCCCGGATGCGTGTGAGCCGACCGATCGAGGAAGAATGCAAATAAAACAAACCGTGAAGGGAAAAGGAATCCAACACCGCTCCCAATGGCACGCGGTACGCGGGGGTTTTTCCGTTTCGGAAAATCGGTTAACGAATTTGTGTCCCGTTCGTTACGTTACCGACCGATCGAATCGTTTTCCATCTTCCCACAGAACCTCCTTCGCCCCACGTAACGCACCTTTCCCTCCCCCCGTAGTGAAATCCACCGTACCATACACGCATTGTCGGGTGGCCCTATTTTCCATTTGTTCCGAGTCCTCGACTTACTTTGAATGCCACGGAGTGGATCGTCTGTTGTGCGGCTGCCGGAAAGAATCCCACCGAAAGAAGACTCACACACACACACACACACCATTTGTCTTGCAAATCCATCCAGTGACACCCACGCCGACCGAAGGTGATGGTAGCTTTTTTTTTTGTTGTGTGAAAAGCATGTTTTTCGGGTTTTGGGGAGTGGGGGGCGCAGGGCCTTGACAAAGTAAGCTCGAGGAAAAATGTCCTCCCCGGGGCTGCGCCGGCATCCGACGCCCGCCGATACGACAGATGTTACCAATTCCCAGCCGATAGATAATCAATTCGGATATTCATTAACCGGTTCCATTCCTTTCGAGGATGGCGAGGCGTGGGTTGCGGAGCGATAAAATGGTTATAGAATTTGAAAAATTCATCCTTTTTGTGGGACATGAACCGATAAATATTATTGTTTTGCGAGTTTGTAACAGCAAACAGAATCAATCGATTGAATGGAATACAAAAAGGTTGATTGTTCACGTTTGAAAAAAGAGTGGAATAGATATTTTGTATACAAGATGTATTAAACCGAAGTATTTATGCTTAAACCAACACATTATCACAAATATTATCACTTGTCTTTCAGTTGATTGTTGATCAAGATTGATTTTACCATATTTTTGTTTAGCCATAAACTGATTTTAATTTCACAACATACAAAACAAGTTAATAGAGAATAAAATACTAGTGTAACTTTCCCCTAGAACAAACAACAACTTTTACAAGCATTTCGTTTTGATTCCGTAAATTATTGGAAAAGTTCATGATAAATTCCAAAGAAGATAAGTAAATCAATATTATCCACGCCTTATTTGAACGAAAGAATTCAGTTCAACATGTTCAGTGTGATTTCCCAACCCCAAACACCCAAAAGCGAAGCTACAAGTGAAACGTATTACTGAAATGATAACGCTCTCTCTCTCTCTCCCTCTGCGAGCTCCGTTCCACTTCAACACTTGCATCCACACTTCTCACCCTCACCTCTCGTCGGGACAAATGCCAGGAGTTAAAAAAAGCACCAACCAGTCTACATCTTCATTAGCGACGAGAGGATATCGTTAACTTTAATTTTCCGGCTTTGTCTTAAGCAGCCCGGCAATTTCACCCCGAAAGTGTCGAAGGCCATTCGACACGCCACGGCAGGCGTAAACACGTGGGAGGGGGTGGGGAGGGAGAGAAAGTACTGGAATAAAACAAAATACTACTCCCAACAACTTTTGATAGCAAAAGGAAGCAATGAAGATAATTTGAATGGGGACGGACCCAACACGCGGTAATTGGAATCAGAAGTGAGTGGCAAAAGCAAAAAAAAACATACCCACACACAAACACACACACACACACCCACACGGGTAGGAAGGAAAAACGACGTGACGTGGGCGAGAAAAACAACGAGCGGGTCCTGTCAGGGTCGCTTCGACACCGGCTTCGGCTTCTGGTTGCGTGTTATCCGTCACGGAGACTACGGTACCCCCGGTGGCCTCACACATCTCACCTCGACCCCGCCGCCCACCGAAGCGGAGCAACAGGAGCTGTCGGATCAGTAGCGGCTCGAGAAGAACAAACACAACAAGTCAATTTTAATTATCCAGCGTATAAAAAGCCACTCCAAGCTGAAGGTTCTCCGGTTCGCGCAAATGGTTTTCGGGACCTGAAGTTTTTTTATTTCCCGCTCTCCCGTGGTCAGGGGGGGGGGGGGGGGGGGGATTTTTCCCAAGTGGATGGGAAAGAAAAGCTTCCAGCAGTAGGTAAACAATGGCGGACGTATCGGTGCATGACACACGATTTCCACGAGCCGTTTAGATCCGTCCGTCGTCTCGAGCCCGGACGATGGATAAGCATTGCGTCATATTTTATTAAGCCCTGACTGGATGTAATTATCCTCGCATTGCTTGTTTTTTTTTCGCGGACACAGCATTCCAAGCGCTTCATGATGGCTACAAAAATGCCATCGTATGGGTGCGGATGCCTCACGGACCGAATGAACCACATTAAGTGTCACACTGGAAAAGCATGGTTTTGCTGTTTGGCGACTATGCTACATCGGTGCGATTAAATTCTTCAACATTAACCTTATTTTCTGCCGATTGATTCCCCCCCCCCCCCCCCACCCCGCCCCTGGAGTAACACTGTTTTGATCCATTTGCAAAGGAAACTCACCCCCGCCGGAGGGTGGGAAAAATTGATTTTTATTTCTTTCATCGTAATGAAAAATAGATTAAAAAACCCCGTCCGTTTCGGGCGATCGTTCGATTTTGTCTTCCATTTTGCCGAGTGCGACCACGAGCGGGGCGTGCTTTTCTGGCGAGGGGAAATTAAATTTCAAAATTAGCCATAAATTAAAGTCAGTGTCCGTAAACAATTCTGCTACGTTCGGACGGCGGGTCCCCTGCGGGTCGGGAAAGGTTATGGAGAGGGAAAAGCCCCTTTTCATCTGATTGCGTTCGCGTGCACCACCTTCGTCTTCGGCGTTTTATGATTAAAATCGAACCGTTTTATGCAACAGATTGGTTTTCACTCTCCACTTGTGAAGAGAAAGAAGGTAAAGAAATAACTCCGTTAGAAGCTGCGTGAAAAAGCTTCAATAAATAGTATCTGCCTGTTGAAAATGTTAAAGCGCGCCCCTTGGAGGGGGCCCGTTTATTTTAAATACACAATTTTCTTCAACCCTCCAACTGAACATCCTGAATCACGTGCAAATAACATTCATTACGATTCCTGCGCCAATTATATTTCTCGCAAACCATTTGCTCGGCGAGTCGCATGTGGTAAACCATTTTCCAATTTGCGATACGTGTTATTTTAATGCCCGTTTTTTTGCCACTCTCTTTCCCACTTGCGAGTGTGCGTTTCGGGATACGCCTCATAACCATAAATTATTTTAACGCACTTTTCCCGCCTTCCCTCCCTCGCCAGTAGTTTGCAGTAACAAACGACGCCTTCATATCAAACGAGCCCAACCGGCTCATTAATCAAGCGGACTTTGCCTATAAAATCATTAAAACAGCCACAAACTTTCGCCACACTAATTTTCTGCCCTGACCACGAGTCACGGGTCGGGTGGGTGGGAAGTGTATTACTGAGTGTTTTTCTTTTTTTCATTTTTTCCCCTTGTTTTGTTTTGGTCGCACTTGCGGTGTATATCGAATTTGGTTTGGACGGAACGAGCGGAAGAGGCTCCATTTACATTACCAGCGGGCGGAAGCACAATTTCCACGAGCAATGGCCGACGGTGGTCGGTGTCGAATTTTCCCTCGCCAAGGCGTTTTGAAACGGGCGGTTTTCTAACAAGATTTCGGGTCCTTGACATTTCTCCCTCCCCCCGAAGGGGCCATATTCTTCTTCTGATACTTCGGTTATCTAATAGGTGCCGGATCTTCCCAAACGCGCGCCAGAATGCAGACACCATTTCGGTACCATTTTTATTCTCCGCCATTTATTCGGTGCCATTTTTTCCTCCTCCTGCTGTTGTTTGTTTCACTTTTCTTCTCGTCCACTTTGTCCAATTGGTGGATCAGTTCGCTCGAGGCGCGGGATGTTCTACATTTTCCGTGCCAAAAGAGCCACAGACGAACATTATGTCACAACCCCCCCCCGGGGGGGAGTGAAACCCAAACGACACCGGTAATGCCCGTTGGGGTTGGCCCTTATTTACTGCCTATTTTTCCGCCCCGTGATTTTCTGCGTGCTGTTTTGTTTTTTCTCCATTTTGTCGAACGTCATCTCTTTCGTACCGCACCATTTAGTGGCATTCCGACAAAACCACCCGGACGTAGAGTCCGAGTCCGCTGAAGCTCGGACGAGATGGTGGGAAAAGCGGTGCAGAACATGGCCTTGCAGTGGGACTAATATTTATCCCCGCTTTCCACACACCGCGACCGGAAGTTTAGCTCGTTGTGCTTCGTTCTAGCTGCCATCCCTCGGGGTTGATTCTTCGACCTCGCTGAATGACGGCTTCCGCCAGGCCATTGAGTTGACCAAGAACTCAACGAAGCTTTTCCGTCCGGACGGAAGCCGGGTCTTTCCACGACGAAACCGTTGCGCCCATCGATGATGGAATACAGCTGGGCAGGCAATTATAACTTTAACACGCAGTTGTAAACACATCTGAAAGTCGAAACTCAATTACCGGCACTGCACTTTTGCCGTTTTTCGTCCAGTTTGTTTTCTACTTCAAACCCCCGGCAGAACGAATCAATTCCGGCGCTCACACACAGCCACATGCCGGCTTTTCATCCCGGAAGGAATGGTGTATTATTTCCCAGCACTCCCAAGCACCATCAATCAGCAGAAGAAATTAGAAATGATTGCTCCGGCGAGCTGGTAGAGCTTCCCGGGATGGAAAAGTTGTAACTGGCCCCTCGGCAAAGGACCGTTTGGGATGGAAGCTGGAGTGGAGTTGAAGTTTTTTCCACGGGTTTCTGCGCACGGGTGGGTTGAACATGTGTCTCCGATATGCTGGATGTGAATGAAGCTGTTCCGGGACGACGACTGCAAAGTAGATGAAGAGCCTTGACGGTTCAGCGAGTCGGTAAGTTGTTTGTTCGAAGATGGATGATTTTGAGCTTGAGTGAAACCAAGCCAATACCGCTGAAGCACTTGGACCATTACAGTCATGATTGGTCTTTGGAAGAGTTGTTTTCAGTTAGGTCGGTTGCAAAGTAAAGGCAAAACTCTTACATGCTTATCGACAAATGATTGTATGACATTTTTTAGGCAGATTGCTTAAACACTTCATTGCTTCCACACCAATACCAAGAGTTATTCGAGTGTAATCCAAAAACCTCCTATAGTAGTTTCCTCTCACCATCTCACGGAAACGTCTTCACTAAAGACTTGTCCTGCTTCTACGACCTCTTCTACGCTCCAAAACCCATTTTCACGGATATGGTCCTTAGTCCTTGAGCAACAGAGAAGATCCGGTCGCTGCCACTTACTTTGAACACGTTTTGATTCCGTTTACCGTACCACGCGCGAACGGGTTTTGCACCACAGACAACCACAGTGAAGGAGCAAAAAAATTGGACTGGAAAATCGCTTCACCGAAGCCAACCTACCGTTATCCTTGTTTGCCGATGGATCCACTTTTGCCCGACCCTGTAAAAACCCGTGCGGTTTATCCCGTCGCGCTGCACGGAGCGGCAACCGGAAGTGCCCAGGTACTCTTGCAGGTGTACGTGAGGAAATGCTCCGGAGTGTGTCTTTCTGCCGGCGCCAGTGCGGGCTTATATCTGTTTTCCCCACAAAAGAATCCCGACTAAGAATTCACACAGAACCATTCGGAAACATGCATATTCTCTTTACGGTGTACGTACATTAATGGCACTGAAGGGTGAGGGTGGCGAAGGGTGTGGTAAAAAGGGGTCCTTCTCGTACTCCCTCGTATCCTTGAGAACAAAACTGAGTGACACTGAACAAAAAAAAAAAAAAAAACATCATTCGAAACTTTCCATCATTTAAACCACAAAAGTCTTCTCCTCCCCATCGCCCAGATTCAATCCCGGGATGGTGAAGAGAAGAATCACAAAAATCCTCATAGTTGTCACAGATTCCAAGCGTGTCCTTTCTTGTGGCTTGCCGCCGCCGCCGCCATCCCGTTTCGCTCCCCTGCCGTAGAAAGTAATAAAAGTCTTGTCTTTTGCCTCCCCAAGCGCTGGAGAGTGATGGTTGAAGAACTGATGTGACAAGGCTTCACTCAACACACTCATGTGCTACCCAAACCCCTCGGCAAGCGTTACTTACGAGACGGAGTAGCAAACATTGGGAAAACTATGTGGCATGTTATTTTTATTCGCAGGAATAGTGGAATGACCCTAGAAGCAGGGGGATATTGGATAATAACTGAACGGATCATGAAAGTGACAGAAAAAAAAAAGCTTTGTCAACGTCAGCGTTTGGTGAAGTGAAATTATTGCCGTAAGAAAATTTTCCCTCGTTTTTCGTTCGACTGCAAACTAGTTAGACTTCCATTTATGAACGAAGGAAAAGTATCGGGGATATATTGATTTATATTTGTCACTTCTTTGCCACCATTTGCGGAGATCAATCCCGGGGATGGTCTGGGCATGAAATTTGAAAATAATGTTTTGAAACATACCTGAAGCCGCAAAGTGTCGGTGTACTATGAATGTTGAGCATTCCACCGGCAGGTGATCCGATGGAAGGCAAGTTTAACATTCCTCCCCATACCAATATTGACCAAACAAATTATGTTGTTCGCACAAAATTTAAATTCTCAATCATGCCCGGCCCCCCCCCCACCCCCCCCCCGGGACTACCGGCAGCATACCGTTGATGAGCATTTTTCTGGCTTTAACGCTGCCATGGATCTACCGACACATAATGAGGTCACAGTTTTACTGACATTTCCACAGGGTGTTCTCTCCCACCCCACACGCTCCTAGCAAGGGGTGACGTAATGGGGGAGGAATCTGTAGGGTTTATTTGCAGTTTTTGTTACTCACTAGCGCTCAAACCGGTTCCTGCAATGGCGCTTGTGGTGAAACATCGACACACCGTTGGGATTAAATTTCTGCAGAAAAGTGCTCCCACCCCAGCCATTTTCCTCTTGACAACCCGAACCAAGGCACTGGCACTGAGCGGGAGGAAAGTTTTTCCCTTTATTAATTATGTTACATTTCATGAAAATTATTGTAATTAGATTACTTTTTACAGCTCGTTTTCCGATCGCCCTGCCCTGTTAGGCATAAGCAGCGGCATGCAAGCAGGAGACGATCAAGGCAGATGGCTGGAAAAGTTTACCCGGGCAAAAGTTATCCCGGATGCTGTCGAACCCCTCGGAGTGACGGTGAGGTGCTGGTGGAGGAGAAGCGGGGATGGGATGGGATGGGAAGTTTGGGAAACATGGCTGACGCTTACGCAAACTATTTTTGACATGAATATTGCGAGAGCAATAATTGCGGATTGTTTGATCGTATACGACAGTGATGTGATTAACAATTTCCGTAACGTAATGCCGGTTTTGTGTGGATTGAATATGTTTAATTAATTAAATAACTTGCCAAGCTTTTTCTTTGTTCTTGTTTGTAACTGCCAGTATTTATTTATGAAGTTTCAATTCTTTCATCGGAGGTAGTTTTTAATGTCCTGTTAAAATATTGTGAAAAATATAGGTATTGAAGCAATTAAGAAATTATCAATCAACCATTTTACAGACAAGTCCTATTTATAATCCCTAACGAGCATCGACGTAACCTGGTTTTCCTTGAAATGAGTCTTTTTTAATTTGATCCCTCCTTGTCGCTAGCGATGGAAGGAGCTCGTTTCGTAATTTAGAAATAGTCAACTACAAAAGAAACCGATAATCCTTATCAAGGGGTTTTCCGCTCAAATCTGTCAACCAAAGGGCGACCGGTACTTCAGAATGTCAACCGCAGAGCAAAGCCCTACAGGATATGGAGGGGAAGGGGGAATACCCTAGAAGGGTTTCCGTTCCATCGCTTCGTTGCCATTTTGCCCGACCGCTTGCGAAATAGCAAGGCGTGGAAGAAGAAAGCTTCTTTACCTTCCGATCCGAACAACAAGCGCTCACAATCTTCCGGTAAGCCTTCCCCATCCCACTCCTTTCACGGGTCGATAAATAAGTGAATCGATCGCGTGATGGGGCTTGGCGGCATCTACCGAACGGAACGACCGCTGGAAAACAGAACTTGTTGCAAAATAGTTTAACGAACGGCTATTCAGCAGCTAAGCGCTTCGTTCGTGTATGCCGTTCGAGGTTTGAAAGTTTTCCCACAGCGCTACGAAACCTGGTTCTGCTCGTGCAAAGGAATGTGATACGGATTCACAAAGTTAATCATGCCATGTGCGAGCTAACGTAATCCCCAGTGTGTTCAGCGAGGAGAAGGTCGAGTGGAGGAGGATGTAACGTTACTCGGAATGTTGGAACCAAGCTGGAGAAATTAACAGATGTCGACGGCACTAACCTCCACGACCAGGTGAAGGACCAACCCCATATCCCGATGGAAAGCGACAGGCAGCAGGCAACCCGTGTCCGACACATCGGCAATCAATGAGGGCGGGCAGCCTGATGAGAGCGTAATTTCCACACTGAATACCAACCTTGATTCAACTTCGCGACTCCTTTGAATAGGAAGCAATTGCATTCCGGAGCGCAGTAGCAAGAGGCCTTTGCAGATGTTTGATAATTCTGTGTTGAGTAATTGAAATTCGTCCGTGATGGGATTGATCGAACGTTCGTCGTTATATATGCGAAGCCATGCGCCACGTCGATCCAAAGGGAACGTAATATGTGTAAATGATTCGTTGACTGCAGCAATGGGCTAACAGAGTTACCAGAATATAATATTCGTGTGACTCATTTTACAAATCCAAGGTGTTGTAATCTCGTTTAAGATAATCCCAAATCGTTCAAGTGAAGATTGCATTTAATGTAGTTTATCAATATGGTTTTCCCGTGATTAATTGCCCGAAATTCCGACTGGAAACTCAGCTCATCATAACAAGGAAGTTATGTCCGACGAGAAAGCTAGTTCGTAGACTTGGGTTGCTTGATTAAAAATGTACAGAACTCTTTTGGTGTGAAATCAATTATTGAAGTTCCTCCATAACAAGACTGAAAATTTTTGTTCATCAAGCATTTTGTGAAATGTAGTTCGGTGTTCAATTTATCCGTTGTTGTCCTAGCAAAGTGCAATAATGGTGATTTTCACTCCAACAATGGGTCGTTAATATCACTTAATCAACAAACAAATATGACTTGGATAAAATTGGAGTTTTCCACTGTAAATAATTAAGCTAGATTTTGTTGTGAAACACATTTTTCGGATAAAAGTAATAGAGGAGGAATCAAATCGTTGAAGTTGAATGCAGACAAATTGAGGAAAAGAACATTCACCTACCTCAGAGGAAGTCAAGTAGCAGAGACGCGAGTCGGTGCTGTCGATCGATGCTTGCTGCACGATGCCGTAGCGAGGCTCCCGATCGCTCATGTAGTCCGAGCGAAGGCTATCTTGTCGATCGAAGACTCCACTGTAGGATGAAGTAGAATAAAACGTGCTTTATTAACCGGGAGAAGCTCAAAGGATTTGTGGAAAAACCTACCGCTGTTCGAAAGAGTCTGCCCGGTTGCTCTTGTAGCCGGAATCGTTCAGGCTCGAGTCCTGGCGCAGTGACGGCAGTGAGTCCCATGGGGAGCGCTTATGGCCACCACCGCCACCGCCTCCACCACCAGCACCACCGGCCGTGCTCTGAGAAGACACCAGTCCCGGACCGGAGCCGGACCCGAACGTCGAGCTACCGGAGCGCCATCCATCCGAGTGCCGGAACCACTGAGCCCTGGCCGACTCGCCGATGCACGAGGCGCAGCGTGGCGTAGTCGAGTAGCTGTAGGATGTGGAAAAAGGAACACCCATTAGGCATCTGGTCATTCACGCGTGATTTCGAACATCCTCACTTACTTCGAGTTGTGGTCACTCAGATAACCCCGGTCGCGATCTCGGTCACGTTCCCGTTCGCGTATCAGCTCGTTCCGGTCGCTGTAGTATCCGTCGCGCTCTCGGTCCCGCTCCCGAACCGGCACCGGACGCTCGGTTCCACCCAGACGGTGCGGTAACGGCAGTGTCGACGATTTGGCACTCGCTACAGAAACACCCGAGAGGAGGTTGAGAAAGAAACACATGAATCACGCCACCTGGCAACACACATTGTCGTGCGTCACAGCGCACGCTTCATCAAATTAATTTTCCCATGGGGTGGGAAAATCAACAACAGCCCACCTGAACCACGCTGCCTTGTAAAACCATTTTCACAACCCCCATTTTTGCACCCCCCGGGAAGGGCGTACTAATTCATCGAATTACCTTTTCTTCCACGAAATCAGGTTTCCATCGGCATCAGGCATCATCAAAAAACGGCAACCCAACTGAGAGGGCAGCAACAAAATGTCAACCCCTACGCTCGGCGAACACCGGCACAATCAAATTTAATCAATTATTTAAAATTGGAGAATGTGTATGTGTCTTCAGGACATGTTTGTGTGCGCCGTGTTTGTTCCTGAGGCGGTTATTAAATTGTTTCATTACGCCTCGGTAGTGACGAGACATTGTTAATCCTTTTGATGCTCTGTAATGGTATTTCGTACGCCTACAATTTAAAGGGTACGGTCTGCAATCACCTTGTTGAAGGTTGTTTTGCGTTAATTTAGCGGAAAGGAATCGGTTTATCATAAATTGGTCAAAGCTGAACCATTTAAAATTGGTTTATCAAAATCAATTTATGATTCCTTAGAAGAAGTGTACACAATCGAGTTTAATGAAATGGTTCAATGATATCATTTGCTTATTCTTTACTTAAAAGTAGCAGAAGAAGTATTTTTCGAGAAAATAGGCAGAACTAATACTTTTCCTTACCATACAAAATCTAGAGAATTTTCTGTAATTTTCTGGGGGTTTTTATTTGCTCTATCATCAATTAAGACATTGGCAAGCGTTAAGCTACTGTGAACTTCTGGAAGCCTGGCTTGACTTTAACATATACCATCTTATCAACGCAAGCAATAAGAAGTTCAACTCACCACGTCTCATCGGATATGGGCTACGCTGGTTGGATCCCGGCAGGCTTTCTGCCAGCTCGAGATTCTCCATGCTCTGCGACAGCAGCGCCTCGAACGTGTGCAAGCTGTAGGACTCCGCGTCCATGCCCTTCGCCAGCGTGTTACGCAGATGCATCTCGTACTCCAGCAGCAAGCGTGATGTTGGTGAACCCGGTGTAGGCGTCACATTCGGGGGATTCTAAAATGGTTGACCGTTAGATGTGAGAAAATGGCTCACAACTCCGTCCAAAATGGTTACCTGGTGGTGATGCGAGTGACGACCACTCTGCCTTCCGTACGGTGGCTGATCCTGATCCGAGTTACCGTTGCTGGAGCTGGGCGTGGTAGCGTAGCACTGATTGTCGAACATCACGTTATCCGATGGCGGCGAGCCTTCCACGCAGCTGCGCTCCCGCTCGAGCTCCAGATAAAGCCCACGTCCACCGTGTTGGTGACCTCTGCCTATTTCGTGCGACGATCTGCAAGAAGAAAGAACCACGTCCCACGTTAGTTACCGCAGGAGTAGGACACTTTTCCAATCCCGAAATCGGAACCATGCCCACCTTGAGCCCGAGAACCGGGAGCTTTGGCTGGCGTTACGTGAGATGGTGCCATTGTTGTTCATCATGTGCGCATTGTGAATAGCGTGCTGGTGCGTATGCGGCGTATTGGTGGCAGAGTTGTAGTAGTTGTACCGGCGGCGGCCCATCTCCGGAGATGTCACGGGACTCTCGGCACTCGGCATCGGCTTCAGCATACGTTTCATTGTAGACGTGTCTGTAGAAATGTAAACACCAACCAATGTTTATGAAATGCAGTTCATGATTTTATCGAGCAATAGACATATGGAGCAATGTCGAGCGTCTACACTAACCAACATTCATATCTTCCGTGCTCTTCGACTTATTGCGCCTGGCCGTGTTGTTGTTGATGATGTTGTGATGCATCTCATGTTGGTCACGGGGCTACAAACCGAAGAGAGATAAAGTGTTAGTCAGTTCCAGCAATCTCCGCGATCCATTGGACGTTAGCCGTCCGTACCATCTCCTCGTTGAAGTCCTTCGTTCTGGTGCCAGTTCCGGTGGAGGTGGTCTTGGTAGAACGCTCCGGTTGCTGCAGCGTACCGCCGGCCTGAGTACCTTCCGATTTGGAGGTCTCTTCTGGGCGCTGCTGGCCCATACTGGGGCCGCCCGACTCCTCCTGACCGATCTGCGATCCAACGTGGTTCTGGGTAACGGTGGCCGCCGTTCCCGTGCCGACGTTAGTCATCGTGCTCGTTTCTTGGGATTTCGTCTGTCTGTGGCCAGTTTCTGGAAGGAAGAAGTTCAATGGAGTGATTAATACAAGCGTTCCCTTTCTTCGTAGACCATTCCTCACCTTGAGTGTTGATCGTATTTCCCTGAGTATTGTTTGCTCCAACATTGTCGTACAGTGAGGTGCTGGAAGTGGCCGTCGCAATCTTTTCGCTACGCAGCGCTTCCGTCTCCGTGGCCCGGTTCGTGGCCCTCGGCAGCGTTGAAGAGCCTAGGCGGAAAACAATGAGAAAGAAAGGGGGGGATTTTCTTGCCATACCAGACGAAACTTGCAGCGGCGTTCAACGGCGGAGGGAGGCCTTCTCACGTACGTACCTCGGTACCGTGGATCCTGGGCCCGGATGCGCGCATACTGCTCGGCCGTCATGCAGGTGCACTGCGGCTCCCGGGCGCGCGACGGACTCGCCGGTGTGCTGAGCGGTTTCCTCTTCGTCTTAACCTTGCCCTTCCCAGGTGGATCAAGTTTTAGTGAATAGCTTGAGGAGGCCTTTCGTGAAAATTTGAAAGAAGGCGACTGTAAAACGTCGCACTATTATTAGGGTGATGAATGGCTTGGTGTGGGGAAAGCACGAACGGATGGGCTGGCGGGGTGCTGGTGGGGTGCGGTGGGCACCCCGAAGGCACCCGGCGGGTGCTGGTGAAAGGACACGGTTGGTGAGCGAGGGCTCGGAACGGGAAGCGTGGGATTGTGATGTGAGGTGTGAGTGGAGCTTGTGACGGTGAGGACCCGCTGTTTGCAGTTTGGTGTTAAAAGAGTTCTGCACGAACGTGTCGATGGAGGTGGTGGTAGCTACTAGCTAGTGGTTTGTTAGTTTTCGTTTAAAGCCAGTTGTGGCACGTGGGCAACGTGTGGCCACCCGCCTCCGTGGATTTGATTCGAACGAGCAGCGGGTTTTTGCTTTATTTAAGGTTGGATGTTAGCTGGACAAGTTCGTTTAGCGGATGCTGGGATGCTCATAACTCACAAATAATAGTGCAACATTTTATTAGCAGCATAGTTTAGAGATAGAAGGGTAGCAGAAGATGGTAGTATAGATGTTGTTTGGAAGAATCAGGATAGTCGGTGAAAGTAGACAGCGACAATCAGTAGAGAGACACACAGATGCTGTACACAGATGGGTTTTGAAGATCGCACGTCCGACTATGGTGCAGGGGAACCAGAGTGGTTCTAGCGACGGACGGCTTTGAGAGGCTCGGACATTCAAATATTCAAGCAGAATGCGACCCGCACATAGAGACACCGATCATACACAGAGCCACGACAGAGAGAGAGAGAAACAGCGAAATAGTAGAAGTAGTGGAAGTAGTAGCAGTAGAAGTAGAAGTAGAAGTAGTAGCAGCAGCAGCGGCAGAAGAAGAAGAAGCTGACGAGACGTTAGCTATACTTACACAGCATTCACGGAACTGCTTTGCATCGATCGGTGATGTAAAGTTCAGACCCCAGGTGTCGTTCGTCATCGGGTCTTTCCAGTAGATGAAGCATTCCGAGGCCTGTCCGATGCGAGTACCTGAAAAAAGGGCGAAATGGCAGGTGAGTTCCTGTGCCGGTCAACGTTCCGCGTGGTGTTTTGAAGTCTTACCGGGCTGCACTAGTCGTACGTCGAGGATCTTGTCGACCTGGCTGTTGTACGCGGTGATGTGGAATATGCATTCGGGCGAGTCCTGGATGCAGGTGATGTTCACCGGGACCAGATCCTCGGACACCTGCTGCCATTTGACCGTGCCGGCACCGCTAGCCGAAACGTGGAACACTTCCGCCCACAACCTGAAAGGGTTTGGGAGGGAGCAAACAAGGTTCATTAAACAGCGGTCACGTTTTATTCCGAGTTTATCTTCCACCCCAGGGGTGGGTGCTATGAAACCGGCAACCCGTGATACCGTCGAGGGAATCGACCGTTGCATAACGCGCTCAACTTACCTCAGGAGATGGCCGTCCCGGCGTCGGGATGCTTGCCAAGGAGAATCTTCATAACGGTACGCTTTCCGCATAAGCGGCGCACACGAGCAGCTTAGTTTATTACCCATGGCGCAGCTTGGGCACCCAGCCTGTCCTCCTGTCCAGGTGCGAAAGCAACGCATTGCGTAGGAGAGCAAAAAGGGAAGGGTACGTTGTGGTTAGAATGGGGCGAGAGCGTAGGCGTTATGGCGCAGTGGAGCTCGTCCCAAGGGGGACTACTGTGCTGCCACGGTTGTTGTTCCGAGTCGTTACCTGAGGTTCCTTGCTGTCACCACATCCCACTGACATCGGCCCGTGAAAGAGCTTGGCCTCGGTTCAACGACTGGGACCGCTGATTGTGTCGGTGGCTGTAGTGACGGCTGCCACGCTGTAGAGAAACAAAGGTTCGGGAATGGAAGAGAAGGTGCAGCACGTGCAGCGTTAGTCTTTCTCTACGGCCTACAGGATACGGTTTCTTCAGCACACTAAACGTGAATGTGACGGTTTCGGTGGGAAGGTTACCCTTTGGTGCAGTTGTAGTTGGGGATCGGTGATGGTGGTGGTGGTGGTGGTGGGTAATTAACTTACATCTGTGGATTTCTACGGCGGAAAGGTAGCGAGGTAATATCCCATTCAATGTATGCCATAAAGAATACCTTACACGAAGCGCTTCGTACGGTCATAGGAAAGGATGCAACTACGGAAGCCTGGCTCACTTGACTTTTGTGGCCGTGTGTCGCTACATCGGCACGTGCGAGGATGTTGGTGGCACCGCCGTGCCGGAACCCGTTTCAGTCACACCCGGGGAACCGGAGTCGGCTCGGTTTGACCTAAATTTATATTTAATACCACACACGCTCATCATTGAGCTGCCATCGACAGGAAACGTCGCGCGTGAGATTAGGCAAGGAACCATCCAACCCTCCAAGGGGCCACTCTTTTTCTCTCTTTCTCTCTTTCCCTCTCTCGCTCTCTCTCTGGTTTATCCTTGTTCTCACTCGTTCCCTTTCTAAGGAACCGGATTCTGCAGCTGAACGGAAAGTGTAGCAGCATTCTTGTTGGCATACTTTGAATGGGAGGAAGTTTTTAATCGAAAACTCTTGATGTCGGAGAGGACGGAATGGATTTTATTGATGGAATATCTTATAAACAAAGTGCATGCTTATGAACGGGCCGGGGGGTTGGTTTGCGTTTTCTTTTGATGAGAAGGATTGGGCGAAGGGCGATTGGTTGGAAACGAGTGGGCTCTTTTAGAGATCGGAAAGTTTATTTTATCGAACACAGATTTAATTCATTATTTTACTGCATAGCTAATTGAGATATGACTTAAGGTTTCAACCACTACGATGATGGCAACACATTCCGGTTTTACGTCTGTACAATCGATATGAGAATGATGGGTTGCTCGAGAGATGATGGCGTACTGCTAAGAGGGCAGATGTGTTGTGTGTTGTTTGCGTTTGCCTTTTGGTTCGATCGCTGAGATTGGAACTATTTACATGAGAACGAAACCATACTTCAATACCGCTACCAAAACTACGATCGTAAGCCGATTCTGATGTTTGTCTCAAGTTCAAAAATGCACATCAATCGCCACCGAAGGCGCTGAAAAAGCGAAATGTTACCGAAGCAGCATATGTGTGAGTGCCACCGTTTAAATGCACTGACGCTCGGGGATAGCGTTGCTCGAGCGCAGCAAAATGAGTAAAACAAAGTTGGCGAACACTGGAATGCATATTACATGGCGAGGCGAGGCTTTAAAGAAGTGATAGAAACTTGTACGAAATACTACAAAAATATAGCACGCCAGCATTGACTGTTCTACACGCTACTATCCAGAACGGAACATGGTTTTTACGGAAAAAAAACTTCTGATATACACAAACACACACACACACACATATCGCATCGAAAAAAAAAACAAACTTTTGTACACTAGAGCAAATGAAAAATGGAAAAGAAAGCTATAAGAACCTGGGCCGCAGAGTACTGGCAGAGTGGTGACTTTATTTACCAAAGCTCATTCTCACACGTTTGCATCATTCTCATAGTGATAGTGTTACTCTTTTTTTTTTGTTATTGTGTTTTTTACACCCTTTCTTCACTCTTAGCGCTTTCGGCGAACCTCGTAAGTTGTTGCATACACTTTAGATTAGGTTTGGAAGTGTTGTCGTTGGTTTGTTTAATCGGTTTTTATTAATTTTGGTTGGTACTTTGTAGTTTCGAGAAGGATTTAATGCACTGGAAGCACGTTTTGCTCTGGGAGGTCAGATAAGTCGATTTATCTGTTCATTTATTGCTGCTTTCCAATGGTGAGTTAAGAACAACAATAGGGGAGGATTCAACGAACAAAAACGGTTTGCATTAAAAAATGTTGTCGTGTGTTGGTTTTAAGTTGTGGTTCACTTTGCGTGGTTTTGTGAAAGAAAAAAACCCCATAAAAAGAGGAAAACAGAAGAGAAAAATGGATCATTGTGACGAATATTAAAGAAGAAAACAAGAAAATTCAAAGGTGGATGCTACGTGCGTCCTGAAATGGTGTCGTGGAAAACATACCTCGAAGTGGCCCCAGCCATCGGCGTTCATCTTCGCAGCCTCTACGCTACCTTTGGCTCCCATTTTCTATGTTTTGTTTTGCTTTGCTCCTCTTTATCTTCCTCTTCTATTGCTTAATCCCGTGCTCTAGAGAACGTTCGCTACGGTTCTCTAAGCGGGATTTCTTCGTTCCGGTTTTGGCACCGTTTGCTTACTGGCCAGCAAAATGGTCTCGAGCTCGTTCGAGTTCGATTTGTTTTTCACTGTTTTACTTTTCTGTGATGGGGTTGCTTTATGTAACTTTTATTTTCCAGCCAAAGTTTCCAGTTGGCATTCAGTATAAAAAGTTCACTAAATCATGTTATATACAGTGTGGTACGAAATACGGGCTCCGTTGTGTTTTTGTAAAATTTTAGCACTTTGCAATCACTCTCTCTCTCTCTTCCTCTCTTTCGCTCCTCTCACTCTCACTCTATGAAATTTCTCTTTTCTCGCGCTTGATCTATCTGTGTGTTGGAAAGATGTTGTCAATTCGAAAAAGGAAAACAATTGAAAAATTAAGAGGAAGAAAGCTATGCGTCAAACACACCCATCGTCTTAGAAAACGTAACGTTTTGCGGAAAACCCGGGCACTACAGGACAACATTTGATGTGAATGGTAAAAAGAACAAAGTTGAAAGTGGCAAACATGATTGCAGCTCTGATGCACCGTCATTGGTTGTCTCGGTGTGAATGGGTTTCTGTATAGTTTCTGTGTCATGTATTTTAAAGGGGGCTCCCTCATGCTTCGTATTCCCACTTTAGCACCGAACCAACCGAGCAAATCAACACCTGACGATGGAATTCTTAGCAGACTAGAGGAACCCTTGCGCGACAGTAATGCCTAATTTCACCAACATGTAATTAACACCAACCACACAGCGAAAAGCACACAAAATAAGACTTTTTCTTCAATTTATCTCGCACAAAAAAGGTAACACACTTCAACTGAAAGGACTCTCGCATTCAACTTCCTATCGATCGATGAGCGTGAGAAACTCGCGTGATTCAAACTCGTCTCACCCTCATTTCGCAGCATCTCAAGCTCATGCAGACACACTCACACCCGGTGTGTCACACCTCACGCTGATTTGTCTCATTCGAATCCACGCACCAGCTCACGCTCACTCATCGTTCGCGAGCGAGTGATACAGAATATGGACTGTTGTGATCCGAATGTCTTCGCGTCCCAATTCACCCAAACTTTGGTCACTAATCGATTTTCGCTCGAACCACCCTTCGAGCAGGGGCGAGGTGCGCATCCGTGCGAGGGATACCAGGGCTCCGCTCGAAAACTCCAGCGCAAGAAATCAATCGTTCGGGTGGATCTAAATGCAGTCTTATTCAAATCTGTTCGAACGATGGTTCACTATGCTGGTTGCAGGACATTCTAGATGACCAGCGAGAACGATGGAGGCTGCAAATCACCGTAACCTAGTTCCCACTGACGAGGCTGACCACAGAAACACACGGGCACCCCACGCAAATCCCCAAATCCTCAAATAGGCCCCCACTGGCACTGGGAAGGAAAATCCACTCCGCTGCAAAACGAAACCCCAACCGATACGGTTACGGAATTTTCCACAATCACACACTGGATCGTTGGTTTTTCTAGCAGATTCGCACCGATTTCGCTTCAAACCGTCGACGACCGTCGGACGAGGAAAAGCCCAGCTTTTCTGTCAATGCTCACGCTCGCACTGCTGCTACACGTCATACTTTCCGGGAGCGGACGAAAATTTGTCTGAACGCATAACCATTGCCTACAAACACGACGACCCGCGCCCCGACGACGTTGATGGGGCGAGCCACATTCACACCACGTCGGCATGTGTTGGTGGGCGTTTGGGCTGGTGTGTTCTACTCGCGCTCCCAAATCCTTACCGGATGCTGCGCTGTCCAATGGAGCACAAAACGCACGCAAACGCACACTTAGACACGCTCCGTGTGCTAGTTAGGCTGGAGTAACGGTCCCCGGTGTTGGTGGTAGTAGCAGTAGTAGCAACCACGACCCCATCTTCCAGCGTGCGCATCGACACACTACGTACGTTCATCTCACCGTGTCCTCGGTGATTGTGTGCGTGCGTGAGAAAGGATACTTTTCCCTTGGGATGCTTTCTCGTTCATCCTTCTCGTTCACAAATGAGATGAGCTGCTATATCTCACCCTTTTCGGAGAAGTAATCTCATTATAGTGAGCAAAGCGTCTTATACATTAGGAGCAGTGACCGCACTAGGAAGGGTAATGTGTATGCATGTGTATGTGCCCCTCATGCACATGTTCAGCGAGTGAGAGTGAGTTCGCGCCCGTACTCATCCTCACTTGGTCGTCCTTAATCCAGCGGATGCTGTAGAGCGCAAGGACTCTAGAAACTCACTCGCTCACTCACGATTCTCATTCGTTCGACCAACACCACGACATCCTACATTCAACCCCTAACACAGGCGGTGGAGGGTTGCTATGGTGTCACGCAAAAGGACACGCCGAGCTCAATTGTAGCCGACAACGTTCTCTCACACGCTCTCCACCATTCTGTTGGTCCGCGGGATTTAGGCTTTCAAAGCCCCAAGTTCTCTCATTTTATTTCGCGGAAATGGGCCACCGGAGAATGCACGGAATGTGAGCATTATGGACTCAATGCTCGCCCATTTTCTCATTCGTTGGACGTGATGCCGTACAACCCTGCAGTAAACAAAAATTTCATTCACGAATTCCCTGAACGGTGACGACTGCTGAAGCCGCTCGCTACGACAGGCGAGTAAACACGAGAATGCGAAAAAGTAGCAATGAAGATAACAATTTCAACAACAGCATACAAGGGTCAATATGCCATATTGGGTATGCACGTTCAGATGTGCTTTTCAAAATCAAAAATCCAAAAACAGAGTTCATAAATTGATAATAATTTATAGATAAGTATACACTTTTGGGAGCTGTGTGTTTGATCACATGAATACAAAAATACACGGAACAACATACCGTGAATGGTTATGACTCGTAAGGACAGGGATCTCCCGATACTTAAGCACACATCTGTCCAACACAACACATTAAAACAACAGTTAACTACTCTGTGTTCCATTACAGCCGGCAGGAGCTCGAGGCGTACGATAATAATAACATTATCATGCAGAAAGAAAACTTGAGCTGACTAGCGGTACATGGGTTGCCCCCCAATCATCTTCCTCACCGCAATAACCACTCACCATCCGGACCGATGGATTGCTCTGACTTTCGCATCAACCTAATTGGGGTAATTGATATTGTGCAAGTTTGATCGGCCTTTGAGCTTGGGCCATGTTGTTTCCTTGGGCAGCGCTGGGAAACGCTTCACCGTACGACCTTCGATGCCGTTGAGCCGCCTCCGACATCCCGGGAACATGTGTCGAAAGGTGAGAAAATGATGATGCCACCGACACGAAGAACGTTGTTAATTGTATTAGGCGGCGTGAACTTGGTAAAGGGGACGAAACAGCCGGCGCGACTCATGCAGGAGTGCGAGTGTCTGAGAATGGACACGACGGGAGAGGAAAGAGTTGGAGAAGAACAATTGCGAAACTTGTTCCTGGCAAAGTCAAATCAGGTCGATCCATTGTTTCAATATTAAATTGCGCATAAAAGTTAATTTGCGGATTGAAAAGAAGTACAACTGTTGAACGAAAGTTTTCCTCACAATGCCACAATGGAGCATTCATTTAGTTTGCTCCATCGAGGAATATAATCACGGTGGTTTTCGTGTTGGCCAAACGTCACTTTCTGTTTGGTGTAAACGAGTGATTTAAGTAACATATTCTTTGGTGTTTTTATGCCACCTTCCATTTATGTCCTATTGCGGCTTTTTCATGCCCGTAAAACCATACCACGGGAAGGACATACATATATATTCCTCGTGCAAACTAACGAAACAAAATACATCACCAGTACGAATGGCTGCCTCCGCCACAATAAAGTAATAAATGCCCAAGACAACCACCCCGAACTCCAACGCTGTGGGAACTTGTTGAAGGAAACATTGCAGCAACAATCGAACCCCAAACAAGTTTGTATCATTTGCTCGTGCCAGTGTTGTAAATGTCCCCGACAGCAAATCAAAAACAACTCCATTACTTAGCCGAGTCCGGCCTTTATGGCCTATTTTATTGCACCGCCCTGCACTGTAGCGAATGCGATCCGGTGTGCGTGAGCCGTAGTGTAGGTGTAAAAACATTACAAAACACGTCCTGCGTGAGTCACGTCGGGCCGGGAGAAGGGAGAACCGGAAAGTCGTGGGGGGGAGGGTGGAAAAACTTCAACGAAGGAGTCCAACGAACGATGCCAATCAAAATGGGGGACTAGTAAATATGTATCCACCACCCAGCGAACAGTTCCATCAAACCGACCGCCAGCTCATTTCGGGTCTCTTAAGCACCGAGAGCTTTACGACCGTCGTGATGATTATCTCGTAAAGGTCCCCGTATCCGTTTGATTATTAATATGCATGCTCATGGTGGCGGAGCTGGTCGGTTGCTGCCGGTCGCAGGCCGTATTGTTCGCTGAGAAAATCTTGAGCAAATGCTTGCTCGGCCAAAACCCGCACAACAATGTCCACTTGCCAACGAACGCCGGCCTTCGTCCTTCGGACTCAACGAATCTGTCGAGTCCTCTTCAAGTTTAAGTTGGAAGCGTTGCAGTAAGGACCCTGGACGGCGGCCGTTCGGGCCCTCTCGGCACGAGCCTTCTGCACAGAGTTTCCCATATTGCAGACAACTCTAACGACATTTTGAATAGAGTTGCTTGATGAGTAGAACTTTCACGCGGTGGAGCATTTTCATCGAAAAAAAACGGAAACTAACAACACAAAAACGGATTCTCGCCAACAATCTTACCAATAAGGTGAGAAGAATACAAAAGAAATCAAATGCGTAACTATTTCACAGTGAAACCATCCGCTTTTTGAGATCGAAATCTTTTGATGCAAATTATGCTGAACGAATAGGATAAAATAAAACTTCTCAACGTTCATAATCTTATGCGCGTATGTCTTACATTCTAATACAGTTGGTAACGATGAATTAAAAGAATCACTTTACGACACTTACAACAACGCTAACGCAAGGCCAATGTTACACACAATGCTACGATCTAACGATGTACAGCGTGCGCTATTCCTTATTCATAACATCCAGACTATAGATGACACATGAAAATGGTGCGATACGATACAAATGAATTCAATGAATCAATTAAGAAATGTACATCTCTTTATACAAGTTTGCTTGATAAGAAATCCGTGTTAAAGTAAACCCTTTTCGTGTCACACAATTTTAGCGATTACGAACGTGACACGCCCCTGCGCTTGCAATCACATCAGTGTAAAGTTAATTTAAATCAAGCACACAATCACGCACATACACACAGGCAGAGTGCACATTCCATTGACGAAAAGGACACATTAAGATTGTTACACGTGGCTGCCGCTATGTAACCTTCCTTGCCGTTACAACAGTATCAAACACTATGTGTCCGGCGATGGACGAATGGAAGCGAAAGTGAGACTGTACTGAAAATGTTTCCGTCGGAAAATTGAATGCAAAAATAACTCAAACAATCTTCATTCAATTACCATCCACTGGATTACCACTCTGGTAGCAGAGCTTTGCTGTTGGTTTAAGACCAGTCTCGAATTAATTTATCTTTTTTTTTTTCGAATTATAATAGTAACCGGTCACATAAATGCACTCACTCACGGTTCACAGTGTTTAAGTTATCAGTTCCTAGTCGAGATGGTACACAAACATGGCAAACACACATTCGCAAAACAGGCGATGGCAATGACGGTCGATGTTGATGAGAGTGATGTCGGTGAGGATGTTGATGATGCGTCGCAGAGTTCATGACAGACACATACACCGAGCAGCGCGAAACAGCAATTAAAGGACCAAAACAGGCGAAGACACGAAGGAGGTAGCAGTAGTATAAGTAGTAGTAGTAGTAGTAGTAGTAGTAGTAGTAGTAGTAGCAGTAGTAAATATCAGTTGTTGTGGAAGTGGTTGCAGTAAAGAAAAGATAGAAAACAAGAAAAAGAAATTAACAACCAGCATGAAACACGTATAAAATACGAACATATTCACAAACAAGATTCAAAAGCAAAGTTTAACTATTAAACGGTATCACAAAAGTACCAATATGCTATTATAAAATCCTTCAAAACAAAGTGAACAATTCTCCATTCCCATGAGCCGACAAAATTTGGCAAGTAATATGAAATTTTAAGCATATGACAACATAAAAATACATCCATGAGAGCTGAGTTGTTTTTTGAATGATCTTTCCGTTATACCAAAAAATATATCTACGAAACAAACAACAATCGATCGTTCGAACATGAAGCGAACGAACGAACGGAAGGGGGCGAATGGGCAACGTTGTTGTTGCGACCTGCAAGTAGTGACCTGTAACCGTTCGGGTTAGTGTGTATGATGATGCTACACGGTAGCGATGCGAAAACCGGGCGAACACTTACAGGCTCAAGGTGTATACAGGAGTTGAACAAAACAGAACATGACGATCTATTACTGCAACAGCATCTCATGAATTGGCGGGTATGGCTGCAAAGATAAGAAGCAAATCGCTACTGAGTATGCTATATGAAAATATGTCGATGTTATTATTTCAATTCGATAGGAAACGTTGAACCTGTGACGATTCTTTGAAGGGAATGTTCCAACGATATCCGATTTTAAAAAAATGTAAAGTAAGTTGCTTACATATTGATCACGGTTTGGGAACTCAACTTTTCGATGGGTTTAAAAGTCTGGAGCGATGGATTTGAATGTCAGGCCCAATCATACATCATGGTTATGTGCTCGCGATGGAAAAAGAATGAGCATGGAATGCTGGATCCGGGGATTAGTAGCACCGAACGACGGTACGTCGGATGCTTCTTGTCATTCGCCAACGTGTTCAAATCAGCGTCCAAAATGGCACACACACAAACACATGCGGACACATATCCACGGGGTACGGCAGCTACTGATGAGATTACCCTAACGAACTCCCGAATCTCGTTTGGGGGGCCTCCTTTTATCTTGCCAGCGGAAGCCACCGTATCTACAGCATATGAGGGCGTGATTTTTGAAATCCAAACCGTGCCGACACAAATCCACTTCGGGTCCACTCTTCATGCACATTTATTGCATAAGCTTTGCCAGCATCCGACGGCGGGCAGCCAATCTGGCGACGTTCGGTTCGTTCTCTCGACCTACATTTGGCAGGCAAACCTCTCGCGTCCTCTTCCTCTCGCCCGACCTTGAGCATAATTGAAATGCCGATGAGTTTACTTCCACCCCGGGGGAGGCGGGAGAAAAGAATGAAAGAAACCCCCCACTCCCTGCCCGGTGCATGCGGAAGACAGTTTGCCAAGAAACGGGCCCCAAACCCCCGAGAACCGAAAAGACGTCGTCCTGGCCGAGGCACTTTCCTACGGTACCCGATTTTGCAGTGACACGAGCAAAATAAGCAGCTTGACGTGATGGCCCCGAAACGGCTGCAGCCTTCTTTATTTTTTCCTTTTCCAAACACCGGCCCGGAACGGCCCGAGTCAACAACCCACCGTGGCACGGGTTTGTTGAAGGCGCGATAGTCATTTAAGCAAGCCGTGCCTTTGCCATTCTTCTTCCTTCAAACGGGTGTCCTTTCAATTTTTGCATCGCTTTCGAGAAAGAAACGCGAAGGGAAAGGCGTGTAGGAAAAGCGACACTCGGAGGGAGGTGGCGGTGTTCCTCGGCGAGGAAATGACTCGGAAGGATCGGCTCACAAAGGCTCGGTCACACACACACACAGGCACGGCAGCGCCATCTGGCGGGACATGGGCTTCCCATTAACCTCTCAACTCCAATTGACTCGTTGACGATCGCTGAGTCAAACGGGAGGGAGGGGGTGAAATTGGTGGGGGCGGGAAAGAGGGCGTTAGGTGTGGCCTCCATGGTGATGTTGTTTTTATGCCCGCTTCCATTATCTTGCTTTCTTTCTTTGCTGGCCGTGCCCAACAATGGAGTGTCCCAGTTGCCCGTGGAACCGCACCCGCTCGGAACGGGGGTTGGACTTTTCCGTGTGCTCCAGTCGCTTGCCAGAAGGAGCAAGCCATCGGACGACAGGACGACGCCAGTCGGACGTCGGCGCTGACAAATGAATGCATCCAGGGCGCACGTTGCCTGTTGCCCGATTCGCAGTTGCATCGGTGCGCGGAAATTGTTTCACAAAACGCCGACGACGAGCCTCATCCATTTCGCGTCCGGAAAGTGGCATTTTACTAGAGGAAGCAAACACACACACACGGTCTGGAACAGGTAAATGGAACGACGTCCCATAGCCGGTGGGCACGTTCCGTTGCAGCCTAACATCGCCGGATGTATGTTGACCCTCCGGTCGGGGAGACCTTAGCGAGACCAACGTAGTATCCACTTGTGGAACGTAAATTCTAATCAGAGTCGTACCGAGATTCCCGCACCCCTTGCTCCACCGGTCAACGCCACCATGAGCCCCAGACGAACGAACCGATGCAGTCATCGGTGCGTGTCCTTTTGATGAGCTTGGGTGGTGTTTGTGGGTGTATTAGTGGATGATTAACGATACGTCGTTGCCTCCATGGGCATGGGGACAGACGGAAAGATAGACAGCCAGACAGGCGACTCCGGAGTCCATTGTAGCAGCGGACAGGTGATGAATGTTTCGATAGCCAGTCGAGCGTGAGAAAGTGCTATAGACTTTGCGTCTTTTTTTCAATGTTCGTTTGTAATGTTCACATTAATGGGTAACATCAATGAAACTTTGTAATATTTGCAGCATCTATCGGATATCGTAGTAGGAATCATAACACACAGTTTATAATTGTGCTTCATATGCATTGCTTTTATCCTAGCTAAAGTTCAGATTAAAACGTTCCCTAAGTTATCAACAAAACTGATCCACTAACCTTTTTGATTAACCCTTTAAGGACCATAAGCTATTAAAGACTAAAATTGGCAATACAACACAATATTTTGCCTATTTGGTATGTAAAATAAGAGAATATCACCAGAAAAACCTAGCTGTCTCCTTAGGTTTTTTTAATAATTTCATGGGAATTATTTTTCCCTATGAACCATAAAAGTAAAAAATGAAGAGTTTAGTGATGATATCGAATTTTCTTTCCAATACAAATTACATGTTATAAAATTCTAGAAAAAGATCTTAGCCATTTCTATAAAAACATAATAAATTCATCAAGTCTAATAGACTTTCCAAATACTAAGTTGTAGTTGTTGGTTGAACGCACGAATGGTTTGGTTTTGAAGCAATTAATTTTGATAGTTCTTTTTTGTTTATTCGTTCAGAAAGACAATTGAGGCCTTTGACATAATGTTTTCTTTGATGTTTCGTTTCAAAAGTATCGTTTTGATAATAGTTGAACAAACAGTAACGAGTTTTGTAGGTGGGAAAAAATATTTCCCTTGGTCGTGAAAGATCACAAGACTATTCGAATAAATGTTAGAAACTACAATGTGTTATCTTGTGGCCTTTCGATGAAAATGGACGAGAAAATAAAAAGAAATCATACAAAGCAAGAAAACGTATAAAAATGAGTGTATTATAGGATTTAACAAATACTATCGGGTAGTGAAAAGAATGTCAAAATAATTTCCATAACTCTCAGTGTTTTGAAACTAAAATAGATTGTATTTCATTCAGAAACTCTCACTATTTCAGTTTAAATATCAGCTGACACATTCAACTTGAGTAATGTTAATTACATTTTAAACAGTTATGAAGCTTCAGTTTTGGATTTCCTAAAAAATCTAGCAAAGACTCAAGTTAACCTAAACAATTAGCAAATTTGTGTGGAGCAGTACTACTAGCAATCACATTTCTTTTCGTCTTCCATGAACAATAAGTTGACATGAAATGTTTCCGTTTTCGTTTTTGCAAGACATGTTTCGTCTGCTGTAAGATAATTTCCATTATAGGCTACTTTCGTTCCGTCGCAAAGGCAAGTTACGCGTAAGTCTATGCCGCTCCGATCACTCTCGGGATTGGAATTTCCTCTTCGCCCTGTTTTATTATGCAGCAGGTTTTTCCGGCACGGGCGATGGCAATAAAATTTAACGTGCACTCTCGCACCAGAAGCTGCAGACGGAAAAGTGTCGCTAGAGCACCGGGACGTCCGGTTTCCAGGACGATGTGACTTTCTACCGATATACGCACGTGTGTGTGTGTGTGTGTGCGAACGTCTCCCGCATGTAATCCTTTTCGGGGGGAGGCTTAAAAAAAAACGGCATAAACGTCATTCTAGATGCTTAGGCTCAGGACACTCTCATCAGACTCCACCGTTACAAGGTGTGTCGTGCTATGCGAATGTGTTGGTTGGTTGGTGTCCCGAGCGGGTGGTGGACGGTGGATTCGAAAAACGGCATCCGAATCCCTAATGCAATCGTAATCGTTATGCTGTACCCATAATCCCCGCTCCAAATGGCCTGCAGTGAAGCCAACCGACATGAATCGAAAGAAAGTAATGGAGTAAACATAAAAAGTGCCCAAAAAAGAAATCAACCCGATGGAAAACGAAAAAGGAACAACACTCACCTCTACGCTTCCCTTCCGTTAGCGAATGAGCCGAGCCTGGACGAGGCTGACCGCACGTTGGGAAAGGGAAAAGCGACGCAGAAGCTACCAGGGAAACGCCCGGTCCCGGTTTTGCTTTCGGTTTGGCCACGGGTTCGGGAGGTCAATGGGTTCGGTATTAGCAGTCGTATGTTAATTGGATTACGGTTCCGATTAGGCCGTATCCGATGCGAAATCCCCGCCGTAACGCCGTGATACGATCGAAAACCTGTCGAAGGATTGAAGAAGGATATGCTTGTGTCCGTTTCCAGTGTTTTTTTTCTTCTCTCGGTTGTCTTTACTGCTTTTCCAGTTACTTAATTTTACTTCGCCGGCGATCGGAAAACAGAAAGAGTGTACTTTATTTTCGTTATTCTTAGTTTCTCTCAGCACTGAGTTTTCATGGGCACCTTTGATCGGGAAATATTTGACTATTCGTGAAACCTGTCTTACCACTTTAAATGTTTTTGTTGAAATGACATATTTATAGTGAATTTAAAATTTATAACAACCTTTCTTCCAGTAACACATTTTAACAATTACGCAAATGTGAATAACAAAAAGTCAACAGATGTGATGCATTGAGTTCTCAACCAAATAGCACAACAATTCAACACAAACATACACATACACAAACACACAATTGTGTCCGCTTCGATGAACCGCTTTGACGATAGAGGCACCCACAGCAAGTTCTGGCGTTTTTAATTCGCACCTCTAATGTTCTGCCCCACCTGTTTGCTTTGCTTTAACATCACTTACACACACACACACACACAATCGTACGCATCCACACGCATAAATACACCACCCACATTGCAACCCCCAACAACGCACCGTTCTCCCTCCCCCCGTTTGTCACCTCTTGCTGAACCCCTCGGGCGCACGATATCCTGGCGCTTACGGTAACAGTGTAAAACTGTATAATTTATTGCAATTGTCAATTAGGACGAAAATATTATGTAATTTTCGCATCTCGCCCGAAAATCGTCGTCCTTGCGTCCGCGCCACCACCCAACCGTCGTGTGCCTCTCGTGGAAACTCGCATTTTCACTCTCTCATTCTCATCCCCAACAGTTTCCTGATTCCATTCCGATGCCGGAACCTTTTGCTCTCGCTCGCTTCCTTCTAACGCGCTCTCGAGATTTCCTTTTGTGTCGTCATCATTACCGTCAGCATCACCAATCATCAAACCATTCGCTTTTGGCCGTCCCAAGATGGGAGGAAGCGAAAAAGGGAAATGAAAATTCACAACAACGGTGAAACAAACAAAAAAGGTTCAAAAATTCTAACGATTCGACTGTTTCCGCTCGAAAGGAAGCTGTCAGTAAGAAGCTTCTCGGTTTTGCGCTACGATTTATCTCATCTAATTGATGATATCTGTTTTATTCGCTTGTCTATTGAGTTAGTTACATGGGAAACATGGTTGTCGTTGAGGCAAATACTACGCCATCAGGGTGTTCTCTAAACGATGGAATGTCCGATTCCACATCGAAAGATATTGAGGAAGGATGCATACAAGAAAAACATCCGATACAATTGAGAATCATTGTTTTAAGATTTTCAGTTAAAAGTAGAACTTCGTTTGGAAACCATTTTGTAAAGTAAATAGAATGGTAAAGACTGAATAACAAAATAGAAAAACGCAGTTTTTAGTAAAGTTCAAATTGGATGAACTTACAGGAACTGTAACTACCCATACCTTACACAAATGATCGTATCTTGTCAGTTTGCCTGAACAACATTATTTTATGCTAGTTACAATGTCTCACTCGCATACACCTCTAGAAGGAATGAACAAATGTGTGATAAAACAATCGTAACTTGGGTGACCGTTCAGAACGAGTTGTTTGCCAAAGGATGTCGCCAAACAGCCACCGCCCTCTTCCAAGACGGCTCCGAGCCAAACAGCTGGAAGTCGGCTAGATGCTTAGGACTCGCGAAAGAGGTAGGGAAGGTGGCAAACGGTTCTTCGGGGGGGGGGGGGGGGGGGCTGATGATTAGCACACACTGGTTGCCAAATTGGTGGTTGTTTTGTGATTTGTCTAACACACTTCTTCCATCGACCATCGCAGCTCGGGAGGAGTGAACATCCTCCAGCAAAGTCCCGCTCACGGAGAAAGCCAAGCAGCGTTCGGGGTTCTCTGCGAGCGTCAGCTCTGCCTGTCGGCAGCTTTTTGGGCGGGTCGTCCAGCACCGGAAGTGCCACAACAGGCGCGTCGTAATACAATCTTTCCAACGCACACACTCACGCACACGCACGCACGCACGAACACAACATCCCCAGCCCAGGGGATGGTTGGACATCCACTGCAACATAACGATGCTGGCGCTGACCTCGGTGTCACAAACGGTGCGTTACAAAAACATAAAAGCAAGAGAATCGGAACCACTCCCGTGTGCGGTTTGCGTAGGTTCTTCGAAGGCAATTAAACGTAACAAAAAAGAGGAAGGAAAATACACACCCACCGCCGTAGAGTTTTCCGATTGACACAAAATATATCGGTTCGCACTGTCCTCCCGAAACCGGAGGGTTTTCCCCCTAGGGTTTCCAATTTCTCTGGCGCGCGGTCGGTTGAAAGGGCCCACGTACCCCTCACTCACCCTCACACACACGCACGGTCACACGGTCACACTGGGACTGGGAGGAAACCACCGCACTGCGCTGCCGGAATCGCAACCACCCCGGCTCTCGGTTCCTCGGTAGTGTTGCTGGTTGCAGTTTTTCCGACCACGACGGCTGCGTCCGTCCACGGCGAGAGTATAAATAGTTTTATTTATTTAGTTTACCAGCGCGCACCGGACGACACGGTCGGCGTTCCGGCTCGTCATCGTGCCGGGGGGGTTCGGCGTTCGGCACCCGAAGACACCGAGCAGTCGTCGTCGTCGTCGACGCGCGTCTTCGTCCGAGATCTGATCCACTCCCGCGGATTTTCTCTCGAGACGTTCTCGCGCGATTGTCTCTCGAACGCACGTAAACTGGTGTGGGGGTTTTTGGGGGAGCAGGTGGCTGTTTGCGATCGCCGCCCAACAACGGGGTTCGTTATCAGTGCGCCCTTATCAGCGACGGGGTGCAGTCGGACCTTCGGTGAGCTTTCGCGAGCTGCCGGCTTTGCTCTCACCACGAACCGACGCTGCGGTGTACGGCGTGTTTATTCCTCTCAGAGCGTTTTCCCTTTTCCCAGTGGAAAAGGATGAGCTGGAGGAAAAGGAAGAGGGGGGGGGGAAAGCTTTGCTGGGATTCCGCACATTCCGTGCAGCAGAGTCATCATCAGCGCCACCAGGAAACATCCTTCGTAACGGCGCCGTGTAATGCCGAAACCGGATACTGGAATTCTGCCCAGCCAAGACATGGAAAACTGGCCCCCATACATGTGTGTGTGTGTGTGTATGTTTTATGTAGGTTATCCGACGGGTGCGGCCGAATACTCGGAGTTTTCCATTGGAAGTCTATTTTGCTTCTGGTTTTTTGTTGTTCACTCTTTTTTTTACTACGTTCCAAGCGAGCTTTTCACTCCGTTCCTCGGTGCAAGAGGTTTCCTGGCTCCCACTTCCGGCCGTTGGAAGGGAGAATGTGCTGCTGGGAGAGGGACATTTTTCATACGATCGTATAGCTCGGGCAAGTGCTGCCTCGTTTTTATCATTTTCCTACCGTTAACTCGGGATTACTTGGTAAGTCTTTTTATCTCGCCACATTCCAACGAGTTGCAAAATGCATGAACATGTTGTCCCAAAATTGGATCAACTATAAAGTTTGCTGATAATATTTAAGTATAAATGTGTTTTCATACTTTTCTATATCTTTACGTTATCTACTTTTGTTGTGAAGGCACCATTTTTTATTAAATTCATCGTATGGTAATTGCTTTTATTTACCTAATTTTATTGTTTTCATCTGTTGGTCATGTAAATTTTAAAGCTCTAAATATAGGAACAAAAATTTAAAATGAATAAATGATTGAAAATTAATTGAAAATTAAATCTAAAACATTGAACTCTTCGAATATGTAAAAAGTTGGTGAAAATACCTACATCACAAAATGCAAACTGTTCACACACCCTTGAAAGATGTAATTATGCAACGACCGCTCGCACGCCCGTCGTGTAATAACGGCTGTCGCGACCGCGAAAATCTACAAACGTCAATTACATAACACCCGCGTCGTTCCACACGCCGGGGAAGGGCGCGAGACAGGACAACAGGACGTGCCAGGGTTGAGCGCCAGCGAGGTGGGCGAACACCGGGCGATCCCCGCATAGTAGACATACTTGAAGCATTGAAACTTTCAAACGAACGCATTCCACAGCAACTCCTTCGGCATCAATTGCAGCGCGTCAGCGGGGACGGATGCTCCGGACTTGCCGTGTCCTGTTCCGCCGGCGGTGTAGGCTGAAGGTCCTTTGATCCTCGCACGCTGAGCCTTGGATGTCGTACCGTCGTTCGGCTCAGCATTCTTTTCTGCGTTCGTCCCCAAAACGCGTACGCCAGATGACAGACGAAAGCATTTTCCGTCACTTTTTGCAAACGCCCAATCTCGAGGAAAAGAGTGTGTGGCGGTTGATGGTGACACCAGGAATCGGTAAGTTACTTCGGGTTTAGGTTCATCCTTTAGGGACGTATTCAGTAATATAGTTTTGAAAAATGACCTTAACTACAACTATGAAAGACGAATATATAAATGTAAACCTCTTAAATATCCTAAACCAAAACTAAATTTTAAAATGTTGTACGATTCTGGAGTTTAATTCAACATGCGTTTGTATTTAATATATGATTTAATACTTTTGAAATATGGTAATAGATTAAAAAACGTTCGTAGACCGGTAAGAAATATTATCAATGAGTACAATGTTCCCTACAAACACTCATTAAATCAGGAAAGTGCAGTCTCATGCGTAAATTTCATTCTTATCCTCACACGCTTTCTGGTGAAGAACCCTACGGTTAAAAAAGGACTGCTTGAAGTAACAAAGCGATAGCACTCCACCGAAGACTTCAGATGCCTTCGGTAATAGATCTTCAAAAGACCACGCTATACGAACTAGTAAAAGCGAAAGTGGTAACGGAAGGATAATGATAAGGATGAAAAAAAGGAAAACTTGAAACACATAGGTCTCTATCGCTTCCTCTCTCTCTTTCTCGTTGGCTCTCTTCGATTGTTTGACCCCCTCGAGTAAACCGGATGGAAAAGTAAAATGGGAAGCAGCGGAAAATTGTGCCACACTTTCGTTACCTTTTCCCTTTCAACCGTGTCAAAGAAAACACGGATACCGGAACACCCCCCCCCCCCCCCCCCCCCCACTTTGGTCTGCAACGGTGTGCGCTCGTTTGGTCCTGTTTGGTTTATGCGACGCCCCGGATCATAAATTGAAGATGAAATTATTACTTTTGGGAAAAGCCGGCCCCAACCGGGCGGGGTTTTCCGAACCGCCGTTAGAATTGCGCGGTGCGTTGTTGCGACAGGTGTCGCGAAAAGTTATCGTTCCTTAGACCGTTTCATAACAACACCTTCAAAATGGTGTTTGCATCAATTGATTTATTTAAGTAATTTTAGGTCTCTTCTGATGATAGATATTTCAGCTAGATTCTTTTTAAAACGTGTCTGTCTTTAAAAAAACTTGTTTTACCCTTCTTTTCTACATATTATTTTAGTATCCCCTGCTTAGGACAAGTAGAAAAGGATGCGATTCACTCTGCAGTCGCTAACCGAAAAGCTCTCGAAGCGTCCTCAACGGCGATAAGAGAGTGCTTAAGTTGTTCCGGTACTTACAACACTGTGTGCTTTTCTTCCCGAACGCTGCCCATCGAATACACACACGCACTTGCATATCTCTCTCTCTCTCTGTCGGTACACTGAATTGTATCAACCTTCTTCATCAAGGTGATTGAAAGTGGGAAGCAATCGATGGGTGGTTACGGTCCGAAAACCGACGACTAGGCACATTACCGAAATGAAAAGCGCTTCGTGAAAAAACCCCATCTTACTCCTTTTTGATAGGGCTTCTGTAAGGGGCTTGGGTAAGTAGTGTAACCATAAAAAATCGTATAACAATCACTCATATCATAACGAATATCAGATAAGAAAATCATAAACCATTTGCAAGTTATTGTTTCAAATTTAAAACATTGTTTAACCATCATTTTAAGCTACCACTAAAACATCATTGTACTTTTATATCGTTAAATTTTATTTTTGTAATATATCTAATCTACGTTTTTAGTTTACATTCTCTTGGCCAACGTACGCACCTTAGCTTATACTGTTTGTTAAGCCTTATTTATCGTAAACATGGCCATTCGTTGTACTATCGAAACGCGCGCGATCGGGTTGGCAGTGTTTGGTTCCGGTTCGCCTGTCGGCATCCGCTTATCGTACTAGCTTAAAATAGCTCTAGAAATTCGTCCTGACTCATTGCACCTTCACGCTATGTACATTACACACTTTTTCGCGTTGCATACGTTTGGGTTATCCGAAGCTTCAAAGGCATCCTTGCAGGACAGGCGGTTAACTTACTCGTGCTTCGTGTATTATTTATTTTTCTAGAGGAAACATCGTTGTTAAGTTCTTCAAACACATGCCGTTTTGCTCAAAATAAACTCGTGAAATGTAAATTATTTGTGTCAATTAATCATTTGAATTGGTTGAAGTTTCATGTTCAAGACGACCAGTAGGCGAGGTTTGTGGCTCAGCTGACCGCAGAAGTGAGCGCCATCTGTAGGACAACAGTACAATCCTCACTGGACATCATCGGTTGTGCCCTCTGTCGGTTTCCGGTTGCGCTTCGAGCGATGTTTTATCCTGCGGCTGCGAAGAATAGAAAAAGGATATTCGGAAATAAAAACCATGAGAAAATGTTGCTGAAAAACATCGAAAAAAAGGATCAAATTCGTACCGGTGGCTTCGTTGGGCAGTCGGCAATCAGATGGTCCTCACTTCGGCAGTGATGACATCGCTTGGGCAGCGGTCCTAGCGCACACTTGGAGGCAATATGGTTTGCAAATTCACCGCAATTGTAGCATCTTGGTGTGGGTGGAAAATCAAATTAACACCAAAGAAAATCCCACCTGGCGCTCCGATCCGACCAACTTACCTCACTTTGCGAAACTTTCGCTTTTTACTGTACGGCCGGAAGTCGCTCCCTTTGCATTCGGCCCGCGATGGTCCATAAACGCTGGTCGCCTCGTATCCTTTCGACGTCACTTTGGACTCGAACTCGACCTCCTCATTTTCACCCAGCGACCGAAAGCCACCCATCTGGATGACACTCTGTGAGATGGGGGGATGGTTTTCAAAAGGGTCAATGAGGTCCTTTCCCGTCCAACCAATACCAATACGTACCTGATGGACGAACACCTCCTGGCCGCCGTCGTCCGGTGTGATAAAGCCCCAGCCTTTGACCACGTTGAACCATTTGCATCGTCCTCGCCGTGGGCCAACGTGTCCTGTGTGAAGAGACAAACGAAATTAAAACAAATTCGAGAACTCGTTCTCGGCCCCAGGAAATTCCAAGAGTCGCCCGGGAGGTCACAAAATCGCAGCTTACTGTCAAACGTAAAATGTTGTGCTTGTTTGCAAGATGATTTGCTCCTGATTTGAGACGAATCTGATATATCATTCATAATTTTAATTTCAAAGCTAGCCAAAGCAAACGCAATTCCAGACAAACGTGCCTGAGTTTCCTTCAACGTGGCATGCAATCTTTTGTTATTTACCCGCCACCGGGTACGAATCGCCATCGGTCGTAGGAAAACGGTCCAACCCGGCGTGAAATAGATCCTTTTTCGGTGAACCCTTGCCGTCGCCCTTTGACGCATCTAACGGGATCCAATCCCGAAAACCACGTCATTTATGACAGCCACCAATCTCGATGTCCTCGTTTGCTGCAAAGGAATTTCTTCGCTTATTCAGATTAGAATCCGTTTTTTTTCTCTCCACAGTCCACGTCTCTTTATCCTTCCGCCTGCCAAGGAACATCCACGGCGAAACAGTAAACTGTATGTCCTTACCTTCTCATAGATGGTTTTCACCCCTTCTAAACTCAGGCTTTTCCGCATCTCAAATATGAGCAAATTAGAAAACGAAATCCCGTTTCCCGCCGAAAAAAAGGTTTGCCCTTTCAGCGCACTTGCCTGTGTTTTTTACTCGCGTCTTTCGCGAAGGTTAAGAAAGGGTTGGACTGCACGAAAGTGGAGCAAATTAGAGCCGAAAAATTCCGCACGACGGTTTTGAAAAACCTTTGCTTCGCTTTTTCGTGTGAAGCATAAAATGAAGGAAAAGAAAACCCGTAGCTTCAATCGCGAGCCGCAGATTTCTATAGCTTATTAATTTAATTTCAAAGCAAATCCTTACGCGGCCTGCCGTCCTGTTTACAAGCATGTGAATAAATTATGATTAGAAACACATTAGCTGGGTCGTGAGGCGAGTGCGCGCGCGCGCGTCCTGCGTTTTCGGGGCAAACGGGAACCTCCTTCCCTGTCAGAGAGGGAAATTGTCTTCCCCATTGCATGGCGGCACACGGATGCGTTGTTTCGGACCCGTTTTCCTGCGCGAAAAAAAAACCCCTTCTGCCGTTCTCTCGTTCCGAGAATCACTTTTCGATTTATGTTTCCTACAATCAAGGCTTAGAACAACTTGTCCGGACGATGTCCATAAATAAGGACGTACGGAAAAAGTACAAAAAACCCTTCCGCACTAATCTTCATCGAAGCCCTTTCCGTCGGCGAGGAATTTTCACCTTGGCAAGAACCTGCTTTCCACGCAAATTCGAGACCCCGGGTTCGCCCCGGGGACAGGTTTCTAATTTTTTCCCCATCTAAATAAAGGATTATTCAAATGAACGCCTTGGTACGGTTTATCCCTTTGTAACCTGTAAATGTTACAGTTTTCGACGCCAAAGACAACCACTTTTTTCTTCTGCCCTCTAAGGCAAGCTTTTTTTTTGTTACATTTTTCCCGATTTCGATTCAACTTTCTTATTGTTTGCCGGAGCGCGGACCTTCGGGCTGTTTACGTCCCGAAAGATGAATGTACGCAATGGCCAGATGATGGTGGGCAAACGTTTTCCTTATAGGAAAAAAAAACAAAACAGTCGAACTAAACATAAATCTTCATAAAGAATGGTTTTCCTTGTAACTTGGAAGGCATTTGATGGTAATGATAGAGGCGTATCAATTGTTACTAATTTGAATTAAGGAGGTTAATTTATTCTTTTCTTGATAGTATCCAAACATAAATTAAGAACCAACAAAAAGAAATTCTAATCATTGAGGCAAGGAAGAGATTGGGTTCATTGCCATAAAGATATTTTAAAATCCAATCTTATTTCACACAATTATTAATATTGAAAATATGTTAAGCTTGGCATTTGTTTTAAGAGATAAACATTTCAGAGTCGCGTGCCGAAAATATCAAGAGAATCTTTATATTTTCGCATGGAAGAAAAAGGGCCATCTAATAATATTTTCTTTTGCTACGACAATTCCCATGACAATTTCTCAACTATCACGTCCTCTTTTCCATTTTCGAGCACCTTCGAGACCTTCACAACAAAAGGACTGATCCCGGGGATGACCTTCTACCTTCGTGATCCTGGACCAGCGTTTCCTGCGTCTCCGAAGTATCCGCCATTACCGAATGTCGTCTTCGAACTTCCGGTTCTATTTATTGTTGTTATTCCTTTCAACGGGTCGTTTTTTGTAAGAAAAAACACTACGATGCACGATCTTAAATCAACTCGGCCGCAATCTCAATCACACTTCTGGCGTGAATTGACGCAACTTGAAAGAAACACAAGATGAAGTCAAACTTCCGATGGGGAGGTTTGCCCGTTATGTTGGGAAACTTGTTATTTTCGTCTTGTTCTTCGACCGCACGCACACTACGATCGTTGCCTTGGCTCCACCAAAACTCCGTGGTGAAAAAAAACGTGTTACTTTGATTAAGGCAACGAAACAAACGGTATGTAACTTCCACGCACGCACACACACACACACTCTGTTTTGGTTGGAATTTCAAAAATGCAGCCCAAGGCTCCCGTCGAACGAAGTGTAAACAAAACCCCACCGCCCCCAAACAGGGGGAGGTCAGCCCTTCAGGGCGCACACAACCAACACAAACATAACGCACACACTATCTCTTCGCGGCCCGTCCCGTGCTCGATCGTGCTGCTTTCTTTCGAGTGTAGGGTCGACCCTGTCGTCAGCCGCCCATACACATTTCTTTCCGGTCGTTTCGAAAACCCTGCACTTGCACAACGCTTCTGGATGCTGATGCGGCGAAAACACGAAACAATACGCACGAAATGAGAGGAAATGCGGTTCGAGGAACGTGCGCGCGCGAGATGTTGTCACGATGGCGCGTGAAATCCGAATGTGAACAACCGAACGGTCCGATTCCGTGGGGCGCGACGTTGAACCCCTGCGAGAAAGGGATGGTAGTGTGCTGATGATGGACGGGGGAAAATGCGTACGATCGAGCGGGACGCGGGTACCGCGAAGGGTATAGCGCGCATTTATAGCGTGCGTGCCTCGCGCTACGCACCAAAGGCCGCGAAGGGCTGCCGGAGGAAAAGGGATGGGAAAGCTGCCGGGGTAAAGGGGCGAGCAGCGGACATTCTCAACCGAAAAAGTCCCCAGCGACGGAAAGTGCTCTTTGGGGGGGGGGGGGGGGAACCGTTATCTGCAGCCCTTTTTTTCGTGGCGCCAAACCATCCTCTGGAGCCCTTCGTTGTTTTTTCAATGAACCCCAGATCTTGCCTTCTTTTCTTGCCCCGTCAATGAACACGGCACGGTCGGTACGTGCGTACGTGCGTGTTTGTATGGGGAGGGCATGCGGCACCGGTGGGGCGAGTCTTTCATGTTGCAATATATCCGTGAGCGCCACACACAGATGTGCGCGCACCGGACGCATTCCACTCCAAACCGTATTTCCTTCCACGTCGCGATGTTAAAAATGTTGCTCGGAAGATTGTGGGACACAAATGGGAGTGGAGAGGAGAAGAGGGAAGAGGGCTGGACGAGAGTGCGCTTGTGCAGTGTGTGGCGATGGAGGGAAGGCTTTCTCCGTCTCCGTGGGGATGGTTCTACGCACTCCGAATTCGACCCGCTTCTTATTGGTTTAAATGCCTTCAAGGGCCAAGCGGAGCAGCTCTTTTTTCTTCACTTTGAACGATATTGTAAGTAGTCCTCTTGTAAATAAAAACCATTTAGTTGCAAGATCCAAATATTTGGACACAATATTGGTTTTATGTTTTGGAAAATCGAATAAATTTGCAATAAGATTGTCAAACAAACTAATATATTTCAAGCCGCTTTTTAGTGCACAAATTTAGCTAGTCTGGCTTCTATTTGAATTTGAACTTTACATAAAACTTGACCATCTGCCACCAGATCAACAAAAATAAGTAAAATATAAAATTTCACAAATTCGTAAGTAAATATTATCAAAGGCATTCTTTATTCAAAAAGCCATACTGTCATATCAGAGTAATAAAGTTGATTTTAATCACGGGATAATTAAAAAAAGAATTGATAATAATCTTCAATTGGATGTTAAGATAGTGATAGTGATTAAAATATTTAAAGTCAAATATTTGAATTCAAATTCAATGATAACCAACTCCGAACAAACAGAATTGACCCACATTTGTCACATATTGCGTCGCGAAGTCTCGACCCTTGTTCCGACTAGAAACGCATTATGTTGTTGCGTAGAATCGAAAAGCCCCCCCCCCAAACCACTCACACTTCCGTCCCCCAAATCTTAAGATGTCCCTTTTCATGAAGTATAGCATCTGGTGGAGGCACACTGTACACCAACATACGTCCCGACGTCCATCGTTTCACGTTGTGGAACTCGTCGCCCTTCGGTTCGGTCGAAAATAATCCTATGGTGCGATAAAATTTGCGCCGAAGGGAAAAGCCTGCTCAACATTGCGTACTATGCGTACGTACGATCAACCAGATGCACCGAAAATCGCTCTCGAATGGGAGAAATCTTGAAGACGCGAAGCCGCGAGACGGATGTTTTGGTGATTCAGACGTACGCAAATTAGATTGCTTCACGCGTCGCCGCCACTTTGGGGGTCGTCCACTGTTTGCGATCGGGTGGTTTGTTTTGATCGAGGTTTTTGTTTTGATTACGACGTTTCGGGTGAGTTGTTGGAACGCGGATCTGGTGGAAGGGTGGGGTCGCCTATTGGTGACGCAATAGATGACGTTGGCATGAAATTCCCCGGTGGGTTGAATTGTATTTTGATTGCGTGTTTATGTCGTTGGTACTATTAAGATTTTATTGTTTTCAATCATTTGAACCATTGCGATTAGTTTAATTTGGTTTAGTAAACTTTTAGACATTATTAGTAGCTTAGTACTGCTAGTAACATACTTTGCTGATCAGCTACGCTTGCTTTGTTTGTTTATTACGACAAGTACAATGTAGGAGATCGTTTACCATCGAAAGTATTTCACAATTCCTAGCAACTGGTGACAAGGAATCCTTCACACCGACAATGAGATCACTTTCATCGCGCCAGCATCATCAGATTTCCACCCGACGATCGCTGGAATAGATCTTTCCATCCACACCGAACGACGGAAATTGTGTTGGAGGAAAGAAGCGACCCGCGGTAAAAGCAAGGTGATGCTGCGAAATGGATAATGTTTCCCTGTTTTCAATCTTTCTTCATCTTGTTTTTTTTTCATGTCACTGAGAGGTTTTGTTTATCCCGTGACCTAATTTGAGCGCGCTGAGGGTGACACGTGTAGCCTCCATGGTGTGCACCGTTTGGAGGTCTGGAAAAAACCGGAAGAAAATGCGACGTGCATTTTTTTCATCATTGCAACTTAATTCATGCATGCATGCAAATCCGCTCGGACAGGAAAACAAGCGGTCCTTAACGTGCTCACACGAGGCAAGGTTCACTGAGGGTTCTAATTGACACTTGAATTCTCGGCCGGCTCAACGAATGCAGCTGTCAATCAATGTCCGGCTCATTGATTTACCGGAAGCAAAACCGGAAGGGGGTCCCGAAAAAGCCGATAATGTATCGGCACAGGCCAAAACCCCGTCGGATCGATGTTGGAAATCGGATTCCCGGGACCGTTTATATTCCTCTGGACTGACCACGCGCGTTCCAATTTGCAAAGCGACGCAATGGGGGAGAGCAATAAAGCACGCGGCAGGACGAAAAGAAATACTGTTATGATTTTTGGATGTTTTTTATACCCCGCTAATGCGATGATATGAAAATATTGCCGAAAAGCGAAAAATACAAATACAAAATTAACCTCACGCTCGTGCCTCCGGGCCTCGGGGTGGCTTAAGTTTCCCAGCGGCGGATGGAAAAACGGACGGAATCGAAGATCGGTCAGCGGAACAATTGGCCTGACCGGCGTACCGAAGAGGTTCGTAAAAGGGACGCTTGTTAATCCGCTTTCGATCCGCACCTTCCACCTTCGTTTCGGAACGGTGGACATTATGGGGTGGGATGCATCGATGCAGTTTTGGCAAATAGCTCGTGAAAGGAGAGCGTCGGAGCGGGTCGGTGCGGCAGCTGGTGTGCGCACGGGCCAGGGGTGCCTGTTGTCCATTCGGTATCCTGCCGTACATTGATGCTTCCAGTACGAAGAAAATATTTATCGAAATTGAAAACGTTTCACAGCGCACTTACAATTTAACGACTCGGAACAGTTTGTCGGTTTTATTATTACTTTTCACTTCAACTGATACATTTTAATTCTATCCATTCTCTCTTTAGCGCCTACAATCTGTATGTTCTGTCAAATCTTCATTTTCCACAATTTGCTGAAAAAAAACAGTCATTTCATCTAGAAAACATCAATACTTATTGTGTTACATTATTAGGCGAATGACATTGATCAAATGTTTCTAATTTTTGTTAGTTATATACTTTGAACGTAATCAAACCCATCCTTTTTATCCGCAAAAGTGGCTCGAAAACATCCTGCCATTTTTGTTTCGTCAATCACTCGATGATGGAAGGATCTGCGCATGAGCGTGTCAAGAGTTGTGGCAGCTGCGAATAGGAAACCACCGACAATCAAAGTTATGGATGTCGTTGTGCAGCATTGTTTACATTTTCATTATTTTAGTAATGGAAATGAAAATAATCTCATACTTTCATTGATGCTGTAACTATATTTTGCATATCCCATTTCATTGAAGTGATCAACATAATAATGATTAATTCTTTAAGGTGGATATGTAACAAATCCTGGGGAACAACATCGATGAAATGAACAGGAAAAGAAACTTCATACAAAACGGTCATGTCTTATGAAAATGTTTAAAAACCATTCCTCAATTTAGTGAAACCATCAAATGATTCTGTTGACCATTTCCTACAAATCGACAATGAAGTCGCTATGTTCATTTTCATCCTCTTTCCATGTTTAAATAATCCCAAAGTGAATAGAATCGATGTGATCACTCCTCTTAGCACTTCGTACCTTAATCGTGTTAATCGTCAACCACACAACACAAACTTAACCTTTCTTACAACAATTTTCCTTCACCCTCTTCGCTACACCCATCCGTCACGTGCCCCTTGACACAAACTGTCAATTCTTGTTTTTCCTTCGTCAAGACGACGCTACCAAATTGCCCAATACTTGCTGACAAGATGGGATTTCTTCGGCTTTTGGAGAGCAATAGTTCACCCTCGAGCCCGATTCAAACAGCACGCGTTTGATGATTACATCTTCATCGATCACCGTCGAGCCTCCGTCGACTGTCGATTGTAATTGGGAGGACTTTGTGCGCTGTCTCTCTCCTGATTGAAGCCATTTTGTTTCCCTTTCGAGTCCTTGTTGATTCGCTAAAAAACGGGGCGTTTAGAGCACGATAAAAAACGCATACGCTGCCGTTGGCGATTGGTTGGTTTTTTAGTCGCGCAGGAAACAAGAACCGCTCCTTGCAACCCCTAATCGTCCGCCAATGGTTCACTGGCAGGAACCGGCGCTAGTGAACAACCAAATTCAACTCCTGTTCGAACGTCAAGTTTCGCCCTCGGACCCCTCGGGGTGCGTTTTCATCTCACCCTCATTGTTTTTTCCTGTTCGATGCGTTTCTGTGTCGATTTCGGTAGGGGAAAACCGTGAACCGGCGAATGCATCCCGGTCGTGTACACGCACTGCAGCGATCCGTGCTAGAAAAGGGAGTTTTAAAAGGATGCAAACAGTCCCCGGAGCTCACAGGCGGAGGGTGGAACGAATGGTTGACGAATGTAGGGAGCACTGGAAGCAAACAGAATGGTGGTTGGCACTGTAGATTTTGTCTGACTTTGAATATGTGTTCCGTTGAAAGTTCTGAAGCTAAAGAATCGTGTGGGTGCGATTTATATAGTTGACAAATTTTCACTTTGTTTCAAAATGAATAAGTTTGGTAAATTTAATTCCCATATGGATTAACCAACCATCAATCAGTCTTGGTATTCTGTCGGTATGGTAGTTTTAATTTGTTAAAATGATTCCAAACTATCATGGGATTTCTTTGGATGTTAGTTATGATCCTATTTTTCTTTTGTTTGTTTTTTACTTTACATTTTTATGCACATCCTTTATGAAACAACACATCCTTTCGCGATGTTATGCACGACAGGCGATGTTTTTCCAAGCGCGTTAAACTCGCTAGCGCCATCTGTATGCACAAATTGCAATGTAACGAAATATTTCATGTTTAAATAAAATTTAAAAAATAATTTTTACACTATGCAACGGATTTGTGTAAATTATAATTCTATATTGTAATGTAAAAACTAAATCCGGTTCGTTTTTTTATTAAATCTACCGCAATTCTAATTGCAAGCGTTTCGGATATTTTATATCATTTCGAGAAAGTGCGTATGTAAGCAAGGTATTTCAATAAAGATTTTCTGTATTTTTATAAAGAATTCCACTCGGTTCCCATTCACACAGATGCGATGGTCGTCCCGCATTTCAGCACGACCATTGCCCGTCACTCGTTCACTAGCATTTTACCTTAGCGTAATCGTAGTCGGTACTTATGTCGTATGTTCTTGTTTAAATTATTATCAGTTAGGTAGCGTTCGTCTCACCGCTCTCTTCGACTGTGTTTTTTTCCTCGCACGGGATTTTCTTACAATTTTTTTTCGCATAGACATCGTACGTATCCTGCACGCGGAACGCAGCAACGCGCCTCCGTTCCATCGCTCTATACATGTTCAGTGCGGAACGCGTGCGTATATCGTATGTTTGTTTTTGTTTGAATCCTCCTTTCTTATCATTTGCTTTCTTTTTTCTCAAATGCGGCCCTAGTATCTAGTTGCTAAGCTGCGCGTTTGCAGTAATCACCTATCAACTACTGCACTAATATTCCACTCGGTTGCGGTTCCATTCGTAAAGTTTGCTGTATCTCCATTCTAAATGATAAAAATACGCGTTGTCTTTCAATCATTTATCCCAAGCCTCCGAAGGGTCGGAGAAAAAAAGCCGGAGACTTCTACCCACCAATACTAAACGAATTAAAATGCCTGCTTGAAGAGTAGCTTCAGGTGATTAAGCAAACAATCTAAACGGAAGGCTCGTGCCTTCGCTCCTGCCACTCTTGGTGCAACTTAAAAGTGGGATAAAATTAATGCTCTAATTCAATTAATCAGTCAATTTGCTCGGATCTCACCCCTGCGATGGAGAGATCCCGATCGTTGTCCATCGCACAGCAAACAGAGAAAATCAATAGTTAGTTAATAAGCAGGACATCTGACGCCATTTTGTTTTTTTTTTTGTTGTTCACCACGCCCTGGTTAGACATTCTTTGCCGATTGGATGCATTAACTGCTCGTTAAATATTAAACGCACGTACACGAACGCGTGTTCGTCTGATAGTCTGTGTTGTTGTTACTGTTTCGCTTTAAATGTTTTATTATAACTATTACTTTACGCAACACTGCGCCCTCCTTACTCATCGTAGAATATCCTGTTATGGTCTTGGTCCTGCTCGCCTCACGGCCAAGCAATTCAGCCGCCAGGGTTGTGGACGAGACTATTGCAGACTTAAGCCTAGGGTACTATAAAACTAAACACGAAAAAACGAACAAGATACAACGAGAAACAAAACAAACAAAAAAGAGGAAAAAAAAAATAGTTCGAAACTGTAAGCACGACTTGAGTTGACGCTTGCAGCTCCAGCCTCGAGATGCCTTCTCATTCTTCTTTTTTCCATCGCAATATCGCAAAATCAATAGTAAAACGTTTATCACTTAGTTGAGAAGTGTTCCATCCTCTTTGTGGGCAAGAGATAGAGAGGTTTGTACAAGGGCGACCAAGGATTGTTGGTGGTGTAAAACAAAAACAAGAAAATAAACAACGCCATGATCCTCGTCGGGCAGTCAGTCTAACGATGGCGGAAGCAATCGATCGTTATATTGCATCATCAAATTAAATAAAATGTAAACCACTTCACTCTGTTTGGAGGCTTGATTGTGTGGGCTGGATTGGATTCGACCTTTCGTTTACTTTCGTCCCCCGTCATCTTCCATATTGCAAATAGTTTGTACCGACGATCAAGTGTTGCGTGAACTGATGAACTCTAACCCTCAACACGCAGCCAATGTTTCAAATGGAAACGTGTGTGTGTCGTTTACAAAACAAACTCCATGTCGGCACAGTAAAATCAATACACATGCGTGTGTAAAGGATGTGATTTGGCCACTTTCGGCAATTGATTGCTCAACAAATGTAGCTCGCTTTACTGTTTACCTCGCATGTTCATTATGATTTATAACTTTATGCACCTTAATTTTCCAGTCCCGGGTAGTTTACCACCAACTGTTCACTACTGAAAAGTGTTTCTTCTTGCTAATTAGTCCTGTATCTTATGTTACTGGTTTTTAAAATATAAACTTCTTTTCTTTATTTACTTGTTCTGTAATGTTGCGTTCAAATTGTTCTCCACTCTCGTCAGAGATATTTCTTTTTTATGTTTGTTTTAATATGTTTTGTTTTGTTTTTCTCCTTTTATAGCTCATTGCTCCCTTACCTCTCATAGCACCCTTTTATTCGTATTTTTCTTGGCCTTTAATTTATCTGGTTCCGTCTTGCGGTTGCCACCGCGCACGGTTTAAGATTAGTATGTTTCGTTTAATGTTTCAGTTTTTAATTATTTTATTCATGTAAATCTTAACTCTGAGTAATAGTATTAGTCCGGCGGTCCGAGAAAAGCACGAGCCTCCCGGAAGCCGCCGGCTTTCAAAAAGCACCGATCTTCAGCTAACTTGTTAATTGTAATTTTTAATTACATCCGCTGTCTTTCTCTTTCTCTTTTTTCTCTCTCTCTCTCTCTCTCTTTTTTTCTATCCCTCCCTATCTTGTTCGTCTAGCGAACATTGTATATTTTGTGAATTTGTGTGTTAAGTGTACCCGTGGGTGTGTTTCTACCTTTTAGTTTGTAATAAAGTTTTTCGATCATAATTCCTACTCAGTTTTTCGTTTTCGAAAAACTAAAAATGTACACCAAAAATCCAGGAACCAGAACATATAGTCGTGATTCAACTGTTTTTCCTCTGTGTTAAATAATTTAATCATAACATTTGTTTGCTCTAAACAGTACTTGTTGTTCTTTTTTATTTCCTTCAGTCCTCCGTTCTCAAGATTCCCTGCGTCCTAAAGTGTGATCTCCAGGACGGGACAAAAGCAAACCTCGTCATATCTCCAAACCGTTCGTGTACGTGCGTGTGAGTTTGCGAGAGGGATAAGGGTTGATAAGGAAACTATATCAGTCTGTTGTTGGCCGCTAGCCAGTCCGTTCTAAACGCGGAGTGAAACAAAAAACAAAAAACACGAGCGAACAATCTAATAATCCCTATTCTATCAGACTTCAATTTTGATCTTTGATGCGTTTCGATTTCTCCTTTTTTAATTCACCTCATATAGGTTAGGTTCGTGTTCACTTGCCCGCATACACGCATCCCATGCACTCTTCCGGGTTCTTCCATGACCCTCACATACAGTCAGTCGCATCAATGTTGCTGCTCACCAATAGTCAAGCTTATGCGTGTGTGGTTTCTTCGTTTTCTTCTCATCTTCTTCCCCCGCACAAACACAATACAATAAACCGGAAACAATTTTGATCACATATTCGATGTTCCGCCGGTACCGCTTGGGGCGAGTTTTTCCGGCGGATGATATATAGCCATTATTTACAGGAGGGGACCGTACGACTCCATCGGTGCGAATTCAACAGATACAGACTAACGGATAAGTTAAGTTCTTAAGACCACTTAATAGTACATCTAACAGCTTAATAGTAGGTTATTCTTCCGGTGAAGATCGGCATACCTCCGACCTTCGTCTCCCATCGGGTGAATAACAAATCAATCTTCTTATGCAATCCCCACTTGCTCGGACTCCCACTCTGCTCAGTTCAGGTCGGTTCCGAGACCTCCCGGGCGAGACGTTCGTATCACACTGGATGCGGCGTTGGCGATGGCCGGCGGCTACGTGCACTCGATCACCATCGGCTGGCTGGACTCGATCACGCTCGGTCGGCTCGTGGTGGGCTCGTGTGGTTGTTGCTGCTGCTGCTGCTGGGACGTGACCGAGGCGGGTGCCGGAGTTGGCGCCCCAGCCGTGCCGTTGGTCGCCGACACTCCGTGATGGGCCGCGCCGTAGTGCAGGTGATGGTGGGGAGGCAGGTTGTGGTTGGTGATGTTCGGGGTGTTGTTGTTGTTATTGTTGTTGTTGTTGGAGCCCGCCGTTGGGTGGATTTTGCCCGCCGACACCTTGTGTATCACCTGCTCGGGGTGATGGTGGCCGGAGAGGTGGTGTGCGTGGGGATGGTGAGGCGGTGGACCACCGGGAGACGGTTGCTGATGCTGCTGGTGAGGTGATGGTGGTACGCCGTTGGGTGATCCGTGGTGACGCAGCTGAGCCGGGGACATGTCACCCGCGGGATGCTGTGAAGGTAGGTGCACATCGTAGAACTCGCGTCCACCTTCACCATCCGGCTGGCCATCCTTATCTAATCGGGGGGAAAAAGGGAGGAAGCTTGAAGTTATCACAATCTCAGCCGTTAAATACCGTTCGCTATAAGGGGACCTACCGAGACACTCGGATGTGGCGGCCGCGGCCATCGCCAGCTCCTCCTCGAGGTTGTTCGGCTTGCAGCTGGTCGTCTTCCAGTGGGTGCGCAGTCCGGACGCGCTGATGTACTTCTTGTCACAGCCCTGGCACACGTACGGCCGGTCGTTGGTGTGTAGGCGCTTGTGCAGCTTCAGGTGCACGAACTGGGTGAACTTCTGCGGGCAGAGATCGCACGCGTACGGCTTCTGGCCACTGTGCAGCCGCAGGTGGGTCTTCAGGTTCGAGGTGGACGAGAATCGCTTCTTGCAGATGTCGCACTGGTGCGGCTTCTCGCCCGTGTGCACCAGGTGATGCTTCTGCAGGTGCGCCAGCTGCGTGAACGACTTCGTGCAGACGTTGCACTTGAACGGACGCTCGCCCGAGTGTGTCCTCAGGTGCACTTTCAGGTTCGATAGCTGCCCGAACGTCTTACTGCACACGTTACACTCGTAGTGCATCTTGCCATCGCGCTTACGCAGAGGATACGGTAGGCTTCGGTAGCCGCGAGAGTTTGGACTTCCCGGGCTCATCGGGCTACCGCTTCGTGAGTACGAACCTCCATCCGGACTGAGACTACTGGGCGGAGACACGGTACGCCCGGGTGAGGATAGGTGCGTCGTCGTCAGTGGAGTCAGCGGTTGCATCAGAGGATGTCCCAGCGGTAGCTGACCCTTGGACTGCAGTTGCACGTAACCTCCCGACTGTTGGCTTCCCGGGGATGTCGAGCGCATACCTCCATGGTGCGGTGGAGTACTATTAGCGGAGGTCGCACTCGCTGTCGTCGCCGTCGTGGTCGTCAGTCTCTCGTAATGGCCACCGTTCAGGGGCGGGCTATAGGTGGAGCTGGATGCGGTGTTAATCACACTTCCTCCGGACGTCGGGTAAATACTTCCATAGCTCGTCTGCACTGGCGACTCGTACGGGTGCAGGTGGTGCTGGTGCAGATGATGAGGATGGTGCTCTCCGGCGTACACCAGAGGCGAGGGTGACGGCGAGGATGGACGAGGATCTGCCTCGTGGAAGCCGTGGTGCGCATGCAGCACGTGATGCTGGCTGTGGTGATGCCCGAGATGGTGCAGATGGTGATGGTGGTCCACATGGTGGTCCATGTCGGCTTCCTTCGGTTCCTGTATCACCTGAGATCGTGGGGTAGGGCTAGCGGGGGCATGCGGTGTCGGTGGCTCCACGGCGGGGTTCTGCGAACTCGAGTCCGGGCTGCAGGCCGTCCCATAGCGCTGGGACTTCTTGTACGAGTACGCCATCTCGGTGGGCGACGTCGGAGGAGGTGTAGCGTTCGGTTGGCGGCGGTGTGGATCATCGGCCGACGGTGGCGCTCTCCCGGTACCTCCTGCTCCCGTGAGAATCGTCTCAAGGATGCTCGAGCTAGGCGGTGTATAGCGGATGAAGGAAGGTGCCACCGGAGGCGATGTCGAAGGTTCCGCCTCATAGTAACTCTTGGTAAGGGGGACTACAACGGGCGGGCCGGATGGGGTCGTGTCCAGCACGATGACGGTGCTTGTGGCTGGTGTGACGACTCCCGCTTCCACTTCCGCCTCCGCCTCCCGCTCGCTACCAGTCGTTTCCGCTTCGCGCTCCTGCTCTACCTTGAAGTGCTTGCTGTTGTGCTTGAACTCGTACTTCAGCGGCATCTTCATCTTGACCTTGCGGTACTCGTTCTTGTCGCTCGATGGCTCGGTTGTGCTCACCTTATGCCCGACGCTCGTCTCCTTCGGCTCGATCGCCTTCTTCGAGCAGTCCAGCACGTAGTTGTGCTCGCTCTCGCTGTCGCTCGAGTCCTCCGGAGGCGTAAAGCCATCCTCGTGGTATCCGTTGCTGTGGTAGCCCTCATCCGATCGCACCGAACCATCGTTCGGCGTGAGCTGGTGCTCGTAGGCCGCCTCTTTCGTCTGCGAGATCGGAGAATCGGCATCGATCGTCTCCTCTTTTGCGCTCTCCGCCCGCACCGGACTCTGTTCGCCGCGGATCATGACCCGAATCGGGGACCGGTCACGCACCGGTTCCCCCTTGACCACCTGCCCTCCCCGGGGCTCCCGGAGAACCGTCTGATGTTGGTAGTGGTTGTGATGCGGCTGATGGTGCTTGGCTTGCGTGGAGGAGGGCGGCACCAGTACCGTCTGGGTCGGCGCCGGAGGAGATGGACTGGGCGTTGGCGTACTGCGCACCATCGCTGGCAGGTAGAGGCCCATCACGTGCTTCACGTGGTTGTAGGCAACCTCGGGCGGAACGGGCTGCTTGTACGTCTTCTTCACGACCTCCTCGCGGCAGATCGAGTAGGTGGCACGCTCCGGATCGATGTCGTAGCCGAGCCGCTTGGCAAAGTCCCGGCAGTACCACACCATCAGCTCCTCGTTCGGCATGATGTCGCGTATCGTGTAGAAGTAGATGTGCTCCTGGTGCTGGCAGGCGACCAGGTTCATCACCGCGAAGCTGTACGCGGACGCCACATACCTCATCCAGTTCGACTGCGTCGTGTCCGAACCATCCAGGTAGTAGAAATCACTGTCCTTAAATATCTACCGAACGGAACGAAACAACAGGCGGGGGGTTAGACATACGAGAACGAAATTAACTAAACTAGGGTTATTCAGTTCACCAAGGTAAACGGAAAGACATACTGTACAAAGGAGCATATATATATACCTTGATATTCCCATAGGAGACGTGTCGCAATTCCTGCACCTGCACAGTTTGGTATGTTCGTTATGTGTTAGCGGTTTATAGGGCGACCATAGGATGATTAGAAGAAAATGGTTTTTGTTTTGTACACACGTTTTGAGACGAGTAAGCGAGGTTGATGTTATGGAAGAAAGAAATAGAGAACAGAAAAAGAGAATAAGATATTTTGGAATCTTAAAGTAAGTATATTGGAACCTTAAAGTTATCGATATGTTACACTTGCGAAAGACGACAAGGGACAAAGAAAGCGCTAGAATCAATGAGCCGGGGGCTTAGGACATTAGAGTCTCCAGACATTAGAGACAATGGACGACTACCGTCACGGTCATCAGTGAGATATTAACTCCCGTCTGCCTTGGAGCCATCCAAGGCCAGGACAACAAAGGGACATCGTGGAGAAAGTTGTATCCTCCCGACTGGCGGGGATAATGTGGCTCAAGTCTGCATTCGAGTAATCTCTTTCTTTTATTTCGTCAAGTCTAGAAGTTGAGTGTCGGTTTCGCTTGCGGGAAACTGCTTCCTTATATGACGTCGCGAGAGAGGTGAAGAAAAAGAAGTAAGCGCGCCGTTGCCGGGGAAATGCGCACTCAAGAAAGTCATCTATCAGCCATGGATCAGAAGAAGGAAAAACGCACTCTCACGTTTGTGCCGTGGCATTGTGGGTGAGAGAAAATAACTTTCCACTTGGGGTAGGTCTTGGATGCGATGAGAAAAAGGTTGTTCGATCGCTTGCGCCTGAAGGTTATGCAAAGGGATGCACACCATCGCATGCATCCTTTCGTTTTTCGTAGCGCACGCGAGGAAAAATGGGATTCTCTTTGAAGTTCAGGGTAGAAAACGAGTTTCTAAGATTGTATTAAATATCTTTCGAGGACCAATAGCATATAAATTAAAAGAATATCAGAAAGAACGAGAAGCTTGAGTAGTTCGAATGCGGCTCAACTACACCATCACCAAAGGGAAATTTGTATCGGGACAAAGTGAAAGAAAGAAGAGAGGGACCAACAGTGACGATTAAGGGCACTTTGAAGCTGAATGGAAATATTTCCCTACGCCCTAACCACTGACACTTACCCTCCAGAAGTACCGCCACAGCTGCTTGTCGCTGGGGTGGCTCGGTGTGCGGACGCCCTCGAAAGGTCCGAATCTGGTACCCCGAGGGATGACGCCTGTACTCCATACTCCTTCAGTCTGTTTGGTGGGTTTGGAGAAAGGTTGCAGAGAGAAACAAAAACAGGAAATTGTGTTAGAGCGTTTCTATCGACCTGACGTTGGCTGGCAGCTAGAGGAGGCAGCTTTCCCCATTTCCCATTTCATGACGTACCGTGGAAGTGGGCGTTGAAAGGACGAGCGAGGGCTTAAGCGTCAGGCTGCGGGGTAGGGTTTTCTCCGCCCGCCCCGGTACGCCCTTCTCGCAGGGCATATCCGGCACGATGTAGACGGCCAGCCGCTCGAAGTCTTCCTCTCGCATACGCGTAACATCGTAGTCCTGCTGCGCGTTCGGCGTCACACTCCGAGGGGGATTCACTCCAGACATGTTGCTTAGTTGCTGTTGCGGAAGAAATGGAAGCAGGCGAAAGGTTAATCAGTGTACTATGGGGGGGGAAACGGCGGCGTCATCGGGTAAGGATCGATTACAAAAGCCCCAATCCAGGGCTCCAATATTCATATGCACTTCTCCCACATGTGCGCATCATCGTGCCGCCACCTAAACTGGCCGATAGTGGAAATCCAGCGCAACGAAGGGTAGGAAAATAATGCACACACACGCACACACACACACGGTTGTGTGGTCTTTGTTGTCTCAAGGTGAAGTGCCAGTGAAAGGATGAAAGGATGGCGATGAGCATGTCCGCGCTGCGGATGTCCGAAGCCCGGTGGAGTCCTAGTTCCCCCCTCGTCCATCCTCCCGAGGGTGGAGGATAAAGGGGGTGAGAAGCAGACTCAAGGTCAGCTCGTCATCACTGTCTCGCACATACACACATGCACATGGGAAAAGCGAGAGCAAAATATTCGTCACCCATTTTGCGAGAGCGAGAACCAAACGCGACGGTCCGCCAGAAGAGGGAAAACATGCGCAGGAAAAAAAGGGAAGAAGGAGGAGGCGAGAGGACGGAGACTTAGTGGGGTGGGTTATGCAATCCCCCTAATGTGCAACCCCGTTGCACCGTCGAACCTGAGGAGGGGGGGAGCGCGTATGCCACACACAACGAGAAACGGCCGCGAAGGTGTACGCTTTTCTCGCCGTGTGTGTGTCGGTTCTTCCTTTCTTTCCATCCTTTGCGCTCCTTTTCCAAGCCCCCCCCAGCAGGTTCCATTTCGGTCAGTCTAGAAAATGCAGTTTTCCAACCCACCATTGTGTGTTGTCGGTGGTCGGGAATGTGCGCAGTATGGGCAGACACACTTTTCACCAGTGCTTTCCTTTGCGAACGTGACAGCTTAAAATCGTAATTTATCGATTAGAAGACGGGTTGTCCTTTTTGGGGCCGGATTAGTTATTTCTGCGTCGAGTTTTCATTAAAATGGGGTTGGTATTAGTCGTTTCTTTTGTTTATGAAAAAGGAATTGCTGTTTGTTAGTCTCTAAACCAAAATGAAAGAACTTGCTTTGGACTTAGACAACTTATGTATTTGACATATTGACCTATTGCATGTTCCATTGTTATCTTTTCCCGCACAAGAAACCCCCCTTTCCCGACGTCCATGTAGGCGTTGATTTACACCACATCCGGGGAAAAAAGCGGAATGAAAGTGAAATACCAAAGGTCATGCAAAATTAAACCTCCTGCCGAGACTCGACCTCTCCCTTTCGCTGCCACAACACACACACACACAAGCACACAGACCCAAGCACATGGGCACACGGTCAAGGTGGAGCCGCATGGTTGGTTGTTGCAGGTTTCGTACTCCATCAGCTTTTTTTTTATCGTGGTGGCATTTGCTGGAAGTCGTAGCAAGCGGTTGAGTGTGTCATAAAATAAAAGGGACACATCAAAGCCACCTCACTTACGCAACATACTGCAGTTGCAAGCACTAACACAATACCCACCGGGAGGACCTTTACATGGAGGCTTCTATGTTGCGCTAACAGGCAAATCCGTTTTCTTTGACTGTGATTTTGAGAGGACACAAATGAGGGAACACGTAACACGATTTGGAGGCGCCGTGGTGTTCGTTATCCTGTTCGCGAACCGAACAGCTCAAACGCGATTGGAAGGTAGTTTTCCACAGTTGAACACAAAACTAGACAGATACGCAATGTTCAAACTTTCAACGAGGAGAAACGCCATTAAGCCAGCGCGAGTATACACGCATTGCAGCAATAAGACAACTGTCAACTGTGTTCTGCGATTCCTTCCTGGTGCTTTCACTCACTCGCCTACACGCTTCCGAGCTCAATGAAAGACGGGTTTTTTTTTAAACTAAATACTCGAGAGTACATTGCGTAGAAGCCGTGCGGTGTCTGTCGGTGCTTCGGTGAACAATGGACACGAATGCACCGTGGAGCTGTGCAGAAGCCCCGATGGAGGGAAAAAAAACACACAGCACCGGAAGTCAGCATCCTTGCATCCCACTCACCGAGGAAAAGAAGTGTCCCAGAGAGAGAGAGCGAGAAGCCGGCGCGAGGAACAGGAGCGACCGGAGGGAAGAAGCCAGCGTCCTTGTCACCAAGGAAGTGAGACTTTAAAACTGCATCGTGACGCTATCGATCGAGCACCTCTTCCGACTCCTCCTCCCTCCTTTCCCGAACATCCACGAGTCTTCGGTGGGTGGGTGTAAAATCTTGCTCTCATTTTGACGGAACGTCGAAAGCGGCCAGCGCTTCCAGACTCCACGAGACCGAAACCGACCGACAGCCCGAACCGAGAGTCCTCTACTGACCCAGTTTTCCACCGCGCTCGTGTCCTTTCCCACCAACCCACCAGCGCGTCGATGCGTGTGGATGTTCACTTTTCATTTGCTCTCATTCGCTTTCTTTCGCTTTCGCCGTTCGTGACGTGCCGTCCCGTTCTGGCGTTCCACCGAACCGGGGAAAGCGGTTTGGCGCATCGAGCACACGGTTGGGATAGGTTCGGGATGCAGCAGCATCCTGCCGACAAGCGCATCAGCTGTCCTTATCCTTTACTCCAGCGGCGAGGGAGTAGGAAAGCGATAGGGATTCGATATCTCTTTCCACCGATGCCGTCCCAATTTGGGAAATGAAACGGAAAGAACATGATGACTTTTGATGCAGCATCCATTATGTTACGAAAGGATTCTATTTGAGAGTCCGGAAAGTATCTCCAAAGAGAGAGAGATAGAGAGAGTGGGAGAGTGAATGCTAGAGAAGGATCTACGAGGCCCCATTTCATTTCCTTGAACACTATATAGAGCGAGAAAGCACGAGGAAGTGCGGTCGTGTTCTAAAAGACAGGGAAATCCAATTTTCACGACTTCACTCTCACTTGGTGATGATTTTCCCAACCGATATCGGCTCTCACTCAAGCATAATTTTAATACGAAATAATCCATTAGGACAACATCGATCAACCAAAAAGCTACAAACAAAATGACATCCTGACAGGTTTCCTTTGTGAATATCTTGTATGCTACAGACGAAAATCTCAATTCCCAAACTTTGTGGCATCCATTGTTGCGGTGCTCTGTCATCTAGTTGGCTTGTTTTTTTTAATTTTTTTTTTCGGTCTCAAAATACTCGTTGCTCGAACTCACGACCCCAACATCGCTTTCGCTTAGGATGTTTTCGTCCCACGGGGTGACGCGCGAGTCCGTGTCTGGCGTGTAACTGACCAGCGTCGATGCACAAATCACAAACATCCAACCCGGGTGGTGAGGGGGTGGATGGGTAGATGGTTCGGGACCTATTGGCAATTGAAATTCTTAATAAACTTTCATTAGTTTATTTTTAGTTCACATCGTGTCTTTCACTCTCCTTTTTTCTCTGGTATGAACTGCAGGATGAACGACGAGAAGGTAGAGGCGTAAGTGAGAGAGAGAGGGAGCAACAGTAGGTAGACAAGCACCTTACCCCCCTCGGATGCACCTCTGAGGATGCAGCGAAAACTGCAGCCAAACAGGAAAAACCTTCGTGCCGAAAATTCCTAACCGTTCGTTCATTCCGTTCGAAAAGATCACCACACAGGGGTAAGTGGGAGGATTTTACCGTGGATGCTGTCTCTGTGTGCGTTCGTGTGCGTGAATATTTCGGCCATCTTGGTCACGTATGCCAAAAACTACCCCGGCGATCACAGATCATCGCACCAACCGATCGGTACGATCAAGGTTAGCGTTTGCAACTATCGTTGAATGACCGCTCTCAAGTTTGCAACTTTTCAGTGCACTGTGTCCCGCGCCCCTCCCGGAACACACCTCTTCCCATGCGGAAAGCGGTGGGTAGTTTTCTTTCCCCTTAGGTTTTTCTTCGCCGAAGCCAAGTGCGTTCACTCGGGAGGCAGCTTCCCCGCGCGCGAACCGGGAATGACAGATATATGATGGCGGAACAGTACTGGCAGTGAAAAGTGAAGGTTAACGATTGAATCATGTGAGAAGGAGAGTGTTGAAAGGGCTGAGGAAATGATGAACGAGCGGTTGGATGGACGGTTGACGGTTTGCCAAGAAAAATACGGAAAGTGTCGGCCGTTGAAGGAAGCGATTGCAGCTTAATGAGTGCTCGGATTAGTTGTGTGTTGGAGGAAAAAGGACTATGATTTTCGAAAATTTTCAAAACGAGTTTAATTTTTACTGACGTAATAAATTTTCGTAATCCTATCCCTTTATTAGGATCTTGAAATTTTATCTCCTGTTTGTAATTGGCATTACAACAATAAGTAAAATTCTAAGAAATTAGATTCCACCCAAAACAAAATGGAAAACTTGATTGTCTTAGCTCTTTTTTCAATCAACGAAAATTGTGATGGTTCCATTACTTTGTATAGATGTTCCAAGGGATTTTTAATAATTATTTTAGGGTATACTTAAACTTTTGCTGTAACAATTTTGCAACGTATATGAAGTTTTACTCCTGCCGTTATAAATGTACTCTTCGCTGCAGTTTCTTCAATCAGAAATTAATCATATTAACCACTAAAAATACACAGAAATCTTCACAATCTTACCATTTTCTTATGTACATGTAAAACTTTTCTTCACTTCAACTATAGAATTCACTGCACACACAAAAACGTCACGTTTGGCACGGTCGGGAAACCTTCCGAAAACGTGCAGTTCAAATCGACCGTTGTAACGTTCGATTGTTGCACCGACGCACCTTCCTTCTGCCAACGAGAGGCGACAAAAGCAATTAACTATCGGAATGCCGTGTGAAAATGCACCATTTGCCCGTCCGCCGGCTAACCGGTTCGCATCGGTATCTGCGCTTCGTCCGACCGTTTCGCGCCCGAACTAATCGAGATGCTTCGATAAACTGAGCGGCTCGGGAGCGGGCCAAACTTTACATGCAATCTGGTCACCACCACCACACGCACGCACACACGGCGCCAGCGCGGGTCGCCAATGCTTTTCACCTGCCAAAACGGAAGTTTTCGAAAAGTTTGTGTGCCTGTCCGGTAGGAATCGATCTGTCTTTATTTAAATCAAATTTTGAAAAACTGTAATTTTAACCTAATAAATTATGCATTCAACAGATTGTCGATAACTCAAATGAATCATTTTCGTAAATTAACCAGCTCAGACACGTTCATACGATTTTTATGGCCGCATCATGCCAACACATTTAGGCTGTATTAGTTATTACTTCGTGCTAATGTGAAGATGTTTCATCCCACAACGCACGCTCCCAGATCGAAGGAAGGAAAAACACCCCGAAACCCGCCCCAAAAACTATCCCATTCCACCAGCTTGCATACAGACGTTGACCACCGCATCCGACGCATACCCCACCGACCGGCCTACCTCAACTTCCTGCGTCGGCCGATTTTATAGGTTATTATTAGGCGCAAGGTTAAAGCCGCCGTTTACGCGAAGTCAAGCCGTTGCACCCCCGATAGTTTAGACGGACGGTTGCTCCCCTAATCTAAGTTTACATAAACGATCGGAGGGGGGGAAGGGTGGAAGGGAAGATGTGCTATCGTGCGAATGTGTAGGTTTCGACTACGCTGCACTCTAGAACCCGCGTCACCGTCGCTTGGTGTGTTTGCCAAAGCGCGCTAGGGAAGTGCAAGTGTAGATATTAGTTAGTTGGATACGATGCACCGACGGCTTGCTTTGACCGTTGGCACCGATGGGGCACTAAATATGGAATTTATCGTTCAACGCGACCCTGAACAAATTGAAATTAATAAACAATGTCTTTCAAATGATTTTTTTCCAGAATGAATAACAGATGGAGGCGCCCAGCCTTTCACTTCAACGTTTTACCAAATCCGATCTGGAGTGTTTGGATTACGATTCCTTTACATAAAATTAATTTTAATTTATTTTAGAGTTTTCTTGTAGAAGAAATTAAATACAGTAAAAATAAAATAACAAATCAAACAAACAAACTTGATAAAATTGATATTTTTCAAACCATTACTTTCAAAGATCTTTTACGTTGACAGGAATATATTCATTGAGCCACCATAAAAACATAACAGTACGCTATACTTATTGCAAAAAATAGTCTTTGAGTAGCTTTGTAATAACAATCAAATTTGTTTTATAAACAAGTATTAGTGTTCGTTAAAAAATGCACAAAAATGGCTTAGGAGTCAACATGTTTAAAAATCTATGTCAAATGCAAAGCGTAAATAATACTTCCGATGTTTTCTGCGATTGAACGTTGGGTATAAATTGCCCACACAACATTTTCAACACAATAAACGATTGCAGGCCTACACGTGACAGTGGAAATCGTTTTCCGTATCGTTCGAGTCCCGTGGTCACCGGTAGAGGAAAAAAAAAGCTTACGCCGACACAGTGATGATATCGTTGCTCGAGTGCCTTTGGCGCCCACCCCCCCCGGTTTTCCCGGCCCCAGCGCTCAACTGACCTTGGACCTGGCTGAAGGTGCGAATCGCACACCTTTCAGTATCTCCGTGCGAATATTTGTTCCGCTCTGGCTGGTGGATGGCGATGTAAGTTCTCCAGCGGTCGCCGGTGGACTCATTGAGGGTGATAGAGTTCGCGACACGATGGCAAGGAAAGGGGCGGGGGGGGGGAGGCAGCCCTTTGCCGCTTAGCCGCCCTATGGTTCAGCTGGTATGACGCAATGGTTTTACGTCGTAGAATTGCTTGGTGATTGGGCGGCTGTCGGTTGATCAGTGTGCGGCGGCCGTGAGTCACTTTCACTGTCGATACACGTCTTGCATGAGCCGTTTTCGTTTCTACATTCTCAACCGAACTGCTGGGAAAATTTGAGTCCGACGTGTGTCCTGCGAGACATCGCAAACCGGGAACAGGGTAGAACTATATAAATAGAACTATATGATGGCACTAACGACCGCACTAGATAGTTGGCACCTGCTTCTTTTATAATTCACACGAAAAATGTTAAGGGCTTCCGATTTCAAATCCTCCCAAGATATATCTGTCTTGCATCTACTGAAACTGCAACGCAACTGATCGCCCGTTCCCGTTGCAACGATCGAGCTCGCGCCCTTCTGGATCGCGAGTGCCGTGAGTGCCGGTGTCTATCCCGGATTGTGCTCCCGGTTTGAGTATGTTTTGTTCCCTTCGTCCCAAGTTTGAGCTCACTAGAGACTAGCTGAAACGAATTCTGTACCTTTCTCTCAAACAACGTCCCGTGGGTTGGAGCATATTAGAAATATGTTTGACTAATCGTTGACCACAGGAAATCACAACCCTGTCCACACACACCGCGAGGTACTTGAGTAGCTCGACCGCCCTTCGGTTTCACTTTTGCTCGGAAGGCACAAGCGCGCCTCTTCGGGCTCGCCGTGAATCAACTAGTTTAGTTTATTTATTTTCTATTGACTTAGTGTAAACAGAGAGAAGAAAAAAACGTTCCACCCTTGCAGCCGGTTAGTGGCTCCATTATCGAGTGAGTGGCGTGTCCTCATCGAGCGCATTAGGCGCGTGTGCATCACCCTCACCAGTGCACAAGTGATGCGCCGAAGTGCATCACCACCATCGCTCGCCGTTTTGATTCCGTTCCGCCAATGTCAACGTCGAGCGTTTCTAATATAATCTATAACTACTCTCTTCCACGGGTGATCTCCCCAAAAACACCCTTTCTTACCTTTGTGTCGAGGCGGGAAACGCAACGGGTTTCCGAGAATCGCGAAACAGTATAAAGAAAACTCGCCACCGGACGCTTATCGCGGCACACAAAGCACCAAAACTAATGGGGCGTCCCCATCGGCACTCGCCGCACTGATAGCCTATGCCCCCCCCCCCCCCCCCCCCCTCCTTTGATGATAATGGCGAACGAGCTGGACCACTCGAGTCGCTCGTATCAGCGCCAATCGCCACTCCAGTAGCCTTGGAACCGTCCGCAAATGCTCGCGCGAGAACAAGCGAAAGTAAATATTTTGCTCCATTCCCGACCATTGCATCAGAGGGTTGCATCGTCTGCACTCACCCCTGCTTTCCACCCTTCCTGCCGCTCGGGAAGGTAAACAATCGTACCAACAATAAGGAAATGGATGCGCGCTCTTCCACACACACACACACACCGTCAACTGTGCCACGAGCGCTTGATTGGCGACGTCTCTGGCGGATGTGATCACGTTTTCCATCGACCTACACGTGATCGTCGAATGTCATTAGCGGGGTTCGCGATCGTCGCCGAGCGTTTACAAATGGTGTGTGTGTGTGTGTGTGTGTGTATGTGCGGGTTGCGCACAATGGCTGATTAGAACCATCCCGTGCAGCTTGTCTATTTCAGAGTGATCAAGACGATGTCATAAATCTCACTCGTTACTTTCGTTTGGAGTATATTTCCCTAGCGAGGTCGAGAAAGTTGCGATGTCAAAAAGGCTCTTGAAAAAAGAATCATAGTTTTTGAATACTATTTGTCGCTAATGATAATGTATTGAACAATTTTATATTACTTTAATTGTTCGTTTATCAAATTGCTCTTGAAAGCAGAGACAAACTTGATCGTTTCCGGAAAAAGGGCGACAGAAAAACAAGCAAATGACACGCGTGAGCACACACACACATATTCATCAACGTTGATGGATGACCTTTGCATTTGTTTGGCGCGCACCCATCATCTCATTCCCTCAGCACCAGTTCTCTCCTCCGTCCCGCTTGCAATGCAGTTACATTCCGGCTACTTTTGAACCTCCCGCGCATGGACAGCGCAATTCTTGTGTGTTTGTGTGTTTGTAGGTGCTGCCGTATCTTGCACAATGCAGCCCCACGCGTTCCAGCCGGACCTGCGGACACCCCGCGGATGAACCCGCTCTCTCCAGAACGACCCGACGTCGCGTCGTCGATCGTTGGATTGGCGCGTGGCAGTCGACCCTGGAGCTCAAGTGGTCGCCGTAAGGGGTTTCGCGCGTGTGTCGTGAGTGTTTCGAGGGCGGCCAGCGAGGCCTGGACACCGGGGTTTAGTGTTGTTTTTTTCCCGCCCCTCTGCATCGAATTAACAAACAGATTGATTTGGTTCTGCCGCCCGGTTGACTTGTTTATTCAAAAACGAAACCGCACGTGGAATATCGCATCGACATCGCGGTCGATTATCATCCCCCGGTCTGGGCGAGATCTGGAACACCCGTTACATCACTTACCCCCGCACGTGTTGGCTCGCTGAACGCGGAGGAAATTATATCGGGCCGTTTATCGTTGGCGGGCAAATGTTATTTCACTGAAGGACAGTTTATTGAAGGTAGCAAACGAAAGATAAATGGGATTCGCTTTTAAAAACATTGACTGCCGACGACATTGTGTGTTGTTGATGGTCTATAAAGGCCCTGGGGGCGCCCGGTTATTTGTGCAACTCCAACAAAGTAGCGAGTGCGATAGTTACATAATCGGTGATGTGGAGTGTTTTGTAGGAATGAAAAAACTCACATGAAATATTCCTTTCAAAATTACAAAACCAACATCACTTGCGAGCATCAAATAAATTGCAGATCCCTATCAGCAAACGCCACAGCCAAAGTCTAATCAAACAATCACATCAGTTAACGAACTGGAAGCGTGATTGGCGTTCTCAATTAACGCAAAATCATACCAAAGAAGAAGAAGAAAAAAAAGGAAAACATCTCCCATCAAACCTCTAACCTTTCGGGTCGCCGATAAGCCAGGAATGCTGTGGAAGCCTTGGCATTTGATGTGAAGCTCTAGTGCCACGCGAATTGAGCCCCCCGCCCGTCCGATGTCACCCGGCGCTCCACCCTCCCCGGACACGTGAACCGAACGCCGAGCGAGTGTGGGGGAAAAAAAAACAGAAATACCAACTCATAAAATGCACAATCCCAATCGTGGAAGGCAAAAACCCGATGCATGGTGGATGCATTTACGGCGAAGGTGGTTGCTGAAAGCGAAAACACACCGAAGAAACACCCCGGAAGTAAATAACGGGGGGTTAAATAGGGCGTGGGGGAAGGACGCAAGAGGAAACTCTTCTTACTTTCATACTAGACACCACTACTAGTGCGCAGTGCGAATGCAGCACTCGCTCTCGCTCGTCGCCAGCCCATAAATGGTTTGTTTTCGTCGTGAACCACCAGGCTGCTCCATTACTGTCGTCCCAACCGACTCCATGTATGCACACTCTACACACACACACACACAGGGCTCGTTCCTGCACACCACGACGCAATTGGAAAGTAAATATTCGCGCGAACGGTGGGGGGCCTGGGTGGCTGGGAGTGGATGTAAAATGGAAATTATCGATTTTCTCACACCCGCCCCGACCCGAAGGGCGGTGTAATGTTCTGGCAGGTCCGGTTTTGGTCCCGATTTTTCCAGAGGAGTTTTTCCGAAAATGATTGCGACATGGACGATCGAAGTTGACAAACACCAATTTGTTTTAAAATAGAATAATGTTGCGTAAAAGCGATCTAAACTTTGTGACAAAATTGTTTATTTAAAATCGATATACATACTTGCTCTCATAGCCAGCTGCACTTTGGTGGTGGTTGTTTGAGTTTATCGAAAGTTTTGCTCTATCGGTACGTTTGCCCTTCCGAGATAGAAACAGCATAAAAATACGTCCACAACGAGGAATATTCGAATTCGTTTCGTTCGCCCAATTTTCAGCTCCGTTTCGGGGATTCGAGCAACACTAATTTCACTCTCCCTCTCCGGCGTTCCACGAAACACACCCCCCTCCCCCACGGTGTATGTACTGTATCCGTGTCCGTGCGGTTCACATGAGATGGTGTTTTCACTTTTACCATCCGACTCCAACACCGACGGCAAGGGGTAACTGGAGCGCGAGGGATCAAACCGGGAAAAAGAGGTTTTGCATTCGAGCACTCCGGAGGCTGCACTCCTAACCGTTTACGTAAAGCACACACTCACTACACACAGACACACAGGCGCAATGTATAGGGGCCGTTGTAAATGGGTTGTAACGCAGGCTGACATATAGACAAACCACCTTGCGAGAGGAAGCGAAGGATATTCCCGGGTTTTCGATGAAGGGGAAGGATTTGGGGAGTCGACCGGCCGGTCCCGGAAATAGCTTTCCTTTCGATGCAGGGAAAGCGGCACACACCCAAAATTTCGATTTTCAGCACCGTTTCGAAATCTTTCTGGAAATTCTAGTCGTTAGTATGTGTGTGTGCTTTAAAACTTTTTCTTTTCACTTCAATCAATGTTAATCTTATTCACCGAAACAATGAGGAATATTTATTGTACTAAGAACCTCACTAAAAAATGGCCACGTCTGCACCATAATATATTTGAAAGCCATGAAAGATGCTTCCAAGACATCCGGATATTCACACGTCTGTTTTATTTTCTCCACCGAGAAAAACTTCCGAGCCATAAGAGTCGTTCCACGAAAAAAGCAACGAAAAACCCCGTGTGTACTAAACTTGGCTGTGTGGCTGATCCTCCAGAGCCTGACGGACCTGATGACGACCAAACCGGACCCGACCTACGACAACAATATTTACAGTTCTACTGGCATGGCGCTCCCATCTGCAGCGTGTCGGTGTCGGTGCGCCATCGCCCGAGGCGATATAGGGCTCTTCGGGTCGTCGGGAGCTTCGCGCTGCTGAGCATATAGATTCGGCAGGTTCGGGCACGGGACTACCACAACGCATACCAAAACCTACCGCACACTCTGCCGAGTTGAGCTCGGTCTGCCGAATCTGCACAACTCTCGCATTTTCCCTTCCTTTTCTGCCCGATACAATTTGCTGGCTGTTGTTTTTTCCCCAAACACGCTCTCTTTCACGCTCTTTTATTCTGGCTCTCTTTTATGCTAGGGTGTGTGTGTGTGTGTGTGTATTTATGTTAACAGTCCCTAAGCCCCACACGTCCAACGGGACTGTACTCGGAGTTTCCGCTTTCCGCAACGGGGGGTTTTTGGAAAATTCAACACTACTTTGTGTTGGTGCGGGTATGTTTCCTTGTTTTTCCCCGTGCATTTGTACTAATGCACCAGCAATCCCTCAACTCGCTAGCATTAGCCGAGAGTCGAGCGGATCCTGCGCCGTGCATCCCAAACCGGGAACCCGGCTCCATTCGAACCCTTTCCCGAGCTTTCCCCACCACCGTAGCAGTGTGTTTGTCTTCCGGTTACACGTCGAACCATTTTATGAACACCCCGCTGATTCCTTCCATGGAGCACGGGACGAGACTTTTCCCACGACGTCTCATTTACACGGAACCGTCCTGGTTCTCCCACTCGCTACCAACCACTTCCATTTGCGCCGATATCCTGGCGGCTCCCATACTTTCATTTTCCGCACAGTCGGAACCAAACGAGAGAGAGGAAAAAGGACACACGGGCGGATGGAAAACCAAACACTTGGTGTCGCCAGTAAGTGAGCGCTTGTGAGACTTGTGATATCCGGTGGTTTTGTGCAAGATGGTTTGGGTTTCCACCCGGGAAATTCCTTGCAATGCGAGCGTCTTTGATGCACTTGACGGAGGGGGAAAAAAACTGCTGCTGGAAAACATACACCTCTGGTCGTTCGCTGGCGGAAGGATGTTTCCACCGCACAAACAGGACATAATAAAAGCGGTGAATGTAAGAAAATTTCCCATTTGTAAAAGCACCCCGAAGGCAAATGCCACTAACGAAATTGCTTCAGCGTCAAACGGATGCGTTTATCCTTTGTGGCAGCCAAGCAAAAGAAAGAACGGAAAAGTTTTTTTTCTAAAGCCATCTAGTAGTCATCCCATCATGAAAAGAGAAGATTTGGTTCTCACCTTAGCTAACCACTACGTAATATTTGTGGAAACCGAAAACAACAGCTTAAAATATTTAACAAATGTAACAGTTTTCCAATTTCCCTAGAGGATTGCTACCAACTCCATTGCAACGACAAGCTGCTTTGGCAATCACAACCATGCATGATGGATGTCCCACCGAGGGGTTTGGCTTTCAAAAACAATTTCCTTCAATTCATCCAACATCCGGACTACGAAATCCCAAACCAACGTACGTTAAAAATGCATTACACTCCATTTCCCATCCGCCGGCTCCCTTTTTTTCCTTGACGCTAGTACTCGACGTGGACCTTTATGATGCTGATTCCTAAACACGTCTGGACGGAACGGAAAAAAAACTCTAACCCTCACACCAACCCTCGTCGCGGAAGCTTACAGCGCTCCGTAAAAGAAAAGCAAAACACCTTAAACTCTGTCCTTCCATGGGTGAGGAGAGAAAGGCAACCCGGGGGAGGAAGAAAACAAACACCCAGACGTCGCAGAAGCCCCAGACCGCGGCGGGACTACGGAACGAACGCCACAATCCACAACCTATCCCAATATCGCGCTGGTACTCTTTCATCCTCCAGCTTTCTCTTTCTCTCACGGGCCCTTCGTTGCTGTTTTTCCTCCTGCTTGGATGGGTAAATTAGTCTGTGGAGGTGGAGGATCCCACTCCACGGCGCTGGTTCCTGCATGTCTAGCCGTCTGCACCCCCAACTACATGGATATACTTCCCGGAAAAGGATGGGACGCTCGGGTTTCTCCTCGCCCAAAGTTACGTCCAAATTTGTGCTAGGACCCGCGAAACCGTTGACGTATGTGTAATACGCAAATGACGCAGTTTTGGAGCCAGGCCGTTTTGTAGGCATGGCACCGAATGCGCATGACCTCACGAACTCCCAGTGCGAGGCTCGTTTTGGGGTAGTCTCTGGTGTTTTCCATTTGTACCTCCAGGACCCTCCCGATCGCTAAAAAGATATAACTATAAAAATTGACCCTCCGGTGAAGCCATCGAAGCTTGAAGCAGATGCAGAACCCCAACACTTCCTGTACGCCCTTCTAACCATTCCCTTTGTGACGGGTTGGCTGGTTATTTTCATTGTTTTTCTTGGCTTCACCGAACCGTTTCCGAATTCGCTTCCAAACAGCAAGCGGGCGGGATGAGGGGGAATCGGTGGGGCAACCCTGCACATTGTCTGGCGCACTCAAACCCTTCGCTCAATTACACACATACACAGCACTTGCACTGCCCAAACATACAGACACGCTAGCTCTCTTTCCTTCCGCTTGGGGTCGGGCTGTTTTTTTTCCCTTCTTCAAGGAAATGCCGTTTTCCATTTCGATCTGCGCAAGCGGAATAATGTTGTCCTAGGTCTCGTCCGCAGCCATCGGCGAGCGTATGCGTATCCCTTAATATTGGTACTGTTGATGTTTGCAAATTTTTGTTTTGCTCTGTTTGATGTGGCTTCATGTTTTTTCAACGGGTTTTATCTTAGACACAATGAGGAAAACGTTTTTTTTTCATGTTGTGCAAATATTTATAAGGCTACCTTTATATTTTTTGAAGTATTAAAGAGAACGTCTTCACTCGAATTGTCCAATTGTTTCTCCGATAAACGGATCACTTCCACTTCCTAAAAAAAGTCCCCACTGTGCGACAGAAATACTTCTAATGTTCACTTGTGTTCCATTACCGACATCTTCGCCCTCGAAGGACTCGAGATGCAATGAGAGTGTGAGCCTCCACATCTAAACCCAACCTCAACCAAGTCCCGGGTGAATGGACTCTAGATTTTAACGACAGCCAGAGACGGCTGCCAAGTGCCGGAGACGATGGCCGAGAAGTGACCATTGTGTCTGGTGTTGTGATCATCGGAAGACGATGGAAAAAATCGAACTTCGGGTGTCGTTGTCACAGTTTCCCCCGGCAAGTGTGGAAATAGTTAATGAGCGACAATTTACCGAAGGAAAAACAATCAATCGCGTTGCCTTGGTGTGAGCTAATTAACGATTTCGTTCAATTTAATGTCAAAATGGTATATCATAGGTTCAAATCAAGTGACAGGGTATATAATTGGCTTAAAGAAGGAACTTCCTTAGCCACTTCAAACCATCAGAGCGTTTTAGAACCATTATTGTTTATCTTAATTCAAGAAGAAAGAATTTACAACATGGCCTTTGATTCCACTCTCCTTGACAATGCAAAGACACTCCAAGGTGAATAAAGAAGTCCGTCTGCACGTTTCGCGGACCATTGCCCGGCGGGGTTTCCATTCAATCGCGGACACCTAGCGGGCTTTTCCGCCCGGCGCCATTTCCGGTGCCACGCGATATGAACCCCTTTAACGAGCGTTTTCTCTTTCGTTCGCGCGTTGCTGTCGTCCCTTTCACGCTTCGGTGGCGGCAGTTTTCATTTACTTGCAAAATGTTGTTCCCATTTCATGGAAGGGGATGAGGGGGCGGACATGGGGGAGCAGTTGCAGTAGTAACATACCGGGCGAGTGCACCAGGTGCATTCTCAAACCGCACAAAACCAAGCACACAAACACACACTCGAGCATAAAGGAAGTCAAGCGAGCGACCAGACAGATGGTCCCGGGCAGAACCCCAGGCAGTTTTTCTTCACTGAGCACCCTCTTCTCATCCCCCCTGTCCCCCTCTTTTCAGAACAGAATCGAAGAAAGAATGTTTTGGGATCTCGTTCGTTCTATGGCAGAGACTTTTTTCTCCTCTTGCTTCTTCTTCGTCTTCTCCCACTCTTCCCCCGTGGTCAAGGCTTGTCGCCTGCATTAGGATGCACATGCATTTTACATTGGCCCGCATGCTGCTTGCATGCCGCAAGCGTGTGCTGTGTGTGTGTGTGTGGTCGGGCTGTGGAACTGACACCGACCTCATCCACTTTGGAGCACCAACAGACGCCAACTGGTGCCAGAGAGGGGGGAGATAAAGGGTTGAGTAGGTCGGTCGATGAACCACGACGATTGCTTTCGTCTCGCCAATCGAGACTTCCGCATACAGACAACCTGTCTCGCCAGATTCCCTGGCACGGCGATCCGAAGGACGCAAGGAAGCGATAGATATTTACGGGGTTGAACCCGTTAATCGTCGTACGGGACGCTTTTCGTCATCTTCACATTTTTTCTAACGATGTGGAAAACGATTTTCACCTACGCAGAATAGGTTGGGGGTGTTTCTTACTTTTAGCAAAATGGTGAACTGTCGTTTTAGTACAAGTTCTACTAAAAAAAAGGATTCCATAGCCATGCGACATCATCCAAATTACAAGGCAACAAAAGGAAACCCCCGATTGGCCCGTGTGTGTGTGTGTGTCTAAGGGCAAATGTTTGTTTTCCCACCTTCCCACTCGGACTCCCCACCAACGGATGACGACGGCGCCGACGACGGTCTGTCTGGACTCGTCTGTTCCGACCAGTGGGGGACCGCGGGGGTGGGGAAAGGATTTTTCCTACCCCTTTCCCCATCGGGGTAGGCCTCGGGCGTCCACGCGTCGGGAAGGGAAAGCCTTGATGGCTTGTTTTGAAAAAGAGTTTCCCGACCCCGGGCAGCACGAACAAAAGGGAAAACTTTCCACCACCACCGGGTTGGGTTGGGTGGAGTGACAATAAGGGGGGGAGCCGTTGGGGTTACACAGTTCTCCCCGGGCAGAAGCGTCTAGGCATTATCGATTGGTATTCCGTCGCCATAGTCGTTCCCGCCCAGTTTCCCGGGTTGGGGGAGGGGGGTGGGCGGACAGGAAGCAGCAACATTATGCACCATTTGCTCCGGACTATTTTACGAATATAAAAAAACATGAACCACCCCTTTGCGGGGACGTGGGTCCAGGGTCGGTGTACCTGGAACCGTTGAAACCAATTACTGGCGGCGTCGGTTGTCATGACTTTGTTGGCGTTTCACGGCTCAGAACACTGACCTCGGGGAAGCGAAAAACTCTTGCCACCGTGTGATGGAAGGCACGGAAAATTCGTTGGCCATCAAGTTGTGCTATGGGGGATAGTTTTTTTTCCGGAAAATGGCAAACGTGACTTCAAGCTTGCAGCATTTATTCATTATTTCTACAAACGGTTCTTGCTTACAAATGAGTTTAAACTCAGTTATAGCTAGAAGAGCAAAAAAGTATTGCAAAAAAAAATAATGATAAAAGTTCTATAAAGACTTATTTTTCAGACATGTTTTTGCAAAGAAAACAACAAAAAAAGGACAATAGTAAGAACTTTAGCATCAGAACACACATTAGTTACAATGGGAGAAAAGTGAAACTGAAAGGATACACATGTGAGCTGCCATTCGAGGCACTTGCTTTCACTAGACACCTCGAGTAGGGGCAACATTTCATTTCAATTCTGAAAGGTTAACGACCCGCGGCTCAAGCGCCAACGGCTCATTTTACAATCACGCTATGATCTCTCCGGGCAAAACTGCAAACCCTTTCGAACGAGAAGCATTAGTCGCCGCATTTTCCTTTTCCATTCTTTGCCCGTGGAAAAAAGGATATATGCACCAAACGGCGGGTGATTGGCAAGACGTACACATGGAGTGATTAAGTGCGGTGCCAAGTATGGGGAGGGGGGACGACGAGGACGAACGTGTTTGCATGTGTGACGTTCGCACATGACGTGTTGGCCGGTGGTGGGGGGGGTTTCCTTCTTTTGTTTCCTAACGTGTGACTCGATTGCCACTGCAAACTGCAACCCGATACGTTCGTCCATTCAGGGTTTTTCCTTTTTTTTTCCTCCACCGTTTTCCAGTGCAATCCTTTCCCATTCACTCGGATCCATTCGGAAAAAAGCGATTCCGTTCGGTCCGGTTGGAACGGCCCTTGAAGGGGGGTGTAACTGGGAGAAGGAGGGTCTTTCCAGCCGTTTTTGCTCTGACAGGCGTCGGTTGAAGTTTAAAGGTCGTTGGCCTCGCACGCCGAACGTCAGGATGTGCGTTTTGTTTATTTTTTGCATTTTTGCAGAATAAAGGCGAGAGTGAAAAAGCCTACCCTGCTTCTAGACGGATCCCAGCGAGTTCCAGTGTTTGTTTAAGGGAAACTATTCCTTCCGTGCGCAGTGGAAAGCGGGGGTTTTGCAGGTTCATGAGCTTAGAACATTTTCCCAAAAGCCTATAAGGAAAACCGAAGGGGAGGCTTGGGTTTGTTTATTCCGGATAAATAATAATATAACCGTTTCGGCGGGAGAGAGGGTTTGGGCTGTGAGGTGAAAAATCGAACGACGGATTTGAGGAACGGAAAAACCGCCCACTCTTCCTCCCCCTTCCCCAACAACTGTCAACAACTTGGCCAGAAATTTTCGGCCCCACTTCGGCGGGTTAAAAAGTTGCGGTAGGTTACGGTCAACGACACGCTCCCAGGGTCCTTATTGGTCGATAGAATGGGAAAGGTCACTGACATTCGAAGCGGGCTTTTCCGTGAAATTTTTCTGTACGGTCATTAGAAACTAGAATTGCTTACCTGTTAATTTAAATTTCCATAAGGATCAATCGCACAATCTGAAATAATGAAACAGAAATTAAAAATTATTTTTTAAATCAAACTTTTTTAAATGTAATTTTCTACTCTTTTCTTCTTGACTTGACTGACTCCTGCCAGGTTTAAAATTTTCGCTTCACATGCAATCGAAAAGCCAGATCTCTTTAAAGGCAAACGAAACAAAAACGGACCGATAAGATCATAAAATAAATCACTGCAATTAAATTATCCGTTACCAACTCCACCTTCCTTTGCTAACCTTTTTGCTTTCCCGTTTTATGATAGAGGCATTAGTATGGAGCTATCGTTTTTTTAAAAGAGAAGTCGGTTCTTTTAAGGTAATGTGAACTGCAAGAACAGTGAGCGAAAAAATATGGTTTGGTTGGTTTGTTTGTTTTACTTCCATTTACATAAAATGCAAACCTACCATCTCCGAACGATCGTTTACGGAACTTCCAAGCAACATCGAAAGAAGCAAAAAAAAGCATAGATCGAAAACCCTCTGCCAAGTGTCGGAAATCTACCTGGAAGTGTCGTTTAAAAAACTGGAAAAGGCAGGGCAAAAAGGTAGGGCGCTTTAAGCCGGGAGTGTGGGCAATGATGGGTTCTAGCCCTAACGGGACATCCCTTGCCCGCAGGTACCTCCGCTCCCTCCGCAAACGGAGCGCTAGAAGAAGACAAGATCGGACGATATGAAAAGAAAACACACCAGAACAGGGAACCTCCGCGAGGGCCGGTTTTTCCTGCGAGAAAGATTCTTTCTTCTCTTCTCTCGCCTTCTTCGGCACTTTCTTCGCCCTTCCGCTACGGTCGCACGGGAAAGCCATTCGGAGCCTGCCGTGATCTTTTGGCCAGGGTTTTATGGCCGGGCTTATCTGGCCGGGTCGCTTCTCTTCCGGAAACAACGGTACCGCAGTGGGAAAGCAAACGATCCGCTTCGCCGCCCGGCAGCCTTTCACCATTTTCCACCGACCGCAGCGCGCTCTTCGGAGCGGTGAAGTGTCGTAGCGTTGGCCGGAACGAAGCTCGATCCGTCACGATCTCGGCTGGCGGGTACCTCGTTCTATATGTGTGTGTGGGGGTACCTCCATCCGGAACATTGCAGGAATGTTGGGAAAACATCTAGTCGACGCAGAAGCCAACGGGACATTTGGATTAGCAACAGAATAGTTCGTCTCTTGACGTCTTTAACGTCAAGTCGTTTGACGTCGTTGGTCTTCTTTTGAGAATGGAATATCATCCACGGTGAATTCTGGTTGCACAGATTTGAGGCAATTTGTTTTTCTTTTTTTCCTTAAATAATACTTAATATTACAAAAAAAATGTTCAAAAATAGAACGACAAACCCAAGAAGTGGAATTCCAAATTCATAATGTCGATGAAAAGTTCTTCTATTTGATCTTATATAAACAAAAAAACCTAAAAAAACTTAAGGCTAAAAAACATCCGAATCGTGTTTTAATTCTTTTATTGCACTTCCATAAACCACCAGCTCCTAAGACAACATCACAGAAAGACATAGACAAAAGCACGCAGAAAGAATTCGAGAGCAAGCCCGAAGGAAAAAGAGAGAACCAAACAAATGTCCTCCTAAAAAACCAGCACCAGCCATAAAGGAGCAACATAACGGTATGCAAATGAGCCGTCCACCGATGGTGCTGCCTTTCGCCCTTTTTGTTTCCTCCTCTCTCTCTCTCTTTATTTCCCCCTCACCCCATGGTCGCATCACATCACATAACTGTTCGACGGTTTCGGGATACATACCGACACACACACACACACTCGCGTTTGTTGTTTTCGTCGAATGAACATAAACATTCTCGGTGCTGGCCGCTCGCGAGATGAAAGCTTCGCCTTGTGGTGAGCAAAGTCGGAGAGTGAGCTTTCACACGTGGCTCGCGAGGGGTGAGAGAATTCACCCGAAAAAGCTCGCTTTTTCTTCTAGAGGGGTGGTTCATGCGTTTCGCGTTTATTTATTTCGCGGTGGACGAGGGCCGGCCAACGCGTTCTTTTCTCCCATTCGCATACCATTGTACACTTTTCCACCAACTCACCCCCTTTCGGTCACCCCCTTTCTCAAAGGGGTGCTCCAGGTGCGTGTTGCGCATGCATGTGTGTGATTTGAGGCTGGCTTTAAAGAACTGGCCTCCTCCTCCTCTCGCCGTACTGACCGTCGGACCGTGGTGTGCGAATGTTGGTAATGGAAGAAAATGGGAAGGAAATGGAAGACGGTTGGTGGCGGAGTGTGAGTTCCGCGAGGGAACATCCATCTACGTACGAACGTACGTACGTACGAGTTCGCGGTGTTCTGAGCGCCCATCATCGCCATGTTTCCTCGTTCCGTGGGCCGCCCATCATGTGTCATGTGTGTTCTGTACTGCTTCCCCTCATCGCCCCTCCTTCTCCTCCCACCCCACGCACGGGAGGTTGACCGAACCGGCGAAAGATCGTTGAACCCTTGCGAACTGCGTGCTTGGTGGTAGAACGCGCTGAACGAAACTGAAAACACGCCGCACGGCGGAGGTCATTTGCTTTTTCGGGGCCCCCGTAAGGGGTATTGTTTTATATTCCGCTTCGGCCTTTCCGTTCGCGCGGCCGTTCGTTCTCTCTTTTCGCTCGTTAGCAAATTTTGACGATTTTTAAAATTTTCTCCCCAGAATGGAGGGATGTAAGGGCGAGGGAGGGGGGCACGAAAGGACGACACCAAAAACCCTTTCGTTTTTGCCCATTGCGCTTTGAGTGCAGCTTCTTATGATTCTCAAGTATTTATTTTATGTTACTTTAGTTCGCCTTTTTTTTTCTTCCTTTCCCCATCTTTTGCGTTTCAAACATCGCAACAAACAACCCGTCAAAAAGTGCGTATCACTTTTAAGCAAATGATACAAGCAAGGAATGTTTCCCTCTCGGTTATGTTTTATCAGCAGATTCTGTACTTTGGTTTTCTTAACACCTTCCAGCTCAACTCGTGCGTTTTCTTTTCCACCGCAGTTGAGTTCTAAGTGTTTCGGTGTTTTTCTTCCTTTCCTTTTTTGCAAAAAAATTGCTTCTCGATTTCACAGGAAGTGCTAATGGACGTCGAGATGGTGTTGATGTTTTTCGCGGGGAGGAATTTTCGCGAATTGAAGAGTGAATGGCCCGAGAAAAAACGAATCAACTACAATTATACACAACGAGAACGGGGGAACATTTTAATGTTATAATGATTGCTCGTTTGGGATGAAACCGGATACACAACACTGATAGGAGGTTTGAAAAACATTAACAATTAAAAAAGAGGATTCTGAGAAAATATTCGAATGTAATAAATAGTAACTTTCGGTGAAATTGTTTCAACTAAAACTCGCAGATACAAAGTGCAACCAAGCAACAACCAACTTTAACAAATAATTTGTTTCATTCGCTGCCTCGAGCGGTCGTTCAACTATGTTCTATTCCGGTCGGTTAGGTTGCAAGAACTCCTCGCCGGAGCGGTCTAATAGTTTCCATCGATTCCACCAGAAGTTGTTCGCTCCCCTTCTTTCTTTCACTCCCGATCGGGGCGAAACCTTCACCTTGCTTCGCCGATGCGCTTATGAGTTTATGCAATCGGCCTGCTGCAAGCGTGGCAAATGCAATCATCGGTTCGAGGTGAACGGTTGATGCCGCAGGGCGCAGAACCAGAAGCATTTGCCTTCGCGTTTCACGCCACAACCGATCACCATCTTCATCTTCGCATGCGCGCATCGGGCATAAGAAGAACTCGGATGGATTCGCGGTTGGCTCCCCCTTGTAGGGGGGGTTCCGGGACGTGCAGACGAAGCGGTGATTGCTGCCTCAAAGTGCCGGGTGGGCGCGAAGCCGACAAGCCCTAGAGCTGCCTCTTTACTATTTATTGCTAATTTAACTCCACTGAGGCGTAGCAGAAGGTAATGCCCGAGGCTTGCTGAAGCACACACACACACACACACCGCTGGTTGGTGAAGAACCAGACCTCCGGGATGGGCGATCTTTTTTACGACCAGGACAAATCGTACGAACTTAAGAAATCAAAAACCGAAATTGACCATAACTACCTCAAGGCGGGCTTAGCCAAGATTCAATCCCCAACTACTCGACCTCGGGGGAACGAACGAACCAGAAAGAAACAGAAGGAAGCGGATGGGGCAAAATTATCATCAGCCTCCGGGCGCTCGCGTCCCGACCCGGTGATATAAATCATCTACATTCGCTAGAGCACTAGAGACAAGCCCGACGTGCCCTGCCGGAATGTGCCAAAGGGAGGGATGGGGGGGGGGGGGGGGGGGGGGGGAGGGAGGGGGGAAGGTCCTTCTTCTTGCCCTCCTTGGTTCTTCCCCCGAAAAGGCTATGAACTCGGCGCTGCAAAAATGAGCATAAAGCGAGGCTAGCGAAGCATAGGATAATGGCGATCCTAGACCGAAACGGTGTGGAGCATAGAACGATCAGCAATTCTCACACACACACACGTACACATGGTTGCGGGCAAAAGAGCGATGAACGCCGATCGCGATCTGCTGCGGCGCTCAATTAAATCATTATGTGTGTATATATGCTTCGTATGAAAGTAAAAAGGCAACGAAATCGAAATCTGTTCTAACCGAGCCTCCTCCAAAGACGGGGGGGGGTTTTCCTGTGTTGTGTGATGCCCTCCACTTCCTGTTCCATCCAAAGCTTCTCCTCATCTTCCTCCTCCTCGTTGGATTAAGCGCCTTTTTCCCTTTTGCGCTTCCTTCGCTTCGTTAAAACGCTCCGTTCTCGGTTTGACTTGCAGCAAAGTTCTAACTGAGCGCTTCCGATCCCATCGAAACCCAACGAAGCGTGAGTCCGTTGGCCCGAGGAGGGGGGGGACGGCGAGGGTAAAGAACGGCCTGAGGAGGGGGTAAAGAACTCCAATGTACCAACCGATCAGTTGCCTACCCCTTCCGCGCACGTTTCCACGCGCGCGCGCGCTTCCAAGAACAAAACTTCTTGAACCCTTCCTTCGGCTTTTGGGGCTTTCAGGGGGGTTGAGGTGAGCGAACGCGAACGAGCATCGACGGACGAGGCCGCGTGTGTACGTACGAAGCGAGTGGAAATGGAGAGAATAAAAATTCACATATTCCACCCCTCGCGGCCACCCTTTTCCACCGACGATCGGGAGCGCGCGCGCGCAAAAGAAACACACCACGATCGCGAAGGGTTCAGTGACCGCGCGAGCACGAAGAGAGAACTGCTCGCGAAGCCTGGATAGGCTGGAACGGCCTGGAAGGAAAGTGAGAACGGAAAAGCTTTTTTGCGCTTGCGTTTTCCCCCGCACCCCCCCCCCCCCCCCCCCCCCCCCCGGGGTGGCCAGGGAAAGGGCAAGGAACGAAGAAAATGTAAGTGTGTTCTCTGTTCTTACGGATCGTGTTCTAGCTGGGGAAGCCGGGGGGATGTTGGAGCGGGGTTTTTCTGTATTTTATGGTTGCTAACTTCGACTACGTGATCGTTGGGGAATCGCTCGTTTGTAGGAAAGCCCGCCCGTAAAGGGACTTTTGAGAAGCGCGTAATAAAAACACAACACCACACAACACCCGGGAGTTCGGAAAGGGAACCTGGGGCAACTCATCGGGGCTGTGTGTTAAATCATCGCAACGTCATGTCGATCCTTCGCCGTGGATGCCTTGCGTGGACGGAGGAAGTTAACAAGATTTGCTCACACGAAGGAGAAAAATGGAATCGAAAAAAAGGTAAGCAGGCAAAATCAAATTTAATTTCAAAAGGCGAAGAGGCGATCGAATCCCATCTCTTCCCCCCCGAAATGGTGTACAATACACGAGATGACGGCAGCGTTGGGACTCATCATCATTAACATCATCATCGCCTCAGCCCCCTTTCGGCAATCCCCAACCTCGTCTTGAACCGACGAGAACCTCCTTCAGAATGAAAGTGACAGGCCAGAATGTGCGCGAATACTGGTTGCGAACGTAATAGTGAGAGGTCAGGGACACAGGCCAAGGGGAGTACGCATGGGCCAGAAGACGCACAAAATCCTTGTGTGTTATTTGGGGATCAGCGTTTCGGTTTCTTTCGGCTCCATCAACCACGACGATCGTGTTCCCAAAACACAACCGCTCCGAGGTTCGTCGACCTGCTCCCCTCGCGCTGGAGTTTAAGCACCCGAAAATGGTGGTGAAATCCGACAATTCTTTTTGTTTTCATTCGCCCCTGGGCGAATGTGTGCGTGCGTGCGAATGATGGCAGATACATTTGAATTTCGACGCAACAAGTGAACCGGGTGTTCGCGATCCAGGAATGCGAAAAGGGATCGGCGTTCGCCAAGGATCCAGGAGAAGCTTGGAGATGTCTTGATGAGCATTTGGATTCTTGATCCTCTCTTTCTTTTGGCCGTACGAAGTAGTTTTCGATTAGCTCATCAAGTGAGAATGTTTTAAATAATCCCACATTTCAATTTCGAATACCTTTTACTAAATTGTGATTTAAAAAATAAATAATTGCATCATGGTAAACAATCAATTAGGTGGCAGCTTTTTTTTTACAACCCATTCATTAAATTTGCGTTCGTAAAATATTGCCAATAGCGATAATAAAATGGTGGAATAAAAATCGACCACAACACCGATGTACGAAGCACTCCAAGCCAAAACCCATCCACGTTCAACCCGTCGTAATGACAGTTAAATTTTGCCATAAAATCTTCCCAGTTGGACGCTAATCGGCTCAATCGGCTGATGGTCGGTTGCTGTTGCTGCGACGTATGTGAGATCAAGCACCCCCTCCCTCCCCCACCCAACGATCAGGCGCACAATGGTCCACCCTGGGGGGAAGGAAAAAAAGGGGGGACGGGATGGAAAACGCGCGAGATGAGCGCGTGTCAACGAGCGAACGTTCGCCGCGGAGATGCTGCTCACCCGTCCGAACGAACACACAATGTCACGAGCCCGGTGAGCCGATCGTTCGAAAAGCGGCCCGATGACGGCTCAGCGCCGGAACGGTTACTTAATGTCATTGTCAAGGATTTTTGCACCCTTCCCAAAGCCCACCCCTCATGTGATCTGTTCCTCTTTCGTCGTAAAACAGCGCGGGGAATGGCTCGGGGAGAGCAGGGGACGGAGCGCAACTACCTTATAATTTGACTCATGCTCAACACGAACACGATCGTGCCGGCGCAAAGTGTAGGGTGAAGAGCTTTATTACCACTCTGATCGTATGTGAGGTTGAGTTGGATTTTCTAAAACTTTAAACTCCGGGAAACCTTGAGGACAAACAAACATTATTTTAATGTCAAAAATCGTAATTGTAAGAATCTCCAAAATAATATAAGGTAGACAGAAGAGATACTAATAGCTTCAGTTCACATCAGACTGAACTCCGTATGAGTATGAGTCAACATAGCTGCTGATGAACGCGAATTAAATGTTCGTAGAGTAAAACCTAAAAATAAACCTATAAACACCAAGATGAGTCTCTCGCTCACCGCTCGATGTCTCACTCGTTGCACTCCAGTTCGCGCATCGGTGATTCGACGGTCGATACGCCCGGGCTTATGTCTCATTACGGACATCCTCCTCCCCCACCCATCACCCCCGGCTTAGTTTAGAACTCGCCACGTGCGCATCGTTTTTGTGCTGGTTCCCTTTTGGTTCTCCCCTATTTGCCACTGTGTGTTGTGTGCTAGACTTGTTTGTGTTTTGTCTGTGTCTTCTAGGGCCTGTAATGCAGCGTACAACTGGCGTTAATAGGCTGTTTGCTGTTGCGCAAAAACCGGCAGCAGTGGCCAAGAACCCCCCGACTCTCAACCCGACTGACCGGCACGAGCGAACCGAGATTGCAATCAGTTCCTGTATAGCCTCTAATCGTCGGATAACACTATGGTGGAAGGAAGGGAGAAGTTGAGTTGAGTTGAGAACCGATTTCCGGATGCGCATGGTGGAGTTAGAACGTACCACGTAATCGGGCTCCCAAACGCCGACGCGTAATGGGAGAATCGAACCGGAAAGTGATACCTCCAGGGTGTGTTTGGAGGAGGAGAGGGTACACGATATCGAGGCTCGGTCTATGGATCGGGTTACACGCGGTCGCCCCGCGAGAGGATGGAACCTGATCTTGTGCGCCGCCAATTCATCGGGCAGGAATGTGTGGAATGTAGTAGAATTCTTGGTGACACATTCAAATCACATGTCGTTGGACGTTCGTCGCCATAAATGTTCTACCTAATTAATGCCTATCAATTATATCCACCTCGACAACCAATTCTTGTTCCGATAGAACTCTGAAACCACCTTCGGAAGTCCGAAACTTCTGTGGAAGAAGACTCCTTAAGGATGGTGGTGTAAAAATTAATTAAAGTAATACACGTGTTCGTGTTTTCCCAATTACCCCGCGGCATAAAGCATAGAACAAGCCCATAGCATGGGCCAGTGTTGGGGGAAAAAATAAATCATCGCATGACGTCGACGTCGAAGCGAACGGACCGAGAGAATCGGCAGAACTCGCAAATCATCTTCATCCGTGTCGGGCTACAGAACCTTGAGGCCTAGAACTTCAACCGAACCAACCGATCGGTGCGGTGCCGTCATGCCCATGACGCTCGGAGCGCTTCCCACTTGGCCCGTTCTTTACTTGACCCTGACCGAACGGAATTGGACCTCTTCAGACACCACGTCCACTAGCAGAAGAACTACACGGGGAAGGCAAACAAACAGCATGTTCTAAGTAGCAGCTAATGATGGCGGACTTGAGCGAAGATGGGCGCACTGATGCAATGTTTGCCCGAGGTGTGCGAGGGAGTTGTTTTTCGCCTCGTTCACTTACCGCGTAAAGTAGTGCGTATACGGGATGCTGATGTTTGATGATGATGATGGTGATGGTGGATGATATCACACACCGTCGTCCACGTGGTAAATCCTTCAGTACGTGATTATTATGCACATGCTAATTGCTTATGTTCTTCCTCGTTTACCGTCGCTGTAGGACACACGAACAACACGGTGATGGGGACGGCAAAAAGGGCCGAAGGTTGCGATGATGATGATGTCGTCGCTATTCTCCACTCGTTGATGATAAACGTTGCACGGTTGCACGATCACTTCACCACTTCCTCTCAATTGCGTTCTAGCGTTGTTCAAAAACTCTGGCATTCGATTCGTTTCTGTTTCTCTTCGGTTTTAACTGCTTTCCACAAAACATACGAAATTTGTTTTCCACCTCACTTGGGGTTAAATTTCATCAACACCTTTTCTTTCTGCCTTTTCCACCCTCAAGGTTGCGTCAAACGTCATCCTTCAAACGTTCTCGGCACGCTCACACACTCGGCAAAATAATCACCTCCGACAACAACGAACGAACAATCAACAACCTTGCTCAACCACCTCACCACAAAACGCAAGGCAAGTTCCCGCGGGATCACTTCCGAAACGACGCACACACGTTTGGGCGCGTTTTATGGAAATAATATCCATAACTTCCCCCCCGGAGGGAGGGACTCGGGGTCGACGGGGGGAAAAACCTGCCCGCACACAAACTTCCCGGCCACAAAATCAAACACCGTATCCCGGTGTCGCAGGTGAATACGATCACGACGCGACCGATCTCCGATCTCGCCACTTTAAGTCGCAATATTTTCTGCTGGAACACGGCCGTCCATCCAGAAATTCCCGGTTTTGCGATGCAGCCGCTCCGCCCTCACCCGGAGCTGCCTCCGATGATGATGATGATGATGATGGTGATGTGTGCTAATCCGTGAGGTTTCCGCCAGGAACACCACTTCGTTCCTGTTTGACTTGTTTTGCTTGTAGCACTTCGTGCTGGCTCGTTCTTCCCGGATTGACGTATTCCTGTTTGGCACTTATGTCACTTGTTCATGCACATAAGAACGTTTAGAACTTACACTCGCACTTGTTTTTTTTTTTTTTTGCTTCCTTTGCTACTCCTCCAACGCTAAACACTCGGCGGCATGTGTTGATTGGCTTCTAAACTCCCGCCCTTTGGGTTTCTTGGTTTCGATTGAGATTCTTCCGTTTTTTTTTTCTGCGCAAACACACAAAAATTCATCACATAATATCACGACACGACAGATCACATGCACTGCACTGCCCTCCTGCTGCGTCCGACGGTGTTTTCCCACTGCTCGGCACGAGGTTCGCGTTCTAGGCGCTCGCGCAAGTCTCCGGTGCGCATTCCCCGTATCTGCACTTACGTAACGATTGCAGGCGTACTATCGGTGCGTCGGGGCAAAAGTTTGTTCAACTCGCCGTCCACTGCTGCACGTGAAAAGAAAAAAAAAGCGCACCAAGGGCTCACCAACGCGTGCTCACTATGCGAAAAAAGCGGGGGGAGATTGATCGATCGATGATCAGCTCAGCATCAGCGATTCATCTGCCACTGCCATTCATCCCAGTGAACACCACGCGGCGCTGCAGCGGATCGCGATCGCGCGATGTCGTTGCTCACACTCAATCTCACGCTTCTCACGCTCAAGCTCACTCGGTACCACAAAAAAGCGGAAGACGACGCTGCGGGTTTTGCGACAACGACGTCCTGCTCGAGGTTTGGCTTCGGTACGACTAAATCGCGGACGGGCCCGAAAACCACTGCTCGCTCCGGCCTGTTGGCGGTCAAGGTACGGGCCGGCCTTCCAACACACACCCGCTAGGGGGTGCTTCTTCAAACGCACACACCCGCACGCCGAGAGGAAGCTTTTTCGCCCTTCTTTCAAAGCCCGAGCCAGGACAAAGCTCTCTCTCCCTCTCTCTCTCTCGTTTGCTATTCACCTGTTGTTTCTGTTGAAAGAACCGATCGTACCGACCCAGCTGAGCGCATTGAGGGTGTGTTAGTGTATGTCTGTGTGTGTTTGTAACACACGAACACACACCCACACTACCACCAGCACCACCACCACCACCATCGAGCAGTCGTGGGAAGAACGAACGGTGAAAAAACGCGCCCCAACATCGTCAGGTTCAGGTTCAGGGTCTCTCTCTCTACAGAACAGCCACTAGCGCGCCTGTGTTGGTAAGGGGGTAGTTCCCACAACAATGCAACCTTCCGTGAAGCCTCTTCTTCCGGTGCCTTCATGTTAGGGGTTGTTTTTCGTGTTCTCTCCTTCGCTCGCTCGGTTGAGCGTTTTCATTCTACTTCCTTCCCTTACACACGCTTACGCTTGCGCTGTAGTCTCGATGGTGATGTGTGCGCACGATCATGCTACGGGCAACCCTTAGTGTTCCGTCCCTTTCCTCCGCACGATCATTGTCTCTCTCTCTCTCGCCCTTTCATGCCTTCGGCAGAAGAATTCATCCCGAAAATAACGGTACAGTCCGGGGAATACCTGTACGCTTTTCTGGACCTTAACGTGTGTTTGTGTTTCGGTGTGGTCCCGGGGTGGTAGGAGTTGATGCTTTTGTTCTTTGTGCAGCCTTCCCCACACCCCGCCCGAGAAACAACCCGCTCGGAGTTAGTGACAGTGCGTGTTTTATGTAGCATTGAACACACTCTTTTTCACTCTCTCTCTCTCTCTTTCTCCCTCTCTCTCTGTGTAGCATTTTTGTCAAAAACAGCATAAAACATCGCTTGTTGCGTGATCGCACAAGCGGAAGCGGGCGCCGTTATGCTCGATGACGACAGCATGACGACGAAGTTCATGGGAATTACCGCATAGAGGGTCGGTATGTTTTCGCTCCGTGCCCTTGTACGTGTGTCATGTGCCTTTGTGACCTTTCTCCACCTCCTCCCCTTGTTGGGAGTTGAAACCCTGCGTCCCGCTCTCGCACGCGGATTCCTATTGTCAACACCAACCCCCAGCGCGGGTTTGAAATTATGAAACCCATTGTTCCAAAGCAGAATGCGGTAATGGCAGCGTGAAACAGTGAATGAACCCCCTCCACCAGCTGTTCTAATGCCTGCCCTGGTGGGGGCCTGTCGCGGCCGCCCTCTTCTCCCCCGCCGTGAAAACCGTGACGGGAACGGGTTGGGATGCAGCGGTTAGAAGGGATCTAAATTATCGTAACGGGATTACTCGGCAAAGGCAGAGAGTCACGTACTTTTGCCACCCCGGTCCGTGTCGGATGCGACACATTCGCCACACACATGCCAAACACCCCCCTCCCGGGTTCCTTCGGACAGCCGTCCTAAACAATGGTCAAATCAGATGCTCTCCCTACGGAACCCAATCGGAAGTTCCCGATCTAGCGCCGTTCTGGATGGACCCGTTCGTGTGACCCATTGTGCCCATGTTCGGCCCATGTTCGGCAACCCAGTGGTTGGGTGGCTTGGGCTAACATGATTAACGGTCGCACCGATAATCGGTCACACCGGGAGCCGTTTCCGCGGTTCGCTTGTGCTGTTTTCGCATTGTTCTGGCTAATTGGATGGCGGATGATGTTCGGCGGGTGGAGGAAGCAGCAGAACTTGGATGGCCGACCTATACATCGACCGATAAGAATGACAGGTCCAGGAAGTACGCCGTGAGAGATGAGAGTGGTTCTAAAATTTATCATTGATAATGTCAACTCCCAATGAGTCGTTAACGAATGCTTATCATGCTGAGATTTTCGGAGAACTGATGACAATGTTTTTATCTAGTAAATCGTGCCTTTTATTACTGCCTTAGTAATAAGTACTTTTGACATTTTATATAAAAATTCTCTTTATTGTACAAAACAAAAGTAATGAAATTAAATTTTTCATTTTGTTACTGCTAAAACGATAGAAAGTTGTAAATACAAAACAACCATCAAGCGTCTTGGAAATGTCGATGCGCGTAAATAGTTCCCCGAAACGAGTCAATCAGAAACACTGACACGAATCTTAATGGAGCGCCTTAAATCACCCAATATCGTTGTGAGAAATCAATTTGGCAAATCATCATCATCAATATCGCACACGATCGCGCAAAATCTCTTTAACCCAATACCCATTTCTTACCCCCGTGTGGGGTTCCGCGGCTGGGTGGGTGGGTGGTGTGGGAAAAAACAGTTCAATCTTTATTAGTTCCATTCGGTCCGGCTGCCACTACTTTCCCCCACCAAGCCCACATCAACGCCCGATGCGACTTCCGAGCGGTTTCGCACTCTCGCTGCCCGCGCGAGAAGAGCTCCATCATCGAACGATGTCGCTGAAAGTGTACCCAAAAACAATCCCGGAAGAAAGGCAGGAAAACCCGCAAACGCACCCGAGTTGGGTTCAACAACCCCTCTGTAGCCACACACGGTACATGGAAAAACTGGAGCAGCGCGAGGTTCGGTTTTCTTACGGTCGGCCGTTCACCTTTTTCCGAAAAAAAAATCTCACTCAGATGAAGTTGGGGGGCGCCCCAAAAGAGCAAAACAACGGCCGAAGAAAGTAACCCACTCGGTTCGCGCCCGGCGGAAAGCGAAGGAAATTCCGTGCACTAAAACGGGAGAAAAACCAAAACAACATCATTAACGATGGGAATAATAATAGAACGGATGAATTATGCGAGCGAGTGGAAAACCAAGCGGAGAGAGAGAGAGAGCGGGAAGGAAAGAGTGGCCATAAATTTTCACCCCAAAAACATACAACGGCCCGATGACGCGGGGCGTACGCGACCGGGCGCGCGTTTGACTGATTCATTCATGGAAAAATGAACGAGCGGCAACGAAAGACTTCAACAGCCACGCAGGAAAGGAACCTCCGCGCGGGGATTCATAAATGAGTCATAGAATAAATCACAGCGAACGTGTTAGTGACTGACTAAAATGGAGCACCTTTGAACGCTTCGTACCTCGTTAGAATAGACAACATTAGAATTCCTATCGTCGATGCACTGCAAAAAAAAACAAGAGCTTCCCTTTTTTATTTTTTACTTCATCCACAGCACGACCTACTGCGTTCTGTGTTCCGCATCGTTGTTGCTACGTGTGAGGGCTTTTGTTGCGTTGTAAGTTCTGGATGTTTTTTTATCTCTTCTTCTCTCTGTCTACAATTGCACTTCACAAATACTCCGCGTTTGTGATTCGATGAACGATTAAAAATGCATCGCGGACGTGCCGATCGGAATCGATAGCGGAACTAGCTCGAGGTGCAGCGAAGAGCTCAAGGCCCAATCGCACCTTCCGTAAGTTCTTCTCGTGTCTCACCCTCGCCCTCTTTACCAATCGGCCGTTTGTTCAACGTGGGAGACCTCAGGGGAGTCACGAAGAGGATCTGTTTAGAATTGCGATGAGGGATCGGGAATGTCAACCAGATGCACCGCGGGGACCGGCGATGGCGATGGTTGTCCGTTTTAATTAGGCGCAGTCGCGTTACATAAACTGATAAAGCCGACTGATCTCCCAGCGCTCAACAGACTTGGCGTTTGCAAAAAGTCAATGAAATGGAAACTGGTTCCGCAGCTCTTTGTTCGGTGCTGTGCAAATGTGCATCGATGCATCGGAGTGACAGTGCGAAGGAGTATGCAATGAGACTGCCTTTTCTTAAGTAAGAACTGCGACTCAAGCGAATAGAAGTTCGAGTAGCTAATGTATTCCGAGTATTCGTTGTGGGCATATGATACAAGATTTGTTTTTACATTATTAAATGCCGCATGCCTTTTATGATATGTTAAATTCAATTATTGCTAATTAATTAAATAAACAGCTTATTGTTTCCTTCTGTTCTTTCCTCCATAATTTCATCACGTCTTTGGAAACTGTATTTATTGCCGGAAATATTTTCTTTGTTCAAGTTGATACATTTTTCCGTTCGTTGAGATCTTGTTCTTCGAAGTTATACCATGAACTTTATTTGAAACCAGAACTCAACTTCCTTAAGTTTTGTTCTAATAAATCATCAGAACAAACTGTTCTTGTACGCAAACAACTTTCACGGCCGTGCCATATGCAAAGCGAAGAAGAAAACCTAGCATCCATTCGGGAGGAAGAATGTTTCTAGTCATGGCCTTTTCTCATACCCGCAGAACACTCGCCTCCCCTTCCGGCCCTCGCCCCATGTCCTCGACCCTTGCCGAGGGAAACCAAAACAGCGGAGGGAAGAAAATACATTAACTCGCCTCTCACGTCCCATGCATTATTTGCTGTCGTAATCTAGGCCAACCTCGTCATTACGTACGGTAGCTTCAAACCGGTGTCGTCGTCGTCGTCATACGGTCGCCCTCGCCCCCGAAGAATCCTCCACGATGACCGGCGGTGGCCTTTTGCAAGAAGTTTGGAGCCCGGAGCAAGCGCAGGGCTTCTGGGCACACACTGCAGCTCCGCCCGCCCGTTCATCATTATGCATCCGTGCGGTTGTAAACTGTGGCACGTTTTCGGAATGCAAAATCGCTCATCAGCACTTACAGCGCTGGCGTCGTCGCTGTCGCCGGCGGTGCAGTCGTGGCTTGACTGAGAGACCTACTTATGGCTTTGGGCAGGATGCGAGGGATGGAACGAAGGCAAGGCCTAGGAGGAGCTGGAGAAGGGGTGGGAGGAGCTGGGACGAATGGATTCATGATTTGTCAGAGTTCATGTGCATGGAGAGTCGTCAATATTGCGAACCGTAAAATAACACATATGACATAAATAAACCACGAACAATGGATTATATCATCCCTTTGTATGACGTTCGGAAAATGGCTTCCGATTTAATGCACGCTTTTCGAACACCGAACATGTTTGACGGACCCCCGAAACTCTCACGGCCATCGGAGCTGGCGGAGTTCAACGAACTTTTCAGCTAGATTCACCTTCTCTTTTTTGTGTGTTCCATTTATTTTCTATTCCACTTCCATCGCACGCTTCTTCGCAACTACTAACCGAAGTGTCTCTCTTTTTACCACCCCCCTCAGTTTTCCACCACCCCTTCACCGAACCCCTTTGGCGCTCGTAGAATGCCCACAAATCACCGAACGCATCTCTCTGTGTGCGGTGCGTTTTCTCTACGATTTTCTTTTCCTCGTCGTGCGTCGAGGGCTGGCGTTGCTCTGATTTTGCGCCAGCCCGCCCCTCCGCCTTCTCCTGCCTCGGCACTGCCCGGCTGAAGGCACGCAGACCTTTCTTTATGCTGGGGCTATGCTGGGACCCCGCGGAATAGCGAAGCGAGGAAGACAAATGTACCGTTGGTGTGTTCATTTCTCCACCTCGCTTCGGGCTGGTTCTTCGTGGTGGAGAAATAGAAATAGACTGACGACCGTCGAGGTTTCCTTGGGGGACAGAGAATGTCTTCTGGGGTCTAGAATTGAGGCTGAACGGAGATATCCGGGTTGCTAAAAAGTTGTGTGTAATAATTCCTTCTGAGTTGCAAAACGCAAGAAAACCAATATTATAGACAACGTTTATAAAAATGTGTATACAATTACTTTTAAAAGTAATGTTCAAAATGGTTTTTTGAAAAGAATGTTACACCCGATTTTCTTTATGATGATCAAAATCCCCCAAATAATCATTGAAAAGTCAGTTACGTGCGAACTGCTTGGGTTCGCTGATACACTCACCAACGGCAGACCTGGACCTAGTGCCTAGCGCGCCGGATAAAGGCCCACATTTTCCCAGCGCGCGAGTTCATTGACCGCGAGCTCGCGCCTCGGGCCGAGAGTAGGCTAGTAGTGTTGGTGGTGGCTGCACCGCTGCAGTGCGCTGTATCGGCGGAATTAAGCTGTATAACGTAATAATCATTTCGAAAGTATGACATGCTCACCCGCCCCGTCCACGTCGCTCCCCTCGATCGTTCGTGCAGCTGTCGATGTTTGTGAGGCAGTGGAAATTTACCGCGAGAGCCGGCCGGAAAGGGGGTGAGTTTAACGAGGAAAATCTCTACCCAAACGCGACAGGGAGAAAGAGCCTGAGCGAGCCTGGGAGAAAGGGCAAATGGAAAGAGAAAAGAAAAACCAATAGTTTCATTGTAATGCCCTATTTACCGTTTGTTTTATGTGCGCAAGCGCGCGTTCGGTCGCGTAGCATAAGCGCGCCTGTCCGGCTCTTGATGGCGCTCGGGCCACCACACGGTGAACTTCTCCTTCCGACCAGGCCATTCGTAAACGTAAGCGGTTAAAGCAAGCCGTTGGAATGTAAGCGAATATGATTGGCTACCCTTTTTTAAATGTCTTCAAAACCTGATAACCCTGATAAATGACAAGAGATTAACGCTGGCCACGAAAGTGGATGCAATCAGTTTTGCAGTAGTACGAATTTCGGCGGGGAGGAAAAAAAAACCCCACCGCGTTTACAAGCCAAACCTGGTTGGGAAAGTTCGTTGACTTCAACCACCGTGCGCAGTGTTCCATATATCAAGCCCGAGCCCATCGCCGCAGAAGTGGAGCAGCCCAACCTCCGCTAGAGATTGTTGCGCATTTGGAAGACCCAAAACAGCGCCATACGAAGAAAGCCTAAAAATAGGCTCCAAAATCCAGAGAAAATAGGAAGCAACGTACAACAAAAGGGAAAAAGGGGGTTGGAAATTCAAAATATGAAATCTTATTTTTTGCGATCGATTTAATAGGAAAGGTTCGTTGCCTACGGGATCATAGAAGTCTTTCGTTTCGATCGGGTGCTTTATCCCATCAGGCGCCGGCTATTTGGAAGGTCAATGACCCACCAACGAAATGAAACATTTTTTGAAGGACACGAAAGGGTTCGTTGTTGCTGTTGGATTCCTTTTGCAATATGTTTTTTTTTCCTTTTTCGGGGCTTCATCCCCGGAAAAAGGGTTCTTGAACATGAACTTGAAAAGCCCGAAACCCTTCCACTTGCTTCCAAGGAACAAGGATTACATGCATGGCCACGATGGTTGCGTGAGCTGTCACGGAAGTCACCTCCGGGGCAGGAACGTCCTCGTGATGGCGCAATCTCCTCTGCAAACGGCAAGTGGCCGGTCCCTCCAAACCGGCTGCGGAACGTTACCCCCTCCCCGGGAGGTGAAATAACAACCGTTCGAATGCCACCGTTGCGAAGGAAATGGCAACTTGTCAGCTGGTATGGGGAGGAAGACGGAACCCGCGGGGAGGGGGGGACCCACGAGGGCTGCGAGGGCCTGTGCGCGTGAAAGGCGAAGCACGAAAAGAAAGCATGATGGCGTCTCGAGGCCGCGATCGCGCAACATGAATGCGCCGTGGTCTGCTACTTCTACTACTAGCGCGGTTAAAGCGCTACATATGTACAATAGATTTAGCACTAGGTAACTGGTTCAACAGCCGCGAGTAACCTCGTCCCGATGCGCTGGTGTTGGCCGGCTAGCTCATGCAGGTCGGTTATGTTGGCGAGCTTTCCTTTTGGAGCTCTTTCTCCATCTTTCCTCGCATCGTTCGCTCGTTCGCCTTCCTGGTCGGCTTTCTTCCGTTGCTTTCGAGCTTTCTTTCGCGATCGGGGGGAGATTTGTATGGTGGGGGGCCTGTTGGAACGGTGACGCCGCTGGGAAATGGCCGGTGAAAGATGGTTTTTCTCACCCGCCTCAATCACGTAACAGATATACCTGTACTATTGGTAATTGTAATATGCTTCTTGAGCTTCGTTTTAACATGTTTTATAATACCTGTTTTTATTCATTAAGTTTTATTTATTTTCTGTTACAATGATCAATGTTTAATTGAGTTACAATATAACACTTTTTTTAACATACTACGATTTTATTTACTTTAAAATGTATGAATGTCTTTTTTGTGGTTTTAGTTTCAATTTCCACCAGTCATTTCTTTATGTTTGATTTATGAAAACTAATTATTATTCCAAATACGTTATGGGTGTTATCAAAGTATTAGGTTAGGTTTATGATAGTTACAAAACTCTTTAGGTTGCATTTACACTTGGTGTAAGCATCATAATCGTTGTATCCATGAAGTGAAAGCTTCCATACAACTCCGCCACGTCAGACCATACATCTCAGAACACACTGGCGCTAATAGAACGTACCTGCCAAAATGTGAAAGTGATAAAATTCTCCTTCTGCTCGCTTCGGCCATTCGGAATGTTCTTAAACCGGAGGAGAAAAGCTTCGCCAACGATATAAATACGGCGCATGGGCGAGAGAAAAGAAACGAATACGCACATGCTACAGAATAAGCCACCGAAACCGGCGCAAAAGCAAAAAAAAACCTTCGCGCAATCGAAGGTGAAAAAAGCATCGGCAAACAATCGAACGGCGCGGGGCCGAACGAAATGGAAGCAAGGTTCAATGGCCTCGCGAAAGGAAAAAGTAAGTGAGCGGGTTTCGCAAATGTGCGTATCGGTGGGCCGGGGTGCGTCCTCAAGCCAGCAAAACAACAGCAAACCGAACAACAACAAAAAAAAAAGGTACACACAAGTATGGCAAAGGAGCTTCGGCTCCCAATACTGCAAAAGCGGCAGATAAAAACGAGCACAAGTTTTGCAGCCAGGGTATTTTTCAATCATTTTTACCGCATGATGGGAGCCTGCGTGGACGTGAAGAAGTAATAAACATTTTCGAAACAAGATGCCAATTGAAGATGTAAAAGGAAAAATTATAGCTTTAGAGAACACGTAAAATGAACTGGATGAAATGAGATATTATTTTAATACGAGGAATCGTATATGAGCCCCAAGTAATGTGCGTCTCAAGACATGATATTTAAAGATATATCAAAAATGTATTCATAGTTCAAAATTTTGCATAAAATTTAAAATTATAATGAACAAGACATCAAATATGGACATCTATAATTGTATACGATTATTTCTACTTTGTATATCATGTGGACTACCTAAACAAACAATTGTTTAAATACTCTTTCAACCATAATTGTATCACAATTACTTTCTATATTTCTTGTAGTGTCAAACGGTCGAAGCATTATTTTTACTGTACTTTTCAAACTTCCCGTTTGAACCCAGCATCCAATTATGTTTTCTTCAAATTACCTGCCCCCTTTAAAGACACCGCGGGCGAAGGATGTCCAGCGCAATTGAGTTTAAGATAAATGGCTTCTATTACTTTGCCAAACATTTATCAGCTCGCCCCATCAAGCCACACACAAACACGCATGTGTCAGAACAACATGTGTCAAAGGAAGGAAATTAGCCTGTCACTGCGCAGCTGGTATCCATCATTTCGCTCCAACCCTAGCCTTTCCGAAGGGTTGGAAACTCTCCTCTCCCCGCATTTGCGAACGAGCATGCCATGATCTGTCTTATTTTCCAAAGACTCGCGACGATCGCCGGCTTGCGCGAAAAACGTTGCGGTGTTAGTGGGTCGCTGTGCGGCTGTGTGAGCGCAAAAGCAACTCGCGAGCGAATCGCAATCGCGTTGCGTCGTCGTCCGCTTTATTATACAACCGCGCGGCTCATTTTTCAAGTTCGTGGCCATTGCGCGGCCTCCGTCCATGGCCGCAACCGTGAACCAGTGTTCGAAAGCGCAACGGAGATACTCGCGATGGGGAGATACATATGTGTGCTCTCACAAAACCGCGCACAGAGTTGTGGAAAATGGCTGGCGGACATAAAGTGGGCCCCAGGGGGTGGTCTATTTGTAATTGAATGTAATTATGTTGATTTTGCATGTTGTTTTTCAAACAGGATCAATTGTTGTACTCTTCAATAGCATAAAATATACAATTTACTTTAACTTTTCATTATTTAATTCTACATTAATATTGATTTAAGAAGTGGAATTGAATTTTCAAAACAATTTATAATGGTTTTTATCAAACATATTTATTCATTTTATAATCCCCAGCAAATTACTGTTTTGCACCTATGAAGGATTATTTTAATATCAAGTCTTGTTAATAAAATACTAAGTAGAAACTCCCTAACATAGTTTTGCTCAACACCGAAACCTGTCGAGCGCACATACCACATTCTGCTCGCTCGAAAACTACTCGCGTAACATCACACAATCGCTCGCAGATCTTCGACTTTGGTAATACTTTGGAATGTGCCAGTGGTGTTGGTGAATATTAAAGTTTTTCAGCTACCCCTCTCGTTCTATCGTTCATCTACGGTGAAATAATCTGATCTTATCTTACAACCCCCTTGACTCGATGAAGTCGAAGAAAAAGCTCCCCCCCGAGCTAGGGGTAGGTTTTGAGTTTTTGCACATACATAAGACGTTGAGCTTTACCTGACTTACTCTCGCGATCTCTTGCCACCAGGAGTCTCTCCGTGATGCTCGTTCCTTCCGCGGGCTGGAGAATGTGTGTTAGGCCAATGACCGCTGCACGCCGGAGCTTTGGCTTTGTTTATGTTACGCGGTTCCTTCGAACCGTCGATCACGCGCCCTTCCTCGTCTCACTTTTCGCGCGCTCTCTCACTCACTCACCAGTTCCGACAGTAGCATTTTCGGGGGGAGGGTTGAAGATTTTGACCGCCACTACATATATATATATTTATCTTCTTCGATTCGTTCTCGCATAAGCTCGCCACGCAAGCTGTCTTCGGTTTTATTTTCTTCTGCTTCCCACTTCACAACTGACCGTCATCGGAAAGCGTGTCAGAGAAAGCATGTGTATATGCTCATCGATGCCGTTCGGTGCTTTCGTCGCCGTTTGGTTGAAGAAAATGGGTATCGGTGACGCACGGGAAAATCTGAAACCGAACGGAAACAAACAACGATGGACAGTTCTTTCCAAGCATTCCATTCATTGTTCATGAGTTCGAACATTCACATTCGAAGCAAATCCATTGCGAATTTGCAATTTATAGAACTTCTCAAAGGAACGTTTATGTTCATACCAATACAAGTATTTATTTTTGTATTTTAAGCCTAAAGACAAATTACTTTTCCATCATTCCGTTATGTGAAAATAATGCATTCAAATGGTTTCTTGTTTCCCAACAAACATATATTTGCACTGTGTTCATTTTAAACTGGTTATCATTTATCACATCTTTGCACTTTTTCCTGATTATCAGTCGTTTCGGAACCCCTCCCTCCCCGCTCCGGCACTGGGGCAGATTTCTTGGCAAAATTAATCGCAGTAAAAGTGGGTGAACGGGCGAAATTAGCCGAGCTCATAAGCCGAGCGAAAGGAACGCGCGAAGGAAGTCGGATCGCGAAAAATGGCGGAAAGAGAAAAACCTCCGATACGAAGCTGGGCGGAAAACTGGGGGGATGGAACAGGTGCGGTGATTGGCGCTAGAAAGAAAAAGACAGGCTCGTCGGCCAACATCCGCGCCTATGTTGCGCGTTGCGTGTCAGCTTCCACGTCAACCCCTTCGCGCTCCCCTCCGCGGCTCGCCTCGTATTCACGTGCTGCTGTTGAATAAGTGCGGCCAGGAGAAAATTGTGTCATTTCCTCCGAAGCACCGCGCGTCCAACCACCACTACCGCCACCCGGTAGGCCCCACACTTAGTGCGGGTCGATGAACTTTTTGTGGGTTTTGGTAGACCTTGAAATAGGAGATGCGGGGTGAATCGAGGTGACTCGTGCGAAGAGCATCGAGCATGATTGATGATGGATTTGGGGAGCAGTTTACCTTTTTTTTTCTCTTCGCGGTGGAAATTTTTTGGAGGTCGTACATTGAACCCGGCTGGTTGCGAAAGTATCGTTTGTCGGTGGAGCTCGGTTTTAATTTCTTTTCGTTTCCTCTCGTTCACGTTCATATGGTCCATTTGTCGCCATTAACATTGGTGAACATCGTGAAACGAATATTATGCATAAGTTGACAAGAAGTACAAGCTGCAAACGTCTGTAATAAAAATGTCCTGGAAAGGGTTACAAATAATCATAAACAGTAAACGAAAAGTAGAAATTTATGATTGTTATTTTAGTTCAATTGTAAAAGTTCGCCCTACATGTTACAAATACCGGGTCACCTTGGACAAATGGTCGAACCCGAAATATATTTACTATTCAGAAAATGCTAAAGCTGTAAACCCTTTCTATCTAATATGCAACAACCCTTAACCCTTCCCCTAATGATGGGATGTAAAGCTCGCTTTCGGAAAGGGATCATCCAGATTACCAGATATTTTCTGATCCCGAAGATTGATGCAATCGCACCCCCGAAAGTTGCTTGCATATTTACGACCTAACGGGACGACAGTGAACCTTTCTTGCGTTCGCCACCCCTCCCGAGGGCCGAACAGGATAACGGTTCACTTTATGGTGCAACAACGGAGGTTGCAAGATGTTTTTGAGCGTCCTTTCGAAACCCTCTCCCTCCGGGATTCTAAGTGCAGCGAATGTACCCGATATTGGACGTGCAGCAATCCTTCAAAATTGAGCCTTTCAAGATGTTTTACTCCCTCCCATCCCATGCTTCGTTTGTCTTTTTCCGCAGCAAACGTTCTTTCCTACCCGCCATCGTTTGCGACGGGTTATAAAACTTTCTAAAAAGAACTTCTGCCTTCGCCGAAATTGTGGGAGGTAGTGAAGCAAAAGGAGAAAAAAGAACCAAAAATCATTGCACAGCAATTGAGCCATATGTGTTAAAAAACTGCCTTCCGTCTCAAGGTTATGCCCCGGCGACCTTGTGTCAGAAATAAAAAACAACATGCCTTCTTGTAGCACGTAGGATTTTTATACTGCTCATAAATAAGCAATTAGGCAAAAAAACCGACGCACGACAGTTTTTCAAAAACCGTTACCTTGAGAATATGTTTTACTGTGTCGAATGAAGGCAAATATGTGCTGAATGTTTGCAACGGTAACAAAGTAACAATTAGTCATGGAAGTTGAGAACATTTCAATACGAAAAAAACAACGGATAAATTCCATGCAACAATAAGACATAAAAAAGACGACCCTTAGAACTTCCTAATGTTATGCTTTTTCAGCCATCAGTCTGCAGCAAAAGTGTTTAAAGATTAAGAACAACAAAGCACCATGTATAAGAAGGTTTTCCTTCGTCTTATCAACAGTCTCGTCAGACGAAAGAGAAAAGAAGTAAAACCACTGATTACTTTCTTCGAGGATCTTCGCCGAAGCGTTTCGCTCTCCATTGCGGCGGGTTTGCGTTCGTGTGCGAGCACCGGTGGTCGGCACAGTCTACTTACTATCAGACGACGCGTCAGTTTTCACGTCCGGAACGTTGCGCCAGAAAAATCTTCTCGCGATCCGCGCGCTTCCAGAACGCACCGAAGCGCATCGGCGAGACGCCTGTTTCCAGCAAAAGTGTTAATGATCACTAGGAAGGAACGAAATTTCACTGAACCACCACATGCATACGTGCAGGCTTAGTGCATCGCGGCTCTAATAATGGCACCGATAGAGCGAGCTGCTGCTGCTTCCGATCGCAATGTTCCTATTTACTTTTCCAGCCTCGCCCATTCGTCCGTGGACGGTGTTTTCCACACGGATGGTCAACCAACCACTCCACCGCAACCGAGATTTCCCCCTCGCTAGATCTTGCTGCACTCTCACTGCAATGCCTTTCTTGCCCACAAACCTTAGCCGGCGCGGTCAATGACCGCCAAAGAAGAGACGCGAGTGATCTCGCCTTCTCTTTGTTTTATCTCCCAGCTTTTCATCCCCCAAATTCGCCAGCTTCCTCGCATTGTTTCCGTTTCGTTCGCACCTCTCGTTTCATTTCGATTGCATTGGTTTTAATTGATCGAGCGGTTTGTTTTCGGCGAACGTGATGGCGCGGCCGTCGGGCAGGGGTGCCGAATAGGGGGGTGCCGGTGATGAAACGGGTGTTTGGAAAATGGGCACAAGCGCGGTGGACCTCAGCCAGGAGCCCACCCGGTTCGCCGTTTCTCCGGCGAATGCTTCCTGCGAAGAAAGTGCAACGGTAAAGCAGTGAGTTTTTCAGCAAGGAAAATGAGAATACTATTTTTGCTGGTGGAGGATTGCGAAAGGAAAACTGGGTGAAAAACGAGTGATAGTTTGGATAGGTAGGTAGATTTATTTTAAAATAAATTGATGTGTATAAATGTTTCATCAAAAAGAATAAAATGGCTTCCCTTCGATAAAATGATTTTATAAAATATCAACAAAAAAGGTTTTAAAATTATAACACGCTGTAAATTGTCAAACTAAAATACTTGAAAATAAATCTAACTAGATCACACTAATTTCAATATGATTGAAAAATTAATCCGATCCTCAACTCCTACTTGAACCCTTTCCAATTTGACCTATTTTCAAAAATGATGCCGTTACTCCTTGGTTATTAACAAAGCATACCATATCCTGCTGGAAAAATCGGTGCATTAATTTTAAATATCGAAAAGTTCGAACACTCGAAAGGATTGATTTCCTGTCCCGACCGCTACAGGATGCGATAGCGAGCATCTGCCGCCACAAGGTGTTCATTATTATTTCAATCAGAATTCAAAGGCAAAATGGCGTGAATGGCAGACGAATGCACTGCTTCATTTCCATCTCGTTTATGAGTGCATCTCAAAAGCGTTCTGCTTCGATGCACCTTTCATCTCTCCCTTCACGAGGCTGCAGGCAAAATTTGTTATGTAATTACTAGCTCGTCACATCCTGCCCCGATCGATCGGATGGATCGAAAATCGTTCGAAAAGAAATTGCAGCTAGCAGCGCGATCGAATATCTTTATCGCGTTTGCACCCCAAAGGGCACTCCCATTATGCAACGCCAAGCGAAGGATCGAAAGGATGACGAACGGAGCAACATGATACCGAAAACTAAAGACACACACCGTTACGTACTTCCTTCGTGGAGGAGGAAACCCCACGACGCGAGAGGAGCAAATGCACATCTGCGAAAGTGGAAAATCCCGTTGCGCACGGAGCGAAAGCAGACGTCCTGATATCTGATTCGTGCCCGAGCGGGATCGTTATTATCGGTCCGATCGCTTCCTGCGTTCCGTATCATATTCTTCGATTGCCTTTTTTGTACGTGCGGGTATCGAAATTGAAGCAGGTACGCTTGATTTCCTTCACAGGATGCGCTCAAGCTGCATGGATTGTTGGACTTCTGAGGTGGAAATGGTTGATGGGTGTATTATTCTATCGGTTGCAACTGTTTCTCTTTTTTTTCGCGAACCACTACAGCATGGGAACACGTTGGATGCTACACACCATCTGCTGCTTACAGTTATCATTCTGCATCCTGTAAGTTAAAAAAATATTACATAAACGACTGAAACTTTGATTTAATTCATGGTTTTACAAGCGGCAATTCCAACAAGAATATAAAAATAATAAAAGAAAGAAATAAAAGCTTGAATGAACACCAAAAATGTCTAACTGCCCATTGGAGTTGAACCCCATAAAACGAAAAACCTTATACCGAATCAGAAGGCTTAAAATAAAGGATGTTTAAAAGCATTTATTACTTTGAAAAAAAAAACAATGTGAAGCAATTATTTACAATCATTTCCGCTCCTTTTTTGTAATCCTACCTGTAATGGACGATTAAAAGTCGTTCAAAGGATCATTCAGTCAAATTATACACATCTTCTGATTTCAACATTTGTTTGCCTGCGTAGAGGACCCCGAACCAACGGGTTTACTCACGGACCGGCGACTTCCAGCTAAAGCTTGGCTCAACTGCTTCCTGCTTCCCACCAATCAGTTTCAGTTCCATCATTAACGGCGCTTCTATTGCCGTTTGACTTTCCCACGGCTTATCCCTCGGGAGGGCACCCCCGACAATGTCGACCAGAATTGACAGAAGCCAAACACCGAATCAGCAGGCAAAAAAAGAAACAACCATCCATGAAAAAACGGGAAAATCGAAAGCTACCCTTTTTCGGTTGGTATCTACCCTTTTGAACTGTAAATATTGATGCTCGCCCCGGAGAGAAAAAAAGGATGAGATGTTGTAAACAGAAAAGGATTCGGTTTTCTAACGGTACCGGCAACGTGGCTCACGTGTCCCACGCATCGCTTTCCGCTTTCCAGGACAGTAGGGGTTTGCCGACAAGGACACAATGTACACATCCCGTTGGTCCTTTCGGGGTTCGATCCCTTTTCACGGTAGGTGACGAGGGTGTTAAATTGACGATCGAATCTGCTCGTTCTGCTCGCCGCATGTTACGGCTGGAAGTGTGATATGTTGATAGCGTCCCACGGATCTCACGAACGTGGGCAGCATCCGTTTTCCCACCGGCTTTTCATCTTGTGCTACGTTACATGCGCAATCAGGAACCATCGTTACATCATCAGATGTCGATCAGAATGAAGGAAGTCCACTTTTTCTTTCTGTGAAGAAGGAAGTCCACTTTTTCTTTCTCGAGACCGCTATGTCCTTTCGCTTCGAGACATGCCTGCTCACCTGTGAGATTTGATCACTGTTGGAAACAATGGAATTACCTTTTCATGAGCTTTTTTTGTGATGATGATCGTATCTTAAATATTTATAAAGGTAGAGTTTAACAAACAGGAGCTTGATTTTTTATATCATAAATAAACGATGAAGCATTTTATGCATCAAAAGTTAAAAAAAATCGAATATACACAGCTTAGAAAAATCATAAATCTACCTACAGAATATTACTCAACATTGGAATAATGAAACTAAACAACAGAATTGGAGTAAAAAAGTTTCATCGGTCATAAATGTCTCTGGAGAAATAAAATATATCAAGAAGTTGATGACTCTTTAAAAATTCATAACTTCCAGATAAATTATTACGAATGAAAACTTTTCGTCTGATCAAGTTAATCCATAGATAAGCTAATTTTCAAACCTCAACCTCAAATTTTGTACTTACATACATACAGAGCCATGCTGTTCAGCAAAGTACCGTTAGTTCATTCTTCATTTCTTTCGTGAAACATAAATTACCCAACGTCCTTTCTTGCAATCAAAACTATTTCTAATCTTTCTGTATCCTCCAATTTCACACTCACTCACAGTAACACTTGTTTCCTTGTTGTTTTTTCCCTACAAATACGTCCTCCTCGAGGTTTTTTTTCTCTCTAATTGCCCTTCGCTCCGCTTCTCTAAACCCCGAGGAAGGAGGTCTAAAAAATAGATTCATGTGGGATGTTTTTAAGGCCACCAATCCTAGAAGAACTTCAACATAACGACAAGCGAGAAACCCTCGCGCTTTCGTTCAAAGGTGAACGGTGAAAAAAATAAAGGTCTAGGAATTTCGAGCTCTTTTTTCTTCCTTGATTTCATTACATGTCCTTCGTTCAAATTACCACAACTGAAGGCACCGTGGGATGAAGGAAATCGAGAGGAATCATCGAAAATATTGAAATGAAAATGAAAAAAAACCGAATCAAAACGAAAAGACCGAATCAAACGCGACTGCATCGGGTTCAAATGTGCCTCTAGGTTTTTGATATCGTTTGATAGCTCGATGAAACTTGTTTCCCAGGTCGCCTGGCTGAAGCCTACAGAAAGAAAAATCTTAAAGAAAAGGGACACGGCAACATCAGGATTTTTTCCTTCCTCGATTGTCTAATTGCTAGGAAGAGCGCGAACATAACAACAACCGAAAAACTGGTTCGACAACTTCAATTTTTAATTTCGACCCAAACCAAAACCTACTCCCGGTGGCCCCTTTGCTATTAGTTTCCTTTCGTTCTTTCCACGGGATTCTCATCTACGGTCCATCGCGGCTAGGCAAGTGCATCCTTGGTCCGGACGAGGAAACCTCAACGCGCTAGGATCTAACATGTTCCATTTCATCTTTCCCCTTTCCTGCCGTTCTTGCGTTCTTGGCTCACTTCTGTAGCCAAGGCAGAGGATAATTCCATTAGAACCGGTTTTCTCGCTCCTAGGAGTTGATTCTGTATGCGCTGTCCTGCGGATGAAGCAATGGCCAAAGGGTTACCGAGCAAGGCACCCGAAAGGATAAGATAGTAGCGGCGCAGGGCTTAATGGATCCGAGGCTGCGGGTAACATTCTCAAAAGGATGGAATGGTGGAACAAATGGAAGAACCGGTATTTAGGGAGAACCTTTTGGGAGGTAGGTACCGAAAAAGGATGACGGAAACAATGTGGAAAATTCACTTTTGACGGTTTATTTTCGGATGAAACTGAAAGCTTTCGAACTGTAACATAGAATGAATTTGACGATGAATAAATGCTTTATTAAAATTAACTTTCAACCAACAATTGATATTTCATAATTTTACATTCAAATTTAGATTCATCCATCTGTTCGTCTGAAATGCTGAAAGACATAAGCCTCAAAGAAGAAATAATTTTTCCTTCACTTCGTTTCACTTAAAACTGTTTACCGATCATCGCCGGACGCCGGGTTGTTGTTGTTTTCCCAAAACCCCCCACCCCTATTTTGTGGCGCGTCTAAACGCTTTTTCCGCCACGGTTTGGATATTAAACTAATAACCCGCACCGTTATGTCACGACGTTACACAATCTGCTTCCTGCTCGGTGCAAATGGGCCTACGACACCGACCCTTGCGCTATGTCATCGGCGTACCATCTGGAAAACAACCATTATCGTCGCGTTGGTTTTCCTCCCTCCAGCACGTACAAATCATTAGAAGTTCCAATGTGCGGCCCCATTTTTTCCGTCCTTACTGTTCTTTTCCAAAGAGCTTGAAATTGAAGTTTAATCCCCAAATTGATCGAAAAAATACACCTCCGGTGAGGACGGTTCAATGGCGACCCTTGACAAAAAGGGGGTTCCCGATTGACCATTGATCTTTTAATGTAGCTTACTTCTGACCACCTTCCCTGGTGCGTCCCTCGTGCTCTTCTTCGATCTTTTGTCGCTTTGATGCCAATCCGTCAAACCGTTCGAAGTCGCTTCTAAGTTCCTTCCCATCACAACAAATCGTGCCTTCCGCCGGGCCACCACAACAACAACCAGCTTTACCAGTGGCAGTGGAGCCGGTTTGTAGTTTTTTTTCCTTCTCCAGTATCCCCCCCCCCCAAACCGCGACTTGCGAACAGTGGTCCGCGCGAGAGTGGTGAACCTGAGTTCATTGTTCCAGTTTCGCGACCGACCGAGGTGAGCCGTTTTTCTTGTCTCTCCGCTTGTGCTTTCTTTCCATTAGAGGCACACGGGCGATTGGCTCCCTCTTTCTGCTACCGGCGAGCAGATCGAGAGACCTTAGCCTTAGCCTCGGATAAGTCAAACCAAAACCCCCCGCACGGGCTGGCGAAAGGTATTCCAGCGACAACGGGCGGACAACCCCATCGAGCACTTAGCCTAGATGGGGGATCAGTACCCCAACCACCCCAACACGACAGAGGGCGAGGGTAGTGTAAAGTGACTTGTGCATTTCCTCCTCGACTCCTAGCTCGTAGTTCATGGTCCACGGTCTCGGTCGTTGTCATGTTGACTTACATTCTTCGGCTCTTTCTGCCCCGCACACATACGCCGAGCGACTTGTCGAGGGACCGCCGCGCAATGACTCCTAGTTACTCCCAGCGACTTTCTATTATGTAACCGAAGTACCGTTAAGTTCAAGTCTGCGGGTCTAGTTGCCGCCTAGAGTTTGCCTGCCCGGCAAACACCCGAGCTCTCTTGGTACTTTCGTGCAGCTGCAACGCCGTTCGGAAGCGACGGGCTGCACAGCTTCCCCGTAAGCGAAAAAAATCCCACCCCTTATGTGTGTGTGTGTGTGTGTGTTAGTATGTGGACGGGTGGGTTTTCGCCCGGTAAGGAAACTTGCACCGTGATCGAGCGAGTCGTTATAGGATTATAAAATGGTGAATTATATAATTTGCCTGGACGAAAGCCGGTCAGAGGACTTCTTTATGCCATCGGCCATCGGAATCGCGAGTCGAAGAAGGCGCGATCGAGACGAAGAAAGGTTTACCGTAAGCTTGGGAACGTTCGGTAGACACGCCGTTGTAAGAATTTATTGTCGGATCTTTTAAGAAAATGTTTACAAACAGAAGCGGATTAAGCAATCAGTTGAAGGCCCCAAAAACATGCAATCCATTTACAATTCATTTATATGTTTCCAAATTTATAAAATTTCAATTCTGATAAAACCACACACTATTAATAAAGAATCGAGTTTAAATTGAAGTACAATTTTCCTTAACGTTATTTAACTAAAATGTTTTCATCGCCAAAAGGTTGATTTTTAAAAGCATTATTTCATAACTAATAAAAAAAATGAGCAGGACATTACTTTTGCCAAGCCATGTCCGTTATACTTAATCAATCTTATATTTTAACCCAAAACGTCATCACGCATTTGATAAAACAAACAACTTTTTTGCAAAATAATAAAAATAATTTCAATATTGAACGAAAAAAAACAATGGCCCAATAGAAAGGGGCCCCCGAAAGTTCAGGGCGAGCGAACGAACCTAATGTAATAATTTTAATCAAGAATAAAAAAAAATCAATCTGTATTCGAATGAAACATATCTTTGACGAAACATTCCTTATACCTCAAGAAGATAATTATTTATGCGAAAAAGAAATGCCATTTCAAACACCAAACCGTTGATTAAAACTTTAACTGCAGAACGCCGACCACATGAACCTGCACCAGTGCCCGTAATTGTCGGTGCAGGTAAGTGCATTTTATCACGGCCCGAATGTCTCCGTGGAGTGCGTAGCGTATGGCCAAACCAGAGGCCAAATTAAAACAAATGTTTCCACGAAACTGCCATTTGTCCAGCGCTCATTAAATGTCATTTTCTCACGCGTCCATTCTTTCGTTGTTTCATCATCTTATGCTCCGATAGGAATGTGTTTCCCGGGGACAGATATTTTCACCCGTTCGCACACTGATCGCAAAAAAAACACCACCCGGTGCCCGGAACGTGGCGCAGGTCGATGAACCCATTAATGTTGCGTTATTTTCACTGTTCAATCATTAAAACGTATTTTAAACGCTGCCGCCGCCTTTTCGCTTTTTCCATTTCTCCCAATTTATCTATCTCTCTCTCTTTCGTGCCGCTTTTGTGCAAGCTTTTTCGTCAGTTATCTTCCAGTTTCGTAGTGAGGCAGCATCCCACCGAGTAGCAACCTGCCAACCGACCGGCACACCGTACCGGCATCGTATTATAATTTGCGCGAAACAAAAGGGAAATGCATAACATCTTGTGGTTGGGTTCTAGCGTCGCTCGATACCGTTCAATTAGCGGCCAAAGAATCCCAACTGAGCAGCGGAGCGAACGGTAATGTGAAGCGTGTGCCGATGAAAAACGGGCCCCAGAACGAAGCGGGGTGGGAAAGGATCCCGCAACCGAAAGGTTGCCCAGCCAAACAGTTAGAAATTTCGATTTCCGCCGAAAAGCATCACGCAGGGAAGGGGGGGGGGGGGGGGGGGGGGGGGGTATCAGGGGAGGGGAAGCTGTCGAATAAACAGAACCGACGCGTTGGTTGGGAAAAGAAATGGAAGGCATTTGCGCGCTTCGGAGGATGCCATAAAAATGCAGAACATCTGAACGTGGCCATTCTTGCTCAACCAAGCCTCATATCCCTTTCACGCGTGGCCATTCGTCTCCGTGCTGATTGTGCAAGAACTACGCCGCGGATGGCCGGACGCCGGACGCCGGGGCCATAATTGTTGATAATTATCGTCCAAAATATGGAAAATAAAAGTCGACAAAGAACGAAGATGCGCGGTGTTGGCATATCGGCCGGTGCAAGATAACGGACCACAAACCCGTCACCGCCGGACAGCCAACCCAAGCCACCCATCTCGACCCCGAAACGGCGCCCAAGCACCAAGCAGGGTTCCCAACTTTCCCTTCGCTCAAATCACTCGATACGACGAATGTGGAGCCAACTCGCTAATGACAGCGGGAAGTGGGAAAGAAGGAAAAGAAGGCCCTTCGGTCCAACCGGGCGCACCTTCAGCACCTTCACCACGCACACCTAATGAGTTCTAAAAGGAAAGAGAGAGGGGGGGGGGGGGGTCTTGGGGAGCTCGTGCAAGACATCTTTCGGGAAAAACGGGACCGTGGTTCGATCCGCGGTTTGTTGTTTAACCGTACTTTTTTTTTTTTTTGGACGTTCCTTTCTGCTGGTGTGCCCACCACTGTGTGTGTGTGTTTATGTGCGATTTGTACCGTGTGGCTTTAAAATAAAAACCGAAAGAGAAAAAACGCGAGCTCGAAAGAAAATGAGAACATTTGGTCGCGAGGTGAACGACCGGCGCGCTGAAGTGGTCGCCACTCGATCGCGGTGCGTTGTGAGCGATTTTTTTCGAATGGAGCGAATCACTTCCACACGCGCATCTTGGCCTCTTGCAGTGACCACTCCGGCCCCTTTCCTCTCGCACTCGATGGAGCACCAACACCTTCCAAATTAAGAGATGCTCTAGGTGAGGTGGAGGGAACCGTGGTATGGAAGACGCTTTATCGAAAACATATAATTGTGTCATCGGAAGTGGTGTTTGAAAGTGGAAAGAATAAATCATCGCCCAAACCAGGGAAGGGATGGACGCTTTAATTTATTACGCACTCGTTAAAGTGAAGAAAGTTTGGGGCGGTTTTACCAAACAGTGTAATTCAATCTGTTACAAAAAAAGTTAAAAGAACTGCTATTTCAACAATATTATTTTAAGAAAAAAAAAGAAAGAACAGAAACAGAAGTACAGAAATGTATCCTGAGTCTTGGTGCCTATGGAATAAGAAGATAATTTTGTATATATTTTATTATAACATTGGAGCTAAACCATAAAAAGTGTTTTCCCTTTTAAGTGTAACATAACTGCTTTTTATTTGTTGATGAAATCAAATTGTCAATGATAGTTTAAATATAAGACAGTAAATAGACTGTGCCAAAGTTGGTAAATTATATAAAACATTTGGTTATTTTATTTTTTTGAAAGTTGGCTATGCTTTCGTATGTACTATAGTCAGTATCAAACCTATTTGTGATAAATTTAATGATATTTAGTACTCTAAATGAGACATAATAATACTTATCGAAAAAGAAATCACTTGAAAAGGTATTCGATTCCATTTAATTCAAACACAGGCAACAAAAACTAGACAGACTTGTTCTAATTACAAGGCACAATTAACCAAAAAAATATTTGTAATATTAATAGTTCTTTCAACATTAATCAACATTTTTCTTTAAACGATTCAATATAGCCAGCGTGTCTTTCGTGTGTCTCTCAACCGAAGCATAACGACAATATTTGCTGCAGTCAAACGAAATGTTCATTCGATTACATTCTCCCCAATTGTGCGTGTGTTTAAAGGGCATCGACAGTCATAAAAAAGAACCTCCGTTCGCTTGTCCCAGAACACCTGGATGCAATTATACATTTCTCCGGGTACGGAACAATCGCCGTACTTCTCGCGGACCAGAACAACCAGGAAGATGATTGCAGCCCTGAACAGGTCCTCCCGGGGTTCTACACGGCACACGCAAAGACGGCGAACCTTTCCCGGCTGCATGTTACTTCCTCGTGCCAGCTCGCTTCCGCTCACGGTTCACCGGGTGGGAAAAAAAGAGGGAAAGAGATCTCGCGGGTCGGGCGACAGTTTTCAGTACGCCAGCAAGTTATTTTGCGATTGCCCCCATCCTTCCACAAGAAATCGGTGGGGGAAGGGGGGCGAGGAAAAGAAAGGGGGGTTAAATTGCCACCGCATAACACATGCACGATGCGATAATACACACGAGTCCGTCACCGCAAGTCGCGCGACGAGTCTTTTCCTTTTTCCTGTTGTGGCGCTGTTCCGATTCGATGATGGTCGGTGGGCCATCATGATTTTTTTATTTTTCAAAATTTCAATTCTCATGCTCATGCCCCATCCTCGCCCGTCTTATGATGCGATGCCCCCCCCTCCTCCCGCTTACTATCAAAACCCGTGCCGCGATCGTCAACCGGTTGTCGTTCGTTGGAGCGCGCGCCTTCGATTCCGGTTCGTCGCTTATGCCAGCGTCGAGTACCGTTGGAAATATAGGGTCTCTCTCTCCGCTTCACACCCTGCCACCGGTTTCGTGCTCCACCGCGGTGTGTGAGATGAGGATGGTGCACAGTGGGCTTTACTGTTAGGTTGGGGGGGAGTTGAGTCTAGGGAAACCTATTACGTTAAGAACAACCATTTTTAACAAATTTCCATCCGTTTTTGGCATACACTGTTTCATTTTGTATATTATGTTAGTTTTTTTTTTATTTATACACTTTTTGTTGGTGTTTTTAGTGAGATTACATAATTTTATGTAAGGAGTCTTAGTAATTTTATGTAAAACGTCTCCATAGTCCGGTCTTCTCCACCGAACTGTCGACGTGTAAACATTCCGATCGGCCAAAAATCTCCACCACCCATCGCTTCCATTCGGCGGCGAAGTTCTACGGCGTCGAGATTCCCTCCTAGAGCGGCCCACACCCGAATGCCTCGCCAGCGTCATCGCCTCACGCGCCGTGCTCACGCTCTCTCATCTTCCGCCTCGGCGGTCGCTTACGGTACTTTTCGTTTTCAATAGCGCTCGCGGCCCAGGCTGGTGGGGGGGAGGGGAGGCCCACACCGTTTAGCCTATTTTCGCACGGACAGTTCATTGACTTCTTCGCGCGGCCCGCGGCTCGCTCACTCGCGCGCGCGCGCCTGCTCACTTTCTCACCGGCCGGGGATGAGATTGTGTGCATACGCTGAAGCAACGGGACCAACATCGCTCGACTCGATCCGGTAGCCCGCTAGCGCTCGAGCACTTCCGTCCGCCGCGGCCACGGCACAGCTGGGGGGCCGAGGGAAAAAGGAAAACCATCGTCATCCCCTTTCCCGGTCGGTTTGCTGGAAAGGCGTCGATAAAGCAGGCCGAAGAAAGCACCACCAATACGGGTCCGGGCCAACCGGGGGTGAAATTGGGAATCAAAACAGAATTTTCTTTTCTGGAGCAATGAACTCTGGCGAAATGAGAATAAATGAAAGGTGCGGTCTCGTGCGGGGAGAAAAGTGAGTATACGAAAAAACAAAACGACGACACCGAAGAAAATAACGTAAATTTGCACCTCACGCACGAATCCATTCCGAGACGTTTGGTTTGTTCTTTTTTAAAAACAGTTGCTTTACACTCGAGAAGAAATAAATATATGTTGCTCGTTCCAGCAGAGATCTTTCGGGAAAATTCGGCCACACAATGTTGCCGGCGTTGGGAGCAGTAGGAAACAAACAATTTCAATTTCGGTATACGATCCCGCGCCGGAATCACGAGACGGTGCAGGTGGCGAAGCCGGAAGTGAGCCGCATCGTACGCAAGATGTATATGCTTCCAAACGGGATAACTTTTGCTCACTTTCTTCTCGTGCTGGCTTTTTTGGGGAGATTTATTTGCGTGGCTCTAATTGTAACCGATGCTGGTGCGCTTCACACCTTCCACTTTTTACCAGTCGATGAGTCACTTGTTTGTTACCGAACAATAAATCTCCGGCGCCACATCGAGGTGGGGAATTTAGCTGAATTATTATGTTTTTATGTTTATGTTTTAACTTTTCGAATTCATTTAGAATTCGATTCTTTTCATTCAAAAACTAATTTTTTTGGCGATTTTGTTTGTTTCTAAGGAAGATCTCTAGGGTAAGTGCTCCTTTTGTGGTGCTAGTACCACTAGTTGATGTAGTGGAATAAAATTCTAGCTCTACGACGAAATAAATACAATCGAGATATTTGTTCTTCTATGAAATGTTCCTTGATCTTCTGCGGAGTGTTCAAAAGGTAAAGGTTCCGTAATAAATTAAGGCTTCAAAATTAGTATTTTCCAAACAGGTTATACTAATATGCTAGATTTTTTAATGAATTTATCAAGCATGCCATGATTCCCTTAAGGCTATAAAAAAACTGCAAAATGCATTAGTTTTTGAGTAGTCTATGAGGCCAATGCAGTGGTCTATAGCCAAGAAAATACATTGGTTTATAATAATTTTGCCTTTCTGTTTAAAATATGCTTCAAAACTAGGTCACTGTCAAAATATATTCAGTAATTTCCAAGTACTACCACCACTATAGGAACACGATACCACAACTATAGGAACCATACCACAATTATAGGAGCAACCAACTCGGAAGTAATATACACTTTTTTTTCGTGTGTTTTCAATGGTTTACGGTAAAAATAGATGTTTTCTAGAAGAAAAGTCGTGTTTCGATCATAATTGGTACAACTATGTAAAATATTGTGTTTTTAACACTTATAAATTACATCATATTGTTAGTTACATTATTAAGTGCACCACTATTGGTACCGTTACCCTATTATGTTCTATTGATTTAAAGTAATTATCTTGGATTTAAAGCTGTTATATAAACATTTTGATTCGTATCAATAATCAACTTTGATTCTAGTATATTCGAGTTTCGTAAATCATTCAGTCATATTATTTGTTTCAACGTACGGCACTGTCGACTTTAGTCTTTTCTCGTTTATTGTTCCCTTTCCCGTTCGACCAATGGAGACGCCCAGTTTTTGTGCTTTTATTTTCTCTTCCATTAGCCCGAAGCGGTCCCGAAAAAAAACCTGTTGTTTGATTGTTATAAATTGCTGCTGATTACTTCGAATTGCCATTTACCGATCGAGGTACTTTTTCGTTCCGTCTCCTCCTCACTCCCGGGGCCGAAGTCCTTATGCCTTTGTTCTTTCGAAGCTTTGCAAGTATTACTTTCTCATTCGTTGCTTCGGTGCATATAATTTAAACTTTTCTGGCGTTTTGTTTTCCCTTCCTTCTGCTCAACCTCAGCTTTTCAACCTTTCAGAACCTTTCACTTGCCGTGCCAGGAGGAGTGTTAATGCGGGGACCACCAGGCACCCACTCACCCTCACGTTCTTCTTTTGCTCTGCGCGCTCGAGAACAGTCGGCGCGGAAGAATCTAAAACGAACCCGCAAAATGGAATGAAAAGAAAGCCCCCCAAAGAAATGGGCTCGAACGGAGGGAACCCGCGGCGCGCCGAGCACGAGCGAAACGAAAGCCATCGAAAAGTAACTGTAATGTAACAGTGAATTTTGTAACCGATATGACGACGAAGGAGGAAGCGGCCCCCCGGGGGAATGAGTGAAGGCAAAAGAGGGGTTTGATGCTGGGGACGCCACCGTCGTTTTCGTGCTCCTTAGGCAAAGCGGGTTTTACGCCGCTGAAGCAGCAAAGCAAAGATGCAGAGATCGCAAGATCGGGAGGCTGCTTTCTACCGATGGCACATTCGTTCTCCCTCTCTCGCGTTCGCTGCTTCCCCCCGGTAACCTCCATTCTTGCCCACCACCACTGGACGGAAAGGGACAGCCGGGAAGCGCGAGTAAAACGCACGAACGGGTTGGATGACGATGGAAATGGCTTCTGAAAGATTTCTGCCACTCGGGAGGTCGTTGACTTTTGGGCGATCGAATCGGTGGGGGCCCTGCAGCGGGTGCAGAAGTAATTTCATCTTCATCGAGAAGGGCGTTAGAAGCTGCGAGGGGCAAGTTCGCTGAAGCTAGACCGATCGGATTGCAAATTGCGGAAGGGGCCAAGCGGTTCTAATCGTTAGCTTAAAAGTTACGTTCTTGAACGGCTTGAACCTTCCGGGAAGCGGTCGATCTAATAGATCGGAATGGGGGAACGGACCTTCAAGCTACCGTGTCTTAGCCACGGAAACCGTTCCGTGCCTGCCTTGAGGCATGGTGCCGTGCTTGAGGAAGTCGTGGCACAAGAACATCCCGACTCTTCAAGGTGATAGGTTAGAACAGGCTCGATTATTCACGCCACCGCATTGGGATCGCGTTCCATTCCCGTGGTTTCGCGTTCTCGAAAACGTGACTCCTTCGAATCCACAAATCAACTGACGATGCAAATTGATGATTAATCATTTCCATACCGCGAATCCACCCGGCGATGACGGAACATCGACGAATGCTGATCGTCTGAGACGGCCGACGATGACGCCGGTTCCAGAAATCGAAATCGCCCGAGTCCCATCCCCCCGGCTCGGGGATTGGACAGGAAGTTAATGAACTTTTATCGAGACCTCACCTCATCATCATCGTCGATTGTAACGGTTCTCCTGTATTTGCTTGCAGCGTTCGTCTCCTATCTCGGCGGCCAACGATGACGATTACTTTCGGTCTCGAAGCGGTGACACTTTTCGGCTGAGATTCGGTTGTCTTGAAGACGTCAGCTGTGATGTAAACAAGCCGCGGATACCTAAGAGATATCCGATCGTTTGGAAAACATAATTGCTTATTGAACTAAATGTCATTTTGTCGTGTGATATGTTAAACATTAAAAAATACGTCAACTCACTTCTCACATTAGTTGTAAATAAATAAAAGAGAATTCCTTCACCATAAAAGTCGTAGATATAAGACGTAATTATACGTTGAAAATATGGTACACTAATTCAACAATTACAAATTTAATAAATGCAATATTATCTTTTTGATTACCGTTTTTGTGAGTCAATTTTGAATTTTATACTGCTTGTTGATTTTAGTGAAGAAAACATTCTGATTCAAACAAGATAAAACAACAGAATAAAGTCAAACTAATGCTTGAAGTGCCAAGAATATGACTTACGATTAATTTTTTCACGATTCCTTTTTTATTGTGCTCTTGATACCTTGTGTTGTGCTTTGTGCTTTTCGTATTTTCAACCATTCTCGTAGGATTCGCAGTCTATAAAACGGATACTTTCCAATGACCCAGTTTCAGAGATCCGGATTCTTAATTAGATAAAAACGATTGCATCAAATCAATCCAGATGGCAAACTGTTTTTTCTACATTCACGGTAAATTTATCCCCAAAGGTTTGAAAACGTTCAAAGAAAGAGCAAAGTTGTCCCGAAATCTTCCCACTAACAAAGAAAAAAGAACCAATTTTCCCCCTGGAGAGCAACAAATCCCCCGGCGCTCTTTTGAATGTTTAAGCCGTGCAAAGTTTGTGGACAAATTGTCGTGGAACTGTCCCGCCGGTCTAACGGTAGATTTCGAGCACCTAGTCCTAGTGTTTCCCGAGCCCTCTCGACCTACAGACGCCCAGAGCGAACAGAGCTTAGAACCAGTTTGCTAACGACAAGCTAGGCGATATTTTTTTCCAACGGGGGTGAAAAAAATCCCAAAGTCTTAAAATTGAGAATGGCAATCGCGATCGCGTCACCGAATGTGCGCCCCCGTGGGGCGGACGGTGAAATTAGTTTCGAGCTAGAAAGATAGCAAAAAAAACAGAACGTTTAAACGATGCCATGGGAGAAACAGAGAGAGAGATCACTAAAATCAGTGTCTCCCCCGAATCCAACACCCACATCCAGTGTGTCGGTTCCTTAGGAATGGTAAATTTATCGCCTGGCCAAAAGTGACGCGATTCGACGCGACTTCTAGCCTTTCGAAAGGTGGAAAAGACGCATGACATAAAGGAAGGCAGTAAAAACATCCAACCCGACCGACCCGATGCTATTGCGCTCGACGAGGTCATTAACATACTTTTCAGTTTCGTAATAGAAAACGCAACAGTACAATGATCCGTCGGCGTTCTGTCTCTTTCTTTCGCTTCACTAATCGTCGCTGAATAAAGAGAAATGTCGTTTAAAATAATCTTCTAAAGACAAAAAATCAAGGAATAATTAGGACCGCGAACCTTTTTGTAAAAAAATACAGACACTCAAGTAATACCGTAATATTACACAACAATTACTAAACATTACTAAACACAAAAGACCTCTTTATTAGTTCGATTTACTTTTAATCTAATTATAAAATTGAAAATAATTATGGATGTAGTGGATTAATTCTGGATACATGGAACAGAAGCTAGTGCAATATCTTCCCCGAATGGATTCACTTGACTCTAAGAAGCCAGTCTTACTGGCGCTTTTCTTTCCCGAACGGCTGGGAAAGTGCGTGTGCACGACATGTTTTTCCACTGACGTCGAGAGGTGCCTGAGAAATGTATAACAGCCGACACTCTGAGGCCAGACATCTAAGATGCCATCCCGCACAAGCCCGGAAAGTGTTGCAACTCGCGATGCATTCAGGCGCAATTACGAGCAGCTTCCGGAATTACATGTGTTGTGTTATGGTACGCGAGACGTTGATAAATGCACGGTTGGAGCTCTGTTATTAAGGTCAGTTGCATTATTACAGTTGCAGTTGCTTTCCCACTGCGTCTTCGGGTGCGTTTGTTAACTGCCGCTAATGAGTTTGTTGCACGTCGATGGAAGTGTCTACTAGAAGAATGGGTTAAGGATTAGTTACGCGTTGTAGAAAAGAAAATGAAAAGAGATTCATAGCTGTGGAGGTAAGAACAGAAGAAATTAAAACATATCTGTTATGAAGTGGGTAAAACCTTTGAGGTTTATATCTTTCAGTATCAAATAAAATAGAGAAAGTATACAATATAAAGTAAACATAAGCCTAGTTTATGAAAAACAAAAAACAAGATTAATGTATATTGAATTAATTAAAGAGGATATTGACCTCGCGAAGCTATTGAAGTTGTTCCACCGATATGCTTCCTTAACCCTGACAGCACAATAATGTTTATATTGTGTACCTTCTTTTCCTTCCCTTCCTGCACGAAGTTCTACTCGGCTGCACCTGGAACGCGATTGAGACGACTACCTTGACCACCAAAATGCATTTCCCGAAGAGGAAGAACTTCTTCCTTCCTAGAACGATGTCTTCCGCAAAGCCTTTTATTCATCATCATCTCTTTCTTCAAACGGCACGGTGCGTCCATCCAAGAACGCTGCCTTGCGTGCACTCAACGTTTGTATGCGTGTGCCAAGAGCGGCACACCAACGTATGTGCATTGCGCAAACGCAGCCACCTTGCGCTAGACACTATTATTAGTAGTTACAAGTTCAAGTTTGCGTTCGCTCAACCAGCAAAATCCAAACACACGCAGACGTTGGCGCGTTGCACTTCTTGCGTCTGCACCCCCTCCCCCCCCCTCCCCCTCCCCCCAAGAGCCATCACTATCAGCCGTCAAGTGCAACGAAGTGCAGTGGCGGAAGCTGTTTGCGTATTTGCGGATGGGATCTCGCATCTCGACTTGCGAATGAGTTCCAAGTGCAGCTCGTGACGCACTATCAGCTACTCGCTTCAAACTAGTTCGCTCCATTTGTTACAAATCCCTTAAGCGTTCTGACCTTGCTGGTGATATGTTTGAACAGCCGCCATGTCGCAGCACTTTACAAACCTCGAGGGATGAATATGGGGATGACAATTGCTTCTCGTTTCTCGTTGGGCTAATGAGGCGTCTTTGGAATATCTTTCCATATTGATACAACTTGTCGCTTCTAAGAATTTTAATGTGCATATACATTTCATCAAGTCTATCCTATTCTATGTGTTTTTCTAGTTGTATTATAGTTTGGATGTTAACATACGTAAAGTTTATGATCGCAATAATATTTATAGGAACTTTTTTCACATTCTTCGTAATCTACTCTCCTTCATGTTTCTCATCAAAGCAAGCAAATTTTAAAATAACAATTGAAATATTATAACGTAACTAACCGACATTAGTAACATTTTTCGTTTGCAATTTCACACTTTCAGGTCCCCCAATGTATTCGTGGTTGATGGAAAACTTTATCCATTCTTATCTCGCAAACAATCGGACTTGCAAATTTGCTTATGCTGTGCAATAAAAATGGCCATTTGTTCTCATCATAATCCTTTCTAACTAACATCAAAAAGAATATTAAATCAAGTCGGGAGGCAGTTCCGCAATAAAAACCTTCCCATAGCACGCCAGCCAGCCAGGAATGTCTCTGGAGATTGCTTCCCATGGAGACTTTTTTTTCATCTCACTTCGCAAAAATCTAGAGCCGGGCACGCTGGGGTGTGGAGGCCATAGCGGGAAGGTTGCATCGTGTGGCACCACTAAACCAATGTGGCCAAATGACTTTGTCCTAGTTTTTGCGGAACGGAATCGGACGCCGTCGAGTCCTTTTTGAAGGGGGGAACCGACCATGCTCCGGGCGAGATCACGATCTTTTGTGAGTGGGGCGTGTAGGTGTGTGTGCGTGTGTGTGAGTTGTTTCTGAGACCAGGCGCGACTTGCATTAGATAATGCAGCTGCAAGAAGTGACGTAAATTTCGAACGGCGGAGATATGCCTCGCGGAAGCTCCAGTGGCACGACCTCAAAAGGGAAACGACGTATTTGCAGATCGATTTTCGCTCAGGTTCGCTATCGGGAATGCAATCGTGCATCGTCCCGGAAATCCCGGATTCCTTCGGTCACGACTCCAAACGTACCGACCCTGCTGAAGTGGAGGATACTCTCGGAGGTTCTGAAGCCAAAATCCCATTCTTTTTCTTTCACCAACCCTTTCTCTCTCTCTTTCTCCTATCCGCTGTCGATCCGATTTTGGGGGAAAAGAAATGGGTCAACGCGCGAACGGACGTCAGCTGGGCCGCCGCTCGATCGACTGCGTCATCGGCGATCCGCGGAAAACCGTCGGCGCAACTGACCGACGAGCCACAAGTCCACCGCCCGAGTTCATTGACCACGGCTCCGGTCGCTCCATTTTCATTGCCACCAACACCAACGACGCCCCACGTTGCGCCCGATCACAACAACGACGACGACGACGATGGCCACGATGTAAAGCTCGCGTCTGAAGTGTTTCCTGGGCCCTTGCGCAGCATCAGCATTCGTGCTGATGATCCTTCCTTTTCACTCGATCCGCACGGCCAAACACTCACCTTTCACTTGCTCGCTCACGTGCGATTCGCGGGGCCGAGTGTATGGCGAATCACCTCCGTCGGATCGTGCTGATCTTGCTCGCACAACACCATTACAAGATTTCTTGTCTTATCCTACGATGGCGGAACGGGGTTTTTTTATAGAGAGAGAGAGGGAGGTGGGGGAGGAAAAACTAGCTTCCTCTAGCGAATACAGTAATGGTCCGTTTTGTCAAGAGAATGATACGTTTTATATAAAATAATTAGTCGTTAATCACATTGAACTATTTTAAGAACTGCGACTTCTGTAAAATTATATCTAAAAAATAAAAATTGTAAAATTATATAAAAATTATTTATTTTTATTATAAGGTAGTATAAATATATCAACTTCTAAAATAGAAAGTATGTACTTCTAAAACAAATCCAAGTATTACATCTAAAGAAAACACCTATTTTCGATAAAGGTTCGACCACACTGTAGTCATACATAACTGCGATTCGTGCACTCGTCTAGTGGCTTTTACGAACACATTCTCTGTCACCCCACCCGCCCCTTTCTCCCACCATTCACCAACCTCCCACTGACATTACAAGCACGCGAAGATTGCGCAAGGAGAAATGGCGGGCAGTACGGGTGGATGAGCACACCGAGTTCGTTCACCTCGCGCTGTCGGTTGACCCAATGAACGGAATAGCTTACACTAGGCGTCCCCATCACCCTCCACCTCCTCCTCCTCTCTCCCCATCCCCTTCAGTCCTCTCAGCATTGGAGAGAGCTTTGCTGCGGAGAGAGAAGGCGAGCGAGCTTTCGTTGCGGTCGGCGCGGATTTTTCTTGTTTTTCGCTCTTGGCACCGCGGGATATGGCCATTTTTCTTTCCGATTCCTCTTTCGACCTTTCTCCGTGGCGAACAGATCTAATGCTCCCCTGGGCCTGGGTCGTGGGCTGACCGCACGGTTCCCAACCCCATCGCCATCGCCAAACCGAAACCGGACCTAGACGAACGACTGCGATCCGTCCGGCCGGGGGGCTTCGAGCGGCGGCCATCTTTGGCAAGCGCCGTGGAGTGCGCTGCCAGAAAAGGTTAAGATCAAGTTTGATGCTGTAATAGCAAAAACCGCAGCACATTGAATAATTCGCGCCGAGGCAAGGGGTCCGGTATTATTCGTGCGCACGTAATCGTCCTTCGGCCGACAGGCAGGCTGTTACATGAAGGTTTCTGGATGAAATGTTTTTGCTTTATCGTAACCCTTTGCCTCGAACTCAAGGGCAAGGTTTAACGAAGTGCTCTTAGAGGCAGTTGATGGATTGTTTCGTTTCGATTTACTCGGCAAGAGATAAAAGGGTTTGGAAGAGGCCTTAAACATCGTTCTTCCTGTTTATTACTCAGGTCATGATGATCATGGAAAATTCACAAACATTTTCATTTACCGGTTGGCGATAATGTTTGTAGTTTAGCAAACTACATACCAAACAACTTTCTCAGAACGGAATTAAATCATGTAAAATAAATGAGACGAAAAGCGTAATGTAAATTCTTTTTGTCATGAAAATTACTTCAACCATCATCAACACTTATTTTTCTACGTTTTACTGAGTTATTATGGATTTTGATAAACTTTTTGTTTTGTGAATGAAAGTTTTCTGCGCACGTACGAGCAACAACAAACAACAAGAAATAACGATCGCAAGTCAATGCTTCCCCAAATAATCGAAATCCGTCATTTCAAACGCAGTTCAATGGCCCGCCAGCCACCTCCATTGGCGCGAGTGTCCTGATTTCCATCTTCGGTATTTTCCCTCCCAAATGGCGAGCTTCGATTTTCGGTGGGAAACGCAACGATCATGCCCCGTTCGCCCACCATTCGGCCCGGCGCTCTTCATCGATCGATCGACCAAGTTCGGCGAGCATAACGTGTTGCATAAATTTGCCCCCGAAAAACAACCACTCCGATCCGGCGCTGGGTGAGGGTGAGGAACGTTGGGTGGCGTCAGCGAAATGGTGTCAATGTACGAACTTGAACTCGAGTTCGTGTGGCTCAGTGTGTTGGTGTTGTCGCTCGCCAGCTCCGAGAGGTGGTTCAACTTTCGCGAGAAAAACGACAAAACAACCACCCCGGCAGTGGTGAGCACAAGATAAGCGATGCGACCCTGTCAAGATCAGATCAGGTCTCAGCAGGATCCCGACCCCGGATCGAACCCACCGAGGCGGAAGTATTGAGTAAAATCGGCGACCTGCCGATCGATCATCTTCATCGAACTCCAAGCAGTCGGCTTGACAAATTCCGCACGTAGTTGCCATCGGTAGAGGGCAATGCTCCCGCGCTCGGCGTAACGAATGCAGCAGTCCAAATGGTAAAGCGGACCGATTAATCTGCACTTGATGCATCTTATGAATTCGCTCCGTGGGCTCGACAAACGGCGACGTGGCCATCAATGAAGCGGTCATGCATAAAGATGCAGGCGCTCGGAGATAATTGGCAGATTCTTATGCAGAAGCCTTTCGGGAGAACCGTCACTGTAACGATGGAGCCCTGCGGGAGCCACATTTTGGTTCGGGAGAAGATTTACATTTCAAATGCGAACATTTATGATATGTTTGATCTTGACTATTGATGGAAATTGCTTAGTTGGTGTAAATTTTATTTACTTGTTCTATTTTTTAATTTTGAATGTACAGCTGTTGTTTGAAGTGTGAATTTGTTTGTAAAATAACCCTAAATGGTTTATGTTGTACAAATAACTAACAATGTAGTGTTGTAAAAAACTGTACCGTGTACTAAACAAAATAAAACTTAAGTGGAGTGTTCAAGTGAATTATGCTAGTAGCAATAAATTATACTTTAAACATCTTTGTGGTGAATCACGCATGACTCATTTCATAAAAGCTACCTGGGGCGAGGGAAACTTTGCTCCAAAACTCCCAAGTGACGCAGAGAAAAGTTTGCCGAAGTCGAACAAACAACACCACGTCATCAACCTCGTCTTCGTGTCACGACGTTTTTGATCATTTTCATTTTCAAAATCCCGTTCTTTTCCTACGCACAACGAAGAACTGCGGGCACATACACACACACGTACTTCCCCTCCATCGCAGAACGCACTCGAACGCATCTGAAAGCAAGAGGTTCCCTTCAAGTCTTGTAAGACGTTCGGTCAGCGGTTCGGTTTGTTGTTCGAATCACGACGGTTTTTTTAATGATTTTACCTTTCCTTGATGCACTCTACGTGCCTCCTTCTTTGCCCTAGGACATAGCTATTGGTGTCTCATTCCCACTTCTTCCCTTTTGATTCACGACTCGCCCGCGCAAGGAACGGACACTCCGGATTATGGTTCCTCTCCGGGTCCGTCGTCAAAAGTAGGTGAAAAGGTGATTGACTGAGCCGCGTCGAACATAAAGCATCGTGCGCTCTGACGTATTTCTTCGGGGATGGAGGACGGTTGGGCTTTAAGGTGCGGAGTTACCGCGGAGCTGCAGACCGCTTACGCATGCCATCGGGGTTCCTTCTTCAGGGGGAAACGAAGGGAGGAAGTGCGATGGTCGTGTCAGGTTTGTCCAGTTAAGATTTGTTGTTCAGAGGTTGAGGATTTTTTTTTTTTCGTCCGTACCTTCTATTTGTGTCGTCCACACCTAGCGATGACATTCTTTCTTCGGCCTTTGTTCGCGCATCTGTTCGATAACGGGCTCTACAGCGCGAGCTGATGGCGCTCGAGACCGTCAAAACACTTTTCTCAACCGTCTTATCTTAATTTATTCGGTATGCCCAGGATTTGTTGTTCACCGCCTGTTGTTGAGACATTTCATCGCTCAAAATCGATTGTGCAATCATGTTTTAAAAAACGATTTTTTAAGTGGATAATATTTTAAATCAAACTCGTTCTAAATAACCTCCATCGTTATTAAAATTTTCCAAAGATTGATTTGAAACTGCCTGTTTGATTTTCAAGCATAGTGTGTAAATAAAAAAAACTATAAATTACATACACTTTCCTTTGACAACCAAAACGAAAAAGTTTTAAAGTAAGTTTGTTCTGCTTTTACGATATTCAACCGTTTCAGATGTGCTGTGTGTTGCATATCCTCCAGGCGCAATTAGATGTTCGAAATAGCCATGTTCGAAAATGTTCGAATGTATTTGAAAATGCGCGGTTAAGCGGTTTTTCTGTTAATTTCACGGCCGTATCGCAATGAGTATCATTTAATGTTTATTAGGTTTGATTTTGGAGCAAACACAATAATTTTAAATAATCATTAGTTCTCCTTTCAAATTAAATGAAAATGATTTTTCGTATTTCTCATCACGATTTCTCTTTAGCAATTCATTTGATAAATCCAAATAAGGTGAACGAATTTCAAAACTCAACAAGTAGGCTTATGTGTATCTAATTGACATAAATACTTACTCATCAAACGTTACTCCACACCGTTTAAATGTATGAATCAGCTGTTGCTCTACATACTCACCCTCGCACCCATTAAACTATACAACAGTACCATATGCCCAATTATCAGTAGTAAACGTCTCATACGACAAAAACAATTTCTCAGACTGCAGTGGGATTCGTAAGCCCTTCAACTTCTGACTCGGACGGCTGGTCAGTCTTGAATTGAGTTTTGCTGGAGTAAGACGTGTCTGATATAGTGTTTCAGAGTGCAACGATCTCCAACGTTTGTGATAAGAAATAAGGAAGCGAAAGTGATTGCTCCGCCCGTGGAAGTGAATAAAGTAAATTTAGTCAAAAACTAAATAAAAAATCGATATCTATGACATAAACTATTCCACTTGAATAAATGAAAAACTGTTGTACTAATGTGCGACTTGATCAGTGAGTCTTACAACCAAAGAAGTGTCCTAGTACAACATTAAACATGAAACTGAGAGTGATTTGTATCCTGCTACTATGGTTAGCTTCCGGAGAGGGGTTTAATCTTTCCCCAACGCCTAGTTATACGTTCAAACAACCGGCATTAAAAACGTTTATAAAGCAAACGCGCAGTTCGTACTTTGGTTTTTCGATTAATCTACGCAACAGTGGGTAAGTGCAATTCAATTTAATGCATGCAATTCAATTGCTGCATGCAATTTAATTTAATCGCTCTAGACAATTTTCGCATGAGTAACGTGTGTAAAAGGAGTCATTCTAAATGATGTTGTCATTCACACACATTGTACGTGTCGCATCGAATTCGCAGACAATCACTTTTCGTCAAGTCGTTCTGATAAGCCGTTGAGCAGCGAAGACCAAGAACTATGACTAATACGTTGCGATAGTTTCGCACTGCCCTTTGGAGATCGTTGGTCACTTACACTTGTGGTAGGCACGCAAGAGGAGAGGCATTTTTTCAATGCTCAAACGCTATTTTTAGATAATTTACTTTACAGGTGTCAGATGTTGTTATGAAAAGTAGTATTTCTAGTGCCTTTAGTTTGAGTCCACATTTTGATATCATAATCTATGCTATTCCCAGAGTGTTTGTCGGAGCGCCAAGAGCCCAGTCGAACCTCGAATCACAACGAAATGTCAACGAAACCGGGGCCGTGTATCGGTGCAGCTTCTCCCCAAACACATCGCAATGTACGCCGGTCTACCTCGACAAGCTGGGAAATGTCCGCTACGAAAACGACAGCTACAGCCCTCACATTCAGTCCGAGAAAAAAGACTACCAGCTTCTCGGGGCTGCGGTGGATGGACTCGGCACCGATGACGATTGGCTCGTGGCTTGTGCACCAAAATTGATCGGTGATCTAGAAGAGTTGTACACGCTACACGGTATCTGCTATCTAACCGAAAGCACCAGGACAAGCATAGACGCAAAGACGGTGTACAAAATAAAACCTCTCCGAAATAAAGGTAAACAAGAAATTTTACAAGTGTTGTAGAAAGGAAACGTTTAGGTTTATTTCATTTGTTATCCTTTCAGCAAAACAATTGTATAAGCAAACATACTTTGTCTACATTTTTGGAGAACAGGGCTTAAGCGTGCACGTGACGGATGATGGAAAGGAGGTTCTCATCGGAGCACCTGGGGTCTGGACGTGGCGCGGGACAGTCATTCGTTACCGACAGCTACCGGGCGTGGTGGACGCGACTTTTAGAGGGAAAAATGTAATCCGTGAGCCTAACCGAGCGAATACCTTCACGCATGAAACTGTCGTACCGAATCTACGTCTACGTATAGACACTGACTCGTACCTGGGATACTCCCTCAGTTCGGGATACTTCCTGAACACCGAGAAGTTACTGTACGTGGCCGGTGCACCTCAATCGAAAGGTCAGAGTGGTGAGGTTATCATCTTCGACTACGTTAACAATCCCACCACGCAGGAGACGGACCTGGTCCGTTACCAATCGCTGGAGGGTCAACAGTTTGGCGAGTACTTTGGCTATTCGCTCCTGACAGAGGACTTCAATAGCGACGGACTGCCGGATTTGGCGGTTGGGGCACCGATGCATAGCCATTTGATGGAGCACGAAAATGGTGCTGTTTACGTGTTCCTCAATGTAGGGGGTCTTCAGTTCGAGCTGCAGATGAAGTTGTCCTCCTCCTACGAAGGAAGTGGTCGCTTTGGCACAAGTCTGGGAAAAATCGGAGACTCCAACCGAGATGGCTACGCTGGTAAGACCTCCCATGCGGATTCGTTTAGACATCAGTTCAAAGTGTCCTTGTTTTTAGATATCGCTATCGGAGCCCCATTCGAGGGGAACGGTGTTGTTTACATATGGCTAGGGTCAGTGAAGGGTCTGCAAACCAAGCCAAGCCAACGATTGGAACCACCAACGCATACCAGCCCCTTACAACCACCACGACAGCCAATGTTTGGCTATGCGATCTCGCGCGGGATCGACATCGACAACAATGGGTACAACGACATAGCCGTTGGAGCGCCGGAAGGAGAAGCTGTGTATGTCTACCGCACGTATCCCGTGGTCCGGATCGAGGCACGAATAAATTCGACCAAACGTGAGATACCGGCCGAGGGTGGTATCTTTGAAATTGCTTGCTGCTGGTCGGCAGAATTTCCCGCAGGGATCGCATTCAATGTTACGCTCCAGTACAAAGTCGATATTGACAAACTCATGAGAAGAGCGTCAGTGGCCAACTTTCAATCGTCTGTTAATGCCGCCCAGCAGGTCGTCTTACTCGGCGACCGTACTGTGTGCAAGCAATTCCTCGTGAATGTTACCGCATCGCACACTACGCTTCACCAACCCATCATCATCGATATGGAGTATATGATGTCGGAACAAGCGACTCCTCCAAAAGATGGACCGTTTTGTGATCACTGTGCGATTCTGGATCCGAACGAATTCACCCGTGTGCAAGAGTGGATCCCCTTCCGCACTGGATGTAGGACGGAAACGTGCATGTCGGATCTGAGAATTACCAACATCCGGTGGACTGACGTGCCATCACCATACTTCATCGGTAGCAGGAAAGTAGCCACCATCGAGGTGGAGATTGAAAACTCTGGTGAGAATGCGTTCCTACCTCAGGTGAACCTTACCGTTCCGTCGAGTCTGCAAGCCATGGCAAAGTCGGTTCCCGAGTGCGTTGTCTCACCCGCCGTTGATGGCCACATCGCCGTGCTGTGTGAGTTAAATAACCGTCTACCGCTTCGAAGTGGGGCAAAGGTTAAGCGCTCTCTACAGTTCGATATGACACACCTGGAAGACAGTCGGCGGGAACTCAAAGTTCGTGCGGTATCACTTACATCCAGCGAGGAGCAGTGGCCGAATGATAACGACATGGAGTACATATTACCGATCCGGGAGTCTAGTTTAATGGAAATTTTTAGGTAAGCTCCCCTATAAGAGTCCAATGATCCAAGAAGTTTATGATGAAAATTAACTTTCAGCAAAGTAAGCCCTCAGTCCGTGCATTTGGATCAGCAGAAAGGTATTGTGAACATGACCCAACGGGTGGAGGTCCTTAACAACGGACCCAGTACAATGCGCGACCCACTACTCTACGTGGACGTTCCTTTGACATACATCTTCGGCACCAAACGTTGCCAAATAATTGATCCCAAAGATGTTCGAGCGACAGGCACCTTCAATGACACTCCACTAAAGATCGACTGGATACAGCCTAACGAGGATTCAACCTTGCCAAAGTTTAGCTTTCACATCCAACACAACCCTGACGTCACGGAAAATACACCCATCGCAGAAGCCATAGATAATGAAGAGCTAGAGTTGGATAATTCTTGGATAGACGTCGCACGCGCAAAACGATCCAACTTATGGGTTCAACCGACAAGACAAGGGTTGAGCTCAATCCAACCGCACGATCTTCCGGCAAACCGGACTGTATTTTTCAACTGTGCCCAGAACAGTTCTGCGGTGGAGTGTTTACAGCTTCAGACACGCCTTGCTGCTATTCCTTCCGGTCCCAAACCGCTCCGGCTTGAGCTACATTACAAGCTCGACCTTGATGCCATCGAAGCATGTCTGCAGGAACAGGAAGATATATTCGTTGTGCAGATTTTGAGCGACCTAGGAAAGCCTTCCGACGGTGTCAAAGAAACGTTCGCGGTGGTACGCAACAATCCACACACGCTTGTGACGCGAACCGCCAACCGAAGTGCCCCGACTTGGATCTACACCACTTCGTCGTTAGGAGGGCTGATCCTTTTGGCCATCCTCACGTACGTTATGTTTCGCCAGGGTTTCTTCAAGCGTCAGCTGAGGGAGGATATGACTAGACTTCACCGCGAAGTAAGAGCCAAAAGAGCGAATGTCCAAACGTTCTTTTCTGATGTGTTGTATTCGGTGTGTCTTTTCAGAGTGTCGGCTTTAATAATTCAAGTGCCGTATCGGATGATATGGAGCAGGAGGACGTTTCTGCCATATGAATGATACTATATGAGAAACTTTCGCAGTTACCAGGTAATGATATTTTAAACAGGCAAAAATCATTCACTTTAGTTGCTTTAGAAAACCTTAAATGAAATGAGAATACGGCGAAATTCAATGGTCTCCCATGCTCGTACGCATGAAATATATTTGTCACTCTTGTTTACTTTCATGATCTAAATGTACTTCATAACATTGATAAAATGTCAGCGTAATGCTTCAACCGAAGGTTAATGCAATTTACCACGATCGTGTCCGAATGAATTTGTAAAACCTAGAACGATACAAAAGAGTATCCAACGTAAAAATAGACGCCTCATTAACATAATAATGTTTCCTCCATCTACAACATTCGTCCTCATACCATTCTCGTAACGCCGGCAAATTCGCATTATTATCCTTCCCACGGGCAGCAAAAGGGTTTCAAAAGTTCTAAATGTTCACCACACCTCCATTAGTTTGCAACGTGTTTATTGTTTCAACGACCTAGCTTTACATCGGCTTGCGTACGGTTTTTTTTTTCTCTCTCCAGTAACTTACGTTATCAACAAAACGGCGATCCTCATCCCGTCTCCCACAGGCCTTTGGGAGAGATCACTCCCTAGGTCGGGCTGGCGCCCCTTTATTGTTCCATTTAATATGTCTACGCTATACGTCTGCGCACCGAACAGCGCCATACGCCCCCTGTACTTTTGCATACTGATTTAAACTTCAATAATATTGTCACATTTTAGTACAACTCTCGTAGGACCATTGCCCGGGGCGCTGTATGGCGTCCAGGTGTCCGCTCACTGGTAGGTCGTTTTGCACAACGCTTTTGCTTACTTTATTTTTTAACAGTTTGATCCAAGGGGGTTTGCTATTACAATATTTATTTTCTTCATTTTCCATACTCCAAACTACACTGACGATGCCATGAGGCAATTCGAATTTATTACTTTGATTTGTTGAACGGTTTCTTTCCAGTTTCTATAGCTTCACCCTACCGAGGTGATGTATTTTTGGTACTCGATAATGGTGAACAACTTTCAAACATAAGCAAAACATTTGGGTCTTTAAGTACTTAGTATAGTGAAGGTTTGCTCTCCCTTTGCGTCTTTATGGGAAGTAAAACATAATCGAAACTAATAAACTACAGCACCTAGTTAAACCAAAGGACATAGACATAGCGTGCAAAAAATGTGTGTGTGTGAGATGGCATTAAGTGCCAACTACGCTTATTTCCATGTAGGCTTATGAATATATATATCTTATTGTTGAATAAAGGGATTTCTAGATATTCATCACTCTTGAGCTGCTGGGAGATTTTCTTTAAGTAACCTACTACTTCATCATTCATTCCACAGTGTTACTTCCTGAAATGGATGGTAAGCACACTTTCAATGGCAACATAGGGTATATAAAACATTTGTCTTTCTACGGACGGTGCGCTAAGCGCACAGCATTCTGTACACGAACCCTTAAATGGAATTTCTTGGATAAACTATGCCTACCCCTTCCCTTTATCTGTTGAACTGCATCTATTCTCCAGCGGAAAGTATAACGTTTCATGGCAATCGGCTTAAATCCGTTATAGAAAACCAATTTAACATTGATATGTAGGAGGAAAGGTATCGGTTTTCATCTGTTCATCGCTTTGTGTGTTATAGTTTTCTTAAAAAGGCGAAAGGAGAGTGATCCAAATACACCGAGCTTAGTTGGATTTGGCAAACATATCGATTGGATATCCAATTGAAAACATAAAGTGTAGCAAAAGCTAGCACTTTATTTAGTGCGTATATGTGTGTGTGTTATCGATTTAAAGTACTTTTTAAGTACACGCTTTCTTTTGGTTGGATAAATAAACATTTAAAAACAGAATCATTACGATAGACGCCTGAAAACCAATTTGGCAGCATTGCGCCAGGATCTACTACACTACTGTGCCAGCAGGCGACAAACCCCACGGCGAGCTACAAAAAACATTTACCTCTGACGGAGGGCACAACTAAAATCAGCACATGGTTTCATTGATGGGCGGATCGGTGTCTTCGTCGGTGCTGCTCTTAATGTTCGACGACAGCTTCGCGATCTCGTCCTGCACCAGGTTCGTGCTGATGCACGGTATCGTGGACGCTTTGCGTCCCTCGTGCATCGGCTCTTCCGTGCTGGTGGAGCTGCTTTCCTTCAACAGACTTAGCACACTCTTCGTCCCCAGTACGCTCAGGCTGTCGGAGAAGCGGGTAGATCGCGGTGGTTTGCTAGGGATTGCCGGAGCCGGTGTTGACGTTAACCTTTCCAGGCCGTCCGGAATGGATCCTCCGTTGTCTTTCGCTACCGGCGAACCCCCGGGCGTGCTTTTCTCTACGCTGAACTGTTTCCTAAGGAACGACGGGCGTGATTCAACCGAATGTTGTTGCTGCTGTTGCTGCTGCTGCTGCTGCGTGTGTTGCGTTGTGCAGCTTCCGATCGATGAAGTGCGCTTGGGTAGGAAACCGGTTCGATCGTCCACCGCCGGTGGAGGTACGGCGATCGTGGAGCTTGAAACCATCTCGATGACGGTCGAGTTGAGGCTCGTTTCGCCATCGATCGAGAGGTCATTCGTAATCGATGAGTTGTCGATGTTGAACGAACTGTTTGTCTCGTTCGAGCTTTGCTTAATGAACCGGTACGGCTGCAGCGAGTACTCCGTGTCGGTGCTGGAGTTCTTCTGCAGACTCTCGCACGACTTCTTGTACAGCCGGCTGGCGCCCTCGAACACCGAAGGGTTTAGGAAGGCGCCCTGCATGTACTGAGAGTTGCGCGGAGAGTTCTGGCTGGACATGGACAGCGGCGAGTTCTTCGAGTCGCGCAACGAGTTCCGGTTCGACGCGCCCTGCCGTTCGTTCTTCATGCCTGCGTAGTCCTCGTGACCCTGAGCGCTGTCCGCCAGCGAGACGATGTTCGACTTGGACGGCGTCACCGGCAACTCGATGGCCGTCTCACGGCGCAACATCTTGCGCGGACCGTGTTCGGTTTCGGGCCCTGCATCATCGAAGTACTCGTCGCTGTCCTCCAGCGAGCAGCGCGTTTGAAACAACGTTTCCATCATCATATAGTCGCTATCTTCACACTCCTTCAGATGCCGTTTTTCGATCATGGCAGCGAACTCGGGGTTGGAAAGTTCGTTGACGCTTTTCTTCTTCGGTGCCTCTGTTGAAAAGACGAGAACCATGTTCAATATTGATCCGAAATAGCAAACCAAATACTCACCTCTCAACGAGCTTGTGGGGGATGCGATCATGTGGCAAACGCTCTCCAGTTCATCCGTGATCGATGTGTACTCTGTGTGTATCTGCAGCAAAAGATGACGTCCTTTTGGAACTGGGCGTTGAATAGCTGCTCAAGCAGGACACAAAGGTTACACATGGGAACATCAACAGTATCAAAATACCACACACTTACGTTGATCGGTGCCACTATCCGGTTCCGATTGCGTCACACTTTGTTGCCGCTTTCCGAACCCCAAACCTGGTATCTGGCAGAGACTAGTCTGTGATTTGTTGATATCCAATCCCCCACCGGATGCGCTTTCGGAGTTTCTTCGTCCACCGACGCCGGTCCCGGGAGTGCCACCTCCGAAAGAACCACCCATCGAAACACCCACCCCTGGTCCACACATGGATGAGTTTCGCCGGCGTCCAGTGCGTTGCCGAAGTCCCTCGTAGTTTCCATCCATCAGATCGTCAACGGTTTCATCTCCAACGAGCGTCCTATCGTCGGCCCCTTCCAGCGGGGTGAGCGTGTCCTTACTCTCCGTGCTTGCCGTGTCCTGTCGGATGTTCAAGAACGGTGGTGGTGGCGGCGGTGATGGTTTAATGGCAACACCGAGCGAATCCACTGGTGAGAGTGTTTTTTGGACGCCACTACCGGGGAACAATTCCGAGTCCTCCGAGCGAATGGACAGCTTGCGATCGCGTTCAAATGGTTGAGAAGTCTGATGGAAGGAAGGTAGTATCATTATTAAAGTATGATTGTAGCTGTAAACCGTGTTCCCTTACCTGATCCGGTGAGCGTTCACCTTCATTCTCCTCCAGCACGGTACGAACCTCCAAATGTCGTCCTTCATCGAAGATATACGCATCCGGACGCACCTCTGTCAGTGACCGGTTGAACTTTCTCCTTTGCGTCGGTGGCGGCAACGTCGGCTGCATAATGTAGCTATCGCTCTCCGATATCGTGCGTGTCCGATGATCCACCGGAATGGGCGCAATACCGGGGGCACCCTCGAGTGCTACATTGCCACTAACGTTACCAGTCGAGCCCTGCATCGTACCGCCTTGCATCAACGTATGAGCCGCCATGAACCGATGTATCACGGCCAGATGAGACAGGATTTCGCCTGCCGTTTCCTCCACCTTACGCAACCGAAACTCGATGTTTTGCACGGCCGCACTTTGGATGTTTTCCTTCTGGTTGATATCTTCAATCTTCTGCGCCATGTGGTCTACCCGTTCGTCTGTGTTTTTGATACGTTCCTCAGTCGACTGCTGTAGCAGAATCTCCTGCTCGCGGAAGTATCCCTCCACGCATTCCTCCTCGTAGTCGTACAACCGCTCCATGTCCTCTTTCTCGAGGAAAAGTTTCAACCCGTTGTCGCGAGACTCCTGTAGACCTTTTGCCTTGCGGATCGCGTACCGAAGTAATGAATAGCAGTGACTGAGCGCGATCAGCGGAGGTGGCAGAACCGGCTTTTGTTGGTACTCCATGACCACCGTGAATCGTTGAAACATCCACACCTGATGCGAGACGGCATTCACCTCGATGAAGATGTTGTTGAACACAGCGATCAGTAGGTTAATGAGCAAAATATTGGCAATCAACAGATACATCGACATAGCGATTGGTGTCACCCAGTGTCCTGCGTTGAGTGAACAAGAAAACACGTTAGTTCAGTCGAGATTACAGAGCTCATCCTCTCTTACCCGTGACACACGGTGGCTGCGATGGATCTTCCCCACAAGGAGGATCGATGTCATCCGCAAACACCTCTCCGTACAACATGAAATATGGTTGATAATAAACTTCGCGTACCAACCGCCAGCTGGCATCATTGTTGGGAAAGAGAATCGCCTGTCGACTCACGCCGAAACTCATCAATACCACCAGTAACAGCACCACAAAGTAGATCATGTTCTTCACCATCTTGCCCATCATCGTCACCAATGGTCCTGAACAGAAAGACAGTGTGTAATTAAATATCTGAAATATATGAAATATCTAAGGCAAATCAGAACGATCACATACCCAAATATTTGTTTACGCCTAGAATATTCAATATCCGCAAGTACCAGTAGATGCTATCGACGCAGTATATCACCCGCCCGATGTCCATCGTGTATGGCCGCAGTCGCAATGCCAACCCAATGAGGAAGAATATTATGGCCGCCGCATCGCAGGGATTCCACATGTTCCACGCCCAGACAGAGAATTTGTGTCTATAAAGGAAAAAAAGACAGGTTTCAGTCGATGCTCGGTATATTCAATCGGCTTGTTTTCTTACGATATGGCCACCGGTTCAGAGGAAACTATCTCGCGAATCTTTTCACAGCCAAGCGTGGTAATGTAGGCGATGGCATACATCTCCTGCCAGCTGGGTGTTTCCTCCATCCGCACCAGCACGGTGTAGGTGAACATTACCAGAAAAAATACGTATGCCATCTGTTGAAAAACATAAATTTCCCATAACATTTCACACAAACAGTTCCCCGGCACCGGGAAAATACTCACCGAGTCAGCCCAAAACTTGGTAATGGGAGCGGTGTAGAACTCGTAGATCTTCTTCTTCAACTTCAACGGTCGCTGCTGCCGCACGTCGCTATCGAACAGATAATCCTTGTACTGCGTGTTCTCCGAGTCGGTTAGGGAAACCTGTGAAAGTGGTAAACGAAACAAACTTATAAGCATTCTCAGCTAAAAAAGCACGATCTCAACGAGCACAACCTGTTAATAAGAATAACCGTGCACAAACTGCCAACTGAATAAAATATAGTCTTGTTAGCTTACGGAAGGGCACTATTTTGCAACAGTAACGAAACTCCCTTTGGAACTATTTCTAACAATGATCGATTACGGTATTGAATTACATAACACAATGGTTTCAACCAGTACGTGAATTTGGAAATGTATTAATAAGAAACCCATCTTTCCATATTTTGAAAAAAAAAATGATAAACCTAAGATGAAGGCTAACATATTTCGAAATAAAACGCCATGCGATCAACAATATCTGAGCACATTATTGAGAACGAATACAAATCTACAAATTCATATCGAACACACTATGTTAACACATCAAACCTTTTGAAAAGAATATTTAAAAGAGCACACAATATTTTATTTTAGAGGTGCCAATTAATATGTAATAGATTTTTCTAAAAGTGCTGATTCATTCACTTTTCCAAAGTGTACAAAAAATAAAAACGTGAGCTGAAGCGCATTGACAAAAAAAAACATCTCCTGAAAACAGCAAGCGACTATACTCTATGAGGCCAGCGATTTAATGTAGTACACTCTTCCGACAGACTAAACAACTTGCATAACATCCGCAATAAACGACAAACAGAAACTAGCGTTCAAAAATGTCCACTCTAAGCGGAGCTAAAAGGAGAATGAGATTTTAAAAGTGATGGCGGACTAACTTTTGAGCTAAAGCATCCGGTCAGACCTACCTAAGGAGAATCAGAACGAAAAAGGGATGTTAACGAAAGCACGGAAACATGATTGCCAATTTCAAACCCGCTCTCTCCCCGGCTGGCGGATCGGCCCTCTGCTCACTTCCGGTTGGCGGTGTATGCTCGATGACAACGGTTCGATTGTAAACGTGCCATGGGAAGAGTAATGGTATACGAATGTTTGGCTGTGTCGCTGCCTATGGCGTTGTGCGTGTATATTAACAAAAATCTACGAGTAACGAAGGATGTTACCTAAACCAGTGTCCCGAGACGTCGGGGTTAACCGGCTACAGTTGGTTCCGATTGGATCGCTTACGGGGTAGCATTTAATTTTCTTTATGGAAAAACTTGTAACCTACTCTCGAAGGCCCCTTAAAATTAATTCAACCGATTAGACACGGGGACGCAGGGCCCAACTTTCGGGTACTGTTTCTATTTTCCTCCAACCTCACATAGCTAATACCTAATCCACCGTCTCCGATGCAAAAGTTTTCTCAGACAATTACCAACTCCACACAAACTCATGGGGCTGTGTGTAACAGAAAAGTTAACGAGTAGTTCGACCATGGACACGTTCGTTCTGAAAACGGCTCGTAAACATTCACTGAACATAGGGAAGACATCGAAAAACGTTTACATCGTTCGACTGTACAGGTGGAGCGGGAAAGTGGGAGGACTATATTCGAAAGCGGTGTGGGGAGTTAAGCATGGCATAGTCGAACTATTTACTACTGAAGACAGACTTGTCGGTAGAAGAATAGTATGTATCGCGATCATAAGAGTGATAGAAAGACACAGACTGGGAAGGAACTGGATACATGGAGGCCAGGGAACAACTAAAGCACAGAAACGTTGTGAGTAACACAGACTTGGAGGAGGCAGGAGCGAATAACTTTTTTTTTGCTAGTTAAAATTATCAATTTTCCTGTGATGAATTTTAATCTGAACGATCTGCAGTATATTTTAAAACCGATTCTTGATGAGCAGCAGTTAACATTGCTTTCCAATTTCGTTTGTGCAGCAATGAGGTGGAATGGTGATCTGTTTTGTTTTAGTTATTTTAAAACATAACAAAGAAAAACCCAAATAATCTGCTTGCTATTATTTATGTGTTGTGTGCGTCGTGTGTTAGTGGGCGAAAAGTGAGTTGGAATAAAATTGGTTTAATCAAAACTAGGGGCATATTTTAAAAACGCTGCCGTGACCGCTCGACGCAGCAGTGCGCCCCTATTGTTGGTCTAAGCGAATTATATTATGTGTTTCGTAAAGTTTCGCTAGTGGGAAAATGAAAACAACATAACACTACACAGTCTAAAATACTTAATACACTACGACAGCCACACTTACTTTTCCGTTCTCCTGCACTTTGGTATCTTTCATTGAGTACGTATCGGACAGAAGCGCCTAGAGATGAGAATACAACAGGATGAAGACGTTTCGGTACAGACGATTTCAAGGCGGTAAGAATAAGATGAAGCACGAAAGGGAGGGGACAAATAACGGGGAGGGAAAACCCACATAGGAGGAATCTTGCAGAAAGTATCACAATTTTACCCCTGTTTGGTGTGAAACTGTGAAAACCGTACACATCGTGATTAAACAATAACGACCGGCACCCGGCATGAAATGAGGTTTAAGGACAGAAACAGAACACGTACAACTCGAATCGATAATTGTGCTACGATAAATACCCGCCATGATGTAGTGTTTATACGCGGAATTGAAGTGCAAGTTGATCGAACATAACACAAATAAATTATTTTTAAAAAACTAGTAGTGGACTGAAACCTAGAAACATTGTGAATCTTTCTCTGCTCTAAATGAACAAAAAATACACAGTCGAAAATACCAATAAATCAAGACGTTTGTAGAAATGTGAACTTTCTAAACAAAGCACAGTACTAAACTAAATATTTCATAAGTTCTATCAAATATTATGTATCTATGATAACAAAAACTCCCGAAGCGACCGAAAACTCCCCATTTCATATAATTAACCCCAGTGCAGTAATATGGCGGACGATAAACAATGACGGAGAGAAAAGGGAAAATTATCGAAAGGGAGAAACAAAACCAAGGAAATTGTGCGCTATTTGTTAAACGTTTATACCTGTGGCGTTGGAGTTGCACTTTCGCTAGCAGGTTTCGTACTTTGAGTGGAGTTTACAAGAGCTTTCTAAAAAGGTATCAACACCACGGGAGGATGATCGTTTGATGTTAACCACACAGGGTGATGCAGTGTGATGGGCGTTAGTGAATTGTTAGTACATCGTAGGGGGTTTATGATTTCATCGCCCCCCAGAGGGATCATCATGATCAGCATCATCATCGTCAAAATGATATCAAATATGTAAAGTGAGGTTTTTGACGTTAACAGTGAAGATCATGTCAAACGGTAGGAGAGAGAGAGAGAAAGAGGGATAGAGAAAGAGAAAGATAGAATATTCAATACAAACGTGATCTTTTATACGATGGAAGTTCAAGATAAACAAATCAATTATCTGGATAATGTAATAGATTAGAGATATTTTCTCTTTTTAAAAAGAAGTTAAAAATGGAGCCACATGAAATCCACGCAGGGAGTACGTGTATTTGTTGGTTCTACCGCTAGTCACCTACCTCCGCGTCTGGATCCTTCTTATCGCGATCCTCGTAGTCTAAGTACTGATTCTCCAGGTGTTCCTCTTCCGTTTGCGGCATTTGCTGTAGCTCTTCTTTCGACTTAAAGTCCAACTTTCTTATATAAAACGGACACAGCAGCCCACAGATAACCTAAGTATTGGGAAAGATTCCGTAGCGAAATACTCTTCACAAAAAGCGCACCGTTACGAACCTTCAGATTGGTGTTTTTTCTTGTGCGCAGTCCGCCCATCCAGAGATCGGCCAGAATGATCTGGCTACAGGGATGGGCCAGTATGGCCCGATGGTTCGCCGCCACCGCCAGCGAGAGACAGCTCTGGCTTGACCAGGATTGCAGCTCGCAGGTGAGTAACCGCTGTGCCCGCTCGGCATCCTGCCGGTAGCAAAAGTCCAGCAGCTTCAGTCCTTTGCTCTCGAACTCCTTCGCGTAACTTCGCAGCTCCTCGTAGATTTCCGTGTCGAGGTCATCGTCGGCTGCCTCGTGCGCCATGGCTTTGTAAAGCTTGCAGGCAACCAGCGACTTCGCAAGTGCTTCCTCACCGTGCGTCCACATGAGCAGTGCCATCTGCTGCCGCTTCGTAAGCACGGCCCAGATGAGCAGCTCGTTAAACGGCAGCTCGAATAGCGCCATATCGGACGTCACCGGAAGGAGCCCGGCAACCAGGCTCATCGAGTTGATACCCGCCGACCGTTGAAAGGTGGACGGCTTCCGGTGCGTGTTGACGTAGCTGTTCATTACCTTCGCGTAAATCGGACGAAATTTCCGGCGCGTGTAGTACGACCGATACGCACCACCCATTAGCTTGTTTATCACCAGACCGATGTCGTGCAGCGTGTACACGTAGCCCTTCGGGATATGTGGCCGGACGTCGCGCAAAATGTACCCGAGTGTGTTGGCCGGTCCATGCTTGGTGTTGTACAGTTCCTCGAGTCGAGGTATCGTGAGGAACTTGCGCATCGACACTCCGTTCTCTAGTAAGAGCTTAACAAAATCGATCCGGTCGTGCTCGAGGGCCTGCATCATCGCCTCGTCTAGCGCCCCGTGGGGCCACTCCTGACCGTACACGAATATCTCCGAGCGGGCGATGTCGACCCGGTTCCACGTGAGTGCCAGGCTAAGCTGCTCTGGCGGGCTGAGGTGCTGTGATTTAAAAAGTGCAGTTAAAATCGTTTGGTCCAGTTCCTGAGTATTGCCCTCCGGTCGGTCCTGAATGCGGAACACCGTTATCTATGGTGGGAAGAAGGAAACACTGTTAAAATGCAACACCCTCCAAGCGAAAACCGCGCAGGATATACTTACCAAATTTTTGTTCTTGGTACACTGCAGCAACTCCTGGTACAGCTGCTCCGCCTGGTCCTGGCTTACCTCGAACGTTTTCTGTATCGTCGCAAGGAGATAGTCGTGCATCGATTCCAGCACCTGCTGTTCGCCGCTGTCCGATGCATACCTGCGACGAACCGGAAATCGAGATAGGAAAAGAAAAGGTGACCACTTTAGTGCCTTCATCCTTCGGCGGAGAGCCGACCGCCGACCGCGGCCAGCGATCTCCGGATGGGTTGGAGAAAGTCGTGTGCATTTACTTATGTACAAACGCGATTAGATCAGCAGCCCGGCCTGACCCATCACACACTACTACCGGTACCGGTGGGTTATCGGTGACGTACTCTAGCACAGCTCTGATTGTGTTTGTACCACCTTCAATTACCAAGCATACTACGGGGGTGCTCGAGTGGGTAACTAGGAAAGAAGAAAGAAAGAAGAGAAGAAGAGAAATCCGTGTAGAGAGATCGAGCAGAAGAGGCGGAAAGAGCAGGAAGCAGCACGAGAACGGGCAGGAACACGGAACGGTAGAGGTAGACAAGAATATGTAAAGGGGGAGAAACAAAAACAAAACATAAAACATTACATCAATTAAAACATAAACAGATATTATTTAAAATGTAACTCAGTTCGTCCTTCGGTGCTAGTGAGAACAACGTCAAAACATAATTCAATTACAACGGGGAAAACAACAATCATCCCATTCTCAACTAACGTTTACTGATAGAAACACATCACGAGGCATCGGAAAGGAAACCAAGGAGAGAGAAAGAAATACAAAGGAATAATTCGTTTGGGCGGAAGGAAGAATGAAAATAGTACAATCAAATAGAGGTTTGAAATGGAGATAGATTTCTGCATCATAGAGACGAGAGTTACAAGAACATTCAACAAACATTAGCCCGCACTAAAAGCTACTGACTGACAAATTTCACGTCCACGAGAAGATGGAAACCATTAGCTCAAAACGCCAACCTTCAGACCTTACGACTTCGCTAACGCAAACGATACTGGACAAGGGGCAATTTAAAACCCATCACTCATCAAAGCCGCAGGACGTTACGCCTACGACCAAACCAGTAACTGTACAAAACCTAAAGCTAGAGAAAAGCGCACATTGATACTTATATTATTTTGATAACAATCTTTGGTAAATGAATTAGATCAGTCGACAGCTTGCAGCCCACATACAACTGCTGAATCTGTTGCCAACGGTTTACTTAATTAATCACCCACATGAAACTAATCGAGAATCCTTGGGTGGGAAGGAAAACGGAGGAAAAGCAGCAGAAACAAAAGGGAACAAAAATTAACGAGACCAGCATCCGACACGGAGCTTCATTGCCGAGTTCCACCGGCGGGTTCATATATACCGAGAAGAATTGTTCCAGCTATCGTGGCTGGTGGAGGCGACAAAACCGGACGATATTGCTGGATGCTTGTACAGATTGCCAACGAACCGATTCGTCATTACCGAGGCATGGTGCACAAACTAATCAATCTATTTGCCCGTAGCCCTGCAGACGCGCATGGACAAACAACGGCGTTGGGAGATCCTGCTCTCCTGGTTTGCTCGGCGGCTCGGTCTTTACCGTCACGCCAGACGAGCCGCTTGATCCAATTAACCTATCATTACCGGATAACAATCTGTCCCTCGTAATTAGCGGCAGAACAATGGACGCGCGGGAGGAGTTCTAGCACGCTGTTTGCTGCAGGAACCTCGATACATTCCACCTGCGGACACTGGGTTGCGGATACATACGAAACACCGCGGGCTCAGAAGAGACGGTACTTAAACGGACTGCGGCATAGAGCCCATCAAAATAAGGGACCGACGACGGTACAATGTTTCAATTTTTCCCCCGCCCAAGGACCATCATCTCCGCCGACGAGATGAGGCTTCGATAAAGTTTCACCCCGGGCAACTCCGGCACAAAGATGAGGGTTGCCAGGTGGAGGAGGAGGAGGACGCAATCAACCCAATTTCGACAGACACCACTCAGTCCTGCCGCCTAAATGAGAGGATTATCGGGTAACCACTCTCGCAGGCAAAGTAAACTATTTAACCGAAACAAAACACAGGATAATGCGTGGAGCCGGAAAAAGGGAAAATCTTCACCAAATGAATCCGCCCCAGTAAACAAACCCTGGCCGCTTTTAGTTATTTTTTGAGTATTTTTTGCTTTGAAAGCTTTTTCCCGGAAAGCGGAGCTGAATGTCGGGCTGATTCTTTGTACTTTAAAAGGAATCTCCACAAAACCCACTCGACGGCTAGCGGCTTGTTAGGGATGAAGGAAGATATCCTTGAGAAAAAAAGGGTTCCCTGACATGGAATAAGGGAATCCGGATAGGTTATTGCCCTGGAGGTTAATGTTTTAACTTCACCTCCACGTTTGCCAGTGACGTGGGGTTGGAGTGCACCGTAACGGACGTGCCTCCTAATCATTCGCCTTAGCTCCTCTCGTAATTGGTGCGTCGTTAAAGTTAATTGTTCACTGCACCATCATCGGCTGGGCGTCTTTCTGTGAAAGTTTTACGTGAAAAATTAGGTCAATATTTGGGCAGCCAGGTATAGGACCGGTCGCTCATTAAAAAGAGATCTTGAAGCAGTAAACATCCGAATCCAGCGACAGTGGCGTTTTGAATGCATAATCCACATTGCAACAGGTGCTTTTAATGACCGTTTCGTTGGAGAAAATTTTCAAACAGATGATAAATTAATTAGACTTATTATAAAATAGACGAATGAGGTGTTTTTGATGAAGCGTTGTTGATATCTTTTCAATACAGATCGTGCTCTGACAATTTTAGAAGTACTTTTGAATAGGGTACTATTTAGAAGGATTTAATGTACAGGTCATTGGTTCAGTTTATGTTTTTCCGAAAAAGCATATGTCAACTCGGGGTTTACTTGTTGAAACCAATTAAATGAAGAAAAACTCCTAAAGGAAACATGCATTAAACTAGATAGATAGCACATGTGTCGCACGGGAACATCGATTACGGTAGCGAGAAGGGGGCCAACACATGGCGAAAGGGAATGGGGTGAGCTACGGAAAAGAAGACAGGCTCACACCTAAGTATATCACAACGGGGCCCCTCTACAATGGGCAAAAAGATAGCAAACGCGTCCAGTAGTTACCTTTGTAGTGAAAATTCATTAAAGATGACAGCATCTTGTCTGCAACGCGGCGCGCACCACGTTTTGGTGGAAGGTGGAACCGGCGGTTGAGTGGGGGGAGGGATAGTAATCGAAAAGAAGAAATCTACATCAACCACCTTTCGTGTCACAAACAATCGAGACGCGCAACGCGCAAATGAAATGTGGCGTCGTAGACGGAACGCAACTGGGAATATAACATCCAACTTTGCCGAAGCTTACGGTATGAAATATGACGGCTCGAAACATCTTTCAGGGCAGCAAGAAGGAGATAAAGGAAACGCATAAGAAAAAAACATCGTCTCTCCATCCACTGGTCGCTTTGGGCACAGAGCTTGTTTTCTTTTTGCTTAAAAAGTTGGCAGAATTCAAGCACTGCGAGACAGAAACAACACATTTTGAAGCAATTTATGTTAAAGTGCCCATTTGATGTCTTTCAGCTTGGTTTTAGTTCGTTGCGCAAAAAGAACAATTTATGTTTTGGCATGAACGCCGAAATTAGTTGCGAAGGAGAACCGCTTTTAACCTCACAGGCACAATATAGACAAACACCCCACTGGGAGTAAATTAAACTTCAAGATTTGTTGTTCACTTTAAAACACCTACTGACACCTGCCTGATGAAAAGATGAAACGAATCCTCTGTTTGACGAACTGATTTGTCATACGTTAGCTTCAAATTATGAATCAAGCCGCCAGTTTGCCACCGGCAAAGGAAGCTTAAAGATAAATGTTTCAATATACCCTCTCTAAATATTTGCTCGTGTGATCACGTGGTTGGAGGTCTGGATAACTGGAATTCATCCATATTTTCCGACAAAATGATATCTTCAAGCGATTATATATGATACGATACTAGCCTTAACGGGTCAGGGAAGTTACACGAAACAAGTGGGGGGAGTTTACACTGATGTGAAGAGATGTTCAAACATCCACCTGATTCTATTATGGTGCTAAAGTTACAAGAATCACTTAAAGGTATCATAAACAAATTACACGTAATTTGTGTTGAACCATTTTTTCACATGAGCGTTACATATTTGAAGTTATTTCTTACCATGTTTGGAAGCTTCCATCAAGACGTTATTTAAATAAAACCTTGCAAGCTTCCTAGTACAGAGAAAAAAATCACACGCTTTCCACGAAGCAATTGCAGGACTATTGAAACAAATTTATCACAACCTTCCACGGCTCATCAGGGTCGCGGATGTGTGGTTTCCTGTTCCCCAAGGACTACTTTTCCATGGGAAATTACATCATAAGAATTTACATTATTGCATCGAACGAAAAAAAAGGAACCCAGCTAGGCCATAACAGACCGTATGCATAGCTGCGGTTCCATTACGACGACGGGTAATTCTACCGTACCACCACGGAAGACAGTTAACCACATCACGCGCTAAGCGGGCGCCAAACCGCCAACCATTTTCCAACAATTTACTCCCTAGGAACGGCTCCATCTTCACCTAGCCTTACGGAGGACATTCGCCAAGGATCAAATGAAAAACGCATAGAAACCACCGATGTAAACTTCGTCATCCGAGTACGGAGATGACGGTGGGGATGAGCGCTCGCTTATGAAGGAACACGCATACACACGCTCTAACGGGGGCACATACGAGGTATACAGGCAACACCATCGTAAAAAGAGTGCGTTATAAGAAGCCACAACGAGACCGCGGCTTCTCCCGAGGTGGATTTGAAGGTGAATGAAAATTGATCGCCATGAATACGATTACCATTTATTAAAGCACATTCCTGCCGAGCCACCGGCAGCAGCGCGTGGAAAGAATCGTAGCAAATAGCCCTTCCCTTCGAATGCTGAGGGAAGACGACGTCGCGCGAATCCTCGTTTAGCGCTGCAGGTATGAAAAATTACCCATGATAATGATGCGCTCATAAAGTATGATTTTTTCTTAACGCCGTTCGAGGCATTACTCGGAACATCCGGAAGGATAAAAACCGATGGTCGATGCTCGGGAAGGGTTGTTCAAACGGCGTCGCACTAACACAATCCTGACACCATGGCACAACAGTGTACTGCACCTTCTGACTCCTGGCAACGTCTTGGCAAAAGGGATAACGGTGTTTGGCAGCATAAGGCCGAGCATACATACATCCGCTCACTTACAGCTCGACATTCTATGTTTCCCTACCCGGTTTTTTTTTCAGTCCCCCCTTATGAGATGCAAAGGATTTCATAAAGCTATTACGAACGCACAGCTTCTCCGGTGCGGGTTCTGTCCATGGTTTCGACGGTGTTCGCGGTGCGCACAGCTACACGCCACCATCCCGTATCAAGCTACTTACAGGGCTGCAGTTTCTGATTCGATATGTATTTCTCCAGCTTCCTCCGGAGGATTAGTTCCGCCCCGTAGCGTCCCTGGGAACCGTTGTCGACGAGGAGAAAGTAAGCGTGCCGGTTATTCAACACCGCCAGTTTCGATCTGTGAAAAGAGAGTAGTTAACGGTCTTATTAGAGTAGTGGCGGAACATGGCGCTAATAGAATCTACGCAACAGTGGCAGATTATCTATCGGCAGAGGGCACGGTCCGTAGCCTATGTTTTATACAATTCACATATTGATCTAAATAAAATTTACGTATTTGATGAATGTATGTAAAATGATACAGTACAAATAAAATAATATTTTTGTTTTAAACATGAATAATTTATCAGTTGGCAATGTCCACCACTCTTCACACTGTCCAACACAAATGGGTCAAAAATCTACATAAGCGCTTTAGCTTGAGCGGAGTCTCGCCGTGCGACTGCTTACCTGGGCGAGCTAATACTATGGCACGGTACGTCCCGGTTGTGTCCCAGCAGCTCATGGTTACGCTCCACGATGCCCCAGGGTGCGATACCGATGCTCACCACGCGCCCCGACCGCTGCTGGCCCTCGAGGAGAAGCGCATCGCCAACCTGCTTCGTTACACCTGGTGAAAAACGGGGAAATAGTTGGAATTGCAGTGCACGTACCGTGAATGCCACGAGCGCCCTCAAAAGCGCCTCGGGCGGATTCTCGATGTTTCGAAGAGTGTTAGCCCAAGCCGACCACAACAACGACACAAAGCAAGCTTTCGCCCCCATATCCTTAGCTCATCAATATGCTGAAAGTGTTCACCGGACGGATCTTGGCATGGACGGAATCAATGGGAGAGGAATCGGATGGATCAGCGAATGAATGGAAATCGCAGGCTCATCGGTCAAAAGCTGTGAGTCAACCACTACATCCACCCCAAAAGGTGTATCGGCGTTTTATTGGAAAAGGAAAAACCCCTTTGCTACCGATTTGAAACTTCAAAAGGAACCAGATTCGAAGAAACCCGATTTGTTCCGATTGCCAAACACATCGTGACAAGGGTAACGCTATCCAGACTAATCTGAATTGGTATCATCGCTGTGATAAAGCTACGGTAAACCGTATTTTCCTCGATTTAACCATCCTCTTCGTCCGTCGGCAATTTTCCACTCAACCGAATAACTCATTATTAATCCTTTCCCCTGCAGGAAGACACTTTGCAGCGGTGAGAGGCGGCCTGAATCGGGGCGCCGAAAGCTTTGTTTCTCATCAACCCAAACCACCGGAATTATATTAACTGAATTTCACCGGCTGCCGGTTGGGCGGCTCATTATTAGTTAGCGAAGATTGGTGATAATGGCTCCCGGGGAGCTCGCATAACAATCTGATGGGATTGAAAACTTATCCCCGAAGAATGTAACGCTTCAAGGTTCGAAATTCACTAACTGTGCTCTGATTATTACGTTGTTAATTTTTTTTATCTTTGCTATCAAATTAAAATGTGCGTAAAGTTTTAGGCATGTGTTTGAATATCACTAAGTAGGATCGCTTTAAACTAATTGAATTGGATAGTGTCATGATACATTTTCCATACAATCTGTCCGTACTTTAACCATTAAAATGAACAATTTATTAAAAAAAGAAGTTGAACCGCAATCACCGCAAGCCACCGCCTTAATTATTGTTTCCGTTGACGATGTCAATCGCTTGACACTGACTAATGGGACTGATTGGATTATATTGCATTTATGCTCCTACCACCGATGGACACCAAAGGCCCTCTGTACACAAAAATTGATTTCTAGGCATCGGCAGTGCAAACAAAATGGTACTAATGGGAGACAAAGAGGATGTTTGATGGAATTTCTCATGGAAAATTCAAATGGCAAGGTGGACCGGTCTGGCCAAGGGCCATATCAAATTACGAATATTGAAAATTGCTCGTCAAAATCGGAGTCCTGTCCTATCGGGCAGAAATGATGTGGGTTTGTTTCTGAACTGAAGCTTCGGTGGCCTGTTCTCTTCCGGAATCTGAGGACACCCGGAGCAGGAAGGTTACCTACCCGTGTTGGTTCCGCCGGTAAATATCCACGCCCCGGTCGTTTTGGCTGCCTTCAGCAGGCCCTTCCGGAGCACCTGGAAGAAAAGGGTGAGTGTCAGTGGTTTCGGTGCAAGAATGTCGTTAACAGCAACCGTACCTTTTTCAACTTTGGCTGCAGCTCGAAGTTTGCCTTGCCTCCCTGCACCGTAATGAGCAACTTCGGCAGCTCGAGATTCCATTCGCGCGTGAACAGTTGCACCAGCAGCTCCGGTCGTGTGTCGTACGATAGGCGAACGTACTAGAGGAGAACAAAATAAAGAGGACAAAAAAGAGGATGCAAATGAAAGAGATAGTACAAATTGTTGAACACCGACTACCATCACCATATCAATAGGAATCACATAGACCCGTAGACCAACGGGTGAGAAGAAGTTTGTCCTAGTTCTGGCAATCACCATAGAAATGAAATATGGAGCCATACGACCGAACCATTGACAGACGGAAACCACCGTCATGAATCCTGAGCATTTCGCATTATGCTGCCATTGGCAATTTGCTTGCTCCAAACGACATTCCGAACAACTTTCATCAACAGCAACACCACGGCGCGGTTAAACGAGCTCGTGACACCTCGTCTATTTACGCCAAACCATTCAAGCTGGAGGATGGTTGGAACAAACTTTCGTCATTAAAATTCCCCAAAAGATAATGCTAAGAAAAACTCTTACTCCAATCATAGCAATGCGTCTAGAATTGATTCATTATCTGATTCCGACATGTTCGTAAACTAAATCTGTTGAATGAGGAAAACGAACGTAGTTCAAGTTAAGCTTGTTTGATAAAATTAAGATACATCAACATGTGCGATAAAACAAATATGTCGATGTAGGAACTAGCAGAACAACTTAATCATCAATTTTCCTATTTATGGAGTACCATAAGCCCTCGATGAACACGAATATATCGATGCTTCTCATTGAAAAGTATTAGAAAGCGACCAGAGAAAAAGAAACAAAATAAAGCTTAGAAAGAATATCTAACTATTCTATTATATTTTCGACTTTTCGCAGCAGTTGCAGTAACACTTGTCAACGCAACCGAAAACCTTCTCTTAACATCACTTGGACTCCTCCTTAACGGGACACATTGAGCAACCGTTCGTCAAACTCTCGTAATCAGATTCGTGAAAAGGGTTTCACGAGTGGATTACGCTTTTCAAAGCTCTACGCCGGAAAATGGCTGCTTTTCAAAGTTTTCACCCATGGCAAGTAGTCTTAGACGAAGGAAAGAACAAACTAAGTGGGAACAACAACGAGACAAATCACTTCAAACGGTAAACATCCTACATCGTTCGAAGGGAAAGGGTCACGGATGACATGTGGACACCTTCATCTCGAGTACTTGACCGAGTCGTGACCCGGGTCTTACCTGCGCCTTCGTAGGATGAGCACCGCCCTGAAACTCGATCGTACCGTACGCATCGGTCGACTGGGCTCGGGTGTGCTTCTGGGGCAGCCAAACGTCTCCTGCGATGCCCGGTTCGATGCCCGGCACGAACTGGTGCGTCCTGCGCTCCTGACCACAACAGCATCTGCAATAAAAGAAAATTTGGAAGCAATTATTAAAAGTCATCCATTCTTTAACAAAAAAAAGTGGTTTGAGTGATTGCAAAGATGAAATAAAAACACATTTGATAAGTCGTTGCTCACGTAACTTTGCCTCTTCAAGAGTATTGGTTATGGAATATGTTTTGCAACATGCCATTCCCTGAGCATCGATTCAGATAAAAGGTAACACTTATACAATACGAGAACGTGATTGCCCCTTACTCTTACATAACCTCTGATTCATTCCGTTGAGTGAAGGAACATCAAAGTTACGGTCGAGTAACGATATGAAGCCTCTTTATAACTCAAGGACAAAAAAAAATATGTATCCTCCCAGTCAGAATCAAAAACCCTAGGCGACTACTGAAAGGTTCACTGGAAAATAGTAGGTGCCGGTGAAAGAAAGAGCCTTTCAACCGTAGGCAAGAGCAAACGATAGATTCATAATTTGTCATCTTCAGCTGCTGCTGCTGCCGCAAAAACCCAACCATACCGACCACGCGTCCGCCAGGATGGTAAATGAATAGATGTCGACACACTTTTCGGTACGCACAACCGGGCGCCTCCATTTTCCCTGGACCCGGCAAGGCAAGAAAAAGGCACCAAAAAAGGGTTCTGAGAAGGCAATTCGTAAAAGACCCACCGGAGGATAATATTTACAAGCACAGTTTTGGTTCACACGTCATGAAAAAAAAACAGGAAAATATTACCTCCCCCTTCCAATGTTCCAGCTCGTAAAATGGCATTCCTTTCTTCCATTCTGGGGTTGGGTAGCAGTCTCATAGCTCACAAACTAACCCGGACGTCCAGCCAAAACTCAACCGTAAGGGCAAGTTTTCCCTTCCCATTTCCCAGCAGCACTCCGCTTCATCGTCCACACGGATCACTTTCGACGACGGTTGCTATTTCGGGGCGCAATTTTCTATTATTATACGATCGAACGAACGACACCGTACTGAGCGTGGAATCCAGAAAGCGCCATGCTATTGTGCTCCGTTCCACCCTTCGGTTCGTTATCGGAATGCCAACGGATCACTATTTTCACGGTAATAAACCCGAAATCAAATAATTTCGACCACATCATTCATCCATCGGCGTTTGACGGTGCCTTTCTTCCTCCCCCGGGGGATAGGGAAAGAATGGAGGATTACGCACACCACGTATGCCCTAAAAGTTCCTTTAAGCAGTTCCTCCCAAGGGAGGAGAAAACTGCAATCGAGCAATCGATAGAACAAAACGAACGAAGGCAAAGGCAAAGTTTGCATCTCACTCTGGTTAGGTGATGGACAGTATTTTTCCTGCTCTAAAGAAACAAATTAATCTTTGGAATCAATTCATATCATTTTAGTGGAACATACATCATTTCCAGTAACATACATTTTCGAACGAGTCATCAATTGTGCTATTGATGGATATTCTTCTAAATTACGAGGAACATATAATAATTTGGGTAAAACTAACGAGTATCTATATTTAACAAAAAATAAATTTACTAAATCGCTGTGAAAAAAAATCTCCCGACTAAAAAAACGAGCAAAACATCCACACCAACTAAAGACACACATTAACCTCACAAAAACTTGACGGCAAAAGAGTGGCACGGTCTAGATCCGCTGGCTTATCACTCCCGAGTCAACATAGCCCTAACCCGGCTAAGCTTTTCGAGTGCCCCTCAGAAGCCTTATTGATTACTTTCTTGACCTTCCCACAAAAAGTTACGTCGCTTTCGCACTTCACTGACTACAACAATGATACCTTTCAGTTTCCCTTTATCTCTCACTAAGCCGACAAGTTCAAGAGCTCATGCGAAAAACGATTGAACCGGGATGACGAGAAAACACGATAAAGGTTATGAAACATCCTTTTATGTCAGGTAGAGGACTACGAGTGAACAAGAAAATTCAATAGAAACCCACACGCGCGCGCGAATCTATTGAGCGGAACAGGAAAAAATAGTAAATGACTTGCGTTTGTTTCGCCCACAAAACTGTGAATGTTTAGCTAAGTGTAAGGCTTGTAGCTTTGTGCTATTAAATGAAACATATTCTAACAGAACCGTTTTTATTTCAATTAACGTAACGCATGTAACAAACATGCCTTCATTAATTACTCTGTAATTATCACAAAAAGCAAGACAACTTGTAGCAATATTTTATGGAAGTAGGTCACCAGACTCCTGCAGAAGAAGGTGACAAACCCTACCCATAGGTAACTAGCGGTCATAGTTGTTCACACGTTTTTACCACGTCCTCAAAGAACCCGCTGAGATGAGGCCTAAGACAACTTGACTTAAGTGTCCTTCATTCCATACACCTTTTTCAGTCAGGCAACAAGAGTAGTACACGTTGAGGCGAGGGAAAAAAGTACACCTCAAGCTGCCGTCTAATTCAGCCGACTTGAGTAACGTGCTTCCGCACAGCCGGAGGAAGAAACAGTGATCCACCTCGAGCTAGCTGGAGAATGTTACCCATTCACGTCAAACTAAGGAGCAAGAAAACTGAAGTGTGCGAGTTTATCGCAAGCCAGCGAATGCTTTAGGAACGTTTACAGGTAATTGCTGGACACTAAAGCGCCCTAAGGGGTCCATTTAGGGGACTGGAACGCCACAGAGCACTCGAATGCATCGTTTAGCACATGTTTTAAAGCAATGCCACAGATGAAAGGAATGTGGTTGCATTAATCATAGCGATAATTGTAGCAAGTGTTTGAATTTCGTATACTTTCTGGTATGTTACCGAGCAAGCTATCATTTACGACAACTCCATATTTATGCGTTAATAGGTTACGTGTTCATTTTGTTCTGTAATCAAGAAATATATGAACATTAAAGTGTTAAATACTTAGCAACATCAGTTGTTTATATTGCAACACAATGGAAACTAATTATTTCGAACCTCTACGATATTGAGCATTGTATAAAAGAGGATATCAAACAAGATTCCCAACATTATATGGAGTTTGCATTTATTATACAACATACTCTGTTTTTTCAAGACTGTTTCAGTCGAAAAATGAAAACATATTGTTGAATTTAATGTGACCTCTACTTCTTAGCCCACCCTGAATGACACATTCCAATTCCTGTGCCATCCCCGGAGCGAAACTTGTATCAAATCATTAGCTTTTTATCTAGAACCTCTTATCCAAAAGTAGAAAAACTGTTTCCTTTCAAGTAATCCCAATGAGAAATAGAACTTTACTTCTACTTATCAGCACATACCATTAAAAGTTGTACGCTGATAAACCCGAGTAACAACATTCTTCTTTAATGCTTGGTACAGCAAAACCAAAGAACAATGATAAAAAGACAGTTGTTTTGATATAAAAATTAATTGTCAACACTTTTGCCAACACTTTCTCATTCGACTCCCTGCTGCCGGATACAAGTTTAATACAAGTAAATATTTCGCGGCTTCCGCTGATTCAGGAAAAATTTACAATCACAACAATGCCAAAAACATACACAATCAAGGCCCAACTCCAGCACAATGTCCTACACACACGAGTTACGAGTCCCTACAGGCTGTGGGGGGGGGAAACCTTTCCAAAGAATGTTGCAGGAAAAGTCAGGATAACTTTGGCCAAACTTTTTCCTTCCATTTTCATCTCCACGACCGCACATTTGCACCAATTTTCTCTACACTTTGCAAAAATCCTGTTGATGCTTCTCTGTTGCTGGCGTTTTGTCTTCAGACAACTTTTTTCCTGCTGTCATTTATTGTATTCCCTTTGTTGGGTCCATACTCTCTTGAACAATCCAGACTTTCACTTCGTCCTGGAGAAGGGAATATTGGTTTAATGTTCATTTGTTTCGTCAGTTCTTTCTCCTTCCCTCCCACCTTCTACTCTAACCCTGGTTTTTGCTTCTAACAAAGTGTATTTCCCTCAGGTGGCATGCTGAAGTGACAAACGATTCGAGACGAAACAACGAAAGCTTTTCTTTGTGCCATTCTTCGGCTGAACTGGATTGACTTGTTGCTGAAGAGCCGGTAAAAGGGTGTACGTTGGTCGCTGCGTTAAGTGAACATTTGTCAGCGACTTGGCCTTGTCACACAGTAAAGCCTTCCGTCGCTCCATTTTACTTTGGTAGAGAGGTCGTTTAAATGTACGAGCTATTGTTTGATATCGTGCGAAAAGAAATATTTTCTTTCGACATCTTAATTCGATAACGAATTCTCCTTGCAGAACTGACTGTAAATTGATTTAGAAAAGGTTTCCTTCCATTTCTTCTTTACCGTTTGCAATTTTAGGGATATTTTCACAATTATAAATCACGTTATTGAATTTAAAGCTAAAGCAATTAACAACCAACGAAACCGGCGTCTATAACCATAATCTAGGAATTTAACATTCAATCATAATACAATAAATATTTTCACTTCCCCCTCATGTTCTTATATTTAATTAAATAATGATTTCTCGACGAAACCAGGCAGCATGGAAGGAAATATCATTAGCTTCGTTTGCTTCTGCCTTCCACGCAAATTTAAATATCAAATCAACGCAACCAGCGTATTACCTTCCGCAGAAACCGGAGATGAAATAAATGAAGAAAATAAGGAATTTACAAAACCTATCCGAAGTCAGCCACCCTGAAAGAGACCGACCCCCCACATTGGAAATGCTAATTTGGAATACTATTTGAATTGTGCCGCCGTTGCCAGCTGAGCGAAAGCTTCCCGTCTTATGAAACCCACCCACGACGGGTCGTCTCGACCCGAACCACCACGGTTTATATATTTAACGAATTAAAATAATCATCCAAATGGAACGGAAATTAACCAGCACTTTTCGCCAAATTTCATTGCCGAACGACGCGGAAATGGGAGGAACCGACCGAGCCGGATGTGGCAAGGGGGCACCCGTAACTAGTTGTATTTAAGGACTTGTGCGCGTAAATTAATTGGAGCCGCCGTTCCGATGAGCACACGGTTTGAACAGAACACTCCCACGATTGAAAACGGTTCGAGCATGATGACATTTTGTGGTGGTGCGATTGGGTAACCTAAACTAACGGAGACGGTGTGTAATGAAGTGGAGAAGGTTCGGTGATTTTGATTTGTGCCACTCGCAGGAAGCCGCATTGATAAAGATTTGTTCATTAGTCTAATTAAACGTCGCTTCGTATTGACATACCATGTGGTGCTTGTTTAAATAAAATGCTAATTTCAAGCATAATTGTATAACTTCCTTACTTATGATTTTATAACTTTCTTACGCTGGAGTAAATAGAAAAAAAGCAAATACTTATAATGTGTATAACTTTCTTCCTCACTTGTTTGCTTCAACAAAAAGTTTGAAATTTATTCGATAGCTATTGTCATCGACCTCGGCACAATGAGCCCCATTTATTTGTCACAAACTCACCCCCCAAACTCAACCAGATGCCAGAAACCTAAACTTTCAGTTCATAAACCACCGGGCGTCTCCATCGCCCGTGCTTCCACCAAACACGTGGGAGTGGGCCCGTTTTTAAAACTCACTCAAAAACTCTTCTCGGTCACGAATTGGGTCGACCATTATCGGATCAAGTTAGTGCCATTACGGGTAAGCGAGCCCAGTCGAGATAACTTTCCCAGGGGACCTCCCACAGTACGAGGCCCGGCGGTCCGCACACAGTCGAATAAATATTTCAACGATCTCGTCCCCCACAAAAACGAAATCATCCATCAATTTCACCGGGACTGCCTTTTACCGACCGTAAGCTTGTCTTTCGGTTTTATTCGCGTGCAGCTCAGACGTACGAAAAAAGAGGATATAAAAGGTGGTGAAACATCTAAATTGAAAGAAATATCTGGGTGGGTTTGCCACCCCCACATCGTTCGGATATTTTCTGCGTCCAGCGCATTATCCAAAGCGCCCCGTGGGCATTCATTGATGCCATATTTTCCCTCGAGAGAGCTATTTTTTATAGCCCATTCATTTTCAGCCATAATCGTGGTGATTTGGTTGGGTATCGAAAATGAAACGAAGTTCACACAATATGGATTGGATTTCGTGGAAATAATATCATTTAATTTCGTATATTATAATTTTCTACACAGTTACTTTTTTATGTATTCCAATGACTACCGTTTGAAGGCTTGGTTTATGCAGATTTCAAGAACTCTAAAATATTCATCAAATTTAAATGTCTTTTTAAGATCGAATGCTCAATCGTCCCAACCGCTTAGCAACGTACCATTGCCTATCGATCATGTTGCAGATGCCCTTACACAACCGATGACTTCATTAAGTTGGCACAGAACACAAACATCCGAACCCTTTACTCCCACCAGGATGCAGGAAGGCAAATGTTCCCGGCGAAAATTATCGATTTTCAAATCGCCGACCTTCGCATGCACCAGGTCGCCAGTCACGTTGCGCTCAGGCCGAGGTCAGCCAGCTCCGGAGAGGGGTCAGCTTCACAGCCAAGCTAGGACCTGCCGACCGAAAGTAGGTCAAACTCGTAAACCGAAAAAAAGGCACGGCTATAACGACTACCGGGCACTGTTCGGAAGCTCAAGCACTCCGTTCCGGAAGAGTACTTGTCTCCCCCCGTTCGCTCAGCAAGTGGCACGTTTGTGGCGTAGTTTTTTGGCAAACAGTTCAAAACTTCACATTCAACGCACGGTGGAATTCCACGCTACGAGATCGTAACGACCTTAAGTGTAATGCAAACATTTGTTGGGGCTAACAGCGTTTGTTGATGTTGAACGTGAGCTAGTTAATTGAAGCATCTTATATATCGAATGAGTAATAAATTGTTGTGGAAAACTAAATTCAGCATACAATGGAATAATGTATGGAAATTGTTGGAGGCTGGAGCAGTGTACCGCCAGGTATAAACGCATGCCGATCATACGTCATCAGCGAGATGACGCGAGCTGGAGACAGCGTGGTCGTTCGCCCCTTTTCACCAGCGACACTCAAGGCGAACGCACGTACCTCTCCGCAGCCACCACTACCATAAGTATAAGCTAACGTTAATTATAATAAAGTACACCCACATAGAAGCACAACATTTTGGCGACGAGGATGGACGAAGAGTTTAAAAAACTTTTCGCGGAATTTATGTCCAAATTCTCAACAACGGATAAAACACCGACAACGGATACGCGTATTGAAACGTTGCTAAGGTCCATGACCGACTTCAATCCTACGCAGGACAAAAGCTACACTTTCGATATGTGGTACAGTCGATACGAGGACATATTCACAGTGGACGCTGCAAATCTCGATAACGCTGCAAAAACACGGTTATTACTGCGAAAACTGGGTAATGACGCGTTTCAGCAGTATTCAAATCATATTTTGCTGCTAGCGACACGAGACGTAAACTTCGAAGACACAGTATCGAAATTGAGAAAGCTTTTCGGTTCTCAAACTTCACTGTTCTCGAAACGTTACAACTGTCTCGCAATGAGAAAACGTGCTACGCAAGATTATACTGATTACGCAGGGTTAGTTAATCGGCAATGTGAAGAATTTGGCATCGGGAGTTGTTCAGTGGACGAGTTTAAGTGCCTTATTTTTGTGTGCGGTCTACACGAAGCTCAAGACGCCGAAATAAGAAAAGCATTGCTCGCAAAGCTCGAAGCAAACAAAGCAACCACTTTGGAACAACTCATAACCGAGTGCGGCCGAATAACAAATCTGCGACGTGATGTGGAATTAGTGGAAAAAAAATCAAGTGATGCTGCAGTGCACGTGGTTCAGCAACCGCGTTTCACAAAGAAAAAAACCGAAGCACCAAGAGGAGCGTTCTCGCCGTCGCAAATCGAACAAAAGGGCTCTACGCATCGAAAACCTAGAACGCCGTGTTGGAAGTGTGGAAAGTTACACTTTGTTCGAGAGTGTCCCTATCTCGATCACCGATGCAAAGAGTGCGATGGCATCGGACACAAAGAAGGGTTTTGTCAATGTGTGAAATCAAACCCAGGCAAACGTAGAAAAGGGAAGGCATCGAATATCAATACGATCCGCACGGTTAATCACATCAATGCGCAAAGCAGGCGTAAATTTATCAGTGTAATGATAAATAACGTGAAAGTGAAGCTCCAGCTAGATTGTGCTTCTGACATCTCCATCATCACGGAAGACAATTGGAAACGGATTGGAAGTCCACCTACAAAACAACCGACAGTTAAAGCTCGGACCGCTTCAGGACGGCCGCTTCCACTTCACGCGCAAATTGACTGTGACATCATCCTCAACGGAACCGAGCGTAGATGCACATTATTTATCACAAAAGTTGACAACCTCAATCTTTTTGGGTTGGATCTTTTAGAATCGTTCAACTTATGGCAAATGCCGCTAGAAACTGTGTGTAAAAGTGTGAGCGCAACCAGCGAAGCTCAGGAGCTGCAAACAAAGTATCCATCTCTCTTCGCAAACACACTCGGTTGCTGCACCAAAGCTGAAGCAAAGCTTTATTTGAAGGAAAATGTTCAGCCAATTTATCGCACTAAAAGACCAGTTCCATTTGCCGCTCTACAGGAAATTGAGGCAGAGTTAAATCGATTAGAGAATATGGGTGTCATATCTACAGTAGAATTTTCGGAATGGGCAGCACCAATATTAGCCGTTCGAAAGAAAGCAATCAACGGCCAGCCTTCGAAAATTCGTGTGTGCGCAGATTATTCCACTGGCCTGAACAATAGCATTGAGATGAATCAACATCCGCTACCATTGCCGGAAGAAATCTTCGCCAAACTCTCAGGCAGTACTATGTTCTCACACATCGATCTCTCTGATGCTTACTTGCAGGTTCCCGTAGAAGAAACATCAAAAAAACTGCTCACGGTAAACACCCATCGTGGTCTCTACGTGTTTAACCGATTACCACCGGGCATTAAATCAGCTCCCGGCACATTCCAGAAAATAGTGGATTCGATGATAGCCGGACTGGAAGGTGTGGAAACTTATCTCGATGATGTTCTGGTGCATGGCAGAACTGTCGAAGAACATCAATCCAGATTATATAAAACGCTCGACCGCATCCAAGAGTGGGGATTCACACTAAGATTCAACAAATGCTCATTTTTCGCGTCAGAAATTCGTTATCTCGGGTTCATTGTAAACCACAAAGGAATTCGCCCAGATCCAACGAAAACAGAGGCTATTTGCAACTTAACACCTCCTCAAGATCTAACAACGTTACGATCATTTCTAGGCGCTATTAATTTTTATGGAAAATTCGTTAGCAGCATGCATCAACTGAGACGTCCGCTAGATGCACTTCTGAAGAAGGATTCAAAATGGAATTGGAATAAGGATTGCCAAGAATCATTTGATCAATTCAAAGCCTTGCTTCGCTCAGACCTGTTGTTGGCTCACTATGACCCCAGTTTGGAGACAATAGTTGCTGCCGATGCATCCAGTCATGGAATAGGAGCGTGTCTCATGCATCGTTTTCCGGATGGTTCCATAAAGGCGGTGTGCCATGCTTCTAGAACATTGACGTCTGCAGAACAACGCTATGGACAAGTAGAAAAACGTGCGAAAACAGAAGAAGACTACGTCATAGCAGCAGTGCAATTAGAGGAAGAAATTTTTGCAAACGTGTCAGCAGTTTTCACAGCACTACCAGTGCTCAGCTTCAAAGATATTCAAGCAGCCACATCTAAGGACATGCTACTACAGGAAGTAATTCAATATGAGAGAACTGGTTGGCCGAATAACGCAAAAAAAGTGAGTCCAGAGCTCCGTCCTTTCTACGATCGTAAGGAAGGATTTTCAATTGTGAAAGAGTGTCTCATGCTAGGTGATCGCATAGTGATTCCAAAACAATACCAAGCTGCAGTGCTCAAGGAACTACACAAAGGACATCCTGGTCAGGAACGAATGAAATCAATAATGAGGAGTTATGTTTACTGGCCTGGAATAGATCGAGACGTCGTAAATTTTGTGTCAGCGTGCAAGGAATGCGCAGCAGTAGCGAAGGCACCATCGAAATCGCTTCTATCATCGTGGCCGCTACCCAGCAACCCTTGGCAACGCATACATCTAGACTACGCGGGTCCTTTCGAAGGTTCATATTTTCTTGTAATCATTGACGCATACAGCAAATGGCCTGAAATCATCCGCACGTCATCTATCTCAACGACAACGACACTGGATTTGCTGCATGAAACATTCGCGCGATTTGGATTACCAGAAACCATTGTATCTGACAATGGTACACAATTCTCGAGTGCTGAATTCAAGGAATTTTGCGATTCTTTCGGAATAATTCACTTGAGAACCACCCCATATCATCCTCAGTCCAACGGACAAGCGGAACGCTTCGTGGACACACTCAAGAGAGGGTTAAGGAAATTTTTGCCAGAAACTAAGTCTGTATCTAGAGCACTACAAACCTTTTTGTCTGTTTACAGATCAACGCCAAACAAATCAGCTCCAAACGGACTCTCACCTGCAGAAATTTTATTGGGGAGGAGGCATAGGACAACCCTGGACTTGCTCAAACCTTCTACACAGACGACATGCGAACAAAAAAGAAACCGCCGTATGGAAGATCAATTCAATAGGCATCACGGCGCTAAAAAGAGAGTTTTTGAGAAGAATCAGAAAGTCTACGCAAGTACTTTCAAGACAGGAAAACTATCGTGGTTAGCAGGTGTTGTGATTGAGCGAGTAGGAAACGTATTATATAATGTACTACTAGACGGAGGAAAACTCATTAGGGCTCACACTAACCAACTACGTACTCGCGACGATTTAAGGGAAATTACTAACAATAGGGATTTATCAGATCAGGATCTTACATGGTATACGCTCGTAGAACAGTTTCAATCAAACGAGGATACTCCAACGAGACCTAGTCAACTAGCTTTTCCCTCTCAAAACAATGACCCAGTAGATACGCCAGTTCAAGAGTCTGATCAAGCACAACCAGCGGCTCCACGTCGTTCCAGCCGTAACCGTTTCGCTCCAAACCGATATGGACAACAGTCTTCATAGGGGGGAGATGTTGGAGGCTGGAGCAGTGTACCGCCAGGTATAAACGCATGCCGATCATACGTCATCAGCGAGATGACGCGAGCTGGAGACAGCGTGGTCGTTCGGCCCTTTTCACCAGCGACACTCAACGCGAACGCACGTACCTCTCCGCAGCCACCACTACCATAAGTATAAGCTAACGTTAATTATAATAAAGTACACCCACATAGAAGCACAACAGAAATCATAACAGAACTTAAGCTAAAACGATCGCATTAGTTATCAATGTTTGAATCAACTAAATAAATGCCTCAACTTTAGTACTCACGAGTCTCCATTCTTGGTGCTTGGTATGAACTTGATGCATTCCCGTTTTTGAAAATTTGCCTCGATCCAGCTGCGCGCGGTACGCTGTTTCGGGGTGTAGGCCAACGATGCAGATGCATAGAAAAGGAGAAAAAATAGAGAGCAAAAAAGAATCAATCAGATATCCAGTGAACACAATATTCAGATTTCCTTCGTGTCGTGGGTGCAACCGTTTCTGTAAATATTGAAAATTCAAAAGATTTGTTTTATTTACAATGTATCAATACGTTTTTCCTAGGAAATTATTTATCTAAGCTGGGTAAGAGAAACATTATGGCTAAAGTTATGAAAACTAAATGTTGTTATCCGATAACATGTCTCCAATTACAGTGCTTAGTATTCAGATCACTTCACTCGCTGTTCACCATTCGCTTTCCGAGGTATGCCATATTTTTAAACTAAGCCATTTTCTTCCCGCTTTTCTGCTCGATTCTAAAATGGCTTGGCTCTAATATGACTTGCTTTACCGCTGGTGCATGCATCGAGATACGCGACGGAAACAAGGACCTGGCAGCGAGTACCCTCCTGATGTCGTTTATCATGAGGATACAGCTGGCCAAGGAGGCTTGCATCTGCATGTGCAGGTTAACGAGAAGCTCGAGCGGAATGAACGTTTCGTACGTGTTTTTCCCGACACTCTCTGCGAGCGTCAGCTCCGGCCGCAACGTTTGCTGGCCATGTCGCCGCTGACTCGGCGTGTTTGATTCGTTTTGATGAAACTTATTCAATTACATCATAACATGCTCGGCGAGGCAAAGTGTCTCTACAGGCAACAGGATCGCGTACATGAAGCAGTTCGATTCGATTTGCTAGTTCAATGGAAAAAAGGAACATAAAAATGTGTTCTGTTGGTTTGACGATACCGGATGGAGCTGCCGCTGCATTTTTCATGTGCTTTTCGTGAATATGAAATGAAAAAAGGGGAGCCATCTGAGGTGCAAACGCGTTGGGTTTCTGTCAGGCGATGTTGGTTGCTGCTGCAAGTGAATCGTGACTTCCATCAACATGTGCTCTGTATAATCTATGACTTTTATTATAACTATGCTACAAACATCAGCCATCTCTTCTATGTGCAGAAAACATTCGTTATCTACTAGCTTCGCATCTAAGCTAAGCACGGAATAGAATAGATCGTAGTAAAGTAGGAAGTAAAGATGTGCAGATAAACATTACAACAGCACTCTTGTTCAACCTGTTTTCTTATCAAAAAAGCATCGGTAATCTTCTAATTATCTATGAATTATGTATAACTAAAGCTTATTAAAGGCCAAAAACAGAGTAGAGCTAATGACGCTAATTCTATTAGGGAAAAAGATATGATTTTCGGTAACTATTTTGCTGAATTTAACAAAACTTACAGTCTTCGTACCGAACAACCCACTCTTTGCATAATTTTATCTGTTACATAAATTGTCGATATTATATCATTTTACCTTCTGCTCTCCTCATCTAGCCACATATATTGCGAAAATAACTTACATATTACCGCAGTGCCAATTGGTGGTAGTGGGTGGTGAGATTATAAGCAAATAAGAACAATTGTGATAAACGTATGTGCTAATTCAGTGCAATGAAGGTGAGAACAATTATTCAAAGATACGGACTTGTGTCATACATGCATTAAGAAAAGAGGAAATATAAATAATTAATCGATAAGGACTGCTTGCGATAATAATATAGGATGCGAGGTATGAAAGAAAGCTAAACTAAAAAGAGATAAACATTTTAAGCGTAGTTCAAAACATTCACATAATCTACCATTCGAACGAAGACTATTCATAAATCTACGTTAAAAATGAACTGGAGTACATAAAATACCTCCGAAAACGACAAGAAGTTAAGTTGCCACTGGAGTGCTTTTACTGCAGATTGAATTTCTACCGCTCGCCAGTGAAAAGCGTCGCGATTGTTGCGAGAGGAAAAAGATGTTTCGGAAAGGTGAGGCAAAAACTCGATTCATTCCCAGACCTCGCGCAAGCAGCACCGAAAGTCTCGTGCCTCTGCTGAAAAGGATGTTTCTTTAACCCTCTAGGGGGCAATGATCTTCAAAAACGCATTACATTTGCCATAAAAGCAAATGTACACACAATTGTTGTATCCCTGCACCGGCAACGGAGCCTCAACCGACATGAAGCGATGGAGTGAAGTAGGAAAAGTAACAAGAAAACTAGTCTCGCTTTGCTTCACACCGAGATTCCGACGTACAAATCTAATCAATTTCAATTTGCCTATTTGGAAACCGCGAGCTCTTGCCGGGGAGTGACACAACCCATCTTCGTTCGAGTAAAGAATGTTCGATTGGAAGAAAAATTGCACCGGGCTTTTGCGTAACAGGTACGAGGGATTTTTCAATCCGTATAAATTAAACTCTTGTCATCAACATTCAATGAATTAGTGAAATGAATTTGTTTCTTATCGAAACCATAATGAGAAATGGCTTAAACAGCAAGAGACGTCCTTGTAGGTTCAAATATTCTATTTAAAATCCAGTCCCTTACTAAATTAGAGTGCTGTCATTTTAAAAACTGCTTACAAACGTCAGACTACTTTAGTGGAATATTAAAAAAATCGGGAAATCTAGACCTTCCTTAGCAGTATCTACCTGCAAATAAAATTCCAACCTATTAAGCTACTCTCTGGGGTTGAGTGGCAGATTTCCAAAGTAAATATTAGAGCACGAAACGAGCAAGGAATGTGTCGAGTTTTTCAGCGACTAATATCAAATAAAATCTGGTCGCCATTTCGCGAAACCAAATTTTCTCCCGCCCCTGGACGACGTGAGCTGGGCTGGCTTTGCTATTCCGCTTTATTATATTCCGGTGCCATTGGACCGGTTTATTTCAATTTCCACTCCCCCGCCCCACGTTCGTTACCTTGACGTGGAAAACCTGGTACAGCGAGGCGACGTTCAGATCGAACGGCTCCACGATCGACGAGCGCGACGAGATGGACGAACTTTCGAAGTACAGTGATGGCGGTGGCGGCGAGGGCGAGAGTGGCGGGGTAGCCCCCGTCTCGGACGATTGCAGATTGCGTAGCTTTTCACGCAGCACCGGCAGCAGGGCCCCGACGTCCCGCGTTTCGTAGCTGGACGCATTTTTCTTCATCTCTTCGCTAGCAATAAACCGCGCTGGAAGGGAACTGGCCGGGGCACTTTCTCCTTTACTTTCGTCCAATGTCACTAACGCACACACACACTGACACAGTTAATCTGTGTACACGTCCTTGGCCGCATTTAGGGTCCAAGCCTGCCCCCTTCCCCCTGCCCGTTCACTGAGCTAATCCTAGCCTAAAGCAATTTTCTTTATACGCGTTTCGCTACCTCCCACGAAAAGGAAGAAAATCGGGAAACATCTCCACCATCATTATTTCCGCACCGTCACCTAAGACCGATTTCGGATAGCAATGGAATGTGAAACCATCGGCCAAAGACAAACGGTGGTGTCCGTGGCGTAATCTACTATCAGCGAAACGGCTGAAACGGTAAGTCATTTGCCATGGAGACGACGACAGAGACGACAATAACGACGGTTTTGGTGTGTTTAACATTACCCAGTAATTACGACTTCATTAGAAGTCGCCCTCGGACGCCGGCAAAATTCATCCTAATTTAGGGCAGGCAGGCAAGCGAAAATCCCCACCCACCCACCCGAAACGGTCCCGAAGGGGGGCGAGTGGGGGGCCATTTCGCAACGGGCGACTGAAGATGCATTTTGGGAATGATTTAGCAACCCCAGGGCTAGGCTCGGTCTTACCTCGGCCCCAAAGGAGAAAGGCTTTTATCATTAACTTTTCCAGTCCGGCTCCCACCTCTTGGTAGGAAGACCCTTTTTTATGCCCAAACCAAACATTTGCCGATGCTTGTGTTTACGGGTGATTCGGGGGGTTTTCCCGAGGCACTCCGATGCGTACTCTGATTTTCGGAAAACCCCGGTGCCGAAGGAACGCGCAAAAATAGAGTGCGTGTCCATGATAACCCGGATAAGCCGGGTTGAAGTAGATTTAGGACGGGGATAGCGTATCTCACCTCTGTAATTTCCATTGATCCAGGTGGATTTTCGCTAAGAAAAAGCATTCGCCAGTATTATAGAAGGATAACATGTTCATAATGCGTACCTATTAATCGAGCAATTACGTAATTAAACGCAAACCGATTTCAAACAACATGAACCTTCTAAGCTAATAACAAGAATCACAAAAATATGTTCAACAGAAAAGAGCAGTTCCATGAAATTGAGACTGTAACATCTGGAGTCAAGCACATGGAGACTCTTGTGAAAACATTCATCCCCGTTAATTCTTCACAGTAGTTTTTCTCTTTATTTTTCCATCCACCGCATCATCAACAGCAGCACGTGGACAAACTAGTTTCTCCCGAGCCAGTAGCACAAACTTCTCGCTAGCCCATTCAACTTTTCCCAACTTAAATTTACCAATTCCATCATCGTCATCACGCGTTCGCTCGTTAAACATCACCGGATACGATCAACGAAGCCACAGCCGGTTAACTTTACTACCCAAAGGAATGAGGAGAAGAAGTTTCGCTAATTTTCCCCCGACGAGCTGCTGTCAGCGGACGGGCGCGTGAGAGCTGAACTCTTCACAACTCTGGATAAGAGCAATGATGGTGTTACTTCAGCTTTACTGCACCACCCCGCTACGGATGTTCCTCTTGCGGAGACCTCTTTTGGTTCGCTTTGTAAAGGATATTATCTGTTGCAACCTTATCTTCCATGTCTAACTCGTGGACCCATCCATCATGACCGGGCGCCAGATTTTGGTCGCGTGGAGATATGCCTGATCTGTGTCGAGTGTGTGTTACATCTCGCGTGAGAAAATCGTTCGATTTGTGTGTCAGAAAACTTATCCGTTCTTCGGCCACGATCTTCGGCGGCGGTATGAAAAATTACTATTCCACTCTATTACACTTTGATGAAACTTCTTTTCCAAAGTGACCTCATGTTGGTCTTGTAAAGCGATCCCTCACGAGCTACGGCAAAATCATTCCACCGCTAATCACTCTCCCCACGGTCGACTCGGTAGAACACGATGAGTAACTGCACTTTAACACAACTGCCGTTGCCCCGAAATTGCACCGAGCGAAGTTTTATCTCCTAATCTAAGTTCGCTTTACTTTCATCGAACCGAGCGGCTGGTAATCACTGCATAAAGCGCAAACTTTTTCCATTATCCTCTTGACTGCCCAGCGAGATGAAGATCCAAGAAACAAAAGCTAAAAAGTACGCCATACACGGATACTTCTATCCGAAATTCACAACAGATCAATCAAAATACGAAACCAATTTCACAGCACATCACAAACAGCCAGTACAGCTTCCTCGTGAGCAACCCAAACCGACCAAGCGAACGTGACACAACTGAACGAAAACATTGTCTGCTCGCCAGTGTCAGCCACCATCCGGCTAAATGGGATGACGGTTGTATTAGTACCAGCTGATAAAGTTGCTACCGTGCTACAACAAACTGATAAACTGTGATGGTGAGATAGGCATGCGTTCAGTGCCTGTTGAGCTGTTGTGTTGTTATTTTTTTTTATCTCACTTCAATGTGCTGGCCACACTGAACCTACACAAGCGGAAATCATTCGGTGTGGTACAATCGATTGTGTCGATACCTACCATTTAATATCGTATTGTTGACCGGTGCCAATAAAACTATCAATTTCGTCAATGCAACTCACTCCTCTAGCGAAGCATTAGACCATGGACAAACAAATCCGAGTCGACACATGTTTTGAGGCACGTCACGAGGCGCTGTCATCATATCACTTCCCACTCATACTCTGCGCACGATCATACGGTGTGAGTCTAGTTCTTCACCCAACCCTTGCAATCCGCTGGGGGTTTTCTGTTTGCACCCCCCGTGTTTCGGTAGGAAAACTACAACGACACGGGAGGTGTCAAAACCCTTCGCCTGGCCACACCAACACACATGTGACAACGCGCTGATTGGTAATTAATTACAGCTGGTGCCGCTGGCCGGCTTTGGAGCAGCCTAACTTCCTAACGCTAACTGTGTCATGCACGTGGCGTAAAGCGATCCGGAACACAATGAACTGCGAACGCGATATCGGCACGCGGTAAATAGAGCACGCGATTGATAAGTAACGGTACATAGGGAACAGCATTAAATAAACAAACATTCGAGTTGAAAAACTTTATTTTTAGAAACAAACCTTCAATAAAAACAGAAAGAAAAATGTTTAATAATATTTTTATATTCGTCATCGAAGAAACTTATCCAACGTGAACACCAACTCAGTAAGAACCATTTCCCGCAACGTGTTCAATACTGCAAAAGCAACAAGCAGTTGGTTAAAATGTATTTTACGATCCTATCCACACTAAACGCCACGCTGGTACCAACGACGTTCGAAAACTTCGCGGATGATAGGAACCATCTGACTAAAACGTACACTTACCGGTAAATGAAGTACGAGATGGAAAGTGCCTCTGAAACAACCCTGCCACAATTGACCATATTGGCGCAACGTTCCGGCACCTTCCGCCTAACTCAAGGGTATTACACTTTACGAACGCTCGAAGGTGTCGGTGAAGAGGCTGATGATGCTCACTGTTAACACTCAACTGTCATTTGAAGCGATGGTCGGCTGTTTTGCTCATGAGAAGCGCTTCCAGTGGTTCACAACCAATGTGGAACACGTTTGATGAAAATTATATGTCAAGCGTGTTTTATAAAGTAACGTACACTTGCGTTGAACGCATTTCTATGAAAGCTCTCTGTGAAAACTTCAGTTGGTTGTATTTTACACATAAAGACACTCTAGAATCGCTGTAGCTTCACAGAAAATGGTCTAATGGCACAACTTCCCCACATGTGTGCTCACCACAGCATCATGTTAAGGGGTCCACTCTTGGCACCGGAAGTGGAGTGAACCTCAAACGACCATGGCAGACTCTTCTACCGGGTTTTCCAACAACTCCCGCGGAGCGCCCATGACGACGCCGCCATGGAAACCACACGACCACAAGTTCTCATCACCCGTGGTTGTCCTTCAGCGAAAGCCAACTTCTGCCGCAAATTCGTCCTCGTTCGCTCCGAACTCGAACACGCCCGGGTGCCTTCCGACGAAAGCTACACCGGTTCCGGGACCACCCGGTTCCTACTTACGTTTTGAACATTTCGGTTAATAATTCACCGAAGCACCTCCCACACTCGCACACGAAATAGTTAACCAAGCGGGAACCATCCCCCTCCGGTGAGTTTCGCTTCTCCGGTGACTTATTTTTGGGATCCAGTTTTTGGGGTGGCTCACTATTTATTCATGCCCGGAACGGATGGGTATCCCTTCGGGAAACTCCTTCAACCGTGCACCCACGTGCGTATCAGTCAAAAAGTGACACTCTGGACTCTGGGGAAATGTGCGGGTTCTAGTCGGGCGAGTTCACAATCATAAGCCAAAATATCACCGCAAAAAAAAAGTGATTAATATTCTGTCCACCAATCTTCACAACCTTCAGGTACTGTTTCCAGTCGAGCGCTTGGAGTAACAACAACTCCACACCGCTACGGTGATCGGTGAGGTGTGTTGTATTCTGCATCTCTTTTTGGTATTTTCTACCAACTGAAAGATGTTTTTACATTACAAGCCAATTTGGTGTTGCTCACGCTTACAAGAATGAAGCTCGAAAAATAGGTATTCGGTTATCTCCATGTTACACATACACATTTTTAGGCAAAAAATCTCACACGGCTGAGCATTCTTCAGCATCGTACGTTGTTTGGGCGAAGGCGTGTACAAGGTTTTACGAGCTGTTGCTGCTCTTGACGTTACGCATGCTTTAAATCAACAGCATGTTTTATCGCCTTCTGTCTGCGTTTTTGTTGATGGTTGGTTTTATGTTCCCCGCTTACATTGGCTTGAGGAACACAGTGAAGCACAATTTATTCTCTCGTATGTAGATGGGCTTTATCGACACGACATGAGCCTCCGACCCTTAGATCACCATGTTCACGGCAGAAGACGAACGAATGGCTTTCTAAAAGTTCCATCTACTTTGAATAATCGAACAAAACTTAAAAGCTCGCTTTAACTATAAACCAAACAAAAAACAATTACGATTGATGTTAGTACGCGCCATAAAGTCGTTAAGCGGACCCGTAGAAATGTTTGACAAGAACTATAAAACTTCTCGCCCGTTTTCCACTACTGCAAGCAATTTCAATACACTCCGCGGGGGGAACCAGCTAAGAAAAACATTTCAATCAAAAAAAAAAAAAACAGCTCACACAAACAGCTAATCGTTAAAAACTTTTTGTGAACTACAAGCAAAGAAAAAAAATAAACGAATGGAGTAAACTTGGTAACGGCGAAGGTATAGAGAACTAGAAATAACTTACCCTTGGCACGGTGATATTTATCAGCCCCCAGCAGATCTTCCGCAAGCCCCATCCTAGCTTTCCTTGTTTCTGATGGAGGTTTTTTTTATATATATTTTGCGTGTGTTTGTTTGAAAGTTTTCAATGTTTTCCAACCATTTCATGGTATTGTTGTAGTTTTGTTTGCGTGTTTCGATTTGTGTATAATTGATTATGTTCCCCAAAACGCGTCATTATATCAGTTCACATCGCGTTTTTTTCACCAAAGACGATATTTGAAAGATGCATAAAAATGCGTTACGTGTTTTATTTATGGGATTTTTATGTCAGTAGGTTTTATTGTGTTGTTATTTTTGTTATTAATCGTTAGGAATGCGAAACAATTCAGAATACCCATTGAAATCATCCACAGAGTAGAGACGGTACAAAAAAAAACAGTGAAACACAGAAGTATAGCAATGGAACAATTAAAAAGTTACAAACACGCGGAGAAAATGTTATATTACGGGGTGGATATTATGTGAGTTTGACAATTGGGTTATCGTTAAAAATTATGTGTCGGTAACCGGGTTGAAGAGAGCGTGACAGCATAGAAGAGAAGGAGTAGAAAATAGCGGAAGAAAGGAGAAAAACAGAGGAAAAGAGTTAGAAAATGTAGAGAAAGGAATAGCAAGGCGAATAGAAGGGTGCAAAAAAAAACTAAACGTGGTGAGATCAAAACGAACCAGTTTTGGTTCAACAGTGCAGCGCACAATGCTCAAGACAAATTTGTGCTGTTGGCGTATAGGAGGTATGTAAATGAATCTAACATGTCTACCATGATTATCCATCAGATGATGACATATTCGCTGTTCACAAACCGTAGCTCAGCAGCTCCGAGCGAGTTGTTCCGAACTTGATACGTCGAAACTTTTCGTCAGCATAGTTTTGCTGTCATATCCGCAGATGCAATAATTGAAACACCAGGCGCCCCCATTAGGAGATATCGTTAGAGTGACAGAACTTTTGCTCGTGCACAGCTGCGCTCGACAGCTTGCACGGAACATGGATCCGTACTTTGTTTCTAAACAGCTGAGCATGAAACGTTGAGCAAAGTTTACTGAATCTTTCGATATACTTCAACAAAAATTATACAAGCAAATGGAAATGCAAGAGTGTCTTAGATAAAAACGAACCTATTCGTTCTAAGTGAAGAGCAACAAATGGGTGGAAGAGACGGTGACAATGTAAGGTTTAAATACACTAGAATTATTGGTGTTTACAGCACCACACTCACTACGTTCTTGATTGGATTGGGTTGTTTTTTCTTCCATTTAAAATTCTAATTTCCACTAACAGCCCGCGCTTCATCGACGGAGCAAAAACTTTATTAATTACTTTACCTCCTGCGGACACAAACAAATCACCAATTCAAACCGTGGCGTACCAGTTCCACCGGTACGTCCCCCCCGGAAAGGGAAAAAGAAAAGCTGTCAAATTAGCGCTACGTAAAAGCCCTTTTAATTATCCCTTCCAAGCGGTAGCCCATGCGCCAGTAATTAAAACATGGCCGAGAGATTATAAACGATTTTTCGCGTTCCCTCTCTCTCTCTCGACGAACACACGCACAAATATACTCCTGTAAGCCTTAAAAAACCACACCAAACAACGTGCGGTACCCTTTCGGTGTGGTAGATAAAATTCATAACGAAAAATATTCTGCGGGAATCCATAACTTAGCACCCTCGGATGGCCGGTGCTCTCCCTTTTGCTTGCGGTTTATCGATTAGAAGTTTGCCTTTTATTTTTCAACTTCTTTGAGTGCCAAGGCCTAGGAGACCTCAGGAAGGAAACGAGTACGGTTCATCAACGTTCTACTCGAGCAAAACAACATCGGCCTGTGGTTCCCACATTGTGGTCGATGTGAAATTCTACATCGCCTGTTGCTGGGAACTAAAGTATTAATAGAGGCCACAACAAGAAACGGCAAAAAATCAAAAGCATCCTACCGCCAATCAGGGCAGGAAGCTATGTTCTGTCACAACGGAGTCGGACAAATACACACACCACATAACGAAGGCACGTGTACGATGATGGGCCGAAAAAAAAATCATTATAAATGTTACATCGATCGGACGAGAGCAAAATAGTTCCCGGACAGGAGCTCAACAGGTCCTCGGCCAGTGTGGCCTGGAAAGGACCAGATGATCCACACACACCCCGCGCACCACAAAAAAGCACCACTTGACGATACTTGACTTTTCCAAGAATGGCCGCCGTGCGGAAAGGTTCTACGAGCTGTTTATCTCTACGCTCTACCAACGGCCAAGCGGCAAACAACAGGGCGATCACCACGACGGTGTTTCTCGTCTTGTGAATAATTCATTAAACCGTAACATAAAGAGAAAGTTCCCTCCCCCCGCCTTCCCATTGCTTTCGTGGGCTGAATAATGTAATCGGATTCCCGTACGGCCGTCTTCCAGGAGCGGGAATCAATCGATTGATGGCTTAGGATCTTAGAACAAGGCCAACGATGACGATAACGATTCGCCTCACTTCTCCCAGAGCGTGGCGGCGCGGTGAGAAACGAAAACAAAATCATGCCAATAAAACGGTGCTCCCCGGGTGTCAAGAAAAAGACATCCTTCAGGATAGAGCACACCGAAGCACCGAAAAAAGGAAATTGCGTTACTACGTGCCCTGGCGGTAAGAAAATCCAAACCAAACGAGCGAACCGTTCGGATCAAGGAACAAGGGTAAATAATCATTAGTTTAATGCTAGGTTTGTTTGTCGTTCTAATTGAATTGCTTTACGAGTCCTTTGGAGCCGGCTCTTAAGGTAGCGCAACGCAGACGAAGGCAAACGAAGGCTTCCATAAACAAAGGATTCCAATGTGTATCCCCAGTTCTCTGTCCGTGTGAACGACACAGTTCAATGAGCGAACCAAACCAGGTACATCTATTCATCAAAAGCTGTCAACACGTAGAAAGCAAATTAAACTCGCCTTTATTTGTAGGATTGAGCTTCACACAAGTTTGCATCGAAGCAGATCAAATGTATCGATTATGCACAAAGGCAAACAATCCATGGAACTACTGAACCAAGACGCAAAGGTCCTATTGCGAACCATCAACTAAGATGATAAATAGGTTCAACTGTTCATTTTAAACAATTTGGTTATAAAAAACCATTTAACATCTAAAACTAAACAAACAACAAACGTAGGTTTCATTTATTTGAAAATCTCATGTTCCTTACAGGAGTTGAATCGCAGATCTCATTATAATGGAGGCGCCTGGTACCCAATTATCGCAACAAGGCCATTTCAGTTTGACCGCTATCAGTTTAAAGTTTTTCCAAATAAAAGATTTTCCACTTAAATTCCTAAGTTAAGTGGTCTAGGTTCGAATAATATAAATCTAAACTGTGGATAAAACTAAAATAGGAAAGAAAACATGGTTTATGCACATGAAAAAACGAAAATCTCATGTCATGTAGTTCGTGCAATAGATAACAATGTCGAACGCCATAAAGTAAAACCGACAGCAGATTATGTTACCCTTTAATTCACATCTGAACCCACAAGCCAATTAAAACCCCTCGGCAAGAAATGAGAAGCTACCAATGACACACTCAAGACGCTGGTTCGGGGATCTATGGTTAGTGGTTGGTGCAAACTGGAGAATGGTTCATGTATGGTAATTGATTTAATGCGTACGGGTGATGGGAAAGTGCGAGGGAAACGGAGGTACCAAGCGTGACTACGTGAAGCGTTTCTACAACCATGAATGTCACGTACCGGTTTAGCATTCCTCTTATGTTTAAGCATTTTATATCCGACGCGCGTTTTCAAGCCGATGACGGTTTGCTGACGGTCGGAAGGCGAGGATTAGATGGGGGATGTACGCGGATGAATGTATGGGGATGATGGTGGTGGTGGTGGAATCCTTATCACAACATCCGCCCCGGCACGAAGTTCGGCGGCTATTCGCTGCGGCTTCGAAAGTGGAGCAAAATCCGTGCCACGCTGGTTTTGGGATGGTTGAACGGCTTTCCCCGCCGTTTCCCGATAATCTTAATCGGATTTTTCGCTAAGATCTAATGCCACTTCATGCCAGCCTCGATTGTTAGTAGCATTTTTTCGAACCGATATTTACAGCGAATCTGCGATGCGGGAAAACATTTGTAGTACCATTTTCTCCACCAACTGATTAAGTGCAGCGTTAGACGGATGAATAATGAACTTTCTCGATGCGTACAAGGTGACGTTCGCGAGCGAGGGTGTTAATCCGACGTTAATGTAAAGTTAACGCTCTTAGAATGAGCGGAAGGGCGGGGTGGGGGGAGTAGTAGGGACGGCCACTATTTACAAAATGCTGTGCGTCATTCCATGAACAAGCAAGTGTTATAGTAGTAGCAAACTAAATTGGCGCACTTTTCTACTCAGCCAACGCTCATTTTCCGGCATCTTTCACCGGTCACGATAGTTTCCGTAGTTTTTCACAACACAACTACGCCACTCGCGAACCACTTGAACTGATGCACCTGATGCTTGACGCACGATGATCTATAGAGACCTTCGATAGGGGTTCCCACTATTTCTTCACTTATCGAAACTTTCCGATGAAGACATTTGTTAGTACTCTTTCACTCATGTTGTTTTGGTTATTTATTATTGATTTCACTTTTATAGATTGCGACGATTGTACGTAGATACGGCCACTGACATCCTTTTATAGGCAGGTAATTAACATAAAACTCCACGATTACGGTGATCTTTGACAGCGCGGCCAAATTAAACTTGACAGGACGACGACGCGAAACCTCGCACGTCGACGGAAACCAGCGACTATACAGAGCTACCTAACAGCGACACACAACACTGAGCCCAAGCCAAGATTCAGCGGCACAACACCGAAACACAAACAGATCGACGTCTGACATAATTCCTCCACCGATCATACACGCATACGACGACGGTTGCCACGAAGATCGCGAGCGAAATGGAAACGACCGTTCACTCACATCTTTCTCCGGCGCGAAACGCTTTCTCGCGAGTGTGTGCGAGGGAGAGAGCGAGAGAGACATCCGCGGCCGTTATGAATCGCGTGGTTTATTGTGGTTCCCGGCTCGAAAACTGCCAACCTTGCCGTTTTCCCTGGTCACTTCCAACACTGCGTCGCGTCGCGTCGTGCATGCAATTCGGTCCGAGTCGCTCGCCCATGACGGGCTGCCCCGCTGTCAATCGCGTCAAATTGCCTTTTGATTCGTATAAACACATTAAAAAATTAATCGAGCTGCGGCGAAAACGCGAACAATTTCGAGGGTTTGCTTCCACCCTCCCCCGTGGGTGTGTGTGGGCGATGCGGGCTGTCAATCAATTTGTCGGCCCACCCGAAGAATGGAAAGAAGAACACGCCACGACGCCGCGGGGTGCCGAAATTCGACGAAAGGCAAGAAAAGCTAGCAACACAACGCATATGACACACGCGCGACGCGCAAACACACTACTCCGAGCGCGCGGTACATGAAACACACGTAGACACAAACACACACAGCAGCCGCATGTCAACATCGAGATTTGGTCGTACACTCGTGCCCATAATTACCGGTTCACGCACGCGGGCGTTTGTCTTTTTTACATACTCCTCTCGCGATCCGTGCTCCGAATAACATTTTCAAAAACATCGAGATGTTAGCACAACACATTAAGGATCTGCAAAGGAAGAGAAAAGACCAACACATCGGAGGCACGGAAAGGAAAAGAAAAGAAAAAAAGAACACGGATCAAAATCAGATCGACCGAAGGTAACAATCGAGCATTCAAGCATACGGCACAATAACATAAATGATGATCAACGCAAAAATCGGTGGTGGTATGGTTGAAAGATCTCCATGACGCTTACGGGGATCGTGCAAGAGCAGAAAACGACACGATCAGCAAACAAAACAAATAAAAAATCACAATATATTTGTTTCATGCAAAAAGAACAATACATAACCGTGTAACAAAATAATATTTTCATGCAACTCTATAGTTTAGAACATACCAAAATAAGTGAACGAGAAACGAAAGGAATTAAAAACAAATAAAACATCGTACATTTCATGCCCCATCTGTTACAAAAGTCGTAGCAAGTTAGATTTTTTGTAATTACTTGTGAAGCGAACAAAATTGAGTCATTTGAGTAATTAAAAGCCACAAATAAAATTAATGATTTGTCGTACAAACGACGAAAAGGAAGAGACGAACGTTCCGTGTTAATAACATTGTCACTTTGAATCCACCGTTGTTGAACGCCGATGGCGTTTATGCCGTCTAATATCCCGCACGAAATAAGTCCTTAAAGCCGCGCATAAAAATCACGCCCCAGCAACGCCTACGCTAGGCACATTCCCAAAGCTGCGGGGAACGTCGAGCTGCTGCACGGAACATAACATTACTTCCAGACGAACTCTGCGCGCTCCATGTAGCAACCCAACCCCACCCACCCACTGGGAGCAGAAAAAGGGCGCAGATCCTTAGGCCGCAGTTTCGCAACATGTGGCGGTTTTATAAAACAGCTAATCAAATTTTCATTCATTTGCCTCGACGTACGCTAGCGCTTTGAACATGCGAACTTTGTGGTACCCATGGGTATCTAACTTTTTTCTTCCCAGTGTTTTTATTACATGCTACATCTAACGATGGATTTTTCAGGCGTAGAATGAGAAGGTTTTCCACCGGAAAATGCTAAGAGATTTGCCTTACACGTGCTTCATTCCAACCTTCGGCACATCAGTGGCACCTGGCAACAACAACCCACCCCAGCGTGCCCTTTTAATTTTTGTTTTATTGAGTGCCCGATTGTTGTCGACGCAAAATCCGGCACCGATTCGCCAGCGCGTGCAGCCAAATTTCTGCGGAAAAAGGATACAGCCCGTGTGGAGCGCCAGACGGTGGGAAAATCCATGCATAAATTATGCTCCAGCCATTGCAACCCCGGGAGACTGTTTACGAGCGCTTCAAAGGAATCACTGGCCAGCTTCGAGCGCCTCGAAGGCAGAAGGACGCCGATGAACAGGTGGGGAGAGACAAAACACACATTTTCCCGAGAAGGCTTACTCGGGTCGTAATTGGAGAAGCGTTGGAAAACTGGGGAAACGAATCAAACCGTTGGTGCGTAACGCGCGTATTCTGCGCGAAACTTTTGCACACTGAGCGATTTCGCCGTTTGCAGATGTTTGATTTCCCTTTGTGAAGAATTCTTGCGTAGACAACAACAAAGCAGGATGTTTAATATATTAAGAAACACACGGTCGACTTCTGCAAAAAAGCTAAGAAGTGCAAGAAGCCAGATTAATTTAATTGAACAATTTCGATACCCTTTTACTTTGTCCTTTCGAGCAATGTTCAATTGTGAATCTCAATTTACGGTGAACAACGTCAATTACTGGGCATGCAACACTGGACTCTTTAATTGATATGACCTTTAAAACCCCTTTGGCGCTTTGCTTAACTCTTAACTCGGGAAAATAACACCAGCTTTCGCTTGCCGAGGAAAAAGCATTTCATTCACAGGAAAAAAAAACTTATCCAAAAACCCAAGAAAAACCGTTCGTACAAACTCCAGCGCAAGAAAAAAGGGTCAAGATAAAAGGCAAGGGACGACCGCTGAGTTTTGCGATCCGGATTCCAGCTGGGTGATAATCTCCGACAACCGGGTGTCGTACATCGTTGCCATCGTCACCTTTTACGTAGTTGTGCCGGATTACGAGTTTCTACGCCCAGGGAGTGAAAGAGGTCAACGAGAACCACTCAGGTTTCCATCGGACAGCACACCGGGTGGGGGAAAATAAAATAAAAACTTTCATTCAAATCAAAGATACGTCCAAGAAAACGAACCCACCCGAAAGCAGTAATTGGGTGAGGTCATGCTGGACGAGATATTCAAAATTGTCGGGTTCGGTGGAAATTGGATTGAAAACCAATAGATAGCCCATCAAACCCATTGCCAACTCGGTGGTAACTGAGAGAGAACGGGGTGAAGCAAAAAAAAGGGAATGAAAACCTTTAAAAAGAATCCTAAGAATTAAAAAATGACCCGTATACCATGTCTTGAGCTCACCTAAAGCTTTAATCTGCAAGAAAATGGTAAACTGTGCTATAAAGTTCTTCAATATTTTCATTTTCAATACTGATACCATACACATGGCAACACATTGGCGTATCAAAAGTGCTATATGTTTTGGAATCCATATTTTGCTAGGCAAAAGCATAACAAAATACTACTGTGTCCAAAAAGTAAGGTGCAATTGGTACTCAAACTGTGCGCGTCAAAGATATTGGCGGATTGTTATTTTTTTATTGTTAATATATGTGTTTTTGACTTCTTCAGAAAATTTCATGTAAAAATATTCATCCGGATAGGAGATATGATTTTTTTTGTGGCCTACTACACGTATGACCCTCGATTGTCGTCCTCGGCCACATTTGGGGAGCAAAGAATTTGCTTAAAATTTTGTATGCATAACTAATTTTTAGCTGCGAATTCGTTGAAATAGCTTTTGGTGATGCAGTAGTGTCGAAAAAAAAAATGTTTGCGAGGGGTTTAGTGAATTCCAAAATGGCCCTCATGGCTACAATGGCCAAAAGGGCGTCGTGGGACACATCATCCTCAACGATTCCTTATTTGACGAAGCTCACGTTCAAAATATTAAGAAATCAATGTTAAATAATCGTCGATTGATGATTAGAGACTTCACCGATAATATTAAATTATCGAAAGTATCAGTAAATACCATTTTAGAGGAGGTTTTGGGCCTGGAACTCGACTGGTACCAAAATCGTGAAATGTTTTCGAAAAATGGCGTCGCGTTGAAGTGGGTGAAACAACGCTATCCGACTAAATTGTCAAGACGAAGTGCATTATTACTGTAGACGAGACCTGTAACTATGCTTAAGACTGTAAAACAATCAATCAGTCAAATAAATACCGTGCCAGGAATAAGCCATGACCAAAAAACTAGCCAAACGAGGGCCATACGTGTAGTAGGCCACAAAAAAAATCATATCTCCTATCCGGATGAATATTTTTACATGAAATTTGCTGAAGAAGTCAAAAACACACATATTACCAATAAAAAAATAACAATCAGCCAATACCTTTGACGCGCACAGTTTGATCACCAATTGCACCTTACTTTTTGGACACAGTAGTATGTTCAACAGGTAAGATGATCCGATTATGAAAAGGATTATTTGATGATTTTTTCTGCACAATAAACGATAAACGAAATATTCAAAGCATCAATGGAAAAAATTACCTTTTATCGAACATACCACCCCAATATCACGGAACAACAAAATATCAAGTCGAAAATCGAGCTGGGTTTACATTGCAAGTTCGATAAACAAGCTGCACCAACTAGGAAATCGACCGTTTCATCCCGAAACGGAACAGTAATCCGGGGAAACATGCCGTTTATTGCTGTATGAAGTGATAAAAAATACATATGACCAACACCATGGCATGAAAAATTTAAACCCGGTTGGGGTTTTCCATTGCCATTGCCCTTTTTTAAAACCTCTTGTTTGTGTTTGCAACCCGTTAATGACTCCATTTGGGTGATGTTTTTCTCCCAACTTTCTGATCACAGCCGGACCTGCATTTCAACAGTCTCTTTGTAGTTTTGTTATTCGCAGCTCCTTTGTTTTTCTCTCTTTGCTATTCATGGGCAGGTGCGCGAGTGTGTGTTATTTGCATGGTTTGGTTTACATACTTCAAATATGGAAACAAAAAACACATAACTCAGAATCACCCGTCCCTAGCACGTTGCACGAATCCTTGGTTTATTACTTTTTCAACATTTTCAACAGCCGCCACAACAACCGTCTGGAACGCTGCTGGAATGTAGTGCGTTGCGAGTGCTTTCATATTTGTTGAAGGATGAAAAACCACCCACCAAAACCGAGCATTGAGGCTGAATCAACCGGCCTCTTTTCCCCCCGACGAACCGCACATGTGGTGAAGGCTAAAAGTGCAGCATCAAAAGCCCCAGCCAAAGTGAAAGAAGAATATAGAACTGGGAAAATTTATTTTCCATTCAAAACACCAGCGTTGAAAAATGAGGATGTTGTTGATAATGCTCTGTTTTATAGCACACGCTGTTTTTAAAGCGAATAACAGGTAGTTTTACTTGTGAACAAAAAAACAGTAAACCGCACAAACATTTCGGTACGAGCTCGTATATTATGTGGGAAAAATTTGTATAATTTCGCATCCCATTCATTAGGACCCCAAAAACCCACGAGTGATGAAATGCAAATACGGGCTCCCAAAATAAAAAAAATCCAAACGCTTTTTCCATTTTCCACACATACACACACACAGCAACGGTCAGATGCGAGTGTGCGTGGAAAATTCATTCAATTACGTGAACAACCCACACCGCCTCCATCATCTACGAGGTACAGTTTCCCACTTGCTTTTACGAGTGGAAAATTCTCCCGGGGATTTCCGGTGCCGCTTGAAGTAGGAAAAAGCAGTTCCCTTCGTGTTGACCACCGGCGTCGCGCTAGACAAACACGAATCGATTTTCCAATTTTAAACCCACGGCCATCGTTGCGGATCGGGAACAGCAACATCCAGGTCCAGGTGAGGACGTTTGATGTTTGCCTGTAGTTTTTTTTTTGTTTTTTCTTTCTGTGCACTCGATGTCCGCAAAATTTTCCAACCCTCCACCATCCATGAGGGAGGGAGCGGAACAGCACAAACACATGGTCGGGAAAATTAAATGCTCTTTACAATACGGGCGGGAAAAAGCCGGAACTCCAAAGGACACGGGAAACGTGCCGGTGGAAACTTCCATCAAGTTCCACCCATCGTCAGGACGACTCACTCAGTCGGAAAATGAAACGGGGCGAAAAACGACAACGCAATGGCCGGGCACGAATAGAACGAAAAACGCGTGTCGGAGGAAAATCTCTGAACCATTGGATTGCATGCGGCGGGACATGCAACGCGTACCGTTTACCGCACGAACGGAATGGCACGTCACGAAATCGGGGAACGGACGGAAAAACAAACCTAGAACAGTATCCTTGGCCAGACATCGGCCCAATCCGTCGGCTTTCCAACCGTCGCCGCTGGAAATTGGCTTCCGTTCAAATGAAATCATTTCGGTAATTAAGTGTGAACCAACGGCACCGTGGCTTTTCCGTTTTTTTTCTCCGACATGTTGAATCTGCCACCGGGCACAAGTTCGTGTGTGACAGTGATTTTTTGCTTCCGATAGCACCCTCCCCGCTTTGGTTTTCCACCACCAAAAGCTGCCTGATGTTGGGAACGACTATCAAACGTTAGGCTTATCGGCGGATGGTTGAGATTTGAGAAGCCTTTTCCATCGAAGCACGGAGCGGAAACCAAAAGAAGCACTAACCATCCATCAAACTGACGACTGGACTGTTAGACACTCCTCTGGTTTACACTGTGTAGAAACACCATTCAACACCAAAGGTTCTATTTTGAAGTCGGTAGTTTTTCTTTTTATGATAGCGACAAGGTCGACTGCTTCGTCGGGTATTATCGCGTTTTCACCTTTTTCTCGGTGCCGTTCAAGCAGCAAAATCATGGATTCTCACGAAGGTTGGAATTTATTCTGTCTCAGATGTTGACTACTGACCCTGAGCGTTCCGAAAAGAAAATGTTCCTGCTCGAGAAGTGATTACTGCATGGCATGAAATGCTTTTACTTAGCATGATTTTTGACTACAAATGGATATGATTTGTTTCAAAATAGAAGTATCATTTAGGTACTGACAAGCAAAATAGATTACAACACGAAATGTTATGTCCTCACTCCTATGCACATGACACACATTAAACATACCATGTTGATCATATTTCAAATCGAACTGTACATTATAACCACTGGTGGAAACAACTTATAGTGGTCAAATAAAAACAAAACAATATCACCTAGCTTCAATTCCATGGCGCAAAGTTCAATGATTTTCAGCAGTTCCATCCATGTGTAATAAAAAAGGAAAAAGGAACATTCGCCGCATGAAGCACGGTTTTCGAGCGTGACTGGATTGAAAATATTCAAACGGAAAGCGTTGCGTGTCACTAGCATCGTAACGCCGCGGGAATTAAGATTAATGAGCGGGCACCATCCGGCACCGAAACAGCAGCACTGTGAATTCGGCCCTGGCTATCGGCATATTACGGCAACCTGCGGCTGCATTTTAAATTAATCTACGAACGAAAAACCGAACTGATACCGCTTACAGCAACATTACAGCACATTAAGCGAGGAGTGGGTGGAGCGATCTGATGGAGGTGGAGGAAGGAGAAAAAAAAATGCCGTGCGATAATATTTCACCTGCTGACCGGGCTTTAAGCGAGAAGTAGGGCGGCCAATTATTAATCACCCAACCGGAACCCGCGTGAAGAATGGGGCACATTTTTCCGTACGCCATGTCGAAGGACTCAAAAGGAGCCGAAGAAAGAAGCGATCGGTGGACCCGGGGGGTGAAGGGTGCGTGAAGTAGGGGGCTCGATTAGCCAGTTGCGTGTAATGTTCTCACGTGCGGAAAATGTTCTGTTCTACATAACGTGCTCGGGAAAAAGCTTGGTGGAAAAAGGTGGTTCGACAGGTGCAATGTGAGTCATAAGGATTGGGAGTCCTAAGGAAAATTGTATGCGGATCAGGACGAACGATCGATAAGTGTTTCCGTTGTGGATCACTTGCTATTGGCTTAACAGGGTATTTTTTCGCTGTTTTCTATCAACTGAACAGTGCGCGAAGCAAACTAAAGCTCTTCAAAGAGGTACTTTCAGCTATCAAAATATGCTTAAAGCTCTACGCGATATTTATCACATCGTTATGATCGTATCCAGTGATGCAATCTGATTTACGAGCTTAATTGGATTCGGTCATGCATTCATTCGATTTCGTCAGTGGCTGTGTGTGTGTGTGCCAAAGCGTGCTAATTGCTGGTTTTCAAACACTTGATTGATGTGTACGTTCTATACTCGCTGCAGACCTCAAAGGGGAAAAGTTTTCTGGCAGGTGAAATACAGATTAGAATGCACATACTTGAAGCCGATTTATTATACGAATCATTGAACAAATTGATTCTCCACAGCAACGAAGGTTCCGTCTACCGATCTCTGAAACCTGTTCTATCTCGCAAAAAAAAAGTTCAACATAACATGCTGCAGATACAGGGATTTTCAGATGATATCATAACAGTAGCAGTATTTATTCCAACTGCAACATATGATATTCCAATAGCGTCAGTAGATTTTATAAAGCGATCATGTTTATTATAACTGTGTCAGTTGAAATCAAAATCGAAGCAGTTGATATTATAATCCTCTTGGTACGGCAGCTTGAGCGAAGTACGCAACTAGCGAGTGTAAACGTATATCGTACGAATGACAGCCCAAGGTTGATGTACATAGCAGGCGATTTCATAACGAATCTCTCCGATTTCATTGGAACGAAACTGCTCACAAAATTAAGTAAAAAAAGATATGCAGTTAACATGACAAATAATCAGTACTGCTTGTTTAAAAATTCCTTTCGTTTTCTAATGAAATTAAAGCGATTCATGCAAGATGAACCCACCTGATATGTTGAACTACTTTCGAGTCTCATTCGTGTGACATACGTTTATACTTGCTAGTTACATACATCGCTCGATCTGTCATACCAACTTTATAAACATGATCAAGTTATAAAATCAACTGGTACTGTTGGAATATCATGTGCTGTAGTTGGAATAAATACTGCTACTGTTATGATATCATCTGAAAATCCCTGTAAATGGTACGTGTGAGGTGAATGCCGGCAGGTGATGGCAATGGAAATAAATGTACGTGTGTGTATAACTACCACTCCAGTCGAGCCAGCCAGCGTGTACTCCAATTTGTAAGAACAATCCCAAAAATGGTTCCATTTTCCACAAACCACCCGACCGACTGCTCCTACCGTTCCGTGCTGGTTTCGAGAAAAACCGTGCTCCGTATGTGGTCAACATCACCACTTTTCCCAACCCCCCCAACACCAATGCAGCCTGGGGATGAATTGGAATACCAAACGTTCTTCGAAACCGATAACATTCGCCACTACCGGCGCCAGTAGCGACTTAATTCAGTGCAGATGCAGCACGAATTGGTTCATTTGCAAACATATCGATGCAATGGGTACGCTCTTACGTGGCGAGCTCTGGAATTAATGGGAGCGCAACCGAGCGAGCAGCGTTGTGCTTGATTAGTTCTCAAATGAAACATTCTTTGGTGGAATTGAACATTCATTAAACAAATACGTAGTGAACCGCTAATGAGCGATCCAAAGTTTCATCCCGCTTTCATCAAATATAATTGGCATAGGAAATACTGGGAAGTAACAATAACCATACCCACTTTCATTGGTGAAAAGTATTTCCCATTAGCAGCAAATTACATTTCCACACTGCTGAAATCCCTCATGCACACGCAATTTGGAATTGGATGCCATGCAGCATAAAGTGATGAGAAAAATTAAGATGAAAAACGAGTAATGAGTGGCTTTTCAAACTGAATTAAATAGTTTTACCGGGTATTAGGATAGTATCAACAACTTTCATGCTACATCTGCGCATGAAGTAAAACCACGAAGCATTAAATATGGGATAATGAATTGAAAAAGCGATGTGGAAAATGTATGCTTTATAGAGGTCTTTGGAGCATAGCCATTTTGCTGTCTACATTGTGTTATTTCTTTCTTTTTTTTTTGGCTCGCAAACAACTTGCAACATCATCAACGGTATTAGACTTGACACATTAATTGAAACCGGGTTTTTGCCACCGAGAGCGCCTCCAACGCCCTAAAAGCTTTCGCGTCAATTACCAACCGTCTTGTCGCGACGCAGACTTGACGCTACCATGGAGCCCTAAGCAAAACACAATCACTTCATCATAACATTAACTTTTAACCAATTATTCACCAATCAGTCCACCTGCTTTCCGGCGCGAGCTGCCCCTCCCCCCATGGCGGTCGGAAGCGAGGAAGGCACATCAATCAACAACTCGACGCCGGGCTTTTCCGCCCAGGCTCGCAATCGACCGGTGCTGATTCATCGAAAGAAGATACCGAAGAGCTCAGCAGGACGGGACGGTCGGGAAAAATCTCCAGCATCGCGTAGACAGCACCAATGTTGATGATGTTAGCAAAGTGGAAAATTATAGAACAATTTACAACAGCTCTATCGCAAGAGCTTTTCATTCAACCTGTTGAGTGATATATGAGAGAGCCGTGTGTCAAACTCCAGAAATCTAGAGCAAAAAGAATTCTTGAACAGTTGTAAAACAATAAGACGAGCTTGCATTGTTATAAGTTTTCCAGACATATAGCTATTAGTTTGACTCCACAATGTTTTACATTATCACGGTAAGATTTAAGGATAAATTTATATCTCATAAATCTGCTAAATCCTACCAAGTTGCGTTGAAAATCGCCCCCCCAATATCGATGTAACTTTTCGTTCCGGTCCTTCTTCCTCTTCTAATGTTTTTTAGATAAGGGTCAAACAGGACAAGATGGAGCGCACCTGTTGAATGGAGGAATTTCCATTTCCTGGACCAACGTCCTTTTCCATTTCCGCTGCCGAATAACCGTTCCACAGGATCGTTAACTTTATCGTAATCGAATTATCACCTGGAGTATTTCCATCCCATCCGGGGATTTTGTTTTCGAATATCCGGAGATATCACCGGATATCTCTTTACTATCTCCCACGGTTATGGGAGCCCTTCGCCGATCCAGGTAGCGTCCAGGATCTAATAAATTGAACCATCATCGGTGCGTTTTGGCTTTCCGTTTAGCGTTCATATCCTTTGTTGATTCGCACATTTTTCTACTGCACGATTAAACGGATCGCAAAGGTAATCCCGGTGGAGCTCGAAAGTGGGAGCGAATTATTATCCAGCTACGGGGAAACTTCCTATAGGATAAGCTGGAACCAATACCATCCACCGATGCCGATGTAGCAAAATACTATCCAATAATCTTATTTTCCCTCAGTAACCCGAGTTCCATTTGCCTGCCGATGGGCTTTCAAGGTAAAGAATCAACGGTCGATTGTTTGAATTGGATTACCACGGGAAAAGTGTGGTGAGAAAAAAATCCACCGATGACGACATAGTGCATAAAAACGCGTCCTTCTGCGCAGCCGGCCGCCCGTTTTCGCTCGAATCTCGACTTCCCATTTCCATAATCGAGAGGAAATTGATCACATCGTCTGCAAAGCGGAACGTCCCGGATTGACAGAGACAGAAACGGTTGAGGCCCCCGGTGGCATTCGACAAATGAGTCGCAGCAGAAAGGGCTTCCGCTAAGGAACACGAAGGAAGGTTGTGAATCTCCGAGGCAGACTAACGGAAACCGTTTTCAACGGCTTCGGAATAGAGCCGTAATCAGTACAAATTGGTAATCAATTCACATGCTGGATAAAAGAAATGATACTACACGATATTCCGTGGAATTAGATGATGCTGCCTTTCTGGGCCTTCGGCTCCGGGTGCGTGATCCCTTACGATGTGCGAGGCGTAAGAATCGGAGGCATAAATGGCCCAAATCGAATCGATTTGTAATTACTGCCATGCTTCACTGAGCGGCTGGGCGTGATGAAATAATGAAAATGGACATATTTGCTACCGTTAACCGTGGAAAATAATTCGCTTCTTTAAAAGAATGTAGAAAGATGTATCAGGTATACCTAATGAAACAACGTATTTTCCGTACGTCATCTATCGGATCCAAGTATATAAGCCAATCAGAAGGCTAGACATATTTCAAATCAAGCTCTTACTCTACGGATGTTCAGTAAATTTGAGCTTCAAATAATACACCCTTAATTTTACCTACCACGTAGGTTCTTGAAAGTTCAACTAACTATGCAGAAACTCCACAAAATTCACATTCACCAGAAGACAGCGTACATTGACCCGAGAGACTGTAGTCTTCAGCCATGGTTTGTTTAAGGATAATCCGCGGATAAAACGACATGCTTTTCACAAACCCAACAAGCATTTTCTAACCACTTCCAATGCTAAGAACATTGGAAACGCTTCAAACACCTAGTGAAAAGTTCAATTAGAAAAACTGTTTACACAGTCTAAAATCCCGCAATCGAAAAACACCAGGCAAAAGGAACGAGTCATTCCAAATGGGAGGGAAAAACATCGACGACAGGTAGCTGGTTCCGGAGCTTTCTCCATGACACATTCCATTCACGGCATGCGAAACCGAATCATTCAAGTTGTTTCCAAAGGAAAAATATTTTGCCCGATTCGATGTGTTTGTGCTACGGAGTGGCATATTTGTTCAAGGACCTTCCCTCAAAGGAGCTGTCATTCTTGCAAATCAGTTTTCTAAAACCCAAATCCTTCCAAAAACCTCAGTCACATCCGACGCCAATCACGCAAGGATGTGGCAGGTGCAGGTAAAACCGAGCTCCACGTCGCTTCCGTGTGCCTGTGGCAATTCCCTCGATCTGCTATTGTCGGATGAACGGTGGAGAGACAGTATGTTTGGCAGTTTTGGACTGTGTGTCATGAGGAATATATTTTCCACATCACTTCACTGCACACCGAATGGAAAAGGAGCCCAAAGGAACAGTCACATATCGTGGCTGACGTGTGGGGAATCATCTAAAGTTTGGCATGGATTTTTTTTCACCCACACGAAAAGGGATGATTGCCAACATTCTTCATTTTGCGTCGGAGCCGCTAATGCTCAAAATAAAAAAGAAAAATCAAATATATCATTCGATTTGCAACGTAAAAAAGCTGTCCCGAAGCCTAGGATTATACAAAATCCCCCCGGGTTGCCATCATCGAACTGTGGAAAAGTAGAAAATGCTAGAGAATTTGTTGGTCACGGTTCAACGATTGTATTCTGATGGCGCACCGTGGAGCCATGATTCTCAACATCTGAGGGAGGGAATAATGATTCCGCTACTTTCACCCGAGGGTTTTTCTCGGTTAGAATATCGAGACAAAACAAAACTAAAAAAAAGAAGGAAAATGAGTGACACCGATAAGCGATAAGAGCGCCGGAACTTTTGTCGGCGCAAAGAAGAGCACACGAATGAAGCTCCTGTTCTATTTGCTGATGAGATAAAATTGCTTTCCGAGTGCCTTTTTCTTATGCCATTTCCTTTTCGGCTTCCCGTTTCCGGTTTTTGCTGGGGAGACAGTGGGTAAACAACGGAAAGACTGCTGAGAAAATCCTTCTGCTTTTGTTCGTGACCCCAGCGAGGACATCAGTTCTGAAAGCTTTAGTCTTCCCGGGGACGAAAAGCTAGCCTCAAAAGGTCGATGAAACAACAATCTTTTCGATGAATTTACCAGTTTATGGTACTTATTGATGAAATAAAAATTGCTCCAAATTTAATCAAAAGTACCGTAACGCACAAGGACCACGAAAAACTATGTTATCATGACTTTTAACAGATTGCAGCAGCTGGCAGAATTTTATGGGCAAAATGCGCAAGCTGATGCTCAAACGGCAGAATGCAAAACCGATAGGGACTAACGGTCCTTCACATATTTCATAATATACGCTGACCCCGACATCGGTCTTCGGAGCGGATTACCAAAGACGAACCGTTTTATATGCTAATAACTGCTCACGGTGTCCATGCTTGCTCTTGCTTTACAGCGTTCGCCAGAAAATCCCAAGGTAGAAAAAATCCCCTCCAAAACAAAGAATTACTTCATCTTACAGTCGCCTCGTTGTGCTTTGGTGTGCTGTCCTTACTTTACCCCGAACCCATCGTCATTAGAATGCAACGTCAGGCGCCGCTTAGTGGCGATGGTTTTACCGTCAGCTAAAGTGACATGCCGCAGGATGTTTATTATTGCTACTATCCCAAACACCACTAAGCTCATCTGGTTTAGCTTATAAACCAAATAATTATCATGCGGCTATACATAGATTGTTCCAGTGCTTAAAACGCTTGGTTCCTGGAACGTGCAAAACTAACATCAACAGTTTCGCAGGAATTTAATTTAGAATATTCACAAAAACAATCGCTTCAATTAAAGTGAGTCAATCAAAGCACTAAAGTGAAATGCCCCATATCAAACATCGCCAATATAAAGTCAGCCATATACCAAACAAAAAGAGATTTGATTGCAAACGGATAATCCAATAAGTCCGATCCTTCATGTTGGTTTGCCATTCGATTTGGTCAAACCCACGTTGATTAATTTTTGAAAATATTAAACAAACATATTAAATATTAACGCCTGGATGCCAAATGCTTTGCATTTCATCTCTTATTTGATTGTACAGGTAATCATGTAAACATAAAAATGAGGTATTTATCCATTGATTAAATTTAATTCAAACAAAACGACCCAATGAAAAACCCCGCTAAAATAATCCATAGAGAAAAGCTCGGTCATGAAAGAATTTCCACAAGCGAAACTTGTCCACTACATGACCTATTTGTCACGTGTTATAACTCATTTGGGACCTATGTTGTGGCGTACGAGTACATCAAACATAGCCCGCATCCAGCAAAAAACATTTCGTCGCAAAACCACAGGACAGTTCAGCCATAATGCGATTTTAATTGCGCTAAAATAACAGATTCAGGCCCTATAAAAACTTATGAAGGTTAATTTGTTTCGTTTGCCCTACGCCTTTTGCTGAAGATCGTTAATTCGAGGTTAAAGTACTGAACTAAATAAGGTTGAAAAATGTACAGTGGCAGAAATAACAGCAAACGAAGAAAACAGCAACTTCTAAAATCTAAACACTATGAACTTATAATATCACAAGATCAAACATTTTTACGTAATTTTCATTATACACAACAAAAATAAAATACAAGACACACTCAGCTCACACGTAAATCCAGTCTACAAAAAGGATGATCTAAATGAAGAGCAACATAAATCACTATACTACACATACATCATAGACACTCCGACCACATGGTGGTTGCCGTTGTCCTGCACGAAGGAGGAAATGCAAACAAGTACACCCCATGCTTGTTTTCCCAGCGCTGTTTTTATGACTCTTTGTGGGCAGATTGCATTTTCCTTCGTGAAGCTGCGTCTACCACACGTTGCAAAAACATACACACGAACACAACAACACAGGCATACACACTTTTTTGTGTTATAACTATCAACAGCACCATCAGCTAGGACTATTGCATGTTTTGATGAATATGGAGGGCGAACGTTACTAGAAAGGAATTTCTTTGCTGTTATGCCTGTGATACTCACATGTTTCATGTTTCGATGCTGCCAGTTGTTTCCGGGTTTAGTATTGCTGAGGCTGCTGTTCCTGTTCGTCCATGGCTGATGATGAAGGTTGCAAAAAATCGCAGCTGCCTGGGATGATCTAGTTTCTCATCGATGCCAGCAACGTGGGATGTTTCATTGCAAAGGAATCTAGATGCATTTCACGATATATTTTTTACACCAGGTATAACAAATTTTTAAATTCTTAAAAATAAATCACTGATTGGGATTTTTTTGCTATGAATGTTCAGTTGCTCTTAGACGATCCTACGCACTGGAGAAAAAATAGATAAATTTTTTACTTTTGAGTGTATCGTACCCTACGTTTAAACACTTTTTTTTCTTGATCACAAGTTGCCAATGTTTACGTTGATTTCAAGGTACTATATAAATTCCTCATGGAAGATTGAAGAGAAGAGTGCACATAATGATTTTGAAACAAACATTTGAATTCTTAGGTTAGAAACTTTTTGTTGTTAGAAAACACCGAAGTCTGCAGGTATACTAACAATGAACTATGATCGCAACAAATCACCCTTCACTCAAACCAAATTAAAATTCCACCACCCCCTAGGCGCCACCCCACTCACACACAACCGCTACACGCGTGTTTAGGAATGCGATCTGTCGAAATACAAACAGAAATTCGCTCCGCAATTCACACCCCTTCCGCCCTAACCACTTTCTAACGTTAGATGACATTAGAACTTATCGACAGCAGTTCGCACACATGCTAAACCCCCCTAGCACACCAGTAGAAGCCGTCTAAGGCAAGCAAACACACTTCGGAAGGTAAACATTATCATCTCGCACAGCATTGCATTAACACCGTTCTAATGCAGCGGCATGTTGCGAATTTGGTCGCGATGGAAACGCAAGCTAGTTTCACCTGAGCCCTAGCTGGTTCCTCGTGAATGACTTTGGTGTCTTATGCGCCAAGAGACCGTGAAGAAACCGCCGCGAAACGTGCCACACGCTGAGGTAATTGAACAAAGACGTCTGCAGCAAGCTGCGATACGAAACACTCTTTTTCTAGGCAGGCTTCACCTGGGGCTCCCTCACTTGCAGCAATATCACTTTGGTGTTGAACGCGTCATGCTGTCTGGCGACCGCGTTGAGAAAGTGCATCATCTTGCATTTCGTCGCAGGTCCGCCAATACACACTAAACGAAAAAATAACTGAAGCACTAGACAAGGATCGAACGAGAACACAGTGTGGAAAACCTTCGAAAAAGCGATAAAATATCCATTTCACTTATAGAAACTGATGCTGTAAGACACTGTGTACGCAAAACCAAGCATCTTTGCACGCTGAGACTGGCGTTTGAACAAAAACAAACAGGCGTACGAGCTTTCCCAATTTCTCTTTGTACACTATCCCGAGGCAGCGCAGAGTGCAGAATCCCCGGATCAGGATACACTTTTCCCTGTAGACCAGGTGGAAAAAGAGCAAAGAAAGTAATCACCTTCCGCTATCAGCACTTCCGGCTCTGAACGACCCGAATCCCAGCGAAGTTCCGAACAGACTGAACTAAACACGAAGGCACGTCAGAAACGTCACGAGAGATTCAGCCGAACGAGATGGAGATGGGCTGCTCACTGCGGAACGGACTTACGTTAGTCCGACGAAGCTAAAAGGAGCGGTATTTTAACCAAGCAAAAGTTGCATTGCAGGAAGATTTACAGCTTAAAAACCTTATGGATAGTTTAGCTGATGTATGAAACTTGACTCATGATAATTTTCCATCGAATTGGAGAACGTAAATTAATTATTTAGAAATAGATACATCTGCACGCTATGAAGCGGATCTAGCTCATATGTCCCTAATCCGCCATCTATTGTACATCCCTAACAACAGCTCCGGGATTTGTTTATATTTGCGTTTCTTTCTATTCTTATTGTTTCACTTCTAGCGAGGCGCGCGCGACACAACGTTTTCGAGAACTTAATTCCGGCATTTTTAGAAGCAAGAAAGTCATTACTTAACACAAACTACCAGTAATAACAAACGTTCATTTATGGCTTTTCGATTTGCTGTGTAGCTAAGGAAAGTTTTTGTTTTGGCAGCAATTTCACGCTCAACTACACAGCTCGAGGTGCACAAAATAGTTCAAAATCGTCTGTAGGAAGTGTTTGAAACCATCCAGTAATTGTGACATAAAGTGTAGATAATTTCCTGCGGTAAGTATCCATATTTTGGAAAGCAAGTTGTATTTGAAAGTTGCCGAGTAAAAGTACGATGTATTAAACAATAATTAGAAAAGTGATCGCAGTATTTGTGATCACACCATTCAGGTTGGTCATACATCCTGTTCGAGTTGCATTCGTTGGCGGTGAACGTTATCAGCCATCGTTTTCTTATCTGACGAACATGTTTACTCTGGCTATAGCATCTGGACTAGCCAGACGATGGACCCGAAACGCATAATAGCAATTAGAAGGTTCTATATGATGTCTATACAAAGCAGCGTGGCGATGCTGAATTGATCTAGGTTTAAGAGCTCAAACGATCTCTAATTGGAATCAATTTGATTGTCGTGGAGGGATAGCATCTCGAGGTCATTGTTTATTCATTAGACCCCGATTTTTAAAGCCTAAGAGCAACTTAACATGAAAAAAGGGAACTCTTTATTTCAATTTCACGAAAACATTGTTCCGATTTTTTCAGCATGGGTGTGTTGAAACAATCAATTAACATATTTTAATTAACACCTGGCTACACAAGAGAACGATAACATCAATAATCGATAATATTTTTACGTGTCAAACGTGCCCATATGAGTCATCAGCATGATGTGGCTAATTTTTATCAAACACACAAACATGACTAAACCTTACGATATTTCTAAACCTCCTCAACTTTAGCTTGTGATAGGGCATTAATTTTAAGCCGTGTAGGGCATATCAGCTAACAATTAAATTACATAACTGTGTATGACTCTTTTATAGCTCAAATCCGTGCTTTCGGAAGCAGCCGATTGGCGCACCCAGGAACCTTCACAAAAGTCTTCCAGAAAGCAGATACGGACCAACAGCTTAATAGTATGCAATTGAGTCCATGCAGGTTTAAAATTGTGATAAGACAGAGGCACTGCTTCAATGAGGTCAAAAAGCGTTAAATAACATTTAGACCATCTGATAATAGTCGTAACTTCACGGTCTTCATCTACCATTGCGCATGACGACTTGACTGTGGCAATGTTGTACAAATAATACTCTTTTAAGATAGACGCGAAGAAACAACGCTATGCCGAGCAAAGTTTTATATCGCTTCAGGTGTCTGATGTTGTCGAATTGCTTTTAATATTTATGAACCCGTGCGGCGTCTTTCTCACCGTGCCACGTGTTGCCGAAGCGTCGAAGCGAGTTATTGGAACCGATAAGCTATCATAAGCATTTCAGTATTTCAGCGCTGTCACCGAACCTGGCATGCCCACACAAAATTCCCAATACTTTCCGACTTTCCCGTGCGGTGAATTCGGTTGTCTTTTCTTGCCTTTTTGTGCTTCAATCTTCTGTTTTTCTTCTGCAAGACGTGAGAAAACGTCTTGGAAAGTTTCACACTGCCACATTGTCACATTATTGCAATCGCTTCACCAATGACGTCAATTGTGCGGCCACTACCTCGTCCATTTTCCAACCTTTCCGTCTTGGAACATCCATAGACACCTGGCAATTCATAGGAGCCGGAAAGGAACCGGCTTAATACCGCATTCTTTGGCGCGCAACGTCACGGCGTTTGAGGCACGTGCCAAACTCTGGCTTGCAATTATTATTACACCCCTGCAGTTGGTCGAGGCAGACTACCTCCAAAGGTGTGAAAATTCGACGGTGGAGGTAAAAGTTAAATAAAACAATATTATTGTGAGCATACGGTTGTTGCAGCAGGTCGCTTGCAGACTTTCCTTTCGGAAGGAGCTTAGCTCGTTAAATACTTTCAACCTTCGGCTACATAACTTCACGTTTCGTGCTGACGGATCCTTCTGGAGGCAAACATTTTCCCACGTTCTCCCATTGGATCACCAGCCGCTGGGCGGACATTGTTGAGCGCAGTAAAATATAGCGAAGAAAAACGCCTCTCCATAACCAGCAATGCCCCGAACTCCGGGTCGAAGGTTACCGTGCCGATGACAAATATCAACCACTTTTTAAAAGAAAACTGTCTTCCTTTCACGAGATATCAAATTTGCCAAACCCCATTACGGCCAAGGGTCGAGTAAGAGAACTGATGAAAATCTCAGCGTCTGCACGGGAAGTTTCCACCGAATCACCCGTTTCCGCCCGTAACAATGACTTATCAAATAAATAATCTAATATGTAGTTCGGCAACCGGCCAGCAACAGTAATATCCCCGCTATCCCGACCTTGATGGTGTTATGGGCTCTACTGGCTACTGCCGTCAGCATCCTGTCTGACTTAACCTACGAAGACACCTGGACACCACACGGCAAAATCCGTACGATGCAACGGGCAGGAAAAACTTTAGCGAAAATGGAGCAAAACGAGCCTAACTTCAATAGCGGAGGAAAATAGCCACATCCACAATGACACACGACTTGGTTAGAGTTCCAAATTGAATTTTTCTGTGGCCATTGCCTACCGGCAATCCGGCAGACTTCCGGTGCAAAGCGAGCCAAAGTGGGTTGAAGGAGGATAAAGAAGATAACCAGAGAAGAATATACTTTTTATCAGCCTTTGCTAGGCGTTCTTCTTCCATCCTACTGGTAGCCCATGTCTGTACTTCTTTTTTCGTATCTTTGCTATTGCGGCAAGTCTGTATAACGAGAAGGTTGAAATTCACGAACAGGATATTTATTGTTACTTTTCCGTCGAACTTTAACAATATCCTATCAGTTCAAGTTAATATTTTTTAGAATTTATTTTTGATTAATTTTCCACTAACGCCATGAAGCTCTGAGCCGCATGTACCGTATGGGAAATGACTCCTATACGTTGTACATTTTATGTTAATATCAGCAGCATATCCACTCCATTGCATATTCGACACGATGAGCTTCATTTGCACCACGATTCGTACACGACTATGTAGTTATCAATAGAATGCCATAGAACTCTAGGATGCTCGCTACATGCCTACAGTCAACATTGTGTGCAATTGGCAACAATGATTGGATTTTTCTTCTACGCACGTACTGTATTGTAGACGAATGTACAAAAAAGGAAAATATACAAAAAATGCAATTACACATGCAACATTACCCAAGAGCGATACAAATGCGTAGTAAACAGAAACAGACACTGTTGAATTCCAGGGTTTATCAAAACAACTCTTCGCAAGCTAATGAAGGAAAAAGCTCTGGAGCAGAAATGAACGTTCGAGCACGTAATGCTTGAAGCATAGAAAATAAGCCCGGTTAGTTCCAGGGGCAAGAAAAAGTACTCCAACATGTCGTTTTCAACTCGCATCGGTTTTAATCTACTCTTTGCAATCCGCTTTTAGTTCTTGCTCATCTCATTCCAACCGGATCCGGACGACATGCAGCGTATCCAGAACCCGGCAAAGGTGGCCCTTCGTCAACGGATCAAGGAAAAACTCCAAGCACTGACGGTCGAAGAGCGTGGTCGACAATCGAGTATCATTATCGAAAAGGTATGGCCGCATTTTCCGGACCGTAGAATGCCTATGTAAGCCTAGTTCCGGTGACCCCTCCGAGCCGGACACCGATCGAAGCAACGGAAATAGATAGATCCATTACGATTGCAGTTTTTATTCCAACCTTTTTTCATCGTTCTCGTTTCTCCACGCCCAGCTCACGAGCTTGCCGTTCTACGAGCAGTGTAAAAGGATTAGTGTCTTCCTGAGCACCGACACGGAAGTCAACACCCGGCCATTGCTGGAGCGGATGTTTCACCAGCGGAAGCAGGTAAGCAGGGCATGTGCTGTCTTCCAACTCCTCGCAGTAGATTTTTCTTTCCATCCAGTTTGGCTTGCTGGAGAATACGATATCTTCGGCGAGCGGCAAACACTCCAAAACGGGGCGTCAGTGTCACGCCAGCTCCATCACCGGGAAGTTCACCCAAAGCCAGCGAAAGGATGTGTGCTCACTTTCACAGCTGACACGAACCGGAACCGAATCTCGTTAGTGCTAAGACGATAACAATAATTTAAAAATGCCACCGAAAACCAAACTCTCTTACCCGCTGGCGTACCCGAACGAATTCCGACTCGCCTCAAGGACTTTAACGCACCCTGGTTGCCTTTGGAAGGTCCTTTTTTTCGTTAATCTCTGAGTAAAATCACGAGCGAAAGCTGGGGGCTGCACCAGAGAGTCTCCGAACATACCGGATCGGGTGAAATATGTTTAACCGTTGGCACATTTTCGGGCTGCCTGGATGGCATCTTTTCTTGCCTTCATTGTGTATGTGTGCCCCTTTCTGTTCACCCAAAAAGCGTTCAAAATCTTCCCACCGAAGAATCCACCCAACGGCGCCTTCCTGGGAAATGGGGGGAAAAAAGAAAATCGAATACGATAATTGCGCCAGCCGAACCGTGACATTTCTAATGACATTGGCAACCGGTTGTTTCCTTCCTCTCGCTCTCACCTCCAACCCTGCCCCTTCCCGGAAGGGGCAAGGGGCGAGAAAAGTTAAGTGCTAAAGCTGTTCGAACAAAACAAAACAAAAAAGCAACACCAAAGTTAAAAAAAAAACATCAGCGCTAAAAGGATGGTTTGGAAAACCCAAAAGAAGCCTCCATCGAACCTATTGCCATTGCTTTTGCTGTACCAACCGGGGACGGGGGGGAAATTCGGTCTACCGAATGTTGATTGAATTTTGTCCCGCCGATCGCATTCCAAACGGCCCACGAAAATAGGCAAAATATTGCGCTAGGAATCGATAATAATTGGAAAGACTAACGGAGAAGGGAAGCCCCAACTGCCGGAAAAAAACAAGACCATTAATTGAACAGTCTAATGTACGCAATTTGTGCGAAACAGCACAAGTCTTACAAAAAAGAAAAATAATATTTCTTTGATATTATTTCACAATTTCGATGTTCACCGTCCTTTTTTACGTTCCCTTCCTCGGGCAGGTTTTCGTGCCAACCTACAACAAGAACGCGATGAGAATGGTGAGAATCAATGATATGGAGGATTACGAAGCGCTTCCGAAAACTGCCTGGAATATCAAGCAGCCTCCGTTCGACGATGCGGCACGTGAGGATGGACTCGCAACAGGTGGGTAGTTCCCCGGCTCCAAGCGTCCTCCAGGGCATCGTAAATTCACCGTGCGCCACGCGTTCCTTCATCTTGCGTACGCATCATTCGGTTTACATCGTAAATAGGTCCATTTCCATATTTGTAATGCTTTTATCTAACCGACCATTCGCATAATGATTTTTGATATGTTCAATCTCGCACAATTGCGGGTTTGAAGAAACAACCGCCTTTAGGATATTTTCTTCACCCGTGCGAACTTTCTCAGCCAAGCTTGAGCTTTCGGTGGAAATTGGTCAAACATAAATTGCATACTTTCCGGCGGAAAGCCGTACCGAACGATCGTCTCTTCTCGGGGAAACTGATTGGGAAACATGTAAATCACGCTGCTTTCGCTTATCGATCTCTCTGCATGAATTACGGTTCCAATATCCTTTTCAACCGCAGGTCTGGATCTCATCATCTTGCCCGGGGTGGCCTTCACTGCCGGAGGCGGCCGTCTGGGTCACGGCGGGGGATATTATGATCGATTTTTACGGGAATACTTTGGCAAGTTCCCCAACACGGCGCAGGGCGCCACGCACCTCGTTGGCATCGGCTTCCGGGAGCAGATGGTGGACGACGATACGCTGCCCACCGACGAGCATGATGTTCCGATCGACTGTGTTGTGACTGCTGACTGAGGTGAAAGTGAAGTAATATTCAAAAATCGTTTGCTGTTCGATTTGCTTTTTATCGCTTACCTGTCTGACCAGTTTTTACGAGTCCTTAAAAGTATGGGATTAAACTTGTGCGTACGACCACTTTTAATATGTCCAAGGGGTTTTTACTTGCTACATTTCATATCTTTCAAATATCAAAATCAACTTTTCAATTCCTTTTATAGCTCAACTTTTTAAGTTTGTACACCGAATACTTCGTAGACAAGCGTAGAATGCAAACACATCGTCGTTACTTCGGTATAAGATGAATTCAAATTTTTCAATTAATAAACTTTTCCACACCTTTCACCCCAACCCACTTTCGGAGAAATGATGATAAATATGTTCTAACGCAAAATAAAACACAACAGGGTCTGCGATTTCGTTTTGTTTTATTCGTTTTCGTTCGTCTCGTTGACGCCACTCGAAGACGTCGATGCTGTGCAACCATCGTTACGGTTTTGTAATTATATCCTCGCTGTTCCTATGCTCATTATACAATTTATTTTCTATTTACATTTTACATTGCATCCGTCCGAAAACGTTACAAACCGAATGTCCCCCTCTGAGCTCTTGTTATTATCTTCATCGCCGGGAGGTTTGACTCCGCCAGCTTTGACGAGATGATTCTTTCGGTTCCTGCTTGCGGACTTCCATCGCCATGGGCAAGCATAACGTGCTGTTTGATTTCCACTCGACTCTCTTCGTCATTCCACATAGTACAACATAATGACTAAAATCACAAGATAAAAAAAAGTACTTTCTACGATATTCCTTCATTTTACAGTTGCCTTCTTGCGCACCACATTCCCTGTATTCTAGGATGGTCTTATTGGATGGTTTCGCCCTCACGAATTTGTTTTTCATTTTGATTCACTCGCTACTAGCACCGCACGTCGAAAGGGATGCGAAAAGGTTGCGTTAAATTTAATTAATCGAATTGGTAACTGAAGTTTTCCCTTTTTTCCACATTGCTTCTATTTACATCCTGGTGCAGCTTTGAGCACGATTGAAGTGAAACTTTTGTACACTTTCTGTTTACCTTGTGTATCTTATTGTCTTTTTAAAGGCAGTTTACTACAGTTGAAAGCATTCCACTAAAATTACTACAAATATAGTAATGAGAAGGAAATCTATTGCGTTTTACAGTTACCCTCGGGAGTGTGTAATAAAATTATCTTTTTACATTAAAATGTGTTTATACAGGTCTTACACGGCGATGGGATTCTCCTTCGTTCCACGTATCTGTCGCCTCGTGACCTAGAAGCCATCGAGCGATATATAATTAAAGAATATTACAACCGAATGGGTGAGCAACGGGATACGAAACATCCGCTGAAAAAGTATCGTATCGTAAAAACCATACCACCAGCATTTAAACGCACCAGCATTTGCTGAAATCATTCGTTTTTTGTCCCTTCTCCACCATGGGGTGTTAAACATCCTGTTCGATGTCGCACCCTCCTTCCCCAACGACTACCACTTTCCAATGGGGTCTGTCAACCCTAAAACTCTTCCTTCACTCAACTTCCGGTTGCCCAACGGCAAGATATTCTCCAGACGACGCAATGTTGATTTTTCTTTTCTCATCCTTTGTTCTGTTTTAATTATTTGAAATGTACTAGTGATATCGCATTGCCTTTGCTCTTGTCCTTTTCTTTTTGCCGACAAACTTTCCTTCCAACCCGACCCACTAAAGCTGCGCGATTTGCTCGGTGTGTGTGTGTGTGTCAATGAAGGGATGTTCAAGAGATACAACTTCGCACTCCGGCGCGTGTACGAGAAATGGTCTGACAAAATTCGGTCGCTTGGAAAAAATCGTCTTTTGAAAGTGCCACAAAGGGATTTAAAAAAGTCATCACTTCGCTGAATTGTTGGTTCGTGGGAATGCCGAAGAAAATGGAAAGGAAATTTACAACAAAAAAAAAAGCTGAAAACGTATAAAAGCACGAAGTAAAAACCACCATTCACTGCCATTTTGCAGCTGGCCGCGGTGGTGGGTGGCAAACAACGAATTCAATTTTGCTCCTGTATTTGGCTTTTCCGGTTGATTGGTGACGGCGAAGCGAGCGAGTGAGAAAATTGAGAGATTCCTTTCGAAAGGACTTTATCGCCTCTCGGGGAAAGGGAAAACGGAAAGAGATTATTCCAACCGTGAAAAAAAAAACTTGCCAAAGTGAAAGATTATTCTACGTTCGAACGATTAGGTTTCCCACAGGCGGACCAAGAGTGCAAGATTTGTACGACCGAACCCTTTTCCACTTTCCAACAGCATGCCACACGCTTTCAGCGTTTCCTCGCTTGCGAGGAAAGCTCCATGCACCGGGCGAAGGATAAGCCACCCTTATCCCGGGCACGGATCGAGTGGAAAAGCTTGAGAAAGAAATTAAATTCCTCTGGGAAATTATCAGCAGGTCAGAGGGCAGTGTTCGGGCTGGCGGTGGTTGTACCCGTTCTCAACCTTAACTTTAACAACCAATTCAAGACGTTACTAGGGACGAACGAAGTGAACACGATAGTCCTTCTCAGATGGAGTCGTTCTTCATTGTTTTCACCATACAAATCTGATGGGCGGGAAAACCAACCGTACACACACACACACGTGCACACAAACTAGTTGGCCTTCCATGGGAAGAAGCGCAAGGCAGTGATTTATTCAGGCGAATGGATGCAGGGAAAAGAAAAACCCATCCGGGCGTGTTTTCACTTTTCTAATCCAAGTCAGAAGAATTGCAAACAAGTCCACAAACTACGTCGAGCACCGGTGTGCAATCGTTGCAATCCACCGGGTGGTTCGTTGAAGGGGCAAGTTTGTTCGTTTGTTTTATCAACTTCCAGCCACGGTTATCCTGTTTATTCACCTCCAGCTTTTGCCGCTTACACCGAATTTGTCCGCACTGCTGCCGGGCAATCACGGTATGCAAACGAATGGAAAGAAAGTTTATAATTGTCCCAACGAGCTAACAAACAGAAAACAATCATCGGGCCAAGGCATGCTAATAAGATACCACTTTCATTAGCACTTGGTCTTTTTTTTTCTTGCCTGCCAAGAACAAACAAAAAATCATTTACCCAACCATTTCGAGCGTTAGAATTAAAAAACCATTCTCCAACACCCCAATTCCAAGTTTGATTCGACTAAAATTGAGCAACAATGGTAAGCGAAATTAAAGTGGCCTCTTGCCATGAGTTTGCAAAATTGAGTGTCCTCAAAAGTCCTGGTGTCTTTTTTTTTTTTTTTGTTGGCATGCAAATGTGAAACCAATTACCAAAATAGCCCCAGCTGATGCCATTGCTTATTAAAATTTCCTCCGACTTTTTCATTAGCTCCAAAACTTGCTCAAAATGCAATCTTCTTTCCCAACGATATGAAACAAACATGACTCAAACCCGAAAACCTGTCTTAGCTCAAGGAAAAGGAACAGTGTAACGCACAAATTCAACAGGCCAACAGGCGAAAGTATCTACAAATCTGCCGACGAGGAAAAGGCGCATGACGAGGTAATGGAGGAAATGAAACAACAATTCAATCGTTTTTCGTAAACAATCGATCAACATCAAAACTAAATTATCATTATTTTCCACTTTCAAAGTCCCGCCCGCCGTCGAATCACGTGAGATTGAGATTGGTAGAATAAGCTTTTACTTTGATGGGGCTGTGTCAAGTCGGGCGATTCGTTTGTTATGTTCTCGATGGATTCAAGTGCGATTAAATGGTCTTCACCGAGGTAGATTATCTTTGCCATTGCAGATGAGAAGCGGCAAAAAACGAAAGGCAGAATATGACCGACAGCGAGGGGACAAACTTAACAATAACAGAGTGATACAATTTTCCGACAAGGATCACTAATCGTTCGCTTGGATCATGCATTCCTGCGACATAAATTAAAAAAAAAAACAGACATAAAATACGTAACAACTAACGCAAAGAACACAGAAGAGACTTCTCCCCAGTCGCACCAGGATTGGTAGGGATTTTTTGTTCGTCGCTCCCTCACATCGGATTCTAAATTCAAGGAGTCAACACTGAGTCCACAGCTTCAATCTCCTATCACTGCGGGATTCCGTCCGGCGGCTAAATCATGCTCCCGAACATCCGCTTGCCACGCGTCAGTATCAGGCTGACCACCATCACCGAAAGCAGGAAGAACACGACGCTCAGGAAGTAGAAGAACCATCGGCAGCGGCTCCGAAACTGCTTTTCCTTCTTCATCTTGAGCCGCAGCTGTTCCGCCCGGGGTACGTCCAGCGTGAAGTCCGATTCGGGCCGGGTCGAGGGCTGCAAAGGAAAGGGGAGGAAAAAAGTAAGGAAACAGACGATCAGATCGTTTCAAGTCTAATCTAGATGGAGATAATTATTTCATGCTAACGATACGATGAGAATATGTCCGGAGAATATGATGAGGTTGGTCGCTATTCTGATGAACATTTCAATTTATTACCAGCATGAACTGCTTCACGAAGATAAAAAGTGAAACCGTATTCATTATTCTGCGACCCGTGCGTAAGTCATATCATCTTAATTTGATCATGCATGAAACGATATTTCTCTAGCGCATATCATAACAAATTGAAATCGGCACTTAGTGTGGAAAACGAGATTATTAGTCACCATGCCTTTAAGCACTGTTTGCTTTTGTTTGGCGCGATTTTCCACGCTAAATTGAAGCCCTACATTTTCCATTTATTTTTTTTCCATCGCTTATATTTATCTTTGTTTTCTTTCACCCGGCGTACGCTTTCCCCAGGCTTTATGCTTCAGCTTCCATCCAGGGTGGGTTGGTGGCTGATTGAGTTTTCACGATCTCTCACCCGGTCTCCATCTCTCTCTCTCTCGTGATGCTGCTCCGCATGTATCGAACCTGGCCAGCATAATCAATTGCTCGGCGCTAGGTGGAGAGGAGGCGAACGAAAGAAAAACCAACCCCATTCAGGCAGTAAATTTGACGCCATCATCCGGCCGTCGTTCGTTCGGGGCAGATAATTTAATCACCCGTCCAGATTCCTTCCAGCACGATGGTCGGTACGGGTTTGAAACACCGGCCGGCTGCATCAACGGCCGGTGCGTTCAATAAATAATTTAATTAAACATTCCGTAATCGGCATTGAAAATCAAGCCCGGCGCTATCGCTTACTTCCAGGATAGGCGTACCTGGCCATGCCATAAAGTACGGTAAGCAAAACGCACGGGCAATCGAGTGGATAGACTCTTGAATAAAGTAAGTAATTCGAAGGCGCTAGTCAACTAAGTTGCCGATCCTTTCAAGTAGAAAATTTAATATTTTAAGGATTTATTTATTTGGTTATGGTTGAACAATACAAAGGAAACAAATTGTTCTATATCCTGTAGGAAAAAGTGCTAAAGTTATGATGAAATAATTCGATCAACTCAATGCACGAAAAGATAACTTTAAATATAGATAATTTTTATGATTTTTAATTATATTCAAGTACTAGTATTTAAATATTCCTAATACCAAATTCTCTGGCATGTCTGTTGAAAGTTCATTGCTATTACGTTTCGCTGTTCCACATTCTAAGGACGTAGGAACGAATTCAAACTAGTGAACAATTCAACCAAGAATCGTCCTTGAGTTATAACCATTTTTTTCCCCTGCACTACCATTCATGGTTCCTATAGCTTACTTCTATTTGAAAACAAACTCACCGAGAACGGTAAAGCTCCTAACGGAATGGATGGAAAGTAAACGAGCTGAAAAGCGGATGGTCGGAAAATTCACAAATGTTTGCCCCATTGAACGTAAACTACACTCAATTGCAGCGCTGCCGGTTGAACGCATCGAGGTAAAAGTGGGTGTGCAATAAAGCGGCTATTAAATCTGCCATCCGGTAGGTCACTGGGCAGGGCAGGCAGGTGCTTTTGGCATATTGCAGAACCCTGAACCACTGTCGGAGCAAAATCCGAACTGCGAGAAAATCTGTAACACGACAACATTGCACCGGACAGCGATAGCAAGCTTTGGAGAATGTCATGAAATTACCGCAAAAGTATGCTTTCAGTATGGTGGACGCCACCGGGGAGGGGGAGCATAAATCGGCAGCATAAGTGCACAAGCAGCCCGAGAACGACAACCGCCAGCAAGGAATGGAATCTGTGATGGATCGACTCGAGCCCTATGAAGGATGGGCTGCTTTGGATGATGGATGTGTGCGATGGGGAAATTTCTTTTCAATTTGGAACGATGGAGTTTTTGCTGCTCTTAACGTGAGGAAGCAGTAGAAAAGATTCATGCTGCGTTCCTTTCAAGTAATGTACCTTTTTTGGCAATCTTCAAGAGAAAAGTGCAACGATGATTACTTTCGCAAAAAAATATCACAGCATTGGCATTTTCCAGACGTGGAAAATCGTTGCCATCGTTGCCTTTCGAAAAATCACATTGCTGATCATATTAGGCACACAAAATGTTCCAAGAATTCATGCAAACAACAAGCAAAAGGTTGTCTTCCTATATACATAAAGCTGCATTTGCCATCTCGAATCGCACGCGCATCGATTGAGCAATTGAGTTGCGAGCACGGAGAGGAACGCAGAACGCTTAATTGCGGCGGGAATTCCTTTCGGTGTGACGAAACTAGCCACGCCACCTGAAGCGTCCGACCGCGATCCGGTCTTCAGGGGAATTGCTCAAAAATTCCATCCGAATCGCATGCAACAGCCCCGCTGGGCAACTTTGAAGAGGACTCCATTCACACACACCAGCTTCAATCCCTTAGCGAGCCGGGTCTCCAAAAGGGTCGTCTGCCTAAAGACGACTAAACTGCCCACTGCGGACCTAAGTTGGATCCGCGGTCCAGCGACGACGCCTCTCATCCGTTGATGGCATTTGCTCCGAGACGTCCGACTCCGATGACCTTCCGATTATGTCGTTGGCCTGCGCTAAAGGCAGCACAGGCTGCGGGCATGAAGCATGCCATCGTAATTTAGGCAGCAGAAGTGTAAGCGAAAACCCGCCGTCCCGAAGACGTTGCCCAACGAAACGGAAACGGACTGAAGCGTTCAAGCACTTGCAACGTGTGAAACCGCGGGAGGTTCCCTCGGTGCCCACCAACTCCGGTTGGCAATAACTGGGATGCAATAGAATTAATTTTCATCGATGACCAACGATCTTGACCAGCCTTTTGGCTGGACTTAGAACATGGTGAGTTTTTGTTTTATGGTACAAGGAACATTGGTTATGTATACAATAATTAATCGACCAGAAAACACAGAATAAATTAAACGCAACTTAAATTACTTCGAAACAAATGCATTTTAATGATTGTTTTAGTAGTTATTAAATTAAATTGACGTGGCATTATTTACATTTTGTAAATGCAATCATAAAAAGAATCAGGATGTTTTAAAAGGTCAAGAGGGTCACATGTGTCAAGAACTTATGAACGATATAGGTTTACTTAATTTCCATTTAGAGAATCTTTGTTACTCATTGTGTGTGTGAACTAAACTAATTTTTTAAGTTTTAATAAAATACCACAACAAAGATCATGCCAAATAAAACAGCATTAGTGGAACCATCCAGTTGAGTGAAACCTTTTTGAAATCACTGGTAAATTAATTGTCACCCGTACGAAACTCCCAACGCCGGGTACTTCACTTCGGAGGAGGACAATTTATTACGACCTCGCTCCTCTTCTTCCAGCGCATTACCGCATAACCACGCGCACCATAAAAAGGACGATAATGTTGATGATGATGTAAAAACCATTAGACCAACAATAAGCTTTAACTGGCGCTATCCACGACGGTATGATAGCCAGCCATGGAGTTCTGGGCTCGGGAAAACCGTTCGACCGTTCGGCGACAACAAAAAACAACACCAACAGTTAAAAAATCGTTGACAAACGTCGTAAGATGCAGCTGCGAGGACGGGTGGATGGTGTAGACATTTCCCAACAATTGCTTAAGCTCTCTTCCCCTTATCCAAGCAATTGCACTCAGCTGCTCTTAGCTTGTTCAATATTTTGTCATTTGTCATATCTCGCATCATCGTCTTCGTCTCACCGAGCGTCAGTGGTCCTCCCTTCCTGGTTGGGCTTCCACCGTGTGGGAATAAGAAGTAATTTATGGTTGCTATAAAGCGTACGCTGAAGGTAGTGGATTATCGTCCCAAACACGTCTCGATTCAATGAACTATGTTTTGATTCGGCATAACTGTGGGTTAGTGTGACTCCCCTGCAAATCCCGATGCACGTTTGATTATCATCGTTAAGATGAAATGTAATCACTCGGTGCAAGACGGTGCTAAAGTCATGTCCTTTATTGACACCAAAGAAATTCCAAGCCCATCAAAGCCAATGCATGATGCATACAATCAGAAACCTTTCATTGGGGAGTTAAAAACCCTATTGGTCTTCGCAAGCCTCCCTCCTTCTGATCTTCACCAAAAGGGTGCTTATTATTCTTCTAAGCATAAGTTATCACCCACCCCAATTGAATGTGCTCGCCGGCAAAGCTCGCACCCTTGGAAAGAAAGACCATGTTTATCTTCGCCAAACCGTACGTGACGTTACCCAACCGGCGTCGTGATCCACTCGATGATCCGCCACTCGACCCACAACGAATTTTGCCTAATTCGATAGCAATAATCGTTATGTGAATCGGCCCAGCATAACGCGCCGATCGGACTGAACGAATCGATCAGCCCGGGGAGAAGGGGTTGCGAGGCGAAAAGGCTCGAGGGCCCCATCGTTTGTCGTGATCACACTTCAGTGCCCATTCCGCAGCAGCATTTAAAGCATGGCTTTCGTTTCATCGCGGTCCCGAAACCAAATCACACGATTTGGAAGTAAATTATTATCTCACGACACTTTCACGCCATCCTTCAAGGTGAGTCGTTTATGTCACATGTATCGGTTCTAAAAATAAACTAAAGGCATCGTTTGGGTGTTGTGACCGTGAAAATTCTCATCTATTATGGCATTAGAAACCTTTTACCACTTTTCATTTTTGTGCGGAATCTAACACGCCGATTAATAAGGAGTTTTCACTCAGGTATTTAAATGTTTATACTTTACTCAGTGAAAATATTAACAAAACTACCCATCTTTAAAGAGGACGAGTAGAGTTGACTCCTCGTTTTTTGGTAAATAGCCTCGATCAACCATGTAAAGAGACGCAACCCAGTTTTGCCGTTATGCCAATAAATGGCTCACACAGCTCGACGCTACGGCCACATGCCGATTATGGTAGGTAATTTAAAAGCATTGTTGCTAAACATGCCATTTGTTTCAAGCACCCACCCGGTGCCAAACGGTGTTGTACAACTGCTGGTGTTGAGCTCGAGCTCCACCGCGCCCAAAAGTTATGGCGCATGATTTGTGGGGCACATTTAAACAAACGATCCGAGCATTAATACTACACGATGTTCATAATTCTACTACCTACTTCTCCCTACGGTTCATTGATGAACAACACTCACATTTTTCATGTATACAAAACTTTTGGTTCAATTAAATGAGCCTCTAAATAGAATTTTCTCCGAGCGGGAGAAAGTACAATTAAAACCCCTCCAATAACCATATCGGCCTTTATAGGTCACGTGAGGTTCCCGGTGGCGATAATTATGCTGGTTTATTTTTCTCCAAACACCTCACACGCTGACCTTCACGAGTATGTTACTCGCAACAATGGAACGACTGATAAACATCTCTTTTTCCAACCTCGGAAAGCAACATATTTAGTAGCATCGGGGGAGTGCTTGACATGGAAATGATTTCGTGTCGATTATGCTGATTATCGCCGGGCCTTAACGTCACCACAGGATTTGGAGCTTTAATAACAATCCATGTTTTGCTTTTGATGCTAAAGCATCAAATTACAAGACTTGGTGGTGGAGAATAACATGAGCTAGTCGAAACGCGTTAGTGGCGTGAGTTTATCGCATTTTCGTGTTAGCAGAATGGTAACAGACCGGCTGCTTTAGACTTTTTGGAGTTCCAACGGTCGACGTACAGAAACCAGAGAAGCGTCTTCAACCTTACGTGGGAAAACGCAAACTCGCTCAATTTACAAAACAAATTGGACCCATCCTGCAGATTACGAGCCACCTGATCGTTCCCGTGACCAGACGAAGTTCAAACCCTCCAGGGATCGCAACGTCCGATAGGCCACCCAGAAACCCAATGACACAGTTTGCATACTTCCACGCGCGAGTCCGTCGCATCGACGTTCAATCGCGATCTCGCGAAACGCACGGCGAATAGAGAAAAAACGCTTGGATCTTGGGATAGCAAGAAAGAGAGGAAGACAGAAAGCGATGTTCCCGAACCGTTTATACTCTTCATTAGACTCATCTTCGTCCGCTCCTGCTGCTGCCGGCCTGCAATTACATAAACTTCCGATTGAATAATATTTGCCTCGCCATCACGGGCCGATCCACGATGGCAACGCTGCTGGCGCAACCTTTACCAGAAACACACCGAAACGGAGCCAACTCCGGCTGGAACATGTCAGCATATGTGCAGGTGAAGATGCTGCTGCTTCTTCCTGCAGGGATTGAGTGGCTTGGCACGATCGTTTAGTAGCAGAATTTACCTTTTTTTTATTATTATTTTCCTTCGCTTTTCTGTTCACATCCCCTCTACGGCCATTTTGTTTTTTGTCCGCATCTTCGCCATCGTGGTTTGTTGCCGTTTAGTCGTAATTGCTGTTGATGGATGCTTTCGTCAATGGTTAAAGGCTGAGTAAGTGCTGTCCATACAGGGAGTCCGGCGTGTCGAAGATGGTGGAAAACCGTGTACTTTGTCGACGACCAGTTTGTGCTAAATTTGTGTCGACAGTGAGCCATCTTGCCCAAAATGTGTTGTGACAAACACGCGAACCCATAATGTAGGCCAAAGTTAGCAAAAAAATCGGGTGAAACTAATTTCAAAAGTCGTGCAAGTATTTATGCCATCCTTAAATAGCTATGATTGTTTTGATGATGTTTTAAATGTACCATGATATATTGTATGTTCATTCCTGAAAACTTTACTACGTCAATATTTGCATCAATCCTCCAACGATTTAATCATATGTTTTAATGTTTAAAGCAGACTCATTTTTAATTTTCTAACTAAAACAGATAGCCAACACTGTCATTATAAAGCAGGGGTCGGCAAAGTGCGGCCCGCGGGCCAAATCCGGCCCGCCAACTGATTTTATCCGGCCCGGAAGAAAATTTGCTTCATACAAAACATCCATCTCAATTTTTACGGAATTTGTTCATGATGTCAGGTTTGATTTCTTCCCAAAACTGAAGATTAAAATTGTTGAACGAAGTATTCCTGTTAAAAAAATCAATATTCAACGAAAATATGTTGTCTTTTACCAATTTTTATGTAACTTTACTATTTAGAAAGATGATACTCCATTAAAAATGGTCTCATTTTGACAACATTCAGTCATCGTTTAAGGCATCCGGCCCGCGCTTTCAGTCTCATTTTAATCGTCTGGCCCTTTTAGGAAATTTTTGCCGTCCCCTGTTATAAAGTGAACTTTTGCTGTCAATTCCCACCGTAAACATGCTTCAAACTAAGTTGACACAGTTTCCGTTCGTGGAATCGTCGCTTTTCACGAGCTTTCAATTTCACCGATATCCCAAACCGAAGCACATCCGAACGACATTAAAATAAACTGTGCCATGAAATCGATCCTCCCGTTTCGAGGCGATTGACACACACACACAAAAAAACCCCTCATACCCCAGGGAAAACCGGTGGCCACCGGGCGGGAACGCCAAAGCGAAGGCGACCACAAATTGCCGAATTCCTGCTTCGGACCACCGCGCGCGCGCGCGCTCGTTTCCTGTTGGCAGAAAAATAAAGTATATAGATTGGACAAACTCCCCAGCGCTGGTAGCTCATCAATGGCTCATTTAGCAGATGACATCGATAGGGTTCGTTTAGTATGCGACGGAGCCATTTTCCGATCACCAACGCCGACCCCAAACGACTGCCCGAGGGACTGCGTGCGAAGCGTGTGAACGGGAGAAGATGGAAAATTTAAAGCACTCCATGTTCGACTCGAGGAGATTCGCTGGTAAGATTTACTCACTTCACGGGTAATGTGCGCCACATTCATTTTCCACCACTGTCACCGTGAAAGTGTTGGAGTTTTTGTTTTCTTTCCTCTTGACACTATTTCCAGAAGAAAACATCGATAGTCACCTGATTGTTTGACACAGTTTCAAGAAAGTTTAGTTTTTATGTTTTTCGTCCCCATTTTGAAACACTTTCCAGCCAAAAATGGTTTAAACACTTTTTATTTGTCGAGCTAATCGATTGGATGTGATTTTTAGTCCATATAGCAAAACTATACAATTTACAATCCACTTTAAAAAGTGTTATGTTGTTAAATGAATGTACTTGAATCAAAGTAATTACAGTTATATCAAATTATCTCTAAAAGGGTAAAAGGGATTAGGAAAGAAACTACAAACGTAATAATTTGATTAATCAATCTTCTAGTCACAGCACCGTTTGGAAAGTAATAAATCATTGTTATGACTCTCATTTATTTTATAAAACTCCCATTAAATAAGTTATACGACAGAAAAAAGATAAGACATCTAATTTACTATTAATTTGTCACATCAACATTATTTTTCTGTTGCAAATAAATCCATCAGATTGATTAATGAACAAGCTAATTTTTTTTTAAATAATCGTTTGAAAATAGGTGGGCTGATGGAGGATTTCAAATTAATTTTGTATGGAAAAGAATTTCGAATCGTTTTGAAATCATGTTATGCCTCGAACATAGGACTTCTTCCATCCGGCTTGACCCTCCGATGTTAGAGCTTGTAATCTCTTTCCTAATCACCAATGTTCCAAACGATTATTGCCATCGTCGAGGTATGTTAAAATAGATTCATGACAGTGGCGCCCGAAGTGGTCCCGCTGATGACGGAACATTATGAAATAGAGCCTTCTCCTTCGGAAAGACCACCAGGTACAAGTTCACAACCAGACGAGCAACTCCTCAGTCGATCGATCGGACAGCAATGACCGCGACACTGCCGATACGACGAGGATCTATGTTGCGTGGCAGAACTCGACGTCATCGCGCCCATACCTGTTTTCGGCCGTCGGCGGTGGGAGTGCCACCCTCGAAATCATCTCCGGGGATCCTTGGGAGTTCTCGAGTGAGCGTTCAAAATTCCCAAAGGCCGTCCGGTCAACGAACCGGTGGGTTTTTGGATGTTGGACCGTGAAATCTGTCCATTGCATCGGTCACACCCGGGTGGAAAGACGGGTTTTGTTTGAGGATGTTTCGGGGATTGACTGATGGTACAGGCCGCTGTTCGGGATGTTTCCACAGCCGCTGACGATACCACAAGCCGATAAGCGGCGGCTACTGTGGCGAACATTCATCTGCGAATGTCTTACCCATCAGCTCGCCAGTGGATCCGACGGAATTCGAGACGAGATGCAGCGCTGCATCGTGGAATCCCCAACGGGTCGACCCCCAGTGAAAATAAAACAAACAGCCACTCGGAGCCGCACTCGCCGCACTCGCCGCACTCGAGACTTGTGACGGACGTCGGCCGACTGGAGACGACCCGTACGAGCACGCAAAACACGGTCAAGGCAAACCCGCGTACGACCCGGCGCATCTTCGCCATCGCCAAACCGGACCGGGGCACACACAGCGCATCCTTTCGGGAGTCCGAAACGCCATCCGGACAGCCTTGTCTCGGCTGATAAGAAGCGGCCCGGGGTGCAAACCTGTTCGCGCGGGTCGCGTTTTGTGGCTCCCACCACCGGGCTGAACTTTTGGAGGCTCTCGTGTTGCATGCGTGTGGCTGTAAATACCTCCACCAGAGGTCACGCGCGGATTCCTCCCAGCGTACGCCGATTTGAGGCACCTGTGGCGTCGGTAGGTCGTTTGGGCTTTTATTTACGTGCCGGTTAACGCAATGCTTCATTTTTAAGACTTGGTACCGAAAGGTTAAAGGTTACTTTCCCTTCGGAGAGAAAAAGTACCATGTTTAGTATTTTCGAGCTCAACATCTTTTCGCAGATAGTTCAGAATTCAAGTACCTTAAGGCAAAAAGTTGAGAACCAAACGTTTTGCCTCCTCAGTAGAAGGAGGCGTAAAACACCACGCAAGGTCCGACGCCTCAAACCGTATCTACTTAGTACAGAGAGGCCTCACTTCTTTCGCGAGCGTTTGTTCCGCAGCGCCTCAGAGGCTCATCAATATTCAAGGCTGTTCTGCACGATCGACGCACGTCGTGCGCGGCACCTACACACACCTTCCTCAGGGCCACCCACACAAACCAAGGAGGCTAGGCTGCATTAGAACCGGTGTGTCCGGCAGATGCAACGGCGATGCGGCGTGCGTTCCATTCGATGCATCGGGTGCTGCCAAGCCGCCGGACCGGAATACTAATTGTACCGGCATAATTGACGAAGATTGGCGAATAAATCAATCTCGAGCAGTGGAGCGTTTGAAATTGAGCGCCCCCAACCCGCCCTCCGACTCCATGAAGCTGCGGTCAATTGAAGGCGTTTGAAGTGCATCCGGACCGATCAGCTGTCAGATGGTGGGGTTCGATTGGCAGGGATCTAGGTTTCGATTAATTGCTGCAACAGAACCAATGATCTGCAAAGATGACCTCGGGTAGTTGAAGTAATCGCCACAAACAGTCTAAACGTAAGTGAGGCAACTAATTGATCGAAACAAACCAGAAGAGTGGTACTTCCGCTAGTAATTTCGCAAGAGGTATCATCAGATATTGTGTGTTAGTAAGGAATTTATGAAATAAGCATGTTTCTGTTTGTTAAATTTTCTTCACGAATCACACGTAGATTGGTTTAGTGTACAAATGTAGCTTTGACTAATGAAATTATTGTTGGTATATACTTCGCTTATTACAATCCTCTTTTGTTTAACGTTCAGAACAGACCATAGACTAGACGAACTAGACTAACAGACTACAGAAGACGGACGAGACCAACAGACAGACTAACAATATTCCTTGCTGTATCTTCATCACAGTCTACTAGATAACTATAGACTACTACATTGTTGAAGTTGTAATGGATAACTCAACAATCATTGGAATGTAAACTAATTGATAAATCCAGTCCCTTCCATATCTTTCCAAAGAGTCACTCAATACTTAGAAGCAATCTGATAGAATTGAACTGTGAATCAGGGTCTCCGAGTGATAGCAGCGTTCTGCAATCAAAGCAGTTCTTCAATCAAAAATGCTAAATGTATGCAAATACCAGATAATCTCCCACGAACCCGAACTAATTGACAAGTGCAGTCCCTTCTTTTTCTGCAGTCCCTTCCATATCTTTCCAAAGAGTCACTCAATACTTAGAAGCAATCATACCTTGCTGCATCCTCATCACAGTCTACTAGATAACTATAAACTACTAGATTGTTGAAGTTGTAATCGATAACTCAACAATCATTGGAAAATAAACCAATTGATAAATCCAGTCCCTTCCATATCTTTCCAAAGAGTCACTCAATACTTAGAAGCTATCTGATAGAATTGAATTGTGAATCATGGTCTCCGAGTGATAGCAGCATCAGTTCTTCAATCAAAAATGCTAAATGTATGCAAATACCAGATAATCTCCCACGAACCTTTGCGGAAATCGGTGTTTGATGATTGATGTTGACTAACGCCGACATGACTCATCAAACGAACGATTGCCGACGCTGCATTAAACGTTGCAATCAATCGCATACCATTGCCCAAAACTAGTGCAGCCAGCATCGGGTTCAATATTGACACGAACCTCATCCGCAATCCCGTCGTCAGCCGAAATGCAACACCGATGCGATGCCCGGGACAGAAAATGATGTCATTTAGGCACCGCGCGCCGAGGAGAATTATCTCATCGGTATGCTTTCGTACTCTTCTTGACACACCCCGCCACGTTCCCGTCGGTGGTTTTCGAAACGATACGGCGTTGCGGTCAGCTTTCAGCCATCCCGAAAGTGAAAGTGTTGTTGTGGCGTTGGAATTTCGCTTACTTTCTGACCGCCCGCACACCCGGGGGAGGGCCGGAATCAATACCGCAGCCGAACCGGCGGGAACGGGTTTGGCCACGCTCGGGATCCAAAAATGAACACACAAAATATCCACAATATTTTCGATTGCACAACACGCCTCCGCACTGTCACTCAGGTCCCGTACACTCCTTTATTGCGTGAATTTGCAACCAAAATATAACCTTTTAAAGTGGTTTAAAAACTGCAAAGGTTTGTTTCATGTTTCAAAATGATCACGGAAAAGGAAATAAAGCCATCAAAAACATTCAGAAACAGTATACTTTCAAATGACCCTGCCTTTGCTAATCACTAACTCAATCAAGAAATTGATTTATGCAATCTATAATTTGATTACAGATTGAAGAAGCATGGATATTAATTAAACATCCATGACTTGCAAACAAATCATTCAAGTGAGGACATTTATTCCCTACTTTATTTCTCGCTCCACTATGTTTGCGATCCATTTGCAATATCTACTAAACGAAGACTTGTCAATCATAGCCGTCGCTTGCAAACCGCAGGGCCCCTGACCGGCGTCCCGACCGACGCCAAGCCGCTTCTCATATCTCACCTTGCCGCAAGTTTCCGCAACTTCCTTGTGGAATCTGAACTGGAAATCGGAAACCTTCACCATTGGTCCAAGGGCTTGGTAAAATCGCACGCCATCTTCTGGTCGCGTTTTTATTGGCATTGGAAGCCATGTTGTCATCCCGGCGAGCGTTAGGTGAGTTTTCTTCGTGTCATTCTTGATTTAATTAATATTTATCTCACACCTTGGCCGATCACCGTGAGACGGATTATCGTTTTTCGTCGTAGGATTTCGTCGTTCCGCGCATGATGTGAATGACTCTACGGAAATTCGTTCTCTATGTTTCTGGTCCTCTTTGTGGAGTGATGTAATTTTATGGTATTGTTTAACTTCTTCGCGTGATCTGTTAACACTATCCTAAGCTTTCAATTAGAAAGACCCTTCTTGGTATTAATGATAGAATTCAACATTTTGTGTCTAGACAATCAATCGGGGATGAAAGTGACTTATCGGTTTTCAAATCACAACATTGACGCGCAGTACCTACTATCGTCCCACTCACCCATGATTATTATGGCTTCACCTTCCAGCAGCTCTCGGTGTGCCGCATTTGGTGTGCTCTATCGCTTCTGCCGACCGTGGACTGCACTTTGCATTTTTCGCGCCGCCTATCGCCTATGCCTGATGCAAAACCATTATCAAACCCATCGGGCCCGTTTTCGGTCGGGCACGACCGTCGTGCACAATGCAAGGTTTTCCACCGGTCCCGCGCATCCTCCGCCCAGCCGAAGGTTGCTTTCCGGCCGTCAAGATAAGTCGCTAGGGCAGAAAAGGGAAAACACGGTAAGGTAATGATAGTACACTACTTCTAAGACCGTGTTGCCGCACACCGCCCGTTGATGTAACCTCTCGAGCTCGTCTCGAGTGTGGCAGTGGGCGAAACAATGGGGGGAAGAAAACATCAAACCCGCCAACCAGCGCGTTGGAGGAGGGCGATTGGAAATGCTCAATCCCTTTTGACGTACGATCGAAACGTCCGACGCCCGAAAGGGCCCAAGGCCCGAAGCGCCGACGTCACCGAGGACGCCGTTTATCGACGCGAGTATGTCGGTGCAAATCGAATCATGCCCACACACAGACACACACACACGCACACATTGCCCTTGCCCTGCAGGGGATGGAGTTTTCTCTGCTCGTAAAGATGTTAGGGCCTTGCCACTTTAACCGAGCCATCCGTTTCGGGCGGACGGAAAGCGCTCAGCCAGCTGGTAAGCAACGAGCGACATGCATACTACATTAGCTACGCGCACTTTGCACCTAACGGCTGCACAAGCGGTGAGTCGTTCATTGCCCGAAGGAAAACCCTGCCATGTAAGAGAATTAAGCAAAGACTTTGAGAGGGAGATGCGAGTAGACAAGCGGCTTTTCTGGGCGGAATGGAAGCACATTCAACTGAGCTCGGCGATGGGTGACGAGTCGTGAAAATGGATAAGAGTACAATAATTGAATGCAACTACCATTTTACAGATTAGCAGAAGCTAGCAAGGGTTTCGAAGTCCTTCCGGCGGAAACCACGAGATTGGAATGATAAAGAAAGGTTAAATATTATACCTTTCTTAAGATCAATTGTAGTTGCACTTCATTACAAAGCATAGTCCATATAAACATAACAGTTTAAAATACAATTTCCAACGTGCCACAATCGAAAAAGTCGTGCTGGCAGCCTCCAAAACCACGGTACAAGTAAATGCCTTCCTCTTGCGATTCGGCACATTCGTACGACATTTAATCCTCCATCCGCGGAATAGCTTCATCAAGAAGATGCGGTTCTTCATGGCGCATTTTCGATGCACTTTTCGGCTGCAGATTTTATGACGCAACCTTCGGGACAGAAGAAATGGCGAAAACCAACGATCAAAAACGTTGCATAATGCCGGTCGCCTGCATGTCTGTGCCCGGTAAAGAGCATTGTACGTTTTGCTGATGCTTAAAGCAGACTGTTCCCGTCGAATCATGACGTCAAAGTGCAAAGTGCATATGCATGCCTTAGCCCGGCAGGTACATCATCGAAGGAAACGAATGTGTTCAATGCTTCTAAACTGCACACGATTAGTAACGATTGTGGGTATTATCAAATTGAAATTAGCTGTTGCATGAGACGGGAATCTCTATTTTTATACCTGTTTGCGAGTGGAGACAATAAGTTCGAACCGATTAAACCGGTAAACAGCGGTTGTTGGACAACAATCAATTCCAGTCAATCATCCCGTAACACGAACGCATTTGCATCCCGTCCGATAATTTTCCCTCCAACAGCTTTCACCGCGTAACGGAAGCATCCAAGAGGCGATGATAATTTTATTAAGTGCATCTCTGGCACGATGAAATGGTGATTTGAATGTATTACTCATGTAAATTGTTTCATCAGGTTTGCTGGTTATTGAAAAACTGCATAAACTTTGGAGCAAATCATGAAAACCATAAACTATATGATGTAGCAAAAATGAGACAAAAAGAAGAACTTTGCTTTATGCATGTAGACAAAATGGCGTATGCATTATAAACTTTGTCTTGCTTCGCCAAATGTATTGCAATCCCAGCACAGTACTACATTCTCATTAGTGAGCTGTGAGCCGCATTATAATTCATTACCTTGTGTGTACCGGCACCAAAGGAAATCTCATGCACCAGCGTCGAGTGTTAAAGGGAAATGAAACAGAACAGTGAAAAGCCAAAATATATTATTTTGTATTTTTCTTTTCGTTTTCCTTCTCTGCCAACCTTTTATTTCGTTTTTTTTTCAATTTTACCATCCAACAGTCAACGAGCCACACCAGCGCCCTGAGGGTCATCATTATCTTCGTCATGCTGCATTCCGCTGCACTTCCGTTTCATTTTCCTTTTTCCACCTTTGCAGTTTTTTTTTCTCCCGCCCACACCACTCCCAACGCCAAACTCCGTTGGGTGGGAAGAGTGCGAATTGCTGCTTAGATATTCGTCAAATTTTGAAACACGCTCCATTTTGGGTGGTGGGAAAATCCGTGGAAAACGTTAAACAACCATAGTGTAAAAAAAGGAAAAAAAAACACGAAGAAAATAAACGCACACCCCTTTCTCGTTTTGTTCCGTTCGTCGTTTCTGTTTCGTTCCGTTTTGCTATTGCCTTGCTTATTTTAACGTTCACCACCCCCCCGAAACGTGTCTGGGAAAATGGGAGAAAAACAATGCAAAACGATGGCTGTGTCTGTCTTGTTGCAGAAACGAACGCCCGTTGCTTGCTGAAAATGCCGAGCCCAAACGGGGCGGAAGGTTTGCTGCACCAGTTTGAGAGGAAAATGCGGCAATATTTCCCACGGAGACTGGGGGTTGGGTCGAAATGGGTTTGTTTTTGGGGGCGTGAAAATAGTTATGACCTAACATCGCAGAACGGAAACCGAAGGCTGTGCGTAAGATGTTACGGAATGATTTCCGTTCAACGAGGTGCTATTTGAGGGCAGCATAAATAATTATTTGATAACAATTGGCAAACTACGTGTTCGATTGATCAATTGTATTAGCTAAAATATTAAAAAACAGCAACACAAAATAAAAAAGGGAATTACTTATTTTAATTAATAAATCAATAGGCAAAACTTTACCGATAAACAAGATACTCATTAAGTTCAACGAAAATACGCTCCAGTTTCGATAAATACCCGCCAAAGAATACCTTTTCTCAGACCGCCCGTTCGAAGAAATGCGTCCACAGCGTCACCGCTTTCGGATAGAAAGTTGGCTCACGTTTTCGTGAATCGCGTCGTACCAAAATGCCACTCAATAAAGCGTCACGCAAAGTTTTGAAAAAAGAACTATCCCAAGCATTCAGATACATTACATAACATAGCGCGTATGAGTCGGTCACGAGATCTGTGACCTGGAAATCTGGTATCAAAAACCGCAGCTTAAAAACAATCTAAATGGGAGTAGATTTTGGCAAAAAAACACTTGTCAATTCGTGCGGCTTGTAGATTTACAGAAAGGCCATTTGTTAAACTGGTATGCGAACGAACAAATCGGTTGCTCTTGATCACTGACAAAAACACTAATTCGTTTCGTGAACGGTTCACCTAATTAATTCATCGGACAAATCTTGGGGTATGGTGAATTTATTTCGAAGTGTCGATCAAAGAGAAAGAGAAGAATAAACATAAGAGAAATTATGCTTCCTCACTCGAAGTACCAGTCAGCATGCAAAGCTTTGAATACTCGCACACCTGTGCATAAAACATTCCTTTGGCCAAAATTGCCCTTCACCTTTTGTTACAACATCTTTCTTGTCTTACCACAAACGAATGCCAAAAAAACTGCTCCCAAAGCGCATTCACAGGCGCCCATTCTTTCTTTTCCCTGATGGAGGAGGCAGGCCAGCAGCTTTCCGAAATTTTCACCTGGCCGTAAGGAGCGAAGTAAAAAAGCCGACGCCACATTCGTTTGCCATTCGTTGCGCTCTGAAAATTTTGCGTGTCGCCGTTTGCCTTTCACGCGAGACTGGTGGTACTGCGGACGAGGGCTCCTACTCGGCATGTCTGGTGGTTTTTGACAGTTCCACATATAAAACGAAATTATATATTTATCAGCCGGCGTGGCGTGCCGGCGTTGCTTTAGAAGCGCAGGTTTATTGAGGTTTTGCTCCCTTTGTCGCGCATAAGCAACAAGCAGAACGTCAAAGGGATGAGCAGCAATCAATTAGTTGGCCCACGGTATGCATTCATGGCAAAAAGGGAGCAAACACGTTACGTGATCGGTGCGCGTGATGAATTTATTTTTTTACTGCCCTGAAATGTCGTCTGTCGGAAACTGTATCGCCAAACGAAGCCCTAGGAGTGCGACCCAAAACATGAATGATATAACAGAACGTCTACACCAGGGATGTCAAACATGCGGCCCGCGGGCCACATGCGGCCCGCAAGAACATTGGGTGCGGCCCGCGACGCCTTTGAAACATTACATCGAAAGTTTGGATCCTTGAGTATTGGCTTATAGCAAATACCAAAATATTTAATGTAAATTTTTTCACGAACTGCGAATTGCAAGAGAACTGAACGAATGTCAATTTAAACAATTTCAATAAGAAAGTGATATGCAACTTTGCAGCAAAGGTTTTACACAGATTTTTCTAGACAAGTGGATAAATAGTGTTTATAGAAAACAAACGTGATGAACTACAAGACCATTCCAAACAAAATAACAAATGCGGAGCAATAAGTTAGCTATTGTAATTATATACCTTTACTTTTCTAAAATCATTAATAAAATACACAAAATTGTTGTACTGCAACATATATTTCAATAAACTTGATTTGAATTCGTTAAAATTTGGAAAACGATTGAGGAACAAACCCTCTCTTTTACTCAAATTTGTAAATTTTATAAGAAGTAATATAATATGAAAAAATGTGAAAATGTAAAACATGATTGATTGTTAAGATAAAACCACATTGATAAGAACATATTTTCATCACTCCAATCAATTATATGGTTTGGCCCGCGAGCCTATTTTGGGAGAAAATGCGGCCCGCGAACCTATTTTGGGAGGAAATGCGGCCCGCAAGGTGAAACGAGTTTGACATCACTGGTCTACACGAACGAACTCCCGGCGAAGACGGGAACCGAAATTTGGGGCAATAAAATGTTTATTTTAACCAGTTTCAATTTTACGTCAACTTATCAGCCTGTCGTCGTGCAGCAAAACACGCTTTAGTTAAGAGTATCATCAGCTTGGTTCGAAAATAAAAGCACGCACTTCCCGCCCGTAGCATCATCATCAACGTAAGCTGCCGGTCATTTTTGACACATTGATTAAGTTTCGTTCATCTCTGTCCGGTGCACCAAATGGTTAGGTTCGCCTTAACCTTGTCAGCCGATCGTGCTCATAAATATCCGACCGGATCGCGTCCCGCCTGCGGCCGCTAATGTTACGCAAACCCCCATTCCTTGACGACATCAAACAATCCGTTGCATCCAACCAATCGGCCGGCATGCATCTTTGGAATATACATATTTTTTTTCTTTCTAATCAGTACGGGGAACGAAAAGTTGGCGGCAAATTAGTAACTGACCAAGGGCTACATTAGTGACACGGTGTCATTAATTATTTGAACCTTTCATTGAGCGCATGACTGGACGGTTTTTTCCCTTCTTCTTCGCTGGTCGGTTCCACCCTTCTCGAGGGGCGCGCACACGTGACAAAGTCAAAGTCAAGCTGAAAGGGAAGCATAGATTGCCTAATGCAGCATACATTGTGTGTCTGTGTCCGACTGAGCACCTTTTGCGCGGGGCTCAACACGAAGATGATGTTGAAATTAATTTTTCACATGTTTTCATGGTGTCTTCACAAAGCATAACATATTGCATAAAAATATAAGAATACCAAATTCGTACACTAAACATGTCATTGGATTAATTTTATAAAACTTTAACAAAACAGACGAATAAAATAGAACAAACTGAGATGAAAACGGAAAGGAAAGAAATGTAAGAAAATAATAGTCTTTCACAAAACGAACAAAACGAAAGTAAATTGGCATTAAACAAAGTGCGAAAAAGAATGCATGACTGTAAAACAAAAACCAAACAAATTAAAATGCAACTAAAAGCTAATCCTAACGAGACAACCGATTGTATCTGACACTCGATCGCCTCACTACCATCTCCGACGGACCGGATCCAGGTAGCTAGACATCGCCCGGACCAGTTCCCTTCCCACTCCTCCTTCTTCCGAGCCTCTCGTTTCCGTCGGTTGCAACCTCTCACTAATCTCTAATTAAATTTCACGCTACCGTTAAAACGCTGACCGTGAGGCGCTGGCCCGTCTTGGCTATTATTAGGGTGGCTCGTGACGAAGCCCCCCTGGGTGTCCCTTCCCTCCCCCCCGCTTCCCGGGCCTTTCGATCTCACGAATCCCTTGCCGCGCTCCCAACCCGGCGCGAGAAAAACACAAATGGCAATTCGGTTCCTCGCTGTGACCTCCAAATATGAGACGAAAAACAAAATCAAAGAGTAGATAAATAAAACAAACTCAAGAGCATTCCCTCTGAAGCTCCGTCCGAGGCGGCCGACGAGTCCGGCTGACATTGTCGGACGCCAGGCGGAGACGCCGGAGTTTGAAAGAAATGCCCCTTCGGACAGGGAGAAGGCGCCTCCGGTGGACGTTAAAAATTGGAATGCCCCCGATTGCGGCATTTCACCGCCACGGTTCGCGCACCCTGACTTTTCGTAGCCCGATGGCTGACCTTTGGATGGCGTGTCCGGCGTGGTGAGGGATTTCCCGCCCGAACCATGGGAAGCCTCCGCGACGAACAGAAAAAAAGAAACCATCGTCATCAGCGTCAGCATCACATCGTCCCTAGAGCGAGCGATCGTAACAACCCTAACCTTTCGCACATCCGCGGACACTCGGCGGTTGGGGCTGGCTTTTTTCCTTCCTTCGCTTCGGCGCGTCACTTTTCAATTTTCGACGTCTCCACCGACTGATAATCCTGCCCAGAACGCCTTCTGAGGGAGAAGACATTAATTCAAATTAACTGTCCGCTCGCTTGACGAATGCATTATCCATGTTCGGCAACCTAGGCGCCTCTTTTCCTCGGTTTATGGACGCGGTAGATAGATTTGTCAGCGGCTTTTCAAAACTCCACGCTTGGCTCATGCAAGGTTCCCATCTAGCCTTCAATGATCGATCGGGAGCCTTGATCATTTTTATCAGCACGATGAAATATATTCTATTGTCATTATTCTTTTTACAAACATTTTAACTTCAAACAACGTAAGTGCAAGATTAATTAAGCTGTTTTAAAACTTCTTGAAAAATTGAAACCCCCATAAACAAATTAAATTCAATTCGCTCTTTTTAATTTGTATAAATTCTTAAAGACAATTGAAAAAAATCCTCATATCCCTGAATAAATCTGTGAACAATAATCCTCCCACAAGCAGAAACCTACCGACCTACCCCAACATGCCCAAGACTCAGTAGGGGTCCAGTCTCGACGATGACAAATCGCGCCAAGTGCACAAACCATTTTCCCTCCACCGTCACAGGTACATTGGCGTCGTGCACTTTTCCGCCCGTGTACCCGTGGGTGCTCCGACTCCTCCTCGACCACAGCTGACCACCAAAACGAAGCTCCGCATCGAGGAGAGCATAAGCACGACGACGTCGACGACTTACTTTGCGCTTTGGTACGTGTATTTATTTGACTTTGACCGAATTAATAAAACATCATCATCATCATCATCATCATCGCCGCCGCCAACGTTTATTATTGGTGATGTGCATGTTTCATGCCTTCCAATGCTCGTTTTTCCTTGCCTTTTTTCCATTCATATTACTCCATCGCTTAACTTCGTTTGACCAAACCGCGATGCGTGTGTTCGTAAATGTAACCGAGGTGCGGACCTCGGGACAGGTATTGCTCTGCCGTTTGATGATATGCAAGAAAATACATGTAAAACGAATCTGCTTTTATTGTACACATTTTTTCACCTTGTCACCTGACACGCGACAAAATGCTCCATCGTCTTCACGACGCCCTCAGCGTGTTTTCTTGGTGAGCTTCTCGGGAGCACAAACGCAAACGTGACGATATGCCGGCCGTGTTGATTCCCCGTGTCCAATGTGGCCGCTCGGAAAACAATGGGTTGTGGTGGTGAAAAAGAAAGCTTCAAAAACGTCTCCGTTCGGTGACCATGGGGCAACCGTCTTGTAAGATAATGGAGATTGTTCACTGGACGAACTTATGTGAAGTACTCACAGCAAAGTATTTTCATCTAATTATTGTACAGAAATTTGAATATTGTATTGAACGACCGAATCAAGATAATCAAGTTGTCTCAAGAGACACAACACCCCTCCCACGAACAAAGTGAGGTCCATCTTCCGTATTCCCGTTGCGTTGACCACGCCGGATGAAACAAATAGCATATACCAAACTAAATAAAATCAACAGTTAAATATACATTTTCTCAGCCCTTTTTTCTTTAGGTCACCGGTTGTGCTCGCGGTTGCATGATGGTTTGGATCAACAGTGTCGCCTCCCGCTGGAGGGTGATGCCGGTTGTGATGTAAGGCTCAGGAGGGTTGAAGTTCAATTTCGTGGCGTACAAGTGCGAGCCCAGCTGTTGGGACCCGCTAATTGGCATCGCACCGTGCGGTAACGCCACGCGACAACACGTAGCAACTCAGCAGGTTGCAGCAGCGAACATATTGTCCTCACCGGGAGCAGGTGTAAGTGTATATAGCACAGATCAAATGTTTGCAGCTAGCCGGGACATGTTTGGACAGCGTGATTGCAGAAGAATCACTGTGTATGATCATTGGATTTTCACAAAACATGGCAATACAAACCATAAACTATCTATTGAACACTTTAATTATGAAATTTATTCGTGCGACCAACGTCTCTAACGTAGTAAAAAATTTTCAAGAGTACATTGATAAAATTATAGGGCTTTGAAAGTGTTTGGGTTGTGTGTTAAAACTCTAAAAGAAATTAAGAAGATCCTCCATCAACATTATACTCAGCTTAACAAAACGGCACAGTGTGAAGAGAAACCCTTAAATTATCACACAAGAAGCGGTGGTTTGTTTTTCATCAAACACTCTCTTCAGAAAAAACTGACCAGCAACAGCTTGCGTGTCTCATTGCTAGAGGCATCCCACAGACACATCTCCAAACTGCAGTACGCCTCGCCGGAGGCGCAACACTATCTGGGATCCGCCGTAAATCGTTAAGTGCACCGACGGGGGGAGGTCATCTTTTCTTGGCATTCCATGAACATGTCACCACGTAATCCCCTCCCATGTCTACAAAGCACTTGACAGACGAACCAGCGCCAAATTACATTGCACCGCTGGCGTACGTGTCGACGCAACTAAATTCGGTGTGCCCGACACATGCCCACGGTCAGCCGTACTCGCCTCCAATGCGAAGGTAATAATAATAATAATTTGACAAGATTTCGAACATACAAATTTGAAACGGTCCCCTCGAATTGGAGGCAATGTTGTGTTCATCCATTTAGTGATTGGTACGTGATGACATTGACTGGGGTTTCATTAGGTTGGTGCAGTACGTTGACGACATTAATAATGTGTAGTTCAGTTGAACTATTTTTGGTTTGGAATATTTTGGGTGTAAGTTGACTTACTCTCTGATGCAAAGACAAGGCAAATATGTTCATGCTAAACATACGCCCCTGTAGTTTCCATTCAATTTCATGCAAATCACTACCTGGTGAAGCCACACCCACAACAGCACACCTAACAAAGGATAATCCCTCAAAAAAACGATATGCCAACCCCAATTCTACTCCCTTCATGTTGTTTGATTGATTTCGAGTCCCTTCTCCGGCGGCAACGACTGTCGAACATCGCCAATGATGTTGTTCACCTCATAATCGCTACCTACACCCTTATGCGCGAACTCTCGCTTCTCGCGATCGCATCGTGATTTGCATATTTCACTGCCGGCAAATAAGCAAAACACTGGCGCGCCAATCTGCGCCAATACCATCAAAAACACCGCACCTGGAGCATAGGGCGAGCGCGCATAATTACCACCAGCAAACAACAACAGCAACACACAACAACCGCACCGGTGCTGGGTAAAAATAAAATGAAGAAGTTGGCAAGTGTGTGCCAAACCGGCGGGCTCGGAGGGAGGAGTTTGGGAAAGGGGATAGAAATACCACCCACCTCAACCCACTCAATTAACCGCGCCAGCAACAACAACAACAACAGCAGCAACAACAGACAACGCACGCGAACGCACTACAGGCGCAACCTTGGAAATGAGTTTTTCGGCACAGGTCAATCGATCACCGAATTTTTCGGCCGACAAACCCGCAGCGACCATTTTGCCGGCCGCGGAGTAGGTCAGTGAGTAGTACGCCACACCGACTCCTTCCACCCGGCCAGACATGGCGATGGGTGAGCAATTATAATAACACTTGTAATTTCGCTCCGCCTCGCCTTAAATCGCCTTTCGCCTAATGGAAGAAGCTGCAATGATGTGCAGGTGAAGAGATAAGAAGTTAAAGGAGAGAGCGTTCGTGAGGAGGGTAGAAGAATTGGAAAAAAAGCAATAGTTTATAAATATTCCCCAACATCGCTACTGTGCAGTCACATTTGCTTTGATAATGGAAAAACAGTTGAAAAATTCATAACTTAATTCATTTCGGTATTGCCATAGTTATTAACAGAAAAAGAAAGAAGTATGTTGAAAACAAATTGTTTACTTCAACGCTTTGCAAATGATTTTGAAACAATCATTTTCAGAAATAATGGTGTCACAAGTATACCATTTACTTGAACTCTCCCCTTTAAGACAACAACAGCTTAATTCGGTTTTAATGCAACGCGAAAGTAAAACCAGAAAACCAACAACCTTTTTTGCACCCAGAATTGTTAAAGGACAAAAAAAAGACCACCCATTCATGATCCGACATGACATTTTTATCCTGACTAATAACGATCATCGTTTGACATCGAAACCCTAATTGATTATGACCTTATGAACACTCGGCATTCATTTCAGCGAAGCTTATTGGCAACATGCAGCACAAGGAATGCAAACAGTAGTAAACAGAAGTCGCTGGATTTAAATTGAGATAATTGGAAGAAGGAATCATTCCCTTGATGTTGATTTGGACACATAAGAAGGAAATCGGTGCAATAATTCTTCAATAATAATTGAAACAGTAGTGCACGGAATTGAAATGCCAAAAACAACACACTCAAACGAGAAACAAAACTATTAAACTAGACTTAAACCAGATTAAAGACTATAGTCCAGAACACGGTGAATATACTGTACTTTAATCAGCAGGGATTCATTATGGACTTTCGATCATGCGAAGGCGCAAAACCAATTACCATAAAGAACACGGTGCAATTACCGCCAAACGTGCGTTTTGCACAAACTATTCGCCTACTGCGTATCGGGCGTCGCGCTGAAGAGACGATTATCCGGTCACAGTTTGGTAATTCCTGATTACTTCGTCCCCGTACCGAACCGTGCTCATTTGGTTTTCGCAGTGAAATACGACCGTTTCATCAACATCATCGAGAGCAGAGCAGGAGCCAAACTGATAGTACGTGTATTGATTTTATGTCTAATCATATCGGAACGATGGTAAAATGAGATCGTCGTCCTTCCGAGGCTGGTAACGAGCGACAAAGCGTTCTGATGCTGTCGATGTCGGGGGTGAGCAAGGAGATGTGCTTCCGGGAAAATCTTCGGTACAACCACAAAACCACCTTTCCGGAAACATCCATCAAAACCAAGACTTTACCGATGAGCAGGTGAACCCAGCTTCCTCTTACCTTTCTTACCGCTGTCGAGAAGTTCTAAATTTATCCACAGGATCTCAAAAGTTTCAAATCGACAACGGAAGACTTTTAAAGGCTTTCCTTTTCCAGTGCTGTGCTTACGAAATGTCGAAGCTAGAGGATATACTCCATCTTTGATAATTCGATACGGTCTGGGTGGACATAAATACTACCAAAAGAGGATGAGAAGAGTTTTGCAGTTCAAAAAGGTTACCCATTTCCGCCCACAACAACGCCCTCATTCCATTTAGGGCGGAATGTTTGTGAAGGAAAGTGAGTCAAAGTTTATGACCGTAAATTACGGAAATCGGCTTCTGAAAATTGTACGCAGCGCGCCAAACATGACCAGTGACGGCATTCGCAAGATTTGTGATATACTTTTCGCGTGGGACGTACTCCAGCGCGCTCCACATGATGGACAGCGACGTCATAATGTCAGCTTTTCCAACCCGAGAACCCCTCCAAACTCGAATGGTCGGGTTCGGGAAGCAAAGGGAAAGCGGAATGGTTTCGGTTTGAGTATGATTTATGGGGTAGCGTACTTTGTGTAGTAAAAACACCCCTTTCGCGACCACACCGGAACTTGGTGGTTGTACTTGACGAAAAGCGTCGCCTTGAGAAGTGATGCGATGTTCGTTGGCTGGAGTGCGTCCCGGGCAGGGAGCAGGAAGCGGTTCGGTATTAAATCATGGGTTCAACCCATGGCGCAAGGTTTCGCTCATCTCGGCCATGGTGAAGGAGAGCTGGCCCATTTTCCGTCGGCCGATCTGGGCCGTACCTTTCAGGCTTATTATAATTAACGGCTGAATGCTGGCGTCCGATTCTGGGATTTGTGTATCGAGTTGTTGTTGGGTTGTTTAGTGGAAGCTGTGCATATTATTTATTGGCACGGGACTGGAAAATATTTTAACTTTGACTCTCATTAAAGTGCCCAATACGTACACAAAATGGCGGAGGATATTAAATGGGAGATATATTTATACGGACAACCGTTCAGTTCGAATGCGCCGTTATCATTCCGGCAGTCCAGCAAACGAATAAACACACGAATTCCAAAGTTAAACACCATCGAGTGACCATTTGTCGGGGAACAACGGAACGTCCATCGCCAAACACCGAACCGTACCCAAACTAACCCACGCGGGGTTGGCCGTTTGCGCCACTCCGGTTGCTACAGACGAACAATATCGAATGTCGTACATCAGCAACCCAACGTGAACCTTGTGAAAACCATCTAGAAAACAAAAAAAAAACTGGACACTCCAAAACCGCTTCGAATGACGAATTTGTGTTGACACGGAAGTCACCGCGGTAAGTCGTGGAACATCATCGGTGGACCGCACGGTTGGGGCTATTGACAAATGTTTGACGAGTTGAAAACAGGGAATCCGAACGATTTACAAACATCCCGCCAAGCACCAAACCCCACCCACACACGCGATCCGTCAATAGATCGAGAAATCGAACGACAGAATTTTGCGGTGAATTATTGTTTGCTCGAAAAAGGTAAATGATGTGCAATGTAGTGTGCACGGAAAATTAATTCAGTCACCGTTTCAAGTTAGCAGTTTACACAAAATTTCCTTTTCAGGATATGCTAACATCATTGCTAATAAAATGTGTAAATTATTGAGTATCAAATTTAAGGAAATTTGAAACAAACCAAAACCACATCCAAATACTTGAGAAACCAACTAACTTGTCTTGGATGTTTAAAATCTCAAACAAATATTAAATAAATCTTTTCATTAATTGGGTTAGTTAATCCCAACACCTTACACCACTCCAAACGAACTAAAGTTGAGAAAATAAAACATTCAATCCATTATCGCACGCTCAACATCGTGACCATGGGGTGGACCAAAGAAAAATGTCTTCTTCCAAAAATGACACCGAAATGTAGATGTTTTGAAAAAGACGCAAAAAAAAGTAAAAATAAATCCCCTATCGTCCCACAACGGCACACACAATCAAACTTGCCAGCGTCGGCCTTAACCTTGGCCGTGGACTTGGATGACGAAATTTATATCTACGGCTTTGCAGCTAGTATTTCCATGAATCAGGAGTTGCGCATTTTTTGTTGATATTGACGTTTAAAACTAGTTTTTATAAAATCTTTGCGCACCAGATTGTACAAGAGATATAAGAATTAACTTCTTGTGGTTACTTATGCTGTTTAAGTTTTCGTGAACTTCTAAAATGTGGATAAACGTTACTTACGTAAGAAATGCAAACCGTGTTCTTGCGCCCGAGCTTCATCTTCCGGATGAGCGTCTGGTGGGGCTTCTGCTCCTCGCGGTTCGCACCGTAGTACAGCTCCCAGCAGCTCGGCTTGTTCTGGTGCCACTCGAGCAGCATCTTCTCCTTGTCGCCGAACTGCCCCGTGCGCCCCTTCCCGAGGCTCTCCATCAGGATGATGCGCTCGAGCGTGATGTTGCGCTGCAGCTGGCTGAAATCACAGTGCGCCATAGCGGCCCGCCCCGCACTACTATCACTGGCACTGTCGCCACCCTTCCCACCATCACCGTCACTACTGGCATCAGATTTGATTTTCACACGACTGCCACGTCTCACATCACCGCCATCCGCGGACGATCCCGCGTCCATCGGTGGCATTCCAATACTGACACTTCCCCGACCGGCCGATACCCCGACGAAACTCTCGTCGTCGTCGGAGTCGTTATCCTCGCCGTCTTCCGGCATATCGATGGCGACATTCGCATGGCCCCCGCCCGCCCGGTCGCAACCCCCGTACCGGCTGCAGATACGAATTTCGTCACTGTTGAGGTAGCGCTGCTGGCAGCACAACGAATGCGACCCGGCCAACGACGTAGACGCCGGTCCGTGCTGGAACAGCTGACAGCTGCGCACTTCCTGCGCGAACGGGTTCGGTGGACTGCGACGGTTGAGCACGAGGGCGGCCGCCGTGGGTAGTGCTGCCGGAGGGCGACCGCTAGGGTAGTGCCTCGGCCCTTCGCCTTCCATCGGTGGCATGACCTGATAGTAAGGTAGTTGGGATTCCGACCCTACGGACACTATACTTCCATACGGCAAACCGGCGGCACCTCCCGAACGATCCAGCAGTTCGTAGTCGTGCTCGAGACTCATGATTGAGCCGGATCGAGATCGGTTACGCTGCTCCACCGCATTCTGCACCGCGACCACCTTCGGTTCCCGCGACATACCCCGGCAGAAGCGCTTGATTTCGTTCTCGTTCTTCTGGTTCATCGTGCGCAAGTACCCGTCGAGGTCCGCCTTCAGGATGGCGATATTCTTCTCCAGCTCCGTCTCGCCACTTGCCGGCGGCCCGACAAGCGTGGAGTTTGCAAACGGATTCCCCGAGCTCGGCACTCGCTGCGACGGTTGATCCTGCTGTTCAGCGTTACGCTGCTCGAGCAGAGTGTTGAGCTTGCCCCGAATCTGCTCGAGAATGTTGCGTGTGTTGTGGAACTCGAGATATTCCTCGTACTGTGACTTCTTCCGAACGTGCCCCTGTTCCCCGGGACCTTGGGCGACTTCACCTGCGGCACCGTTCGCCCCATGCGCATACTGCTCGTTGTCCGTGAGTGACGAAAGCGAGGGGCTTTCGAAACCGATCAAATTCTGACTGCTGTGGTTCGCCATCCGGAACGATTCTAGGTTGATGTCCATCAGTGAGTCGTCGGTATCGAGCGGCCAAATGGGTCGCGGAATCTGCCCATCAATCCCCTCCATGATGACGGACAAGGGTTGCTCCGATGGGTCCGGAGGGTCTTCCACCGGTTGCAGTTGACCAGCTTCTGTGCAGGACTGGTCCTGCGCACCACACTCTTGGACTCCGGACACACCAAGTGACTGCTGCTGCTGCTGCACTACAGTCGCACGGAGGACACTAATCTGCACCGGAGCTGCAGGAGACGCTAGCGAGGAGGGATAGTAGTACTGCTCCAAGCCCCGCACGTTGCGCTGCAACTCCGACAGCTCCTGGTCGTTCTTACCCCGTCGCTTCCTATCACAGTTCGCTGGAGCCACACTCGCGGACTCCTCACTTCCGACCACCGGCGGCTGTCTCTTCAACGCAGGCAGCCCTTGGCGATCCTTGCCCACGTCGAGAGCCTGCGTGCGCGGACAACGGTCAATCGGTTCGCAGTAGATGTGCTCGTCCACCAGGGAACCACCGGTCGAGTAGAGGTTCGTGCTGTAGTACCCCGACGAGCCGCTCTTCTCGGTCGAGTAGTGTGAGGTAGAGTTTACGCGTTCACGGCTCGGCGGCTTCCCCACGACGACCTCATCCACCGCATCCGGTCCACCACTGGGAAGCGACTTCTCGCCGCGAAGCATGGCCACGGGCACGGACTGAGCCGGGCGATGGAAGTCGGTTGCCACGCGGGACTCCGTCGGGGCCGCATCGTCCGGTTTGCACTGCACGTCCTCGTTCCGCGGCTGCTGCTGGTGTCCACCGTACTCGGTGCCGTCTTTGGCAGCTGCTCCGTCCTCAACAACAGTACTCTTGTTCACACTGGAGGGAAGAGAAGAAATTAAGATTTTTAAATAAAATTCTCTCGTGAACCAGCGATTATGAGATGAACTTATATCTATCAGCCTATATCTATTTTTTGGTCGCGCACTCCGGAGAGTGGTTCCACGATTTCTATCTTCTGGAAGTTGTGCTAATCGCTGTACGCAAGGAAAAGAGAGCTGACTGGTCTTTTTCGTGAAGGGTCACTTTGATCCCACCACTTCGTGATTTGCCTTGGATATTGCTTACAAATATCTTATGATAACTCCGCCATTCTCAAACCTGTGTTGGGGTAAGAGGTGGGACTCATCATCATCATCAGAGGTCTGTCTCACTGACAATAAATGTTAAACCCACACAGCAATGTAATAATCCAAAAGTATCGTCCCACAAATCATCAAACTTTGAGTTCGAGTTATTTTAAGTACGCTACACCACAACTCCCGTCAAACCGCAGAAGTTGCTAGAAAACAAGTATCCGATAGCGATGGGAACGGAGAAAAACTGGTTGCAGGAAAGCAATCGCGGTGCGACGTCCGGTACCGGTTTGGAGGGTGGAAACTGCCTGCAACGAGATGCACCCGCGTAGCGGGGAGGGAAAGGAAAACCACCCAACGGCTGCAGTGACACCATTTCGCGCCGCGGTCGCCCTAGTCCCTCCAGTTACCAGCGTGGAGAGAAGGTCCAGTCAATGAACCTAAACCTGACGGGGACGGGGAGGGAATTGGAGGAGATACACTTTTCCGAGGTGCTCGAACGACTAATCTTAGAAACGACTTATCTTGTATGTGTAAGTTACTGAGGCCACACGGACCACTTCCACTGAACAACTTTTAGTTGGGGGATTTCAAGAAGAAGAAAAAAAGGAAGCAAAACCAATGCTCATTAGACTTTAGTCAGTGAAAGTACGACCAGCGCACTATGGAGCGAAAAGAGCAAATTGCCGGGATAAAATTCAGAATCAAATGTTTTGCAATTTTTTCATTGTAATATCGTGTAATACTATTATATTACACGAAATTATGATGTTTCGGGACAATCCCGCCAGGTGGCGCTGCAAAAACCTCATATTTTTGGAATTTTCTATGGGTGCATTATTTTTTAATTTTTTTTTTTATACTAACTTAAAGATTTTTTAAAGTTTGATATAAAACAAACTAAATTTACTACAAACTTCCATTCAAAATATTGTCATCTGGAATATAATTGATATTCAAAGCATCTAACGCGGACATAACGTCTCCTAACGAAGAGCTACTATCTGAATATTCTGAACTTGTACCATCATCTTCTTGGGTTTGAATTGGCAAGGGACTGTTACTATTTGAGGAGCTGTAATCTACGAAGAATGTTTTTACTGCGTCTGGGTATGGAATTTGTTTTTTATTTTTCAACGATTTAGCCAGAGATATTGTTGAAATGTATGGATCGGATGATTGTAATGCTCTCATAAAAATGTCTTTAATATTGAATTCTCGTGACATTTTACGGGCGTGTTCTCTTCTATCCCTTCTGTATATTTTATTTCTACCTTCTGCTGCTTCCTCTCCTAAGGATCCCAATGGAGCTGGGGCATTTACAATGATTTCACCTACATGCGCAAGAACTTTATGGACAGTGGAAGGCATTTTGTACCAATTGTACAAAATGTATGTAAAACTTGTATGTATCTTTGCAATATAGACTAATAGTTTTTGGATTTAAAGGCTGTGAACAGTTGATGGCTATTAAAATATTTCGAAACCTTTCTATGAGTTCTGTTTCTATTTGCAAAATATCGCTCAATTTTTCTATGTTTGAAAAAGCCCGACGACAAACATTTCCCGTCGTACTATTTCCACCCATTTGCCTTGGTTCATCTACTTTTACACCAAATTCCTTGTACATCTTTTCCAATACAATTTTTTTTCGATCATTGTACATGCTTTTAAAATTTTTAGTAACCTTCCATTTTTTAAATTCAATTCTGTACGAAATGTGAAGCAAGCATTCGAAAAATCTGATCCAACAGTGCAGTGGAGATATTCCATAAGATAAATTCTCAGAAGTTGGAATAAATCCATTTTCTAAGTGCTCTACACTGTTCATTTCGGTTGGTTTTGCACCACATATACAACATGTTTGCATAGATAGAGTGTCGGTTAAATATGCCAAAATTTTTCCATCAATTAAACTCATGTAAAATGAATAGTTTACCGTCACATTACTTGTTTCATTTAGCTGAATTGTATAAGGAACTAACCTGGTTATTTGGCTTTTGATTTCGTCTACTGTTTGTAAAACTTTTTCTTTTGACTCTTTCGCAAACTCGATCACAATTGGCCTGCAAAACCTAACACTTTGAGGCATCAAGTTTATCCAGATGATATCTGAATCGTCACTGATGAACGAAAGACGGATAGGCGTTAATGCCGATACTAATAAATCACTGTCTGATGCAGTATTTTCTCCGGAACCATGAAGCGGTTGATTGTAAATGCTGCGTCCACTAGATCCGTCAATGCCCCACGAGCACAATAATACGACGCTTAGTGAATCACACAAAGAAGATGAAAGGTGTCGCAAGATTTCTGCCTTTTGTATTTCAATTATTCTACACGCAGTGTGATTAACCAACTCTTGTAGATTAACTTCAGCTTTTGTTTCACTAATAGAAATAAAATCTTCACTTGGTGCGCAGGTTTTTTTAAGTTTGTTGATTTGGTAATATGACGGAAAAACTTTTTTTGATACTTTATGCAAATCATTATACTGGGATTTTGAGAAACTATTGTCTATAAAACATGCCAACGCTTCTTCGGCAGATACTAAAACATCACTTTTGGTTGTCATTGGCATAACACTTGAAGGATTTTTCAAAAACATGTCTATCATACTCATCAGCCTTAACTGCTTTTCTTTAAAAGCTAACAACCTCACTGAGTATAATTCCTTTTCGAGATTGCCGTTGATATCTGTCTCTTTGGCCACACTTCGACGTTTATTCCTCACGCAGAGATCATTAAACTCTTTTTTTGGCCGTCCACGACTTTTGTTTTCCGTATAGGCACTAATGTCAAATGGTTTGTTCAACCAGATTTTCGAATCCTTTTGAAAATTCTTCGAGTTTCTAGCACATTTCTTCAATCTAGCCTTGAAACTTTTTTCCAGTATCATCAACTTATTAGTCACTTTCAATTTATCACACGGTTTGATGCTTACTTTACTTTCAATGAACTGTAAAGCATACCCAATGTTTTCCTTGCAAGAAGCATTGTTTTTCAAAACGTTTATGATATCATTGATTATAAAGGAACCCATCGTGAAATTATTAAATCAATCTCAGATAGATTATTTACTTGAAAACTAAAAAAACGTTGTTCGTTCTCCAAGGAGCTTTCTGACAATTGGTGTTTATGCTGTTCAAGGTAAAGCTTGAATGATGTTTTTATAAACGAACGTATGTTATATATGTATCTTTTCAAATGCATACCGCTATGGTATGCCGTTCGAAGGTCAAAATTTTAACATCTACCTTAGCTGTTACTGTATGGTTAGGGTATATTGTTTTCAAAAGCAAATATTATCAAATATTTGTGTTCACTTCTATGAGTTATCCACCCACAATTAGCGGCGTTTTACCATTAGGGTAGAAAAAGAGTGACAGGTATATCTACCCAAAATTCACGGCTTTTACAGGTAAGGGTACAAACAGAACAAAGTGTTAGTGTAGGGTACATTTATTATTATTTATTATTTTAGTGTAGGGTACATTATTCCGAGGAATTTTGGGTATAAAAAAATGGGTTTGTGAGCTGTAGAACAAGTAAAAGCGACCTGATACATTCAAAGCAAACCAAACCAAGTTTCATTCTTTGCCAGTGACTTGGCTTGTCTTTCCCCTTTTATGTGATGTTCAATCACTACCCTGCTTCACATTTTTCATTGAATGAGAATTTCAAATTTGAATGCATTGAATGAGAATTCATATTTCTTACCACACATGATGCTGCATATGGCATGATGGAGGCGCCTAGTAGCTGATAAACTATAAGCTTCACATCTAAAGTACAGAATAACGTAAAGATGCGCGCGTATGCGCAAAAAAAACTATCATTTATTGTTACAAAACATTCTAGGCTATAAGTGGGTATGCATCATATTACAATCTTTCGCAATCCTTAGCGATGGCATAAGGTTAAAAACAGAAAATTGAAAAATTTTCCGGGAGTTTTGCGAAACAATGCTTAATATTTTGTGACATTCAATTTCAATTAGCTTAAACTGTCAATAATTTTAAAGCTTGATAATAAACCTTTCCAAAACTGTGCTTGGAATCCGATTCCGACCATTATTATAGGAGTTACAGACCTTCAAAATTGATGGATTTTTTTCAATTTTTCACGCAATATTTTCACAAATCTTGACTTTGAGAGGCTGTTTCTCAGAACCTGGAAGAGCAGAGGCTCTAGTTTTTGGGTCATTTCTTAGTTTCATCTTGTAGTTTAAGAAAACATGTCTCTTTTTTCTGAAATCCAAAAATGAATTTTTGATTTTTATCCCGGCTTCGCTCCATCGTGCAGCGGTCACTCGCGCACTGGCTGGCCTGGTTGGCCGCGAAATCCGCAAACTATTAGATATGTCGATCGGCTCACAGAAAAAAGAGCAACACGTATTAATAAAATAATATCGATCGATTCGAGAGAGGCGTTAGATTTGCATATTTTAGATCCCAAAACCGGTGGACGGAGTGTAGCTTACGCAACACACATGTTTTCGAAAGGCGAGGATCATTCCTAGCGATCCTGAGCACGATGTCGAGCGCGAGGTGGGTCGCCCGGCAAGGCCGCCGAACTCGAGTGTCATTGCCTGCTGCGAGGGACCAGTTCTGGAGGAGATTGAGTCTCGTTTGATTGTTTGTTTTTTTTTTCTCATCACGACCAAATAGCAAGAAAGAATTCATTGCTAATTATTAAGCAACCGCAACACGTTTGACGAATGCTTTCATCAAGGCAAATTAGAAGTAGCCAGTTAATTCCGGATGTAGCTAGTATTAATCAATAGCTTACGTGTCTTACCCTCTGTTTTCAAATCCAAGTAAAACAAAAACATTCTGCTATAAAAAACGAAAGTAGGCGAAATATGGTCACGATTTGAAAAGTTGATCATCGAGAAATTTGGATTGAGTAACTTTAACTAATAAATACCACAACGCATAAAAGTTGCAAGAATTGAAGTTCTGATCACTGCTTCTCGAATAGCTTTTCTTAATCGTCACATCGTTTTTAGGTCGCCAAAAGGAAACGGACTAAAACAATAAAAAGATACGAACTAACACACATCGTTTGACCTAACAGGAAGTAGTTCAAGAACCAATATCTCTTCCAAACACTCTCTGCAACATCCTTGGAAACGGTTCGCTCGAGCTTGCTCTTTTTTTCTCCTCTTCAATCATCCCCGTTGGTGTACGCTTTTCTTTTTCCATTCCACGCGTTCACTCCCGGCGCAAGATACTTTCTCGTTTCGGTTCGGTTTCACTTACAGAATGCAATTTCCGTAGTGCAGTGAAGAGGGATCGCAAACACCGAACGCAAACACCGTTCCGTGTCCTTACTGCTTGCTTTTTCCGTTATTTCTTAGGAAGCGAGCAAGAAACTCAACGGCACCGTCGCAGCTGAACTTTCCATCCTATGTTGTACTACCGATGTGATCTGGTTGTTCGGTGAAGTGTAAGCCAAAGGCCAACAACACGGGGCACTTGATGTTGAGGTTTTTCCTTTGATATTCACAGAACCAGAACCACCGGCTAGGGTGAAATGCAGTGCATCATGTACTCACTACACAATTTTGATTGGCACAAAACAAGAAAATCTTTATTACACACCCACAACAATGTGAAACAATCCGTTGTTGGCAAATGTACATGAATTCTCACAGATGATTCGTTGGGTTTTGTGGAAGAAAACGACCGTTCAAAGTCGATACCATTCAACAGCGTTCTTCACTGTCCAACAAACAATCACACAGAAGTCCTAGATACACCGATACAATATGTTGCCATTTTCCACTCGACCTATCACAACACTTGGCTTGCGAGCCTCAACCGAACGGCCCCACGCAACAGTCGGCACTGGAAGCTCCTTCACTTTCACGCCACGCTAGACACCGCAGAAGACAGGCGGGCCAAAGCAAGCAGAAGCTGGAACCCTTTCTTTTGCCGTCGTTCACGGCGACGTTCCTTGGACCAAGCGCTGGGCAACCGGGGGCGCGTCATCGACCGCCGGTCCACCGCGGAAAGTGGAAAATGGCAAGCGCAAGGGGAAATGAAGGTTAGAAGCAAGAAGTGCCGGATGGTGAAAACGGGATTGTGGGTTTTTCTTCCTTCCGCTCCGGGGGAGGAAGGTTTGTTCAGTGTTCCAATTTTCACTCTCATTGCATTCACAGCAATCCGCGCGAGGAACGACTGGTTTTGTCGGTTTTCATCCCAGTAGAATGCTTTTGGAAAGAGTTGGTTTCATATACTGAAGAGAAGTAGGAATTTACAACCTATAACGAGAGGACAAAATTTTGAAAAACATGTAACAACGGACAGAGTTAAAAGGAACAACTTGCACATGCACCGTAAAAACAAAATAAGCAAATGCAAAAACAAATGTCGAAAGGCGGAGAGAGCAACTGCATCATTCGTCTCCAGTTTGCTGCTAAAACCCCATTAGACGATTTTCGTTACGGGAATAGTTTCTGCCGTGGGATTGAAATACTAACCACGTACGGTAAAAAGGAAAGTGAACCTTCCGGATCATGCCTGGTTTCCACCGGAGGAAAAGGTACGGTGATACTTGAAGCGTTAGAAGCCCTACGAGATGAAGCATACAAAATGGGAGGTCCGTATGGTATTTCACTAAACAAAGGTCGCTTTAATTGATTTATGAATAAATATCTTTCATAATTCTATTACGTTTTTTTTTATTTTTAAAGTATAAAATACACTTCCTTTTCCTTTTCACAATCTTACGTATTGCAATAAACTAAATGCTTTCATAATGAATGCATACACTTTCACTGATCATGCTTTTAAACGAAACAAACACTTGCAATACCGAGCTTTCCAGTTTCTCCGGATATGCCACCCGGTTCTGGGTTGCATTTCTCGACTTTGGATTTCCTCCTAACATTTCTTTCTATCGATATCAAACTCGGGAATCCGGATACTTCCACTGTCTCCGATCAAAGGCAACAAAATTTGTAGGTCAACATCACCGTCACAAACCCAACCAAGGAGCGTCGAGTGGAGCCGGTTTCTTTATCTGCACTTGCATTTTCACCAATGATCGCCCCGGTAAGATGTGAACCAACTATATTTCCTGTACCATACGTACATTTCACTTTTTTTTCGCCATCCCCCCCTCGTCGGTTCGCAGATACGTGTTTGGGATGATCTTGGAAACTTGCGCCTCACGGTTGCGAAGAGTAGGTCATCGGAATGGCATCATTGAATGGTACAAACAGTGAAGTGAAAACATCATTAGACACCATGCTCCGTCGGAGCACGCTCTGATCATGATCGGTTTGATCGATGCTGCTCCACATTCGATTCGATCCTATCCTTACGCAGCGATCGGATGGCTAATGAATGAAAATCAACTATTTTGCGTTATTTTTCACCAACGCAATACGCACGCTTCACGGAGAAGGTGAATAGATCGATTAAAGTAACAAACTTTCAACCCACATCCCGGCGGTGGAGAAAGTGTAAGAAGAGAGTGAAAATTATCACAAATGTATAATTAAATCCAAATGAGCATTTTATACAAACCATGTCAGCAAACACAAAGCAGAGTTTTGTTACTCCCACTACAAAACAAGTGCTTTGTTAGACTCAACAAAATACTCAAACAAAACTTTATCGTTAAAAGAAATCTCTAATAAACCAACAAGACCAATTTTGAACTGAGATTGATCACCTTGCCTTTCTTTACAAGCCGGAGACAGAAAATACACTCCATTTCCATTTATTTAGATATTTCCACCTTTCCACCAGTCAGTGCAGAGTGTGCAGAGCAGAGGAAAAGCATTTTCTGCATCGGTGACTCGAACGGCAGTAGATTTACGATCGCTAAAAGACGGCATTAAGGATGGGCGGGAAACTTTTCGATGACATTGAAAATGTCTTTTCACGACAAAAACAAACGACCACCGCTTGTGGGTTTCTCCTTGTGTAGGAGAGAAATTTACAAACCCCACACATACTTGTGCCAGCACGGTTGGTTCGCTTTTTGGGAAACCTTAAATTTTCTCCCGTTTTCGCCTTCTCCGTCGACGTTGCGCCGGTGACAATCGTTACAAATTGTTTGGAGGCTTTCTCGCCGACGGCTGCACCAATTGCTGCATCGGTGCACTTCTTGGCCGTGGGAAGAAAGATTGCCTGTCAACTGCACAAAAGAAACCAATTTCCGAGCCGCCCGAGGAAGGCGCTGGCGCTTCCTACGGTGCAGGAAGGGTGAACAGTTTTCCGGTATCTTGCCGAACGTGCCAAGATGTTCAAAAGATGCGTTTGGAGTGTGCTATTATGTGGAGGAAGTGTATGATGATGTAACCGAGTGCACATGGGAGAATGTTTGTCGAAAAGCAGGCACGGAAAAAACCCTCTGTTACCATCAACAAAACACAGTGTTCAATTGCTCCCTTTGTACAATGCCTTATGGCTGTTCAAACAAGCAGATGGAATTTACTTATACGCCCATTCATTGAGCACATGCATGAATTGAAACATTATCAAATAAAACTATCCAAATCTGTTAAATTTATTTGCTAGACAGTTACACTTTATGAACATTACTTATGTTTCCAATTTATTCTTGCTCATTGTGGTTATTTAATGTAATTGTGCAAGATTTAAAAAAATTAGTCTTCGTTTTCATTTCAATAGGTTTCAAACCAATCAGTAAACATATTTTTCCAGTTTTAAAATAAGTTTTAAATAAATGGAGATATTAAATTATAATATTCCATGGGATGGACTTTAGGAAACCTAAGTTAATAACGGAGTATGTTAGGTCATTCTTCAGTGTTAAGCTATCTTTATGTTCAAATACCAAGGCAACACATTGACGCCTTAACGTTCCGGATCAGTTACATTTGAGATCAGGAATTCGGTAGCACAAACCAATACCATGCAATAAATGCATGCAGAAAAGCACCTTCAATTTCACACTCGTGGGCTATTTCAACCCATTCTTTACAATGGGAGCACTGCTGGTGAGTCATAGACCGACTCGTGATCTGCATAGAACGAACCAAAATCGAATGCTTGACTCAGAAGTTGGTGTTTTATAAGCTTCCAACCTTCCACTTCGCCAGCTGATCGCAGCACGAGTATGGCGCCACGCGAGTTCTTGAGCCCACTCGTCATGGTTTTCGTTTAAAATTGACCAATGTAACCGATCGGCGGCGTATCCTTGATACGGTCGGGAATGTCAGACACGATCGTGATTATCCTATTTTGGTCTCGCTTCTCGCAGAAAATATATAAATTCTGCAGCGCGATCACTGACATTGACGGCGGTTTGCTAAGGTAACGTTTGGCAAATCGGTCACAAAGGTGGCCCTTTTAGGATGCTCTTTCACACCTGAACTATGACTAAACAGCGCCGACTCCAGGTCGCCACAAGCGGGCGCGTGCCATAGTGAACCGTTAAAATTAAATATGTGCAAATTTAAGCTCCGCCATGCATCGCCTTCGCCCCGCTCGTTTCGGCTCGTTTGCATTTTGCATAATTAAAATTGCCAACATCCGACTAATTGGACCGCGAAGCATCCCGTGCCACATTTGACGTCACACGGAATCTCTGAAGAATGTCGAACCAGCAGATCGAGGAAAAGCTTAACGTTCGTTAAGACTACCTCAAACCGCGCCATTCATCTTCGCGATATTTGATCGTTTACGCTTAAGGAATGATGGATATTTCAATCTTTTAAATACCTACAGCATGCCGAGATAGTGGATCACGTACTAGCTCCGGATGGACAATTTTTCGCACCGAAAAGGCCGATGGCTATCCACCACCCGATTTTCCCCCACTCCTCAAACCGACAAACCGTTCCGTCCTTTCCGTTAGTTAATTTAGGCGCCGAATGAGAGTTGGCCTTCGCTTTGGCGGAACTTTGATCCCCCGCCCCCTCTCCTTCCTCTCTCCTCTCATCTATCACTGTCTCGGTGCAGCGCGACTCATCAGCTGATCTTCACGCTTTCGGCGCAGACCGATATTCAACCGGGCGAGCCTACGAAAGATGGTGGAGTTTAGCATCGCATCGGAAGGGTGAATCGGTTAATTGTGAGGCGTCGTATTTAATGTGTGACCAAGTATCCAACCACTGGCCATCCAAGTATGTGGATGCCCTTGAAGGCTTAATTACTCGGAGGAGAAAACGGTCGCTATGGAAAATTTATTAATATACTCAAGACTCGTGCAGAAACATATTGCTAAGGTTGACTATAGTACTATCAAAGTATTTGAATTTATTTTAAATATAAAATTAAACAAAATGAAACCAAAAATGAAATATTGTAAATTTTCCTCATTAAAGTAAAATCAATAGAAACAAGGTTTCGAGTTCAACCCGTCGCCATTGTCACCACAATGGAAAACAAACCATTAAGAGACGGTGATCCTTTAAGCATCCCTCCCGCTTTCTGCCTGCTTTCAGTGAAACAAAGCCAACGTACGTGTGAATTTCCGCGAATGGACAAAATTCTCGTACCGTGCCGTGGAATTTCACACCTATTATAGTCATAAATACACATCCATCCATCCTGCATCGCTCCGGCAGACCAAACCAGATGGCCGTGCCTAGGAAGCCAGGGAATTAGCATGGCATCGCATAGCCGTTTTGTATACCCGCACCCCCCCGTACGACCCAAGGTCCCCCTCGGCTCGCTCTCTTCCCGTCCCACAGTTGGCCGGCTTTTTATTCAATTAATCGTACAACAAACCGAACTGCAACCAAAGAGACCTCGTCGTTCGGGGCGCTACCAAATGGAACGCTTTGTAAATACAAACATGCTTCCGTCCTTAACCTCCACGACGCAAACACTCGTGGGGAAGGGGCGGCTTAAATGCCTCCCAACCGTGGGTCCTTCCTGCGACCCATGCCCTACGGCAGCTTATTAATTAATTGGCCCGTGAAGAGATCGTGCCCACCAACCTCCCAGTATCGTTCCTTTTTTTTCATTTTGTACCCTCAACCAAGCCAAATACACTCTTCCAAGTACACTCGTGTAACAATTTATCACCCCGAAAATAAGCCCATCGTGCGTGCGTGCGTGCGTGCGTGGAGCCCTTGTGAGGCCGACGGGCGCCATGTGGCGTTGTCAAGAGGTCCGGGTGGCTTCGACCTAGACGCCAATCAGTGAGGCGCAGGCTTGGAGAAGCCCTTCTTGGCCGTCTTGGAGGTAAAACTTCGGTAGGAATGCAGGTACCCCGAGTCTAACGAAGGGCTAATTGAAATAATTTGGTGTGAATAGTAGAGATTTAAAAAAAAATTAGTAGCATACAAAGACGGAGAGAAAAAGTACATGACAGAAGGAAAAGGGTAGGTAAAGGATTCTCCATTAAAATATCTTTTCTGACCTTTCCCCCGGTTGAATCATTTTATTTTTTCTCGCTACGTGATAAAGTACCCTACATGAAATGGCGAGACCCTTAATTACTTAAATAAACGACCCGTCCCGTGGAAGGAAATAAAGATGAAAAAGCGCTTACCCACTCGACGTCCGGTGTACTGTCCGCTGACGGAACATAGTCGAACTGCGTCTCGATCGGAGGCCACCAGCGTTTCCACCTGCACCGACTCCGGCCAGAGTGTTGCTCCGCTCGGTGAAGGTCCGATCCCGGCGACTCTGCGCACCCGCCACTGCCCGCTCGTTCACCAGCACCGCATCGACCAGCTCGCCAAAAGCCCGCCTACCCTTCCCGCCCGTCTTCGGTGAGGGTGTCTGCACGTTGCTCTCCTCGTCCGAGTGCATCTTGCATTCCTGGGGGAAGCTTTCGTTGAACGTCCGCATCGCCGCCGCCCCCGCCATCCGCAACCGGTTCCGGAAGATGTCCCCGAACCGGCGCACCCCCGACCGGCCCGAGCCGACGCTTCCCTGGCCGTTGCTGATGTTGCTGAACGCATCCGTCGTCGACCCCGCGGTGTCCCGGCTGACGGTGGGCTTCCGGGGGCCCGGCGGTGTCCTCACCGGTGACCGGGCCGGCTGCTCCTCGATCCACGTGGTGGACGACATGGTGTGGGGCATGGTACCGCAACACCGGCGCAGACGTCAAACCGAACGGTGGGGAAGCTGTTTTGACACTCGCCGCACGTCAAGGCATGTGTCATATTAAACAGCGCGAAGGCCACGCGGGGAAGGAAGGCGGGCCGGCGGGGTCAGTGACGAAAATGTGACGGTGCAGCCACTTGGAGCCAACTTGGTCCGTTAGTCGGTTTCTCTCCTCTACCAAACGCGCATCAATCCAATGCACTGACAGTACTGGCTGGAAAAATGTCAAAACAAGCAAAACACAAGTGATTAAATTAGGAAAGACGTTACGACAGGTGACAAGACAAACAAAGAAAAAACACATAAATATGATTATGATTTCAAATAAAATGTCAGCTTCCACCTTTACGCATCCGGAAGTCAACGGTAGGGAGCAATTAGTGAAAAATCCTTCCGGTTGCTAATATCGAATTGATCCACCTAATCCATCGACAGAACCCCTGAAGACTACCTTGATCTGCCATCAAAGGAAAAGGATTTTAAGAATTGCATACTAATAAATAAATCCTCCATCTTCAACGTCGACCAATCAACATGGTGACACTCAGAAAATGTCGATAATAATTAATTCCCTTCAAGAACACATTAATGATATCCAGCTCGTACAGAATTTGACGAAACGTTTGATGAATTAGAGAAAAAAACACGGCACACTGCCCACGATAAAAAAAGGGAAGGAAAAAACAAACAGAAAAATATGACACGGGGAACATCTCCGCGGCGCTGATTATGTCATCAATTAGTGGTGCTCCATCAAATCCATATCGTTGGCTTCCAGTACGACCCGGTTGCGCCCCCATTTGGTCGCTAATTGGTACCGAAGGACAAGGACGTGTCCGTCACTAATCATACAATAAAGATGACCAATTTCAGAACGACCGAACCGGAAACAGAAGTAGTGCGCAACGTGCCCAGCGTCGTTCGAAAAGAGGCCCATCCATTCGCCCCGGCGGGACTGATCACGGAGTCCGAGGTCCGAAATTCAATGCATATGAAAATGAAGCGGGCACACTTTACAACGGTAAATGTAGCGTCAAGGCTAAGACGTCATATTTATAATGTAGGACTTTTGGAAATTTTAATTTATTCATATTTTTTACTACTACGATTAAGTGGTGATGATTGAATGCGTTGCCCTCCAGCGAAGACCTAGTTTTGGGCTACGACGCCTCGCGTGTGCTTTTCCAAGAAAGGCTAATGCACTCTAAAATCCTAACACCAACAGAGTAATAGTTTGTCCTCGGTTGGCAGCTTCCATGTGGTCATAAAAATTATGCCCGATCACGCTCCAATCATTCACCGGTGTTTGCATACTCTCAGAAATAGGAGCGACATACATACAGCGGCACTCTGAACGTCCCATGCTAGTCCATGCCGACCGCCGCTGACGGTGTACTAGTATGTTCTCGGTACCAAATTTCCACACCAACCTTCTGATCCGATACACGCTGCCGTGGACAAAGTGCAATTGAATGTTTCCCATCGTTGCCTCAGATATGTCTTGACCCACAACAATGTGCACTGACTTTTGCAAATCGCAAGCCCGACACCCGCTCTAGTACCCCGTTTTGGACGTTCCTCCTCACACGGGCTAGCCTATAGACAGCGACTGATCACTGCACCTACGTCTCTCAGCGAAAAAGCCAACGCATTTCTGCGACTCGTCGAATCTGTGGCGGACGAGAGATGAAATGAAAACCATGCAGCCGTCGTCTTGACCAACAGTGTATTCACTAGAGCTCGTGCGCAATCTCGACCATCCGAGCCGTGTTCGAGGGTGAGCTCCACGCTCCCTTATTGGGCGACCCTCGATCGGAGGCGACTCCCTACGAAACCAGAGTGAAGTTGACCAGGAGACCCGTATGTCAGCGCGCGTGCCAACTTTATGCGATCACTTTCACTAATCACTCCATTAGCCGGGTTCTGTCCCGGTTGGCCCTCGGGGCAGTCCAGGGTGCAACGGCCTCAGCAAGAAACCCACCACCACCTCCAGCCCGCGATGGAGCCTTTTCAGCGTGTTTTCGGAAAATATTACCCAACCCTGCAACCATGGTCGTATTTTTATCACGCCAACAAATGGGTACCGGGGGTCTCTCCTAAGGTCTCCCACCCTAATGTCTAACGGCTCGCCCTTCCACCTGTAAACCCCGAAGCGAATTCGGGTCAGTAAGGTATTTCGCAAGCTCGCAAACAGCTTCATCAGTCCTAGACGGCAGGATCCGTGGGCAAACTCCAAGTAGCCCTACCCATTATTCCACAAACATAGACACACACTGGTGGAGACTCGCCACCGGGCAGACGAAGGAGATCATTTGAACGATCGAACAGATCGATCGGGGTACCTGTTTTGCACTCCAAAATTAAACGTTCCAATCGCCTTAGGTCCCGGGCGGGAGCAGGGAGTTGGTGTGCGCATTGCCTGCAGCGGTAAAGTGAAACCGTAAGTTCGACAGCCACAATGACCACTCGGGAATCTGGGGTTTGGGCCGCTGGGAGGGTGCAAAACGCTGTAATTCACCCATGTCCGATCGCTTCTGAGCTCCAGGAGATGGGCGCACGATAACGATCGCTTAAGAAACTGGATCTCAAACTGGACCTTCGGCCGGGGGGGAAGGGCGAGAGTGACTCCATTGGTCCTACTCTTGACGCTTTACGGTCACAATATAATGTAATTACGATCGTCGTTAATCATGAGGTGATTTGCTTTCAAAAGGGTGGCGCTTCAAGTCATTTCACAACATCATCGATATAGTTGAGCACCCGTTGCCGACACCTCGGGGGCCTAGTATCGTATGCCTGGGGAGATCGTATGCTGTTGGGTGAAAACTCTTCTATCAGCGGCATTGTGATTGATTTTTAGGTTACCCATGACTAAATCTCTACCACAGTGTACCCTCAAGTCAAACGGTTGCAGTACGTCAAACCATCCACAAACGCACCAAATTCAGTCACAAGAAATCAACTCCATCCCAATGGGGTGTGATTTGAATTTAACGGTTGCGAATGAGATTGTTTTGTTTTGCATTTACGGCGCGAGGGGCCGTCCTATCGGTCAATCTTTATTCGAGGGTCTGAGTTTCTTTTCCTTTTTTGCAAAAAACCTCAACTGAAGCCAACCATCGGTGATAATTGTAGCACAACTTTGCACACAAAACTCCAATCCAAACATAAGGGTGCTCCCGCACACGGATCAACCTGAGTGTCCCTCCCTGAGGTATGTCTTGAGGCATGATGTTTATGCTGTGGTTTTTTGTTTCGTTCACCACCTCGAGGCTCCATTTCATGGTTTTGCGTTCCGAGCCGATGGCGGCACAAACACCCTGCGGCAATCAGCTGTGTTTTGGAACGGCAACACAAGTGGCAACCACCTGCTTAACCTACATATCTATCGCTCCGGCAAATCCACCGGCCAGGGAGGGGGAGCCGGGGCTGGAGGCACGTGAACTAGAGCTACATATCGACCCGCTGGGGAAGGGTAGGTTAGGATCGACTGATGTTTTTTGTTCAAGACTATCACCCTGTGCTTCTCGCTGAACGAGTAAATGGTAAGGCGTTGTGTGAAGTTCAGGTTGAACGATTTTTTAAGGTGATCACGAGCGCCGGCTCGTTCCACCATCCATCCCCGTTCAAATTTCTAATGTCGGGCAGCTATTAGATAATTATTGCCTCCAGTTCAGATCAGAGTTCAGCGTCGCCGAGGGTGACTGAACTTGGAACTTCTGCACGAAGAGAAAGATAAACAAAGCGTCAAACGCAATCCTGGCCCGTCTGAACCGTCGAACACCACGACGGGGTGTAGTATCTCGTTTGACCTAGAATAGACCTAACCCGATCCGGTAGCGCCTCCGCCGCCGGTGGGAATCGTGCCCGGTATGCTGCCGCTAAACCAGGCCGTATTTGCACCAAGAGGCAACTACAAAACGCCAGACTGTAATTTTTTAACCTGTCATATGAGATTTATGTTGGCCGCTTTGCGTTCCTCCGCTTCATCGGCTCCTGCTGCTGCTTCTGCGCGTGCAAGTTCCTTCTTCTGTGCCCAGGTCACTAGCCAGCCGGGCCAAAGGACGTTGCACAACGCTTGCATTCGTGGGGCCGAGCCATTGTGACCGTTACGGTCACACTTACCGAGCAGCTTCGGTTGACCTTAGGGCGTGGAACAAGTTGTGTTACAATTGAAAAAAAATGTAGTAAGACACACGAGGAATAAAACTGCTGTATAGGTGCGTATCAGTGACTTCTTTTACGTTTCAAATTTTAAAAACCTAATTTTTTAACAAAAATAAAAAGTCTGGTCACATATTATGCAAAAACCTACATCCACTTGACGTAGTTCGTGAACCGCGTGTTCACTCTTCGGGCTGAGTGTGTCAAAACACTTTAAAATTCTCAAGGACTACCTCTCGGGCCTGGCGCCACATTAACACGCCATTAGCGTGGCGATTCCCGTAAGGTCGACGGATTAATTTTATCCTGACATTATTATCCAAACGAACCGAACATTATCCAGCAACATCAAGAAATCCAGTTTGTGGATCGTAAAATACATTTCGAGCGAACTAGCAGTAGGTCTAAAAGTAACTCCCGATGACATAACCTCCTCAGGCAACACTTGGACTAATGAGAATCGCTCTCGTTCGATCTACAAAACTCGTTCACAGGATGATAACTGAGGTTCTTGCAGACAACGAGCAGGATATTATCGCAAAACTAGTCCCATAAAAAGGCGTCTGGAGTTTATTCACCTCAGGCCCCTGGAAGGCGTCATGTCTCGCAGGATTGGCGGGGTTTTATCGGAAAAGATCGGACTGGATTGGGTCAAGATCGATCGCGCCTGTTGACGGTATTCCTTGACGAAAGTCTTCCAAAAAAGGGAATCACTGTATGAAATTAAAACTCATCCGTAAGGGTTACTATTACTCACGAAGTAATCGACGTAATAGAAAGTGCTACCTCGTTAAGCGAGCAAACGGCGCTTGGCTTAATTAATGACAATGTCAGATTTCATCTCTTCAATAAGCCGTCGAAGTCTGACCAGGCCTAGCCATTGGATAGCCCTGCTGGTCAACAAACCTCCACCGCATCTCACGCAACGTCAGACACCACATGGGAGCCACCATCATCGACAAAACCCATTGCCAAACCGTTGCGTAATGCACGCCGGCAAAATCATTTGCATGTAAAGTCATGTAAACAATACACTTCACCGTGCAGTTTTCTCACCGTCTGGCCGAAAGTGGACGACCTGGGGGCAGCCCGACGTTACGCATCTTCTTCCAGACGGCGACATCGGAGGCCGCCAACTACCGAGCCAACGAACTGCAGTGTGAATGCGAGACGTACACGAATGCCATCTTCACCCGGTTGGCCATCGATTTGTTTATTGAGATGTAGATTTTTAGCACGTCACATTTTCTGCATACTGTGGCACGGCCTTACACCGAGCGAAGCTGGTTGGACCCGCGAGCCTATTTATGCGGGCACGAGTGGACGAAATTTATGCACAAATGCACACAATACTGTCGGTCCGAACCGCAATAGATCTTTGAATAGACTCGTGTCAGGAGACTTTACCTCCCAGGAGTTCCGCCGACCGAAATAGTGTTCAAACGCGACAAGTACCTCCGAATGTTAGATTGGAAGATAAAGACATCGCAGTGGTTGTTGGAAAAGTAGTTCGCTAGGGAATTTAGTTTAGGACCAGTACGGAGAACGGAAATACCAACTCGACAAAGTGATCGCCATCTGTCGATCTGTCTACGCTTCCCCGATTTAGGATCGTGAGTGGAATGCAGGAACGCCGGTGGCCAATTCGAACGCTTATTACTGCCACGGAACCGATTGTCCGAACGTTTATGCGGCCAACCTGCCTGACCTCACAACCCTCAACGGTCGCTTCCCTTTACGTTGCCCATGAGATTTTGGTATTCAAACTCGACAATACACTCGTTACTCCCGAACCGTTGGCGGCCCATTAAAATGGCAAAGAAAGCTTGCCAGCAATTTCCCTGCGCTCCCGTCAGTTCGCTCCAAACTCCCGCTGAATTCCCGCAGGGTCCCGGTGCGCCAACAACTATGCAGAAAAGTGCAGTACGATGGCCCAAAAGTGAAAGTACGCCTCGCACGAAAACACTCACCAGAAGCGCGGATGCAAAACTCAAATTTGGAGCAAATGCCCGTTACGCCATCGTTTAACAGCCACCGGGAGGTTTGGTCCGGGGCGGTACTGAACCCCGTTTGCTGCCGGTTCCTGGCCGCCTGCATCGCGGAAGCATTCGGAATTGGATAAATCGGGGAACGTCAGAACAGGTTGGTGTAGCCAATAATCGATTATCCGATGGCTGGAATCGAAACTGAACGAATTTGAATGTCGTGCGCGGGTGGCCGTAACGAGTCGTGGACATTAGCCTCCAATTTATATCCTTGCTGCGGATGGAAACAGCTTTTTGAAGGTTTACCTAACTTTGAACCGTGGCTCGAGTTGCTACTTCTGGCCTTTTATTTTAATTATGCATGGGTTTGGGTGTTTGGAATACAACAAATTTGTACACACATCTTATGTTTTGTATCGTTAAATAAACTGGTAATGTAACTTATTTATTGTATTTCTAGATGCGCTGTAAAAATGGGAACCTAGTATGTTCCCTGAAATGTCTTCAGTCTAGCAATAAACTAGATAACTAGTGAATAATGTTGCAAGTTTTCTCCACACCCTTGCCATTGCAACTCTTTAGAAGTCTTTCTGTGCAAAAACACCCAGATTCACGACTGTAACTATTCTAGTGGGTCGACAGGGTGTAGACAACCCAGGAGGAACTCCGCTCGCGTATGAACGTAAAAAGCCTAACCGACAAACGTCCATGCTGGCATGCAGCGAACCGTACCCAACCCCAAAAGTTCGTCCACTAACCCAGAGCTCCCATAACAAGACGCATAAATCATTCGTCCACCCCGAAACAAATGTTGGCAAACCCGAGTCCGGGGCCTCCGACTTTCGCCACACACCGCTCGTGTAAAGCGCGTCCACTTCCATCGGTTCTCGGTGGAGGTGAAGCCATCGTGCGTTGGACTCGTTGGGCAGGGCACATGGAGCGCCGGCACAAGCGATGCTGTGGCGATATTTTCGCAATACCATACCGGCCTATAGGTGGAGTGCCCATTCATTGGACCGGTGCCAAGGCGAAGAGCGCGCAATGCAAACAGCATTCCTTATCCTGACACCGAAAAAGTTCGAGAGCAATCGAGCGGACATGCGGCAACGTTTTAACAGCTGAGCTGTGGTTATTCACGCATGGAAACATTACGGAAAATGATTCTGTTAAGTAGAAAAGGAAGATTTAACACACTCCGAGAGGAATGTAGAGTAGAACGATGAACGATCTGGGATGAATCACAATTGATAATGCAATCGTTAGTGACGATTGGAATAAGAAGCAGAACCAAACTGAAAGTTGTAGAACACAAAATTGATCGCTGATAAGGATTGTTATTGTCGAATCAGTTTGTCAGTTGTGCTACGAAGTTGACCGAGGAAAGATCTCCTTTAATACGCATTAAACCCGAGTACAGATCACCCGAGAATAAAAGCTCTATAGCAGAGAATGGTGAAAAACATAGCAAAAGTGCTCATTTTTGTGGTGTTTTGTGGATTATTTCCTAGCCAAAGCAGGAGTGAACATACTGCTGGAACTGAGCCGGAAGGATCCGAATGGTTAAAGGCACACCTTGCGGCATTCGAATCACGTATCGAGGCAAAGCTCATTGCGAGAATCGAAGAAAAAATACTCTCTAGGATTGAAGATCTTGCGAATAGTACAAGAACTGCGTTCGAGCAAAAGCTTGGGGATATTTTAACAAGAATCAGTGGCTTGGAAAGCATCGCCGAACGTGCCTGCGAGCAGAACACTTCGGATGTGAAGCAGCTCATCCAGGAATCGCTCCTACCTCGGATTGCAAATTATGAAAACAATGTCCTAAGTGCACACGAGCAAACTGTTACACGCATAACCCGGCTGGTGAAGGAAGAAACGAACCACCTGCAGTACGTTGTCAACCACCCGGGCGTCTTTCGGGAGACATTGTGGACTCCGATCCAGCGTCGGTTCGACGGATCGACGGATTTCCAGCGCAACTGGACGGAGTACCGGAACGGGTTCGGAAACCCGCATGGAGAGCACTGGATGGGCTTGGAAACGCTCTACGACCTGCTGCGGCGCCATCACCACGAGTTGCTCATCGTGCTGGAAGACTTCGAAGGTGTGATTGCACATGCACATTACAGCCACTTTCGCATCGGAAGTGAGTCGGAACGGTACGCAATCAAATCGCTCGGCGAGTACTCGGGAACCGCCGGAGATGCGCTGCGTCTTCAAGAGGGTGCACCATTCTCGACGCAAAGTGCAGCGACCAATGGGACCAGCTCGGAGTTGAACTGTGCCTCGCTACATCAGGGTGGATGGTGGTTTTGGAAGTTTCCCTGGTGCACGAAAAGGTAAGGTGTGAACGGTTGAGGAAAGGGTTTACAATTTTCAATTAACCGATGCAGCGTTTTAAACTATTGTTTCAGCAATTTGAATGGCAAATACAATTCCAACCCGACCGTTGAGTGTAACATCGGATTTAACTGGAGTTATTTTAGAACGTGTGAGCATTTGCTAAAATCCACTAAAATGATGATTCGTCGAAGTAATTAGGTTTGTTACAATCAGAACTAAGTAGGCCGTTAATATAAATTGAGAATAAATGATTTTTCTTCTGTAAAATTTAAGAATTTAAAAATTAAAATAGATATTTTTACCTAATTCGATTGTCACCAATCAATCGAACGAGCCTAAGCTAAAGCATCGCGCTGAAATCAGGCGCGAAGCGGAAAACAAACATTTTATGTTTAGTGCCTCGAAAATCATAGATCCATAAACATAATCCGAAAATAAAACCAAACTCAACGAGCCGACCGACCATCGTGCTAAGCCGATTTCGCGGGCGATGTCGTTGTTGGTTTTTTTTTTCTTCTACCCAGTATAAAATTTAATGCCACTTCACATCATCGTGCTGGAATGTCACAGCCACAGCTCTACACTTTATTATTTACGATTGGCATAACGTTTGAGTGATTTGGATTCCGAGATGAAATCCATACATTTTTGGTTGGTTGAGTTTTTTTTTTCTCGCCGGTGGATTTATGTCAATTTTGTTGACGGCTAACGGCTGCCAATGACGGCCAGAGCCGATTCCCAGAGCCGAAGAACTTCCCCAACACCTGAGCGGAAACGATAAATTTTCCCTCGTCGAAATCGCGGCCGGCATCACTTTTCAATCGGCGGCCGTCAGAAGAATTGATCGTTCATAAACATTGCCATTTAATTGTGATACTCGAGAAGTGTTTTCCTCCCTTTTCCGGAGGCCAAACAGCCAATCGTCATCCGCTCCTACTGGCTGAAGGTTCCATTTTCAACCGTCCACTTTGGCGCCTCCCGGGAACCTTATGGTGGCGACAGTATGAACTTTGGCTAGGAGTTCGAGCGCGCGCGAAAACAAGAACCAAAATTTCCCCCGACGTTCCATTGTTTTCCGCGTGCCCGAAGTTTGGCGGAAATTGGGCAGGCAGATAAAATCGCAACCAACTTTTTACCATTTATATATCGTTTGCGGGGCGGCCGCCGTTGTCCGATGGCGCCGCTAAGAGTGGCGAAATAAAGTGCGAAAATAAAATATGAATCCATGCGCCCGCATCCGGCCACTTCCGGTGTGGTTTTCGGACTTGCGCCCGCTTTCCGCTAAACCATGGCCGTCCTTCGCGGGTCCATCGGGGGCTAATCTCTACGCTGCCGCAGCCATCAGTTGTCGGATTGTGGGGTGCAAGAATGGGAAAAACTGTCACACCTGGCAAACGCGTTGGCCAAGGTCGGTTTTCAAGTGCCGTGGCAGGGTAGGCCTGCTTCCGTCAGGCCGCGCAGGCAGACAAACTGCCGTTGACACCCTCGTGACAGTCTCGTTTAACAACAACCCATAAACAAAAGCCATTCAGTGCCGTTTTCCACGGTTTTTTTGACATGTTTTTATAAGCTCCCACCAAGCAGCAATGGTTGGATTTGCACGGTGATTATATATAATCAGGCATTTCACATCGGTCAAAATATTATTTCGACTCAAGGAAGGTATTAAACCAAGTGATTAGCATTGGTTTTTTCGTCATATTTTAACAGTATTTTTTTTCGTTTAATTAATTTAAAACACTTCTGATGCCTAAAACTGCTTTACTTTAGTGCAAAAGAAAAGGCGCGTTCATCAACTCTAATCTAATCCGGAACCTATTTGTCCAACAGTGAATAATCAACAACAAATCTTATCATAACGAGTTGAACTAACTCTATTATGTTTCGAATTGTCGGCCGATGTCAATCGACACCGAAATTAAAATATATGGCCCAAACTTAATCATCCGGATCAGCAGTAATCCCCGGAAAAGAAGCGCAACAAAACCAAAAGGTGCTGTGATTCCTGGCCCGCTTACGGAACACCAAACGGCCGCTGCTGGGGTGCTTTTAATCACAACCTGTTTTCGGTTCCGGCGGAGGCGTCGGGGATGTAATGTTAAATCCCACTCTCACGCTCCTAATGAAAATAAAACACCCCACAATTAATGGGTGCTAATTATCGGTGGCCAGCGGCGCGGCTTTTTGGTCTGTAGCGTCTGTTTTAGCTTTTTTATCGTTATACTCTTCGCTTCCAAATTGACCATCTGCCCGCCCAGATTGTTGGCTGCCTTAAGCCACGCGTACGCTCCTGGCGGCCTTTTTAAAATGAGCGCACACCTTGGCCACTTGGCGTACGGATATATCCACCTGCACCGGCGAGACGGCGGTCAGTACTTTTCCTGCTTATCGTCTGTTCCACCGACGTCACGGGAGCACTGCTGTATCGATTTCCGGACCGGTTCCATTTTGCCTCAGACACATTCATTGCAACACGTGCTTCCAATGCGGTTTCTTTTGTTCCGTTCGCCATCTTCCTCATTACTGCCCCATCTTGGATCCAACGGGATAAAATAAAACCAAAAATGGAGGTGGCCTCGAAGCACGCCATCCGCGCCAAGCATCCAAACCTGTGTGTGCATCCAGACCTAAAATGAGTGCACGGTAGCCGAATTCGAAGGCTTGGAAGTTGGCCAGCCGCGATTTGCCCATAAAATAAATGTAGTTCAACAAAGCACGTCCATTTTCACGCTGCACTCAATTCCAATGTTGCTCCTTTAGGGGAGGTTCAGTTATTTACTGTGTCGCCTGGCACCTTATAATTGAACTTGTTTGTTAAGGAATGTTCTATTTTTCTGCTTATTTTCATTTATATTGATTTATATTTTTTTTATTAACCATTTGTTTTCAATTAGTTTCATGTTCACTTCAGTTTTTATAAATCTCATCCACAGAAATGTAAAATTTTTAATTCCACGGTTTTTATTTGACCACATTTTCCGACCGCATATTACATTCCATTCTTTTCTGGTTTCTCACAACTTTTCCACGCCATTTCACTTGTGTACACTATTGGGTTTTCGCGCATTTCTCCAGTTTTGCCACCATTTATTTGAGGTTCGCTTTCGCGCACACCTTTTTTTATGGCCACAACGCATCGCACACCGGCATGCGGGGCTTTCCACGTTCACTCACTCGCACGCACGCACGACCCGGAATTGGCGCGTGTCGCACCCACGCGAACGGCGTGATTTCCTTTTTCCGCCGATCGAGTTTCCCATCACCAACTTGGTTGCCGAAGAAGAAACTCGTCGTAAGTTTCAAAGCGGCAAAGATAAATTTAATGTTCCTTAAATACTATTATGAAGGGGGCCTCTTTACATTTTCAACAGAAACAACAGAACAGAAAGAGGTGCGGAACATGCCCTTTGATAAAAAGGAAAATATCTTAAAAATTAATCACTTTCGTGAAGTTCTGTTGAATCTAACTTTTTAACTAAGGACTGTATATCAAAAGTTCATAATGCAATGGCGGCTGAAAGAGGAACACATGGAAGATACGTCCACCGAAGATCATGTATGGCAGGATACACACCACACAGTTTATTCCTCCGCGATGGCGAACGAAACCGGATCGCAGAGCACGAGGACGAAAGACAATCGAACGACAAACGAAGCTCCTGCCACCAAAAGAAGAAGGTCGGAAAAATGGAGATCACCTAGCTCGAAGGAGACACAATGGAACGGCACTATCTTCTTGCTTTTCGTCTTCCCCCAACGCCGGAGGAGAAAAAAATGGAAGCTGACCCTATAAGAGGGTAACCAACAAACAAACTGTCGTATGTAGGCCTGGGGTCACCCAGCATAAAATTGCATACCTTTTGGTGTGTGCACTAACGCTTGATCGATGTGCGATCGTTGGTTGGGAGAGAGAGAGAAACAATAAACTGCATACAAAACACCAAACAAACGACTACCGAAAAAGTCAGCAAAATGTCACTGCGCTGTGGCAACAGCAGAGGGACATTAATTATGATCTTCTAGTACACCTTCCACACGACGATACGATGAACGATTAACAGCGGACTGCGCGTGAAAAGTCACTGGACGGAAAACGTCAGCCTTTTTCGAAACCGTACGATGCCGCGCGTCCGTCCGTGAGCCAATTCGGCCGACAACTGGCTCAAACGACGGCTTCGTAGCTGGATCTGGCCCCACCACAGGCTCCCCAAGGGGGGCCAGCGCCAAAATGAGAGATCGCGAGCGAGCTTTTAAGTGTGTTCGCTCTCGCGTGCTCTTTCTGTGGAATGAAGATCGAAGATCTTTAGCGCTTTACCTGTCTTAGCGCGTGATCGAAACATATGGCTGTCTTCGATATTAAAGATTAACCTACGAAACAAATCTAGCTTGCAGTACAGAGTAAAGTAGTAATCCATGAAAAATGCACAAATAAACATTCTTTGCTATTCATCAAGGGAAATCCCCTTTCTTGAAGACACGTGTCTTGAAGGCTCGTACTGCAATGGGACTTAAGCGCATGAAAACATTAAAACTCTCTTGTCATCGGGCTCATTTTATGCCGAGCGCTAAGCAATGCTCCGAGAGCGATCGCAAACTCACCATCGATCGAACGTAGATAAATCAGAATCCAGACGAAAGCAAAAGTGTTTCTTTTTTAATCAGGACCTTCTTGCTGCCCTCTTTACGTACGCTAATTTGCATCCACCTGGTTGTTGACTGACATCGGGCGCGTCGGGTTAATGATCTCCACTGGTAATATGGTGGATGACCAATCCGGTTATAAGCAGGGGGATAGAGAAAAAAGAAAATTTAAAAAACAATAATGCTCTTAACAACATAAAAAAAACCTTATAAATAACACACACGATATAGCTTCAGACAAAGACTAAGTTATTTCTGGTATTCTGGAAACCGGTAGAAAGAATTTTAATTTGTTTACTGAATTCTTCGGGTGGTTATGAACACTTCTTTGGCAACAAACAACATCCGTGGGACAATGGAAAATAAAACGAGAAACAAGGATACGCAACACCAGATTAGAAATCTATAGAAATGCATTTTTTATCGCTTCTACCATCTTAAAATTGTACAAAATAAATGATGAAGTTCACACTTTATATCAAGTTTTTTCTTCAAAATGTTTTAAAGAACCGCATATCAATGTCGGAGGTAGAACTCACACAAGTGGAACATTTCTTTTCGAGGTTTTTCCCATAATCGATTTAAACCGCTTCCAGCAACACAGCAATACCCTGGCCTCCTCCGATGCAGGCGGAACCTACAGCACGTTTAAGATTCTTGCGCCTAGAAATAGGAAAATACGATTAACAACTGCACCAGAATTGATAGTTATTACACTTACTTCAACTCATGTGCCAAGTGACCGGTAATACGCGAACCGGATGCACCGAGAGGATGTCCAAGGGCTATCGCGCCACCGTTAAGGTTGAACTTGTTCATATCAATACCAAGTTCCTGCACGCAGGACAAAGCCTGCACACCAAACGCTTCGTTGATTTCCACCAGATCGATATCGTCCAGCTTCAGACCAGCGACGTTCAGTACACTACGGATCGCCGGAACCGGCCCGATGCCCATGATCTCTGGCGGGACACCAACGGTGCTGTACGCTACTAGTCGAGCTAGCGGCGTGAGGTTGTACTTCTTGAGGGCCTCTTCCGATGCCACCACTACCGCAGCAGCACCATCACAGATACCCTAATGCAATCAAAATGCAAGAAAGCAAGGTCATTAAAGAGTTGTTATTTGCATAAAAATTTAACTTTGTTCATACCGAAGCCGTTCCAGCGGTGACACAACCGTTTTTCTTGAACAACGAGGGCAATTTCGCAAGCCCCTCCAAGGTGGTCTGGGGACGCGGATGTTCATCGACGGCAAAGTCCACCTCCTTGCCCTTGACCTTCAGCTTGAAGGGTGTAATTTCCGACTTGAACACACCCTCGTCGTTCGCTTTCTTCCAGAGCTGCTGCGAGCGGTACGCGAACTCATCCACCTTCTCCCGGGGAACCTTGTGCTTTTCGGCCAGATTTTCCGCCGTCAGCGCCATCGGGAGCTTGCAGTAGGAATCGGTCAGACCGGTCTAGAAACGAGAGCAGATGATAAAAATGTTAATAATTGGAGTACGAGGTCATTAGGAACCACAAAACATACCCACAGAGCGTCCTCCAATGCTGGGCTCGTGCCAAGCGGAATGCCAAAGCGGCTGTTACGGAGTGTATAGGGCGTCTGGGACATGTTGTCTACGCCACCGGTCAGTGAAATGTGTGCTGCACCGACCAGAATATCCTGTGCGCCATTCACGACTGCCTGGAAACCGGATCCGCAAAGCCGGTTCACACCCAGCGCTGGCCGTTCGATCGGAATGCCACATCCGAGCGAGACGTGACGAGGAAGGAAAGCTCCGTCCGTTGACGACAGAACCAGCACCTGTCCGATGTTAACAGTATCGACCTGTTCCGGCTTCAGCCCAGCGGCATCGAGAGCTGCCTTGGCCGCCACCGTTTGCAGCTGGGTAGCATTGGTGTTCTTAAACGCCCCACCGAAAGTACCGAAGGCAGTTCGCTTGGCTGCTACAATAAAGACGCCTGTATAAATTAAATAAAATGAGAAAAGAGAACAATCAGATCGAATCAGATAACGATGGACATCAGGAACATTCCGTTCGACAAACAAAAAACGCTCTTTCCCTCAACCATCAGGATTATCACCATTGGCCTATTAAAATACTCTTGCCTTGGAAGGAGACGAATTGTACCACAGTCCCACTGTTTCTTATCAACCTGTCTCTAGTATGTTTTACACCGGCCAGCGATATCAACACCACTCCATTACCCGCTAACAATCTGTGAATGTTTGCGGTGATAAACCTGGGCAGCCGAAAAATTTTCACAAGTCATGTGTTTTCCTTCGACCTGCCATTTTAAGCCTTTTACGTCGAAAAGTATGAAAAAGAATGGAATTAAAACATTTGTTGTCAGCATAGTTGTTTTTTTTCTGCGGATGCTGGCATTAAAAGGAAAGGAAAATAACGATGCTACTTTCTCTACGTCATTGATCGGACTTTGACCCCGCGAAGTTGTTCACGCGAAGGTAGATGATAACTTATGATCAAAGTCCACGCTAAACCCGGAACAAGCACTACTATTGATGATATTAAGCAAAATGTAAGTCAATTATAACTATTACTTGAAGTAAGTAAAGTTTTGTACAGCATACAAACAGCAACGGCAATGATATTTACCTTTCGTAAGTGCTGCCATGTTGGAGGAAACCTTACGGTGATATGAATCGTTTTACGAAAAACAAAACTGTACACAATGACGATGCAAAAACTGGAGGATAACACTTAAATAGCTAAAAGATTTTTAATTTTAACTATTTAAACACCAAGCGCGATCCGCCGACGGTGACCTCCAAAGAACGAATGAATAGTAATATTTACGATGCAATTCACAACACCGGCAACTTCATTTTAAATGAACATACCAGCTGTCAAAGTTGATGTTCATCTCGTATCACAAGATTTTTACATTTCAAATTTTTATCTTATTTCCAACATAAATTTAACTGCGACCCAAAAGTACGGTTTCAGTTTGTTAAGATCACCATCATTTGGTTCTTTGAATGACCACTATACTATAGTACTATAGTATTTCCTAGAAGAAATTTATCAGTATAAATACTCGATGTCTTTTTAACGTACGTATTGCACTTTTTATTTATCATTTTAGTTAATTTTGGATCTCATCCGGCCCAAGCTTGTTTGTAGAATCATTTAATGTAGTTGCTAATATGTTCTTTTGAGTTATCGCAATGTCTTAGGTACTTTTTTATAACAAATTCAATGCCCACCCATCTGCACATGTTCGGATGGTGGTCCACTTTTCTGATCTCCACACACAGCTAATGCAAGCGTTTGGTCAATCTGTTTGTTTTTGCACTTTCGTATATGTTGTTTTAGTTTATACTAAATGAAGAAAAAATCCCCTTCGGTCGTTGAAAGCCCCGTATGAAAAAGAAAAATTACCTCGTGTCCCCCGGCAATACGCTCATTAATTTCACTAGTAGTACTTATTTTGTTCTGATCTCACGTGTCTTCCCAGTTGCCCTATCCACTCAGAACGTTGGAACCTTAAGCATAACCCCTACCCGGTTTGTCTAGTTTGTATATCGTCCATCACCATCTCCAGCTGAAAGGTCACAGGACCATATCTACTCGGCAGCATTGACAGTTTCCGCTATTCGTTGCTGATCGAAAACTCTCGGTTGAGCGTCTCCAGATCCCGGTTATCGATTGCTGGCTGCAAATCTTGACGATTCATCAGCGACAACACCATGCGCAGCGTAGTCCAGATCGTGGTGGACATCTGGTTCGCTGGGGAGGCCACATTCAAACCGGATCGTGCAATCGAAGTGGCCTGATGGTTGAGTGCCGTCAGCAAATGTTCCGCCGCTTCCCGGTAAGCCTTCAGGTTGATGCAGATGATGCCCACGTTATAGCGTGCTCGAATGAAGCCCGGCTGAATGGACAGTGCACGCTGGTACGCTTCGACCGCTTCAACCGATCGATTCCCGTTGGCCAAACTTGCACCAAGTCGATTCCAAGCCTTGGAGCTATCGGGGCGCACCTGTACTGCGGCCTGGAAACAATCGACCGCTTTGTCGTACTCGGAGGAAAGATTAAACAATACCCCAAGTGCTTCCTGTATGTCCGCGTCGATTTCGTTGGGCGATTGCTGCACCGCCTTGATGAACAGTTCCTGCACTTGCTGTAAGTTCGGGCCACCCATCAGCGAGCTAGCGAGCGGTGACTCTTGCGCCTGCACCATCTCGGGCGGAACTAATGCTTCGTACTTTCCGTTACACTTCATCCACCGCACCAACATCCGAAGTGCCTGATTCTGCATGCTCTCGTTCGTGTACGACACCGCCAGGGCCATCAGCACCGGAGCGTTGTTGGGATTGAACGAGAGTGCCTTATTAAGCGCGGCAATCGCATTCGGATCTTTTTCGTTTTCCGCCTGAGAAAACCCAAGCAGTTCCCAAATTTCCGGATTCTCCGGATCGTGCTTGACGGCCGCCTCGAAGCAAAGTACAGCGCTCGGGATGTCCCCTTGGGCAAGGAATGCTTTACCCTTCGCGAACGCATTCTCTATGTCCTGCATCGGGTTCTCCTCGTCAAACTTGTACTCCTTGTAGGGATCATAGTAGTCGGAAAATTCCGACAGCCACGGATGCTGACCCTCGCTTTCCGACAGCGTGCGCCACTCGTCCTGCAGGCGCTCCCAAAATTGCTTGTTATAGTTATCGGATGCCTCATCTTGTTCTCGCTTGTCCGCCTCAAATGCCTTCGCCCAGTCATCGTCCGCCCGTTGCTCCTCCTCGTCCTGTTCCTTCTGCACGTTTGCCTCGGTAGGCTGTTGCTGCAAATGTTCCTCTTTACCCTTTGAGGAGCTTGCCTCCAACTCGTCGAAACGATTCTCCCACACGCTGCTGGACACCTGGCCTCCGTGAATGCGAATATTGCCGGCTCTAACATTGCTCATAAATCGTAAAAACTGCAAATTACAAACATAATCAACTTCCAGCCGCATTAACGAATTTTTTTACTCGGCATAAGCTTACCTCACTCTGATTCATTCGTTCGTTGTTAAGCGTTCGAGCGGCATAACCTTCCGCTAACATTTCTCCTGCCGCCTGCCTAATGGAGGTCCCTTCGGGCTCCATCGATGTTGGGTCGTGTACATCAAAAAAGTCCTTCGTGTAGAGGATATTGTTAGGTCCCACGTTTACTGCGCCCTGTATCGGAGTGAGATGTGACTGTGACCAAACCTGCACAGATAGAAACAAAAACATGATTAATCACGGTCGCAATCCTTTCCTGACCGCGAATGGTTATGCTTACACTCGAAAGTTTACTTTCCGCTCTCGCTTGGGCAGCCTCACTGTGAAACTGTTCCACCCAAGCGGTACCTCCGCTGGCCACCGTATCGATTACTGCCGGTCCCGGTACGATTTGCTGCTGCCGATGAAAGTTCTGTGCGTCGATCTCACGCATCTCCTTCAACAGCACGTCCATCCGGAAGGACTGGGGTGCCGGAGCAATCTGTCCCATAAACTCGTTCACCAACTCACGATCGCCCCCGGCGAAGGAACTCCGACCGCCAGCCAACCCTTCATCCTGGAAGGCAACATCGCGGCGCACCGCTCGGCCCAGATTCATCAACGGATTCGCCCCTCCACATTCCGGTTCGACGAGCTCTTTGAAAGACATCTTCGTACGCAGTCTTTAACTTGCTCCTCTTATCGAACTCGGAAGGTTTACTCGAAGCAGATTATTGTCACCGAAATACACTTGGGTGGACACAAAAAGCTTTGTTTGTGCATTCGTCACGTCTCCGCTAGACCAACTTTCCCATTTCTGAACTTTCACCGTAATCCAAGGACTTCTCCGAGTAACTTGAGCGGGGTTTACGCGGTTGGTTCAACACGATTACAGCGGCATTCGAAGCATGGAGATTTTACCTATCGCTATCACATTCGGTAACAGTGACAAAATTAAACGAAATAACTGATAAAGCGATAAGACGCACCGTTCCGAACGCTGGTGGTTGTTTTATTTTGGTTGGAACGTTCACGTCACTTTGCGTTTGACAGCGCATGCAAAACAATACCCGATGAATTTGGATGAACCTCACCTTCAGGGGTCGGCAACCGTGCTTTGCGCCATCCTGAATCAACAAATCTATTTTCTTTTTGTTTAAAGGACATTACAATTTTCATTACATCTCTCATTGCTATTGTGGCTTCTGTTAATACCATCGAGGTTGCTCTACATTGTTTGAGATAAGAATGATTGATACCAACATGAATACCCACCACGTGTTAACCCACGTGTTAAATTCAAACAAATTAATTGAACGAACTGAGTACTGAAGATCAGTAATAACTTTATTTCAATTCAAATTCTTGCCCTCTGTTTGTTACAGGTTTCCCTCAGAGTATTTAGAGGCTGTTAACGTTCCTTTAAGAACAAGATAAATGCATTATAATTGCGTAACATGTTCAAACTTTGTAAAACTATAAGCACGAGCTCGCTTCAAAATGACGTTGCTAACGAAATAACAATTCTCTAGTGCTACTTTCCATCTGAAAATACCGCTCACTTAATATGTTTTATGAGATAAACTCGTTTAGAGACCAGCATCATTTTATGTGAAAAGTTGTGAAATCAATTTCAACCGAATAATGTACGCCTCTCTGTTTCAAATGTTTATGGTCTCGATCGACATCAGCAATGCCTAGTTGGGTAAGAGTTAATTGATATTAGGATATGTTAAATAAGTTAATATAGAAGAGATCAGACTACCGATCATCGTTGATTGCTACCTAATGTTGAAAGTTTATCACTACTTCTTCCCGAAAGTCCTTTCTACGTCCTCAATGCACCAATGGGCTCCACATTGCTACGTACAATTAATTTTTATTTTTTTATTTTTTTCTTAAATTTAATTCACATTCTCCTACGAAAATATGAATTTATAACAACCTTTCTACATGCTTCAAGTATGCAATTCTATTTCTCTCTTCATACTCCAGTAGCTGCAGTGTCTGCAACAATACTGCACCGTTCAACTGTAATGCAAAAGTCTTTTTAAATTTCTTAAATGTGAAAAACTCAATATTGGTAAAGCATAATATATTATATATTTGAATGAAGTCTAAATGGTCTACCTTATTACTTAAAAACTATTTCAACCAACGATTTCATCATATCGTGTTGTTTCTTTTTTTATTCATTTACTATTTGAGTCTTTTATTGCTGGAAAAAGGTTGAACAATTAAATTCAAGTCCTTAACATGTGATGTGATTAAAATGTGTTTTAACATAAAAGCAAACGGTAAGCCAACCCCTACTTATTAAAATATATTATTTTTTACAACAAGCTCTGCAGACTGCTTCAGACTTAGTCCTTAAAGAACGCATAAATTGTCCACTTTTATAACGTCCTAGCGACCTAATGGTAATACTCTTAAACGAGAAGGTTTGAACGTGAAGTATTGCTGTTGTCTAATTTGTTGTATACGTTGTCGTTCAAATGAAACACGTTTGTTCTTGGTCAACTAGGTTGATGTCGGTCCAAATTTGTAACCTGAGGAGAGAATGACTTTTTTTCATCTAGCTATTACGTAACATTAGTTCTATTCATATGCTAGCATTGTGCCTAAATGTAATTAGTTTTCTTTTTTCAATGTGTTACGATATTCCTTCTTTGTTGACTATGTCACACAAGTTTGCTAACAAGAGCAAACGCATACAGTAACTTCCTCAGTACATCAATTTTAAGTGTTTCCTTCTATCACAAATATTTTTGTTACGACTTTCCATCGATGTAACACCTTTTCCAAGGACAGCGCGCGTACACGGAAATCGATACCTTCATGAAAAGAAATTTTTAACATTAAAATTCCTTCCCTCAAGCGATTAGCTAATCACCCTTCAAGTAGTGCCTACAGTAACGCTTCGCAGAATGATCACATTTGCTACCGATCGGCGTGTAGCTTTGGACGTGTGGTTTTAAAGTAGGCTTCCTTTTTCGGAAACCCATGCTATAGCGGCAAGCAACGAATGTGTGTGAGCGAGAGAGTCAATAAGGGTTGATTTGTGGTAAGCAGGGACGTCGCGCCATGTGCCCGAATCCCTCAGCTTCACGCACCGGACAATACGGAAGCACCGCGCTCCAATCGTCATTAGAAGGGGATGGACTTTTTCCGTATCGCACTGGCGGCTGCAACCGGGGAGGGCGGCGGGGTCTGTACTTTCGGCGAACCTGGCACCGATGTGGACGTGGTCAGATTGTGCTCCATCATCAGCTGCGCCGTCCGGTAGAACTCGTTATCGGGATCGAACAGGGCGGCGGCAAAGTACTGGCTAAATATTCGGCCCATGTATTGTTCCTTGTTTGCTGGCCACCAACCCTCGAGGAATCCTATGTGGCCACCGCGGGCTGTGATGAGAATGGCAACGTGCGACGACTTGGAGGCCGCCTTCACCGGGATCGCTTCGAGCGGCTGGAACGGATCGTCCGCTGCGCTCAGGCACAGCAAAGGCACTTTAATCTGGTGTAGTTTGTTGTGAAGCGTAGCATCCGAGTAGTAGCTGTCGACATCCTTATAGCCAAAGTGCTTCGACGTGAACGACGAATCGAACTGTTTAATTGTTTTGCTCTGTAATACAAGTCGAAAATAATGGACAATCAATCAAACACTGTTTCCGACGCTGTTTCGTTTTTGCCTAATACAGCCGAGTTGATAAGACACACATACCTGTAGCACCTGGTTCATGTCCCAGTCAAATTCTTCGCCCCGGAGGATATCGTACTTGCTAACCGTACGGCAGAGGCTTGAGGCAAGATGTCGTCCTAGAAGGTTGTTCAGTATGGGTTGCTCGATGCTGGCACAACCTGGAAAGATGTGTGTTAAATTACTACCACAAAGGAACAAGCATTCTCAAAACTTGGATAACTAAAAGATATAGTTTAATCTCGAACAAACACCAATTGAAGTTTCTAGAAACTTAGCCCTAAGCTCTGCCGACGCACGTGGAATACGCGACACATGATGATTAGCGTGGACTTCAACGCAACGCTTTATCAGGTCACACAAAACGCGAATTTGTGTGCCGCCAACTGATAACACGGCATAGCTAACACGCCGGCACCGCAGACGAGCGTTGCCCTTGAGATTTGATTTTTTTCAGCAAGTTCGAATTAATCTTTCGCCTAAACAATATTCACCCCTCGCTAAATCCGGGGTTATTCATGCGAGTGTGGGGAGAGAACACTAAAACAGACCGACCGACATTGGTACTAGGTGGGAAAGTGGCAAATGGAATCCACGGTTTCCGACGCGGTTTCTTATCCTCACGCCTCGTGTGAACTAGAAGGGAAATCGATAAAATTGGAACATTCTACTGAAATGCCAGCGTGTGAGTGGAAATGTCAACCGTTGGGTTCGTGAAATTATTCATAAACCATTGGTTACCCGCCCCCGTTTGGAGCTATTTCCTCTCTGCCCGTGGACTCCATTGAAACGCGATTTGTTTAGGAGCCCAGGGAAAACTCTTCTCTAACACGACACTTCAAGGTTTTCGATGGCCCTTCACTGCTTACCCTTGTGTACGTCCCACGGCACGGAGATGATGGTAGCCGCCGTCAGGATCGATTTCGCTTCGTCGCTTTTCCGAGCGAGATAGTTGCCCAGGATTAGTCCACCCATCGAGATACCGGTAGCACCGATACGCACGTGAGGGTGTGCCGATCGCACGTACTTCACCACCTCCGATAGATCCTCGCAGTTCGCCGCGCAGTAGAGTCGAGGCGTCTTTAAGGCGACCCCACCGAGTCCACGGTTCGTGAAGACGACCGTCCGAATGCCGGCACGGTTTGCGGCCGTTACCAGGCACTTGATGTACTCGGCCTGCGATTCACCCGTCAACCCGGGCAGAATGATAATGATCGGTGCCTCCGGGTCGCAGTTTGCCTCGAGCCAGTCGAGCGCCACCTGACCCCCGTCCTTCAGCGTCAGCACCTCACGCCGATACTCGACGTCCGGCATGATGTTCGAGCGCAGGATGCTGGCAAATACGGTTTGCGCGCGACTTTCCACGCACCAGAACGTTGGCCAAAACTTGTGCTCTAGGGTTGGAATGTGCTTGCGAAGGTACTTCTTGAACGGACCATCCGAGGCGGCCAGGATTGGGCGCTGTCGATGGCAAATGAAAGTAAATAATATAATACATCAACACTCGCTTTCTCTCGCTAAACTAATCTAACTTACCTTGACCACCTCCATCAGATAGTATACAAGGTACCCAACCAGGACGATCGCGACCAGGTGCCATCGAGGCAAATTCGTCAGGTACGTGTACAAGTAAGACAACATTTTCTCGGCCTAGTTCTAACCGGTTGGCTCAATTGTGTTGGTGTTATGTAGCCCAAATTTTTCGGTCAGTAAGTGGACGCAATAATATCTGCAAAAGACGTAAAACATGTTCAATATTAATGAAAACAGTGCATGTTTGTCATGTCCTTCTGTCTGACAAGCACCATTTCAAATGCTTGCATGTTATCAGGACGAATACAATTTAACAAAATACCTCACAAGCCACAAGTTCATTCTTAAGGGCAGAAATTAATAAACATTGCAGCATGATCGTGATGTGTGGCATTCTACAGCACTATCTCCACAGTTCAAAGAGCTCGATCACGCACTCTCGAATGCACGATTCAATTGGGTTAAATTTTGCTCGGATTTATTTTATAGCTTAAGTGGCCATGTGGAACACCATAATAAGGACACTCGGCTTGCTGGAAGCTTCCGTAGTGATAAATTAGTGCACCAGTGGAAAAACGTGTATTGAGGTGCTTAAAGAGCACACACACAATCCAGACATCTTCTCGATTTGATTTATTTTGTATTTTTCCAGCCATAGAGCGCTGTTTTGCCCAAACGAGAATCGATAAACATGTGCACAATCGACTAGAAACGAAAAGGAAAAACATTGTCCTTCGTCCAAAGCAAATGAATCGTTTCTTACCGATCGCTTTTTTCGCTTTCCACCAGCAGAATTGAAAAGCTACGTTTCGACCGGAAAACCACGAAACACTCCCACACAAGCTAATGGCTTGGAACTCTGTTTTTTGTAGCTTGCTTTATCGTCGTACCATAGTTTTCCATCACTTTCCCGAGAAGCGCGGGAGTATCATCAGGCGGTTAGATATTTACGAGTGATAAAAGTAATTTAATGTGGGATAAAAGCCGCTTCATCGACCACCAATCGAGCTGGCCAGTTTTCCACGAGACCGGTTGAACAGGTATCCAAATAAAAACGGAAACCTAGCCACTTTGCACGCACGCACGGGCCATAAGAAAATCGATACGCAAAGGTCAGTGGACACGCTGCGTTTCGTTCTTTGCGTCCTGCATTGCGTGCTGTGTAGAGGTAAGCCTTGGTTTCGAGCAGCCTTCCAAACGTTTTCCAAACGTTTTCATCATACCGCACGAATGTGGTTGAAGCAATCAGAACCCTTCACTTGCCTCAACTGAACGTACATAAACACGTGACAAGAAAATTTTTTCCAGCAGTGTATGAACCACATCAAAACTTGATTTCTACTAACCAACCCACAAGACGGCCATGAGCGCGCAGAATTTGCCAAAGGCAAGATCATGTACGCAATTCTTGCTCTCAAGGACGCAATAATGGTTTATGTACCACCAATTTCTAAGTGATCTTTGCCCCCTCAAACACTGAACACGATAGGGTAAAGCAACATGTTATACACGCGAGTTCATTCGCACAATCCTATAAATACAAAGAAAAAATCGTGCCGGTCGCGAACGCCGTGCGTGCACGCGACATTCACGTTTCGCTACAAGATTATACTGCGTTGCACGCACACACTGCCCGACGAACAAAGTTGCGCGACGGCGGGTTTAGGTGCAACTTTTTCCATACAAAACGCCCGGGCGATGAAAGTGCTACCCCAGTGCTCCTCTCCGCGAGTCTATACTTGCAAGCGGTAGCACAACATCGCGAACAAAACACCGCGACGAAGCGATGCATCAGGAGGAATTTCCCCATCCCACCCCTGATGGACCCATACTTGCAGATAGAACTGCAACACGGACAGGTTCGGACCAAGGCGTGTTAAACAGGGTAGGTTTGGTAAATGACGTTAAACATTTCAAACCATAAAAACCCTGAAGTTGAATCGGAGAATTGATTCATATCAAAATTTAACCATGGCTACGATGAAGGCTCTTAAAAAATGAGTTATATTAAATACCAGTGAAATCAGTTTTCTTAACTGTCAGTATTTTCTATGTATTGCTGCGTTAAACGCAGTAAGGGACTTTCTCTCGCGCATCTCAGGCGAAATCAAACTTCGCAGGAAGTTCTTGAACTTCTTGCTTCAGTAAATATACTCGATCAATAGGTTGAAAATTGGCACTGCACTTGTTTTATCTTGAGCAGTTGCGAGAGTAAGAACGATCGCTCGCACAGCCGCCTATCGACAACGTAACGCTATTATGTTCTTTGTGTACGGCTTAATTGATTACAGCGAATGCGAAAAACCAAAACAATAGCTATACGTCACTCATACCATGATTCATCTTGATTCATAATGTAAAGAAACAAAATATTAAGTCAAAAACATGGGTATTCTACCGAGCTATTACTTTCATTCGTAGAAGTGTGGTGGAGAATTGAAAAACACTTTTTTGAGTGACTGAAAGTGAAATAAGTGAACCAGATTCAAATATTGAGCATCACATAGAATCAATGTGTTCAGTTTTATATCAATCATCACTTCAAACACTGCTCATAATTACTAAACGATGAAGAAAAAATAAAATATTATTTTGACAATCATTTATGAATTTGAACCAAATGTCAACAATCCAAATTAAACCAACCTACAGCTTTATAGGCCTTGGGCAGTTTTGCCTGTTGTCAACAGAGTTGTTTTGATTTTGCCACCGCTTGCAGAGTGAAATTGCAGTTCACCAAAAATGTGAAGAAAAGAGTAATATAACGGCAGTTTTCGTTAATATTCGGTAAGTAAACGTTATTGAGATGAATTATAATCAGAAAGAATCCAAACTATGTTAATTTTTGTTCATTTTCTCTTCCAAAGTTCAACGCAGCAGCGGCACCAGAAGCTCAACCGCGGTGTCATCGGTGGAATTAAAGTTTGGTGCAAGGAGATGGTTGATTTTTGCGGTCCCAAGCTTGCGGCTCCAAGTGAACAAACGGTTTGTAAAGTGCTTAAATATATTTGAATAAAAAATGTTCGTTTAATATAAAATTACGACTTGGGAATTTTCCTTTGTATATGACGACAATATGTATATTGAAAACATCGCCTCCATTAAAACATCGCGCATTGTATAAAAAACATCGCGTCACGTCGTTTTTGTCACGCAACCTACATATTTCGCAGGTTCCATCAGGAGCCCGATGATACCATGAAAAACGCCCCTTTCATAGCGCAACATGGATATTCTTGTTACTCGGGTGCGTACAAAGTGACACAACTCAATGGAAAGCTCTCGATCGAGGATGATCTTTGCTTTTATGTCGAAGGGCAGCATAATATAGGAAGATCGCACATGTTTCATTTCCATTAAAAAAAGAGTAGGCATGGCAGATAACAAATATCCAAAATTCCTTTTTTACCGCACTTCACTAATGAATCACCATTGTGATTGTCGTTATCTGCACTTTGTTCGTTGATAAAACCATGACCTTATACTGGTAGATACTGTTTTCAGCAGCCGTTCTTATCAGCTGATATTTTAATGCTGTATTTTCACCATTTTAGATGGAAGTGTGGTAGGTAGAATTTCACTAATCCAACCGAGAAACATCTGGTCGCAGCGACATCAAGATCCATACGGCATGATTAATTCAATCTGATGAGATCACTCACCCTCTCGTCTCGTTGAACCAGACCGGGCAAAAACACCCGAACCAAAATCCGCACAAAACCTTCGCGCAACCGAGAACGAGCCTTCCTCGCCTGCTCAAATCTCGTACCGGACTGACTTGAAATCGCGATTTTCGCGTCCCTTATTACCGTGCGCGCAAAGACGCGCCGCCGTCACAAACGGTGACGTAATCGACGCGGCGCACTCGTGACTACTACCAGGCGAGCTTCGCTGAAAAAAGTGTGCGCGAAGCTGCCGGCAAAAGTGTATCACTACTACTAAAAACATGCGGCTCACTTAGTATATACTAGCGTGCACTAGCATTAGATTTGGGGTTCGGTTTGATCGTTATCTTTTAAGATAATAAAGCTTAGTTCTTAGCGGGAATGTGTAATAATTGAATTTGAAATAAAACATATTACATGAATAGTTGAGGCCATAACAAATTTGCCTCATATGATCTTCCACTTCACTTTGTTCAATAACATCGCCAACCAGGCGATGTTTTCAGTCAGCTGTTCGTCAGCGTTGCAGCGCAGTCAATAATTTTGGTTTACAATTCATTTCAAAAGATTTTGACTTAAGTTATCCTCACAAGCTTATCTTGAGTTCAAGTTTTACATTAAGTGCAGTAAGAGAAACACTTGACCACTAAGCCTAGTTGAGCTTTTAGAAATAAAACAAAGTCACGTGTGGCGACAATTCCGATAAAAACAGTTGGGGATCTCTATTCGAAAAGCATAAAATAACACTTTCAAATTTACACCACACGACATGGGCCATTGAAACCAGGACACCGATTCTAAAGCTTTCTATGTATTATGCAAACATTTTTCATCACACCTTACACAGTTTAGCCACTTACGATCGATTCCCGTTTAATTTCGACCCAACAAAACAGAACCTTTCCTCCTCACCTGCCCTTTCCCCGCACAGTTGCGTTCCATCCCACTCAGCTTCCCTTTCACTGCAACCCATTTCCCTCGTAAAAACGCAACGGCCTTCGGAAAATTTGTTTGGCACACACAGTTCTCTCTCGCCCTTGGGTGCCAGGGCATAGTGCAAATATGTTCGCTGCTGCAAATAACCGACCCTACCCGAAATCCGAAATCAAGAAGCAGGAAGAACGTGGTAACGAAAAACCAACATCCTATAAAACAAATGCTGCCACTGCCTCTGCGGGAGGTAAACCGTCCGCCGTGCTCTAGCAATCAATTTAACTTTTAAATAGACCAATGTTTATTTGAACCCAAACATCAAACGAGCATTGATGCGATAATCCGCATTGAACGAAGCGTGATAAGACGCAGCGTTGCCTGGGTGCGTCGGTTTTCCATAAATTCGTGGACAGAATTTATTTTAATCGAAAAACGTCAGTTGGGGAAGATCTTGAAGAAAAAGAACCAATGGTACTACGACGCAGACATAGATTTGCTCAAAGATTGGAAAACACGTGCCCTCTATGCTTAAGAGCGAAACACCTGAACATTGGTGCAATGTCCTATCTACCAAAAAGGAACCATATCATCCTCGTTTCCGACGTTTTTTTTCGTGAAGCAAAAAAGATGTTACAATATTCTATTACTTCACAGTTTCTATTTGTTTTTCGACCACGTTTCTTATTGCCCTTACCGTGCGAACTGAAACACTTGGGAAAGGGCATTTAACTTTTTCCCCAGCCCGATTGTATAAAACAGAAGAAAACAATATAAAAGGTGTTTTCATCACACCAGGTGTGATTTATGTCGTTTCGACCAATACTGGCACCTGGCATCAGTTCGGAGCAAATATTGTGTTTTTCTTCCTTCTTGAAATTGGCTTAGGTCCTTTATGGACTGCTTTGAATGGTTATGCGGCAGAAGATGCACCACCCAATGTGAAAAGAATAATAACTTCTTGCTACATGCACTTTCTATCGCTGGACCTACAAAGTTAACAAATGATTCTTTGGTTACCTGCAATTACGTTAGAGAGGTGTATTTTTTCCCTTTTGATTAAATTTGCAACTTTCACAGCCGTACCTTTTTTTCTGCCCACGGCTCTGATCGATGAATTCACCAACCACTAGTAAAAAAAAAGGGCAGCAATAAACGTTCACTCCATCACTGGGCACTTTCTTCTACTTCTTATCTTTCGTGGCACCTAACAATCCGGTGAAAAGTTTCTGACCTCGTGAACGCAAGTTCGCTCCTCGCAAGTTGGTCCCAGGAGTAAACGCTTCTGGTAGGCACACAAGGCGCTATGCTAGTTCGATGCGGATAAAATCCGATGTAACGGAAGTTAACATGAGAAGAGGAGTAAGAAGAATCTCATCGACCACCTCAGCGGCCACACAGCCAAACACACATAAACACAGTGCTCCTCCAAGCCAGGACGAGCCGATGACAACCGGTCGTCAACCCTAAGCCCACCACACAACGAACACGCGGTTTGTGCTATATTTCACCGTTCACGCCCGGAAACCACCGCAACATTCCTCTATCGGAACCAGTTCCGGTGGTGCGACGAAGGGACATCACGAACAGGAAGTTCACCTCTAATTTAATCCGTGCGAGGTAGTTTTCATTTTTCCACAACGTCCCCTCCCCTTTGGACGATATGGTGCAGTTTAAAATTTAATGAATGGGAAAACCGTGCGTTGCAAACCGCCGTGCAACCTGAGCACCTGAACGATGGTCTTCAACTGGCCTCGAGTGTACGTGTGAACGCTGGACCACTGGCCAGAGTCCTTCCGAAACTCTCACTCCCGCTGGCACAGGATCAGAACCGAACGGAACGTGTATGCCGCATTGCTGGTCGGGCGCGTACCGGACCGTGCCGGAAAAGTAGTATGTGTGCATGAGAGTATGTGCGCACGCGCGCCCGTTTGTGCCTGCCCCAACCGGAACCGAAAACCGAACCGATGCTCCATCGGCTAGCACGCGGAACCGCTTTCTCTCTCGTTCACCACCGTATGGAAACCACCGGGTGGTGGGATGGCGTGCTCCAAGATGAAAAATGTGCTCCGAGTTTGGCGCTCACCAGGATACCCGGGGTAAGCGCGTGGTTTTCATGAATGAAACTGTGGAAAACACGTGGTGTTTTGATGGACCCTATGAACAGATCTTCCCCGTCCGGAGGCTCCGGGAAAGTGTTCACATCGCAGGGCAGAAAAAGAGAGCCTGTTAATGGTGCCAATAACAGAGTAGCACGTACACGACGTTTGCGATTCTTGAGACATAACCAGCTTGGGGTTTCCAACCCTTAAAGATTAGCGATGAATGGCTCTAGAGTTGGCTGTTTATTTTAGTAAAAATTGACGAATTGCATAAACCAAAATTGGTAACGACGCAATCGTGCAAACGATGGGACGAGGAGGGGAGGACCTCAGCTGAGGTTATGCCCTAACATTTTATGTAAAAAGTCATGTTTACTAAAAGAGTGGTTCGGGTTTGTTGCTTTTGCATATAATTCATATAAACTCATTACGAGACAATGTTATTTTTATATAATAAACACCTTTATTTTAGAAGATGCACCAAAAAGATGTCGATTCATTCACATAGTGTTGTATATAGATTTAAACATTAGTACGTAATAATTACAATTAGATTTTACAAATAAGCACTTTTGCTCTCTTACGCAACCGTAGCGTCCAGACGTTTGATCAGAGTAAAATCCGATATTCGTTACTTTTCTCTTAGCTCTAAGCGATTCAAGTGCTAGAGATGTGGGTGAACACAACATGCATTTCAACATGTTGCTCCTCCCTGCCTAGCACGTCGTCTCGGTGTAGGTATCCCCAGCCCGATGGTGGATCTATAATTTTCCCCTTGTTCACACGTTCAACATCTCAATGAGATCCCACTATTTAAACTAATCGTCTAATAACCTACGCGTGACACATATGGGTTGGATTTATACTATTGCATCGGACAAACAATAATGGAAAAGTTAACTGGTATTTAGCGTGCAAATACAACCCAATCGTTTATCATCTAATAAAAACTACAAAATCAAGCTGATCATGACGTCTTACTTCTGTCCAAAAAACTACAATCTGGATCGAAAATAATTTGAAACTAAATAAAATAGAATTTCACCTTACAAAAAAAATATGGATGATGATGTGGCCAGAGACGCACTCAGCTAATAAATCACACTATTGCCACTGTTGTGTTTGTCGTTCGTTCAATACCTCCAATGCCCAACAATAGTGGACGTACAAAGGGACTCCTTCGGTAAGTTAATGCATTCCAGCTGCGTTTCCAAATTGTTCATGAAAAAAATAGTGAAGACTACCGATGTTTAATCGGAATACTAAAGCACGCTCAGAAATCCGCATCCAGCGTGAACACGTTGTCCAGTCGGTTAGCCATCACGCCCCACTTCTGATATTCGCCAACCTTCTTTTCGAAGAAGTTTGTTTTTCCCTCCAGTGAGATGAACTCCATGAAGTTGAAGGGATTTTTTGTGTTATAGACCTGAAAAAAAAGAACACAACATCATAAGGTTAACATTAGCTCTCTTAGCCCATGTAAGATCGAATATCAAAGAAAAGTACACTTACCTTTTCGCAGCCCAACTCCACCAGAAGCCGATCGGCAACGAACTCGATGTACTGCGACATCAGGTCACAGTTCATGCCCAGCATATCGACCGGCAACGCCTTGGTAAGGAACTCCTGTTCGATCACCACCGCATCGCGAATGATGCTGGTCACACGCTCGCGCGTCGGCTTCTGCACCAGATACTTGAACATAAGGCAAGCAAAATCGCAGTGCAAGCCCTCGTCACGCGAAATTAGCTCGTTCGAGAACGTCAAACCCGGCATCAGCCCTCGCTTCTTAAGCCAGAAAATAGCGGCAAAGCTACCGCTGAAGAAGATTCCCTCGACGGCGGCAAACGCGACAACACGCTCGCCGAAGTTGGCTTTCTTGCTCGAAATCCAGTTCAGGGCCCAATCAGCCTTCTTCTTCACACACGGTAGCGTTTCTATGGCATTGAAGAGGAATTCGCTACGAAAAGAAGGGATGAAACACAGGTATTGCTCAGACAAGTTTCAAGGTAAACATTACGGGGCTGAACCTACCGTTCCTTCGGGTCACGAATGTACGTGTCGATCAGCAGAGAGTACATCTCGCTGTGGACGTTTTCCATGGCGATCTGGAAACCATAGAAACAGCGCGCTTCGGTCACCTGCACTTCCTGGCTGAATCGTTCGACCAGATTCTCGTTTACGATTCCGTCCGACGCAGCGAAGAAAGCGAGCACGTGCGAGATGAAATGACGTTCGCTCGGCTTCAACGACTCCCAATCCTTCATATCCTTTGATAGGTCCACCTCCTCTACAGTCCAGAAGGATGCCTCGGCCTAGATGAGGAAGAAACGGAGGAACAAAGAAATAGTAACTATCGGGAATAGTTTAATGTTGCGTAATTCACTTACCTTCTTGTACATCTGCCAGATGTCTTGATATTGAATCGGGAAGATGACAAACCGACGTGGATTATCCTTGAGCAGTGGTTCGATGGACGGATCGAACGGTGTCTGCTCATGCAAGTGAACCTCCGACAGCTCGGTCTTAGCCAACTCCTTGGGATCCTCAACTGAGGACTCGGTCACCATCACCTTGTTCTCATCCATCGTCTCGTCAGCGGTGATGGTGCTTTGGGACTTCGTAGTCTGCGTTACTGCAGTCACGTTTGCTCCACTTTCTGTCAGCACTTTGTGGGTGTTCTACAGAGCAAAATCAAATTCGTCATAGAACAACAATGAATATTCAGAATACAATTATCGGCTGTTCGCACAAGAAAGTTGCTAGTGCAGTGCGATTCAGCATGATATTGCAATGAGAAGCTTACTAAGATGGAAAGCTGATTTTTTCCTTTACTACGACAAGCGAAACATGTCTGGTTTCTTGATTCGAAGCGTCTTCACAAACAACTATTTTTCGATCTCTGGACCAAGTGGCACGATTGCAGGCACCAGGCCCTTCGGTGTAGTAGTTCAGGGACCATTTCTTGTTTACGTTTTTTATTTCACTAGCACCGCGCGAGCAATTTCTGCGAATGCGCGTGTTTGACAGATCAGGCCAAATGCGAGGCATTTGACGCGGACATTCGTGCGCGCCTTTTTTTCTTCCATTCTTCACGATATCTTCCATTTCCCAAAAACCCGCTCGTTTCATAAACAGCTGATTTTGAGTGTGCATGTTAAAGAGACGCATGAAATGAAAGTTATTTAATTTACTAGTCGTTAAAAACGTTACTTGAAGAACAGTGTGGTTCAAAAATCCAGGAAAATTTTATTGTAACTTCGACACAGGAAGTGAAGTGCCTTATGTGTGTTCACAAGATTTGAACATCACCTCATACTTGATGGCGTTGTTGCGAACACACGCAGTTGTCCACCCCACGCCGATACAAGTATTTTCATGACTACGAACAACGCTTGCGGAAACCGCTGCGAACAATTTATCAGCGCGAAGCGGCGCATTTGGAGGGAAATTGCAATGCGTTTTGGAGGGAAACTCAAATGTCACGAATGAAAAACGCGCGGGATTGTAACGTGTCACTTAGCAATGATTGTGAAATATTCATCTACTTTTACTTCCTCTCTGAATAGGTGAAGTACATAAGATCGGGTTTTCGATGGCGTTGGGTTACGGAATGCTCTAGAAACGAGCATGTTGGCCCTTATGTTTCGTTCAGAGAAGAACAAGCTTTCCACAACATATTTCAAAGAAGGAAAGGCAGTAAAGAGCCATGAATTCATAGCAGTAAAATACGTGAAAAGTAATTTTCTTGAGAATAATTTAAAGGGACAATACCATACCAAACACGAGACGACGCCATCCCCCGGCACCGTAAAGGTACATATTTAAACCCATTCCCTGCCCCAGTGCCACTTACCTTAATCAGAACCTCCATGTTATCAGCAAAGTTTTCCTTCTCCAGAACCATTTTCACTGCAATTGAGCACTTTTCAACACGTATACAAATCACAAATAAGGAATAATTAGCCCTTCACTACTTCACTACGTGGTTGGTTTTTTGTAGCACTTGTTCTCTTTCCGCTGTGTCCGGTGAAGCGTCCTCTGCCTGGGAAATCCAATCGTGAAATGATGAAGTACGTGCTCCAAGAGCGCAAAGGCAGTACAGAATGCCGCCAAAATTTTCCATCGATCTCCTTTTCCCTCCTTGTCTAATTGTCCGAAGCGTCGAAATCTTCACTGCAAAAAGACGTATGACAATGCTAAGAAAATTGTGAATTACGAAAGCGACACCTACAAAACGTTTAACATTTCCGATTCATATAGTTGAATAGGGTTTTATCCCTCATTTCCTGTAGGATTATTTCCATAAATTTATGTTAAAATTATAAAAACAATTATTTTTAGGAAATGTCGTCAACAAACCACGATTGTCAACAAATTAGACTGTCAGCTGCAGAAAAACGGAAAAGCGCGGTTTTGACACTGCACCGGTCAAGCAATTTGAAACGCGCGCCTTTCGTCCGAAAGAGCAAGCAGCTGTAAGCGCGTGCGATTGGAAGAGACGGATGCATTTGGTGGCGTCTGGTTTCGCGACTAGTGTGAAAGGAACAGAAACAGTAGCGGCATTATTAGTCGGAGTGAAACATCGCCGGTGTGCTTCGGACGTGGTCGCCATATTGTTATTTATTTGCAAGCCGCCTTCGTGCAGCGCATTTCGCGTGAAAAGGCTGTTCTCCGTGTGCGGGGATTGGAAAAACAGTATTTTTCGGGGTGCCGTACCAGAATATCCTTGTCGCGAGTGTAAATTCTCTATCTTGTGAGTTCGTTATTGTAGAAGAACGTGTAAATTGTGTGTCCGTGTGCTGCAAGAAGCTTCTAAGCAAGGAAGGCGAAGTGGTTGCTTGATGTGAAAGCCGTCAGTGGGGAACAAACTGCTTGCGCACAAGAAAGAAGTTAAGCAATTTTGTATCTAATCCGAAAAAAGCATATAGGCGAACGTGATCCGGTCGGTTGTAGCCTTTCCCTCCCGCGGACGGATCAAAGCAGAAGCAAAGCTTCATCAACATGTCGAACATCGTGCTGGACAAAGATTGCTTCTTCCGGCGGATAAAGCGTCTGTATGCGAACTGGAAGGTAATAACAGTAACCATAGCCTGTGACATCATTAATCCGTCTTGCATACATAGCCTCGAAACAATGCTAGCACATACTTTTTTCGCAATGCTGATTACGTTCTTTCCTTGCAGGATCCAGAATTCCGACACGATGATTCGCTGTCAAAGGTCGACTGCATCATGACAGCCGTCGGGGTCGATGAGGAAACATTCTACAGTAAGTCGACTTCACTGCAAACATGGCTTTTTGGGTACGAGCTGACCGATACGATCAGCGTCTTTTGCGACAACGCCATCGTGTTTTTGACGAGCAAGAAGAAGATCGAATTCCTCAAACAAATCGAGAAAGATGCCGAGGATAGCTTGCCACCGATTCGGCTATTGGTCCGGGATAAGGTAAGGGGAAGAAACGGATATTTATTGTACATTGATGGAGTATGTTTAAAATTCTTAACCCCTGCCTTTCAGAACGACAAAGATAAGGCCAACTATGAAAAGCTGTACGAGGCAATGAAGTCATCCAAGGCCGGCAAAACGGTAGGCGTTTTTACGAAGGACAATTTCCCCGGTGAGTTCTGCGAGAACTGGCGCGCGTTCCTAAAGGACAAGCATCTGACGAACGTCGACATAAGCGTACCGATAGGGTACATTATGTGCCCCAAGGAGGACTCGGAGCTTATCACGATTAAGAAAGCTTGTCTGGTGACGATCGACGTGTTCAACAAGTATCTGAAGGATCACATTATGGAGATAATTGACGCAGACAAGGTACGTAAATGTTGTAACCATCGGGTGAATGATTGATTCAAAACGTTTGGTTTTGTTTCGGAAATGCTTTATAGAAAGTGAAACACGTTAAGTTAGCAGAAGGAGTAGAGTCGGCCCTGACGGACAAGAAGTACGTTTCCGGCGTGGACACAAATCAGCTGGACATGTGCTATCCGGCCATCATCCAGTCGGGCGGCAACTACAGCCTAAAGTTTAGCGCGTTCAGTGACAAGAACTATCTCCACTTTGGATCTATCATTTGTGCGCTTGGGGCGCGATACAAGTCGTACTGCTCGAACATTGTCCGCACGTTGCTGGTCAACCCGACCGAAACCATCCAGAAGCATTACAACTTTCTGTTGAACCTGGAGGAGGAGCTGCTGAAAAATCTCGTTCCCGGTAAGAAGCTGTCGGACGTGTACGACGTTGGGCTCGAGTACGCCAAAAAGGAAGAACCGAAGCTGGTGGACAAGCTAACGAAATCGTTCGGTTTCGCGATGGGACTCGAGTTCCGCGAGAACTCGATCACGATCGGACCAAAATGTGCGGCTGTGCTTCGAAAGGGCATGGTGTTCAGCTTGAACGTGGGTTTGGCGGGACTTGAAAACTCCGAAGCATCTGACAAGGAATCGAAAATGTACGCGCTGTTCGTCGGTGACACGGTGCTTGTGACCGACGACTCGCAGGCTGCCGTCCTGACGCAGTCGAAGAAGAAGATCAAAAACATTGGCATCTTCCTGAAGGACGACGATGACGATGACGAGGAGGAAGAGGAGCAGGAAAAGGAACCGGGCCCGGAGATACTCGGGCGTAGTGGTAAGCGGACGACGGTGCTGGAGAGTAAGCTCCGCAACGAGCAAAGCTCGGAGGAAAAGCGCAAGCAGCATCAGAAGGAGCTTGCCATAGCGCTGAACGAGAAGGCGAAGGAGCGACTGGCGAAACAGGCGGGTGGTAAGGAGGCAGAAAAGGTTCGTAAATCGACCGTCTCGTACAAGAGCGTCAATCAGATGCCACGCGAGCCGGAGGTGAAGGAGCTGAAGCTGTATGTTGGTGAGTCAGGAAGGAAACTACGGCAACTTCGATTGAACTTATTAACATCACGATTATGTTTCCCTTTCGCCTTCAGATCGCAAGTACGAAACGGTCATCATGCCGATCTTTGGTGTGCCTGTTCCGTTCCACATTTCGACCATCAAAAACATCTCCCAGTCGGTGGAGGGTGATTACACGTACTTGCGAATCAACTTTTTCCACCCGGGAGCAACGATGGGCCGGAACGAGTCGGGAATGTACCTGAATCCGGACGCAACGTTCGTAAAGGAGGTGTAAGTTGCCAGGAGAAACGACATTAACATGTTGATCGATCGTGTAATGATCTATTTCGAAATTCTCCTTCCTATACAGCACTTACCGCTCTACGAACACCAAGGAACCGGGTGAAATAGCGGCACCGTCGTCGAATCTCAACACCGCGTTCCGGTTGATCAAGGAGGTGCAGAAGCGTTTCAAGACGCGCGAAGCGGAGGAGCGCGAAAAAGAGGACCTTGTTAAGCAAGACACACTGGTGATGTCGCAGAACAAGGGTAACCCGAAGCTGAAGGATTTGTACATCCGTCCGAACATTGTTAGCAAGCGCATGACGGGCGCACTCGAGGCACACGTGAACGGATTCCGCTACACGTCCGTGCGCGGCGACAAGGTGGACATCCTGTACAACAATATCAAGAGTGCATTCTTCCAACCGTGCGATGGTGAGATGATTATTCTGCTGCACTTCCATCTCAAGCACGCCATCATGTTCGGCAAAAAGAAGCACCTGGACGTACAGTTCTACACGGAGGTGGGTGAAATTACAACCGATCTGGGCAAGCACCAGCATATGCACGATCGGGATGATCTGGCGGCTGAGCAGGCCGAGCGAGAGCTGCGCCACAAGCTTAAGACGGCGTTCAAGAGTTTCTGCGAGAAGGTGGAAACGATGACGAAGCAGCAGATCGAGTTCGACACACCCTTCAAGGAGCTTGGCTTCCCGGGTGCACCGTTCCGCAGCACAGTATTACTACAGCCCACCTCCGGCAGCCTGGTTAACCTGACCGAGTGGCCCCCGTTTGTCATAACGCTCGAGGACGTGGAGCTGGTACACTTCGAGCGCGTGCAGTTCCACCTGCGTAACTTCGATATGATATTCGTGTTTAAGAACTACCAACACAAGACAGCAATGGTAAATGCGATACCAATGAATATGCTCGATCACGTTAAGGAATGGTTAAAGTGAGTCCTGATGCTTCCAAATTCAAATTTTTCAGCAATTTAATCGTCGTTTGTTGTAATTCTCCTTTCAGCTCGTGCGACATTCGCTACTCGGAGGGTATTCAATCGTTGAATTGGGCAAAGATTATGAAAACCATCACGGACGATCCAGACGGGTTCTTCGAGAATGGCGGCTGGACCTTCCTCGATCCCGAGTCGGAGGGTGAAGGTGCACCGAACAGTGAAACCGAGGACGAGGAGGACGATGCGTATGAACCAACGGACGACGACGATGAGGAGGAGTCGGACTCGGAGGACTATTCTGAGGCGTCCGAAGATGACGATACCGGAAGTGAGGAGGGTAAGAAAATTATCCTTCGTATTTGCATGCTGTCATTGGATTTTTTCATACTGTGTTTTACATTGCATCTCAGATCTCGGGTCGGACGAGGAATCCGGAAAGGATTGGTCCGATTTGGAGCGGGAAGCGGCCGAAGAGGATCGAAACCGGGAGAAGGATGACTTTGACGATCGTGGCGCATCGAAGAAACGCTCTCACCACAGGTAGGTTAAGTCGATATCTATTTATCTGTCCCTTTCACAGAATGCTTTGGCGGCTTGTGTGATGCAGCGATAGATTTATTTTCTCTAGTCAAGCTACATCACTTCCCGTTTGCTAAATGCTTATTCACATAATCTCACTCATTAAATCAAACCAAAAACTACTCTCATGTCCGCATGCTTCCCCACCGGTGCTCTTTTTTCGGATTGTTTGTGGTGATGGTGGTAAAATTGCTCGTAACAGACGGGATCGGGCTGTAGCGTCATCGAAGAAACGACATGATCATCATCGCAGGTCATTATTAGAGAAATCGAACTAAAATTCTTCCTTTATGTTTCGTCCGTTTCGTACACATTAGAATAATTTTGTTTTCTTTGCATATCTGTAACCCACGAGGCGCAGTTTAGCTGTGCCTTTTTTTTTTTGTTTTTTTGAAACCGGGTTCGGATTGCTTTTCAGTTATTCCGGCAATTATTACTATACTCCACGAAACGTATTGTTTTACTCACTTATGAACTTTTACTTATAGCTCCTCGTCGAAACACGGCAGCAGCCGGGACAAGAACCACAAGGATAAACACAACGATAAGCACCGCAGCAGCAGTGGCGGAGGCAGCAGCAGCAAACACGATCGCCACAGCAGTAGTCACAAGCGATCGCGGGACGACAGTCGAGATGGAAACCATCATAAGAGTAAAAAATCGCGAAAGTAATAGTTTTCTACAGCGAAACATTCGTCAGCCACCACACCCTGCTACATCTACCCGCAAAAACGACAAGACTTTAGGCTGGATAGAATTGTACCACAAGGAAGAAGCGGTTCCCGTATACGTCTGTTTCCCCGCCGGCCCTTTGTTTCGTACATGCGTCAGTGTCCTATTTACATTCTTCTGTAAGGTTAAGTTTTTTTTTCATACATTCAACAATTAGCTCATGCTCGAGCAATGTTTGCACTCGATTCCACAATTTGCGAGCATTCGATTCTAGACACAGGAAACGTTCGTGTTGATTTGTAGTACCTCCATGAGAACATGAACATCGTTTAACTATTGTTCAAGACCATCCGCATCGATAGAAGAGTATCCATTACAAATGCCCCGAACAGCTGTGCTGACCTGAGGCTAGGTTCTATGTTTTACGCTCCATTTTCACTAATTCCGTTCTAAGAACGCCAGGAAGCAAAAGAATGGCAACATGCATCCGGTCCAGGCTAATCCTGACACTTAACATTCAACACTTAAAAATTGGATCATGGAAGATACCCCATCCAGAGTGGAACATACGATAAATATACGGCAACACTGAACAACCAACTGCTGGCATTGTATTTATTCAATTTTCCGAAGAATATATTTACACCCAATGTCCTATGAACCTAGTGAGTGAGAAAGGACAAAAAATCGTATTTTCTACAACTATTATAGTGCTACGAATGGTACAATGTTTTTGAACACCCTGTAAAATGCATCATTTCTATTTTGATGACTAAACTTCATGTCGGACTGACAGGCACTGTCACTTTTGCAATGAAACTGCGAAAGGTTCCAGTTCAGTGTTTACTTTCAAATTTAGCTGATCCCTGCGTATCCTGCGGCTTATACGGCCGCTTGTGTCTTTCAACACAGCTTTATTGTGCTTCGATTAAGGATTCCTCACTTGAGGTGCTTCGCATGTTCAAAGGATAGCAGTAACAACAACAACAACACGCCCAACTTGTTGAACGGAAGCAGCCAAGGAACTATTGGTATTGCACCTAAATGGTTCCAGTACTATTGAACCTTCTATAAAATACGCTAACTCATAGTGCCTGAGATGGCTGAGAATAGTAATGAAAATCCACGGGCATTGCCAAAAGTGGACGACGATCACGAAAGAAGTCGATCCCCACTTGAAACGGTAGCAGAAGAAGCAGAAGGTAGGCACTGGGCTTGCTAATCACTTCCAGTATGAGTCAGAACGCTTGGTTAACTAATAGAATGGTTTTCTGGTGACGGTAGCTTGCACGGTAGTTAAGGCGTAGCATTTATTTCATAAGGTTACGTGTGTCTGTAGGAACGTTGTCGATTGGGTGCTAAGGTAATTTTTGTGTCGCTTTCATTGTAGGATATCGCCCTATTCTCGTCAGTTCCCAAACCGACTGGAAGACGGTACAGTTGCTCGTAGAGGACAGTCACCGAGCGTCGCTAACGCCGTCGCTGGAACTGGCATTACGACATTTTTTGGCCAACTGTAAAAAAGACGTCAGGGAGATAAGCCGGTGCGATCTGATGATAGTACTAATCTATGTGATCGCCCTCGAATCGGGACTGATACCGGCCGGAGCCTCATTGCCTGACAAATGTAGGCCAGACAAAGTACACATTTATCGTACGTTCGATGTACGGCTCGTTAAACATTTCGCTACCCGGCTTCCGATGGAATGCTTCCGGGATGCATCTAAAGCCTATCGTCTCGAGATGGTTTTTGCACACGGGGACATTCCAGACGGCCGCGCAACTTGCGAAATAGTTGCACTGCCCAGTGCTGAGTTGATGATTGTCAACCTTATTTCGAATTGTACCAAAACGATCTCGATAAATCCCTGTTCCGTGATACCAGTCAATTTCCATGTACCATCGATCAATGCCGTGCGGTTGCCTTTATGCTTTCAATCGTTGAAGCAACTCTCGGTGAAGCTCAAAAATGAACTTTTCGTACCCTTTGCGGCTATGATGTATCAACAATTTATTCCTATCATCAATCCATCGCTTACGGGATTACCACCAGAATTGAAAGACAAAATTTCTGCTTATAAAGTAGTAGGACAGAATCTGAAACATATTTTACTCGGGAAATGAATCGCTTGAATAAAGTTCACGGATACGTATGGCATACGTATTTATGTAAATATAAAATAGACTCATTTCGCATTTTGGGGCTCATTTATGTACGGTACGGGTCGTCGAGTCTTGCTTTGTAAACGGTTAGATTGTAAATAGTTTAGATATCGCTAGTGTGGTCGACCAATGTATTAAAGTAATAAAAATGATACTCTGGTGTATTAGCAGATTCAATCTCCAGCATCAACAATTGGGATTTTTTTTTCAGATGATTGTGAAGAAGAAACTACTCGCCAAAAACTGGAAAGCTTGCACGTTGCACTTCCGGAAGAAACAGTACATTCGTCTAGTTCGCCAAACGCAGATTCATCAGTTAATGAACTAAGCTTACAGAATGATGGTGGTAAGTACGATAGATGCATTTGAAGTTTTATCTCAGATCCGAAAATTTTAAACATTTTGCAAATTTCAAACATTTTTAACTGAATTGTAAAAATGTTGGTCCGCGAAGGTCGTCGAATCGGTAATCTACCGGTACCGGTTCGGTGTGAATGTCACAAATGACACACGGCCGCCATTGCGAATACTGTAATTAATTTCCTCAAAAACTAGGTACGATGAAAAATCTGCACTTGCACAAAGTTGTTGGTCTGAAAAAGACCTTTCATTTAAGGGGTCGATTGTAAAAATCGGCTGAAAGAATCACAAGTTATCAACAAATTGGCCTATTTTAGCCGATTTGAAACGTGTCCATATACGGAGTGGAAGTAGTGTTGGTGCACACCATGCGAATGTGTTCGTGATCTCATTGTTTCTCTGAGAGAAATAATAGAAAAACAAGAAAACAACGTAAAATCTCAATCTGCTTTAGTCGGCGTCCGAACTTCGGAAGATTCGGACGTGAGGAAGTTTCGCTGCTAGAGGCAAATCGTCGTATCTCCGTTTGACAGTTTTTTGGGTGTTTGCTCTTGAATGTGGTGTTGTTAGTGAAATATTGGAAACAAATCTTCCTGAAGTTGTGGCGTGCAAAAATTGCGAAGATCTTACGCGATTCGGTTTAACGCGGTTAGTATTGTGCGGTGTCAACAAAGCGCCTTTGGATACTGAAGTGAGAATGTGTGCGTGAAACTGCAGCATGATCGTAAAGAACATGTAAGGGGTCCCGGGGGGCGAGGGAAGGTGTACGAAGAAATGATCACAAAGCCCATCACGGTACGCAAGCGATCGTAGATTTTGTAAAACAAGCTGGCAAAAAACATCCTCCGATCGAGCGACTAAAGTTATCGAACGAGCGATGCATCCAAGTGGGCAAGCCAAAAGGGCAGAAAGAAATCGCTAAAGGGTGCTAGGGGAATCGTTTGTTCGTCGCCATCGTGGCCCAAAGATGGAGTAGTGTTGTGGAAGAAGAGTTTGTGGAGAAGTGAGGAATGCTGCGGTCTGTGTCAAGCGCGTTTATGCTGCAAGAAAGCGCTGCTGGTGCTTTGGTTGTGAAGGGGGTGAAAAGGTGAAAGGGCGTTGGTGGGGGGGTGACAAGTGTAGCAGGCGCTGGAAAAGGAATGTGCGGTGCGGGGAGCTCTGCGTCTGCTATTTCTGGCGGGGGGAAGTGCAGGGAGTAGGTGCGGTGTCCGTCCGCGAACCGTCGCGTTTTGGTGATGTGTTGGCGCAGCTCTTTGCAAAATTGCGTCTGTGCGAGAGAGTGGCAATAGTCCGCTGGAAGGCGTGAAAGAGAGCGAGCAAAACAAGTTTACCTCCGTTTCGTTTATCTTTTTTTCTGGAGTGTATGCTCCATCTTGTTCTGGCACACAGGTTCCCATTGCATTCCCATGGGGTGCGAAGGGGTAGGGGGAGGGGAGTTTGTAGTCGCGATATGTGTAATGTACGAGCAGCATAAAAAGAGAAGAAAAAGAGGAGCTTATGCTTTTATGGTGGCACGAATCCGCTGTGATAAAGATTTTGTAAAGTCACAAAGAAAAAAAAAGATCCGCTTTTCAAGTTCACGTCATACTACGGACCGCGAGAAGATGTCAAACGGGTTGCTGGGATGATGAAAGATACAATCGAAAGGGCATTAAATATGGTGGATTTGTCGATGGAAATGTCGGATGCTGCCGCAGTGAGAAACCCCGCGAGAGAAGAATGAAGTGCCAAGCCGTTGTTTTCTGTCATGTTTGAAGTTCAGGTGTGTGAACATTTAAATACGAAAGATCACCGTTTCGTTGGGTGCTGCGGTGTAGTGTTGCCATGCTCGCATGTTGGCTTCCGTGGCTTCATATCTGTGACCTCCGCACGTTGGCTTCCGTGGGAATGAAAATAAAAGTGCTATGTTTCCGTCTGTTTACGATGGATTCCGTGTCTTTTCTGCAACACACACCTGGTGAGGTGGGATCGCGAACGGAGCCATGCGGCTTGGTGGTGTTGGTGTTTTCAAAAGATGTTGGCTGTGCACAAGATCAAAGCGAGTGAAGTGGAAGATCCCATTTTCCCTTATGCATCCTTGCTCATACCGTCCGGTGAATAAGGACAAAGAAGCAAATGTTTGAATTATTAACCGCCATCAACGACAGGCCAACGTGTTAGATGCATCGAAGCAACACATTTGATTTTGAAGGTAAGTTAATTCAATCATTTCATTTTTTTTAATAATAAAATAGAGAAGCTAGAGTTAGAAAACATAGGTAAAAAAAAGCATCTCAAAGATTCTTTCAGCTAAATAAAACTAAAATTAGAATAAACAAAGTAAAGGAGCAGCACTTCAGGGCGAATATCCATTTTAAAATGCACACCTGCATTCTTTCATTCGTCCTCTCTGCACCTGTGCGTTCTCACATCGAATCAAACGTTCTACACATCCTTTACTGTCCTGACTTGCCGATGATGGTATGCGTGAACCTGTACTAACACACACAGCATCACTTCCCGCGTCGAAGCTGTCATAGTCCCCCCGGGTCGGCATATCCTTTTGCAAGTTGAATCATCTCTCTTGCTTCCACCCACCGATGGCACATGCTTTCTTTCTCCTTTCACTTTGTCCTGCGATCGTGGTGTGCGTGTGGTTTGCATCCCCAGGATCCTGTCACACACATACCCGATGTGCACGTTAGCTTTTCTTCTTCCCTGATGATGTCTGCTGCTCTCGGGCGACCTTTGTCACAATTTATCCTCCCTTGGATCCATGGACTGCTTAGCGAATCGGTCCTCGAGCCTGTAAATTCAGGGAAAATCTCTGATTTTCAGTCCCTGAAAATATTACACATCGTGTGCGGCATCATTTTCCTTCATTTCCATGTGCATACATCCTTTGTTTGTTGCTTCCATGCTTGGAAGTAGTATAAAAAACGAGGATTAGCTGATATTTCCCTGCAAATCTCGCCCATCGTGAATCCCAGGATTAAAGATCGTATTGGAAAAATATCAACTGGAGAAAGAAAAAACGAACTGTCTCTTCTCGTGCATTGCGATTATTCGAATTGCCAGGCGAACGGATCCTTCTGCTCCGTCGATTTTGCTTCAATGCGACAAAGAGTTTTTACCGATGCCAGAGTACAAATGCGGATTTTTTCACGGATGTCCTCTTCCTTGCATATCTTGCATCTCGAAGCAGCGGTAAGTGCTAGTTCCACTTCTCCTCATTTCACTGGTGCAACAGATGGATCTTATAGTTCCAGCTGGGCGTGTTCGAAATGTTTGTTTAATGTACTACACATTTTACATGACCATAAACCGAGTATGGTAAATCGATAATATTGATCAAAAATTGCTCAATATACTCACTTTCTCTGTTTTCATGTTACTAATAAGTCAGCTGTTAAACAACAGTTGAGCAAAGTTTTTAAAATTACTTTTGAATTGTTTTCTACTTTTTACTTATCAGTTGTTAGTGTTAAGATATTTATTATACTCTCTTTTTTATGTCTTATTGAGTGTTCCACACACACCCCGGCATTGACTAGAACATCAAAGGAACTGTTACTGTTCTTTAGATAATTTAACGACCCTACACAGTGAAGTGATTTATGGACTTGAGTAAACACCCCCGACATCATCCTTTTGTGTGCCGTTCTCATAATTTGTCCCGCTATCGGCTCGCATTCCCTCCGCTCAGTGTCGGGTCTTCCACACGCCTCGGCTTGAGTGGAAACAACTGGAAAAATTAAGACATCGTTTTTATCACCAAGTGCACGGTGCTCCGCTGTCAAGATAAAACGTTGCACCTTGCGTCGTAAAAACATCTTTGCTGAGTAAAAGGTGTTCCCGGTTTGCCATTTTCCTACGGTACGGTTTCAAACGTTTTTGAGAGTGCAGATAAAAAAAAAGATAGGATCCTTTCAGTTGAAAGTGCTTTTTATTTATTTTCTTAAATAAGTGTACATATTCATGAAAAACTAAAATGTTTGAAGTGTATGTTGCATTATGTTTGGGTAGGTTTTTTTTCCTGGTAGATTAAACTGAAATTTAATCAACCAACTATCGTCTATCTGGATGCCGAAGTTCATCCTTTTTGGAACACATTCTGCTTTGATGTTTTCTCATAATCCGTGTACTTTTCTCCTCTTGATTACTACACACATTCTATTCTCCCCGTGCAAAACGCTGGCACGTGGAATATGCTTCTCGGAGCTAGTCACGTGCAGGTTGGATAGATATTGAAAGTTCACACCGTGCTTTTGCAGCTTTCGATTTCCGGCTTCTTAGTTCCGACTGCTTCTGGCGCCTATAAATATTAGATTGGGTACAAATTGAGTCGCTGGCAGATTGCTACCTTTACGTGTCGGTTCCCAACTGGCAAGAGGACGAAATTGAATTTTACCCTTTGTTTAGTTAAATATGATAAAAAAAAATCTTTGAAAATCGTAAGTAGTTTTGTATTTCTACGTGTGGTGTTTATTGCTTTCAACAGCTTTATCAACGCATGTTTGATATTCGTGCTGGGTTGTTTTTGATTGAAATATTATTATAGATTATTCATGTCAAAAAGCTCATCCTAAGCTCCTTTTAAACATTGTAATCTAGCCTTCGAACATTCTTTCGCTTGTATCGTGCTGAGCCATCCGGACGCAAACCTTCTCTTATGTAAAGCTCCCGATCTACCATTTCGGGAAAGGCTAGGAAACCGTGATTAATTATTATGAATATTGATGAGTTGTCTAAAATTGGGGTGGTTTTTCATCCCACGCCATCACCAACATACTGGGAAGTTTGTTTGATATGATGTGCTTTATTTACCTATCATGGAAAGTTCATGGGAATTTGGCTCAGAAATTTCTGCGAAGGTATGGCAAGATGTTTTCATGCCTTTCAAAAGCGGATAAGAGTAGACTTTCGGTGTGTTTGCCCTTTATCCACAATGGTTATAAACTTCCGTAAAGGTGTTGCGTTGCCTGAAGGGCGGCCAATATTTGACGTTTCGGGATCATATTTCTTCCCACCTCCCCCCCCCCCCCCACCCCCTCGAGCCACAAGTGAAGTCGATATCGGTCCGGAAAGTCGTGTCACTTGCGTTCAATGACGCCTCGACACCTTCAATCGCAACGATGCGCATTTTCGTGAAACAAAGTCCTCCGCCGGCCTTTTTCCTTTTTCTTTTCTCACCCGCTTTCACGATGTCACCATGGAAATGGGCAGTCCCTCTCCGGGTCGATTTGTTGCTGCATCGTCGCCTTGTCTGTCTGGCTGCCGCTTCCGGGCTTCCGGTGTTGGAGCAGTATTCCACTTTCGAACGACAACCAATGCTCCTGCCCTATTGGATGGTCGGGACCGGGGGGTGGGGTTTTCCGGCTCCAAAAACCGGATGGAGCCCGTCTGGCGGATCGTGACGTTGCTAAAAAGAGAGGGCTCTTTGGAGGGGGAGCGTGGGTGGATTAGGTTTGTTTGAAAAATGGCTGCGAATCGGTATGCCAGGGTTAGTTCAATTTGGGATTGTGGATTAGTATATCTTTCACGTTGACACCGAAATCCTTATTGAATTTTTGAAACGTTTATTCCGTTGATGAATTTTCCATATTTTTCTCTTTCTACATTATTTTCTTTACTCTACTGGTTGTTTTGTCATACTAGTTCTTTTATATGACAGAAAGGTTGCTTTTTTATATTGTATTCCCGACTTTTTAGTTCTCTGGCAACTAGGTCTGATGTGATAGACATTTTAAAGTGTTGCAAAAACAGGTCTATCGTGCGAGCTCTCTCCTAGGTAACGCCAATGAGGGTGGCATAAAAAAAAGAATCGATAACATTTTTACCACTTCACACAAAAGGACCAATGCACCACTTCGAGACGGAGTTTTCCCCCGCCAGGAGTGGTGTGGGTGCATTATTTAGAGCGCAATATGAAAGCGATACCGAACGATAAAACATTAGTGACGGTTGTTGAGTTATGAATTGGCATTTTTTTCTCAACTGCTGCTAGCTGTACTTCTCGAAACTCTTTTGCGTTCCTAGCCTCTATTGACGTACTAGGTTCGATTCATCTACAGAGCGAACGCTTTGTTCTCTGTTGTAAGAACCCCAGGATGAGAGTTGTGATGTTTCGCTAAAAGTTTCTATAACTTTCACCCTTAATTTTAGAGATAAAACTTCTGGATACTGCTGAATTCGAATAATTTCTGCTAATAGTTGGCTGGCAAACTTTGGGTAACTAGGCACACAAACGATTTCAGTGTTGTTCCTTCTAGCCTGCTTTCGATTTGGGGCGAACGAAAACTTCCGCTTTGACAAGTTCTGGTTTGTTCGTGGCGCGTTCGTTTTATCGCTCAAATGACGAGAACTTTTTCTTATCGAAAGCACTTGTATTTGCATCACTTTTTTGGGAGCTGCTTCAAAAAGAACGTTTGAATCAGTTTTTGTTTCTTGAGAAGTCTGTAGATTTAACAAGTTTTACGGAACAGTTTACTAAAATGAAACTAATCCATGAATGTTTTTTAATTTCATTTATGAAAAATGCTACCAACTAACAGAAAACGCCATACATCATCAAGCAATATTCCACCAATCGAATTTCTCATTGCCCCGGGTTTCTTATCGCGGAGTACCCAGGAATTGTTTTTGTTGGTTGCTTCCTCCAAACATTCCAATCGCGGGAAAAGAAGCTGGAAAAAGTTGAAGCACAAACCGCGATAATAACCGTACGGCGGGGCAGAAGAAAAAAAAAGCTTGTGGAATGGGTGCGGGTGCAGAGTGCGATTGTTGCATTCCTCACCCGGGTCATTACAGATCGCGAGCGCGAAACACCCCCACCTCCACCCGTCGGGCGGGCGGGCGGGGGGGGGGGGGGGGTTATATACACAAAAAGGAACATAGCAACACAAGCGGGGGTTTTTAAACGAGGAAAAAGCCGATTGAAATGGCGATGGTGGCGGCTGCGAAGTAGCAGACTTTCACTTGTTCGACACTTGCGATCAATCGATGACCCCCCCCGGGTGATCGTGGCAAACACACCCGCAAACGACGCACACATCTCCAGCTCTGGGATTCCCTCGGTAGCTCGAGTAATACACACGTAACTGCAATCATGGCGGCGCACGGTTTGTGTTTCATATTTTCCTCTAAGCCCCGTTGAATTTCCACTCGGGAAAAGGGTGGCCCCCGTAGCAGCCTCAGAGGAAGGTTGTTGGATGCTTTTGAAGGCAGGGTCCATTACCGGTGGTTTAGTTTTCATGCCTGTGCGATCGTGAGCTAGTGAAAACTTAATGGAAATCCATTTTAAAATTAATTATTGAAATTATTTTTCACATTGGATTTTTCTGCATGATCCAATCTAATGGCATTCATCTGAGTGAGTCATGTAATGTGCTGTAGTGTAAAAAAGTATCTTAGCTTCGAAGGCAAACATTTTTGTTTAAAGAAGGTTAACTGATGCTTATTTTTAACTAGTTAAAGTTATTCCTTTTCTCAATCGTCGGGATGTGGTTTCCTTGGGGTAAACTTCTTACAAACCCCCCCCCCTACCCTTATCTTTCAACACCCACGCATTTAGCTCACGTGGTTCCGTTTTCTCCCGGCTTGCGGTATGTGCGGATTGTTTTTCCTTTCCCCTGTCAGTGTTTACGACGCCAGCAAAAAGATGCTTAATCATGCGCGCGCACACACTGTTGTTGCCGTTTGTTTCTTTGCTTCTTTGCGGTTGAGCTTGAATCGATTTGGTGGCGGGCGGTAAAGCGGTCGTTAATCGTCGACTTTAAACGGCTACGACCGCTTCGTTCCACTTCGAAACGACACCGATGGCCGGGCGCAGGAGAACGTAAACTAATGGGTTATAAAATTTGTTCTCAAAGGAAAGGAAGTTGAAGCCAAAATTGCATCATACAGATTCGTTCTGACTAGAGTTCTGTAAATCGGATTGAGATTCATGAATCTGAATGATTCTTTTAGAGTTATGTAAATCTGATTCAGATTCATGAATCTGAATGAATCTCTGTCTTATAAGGGATTCATGAATCTTTCGTCGAGAGATTCATGAATCCTTAAGACACACCAACTGATGAAAAGTCACCAATCAAAAATGGGTTGAGGGACCCCTTTTGTTTTTTTTTGTTTGGTCGCATTGTCCACGCCTATGAAGGAATCGGAGAGATTCGTGACAGATCCATGAAAGATTCATGAAGATTCATTCAGGTTTCGAAAGATGCATTAAGCTATGAAGCTTCGAATCCGCAAAAAAATCAGGAATCCATCGGAATGAATCTTAGGTGAACGATTCATATGAATGAATCTCGCCAAAAGATTCATATGAATGAATCTCGTCAAAAAAATCATACGAATGAAACTCGCCAAAAGATTCATTAAGCACAACACTAGATTATTAGCGTTTTAGGGATTCATGAATCTTTCGTCGAGAGATTCATGAATCCCAAAAACACACCAACAGATGAAAAGTGAGCTGCCAAAAATGGGTAGAAGGACTCCTTTCTGTTTTTTTTTGGTCGCATGGTCCGCTAATGAAAGTATCGTGGAGATGCGTGACAGATCCATGAAAGATTCATAAAGATTCTTTAAGGTTTCGAAAGATTCATTAAGATTTGCAGATTCGAATCCGAATTCGAAAAGATTCATGAAGCCATCGGAATGAACCTTTGGTGAAAGATTCATATGAATGAACATCGTCAAAAGATTTATTAAAGCACAACACTAGTTCAGACACATGATCTTGCAAGTGAATACAAGAAAGAAATAAAGTGTGATGACTTTAAAGAACTACGTTTTCTTTTTTATTTCGAAATTCTATAATTCATCCCGCAGAGAAGGAGATAACATAGCCTCAGTGTCGCGAAGTTGCGAAGGGAATAAGTGTGGTTACTCCAAACGGTGCCTAATCGTGACCGCACTATGGCGAGATATGATTTGCCCCGACCAAGATATAAGCTATACGAGCGAAGCAAAATGGAACATAATGACTTCCCTCTCTGACTGCAGCACCACCCTCCCCGTGTCGGAATGTGAATCTCTCGGGTGTCTCCGTTTCGAATGTTTGATGGATGAATGGATCCAAAGCGCCAGTCGGGTAGACATTTCGCTCTGGAAGATAAACTAGAACTGGAGCCGCAACCGCAGACTTCGGTTTCAATTCCTCTCGGAGCCCCCCCTCGTTATGCTCCGCGTGACCGTTGTGACCCACTTGTTTCCCCGTGTCTGTGTGTTGTTGGATTTTTAGTGGTCCCCTTCGCCTCCTGCCACGCTGGATATGCCAGCTGACGTTCTATTGTTATTGATGACCCTAAAAGGTAGATTTGTGTGGTTTGGCTTTAGATGACAGATAGGGCCGGGTATGTATCACATATAGTCCATGTAGAGCCAAATCCGAACACACAACATTAAGTAGGCACCATATAATGCTAGTGGCGTGTGTCATAAACGGGTGTTATTGCTGTCGTGTTTGGACCCAGGAGAGGGTTGTCCGAATTGTACTTTCCTCCACACACACACACATTAACCATTCGTTTCCGCAGAACAACTCCTTTTCGGCTTCGGAAAGCGGGAATTTTCCCTCACGCCCTCTCAACCGCTATCAATCATTGAATCGACACCGAGCTCTGATAAGCACTTGAACGGAAAGTGGATGGTCCGTGGTTACGGAAAATCAAACCCGTCAAAGTCGTCATGCGCATGTTTTCACGATTTTGCATTTTTCACGACCCTGATTTTGGGTAAATATTCTCTTCATCACGATTGTTTTGTTTGTGTTTATTCGTTTCAAATGAGCATACTTTCACGGTCGAATGCAAAATAGCTTCCTTGCAATTCGTGAAGGTTTTTTAAATTTTGACTAAAGCCTAGAAAATGGTGTTAGTGATGCTTCTCGGAACGCGGAAACGAAACATGTCCGCTTGCGGCGGTTTACACTCAATCAGCAATTTCGGCTCGCAATCGAAAAGGTTACCCTCCGACGAAAATCAGCATCCTGTAATACGGTGACGACGTGCCTTTACGGGAGAATTCACGGAAATTCCTGTTGACGCTCCATATTTTGGAGCCCGTCAAGTAAAACTCTTCGCCCCATGTGCTCCGCCAAACCATGCAAAAGGGCTGCTCGGAGCTGGCGCCATTTGGTTTCGTAATTGTTGTTTGTTTGTTGGAGGTGGTCTGATAGAAGGGAACTCCCCCTTTCCCTCCCCTCTGGGGGACTGTGGAGAAATTTGACGCCAATTTCCCTCCCCAGCACAACTCTCTCAAGGGCAACGATGTTTGCCGTTTTCATAAGCGGCTTGTAACCGAGGACCACTTTTGGCATGTTTGCATCACGACCTGGCTCCCTCTCCCGGGCCCTCTTTTTTCCGCACATAGAGCATCGCAGCAGTACTCCGCGCCAATAGTTTGTTTGCCCCTGAAAAATGGACCGTAACAAACCGTGGAAATTTTCCATCCCAAATGGATGACAAAAGCAGAAACACGCACGTTCGCTCGGGGTTGGAAGTTGAATTTCCTGAGCGATGTTGTTTGCTGTGTGTGTGTGTATGTTGAAAAATAAAATTAGTTCATTCATGCAGCAGGTTCGTAATGGATGGTTGGTTTCCAAATGTTACATCAAAAATTGGTTGATCGGGTTCTAGGTGGGTTCTTTTTTTTTGCGCAGCAATGTTCTTCCTTCAAACGATACTGGTGTACGCTTTCCGCACATTACGAAAAACTCAGTCTAGGTCAACAATTTTATTTTCTCCCTCTTTCCTTTTCCATCTCACTGCTTGGCGAAGATCCCATCGGGAGTCATCTTTTCGTACGCGGGGTCATTTTCCCCCCCATTTTGCTGGGAAAGTGGTGTCACTTGCTTTGCCGCCTGGGCTCTCGTACTGTGATGGCATTTGGGTTTGTTTCATTTTGTTTTTTGCTTTCTTCAACCGTCGCCGCACGTCCGTTTTGAAAACCCCGTTTCAGCTTTTATCTGTCATCTATTTGTCTTGTTGTTGGCTCCCCATCCGTTCCCCAAACACGCTAATTGCCGGCTAGGTGACCGACGGGGGAGAGCCGGCCGACGGGTAGCGCAATGTTGCATGACGCTGATAATGGTGCGCATGTGGAGCACCAAGCTACCGAGGGAATAGGTTTTGTTTCACGATGATGGATTGGACAGCTCGGGGCTGGGTCGGGAGAGGGGAAGATGTGCACAATCGTTTGTGGAAAATACTCTCAAGAACCTGTCATTGGGAAGCTAAAACCTGGAGGATTGGTTCGAATAGAGTGAGTTAGCCGGTTGGACTCTTTTGGTGTTAGGATGTTGTATAAATGGTTTGCTGCACTTTGCACTGCGTATTAATTCTTTCACGACCAAGGGAAATATGTTTCCCATATACAACACTCGTTACTGTTTGTTCAACTATTATCAAAACGATACTTTTGTAACGAAACATCAAAGAAAACATTATGTCAAAGGCGGCAAATGTCTTTCTGAACAAATAAACAAAAACGAACTATCAAAATTTATTGCTCGAAAACCAAACCATTCGTGCGTTCAACCAACGACAACAACTTAGTATTTGGAAAGTTTATTAGACTTGATGAATTTATTTTGTTTTTATAGAAATGGCTCTTTTTTTAGAATCTTTTTTTTTAAATTTTCAACATGTAATTTGTATTGGAAAGCAAATAACAAAAATTCCGATATCATCACTATACTCTTAATTTTTTACTTTTATGGTTCATAGGGAAAAATATTTCCCATGAAATTATAAAGAACCTACACAGAATGCTAGGTTTTTCTGGTGATATTCTCTTATTTTACACCCCAAATAGCCAAAATATAGTGTTGTATTGCCAATTTTAGTCTTGAATAGCTTATGGTCTTGAAAAGGTTAAATTGAGTCTTCGAAGGAGAATAGTGTTGTCAAAATGAAAACAACTGCAAAAATTTGAAAAATGTATTTTCACCGGAATTCTTCACATTAAAAATACACTGTCAAACGATACGCAAAAAGGCATTAGCAAATAATACAAAACGAGGGAGTGGATAAGCTAAGGCGACGCACTAAACAGACTCAAATACTCAAATATCAAACGCAGGGGACCGGGCGTCTCCATCGAAAAATGGCAACCCGAAACCTTCATCATCGGTGAATCGGTTGGGGTGACTTTTCGCTAACAATAGAGCAGAAACTTTGACCGGAAAAGAAAACATTTCGCAGTTATTTAGAGGCTCGTCCCCCGTTCAAACAACAAGGCATCCGGTGGGCTCGTCCGAGGCGCGCGTGCCTCCCAAAGCGTGTGGCTTGTGGGCATGAAATTGGACTAGTTCCGGTGAAACGAGGAAAAAAAAACATCTAGTTGCGTTACCCGGGAAAGGTGACCGGCGTTTACTTCTCAAGCGTTTTATGTTTCTCGTTCCCGCGTCGAATGTCAATCTCCGTGGGGTTGCCGTCCCTTTCCTTCCGGCCTGCTCGCTCGCCCGCCCTCATCAACCGGTCGCATTGTCGCCGGTTTTTGAGGGTTGACGGTGTATAAATTACAACATCACACCTCTAATTAACACTTGTTGCACATGGTGCCTCGGTTACTAAATTACCGGTCCTTCGAGCGGGGTGGGAGTGGACGGTATCGATGAGGGCGTGGGGGGAAGGGAAAAGCAGAAAGAAAAGCATGGACGAAACAGGAAAAGCGAACAAGTTTTTGGCCTTTTCGGGCGTACGACCCGGCGGGACGTTTCAGGTTTCAGACGCGACAGACTCAACCGACCGAGCGAATGGTATGTCAAGCAGTGTTTCCCCCTGGGTTGTAATATTCTGTGTGTGTGAGTGTGAGTTTCTTTTTTTAGTTTTATGAGCACTCGTTGGAAATGGTTAATGAAGTCACTTTCCGGGCGATCACGGGGAAGAAAGCGAGGACATTGTAGTTGGCAGCCGTTTGGTTCACGATTTCCGGTAGAGTTATTTTCGCTCTCGGGGTTTTGTCTTAAAATGTTAAGGAATCTTTTAAATCACGTGTAAAATTTCATATCATTTGTTACCTATTACTTGTGACTTCAAATGCTAGTAAAATGTTGAATCGTTTCGGTTAAATAACAATTAATTTGATTAGAGACAAATTTGGACTGGAACATGTTGAACAAGAGACGATTCGTCCATAATTAAATTGTACAACATGACGATTTCGCTTTGCGGGAGTTTCGAACAGTCTTTTTGAACCCTTTCTTTTGCAGTTTCCTGTGCGTTCGAATCGATTTCCGTTCAACAAAAATTAAAGCAGAAGCCCTAACCGTGGGTTTGGAGAAAATTTAGATCAAATGAATGAACCGAAATGAGGATGGTCGGTTTCGGAAAGCATGTTGCCCCAATTAATGCCGATGATAATCGAACCAAGCGGTCTTAATTAGGGTACGGGGAGAAATTTCGATGCCTTCGAAGGGTCGGGGTAGTTCCCCTGCAAACCCTACAACACCTCATTTTGTGTTTTGCATATCAAACTCTGGCCAGGTTTTCGAATCGAACGATTTAATGCGGCTTTGATTAAATATTTATGTACGTTATAATTGTGCCGGTTTGGCATGGAAAGATTAATTTAGCCAGCCGTTACTTTAAAGGTGTTGCAAGGTAACGCTGTTCCGCGCGATTTGCGATATTTGCAAGCGAAGAAAGGAGCGTAAATGAATGAAGTAAAAGTGCCAAAAATTGAATGTGTGAAAAGTGTAGGTATTTTTATCTCACTCAGCACTTGCCGGTGAGCGGTTTTTGAAGTGTGCCAATTTCGAGCAAGCCGTTGCGTTAACCCGAACCCAGCAGACATCATCATCATCATCAAGTTGCGGCGCGGGAAACTGAGTACCAAGCATCACCGCTAAACGTATGTCTTTCCCGCTTTTTTCCCTTCTCTTCTAAAAAAGCAATCACATTTCCATTTCCATTTTTCCATCTGCCACACGCGGTGATCGTCGCGAATATTTTTAGAACATTCATTCCATTGAACATGTCCAATACATTGTCGTAAAAGTCGGAGTCGCGGGTCAGTTCGCGGCCGTTGATTTTCCTGCTTGTGTTGTATTAATTTTGGTCGAATGATGATCCCACCCTACGCCTCGGTTCCATGTTTTTCTTGTCAGAGAAAAGTGCTCACTTACCAGCAACATTTAGGAGGACGGTTCAGTGACTTCGAGTCGGTGTATGTCCAAGATTGAGCCGAATTGCTAGACGATAGATCATTAACTTTGTTTCTGTCTTCCTCTCTCGAAAGACGTTCAACGTGATCTTGATATTTAGCAGCCTGCGTTTACTGTTTATTTTAGCAGCTCTCGTATGTGTGCGTCTTTATTTTTTTATGTTGTTTTCTACAACCAGCGGTAGACTTTCTCCTCCGATTTTTCCGATCCGATCTGGGACGCAGACAGTGTGCATCCGTCAGTTCTAATGTCGCCATGCTGTGAAAACTTATTTTAAACAACCGTCTACGATTTCCCAGTGCATCTTTCACATATGCTCGCTACACTGATACACTTAATAATCACAAATACACACACAGATAGAACGATATAAGAACGACGCAGGTGACGTTGACGGTCGTTTCCTTCACGGTCAATGTCAGCACGAAATGAAGAAATGCAGGTTTTGGTTGGTTGGAAAATTTCAATCAAACTCATTTGCGTGTGTCGTCACGCTCGCTGGCTGGCCCGTGATCTGCGGTTGACATTTATGACCGTGGCTACGATTCGAGCGTTTTTTTCTTCTTCTCCACCTCGGAAACATTTTCCTAAAACTCGTTTCATCCGGAAGACCATCGAGCCCTCGTGGTCGTTTGTTAGTAGATTAATTCGGCCCGTGTGACGGTCGTTTAAAATTTTCTCACACGACCTCCCAACTGCCTCCAATTACACGCTACCGCGCGGCCTGGTGGAACCATTTTTCCTTCCAACCCCGAGTGAAATGTAGCCGGTAAACTTTTCTCTTTGCACCATCGTTAGTTTTTTTTTTCGGTTGGGAACGAGTCCACGGAAGATCGTAAATAATTCTATGCTAAGGCCCTCGATCGTATCGTTTGACGTGTGGGCATTAGCACCCTCGGAGGGGAAAGAGAAAGGGGGACATCCCGGTGATTGATATGGGACCGAGGTGCAAGATTAGGGTCACTCCCGGCCCATTCGAGTGACAATTTTCTGGAGAGGGAAGCCAATTTCCCTAGCCACCAAGATGAAGCTATCGCGATGAGTCTTGACAGTCGAAAAGCGAACCATTCAGTCAGATTCGTTCCGGAAAAGGTCAACAAAAGATAACAGATAAATGGAATGTGATAGTTTGTTTTATTTGCTTTTAGGATAAAACTTCCGTATTACATTTTACTTCAAGCTAGTTTGAAACGTCGACCTTAAGGGTGGCGAGAAGGAAGTTGCATTTCTTTCCTATAAAGAACATGTCTGTCAATGTCGTTTTCGAAAATGGCAAAACCAAGTGTACATAAAAGTATATGTACCTCTCTGGTAACTGCTGGCGACATGTTTGATGTCGACTTTGCCCTCGTCGTCTGCTGCTGAACATATATGCACACTAAGGCAATTGGAGAAATAGAATTGGATTGTAAAGAAACATTCTATTGTGACAAGGCTGTTTTTATTTTGTCCTCCACAGTCGGCAGTTTGGCGTGAATTTTTTACCATGTATGTGGAAATTGTAGGCACACAGCTTCTCCCTTTCGACTCTGCCGGTGGTTTTGCATAACTGCCCTTGAATGGTTGGGATTTTTATTGTAAGTGCGTCGGCTTCATGGAATACTCAAAGTCAAGCTGCGATAATAATCTTTTTACTCGAAAGGTTTCCTCTTTTCTCCACATCTTGCCCTGCGGTATGCACCTGAATGGCACAGGGTTCCGCTTTTTTCCTATTTTCAAACCCACTTTCAAACGCACACACCCCCCGCATATCTTCAAAGGAATGTGTGTGTGTGTGTGTGCGGTCAGCGCAGTTCGGAGCTGAGATAACCTTCGCCTTCCCAGCGTTACGCCGAAACATTCCCGGGAAATTGTTATTGCGATGTTTTATTTTTTTCGACTACCTTTCCGGCGAACACGACCGAAAACGTTCGTTCCATTGATTCTTGTTAAGCATGCACCCTTACTACCACCCCCTACCACCTGCCCCAGAAAAGTATCTTGATTCAGATTGCAAAGATTTCGTGTGCTGTGTGTAACGACGCGAGCTGTGTAGGACGCGTGTATGCTGGCTTTGGGCGTGGTTGAGGGTCCCACAATGCTCCGCGCCCTGCTTAATGCAATTACTTTCAATGACAGTTATGACATTGCTGATCAAAATGTAATGCCATACAATTTAAAGAATGGCATACTTACGTCGGCTGTCGGAAGCAACTGATTTACTCTTTGGTGGTTGACTATTGTGGCTTGTATTTGCTTTTTGGGTTGGTAAGGTTTTCTATTTATAACTTTATTATCACATTGAAAAGTGAAAATGTTTAACTATGGTTTTGTTTATCTTTAAGTTCGGTTTCAAATTTTATACTTCGAAACCTGTGTTTCGATTTAACGCATAGCTTTTGTTCGGTGTTTTTGAAATGTCAGGTGTGTGTGTAACATAAGGATTAGATGAAAAGAAAACGTTTAAATCGAGATGGTTGATGCCTAATTCCAGGAAGAGGTTGCCTGACGGTAATGTAAATGCATAATATATTGCCAACATCAAACATGTTTTCCATAACCTTTGTCCACAGTTATGTTACGCCTGCGCCAGAGGCCGTGCGTCGCTCTGGGTTTTCCTTACTTTATTTTGTTTTCCCTAATAAAAAGCCGCTGCAAACAAGAATAATCTTCCCGGGATCATAAAACACAGACCTGAGGCTTCACCGGGGTGTTTTTTTTTGTTGTGCCGAGCTTTATGAGACGAGGTCGATGATGATTTTTTATGATATTTTTTTTTTGGTTTTTACTTTCCTCCGGCTTGTACTTTCGGTCGCTTTTCCGGCGGCTAAATCACTTAACTTTTATTTTTCGCCCTCCCCGTTCCCCGTCGTGCGGTGGCTTTTCCTTCCTTCAGGTTTTCCTCGCGCCGTGGCTGGCTTAAGTGGAAAACCCGATACCAGCGGGAGAGCATTTTTCCCCGCTCCGGGAAGTCGGTTCCGGGTGTAAGGTGTGTAGGTTGAGCAATTTGTGCACTGCATATTTTATACACCGGAACGGCCTGCAACCTGTTGTTATGGTCGTCCTCCTCGGGGCTCGTCCTACCTGCTCCGGAAGTCAAAGAACAAGGGAGGAAGCTCCGGGGGGGTTTGGAGAGTAGTTCGAACAAGTAGCGAACCATTATTTTCCCGGACCACCACCCTGGTGAATCTATCCGGAAGGGATTGACCCATAATTCGATCGTGGAGTTAAATTGATTTCGGCACAGTGTCGTGTCCTGCCGCTCTCCTGCAACCGCTCCGAGCGTCTCCGAAATGTGCTGCAGATGGGTTCAATATGACGGGTTACATCTTCTTTTTCTTCACCGTCCCCAGAGCAGGTAGAGCCGGTTTTCTGCACGCAGCGATGAACATTTCACCTCGGGGGGCGGATGCTGGGAAACTTTGTCGATCGGAGCTACATCAAGTTTTCCCATCGGAGTCGGAAATTTTCCACCGAGGGCTTGGATGCGGCCCAGGATACCTTTCCGGGGAGGGTTTTCCACCTGCTGCTGTGGAATGGATAGAAGGGAAGAAACAGGCAATATGTAAGATTTCTTGCCCCAGTAGTTCCCGATGCGTATCACGTCCTTGCAAGATGGCCCGGTGGGTTTTTCCCCTTCGTTAGCGTTAAACGTCCAATCGTGGGGTAGAAAAGAAAACAACTAGCTTTCGCCGACGATTCTAACTAGCTAACTCACCGCACCGTTTGAGCACAGTAGGAATGGGTAAATTCGACAAAAAAACCGGAACCGCTTCCGAATGACTCCACCAATATCGGAAGCAGCTCTGTAAGGTAGGTGCAATACTCCGTCCGGAGCCGTTATTCGGTAGTCGGAGCCGTCCGGAGACGTCCGGAGCCGTCCGAAGTCATCCGGAGCCGTCCGGAGCTGTCCGGAGCTATCCGGAGTCTTCCGGAGCCGTCCGGAGCCGTCCGGAGCCGTCCGGAGCCGTCCGGAGCCGTCCGGAGCCGTCCGGAGCCGTCCGGAGCCGTCCGGAGCCGTCCGGAGCCGTCCGGAGCTGTCCGGAGCTATCCGGAGCCGTCATGAGCTGTCCGGAGCAGTTCGGAGCAGTCCGGAGCCGTCCGAAGCTATCCGGAGCCGTCCGAAGTCGTTCGGTGCCGTTCGGAGCCGTCCGGAGCTGTCCGGAGCTATCCGGAGCCGTCATGAGCTGTCCGGAGCCGTCCGGAGCCCTCCAAAACCGTCCGGAGCCGTCCGGAACCGTCCGGAGCAGCTAGTCAGCAGCCGGAGCCGTTCGGAGCCGTCCGGAGCATTCTGGAGCCGTCCGGAGCCGTACAGAGCCGTCTGGAGCCGTCCGGAGCCGTTCGGAGCCGTCCGGAGCTATCCGGAGCCATCCAGAGCCGTCCGGAGCCGTCCGGAGCCGTCCGGAGCCGTCCGGAGCCGTCCGGAGCCGCCCGGAGCCGTTTGGAGCCGTCCGGAGCCGTTCGACGAAATCGTGGGTTTTACTAAGCCGGAATCGGAGCCGGTTTAAAGATGCTGAGAAGTGGTTCCGAGAACCCAACACTAGAGCAAAGGCGTTCGGGCGGGCTTAAGTTGTTCCACGTTGGACGCGGAGGTGTGCGCAGAAGCTGTTGGTTACTTTCCCCCCGTTCGAACGGTTCTGGAGATTGCACGGCAACATTCTTCTCTGCCGGAATGAAATGTTTCACCGAGGCTCGTTTTGCGTCCTGTTGATGGTGTTTACCTTTGCCTGGGTCGTACTTTACGTATCTTGATGATGTGCGGGACACGGAAGCGCACTCGCCACAACTCCGACCTGGTTGGATCAGAATGCTCGCATCACATTCGGCATGTTATGCTACCGTCATGGGAAATGTTACCACGTGGCTTCGTAGTAGCGTAGTGAAACAAATAAGTCTACGAAGACCCCGCGCGAATGTGTGTGTGTTTCACCTCGTGTTACGGTGAGATGAAATGCAAAGAAAATCCCCCGAAATAGCGATAAACATGCCGGCAGTGGAAAATAATCCACGAAAAAACAAAAAGTGTCTAGGACTGGAGGAATTTGGGTCTCGCATTCGGGCTTTTCCGAGCTTTTTTCGGGGTTATTTTTCTCCCCTTCTCACGATCCTGATGTCTGTTTTTATTCATCCCTCGTTAGTTGATAATGTCGGATCGGAGATTAGGGACGGCCTCGCCCGGGGGGGGGGGGGGGGGGGGGGCCCTCCCAACCTGGAGGGCGTATTTAGGTGGTTATGTTTCTACAAGGGACATCTTGCGTATTAAACGGGTATACAGGGTAAACATTGCACTCCTTAACCGTTGTCGGATTATTTTCCCTTTTTGGAGCCTTCACAAGATAATTTTCTACAGGCGGTTTACATTGTTAAACAAAGCCTTTTTTCTCGACTAAAGTCTATATTAGTCTATCCTTTACGAAATTATCAGTTTAAATTTCAATTGAATTCACGTCTCTTTAACACTAAGCGCATATCTTTGGCAACGAAAAACCAGTTTCGCACGAAAAACCGATACCATTGGCACCCGAACGAGATGGACCGTTCATAATTTTCACTTTCACCGAGGCGAATCTGAACCATTCGGTTGGAATGTAAAGCAAACCGTCGCTCGGCCGTGCGAAATTGATCGGAAGAAACGCACTTTCTGTAAGATTTCACCACCCGCTTGACGATCTTGACGTTCGCCGAGGTGTTGGGGTTTAGCATTCCAAGGTGAAAACCGATGATTGGAAAGAGCAAACCAAAAGGCATGCAAGAGGAATCGATTTCGACTAAATAATTCATCAGTGAGTTTCTCAACAAGAGTTGCGAACATTTTTGGCAGGACCGAGTATTATTTTTCCAATACGACGAGCTAAACATTCAACAACATCGAATACTCAAGGTCACCGTAAAAAACATGTATGGCAGAATGTTTACATCAATTTTCCGGAAGGTATAAATAGTCGCAACACACTCGTACCCCCGTTCGAGCGTTGCTGATGTTTTGAAGCTTTCTGACAAACATACAAAATCTTCGCGTGGTTACTCATTTTTCTTCCGCAACTCCACCATGTATCGAAACGGAGTACGATAAAGTGAGGCACATGTTCTTTAAGATAGTTGAAAAATCTAAATTTTCTTCTCTTCTGCAAGTCGTACAGCTTTAATTTTCATTCCGGTGACGGTTGTTAAAATTTTTTATGGATCTGACTATGGTAAAAAACTCGCTTATGCCGTGGAATGTATTTCCTAAACTTCAAATGCTACGACGCCGAAAAATGTTGCTCGCTTTAGGAATGTTGAAATTGGCGGATGCCTCTTCCACCGCCCGGACAACTAGGTGTACCCCGCAAGTCATCTGCCTTACGCTGTGTCATCCGGACCTCCGGCTGAGCGAAGGCAGGAAAGGATTGGTTTTTTTTTTCTTTCCGGTCGTAGGAAAATTCATGAACTAGGGCAACACTTCCCGGGCAACTAATCTCCCGAGCATTAGGGAGGCGCGTATGCCAGTTCTAATTTAATTTTGCTTTATATTTTCTTTGCTAGTTTTTGCAGCTGGCCCACTCCATCGGTTGGGCTGCTGGGTGAATGTGAGGGAAGGCTGAGACGAAAGTGTGTTTAAAATTTCTCCACAACTATGAAATAACATCCCCCGCTCGCCCGCCCGCGCGCTGGTAGGGAAAGACTTCTTTCTGGTAGAAGCCGCTCGCCGGTAAACCACTTTTTACTTCGGCTTTCGGATGCCTCGTTTCGGTGCGCGATGCGCTAACATTCCAACGGAAATATAGGCGGTACACTGATGGTTGTCTGTGGAAAATATATTTTTTCCATCGTTTCCGCCCCCGGGGGAAGGTGATAGACATTTTGGAAAAGGTCCACCGAACAAGGCGAACGGGCGAGAAAGTTCGGAAAAAGGGTTGGTTTAGAAATTCTACACGTTCGTGCTATTCATGTTTTGGTTGAGTAATATTTTCAGTCAATGTTCAGTGATATGACGTACTGTTTAAATGTTAAACAACGCAATCCAAATCATTGTTTAGAAACATCAATAACACTTTTGAAAACATAAAAAAAAACCTTAACTATGTTTTAAAAGCGGGTGGATATTTTTTATTTCACTTTACTTTAACATTACGTTGAATTGCTCGATTTTCATGCTGTTCTCTTTGTTTGAACTTTGCTCTGCCTTTCAACAGCCACACGAAAAGCTTGGGTGCGTTATTCTGCGAAACATTATTTTTCCTTGTTGAAATGATTTTCGACCTTAGAACTCGACCGGTATAGAACGTAATTATTTCTGGACATTTTTATTATTTCCTTTTTTGGTCACTCTCCGGACTCGCCTGAATAAATATTTTTGTATGTGGCATGGTTTGGGGTTCGGTTGAATATGTTTTGGGTAGCGTTCGAAACGCGGGCCTGATTTCATAATAAGTACTTGTTTTCCAGCGGAATATTTTTTCCAAACTCCTCCTTTTCAACGAACACGAGAATCACAAGCGCACTGTAAAGACGCTTGTTTTACGCTATTCGTTATCCGTTTTTTTTCCTATCATCTCTGCGTTAAACATGTTTAGATGTAAAGAAAAAACATTTTCAACACACATAGCACAATAAATTCATCGTCAATTTTTGGAGCGAAAACAAAAACCTTGACATTGTGTACTTTCCGAACTTATCTGGAATATAAAGACGATGAGGCTGCAAACTAGCAAACCCAGCAAGAAAGCAACATTTCGTGAGAACCGTCTCCATGATGGGAAAATCGTCAGCTTTTCCAGCCATCTTTCATCCGCTGCCCAACCACCACAACGGGCCTCGTCCACGGGAGCAGTAATTGGCTAGCGGCCAATGAAGCGCTAAGAGAGTGGAAACTTTCTTGCCATTTTAATGTTATACCCTGGAACAGTTCTTCTTTCCTCACCTCGTCCCCCGTGGAAAGCGAAGGTAGGGCATTCGGATGGCCAAGTTTTTTTTTGGCTACATTTCCTCCCTCTCAAGGCCGCAAGCCGACATGATGGTTCTTTTATGCACAAGCTTTTCGATTTGTTTACTCTGACAAATTAGTTCAAGAGATTTTCTTTTTGACAGAAGCGCGCACGGTTGCGAGTCAGGAAGGAGAGTGATAGCGCGCCGCTGATTAGCAGTGGGACTGATGAGAATGGATGTAACTTGAGTCACACCCCCCACACGGGGTTGGGCGTTCGTTTTTCCCTCGCGGGGAACAGACTCTTGGGGCTACTTTCGGATGGGGATCACGATATTAGCGTCTTTTTTTCCTTCTACTGTGTATTTTATGTCTTATGTTCTCTCTCGGTTTATCTTCTCGTGCGGTTCTGCGGCACAGCTTTTTTGTTTAAGAACGAGCAGGAAACCAAAAAAAAGACCGTGCTTAAGGATAAGATAAATGATACCGGCAAAGTAATGGGCGGGAGGTTTACCGATTTCTGAACTTTTTCTTCAAGCTTTCTGTTTGAATTTGTGCACGTTTCCCAGACTGGGAAGGTTTCTTTACCTGATGGGGTCCGGTTTGTGTATGGCATCGATGATTGAAGGCGCAAACTGGATACATAAAACTGTTGTTTATGTTGCAACTTTAACGAGTAATATTTTTAATGAACTTGAACATCATCTTTCCATTCCGTAAAATATTGAGTGCTTTTCCATCCTGAGCTACAAATCTAGCTATTCATTTTACCTCAGCAAAGATTTTTTTTGAACAATATGAAATTGATTTGTGTTCTATTTTTGAGTTGCTGTCGTTTTGGACACAAGTTTAGGTCACATTTACACCCATCAAATGAAAACACAACAGCGTTTTGTGTCTTGTTGCTATATATTCAGCAATTCATCAACACCTTGTTTGTTTCGTTTTAAGGCTCCCAAGTACCTGGTGGTGCACCACGTTGAATTTCGTGGAGTGTTGGTTTTCCTTCCCTTTATGGTCCTCTAGTTCGTTAGTGGAACGACTTGTCTTACTTCCGTCCGGCCAAGTGTTTCATTTTTTTTCTCATTTGATGCTCCTCTTATCTTGTTCGTTCACCCGACAACATGATCCACAGCGCTAAGTGATGCATCGGGAGTGCCATAACGGTTGATGAGGAAAAGAAAAGATGGGTTGCTCCCTCCGTTGGACGAGCCTCTGTCGACGTGACACACAGAGCGGTGGAAAACGTCTCCCTGCTCCCTGGTCTCTTGTTTTATCCTCTTCGCCACGGGGGGAGCGAGTGTGTTTCCCGGTCCCACATCGTTCCCGGGATCATTTGATAGCTTACCGTTCCCAGCAGAGTTTCCTGCTTCCGCCGGTTTTGACAAGGTCTTTTCCTTGGCGTGGATGTGTGTATGCAAACGCGCGTGTGTGACTGCGAGGACGTGTCTAAGGCGACGGTGTCTTTCACTCACCTCGTCGAGGATTCATGTCGCTTTATCGTCCTCATGGCGTCTGGCTGGGTGGCGCTTTGTATCCTTCCCTTAATGCTGCGTCGTCTCTCCGGTTGACAGAACGTCGTGCAATGTGGATTAAATTTTTCATTTTCATTCCACGACGCACACTAACCACTGCCACCGCCAGGACGTGTTTGTCTGTGGTGAACACACACAGCTCGGCTCCGGGGGGATCGTGAACACGTGAAATCTAAACCTTGGTGAAGGGAAAGGTAAAGGACGCGGTGGCGTAGGGACAGGAAAGTAATCTCCATCAGCATCACTGGATGGTGGATCACGTTGTCGTGTTGTTGGGTGACAAAAGAGGGCTACATATACACACACGCAGCCAGGCGCTCCAGCGATGGATGAGGTTTTAAGTGAGCAAATCACGCGCCATACGAACATAAATCTCTGCCGAGGGATTGAGATGCAAGAGGGGTTGACGATGGTGGGGGAGCGTCGTTCAGCGGCTCGTTACTTTACCATGTAACGACACTTAGGATACAGTCAGCGTGGAAAACATAGAGCGGCGGGAGGGGGGGAGAGGAGGCCCAGAACTAGGTGAAGAACTCATCAGTTGATCCTGTTGTTTCTGTCACCAGCGAAAGCCAACCGGTTCGGTTCATTTGAAAGTTCTTCTTTCTTGTTGTTGCATGTGAGAGAATGCTTGTTCATTTGTGGAACTATTTTCATCTGCTTAACAACGCTGTTTTTTTTTCGTTTTCGTTTACGTTGTGTTTGATTGTTCAAATTTTCTGATTTTTTTTTCATCTTTTTATAATTGAGCAGTTTATTCTAGTAATTTTCATACAGCAGCGGTTCAGTTGAAAGTTCTTCTTTCATTTTTTTTCGTTTTCGTTTACATTGTGTTTGAGCGTTCAATTTATCTTTTTTATCTTTTTTGGTTATTTTTATCTTTTTTTTGTTATTTTTATCTTTTTTTTATTCATTTCATCTTTTCTCATTTTTTCATCATCATTCATTTTTTATAATGGAGCAGTTTACTAATACTCCATAAAAGAATTTTCAAATGATTATCTCTTTTGACAACCAAACATGTTTATTGAGTATTCATGTTTATTGAGCACTAACTGCTCCTGGTTACACAACTCTTCTAATAAACATAAATGCAAGGAATTTAATTCGCTTTGAAACCACAATATTCACGCTCTAATGAGGTGTTCATATCGACCATTTAGAGCTCGCAGTTGTCCAGCACTCACACGAGCGACTAGTCAATTTGTTCAATTGTTCGTTCATGCCGATGGGATTTATGAGCTTAACGACGTTATTTTATTCTCCTACCGGGGAATGATCACTACCGAGCAAAAGTAAAGATCCTAACCAACCGTTGTGACGCTAGGGCGCGTTACGGAGCCGGCTGTGTTGCCTCAACCGACCGGGGTTAGGTGCCGTATTTCATTTCGCCAACCAATTGTCGTCCCATATGTTGCGTTGCGTGTTTGTGAACTTTCCACGAAATAAACGCTCATCTCACCATCCAACCGGCACGCGACCGACACACATCAGCCGATGATGATTCATAATCGGCAGCCACACATACACACACACACATCGCAAGAATCGTGAAAAGAACCTGCAGTTGTTCGGATCTTTTGCCGGATGTTGGAATTACGCCGCGTGTATGAGATGAGTGTTCGGTTTTGGGGCCAGTTGCGTCACGCGCTCGACCGGTGTGTTGGATCCAAATGCAATAAAACATGGCCGAGTACCGGGAAGGCGAGGCGGGGGAGGAGACACCAACTAATGTTATAACTTTCGGGGCGGCATCAATTAGGCTCGATTATCTTGGCGCGCCGGCTGTGTGTGTGTGTTTGGCGTCAGCCGGCGGCGAGTGCCCGTTTTCTCCCATCGCACAACCTCGCCGATTTATGCGGACGAAACAGAATTCTTCGCTCAATTAGTAGTACGCCGAAGGCGGCCGCTTTGGCTGTCATCGCCCAAACCTCCGTCCGTCGTCGGAGTTTGCAAAGTTGCATGAGTTTTCCGACCAAACATCGTTGGACCAAACGTGTCCGAAGTCGGATCGGGGTGGGATTGAGTGGTGGCGATTCGGCGAGATTCGTGTGGCACTTGTCGTCGACGGGTAATTTGTTGCAATAAAGTACAATTAGTGTGACATTTCGCAATGTCTGGCTATATTACCATTGCGCATGGTGGAAGATACGTTGCTTTCGATTTGAAGATTGCTTTAGGAGAAGCAGCTTCGAAAGGCCCTGGATTACGTGAGTATTGTCTGGCTCGATTAAAGTAGAATAGCTCGTATTATTGAGGACTCATACAGAGAGGATTAAGTTTTAATTATGGAAAATGTATCTATTTCCCAAGTAGTCTTCTTTCTATGTTATCCCACCATCTTGGCTCAAACTTATCTTTTGAATCTTAAGTTCTTTTTGGCATCGACCAACCCCGATGGGACGCTAGCGTGTGTTACATTTCCACCGTCGACTAGCAGTTCATTTTCATGCATTTTAATAAGCAATTTAAAATTCATCCACATGGCTCTGGGCGAGCGAGTTGGAATGGGAGGATGTAGGTGGTTTTTGTGAGTTTTGCCAGGTTCTTATTTGCTTGCTTCATGCCCAAACAGTGTCGTGCCCGGGAGGCCAATAGCAATATGGGATCAGCTACAGACCTTCTCGAGGTGAAATATGAGTCAGATGAGGTGTGCATTTTATGTCGGGACCAAACAATCCACCCAAAGACAGTAGTGCGACTTGAACGTCACAAAAGGCGTAGATGATAAAACATCCCCCCTACTGATTGGCTCCATTTCGGGCCATCGTTCCGAGCGCGTAGGACTACTCGCTCCGACTGTCTGCTATCGTAGGTGTATAGGTCATGGTCAATGAATGGCAATTTTCAATGTCGGTCTTTCAACAGACACCGACTTTTATCTTGTTAGAACCTGCCAGGAGGGTTTGATCGAGCTACTCAGCTTACATTTGTGGATAGTTATGTTTACAGGCCTACTAACTTTGTTAATTAAAAAAAACCTTCCCATTTCTCATTTAAATAAAATGCATAATAACTTAATGTGGTTGTCATGAATAGTCCCGAGAAGTCTTAAGGGGAAGGTCTCACCCCCAAGATGGTTCGGTGGTATCATTTTCTCCACCCGTGTGTGTATTTATGAACCTGCAGCTGGGCAAACATTAGCAAGTAATTACCGCGTGTTGGTTTTCCTCCAAGCGGCTTGAAGAAACACCAGGGAAAGCCGTGTGTGCGAAAAATGTATAAGGGTGGAAAATGTCGGTGTAGATATGCCAGCATACGCAAGGGGTGCCAGGTCTTCCCAGGTGTTCACTCGAGCGTGTGCGGTTGATATAATTCGAAGTTATCTAATGTTCGCCCCTAGTCTAACCATTCCCATGCCGATCCTCCTTAGTCATTCTGCGATGCGAATCCTCCTCCTCGGTAGTTTGCGAAGTAATTATGTTTTGCTTTTCCAGCGGGCATATGCACATGCTGTTTCTTTTTTTTTTCTAAATAACTAACTAGCATTGCTTTCTTGTGCATGTGATCACCGGATTTGTTTTTATATTTTTATTCCTCCCAGCTATCGTGGAGCTCCAACATATTTTGCTTCTCAAGGTTAAATGTGGTAGTATGGAGCAGCCGTGGTGAAGTTTTTCATTAAAACATGCTCCGACTGCAGAATTTATTCAACAGCGTCCCGGGAATCTTCCATTCCATTTTTCTTGGTTAGAGGTCACGGTTGGATGCACATGGTTTATTATTCAGATTTTCATTCAGTTTGCACAATGTGCTTTTACTTGTTTCTTTACTTTCCTTTACTTTTTCTTTAATATTTCATGGTATCGAGAATACGGCCGTTACACATAAATTTTATCAAAGTATATTTTTGTACCATATCTTTAATGTTAACTTCAAAGTAAACCTATTTGTCTTTTAGAGTATTTAATAATATATGATACAAAGAAACTCAAACATATTTCGTTTACGCCCTTTACTTTGTTTACTTGAAGCTTGACGTTGCAAAACAAACATATTCATCATGAAATAGAGCAGAAATGGCGTTATTTTGAAAGAGGCTTTTTACTTTTTCAATTAATACAATTTATCGTAACTGAATCACCCACCGTTCCGATGCGCTTCAGTTCACTTTCAGAGTTTTATCGTAATCCATTAGTTGGTCCCTCTTGGTAAACTAATTAGTCCTGGCTAGACGCAACCAGGAATGCCCGAGTAAACGAGGGAGGAGTGTCTAAGTAGAAAGCGATGTGTGTTTTTAACAAACGTTCAAGTGAAGAATGATGAGTCATTACTTTAATTGTTTTGATGACTTCTTAGGTTTTTCTAACTTAGAAATATGTGTGAAGTAATGTTTAAAAACTACTCAAATTGAATAAGGATTTAATTTAATTTAAAGCTACTTGTAGTGTTAGTGTGATTCTACTCAACACATTGGAGTCTGAGTATGTTTCGTGAGACCGACGTGCTCTTGATCTTCACACTCCATCTCGCTGTTTTTCATTACTTCCATTTTCCACTGGATGTGTTTTTGTCTGCTGACCGATTTTCATACCTCGTTGCGTTCGAAGGCGCGAAGTCCTGCTCACGAATGGAAATAAACAAACTAACAGAAAAACAATCAGTAATGTTGTATGAATGAAGAGTAAAAAAAGCTGATTCATTTCCCGAGTTCGAGAAGTATTGGAAACAACAATGGTGGTGGTGGTTGGTCGCTTCACCATGGGGCGCTTCATAATTTCCCGTTGGCGGGGTTGTTTTGCAGTTTCCTTTCGGTTTTGATGTTTTTTTTCCTTCCCCATTTTTCCTTTAATGTATGCATGTGCTAACGGAGAAGAAACAACCCACCGGCCCCCAGAAGTTGGCGTTGGACGCCGGCGTGAAACGGCCAACGGCTGGATTGAATTATTAAGCATGCTTTATTGCATTTTCTTTTTCTCACAGCCACCGTTCGCGTGGCTTGGGTGTATTTTGTGCGGTGCGCAGTTTTATGTGTTTGTGGCAAATTTGTGGCATTATTTGTGCGCTCCAGTGTGTGCTGGGTGAGGTTCGATCGTTTCGCGCACGGTTGAATTCGCCCGATTTCGTTCGCGACACCGCGGGCAAATATGTGTTTGCTATGGCTCCGGACCGATTTTCCGCCAGCTAGAGTTGTTCCAGTTTTTCTGGATAACTTTACAACCTCGGCGTTGCTCCTCTTTTTCACCGCACACAGACGCAGTGACGCTCTGCACTGGTGTGCCGATGTGGAAGGGTGTTGCAGTTCCCAGTGCTTTCTTTGATCATGGTTCCTCTTGTGTGTTGTAGTGGTGTGCAAATTTCCCACCGGAAAAAAATGTCTCCGTCCTCACCACATGTAGAGGTTTACTGCAGGTCAACTGTGCATATGTGAACTATTCGAACCACGTGCTGCAAAGTTGAACTTTCCACTGACCTCCTATACTGGCGCATTCTTCCAGTGGTGGATGAAGTTAATGTTGCTAATACCAAAACTTTTTCTTTTATTTCTTCGATCGTAGAGTATCACGAGATTGTATGATTACTCATATGAATAATAGATCAATTGTGTTGTTTTTTTATATTAATTCAATCGAAACAACATGCCGATATCACGCGAACCGGTTTTGATGTTTTGCTCCTTATTTAACGTCGTCTTTGAATGACATTGAAATTCAATATTCATACAACAGATTGGAGGAATGATGAATGTCAATCTGCGTACGCCTCTGGTGTGGGTGATATTTTCATTAGGAAACACCCCATCCTTAGCAGCTATTAAGGACAAACGGGATTGGAAATGAAAGCTGGTGTTAAAAGGGAAAAATAAAACCGCCCTCCCTTTCAGAGCAATTTGAAATTCAAACCACAGACACCAGTTCTAATCAACCTGTGTTCCCGGGAAAGATGTTGAACCTGGTGAAAAACGAACGCTTCGTATCAAGTCAAGTCGATGCCAGGAAAATGTAGGCGTGTTCCTTTCATGGCCATCCAATCGATTCCGGAAACGAGATGAGGGGAACGGGGAGCGATGGATTTAAATGATTCCATTTCGTTTGTACTACTGTCAGGGTTTCTCTTCCTCTGTTCATTTCCCTCCGACGTGCCTGCGTCGTTCGACTGTGATCCATTTGAATTTCGGAAAATTAAATCCACAACTCTGGCCTTTGGCCACCCTCCACCCCACCCCATGCCCTGGCCATTCATCAGGTTCACACGACGCATCGGGTAGCGTCGTTGCTTCCTTTTTGGCATCCGTCTGGGTGACTGGTGGCATCATTTATTACCTTTTCCGGTGACATCTTCCATCGTTAGGCTGCCTCTAATCTGCAGCGGGTGGCGAATCCTGGCTGCTTTTATTATCCGCTAATGGCTCGAATGGTGCGGAACCAACGGAAATGGCCAGCAGCTCAACGGTAGAGCTTCGATTCGATTTTCTTTCCTTTTCGCCAGCCCCCACGCGCGTCCGGTCCGGGGAATCGCTTTTTCCCGAGTTGGAAAAAACGGACGACAATTTTCGGCGGATGGCGAAGATGAATTGATTTTTCCACTTTTCGGTGCGTGAGTTTTCTGTTGCTCGCTTCACGCACAAAGTTTTTTTTTCACTGCCCAAATGATTCGTTCGGTCATTGGCCCGCATGCAAATGAGGCTGAGGCTGGAAAAACTTCGAAACCGAGATGAATGTTCTGTTTCATTTTATGAATTTAAATCTCTCCTGGAATCATCTTCATTGAATTGAACTGTGATAAATCAGTTTTCATCGTCGTTAATCATCATTACTTAACGTGTTTACGTCGTATAACTGGAAGTTGATACCATCTTGTCAAATACAAATTCTTTTATCAATTTAAAGTATATGAAAACTTGGACTTCTCGACTTGTTAGTAATTTCATTTGAATATTTTTGTATTTTGAACATGTTGTCAAAAATTATATGTTACTTTTGAAAAGGTTGGATACTTGAAAAACCCCAATTTGATCACTATAAAAATTTAGCGAATAAAACATTCCCTTTCTCGCAGCGAGGCGAGATGGGAAAGAGAGATCAAACGATGCAATGAGGTGCATCCACCGAGTCACCATTATCCGGTCGACTCCCCCCAACCCACCTCGGGTGCGAAGTTGGCGAAGATTACGTATCTTCTTTCCGCCCAATGGGCACGACTGTCGCCCCGACAGCGATCCGCACATTCCACACGGTTCAATAGAGATGACGTTCACTCAACTGTGCGCTCCATTCGCCTCGGTTCGCTAGTATTCGTTCGGTTGGTGGATGCAAAATTCTCATGGAAGGAGGGTGTTCAAGCTGGGAGTCTAAGGGGTTGATTAGAGTTTTATTTCCATTTGCGATTGCGAAAGTACTTGTTTTCTTTGTGCTTTTGAGATGCCATTTCAGAAGAGGATTTAATGTCGGCATCATTTCCGAAAATACTTCCCTTTGGCTAGGTTCGCTAGAGTCCGACCCGGGAGTTGGTAAAACAATAGACCGACCGATGGACCTGATATCCTAGAAATTTTCAACGTTTATATCTCTTGCTCCAACTTAAGACTATTGTTTTTCTTTTTGCACCTCAAGGTTTTGAATTTAATTCATCGATCTTTATATAAGAATGCTTTAAGTTTTCCTCTAGTTTTTGCTTCCCTCGGTTGGTCTTATTTAGTCTCCACAAAAAGCCTCCACTGAAGCAGTTCAGAGTGGCAGCGTTTAGAGGTTTTATCGGGAGGGGGAGTATCTGATTAAGGTTAATTTTCCGGCTCGCTGAAAAACCGATGCTGCTTGTAGGACACCGAATCTTCCAGATTTATGAATAATTCAATTATTTTCGCATTGCAGGGCAGCACCGCTCCGAAGGTCTTTGCACTCCTATTGGGAACGTTTAGGGCCGACGGCCGTTTCCGAAGCGGAACGAAACTTGGTTCTACTTTTCTTATTTGCATGTTTGAATGATGAAGAAATATTTCGCTTACAACGAACTTCGTTGGCGATGAGCTCTGGGAAACTTTTTGGCAAACCGTTGGTGGGGTTTTTTTTGGCTTCGTTCGATTGATAGCACTTTCCCGTCCGTAATGGGCATCGGAGTAGCTTGATCAAGTTGCAATGTTTGCTACTCTGGAATCTGTGACCTGTTCGGAACAAAGCGAAGATGGCGAAAAAGAAAGGAAAAAGAGTCTCATTGGGAGCTACTTGAAAATCTGCCAAAGATGTTGTGAAGCATAGAAAATGTCTACATCCCAGGACATTCGTTGGCAACTTTCAATCTCCCTAGGGGAATTTCCCTTCCAGGAGCAATTAGTGATGGTATTTAGTTATTGTCGTTATGTCTTTATTAATTCTTTCATAGAACCCCGCTCCAAAGGCCGGAGGAGATTTGTAAAGCTGCGAAACTTCTTGAAAGAGCGCCAGAATTACTCCCGACCTTTTCCAAATCAAACCTCCGCCTCTGAGCAACATCGTGCGATGTGCGGGAAGTAGGGCACCTTCTAGAAAAGCTTCCAGTCCTTGGCAGCGCTTTTCAGGTGTTCGGAGAATGGTTCCAACAATGGTTGTCCTAAGTGGAATCAAACTAGCCTAAGTGTGCATTTGTCTTGAAACCGAGAGAACCTTCGAAAAGTGCCTGCCTTTGCTTCTTGTTGGCGACGTTTACAGACTTGTACTGTTTTGTGGAACAAGAGAATGAAGTTTGCGAGGAGGAGTTAAGGAGCAGCGGAATGTCCACCGGAACGATTGATAGAATAAAATCTCTGTCTCCTGATGCCGGCAACATCGTCCGCTAAATCGCTGCTGACGGTACGGATTTAGACGCTGCCTGTGTTTGGACGAGGTTCTCTGACCAGATTTTATCTACAGCGATCTTATTTAGTCCACACAGGCTTTCGGTACATCTTAACCGTTGAGATAAGGAAAAGCTGCCTCATGGTAGGCTGCTGAGTTGCTATAAAAATCACCGATGAAAGAAAAAAAAAAAGTCCATCGTCCCCGCGAGTTACGGCTCAAGACAATCCATGATAGCGAGCTTATTATCTCATCCCGTTTCAATTGTCTGTCGAAGTTTTTCCTTTCTATTCGATTGACAATATTTTTAGCCGGATGTTTCCGGATCGAAGCAGACAAGAAACATTCCTCCTCATGTTTTACGACCCTGTACTGTGATGTTGGCCCTAAATGCCATTGCGGGCGTTGATCTCGTTAGCTGAGTGGATATGGTGATATTGATCGCTGGTTTTGTCTTTTCGCAGAACAATAGGAGAGATGGTGGTTTTTCGTTACGCAACAGTAAAGTAAAATCAGCTTTCGGATGCTGAACAGCAAAGCCTACATTGTCAATAATAAGATGATGGATGTCGGTATCCTGTATATCCTCGTATTTGCGGAATTACGGCATAATGTAATGAACTTTTTACTCCAAAATCACGTTTGTTTGGCACGGCCTTCGTGAGGATTTTTGTAACGTCTTCAAGGCTCCGCACCTTCGCACGTGCCCTCGCGTGAGAAAAGGCCAAATGCAGACACACAAAGTTCGGTATTTTGTGAGCATCTGCACCGTAAGCTTTCCTACGAATTCAATCATGCCTTTCCGTCCCCTTCCCGTTTCGGTCGCCGAAGGTCAAGAAGGTGCTGGAGTGAATCTTCGTTTTATGGTGCCTGATTTGGTGTATATTTATTGGATTTGCACCGATTTACACTGCATTATTTATGTACGCTTTGTTGCTTTCGTACTCCATGTTTACTCTTTTATGCCACTGGCAACTTTTTACTTTCGGTGGAGTAGAACTTGGATATTATGTTGGTGTCTAAAGTTTGGTGTAATGGACTTTTTACTCTCTGCTGGATGGAATAAGGATCTCTTCTTTTCTTCATTTCTTTCATGTTCAGAGAAATAAAGTGACATTTGTTACTGCTTTGCTAATATTGTCAAGAATTGGTTCGTGTTTGTTACGCAAACCTTAGGTAAATGTAAAATTCATCTCGCTAAAGGTGGTACACAAGGTATGCAATTATGTTTTGATTATGACAAGCGGATAAAAAGGGGGAAAACTCGTTTACGCTTGAAGTGTTTTAACGACATTTTAACAAGCCTTTTTCGAGTTGCGGCTTAATGTGACAATGATTTGCTAAGCAACAGGCTTGGAAAAGCGTCGTTCTGGTAGCACTTTGGTTTTATTTACAGCGAAACAGCTCGTTCGAGATATGGGTACTGTTTCAACGATAAAACCTTTTTTTTCAGGTAGAACGGAATGGTTTTGGTTTTTTCGAGATTATCGTTTTGTCATTAGCAATTTGGGAGCCTCGAGTCAAACAAGCCGAATAAGTCGAATCTCCAAGTGCTGCAAGTGTTTTCACCTGGTATCTTTTTTATATCCGTGAAAATTCTTCATTTGAAACTGATAACTTTCTCCATTTATTATTATTGACAGTATTTTTCTGTCATTTACTGCGTCGTCAATGTGGTTGTTGGTCACACGCCACCTTGTTCAAGTGTGTCTTTGGTGGCGTAATATACTCAAGAAAAGGATAAGCATATTCACTGTTCGGCGCATTTGTTTCAACGCGGGGAGACTATGAGCTGTTTCTGCTGAAGTGGGTGATGTTCGTTACGTTTGAAAAGGTGCTGATGTTTGAATGTTAGTACGTTGCTGTTGCTGCTGTTTCTGATAAGATAACACTGCTCGTTTGTTTTGTGTAGCTTCATGCTCTTAAGAAGTTTGCCGTAGGATACTCTTATAGTTTGTAGTATAGGGTTTTACGTAAGGGACTTAGGGTTTATCAGTTGTAACTACAGTTATTCAGACAGAACATTTTACATAACAAACGATGAATATATTTCTAACAATTTCTATTTCTCTTTCTCTTTTTAGGGTTTAGCTGATTTTTCAAATCGAAGCACCAACACCAGACCATGATGAAGACCGCTGACAACAAGGAAACAAATGCACACCATAAACAATTAAAATGCGGTAGCTCCGTAAACTAATCGTCCGTAATTTGTCATCTGCTTTCGCGTGCCATGCCGGGATCAGGTCCACTTATCTACGTTGAATTATGTGCAACAACTTGGCGCCACATGTAATCCCCCGGTGGAGGAAAGCAAGAAAAACAACCAGGAATACAATGAAAACAAGCTGGTCAAAACTGGTCTTTTTCCTGGCATAAGAAGCGGGGGTTCCGTACTCTCTTCCAACGAGCCGAAGGAAATTGTATCGAACGAGCTGGCATAAAGGAACGCGCACCAAATCGCCATAAGTCAATTAGTATTGGGTACCAATCGCGAACGTTAAAAGGCCCTCCTTTAGCAAGTCCGAAGGGAAGGAAAATAGGCAGGAAAAAGGCACGAGCACCGAAAACAAAAAAAAAACATGCACTGACGCCACCGCGACCGTTTGGTGTAGTGGAAAACCGGTCGTCGAGAAAATGCACACACAAAGTGAGGGGAAAAAAACACAACACGACGCGTCACGGCTGCGGAACGGAGAAAATCGAAAGTGAAATCGCGCTAAATTGCAGCACGATGCTACTTCCTGCTCGCACCGAACTGCCGTTCCCCCCAGTTCCACCCTGCTCTATCATTCACAGTGCGCCAGATTAATGCGTCCGGCGGACACCGGTGGAAACACTCTCGCCAGCCCCGCCAAACATGTGTTTCGAGCGGTAGCTTAATGCCACACACCGATCGGCCCCCAGCATCCGAGCCCTACAAAACGGCGCGGAGTGCAGAAAAGCAACCGGAAACCGTCGCCCCAGAGACGGCGCGCAACTCCCAGCCAGCACCGTTTTCCTCGCCGAATGAAAATGGTTTAATTTTCAGCTCGAAAATAATAAGAGCAACGTCCTCGCGAAACGCACTCGCGGCAGGGAAGGAACCGTTCGTTCGAGAGGAGTTTTCTTCCCAATGCTCTCGTAGTCATTTGCAGCATTTGGTGGCGAATGTGTTTTTCCCGCTACTCTCCATGCATCCGTCGTTAATGTGTGTGTATGGCGATGGAGGTGCTAAAATGGCTACCAATAAATACGGTAGCAAACATTAGCATCTTGCAGCCAAAGTCGACGGAAGCTGCGATTACGCAGCTGTTACGCTCTTCTCCTTCGGGCTTGCGAAACGGTCGAGTTGCCGAGTCGAGTGTAATTTCGACCACTTGACGCGGCCCTTCGGGAGGTTTCACACAATTTAGCTAATCTCTTTCACGCCACTAGACGATTGGAGCGAGCGTCTTTATGGGGGTGCACGGTGGAAATCCACCGAGTGGTCGCAATTTGTGTGCGGATATATTGCAAATCATCAAATTTCGATTGTTACAAAACGATAATCGAAGCGTTAATACCATTAATGCGAGTCAAATGATGATGATTGCCATTCGGAACCGGATGCTCACGGAGTCCTAATGTTTACTCGAAAGTTATACACTTCAAGAAGTGACCGTTGATGAAATGCGTTGGTACAATTTTCCGCGTCCAAAGCATACTGACTGACCTGTCCTATCTGCCGGGACTGATATCGTTGGTTTTCTTTTTCGCCAACATTTACGCACCACAGCAAAATAGTGTTTTGCTCGCGCTTATCGTGGGAAGCGGTACCGTTCTATTACGTTACATTTTCGCCTCGTCTCGCCGGGCTAATGTAATTGTGTGGCGGACAAAGGTTATCTGGGCTGGAAGTAGTATGCGCAGCACGTGCGCGTTATAATTATTTCCTAATGGTGTGTCTTTTTGGCAAGGGGGATGGGTCTGTTTGTCGCCACGGAACGGTGCGAACGGGAAGTGAGCAAACGCGCGAGAAAAACATGTAATGTCTGCCGGCAGCTGTGATATTAGTTTTATTTTTCGTGGCGCTCGGATGTGCGGTCAGTGTGTTTACTTAATTTTCCCCCCACCTTCTCGCCTTAGTTCCGCTATACTACCCGCAAAGTAATTAGTGTTCGGCGGCAGGAGTAAGTGTGTTTGTGTATGTGTGTGCAGCAGCAGAGTGTAGCAGTAATTTTCTTCGCGTAGTGCGCGTCCCATTTCCGGTGCATCCGATGTGAGTGATCACGTACGCGCCCGTCTTGTGGCATCGGTTGCAGTGATCGGTGTGCCTGTGTGTGGGTAGGTGTGTGTGTTTGCGGGGAGGGAGAAGGGAAACGAAGAAGTGCGACCAGTGCGGGAGGGAGACGGAGGGTCGACGGAAAACGGAGAAAATCGCCGCCAACATTAGCAGCCAGGATCCGGGCGAGGGGGAGCTTGCGGCCCGCGGCTCCGGTGCGCCGCTGCTGCGTTCGTCGGGAGTGGGCTGCGTCCGTGCGTCGGCCATCGGTGGTGGTGGTGGTGGTGGGGGTGCGCCGTGGGAGCAGTACGCGGCCAGCGGAGCGATGTCGCTCAATGGGCGCGACCTGATGAAGCAATCGCCGGCCGACTACAACCAGAGCGTGCTGACGATGCAGAAGTCGGTCACCATTACGGTGACGCCGCAGCGCAGCAACTCGATGGACCTGCTGAACTTCGAGGAGAAGCGGCAGCTGATCGCGTCCTCGCTGTCACTCTCCGACATCCTGCACGTGAGCCCGGCGGCAGCGCATGTGGCTAAGGAGGTGGCCGCCAGTACGGTGATTGGTAAGTTCGGTCGCCCCATGCCTCTTTCCGTCTTGGGTGACGTTTGTCCGGCATGACTCATTGGGGGTTATAAAAATACATTGCAAGCTCCAAGAGACTTTTCTCTACAGAAGAATTACATATGTTACATGAAAAGCTGTCAAATAAGAACGGATCAATTCCTGGTTGTATCTATCTGGTCTGGGGATCTAGTATGTATAAGTAATGTGTTATAGTTAGAGTTGTGTAACTCAGATTCAGATTCATGAATCTGAATGAATCTTTCAACAAAATTAATGATCCTCAGGGCTTCATGAATCTTCAGGGAATCATAATTTGCGAAGGATTTTAAATCCCTAAATGAAACCGATGACATGACGAACATATTGCCAAACTGTCAATTCCGTTGGAACACATACTTCTGCAAAGTTTGCCGCTGTTCGTGCTTGTATCCCACATGCATTTGGAAACGACAGCATGTATGTGTTTTTAAAAAAGATATTGATTTACAAATCCCTGAAGATTCGTGAATGATTCTGAATGAATCTTCCGTAAAAGATTCACGTGAATTAATCTCGTCGAAAGATTCATAGGACCCAACACTAGTCATAGTCGAGATTCAATTCTAATTTGTTGGATCGATCCCAGAGCGGATCCGGATCAACAGCTGGGATCGGATTTTCACATCACTTGTTACACTTTTCATGCGAATCGGATTTGCATTTATGAATTGAACTTCATTTTTTAGGATTTTGAAAAATTCCATCGTGAAAAACTCTATCTCTCAGATTTGTTGTTGGCTTGAATACTGTTTTTGACACAGGATCTTCCTTACTTTCAGCGTGCGCCAAACCAACTATGACTTGTGGCGCAAGGACCACCAGCCTCGGTAGCACGAACGATTGGCAGCAATTATTTTTGCGTCGATTATTATCCCCCTTACGAAGCATTAGCGGGTTACGACATTTGCTGTCTTAGCACACCGTGCGTGGGGAGGAAAGCTCTGCTCTGCGTGCTGACCGCCGCTTCCTATCGCTGCTCTCGCAAGTGAAAGACGTAACCTTTGCCACAGGCGGCTAGCATTAGTCAGATGCTTTATTGGTTCGGTTCGTGTTTCTTCCTTTGCCGTTTGTTGTTGTTTTCGTTTTGCAATGCAAATACCAACCATTACCGATCGCGGAACGGTCCACTGGCGTTGGAAACGCGCGTCGCTGGTAAGCGCGGATGGAACTGATGATTTGACAGATTGTCATTCATTGCACCGTCGAATGCGTCAATTACGTCATGGACAGCGAACTTGCCCAGTCCATTTCGTGTTTTATTTGTTGGTTTTTCATACCTTGTCTGTCTCTCTTTCTTTTATTAAACATGTTTGTCGCTGCATTAGGTCATGTGAACATATTTATGAAGCAGAACTCTACGTTTGTTGATAGATCGTCGCTGAACTGAAACGCACTTGTCCAACAATCAATGATGCAAGTAGCAAAATCAAATCGACTTTTCAATGTCCAAAGGGTGTATTGTTAAGAAACATTTAGACAACATTCGTCGCATGGAAAGAAAAAAAAGTAAGGGTAGAATGGCATCGTCTTCAGACGTTTTGATTGCGCAGACAAATTGACACCGTATGGCATGATTTGTAGGCAATCACTGGAACCAAGGCACCCTGATATTGAACATTTGGCCAACATACCGACGACAGACAGAATGCACAGAGATAAGCTGCATAATATAAGCCACACAAGCCGACAAACGGGCAGACGGGCGCGTGAGATGATGATAATTAGATTATCGCATTCGCAGAAGGAAACGCCTGAACTGTTGGTCCTGTTTTTGGTCGATGATAATGACGGGGCCACGATTTTGCCACTGAGTGTTAATCTCTAGCCTAGTGGCTCGTTTTCATAATATGGTTCAATCTGGGGAATTTTATTCCTACCAGGAAAGTGAAACCCCAGGGGTTGAGCGTGTGGCGCTTTGGCGATAAGCGACGTTTTCGTACGTGTGGCATTTTTTGGTACATATTTTATAGCTACAGAAGAGCACAGATTAATGTTCGGTAACAGGTTTATTGAATTTATTAATTTGAAGCCTGTAACGAAGTGTTAGGTTTATGAAACAGAGAGCCATCAGGTTGTGTTGATAGATGCATTAAATCATGACCCTTGGGGGAACTTTATAATAACTACGTATTACGCCTTGCCTAGTTGTTATTCCATACATATTGATTTCTATGTTTGTAGGGAATCGACATGCACAAACACTCAATAATCAATTTCTAGAATTAACTGCATTTACTGTTCGTCAAGAGTGAGAAAGAATGAAAAACAAAGGAAACAATGTTAGTAGATTTATATGTAACCATTTTTTACTGTCTCCTGCCCGCTTCAAAATTGAATCAACTCATACCATAAATAATGTGCACTTTATGTGTGAAAACTGATTATGTAACTGCTTACTAAAAAAACCCCAGTCTAACACATTCCCTACAAACATTGGACAAGCGATCGTGTCAAACGGAGATCTGATCGATCTCGGATGCAACACGCGTCGGCTACTTTTAACGATGATTGACAAGTCTCACTTCTGGTAAACAGCTTCGTTCACGCGAGAATGCACCTCGAGGTGACGCATTGTTTAATCACGCGAAACGAGTAATGCGATAGGAATCGCTTCACCAATGGGTTCTGTTCATCGCAGCGCAAAGTCGCAGTGCGAAGTTACAGGAAGGAATTGAGGGGGGGAGAGATAGATTAAGTAAATTGTTATTGAAAACTTACACGATTGCTCAATGCATCGCCGCTGCCCCCATGTTATGTCGTAGGAGATGGTGTTCGATATTTCATTGACACTTTTTTCTATGATCTCTTTTCGAGCGCAAATTGAAAAGAAGGTTTGCTTGCCTTTAAAAGCTTCCAAAGGAGTTACTGATTTTTCTCCTTTCGCTAATGATGATTCCAAGTACGTCATTGGGAAGGTGTTAATCATTTATTTGTAGATAAATCACTTATCGCTTCATAGCCACTCTTGGACATTTACTCTATCAGAAACAGATAATATTTTTGAGCTGAAATATAAGATTCAAAACTGTTATGTATGTACCGAAACATGACAATACGTAAGACATCGATATTGATTGCGCATTTGTGTTCGATTGAGAAGGCTCATTCAATGTTACTACAAAAAAGTAAATTTCTAAACATATTTTAGTAGCAAAGAGAAATATTCTGTAGATTCCAGTAATATGACACATGAATGTGCCACCATGGTTAATTAATTTTAGGTAATGAGAAATTCTCGATGTTCCCAATGATTTGATTAATTTTCCCGCGATCCCTCTTCCAGAGCCATCGACGGACGCCACTGTCGGTATGAATGGAAGTTTAGCAATAAAACCATGCGGGAAGTCATAATCATGTGGGAAGGAAATACACACTAACAGTGAAGAGAAGAAGCAGAAGAAAGTCTGTACGAAAAATCTCGCTCCAATAATCGACGGACAATCACGGCATATTACGAAAGCGGGAGCAGAAGACGTGGCGTAGCTCGGTGACGGTCAGTGGCGTAGCTCGGTGACGGTCTGTTGAGATTGATCTCGTCTCGTCCAGTGCGAAGGATATAACAGCAGACCCAAACCCATCCCCCCATCCTCCACACGAACTACTCTTCCCTTCAGGCCATTTGCTGCAGTCTGAGAGCTATTACTAATGTCCTTCAGGGCGTTTTCTTTATGGCGCTGTGCACGACGGGAGCACGATCATTTACTATGGATGGGCAGAGGAAAAGCAGCAGTCGAGGGCCCTTCGGTTCGTGGAAAATATTATGAATAAATGGGGCATGTGAAGGTAGCGGGAAGGAGATTGGCGATGGCTTCGAGGGGGTGACAGCGTGTGGGAGGGTAGTGAATGAAAGAACGTTTAGCTTTTTTAGTGGCCCGGTTGATTGTACTGTCAAGAGGTTATTCGAACCTCGTCGTTTGGTGGAGGAGGTGGTGTATATTGTGTCGGAAGTGCAGGACGAAAAAGAGTGGTCCTTCTTCAACCACCTTCCATTGTTCATTGAATTCAACTGCTTATTTTTAATGTTCGATACATGTTGCTCACAGAGTGACATATTTCGTTATTTGATTGATGAGTTTTGATATGTGTAAAGTTCTCTAAATATTTCATTATGCACCCATCGTGCTTCAATTTCATACACACTTGTTTGTGTTTCCGCTTTCCTAATCAATTGATTGATTCTGCTTGAAACGTCGTAGCGAACGTACATCCAAACCCACTTTCCTTCTTGAACGGTTGGATATGCCTTAGTCTCCTTCAATGCCATAAGTGATTTTATTAAGAAACTGGTGTGTAAAACAAAACGAAAACAAAGCAACAAAACATCTCCAGTGGCTCTGCATTTATCGGAGGTTCCATCGTGTGGACGCACCTCGGCTGCTGATGGTGGCCGGCAAAAATAGATCCAAAGATTATGATTGATTGAAGTTAATTAATTGGAATTGGATAAATCGACTATCGATGAAACGGTTCGTCGATGCGGCGGCGAACAGTAGTCGGGGGACGGTCGGTGTGCTTGTGCGAGGTGAGGAAAACCCCCCAGCTCGAAGGATAAGCATAGTGGAAACCGTATCAAGCATAGAACGGGAATCGAGTGCACATCGATTGCAAGATCCGCTGGGAGGGGTGTGTGTGTGTTTGTGTCTGCATTCCGGGCATCGGCTTTACTGCGCCCTGGCCGGTATCTGTCATTCGGCTCGAGCCATGACCGGCAGATCGATATGGTACACTGTTGGTCGTACTTGTATGCTGAGCTGAATTACAGGGGTTTTCAAATGATATCGTAACGGTAGCAGCATTTATTCCAACTGCAGCACATGATATTCCAATAGCGTCAGTTGATCACCAAAATAAGTAAAAAAATTACATGCAGTTAACATGAAAATTAATCAGCACTGCTTGTTTAAAAATTCCTTTCGATTTTTAATGAAATAAAAGCTATTCATGTGAGATGAACCCACGTGATATGTTGCACTAACTTGAAGTCTCATTCGTGCGATATACGTTTATAGTTTCTAGTTACGTACATCGCTCGACCTGCCATACCAGCTTTATAATATCAACTGCTACGATTCTGAATTCAACTGAAAAGTTATAATAAACATGATTGCGTTATAAAATCAACTGGCACTGTTGGAATATAATGTGCTGCAGTTGGAATAAATACTGCTACTGTTATGATATGACCTGAAAAATCCTGTAAATAGTAAACTCATAGTTTGATGGTAAAATGTAAATTACTATTGAAGTAGTTTATTATACTCTCAAAATATTGTCTTCTAGTGTATTTCCAATCATCGGGTGAAGTAATCGGTGTATATTGCATCCTACTACCCAACATTTTCCAATGAAAAGAGAACATTTTGCGCGGTGAGAGCATGAGATGACATCACGTTCATCTTTTTCGAATCCCTCAGGGGATGTCAACTCAACTTTGTGCGTAGAATTGCATGTTGTAGAATGGTTTGTTTAGCTCCATTTTGCTGGCGAGGGTCAACAGTGTAAGTTTAAGCTACCTAGTCTTCGTCTGTCGACCCCTGCTATAGAGGAAAATTGCTCGGCAACGGATGCACTTCAATATAGCTGTGGAGTTTTCATCGAAAATGAAAAAAAAAAATCGTTTAAACTTTTCCTACTTTTCTGCGCCAGTCTGCGCCTTGTCTGCGTTCGGCTCACGTCCTGCAAACCATCCTAATCCCACACCGGCTATTACCATCAAGGGTAAGGTTTTAACGTGACGGTGGAGACGTGATTGGATTCGGTTTTATTTTTTGTTCATTGGCATCAACATAATCCATCAGAAAAATCGACGACCACCGACGAAACGGCGTTCGGTCGATGGCTTAAAAAGCACGTAGCTTTACTTAAATATCGGAAAGGTTTTCAAAGACTCGCGGGAGAAGGTGTTGGTTTGATTTCTGTTATCCCATTAAATAAATCAGCTTAGAATGGTATTTTATTGATTGGATTAAAATGTCCAGTATGGCTCAAACTATTGAAGTAAAAAAGGTTTTAGTTGTTTTCTTTGCTTCTGTTAGCTTTAAATTGTCTTTTCCCAACCCAAAACTGGGGGTTGGTGAACTTGTTCACCTCAGTTACAACCGAAAAACCCTCCCGTTGGTGTTTTATACAGTACCAGCAGCTCGTTCTGGCAGTTTGTTTCTAAAACGTGAAAATTTGTTGAGCGTCCAAATATCCGCAAACACCACCACCACAACGTCCCTCGGGCGTACGTATCCGCCTGACAGGCTCAATGTGGATCAGGAAACGAAGGCGATCAAAAATGCGCATTGGCAAGGGCATCCAGAGCGAAGCAGAACAGCACTCAAACCCTCCAAACTGCCCCCGCTGGAGGGCATCAGGTGGTAAAAGTTTCACTCGTTTCACTTTGGTATGTGTATTTTCATTTTCTGCCCTAGCACAAGGAGCAAGCGAACGCAGGACGACAAAGCCACGTGTAATCCTTCAAGCGTGTTGGTTTTTTTCCCTTTCTCGTCCTTTCGTTCGTTTTCTCTCCTTCGCTTTCCTTCACGGCGTTTTTCCTGAAGTGTGTACCACTCGACGACCGTGACTTTGCAGGCGAACGCTTTGGCCGACAACTGGACAAGCTTTTCATTATTGCTTCTCGGTTCATTAGAACTTTTGTGTTGTTTACTTGAAGTTTCGGCGGGCCAAAAGCTGGAAAAAGGTTTTTGGGGTAGGTCTTTTTTTGTTTTTTTGGCTTGGAAACATACTTTGTTACTTTTTCGGAGTAACGAAAACATGACCAAATGTGTTTTCCACTGTACCGGTCTGGTAAATGTTTGATACTTTTGCTTTTTTATGCTACAGTATATATAGTTTCTAGGGCATTTTTGTCGAACGAAGTGTTTTCAAGTGTATTATCTTATTTTCTCTTTTTCTCTTTTTATTTAAAAAAGGATACTCGCTAGAGTGTCATCAGTTTATTGAATACTGTAGTTTTGTAAGCTTTTACTAACCTAATCGTTAACACTGGTTTACAATTCGACTATTACAGTGACACACATTTATATGAATAAATAATAGAAAAATATATTGATTCTGCAATCGTAAGAAATGCAGGTTCGCTCATCAAACCGAATTCGAAATTTTTACACGAGATCAACTGTACAACCGCACGATGAGCTAACAGTCGTTAACGATAAATGCCAGTGTCAGTCATCGGTGTGGAATTTTGACCACTTTCGCAGCCATATCGAATCATCCCGATACCAGCAAGCCAATCTTCCGAAGAAATAGTGCGTGAAGCGTTCCGATCGTTGGGGACTGGTTTTTCGGTGAAGGTTGGCGATCGATCAGCAGCTGGAATCCTGGCTGCGTGATTTCGGAGCTTTAAGATCGTTTTGTTTTCTTCCTTCGCTTCCGCCGCTTGCCCGCCGGAGTGTCTCGGCGCAAACCTTTTCCCCTTGCTCTGCACCCCATTTGAGACCGAAGACGAAAAGGAACCGGTTTTTGTTTCACCTTCTTTGCGTAGTTTGGTTCTGCCGGAAGGCCATCGGTATCCAGCGTTCGTTTCTGTGTGTGTGTGTGTGTGAGCATCGGTTTTATCTCTCCTTTGGCACATGTCCGCAGTTTATGCTTAACGTAAGACAAAAACATAACAAGAAAAAACTCCACCTGAGTTCGTGGGGTATGGTTTTTAACCCTTTCCACTCGAGCGGCGCCGATACGGCGCCCAACAGTAGCGTAGCACCAACTCGAGCGGCGCTGCTACGGCGCCAAGCCGGTTGAAGCTGGTGAGCCGATCAAGTCTTACTCAATTTGTAGTTCTTGATCCACGCGCTTCATCGTTAAAAGTGACATTTTTATATTTACGATTAATTCATGAATAAACTACATAACTGTAAACTTTTTCTACGCTATTGCAGCTTTTTCAAATGTATGGCAACATCTAAAAGGGCATGTCAAAAACGCATTGCTTGCATTGAAACTGCCTATGCTTGACATATTCCAAAATTCTGTGGGTTTTATGCAAATGTTTGATTTTTTACAATTGATACTATTCAACTCTGATTATATACCGCACCATCCTTCGATTATTTCGTCATGGTTTTTGGCAAAAATTGTTATAAGATGCAGTAAACATATCCGTAATTGTCCGGTTACAATTGAGTACTTGTCGATCTTTTAAAAAAAATGATGAAGTCTATATAATTTTTGTTTAAATATGAAGGGAAACCTTGAAGATTCAGGCCCCGTTGCGGGATCGGGGCCCACCGCGGCGGCTCAGTCCGCGCACCGTTAAATCCGCCGAAATTTGGTCAATTTCCCCTCGAGTTGCTGGTGGGCTTAGGCGAAAACGCTCTCGAGCGCAAAGGGTTAAATGCTGTCATGTAGGTAAGCTTCCATCTCGGAGGCTTTTTTCGCGTCATTTTGTGGCACACCCTAAACAAAATATTTAACCGTTTTCTTACCCCACGACTATGGTTTTTGGTTTCACAGGTGAGCTTGTGCTCATGAGGTTAATGTAAATTTTATTGGCACGTGCAGCAATCAAAGCGGGGGGATGGTAAATGGTGAAGTGATGAGTTCTCCAGTTCCCCGCCAGAAGAAGCAGCGAAAGAAAAGAGAAGGTTGTTGATGAAGTTCAAGATTGTTGTGGTATGATTTTTTTTTTTTTTTGTTATCTCGTTTCACGATAAGCGACTCTTTTACGCTTCCCCCTTTTCTGGTGTGCCTGTTTTATTTCTTTCTCATTTTGCACAACACACACACACACTTTGCCTTGATGATAAATGATGATGATCAAGGTTATGCTGTAATGCTTTCCATATATGAAGTTCACGGGTGGTGGTTGAAGGTTGCCCTGTCTACGCTCCACCGAGGAAGGGTTTTTAATCGTCTTAAAAATGCCAAACTCGCTACCAACTTACCTTCTCTTTGGAAAGATTTTTTTTTGCCCGTTTAAAATTAATTTTTGTACTTTGAATCAAATCTCTTGTAGTGTCTGGTTTTGCTGATGAGGGGGCTACCGCTTGTGGTTTATTTGGTGATGAAAAATTTACTAACGATGGGGTAATTAAACCACCGTTAATGGGAAAGTCAAGCACGCAGCCATAAAACCCAATAAAGGCTGCTTTACGACGGTGGATACTTTCCCTGAAAAGGTTCGTTTTATTAAACAAGGAAGGATGAAAATCCTCTCGATCGATTCATTTGGTCGGTCCAACAGTTTCCGGTATGCGAATGTCTGAACCAATCGATGGACGTTTTTAATCGATTTTCTCGAGTGTAAAATGCACTCCGAACCGAAGTTCGCATGGGACTCGTTTTACTCTCGGGTTTTTCGTTGCGCTTCTACCGCGTCACACCATTTTGCGACTACCTACCTACCGGATCGTAATTGTTTTATTGAAGCCAATAAAATAATTAATCCACTCGCTTCTTTCCTTATCGGGACACACGCCATGTTGGTCGGAGTACCAAGAGATGCATATTCAAAAAGCATGTTCATATAAATACGGTAAAAAGTCATACAAAAAGGTAGTAGAAAGGCAGTAAAGTTATGAAGGTAAAAGAGAGGAAAGCAAATGATAGGAGAAGGAATCGATAAATGAGCTACGGTAAACTTTGAATGTTGCATACGAATAAAAGGAGAAATAATTATTGAATGGAACTTTTCAATTATTTCCCACCGTTTGTCCTATTATCGTACATCGTTTTTCAGGCCCTTGGACCAGTAAATACTTTGACGGAGGAAATATGACATGACTCACATGAAATTTGTGTATCTTCTACGTGCGTAAAAAGTATGCTTATACCTGTTTTGGAAAAAGTTGATTATACTACAAACCGGCAAAACAAAGGAGATTTGTGTTGGTAAAGAGACTTACTTCTTGTTTTCTTTCCTGGTGTATTCTACTCTGCTGCAAATAAAAATCCTCAAAGGAAAACCATTCATGATTGCGTATTTCATTTTTACTAATGTTTTTTTTTGCTCTTGTAGAATTACAATTATGCGTTTGTGCGAGAACAATTTATTCATCACACTCTTTCTCTACCATTCTCAACTATCGTTACAGCGACTAAAAAACAGAACGGCACCACGATGCGCTCGAACAGCCTCAATTCTGGTTCGCGGACGCCACCGTTGGAGCGAAAAAGCAGCAAATTTAGCGCCTTCGGGCGACTCTTCAAACCGTGGAAGTGGAGAAGAAAAAAGAAGAGCGAGCAATTTGAATCCACCTCAAAGTGTAAGTAGATTTGGTGTTCTGGTGTATTTGGTGCTTTTGTGTTTTAACTTATTTTTCCCGATAACGAATAAGTTGTTTATTTTGCTTGCTATTCAAAAGTAATTCGTCGTTTGGTCATGAATTAACTTTTGTTCAATTGAATACATTCCATGAAATGCTCATTTTTCTATTACCAACTCAATGTGTATCTTTTTAAAACTTTTCTCAATGACATTTTGATTGCATTTACTTTTTATTTTTATTTGCCATTTTTGTCTCATGTTTTGCTTCATTTACTAACTTGTCGTTCCAATTCAACTAACTGTTTGCCATTTTACACTTTGTTTTATGTTGCCATTTTACTTTGTTATTTTTTTATGAATGCATTTTTTTCCTTACTATCTATTTTCTTAATTTGTGTTTCCCTTTCTTCCCTGTTTGCGGCCGATCCCTTCGTTTCGCTCGCCTCTTGCTCGTTCACCGCGACTGCTCATACCGTATTTTTCTGATCCATGGCCATTCCCCACACGGTCTGCGTCGTCCTGTGAAAAAACAAAAATCCGTTTTCGCCTCCTCGCGAACGTGTACCGTGCAGCGCTTGAGCGGAAAATTTCAGTACGTGCCAATCGGGAAGAACTTGTACAAAAGGGTATTCTGCTGCCGGAAAGCCCAACATCTGCACTATCGATAGCTGGTAAGTAACGTAGCGCACCATCCACCGGTGCTGCGTCTTTCGCGGAAATTTAGTTGCCTACAGTATTTGCTTTCTTTCGTTAGTTTTATTAAGTTCGCTTTGTTTTAGTTGTTTCCTGTGTTTTTTTGTTACGTTGCTTTTTGGTTTTGCTGTATTATGATATGTTGTTTTATTTATTAAAATTTCGTTCTTGTTGTTTTGAAATAACATTCCTTAAGATTATGCAATGTGTATGTTAAAGTTGGAAGCTTAATATAATCAAGCCATTTTGGTTGTTGTATGTGGCATTACCTAATTTTTCTAGATAGTATTTTGAATCTGTAAGATAAAGGAAACAACTTTTAATCGGCATATTTACTTCCCGTTACAATTTCTTCCGCTTTCCCCGCTGATTATGTCCGCCTTCGAACGCTTCTGCCGCGCAACTTCACAACTTCATCAACGACAATCGCGACTCCACGACGACGCCGTCAACGATGTAAATTGTCGTCGAATGGTACACGATCATGTGATGATGCTTCGTTGTGCCATGCCGTGGTGGTGGGTTGTGCTCGCCCTACCCTGCTCGCCCCGCGCTCATCCCCTCCCCTAACCATCAACCACCTCTAACACTGAACCAAACAAACACCTATCAATCACGCCACACCGAAGCCATTTGCATCAGTCCCACGGAATCGGTAACGTGGTCCACCTCATCTCATAGGCAATTGCAAACGTTCCACCATCAGCCACCGCCACCGCCACCACCGACGTCGCTGCACTATCGGAGTCCAAGTAAGTGGTGTGCTGCCCACCATACTATGTGTGTTTTCTGCTCCACCATCCACTCTTGTTGCTTCCTGCTCCGAGGCAGTGTATGTTGGGTGTGCGTGGATTTGCTTCCTTTCCCATTTCTTTGCTTTTCTTTCCGCTGCCAAAAATCTTTCTACATGATGATGTTGTGTTGCCATTTTAGTCTAAATGCGTTGTTTATATCAATTCATGCAGTTTCAGCTGCAGTTACATTTCGTTTTCATTATTTGATGCATGTACATCCGGTGTAACTATTACGACTCATATGTTCATATTTTTCTTCCAAAGAATATTTCCCCACTCACGTTTATTTACATTTTCTGTAATTGCTTTGTTTCTGTGTTGCTGGTTCACCTTAACTTGCAAATATGGGTACTCGATCACGCTCTAAACATTAGAAATGTGTCATTTGTTTGGTTGAGTTTTTTTGTTGTTGTTGTTGTACTACCCAACCTTGTCTTTCGGATTGCAATATTGTATTTTGTTTTGTTCTTCATCTCGCGCCTGGTTTGGTTGAGGGGGGCCCCAGTTTCTTGGCTCGCTCAAAATCGCATAGGCGTATGGGAGGTGTTATTAAATTTAAGGCCTGCTCTTACCGTCTACGGGTGTGTTGGCCTCCTTTCTCTTTGTTTCCTCTCACACTGTTGTTTTGCAACGAGACTTGTCGTAGTTTTATATTCGGGCAGTTTGTTGTGAATGTAAATAGTTTCAACGCACGTCATAAGGCATGAAGATTAAGTTTATACAAGTCTGAGGAAAAGTTTAGTTAAATTTGTATATAGTGCATTCCTACCCACTATGTGCTCTGTGTTCTGTGTTCTCAATTTGTTTTTAATTTTCCCAAAGAAAGGACTGCATGATGTGTTAGGTTTTTCTTACATTTAATTTAAATGCATCGATGTCAGAATTAGACAGTATTACCATACTAACTTTTTTATTGAATTCAAATGAATTTCAAAGTCGATTACTAGCTGTATCGCACAATAGTCACTTCTGAGAGTAAATAGCCTAGATACACTCCACAATTAACCATTTCTCTGGTAATTTCACTGGACAATTCTTTTTTTAAATCGAAAAACTAATGAATATTCAAATTTTCGGCTTTCCGTTCAAAGCCGTTTACTAAGATTGCTGCAGAAAAATATACCAGACTGGCCGAGGTATAGACAGGCGGCTTTTAAAACACGGTAGCCAAAGCAAAGCTGAACTACCTTAGCTAATACACAAACCTGTACTGTTGCGTAGCACACCAGAGCCATCTATGATGCCGCTAAACATTGGTTACCCTAGCATGCAATAGGGTGCGCTGCATTTTTGTGAAATTGTATTGAATCTGCCGTTTAAACTTCATGGTTTTTAAGTGTGACGTGTATAAAATACTTCTTTATCTCCCCTTTCGTTTTAAAACATAAATTTGACTGCAACGTTACTTGTCTCCGTAAGAATAGTACTTTCAGAAGGTTATCCTTTGCACAAAGCTCGGTTGATAAATTAACAAACTAAATGCTTACACTGAGTACTAATTTGTGAACCTTCGATGTGATTTTTCCAGCGTGGATTGTGTATCGGTTCGTAGACAGTTTTAATTAATAAATGAAATCACATATAATCCACCCACAGGGATCGTTTATCCCTTTCTGCGAGAAACTAAACGGCACCCACCGTTGCATTGCGTATTAATTTATCATTGTTTTTGCTCTTTCCTCTCTCTTCCCACTTTCCCACGACACCGTATTGCAGACGAGGAGCAGGTCACGTTCTACAACACAATGAACGGAACGAACGGTGCCGTCCTGCCAAATCTCGCATCCTCCACCGCCGCACCAAATAGTAATAGCATAACGAACAACAATGTGCCTTCATCGCAATCGGCCCAGCAGATCGGCAGCCTCGGCGGAGGCGGTGGCACACCCGTTGGCTCCTTCAACCTGTCGGCCATCCTCGGGAGTGGCGGCGCCGCTCCCGGCCAGATAGGGGGCAGCGGGGGACCGCCGGGCATCGGCGGTGGTGGTGGTGGGCCGGGCGCGGGTGTAATCGGTGCGAACATGATCGGCGGCAGTACGGCTGGCAGTGCGTTGGCCAGCATTTTGACCGGAAGTGCTAGTTTAAGTGGTGCTGGTGGTGGTGGTGCATCGGGCGCCGGCGGGCCGGGAGGCGGACAGGGCCCGGGAAGTGTAGTGTCCGGGCTGGGTCATTCGCAGTCGGCGCACCAGATCGGACAGCCACCGCCGCCGTCGCTGGTGCACGCCCAGCTCGGCACGCATCAGGCGCTTCAGCAGCAGCTGCAGCAGCATTTCGCGAACGTGGCCGCTAACGCCAGTGCCAACATGAATCAAGGTAAGTGCCAAGTGCAGTTTCTTTTTCTCTAAACCACGGTCAATAACACTATTACAATTCCTTATCGGAACGGAACATTTTATACCCTTGTAAAGCAGTACTCTTTTGAAAAAGAACGCTTTTCGACTGCAAAGCATATTTCCACCGTATTTATATTTACTTTTGGAATAGGGAACATGTTTGGCATGGCGTTGCAAAAGGGATGTAAGGAGCATAAACATGTGTTGCTTGCGATATAACATTCTTTATCCGGCAGAATGCGAAAAACTCCTCACAACAAAAAGGAGCGAGTTGGTTAGCATCTTCGCAATTTTCCGCTTGGATATTTATCCTGCTTCAAAGAAAAATTATGCGTTTGGTAAATCATCAAATAAGTATTTTTATTTGACGGTAAGAGAACTTCTTTAGTGAAATTTTAAGCACTAAATTAAATCAACGAGTGAGTGAAAGACCAGTTTTTCGTTGCGCTAAAAATGGTTTCAGATAACAATCCTGTCTAAAAGGAATCGTAAATTCAAACATTCACTGACTTCTGTGGCTGTGCAATAAATACTAACGAGACCCGATCGACTAAGTCACGATGATCCCGAGGTGATAGCTTTTGGCAGCAACCTACCGGTACAAAAGGTGCGACTTCCAGTGAATCCACGAGTTTCACGTTTTCCTATAACACCACCCTAAATCCCATTCCGTCCGTACGGTACTTGCTCATACGACGTCTGTTACGATGATCCTTAACACGAACCGTTCATTTATATAAGTCTTCCCAGCGCGCACGGTTCGTATTTCTGGTGTTCCAAGAACAACCCCATTTGGATGCCGTGAGCGATGTCTGTCCGTGCTCTCGATCCGGGTGTCGTTTTACCGGCACACACACACGCACACATACACACCCATATTGGAGGCAAATGTTCATCCGGCACCAGGCGCCTCCATTCCGGGCGTCGAGACGTAGCGCGTGTATCGTTAAATTCCGATCACCTCCAATCCTAACCTCCATCGCAAGCTCCTATTTCAAACTGGGTTTTCTAGCGGCCCTCTCTTATGCTTGCGGGCTTCCTACCCACCCGTACAAGATAGAATGCAGACGATGAATCAACCATAATCTGCATGTATTTCGAGGCAAAGAAATGCGATGGTGCTACAAACCATCGAAACCAACCCCACCCTTGGACCGTTTGATTTCTGCTGACCTTACTGACCTACACCGTTTCCTGGAAGCTTTACTGGAGCTTCGTTGGATTTGGTGTCTGCTGTCTTTGCTTTTCCCCACGTTACGTTGTGGTTGTGCAATGGAAGAAGTTTTCCCGAGGGTTCGCGTTTCACGGTTCCGAAACGATGGACCCGAAGCCGCGGATCCGTGATTGTCGTTTTGCTTGCACAAAGTTGGCGATGTGTTTGTCGTACTTGCCTGCGTGTTGGTGGGAAGAATTCATACCGGGGTGTGTGTGTATGCAAAGTGTTTTCGGTGTTGGTGCAAATGCAGGACACAAATGCATCTTTGCATGCATTTTTGTTGCTTAACGCCAAGGAGAGGCCCAAATGGTGTATTTCAATATACACGAGCAAGTAGTAGTATTACTTTCTTGTTTAAAACAAGAACGAATCCGAATAAAAATGTCAACGAAATCTCTGCAAAAACCGGTGGCACAGCGAGCCGCCCTTAACTTACTTAATACACTTTCTTCTCCCGATCTCTCCAGCGAGTTTGCTTTACGATAACATTCAACAAGCTCATTAAACGGTGACGTTATCTATTGCCCTCCCTTATCGGACCACACGGGCCGATTGTGTGTGCCCCTCCCCACAGTGGCACGGTATCGAAACGTCTGTCACGGTTATAGATACTGTGGCTTAATCATCTCTGGCCGCGAGTAAATATGTACCGTTCATGCACTCGGAGTTTCGCTTGGTCGGAAGGTTCGATTGGCGCTCTTTTGTTTGGATTTTTACACCCCATGGAGACATGGACTCGCCGGGTGATAAAATAGCTACCACAAACACACGTTACCTATTGTTTAATACAATGTTGAACTGGTGTTTCTTTTTCGTATTGCAACGTATGAGTTATGAGTTTTGTTTTTTTGAGAAGATTCTGAGGAAACGCCGGGTTTTTGAAATATTTCAGTGATGTTTGGAAATCGTCTTCAATTATTTAGAACTAAAAACATTCATTGCAACTTTCCTCTTCGAAACCCTTCGTTTTCTTTTGCATCTATGTAACATAGGAGAAGCTTTCGGTCGCAAAGACGTACTGAAAACGACGAAACCATCTTCCACGATCATCAGGGGACATCATTTCCGCACGGAGAGCATGATGATGAACGAATTTATTGCAATCGTAAACATGATCAAAGGGGGATTATTGGACAGGAAACGACCGGGAACACGAGAGATGCGATGATGGTAATCCGCAAAATTCATTGATTTCCACACATACCGCTTAGGCATCAATGGCGAAGGGGGACGTACACCGTTCCTTCACGCCTTCACGCCTCGCTGGCGCAGCGGAGAAATGTAAATGTTTACTTTATTTATGCGCAGCCGGTTGGCAGAAGTTTTGTTTGCCGCCGGTCGAGCAATGGGTCGAGCAGCATCGGGGAAACCGTCGGCGATATTTTATCAAATTTCGTGCAGCATTAGATATGGATGAAGGTCTCTAATCGTCCGGGGGTGGAGTGGGGAGAGGGTGAGTATAATAAAAATATGATTCCGGGAAAGACAGCACACATAATCCTTTCCCTTTATGTGAACACTTTGCCGCAGACGGGCAAAAAGATTGGCGCTTAAAATAATTTTCGTCGGTAAAATAAAAATCGAAAAACCACCCTTTTCTGGCACGACCCGACGCTAAGGGATCATGTATTTCGAATGTCCCAATTTGGAATGAGAATCTTGGGGTTTTTTCCTTTTGTTGTGTGGAAAAAATTGTGTTGGAGAAAAAACCGACCGTGAAAATAATTTATGCCAAAGCTGAATGTGCTTCCATAAAAAGGATGTTGCTTTAAAGGGTGCAAAACATTAAAATTCCTCCAGTTCTGTCACCTTTAACACGCTTTCATTGACCAATGATGTTATGGAACCGTCCTTCACCTTGCCACCTCGCTCGATCGTGTTGTGGTGATAAGAAAATTCGCTGGAATATGAAGTAGTTGCAGTCCACCGATAACGATATCTCGGACTGCCTGGAAGCCGGTAGACAGTCGCGTCACGGAGCCAATAATTCAATGGGACAGCGTGGGTAATCTAATACTGCAGTATTTTGTTTCCTGGTTTTTTTTTCCTTCTGTTTGCCTTGCAGAAGAACCGCACGCCTCTCGGGGGAGTTTGCAGGTGTAGAGTGAGATAAGCGTATCGTATCGATGTGCGTGCTGGTTTGGATGGGCTCTAAAAGTTGGATCGGTAATGTGTATAACCATTGAACGCAATGGAATTTTACGTTGCTTTCATAATTAAATTTTCATTGGGTTGTTGGTTTATTAATTCTACTTACCGTTCTCATCATGCAAATATTAAAGTCAAGTTCCACTCCATGCTTGTTGGAGACAATAGCTCGCGGGTGAATGGTGATGCATCTATCTGTTTCTTGATACACACACACACACACATAAACGAAGAAACATAAAAATTCCTTACCGTCATCCGGTTTGCTTCATATTTTACATGCATGACAAAATACCGAATTCCCAGCAGAACGTCGGAAGCCAAGGAGGCTCGCCGGGAGGGGTTTGACGTTTCGGGAATGCTGGGGGGAGGGGGGGGGGGGGGAGGACGCGAGCTGGCTGCCGGCTCGAATCCCTTTCGCACACCCGGTCTGTTTTAGTTTCCTCCCAAGAGGGTTTTTCCTTCCAAACTGACAATGCACACCCCGTCGGGAAAAGGTGGTGTGTACGTTTGCGCATGCCTCCTCTGTGTGATGCTCGGCGTGGAGGGAAATGTGTTTGGCCACCAAGCGGCGGCGGCTCTGTGTTCGTGTGTGTGTGTTTGTGTCGGTGTACGACCACTTCAGCACGATGCCAAACCGTATCCGTACGGCGGATCCATGCAAAACATACCAACATCGCTTCCCGGTGGGCAACACGCTAACCACCACCACTACTACCATCGCAGACGGTGGGTGGCCGTCGCCATTTGTCGCACGCACACACACACGCAGCGCGGTACCGAGCCATCATCCCGGCCGTGTTCGGTCGATCGGGCGGTTGGATGTAGTTTTTCCAACCGTTGGGCATATATTCCGGTCAGTAAACAGCGGCCGCTCGTGCCGTCCATATCGCGGTGTTCCGGCGTCGTGTGTCGTGTTGTGTGTTCCGTGTGTGGTTGTCTGCCCGAACCCGTCAACCCCAGCCGTAGTGCGTTGTGGTGAGCGTTGACCCACAACGGCGAAAGGGAGCAAGTCAAGTGAGGGAAAGAAATACTCAGCAGAGAAAGTGGAGGGTCCTTACGTGGGGTGGGTGGAAAAAAAGGAGTGAAGTGTGGAAAATTGGTGGAAAATAAAATACACATATCGAGCTTGAAGCGAGTCCAGTGAGTTCGAGCGCAATGGCAAAATTGCCAAGTGACAAAGTGTTGTGCAAGAAGAAGCTAACTGGAAAAGCGAAGAGAAGAAAATCAAACACAACAACACAAAGGATTGCCGCCCGACGAGCAAGAAGGAGGGAGGGGGAGAGTCGGCTGTTGTGTGTTTGAATTTAATTGGGGTGGTCGTGCCAGAGTGAAGGGCGCAAGTGGGGAAAGTGCTCCGAAGGGGTGGATAGTGTAATATTTTATGAGTGCGTTTACTTCAGGAGCGAGTTCGGGAAAGAACCTTTCAGTTGTTGTACGATGCCTCGGGTTACGTGCCAAGCATGTTCTCTACGCTGGGTGCAATTTTCCCCAATTTCAATCCAACTCCATCGGATTTGCGGATTGGATCTGTGTTTCGCCCTAAAGCTACAATTAAATAACCGATCCCATACGGGGGGTTCCGTTTTGTGCGTTGAAGTTTGTGTTTTAGACGGAGCTCCCCATTCCACTCCAACTCCAGACTGAGGATTATGCACAGACTAACGAAAGTCTTGTTAGCCTGGCTTATGCATAATCAAAACCAGAGAAGGACAAAAAGAGCCAAACAAAAAAAATGCAACATGATTGAGTGAGCGATGCTCGAGGAAGCGCGTGAGGAATATTAATTTGGTTTAGTTAATTCCATCCAACACAAACGGGCGAGCAAGGAGTTGAATTTCGCTTTCAGTTTTCGTGCAGGAATGACGTTGGGAAAAATGCTCCAAAGGCCGCTCGAGGTCGGCAACATAAGGGCAACCGGGAAACGTTGTCGAGAACTTTCGAGATGGCGACTTAAAAGAGGATGCCGCACGACGTACGTGTGTGGGTAGTTAGTTGGTTTACCCAATTATTTAACGAAGTGGTTTCGGTCCTTCCGGTTCCCTTGCAAACGATGCAGGCGAGCAGCAGAGCAGATGCAATTTTAGAGAGTCTCGGGAAAACTCGTGGTGACCACCTCAATGATAATTGCTGTTGCATGATTTGTTTTCCAGCTCTCGGACTTGGGTTGTTGTGGTCGAAAGGTGGTCAATTTCATATGACCGCTCAATCGAATAGGTTTCCCTGTCGTCGTCTGGGGCTCTTTGTGGGCATTTGGCGTAACCTCAGTGATTTTAATTATGCGCTCACTCCCGGAGTGTGATTTATGATGAGGTTGGCTGTGCGTAAGTGTCCTCCTTCGGAAAATCCCTACCAAAAGGGGGGCCTCCAATGGTGGAATTACATCGTTCAGCGTTTTCAAGCAATTTTGCAAGGTGGTTTTTCCTCTGCCAACTCGTTTTAGAGTCTCGCCCTATCTCGAAATGGATTAAATAGTTTCCCTTACGATCACCACAATATGTGCTACGTTTGCATTTTGTTTGGAAAAGGGATAAGGAATGAAAAATGGAACATAGATATCCAATCCCGAACCCGACCGAAATCGTGCTACAATCAGTATCGGCGACCCAGTTGACATTCTTTTTAGGAATGTGTATCCCTTTTTCCCACCACTCCACCCCTCTTTGTCCCGCAATCCGAAACGGAATGAACAAAAATCCTCCATGGCACCACAGAGGGATAAGCGACAAAGAAATGAAATAAAAGGATGCCAGTCCCAGTCCCCCCCCAAAACAACCAACTCCCGGACAAAACGCGGACACATTAGTGGAATGGAGTTGAAGACAAAAACTCTCCTACCCCCCGCACAATCCATTTTCCAGCCGTGGCACGCCATGAAAACGCGCTCCTTTCATCGACCCGACCGGGTTTCCCGCTGGGTTTCGGGTGGATGGAACGAAAGCGGGTCTTGTTACTGAGGGTGGAAGACAGGGGAAATACTCATTGCAATCACGAAGAAGGCATGATATAACAACCACCCCCCTACACCTCCTCCCTCGACGAACATCCCATTAGCTTCCCTCGTTTGCCAAGGACGAATCGGGAAGTGATTTTTCCAGAGCTTTTTCTATCATACTGGCGTTGAAAAAAAAAAAGCTAAAAGAAAACGAACGGGAAAATAGACAAGTGGTGCGTTTTTTGTGGTCGGGCATGAGAAAATGCATTCGGAGCTCCTTGCCTACCCGTACCCGGGCCTGCCTTCTCACTCACTCTCAGGGGGGGGTGTTCCTTCCTTAGGAGGTTAAAGGCGTGAGCAAGAATCCGAAACAGCGGGTCGGAAAGAGCAAGCCTTTTCACGGCTTCTCAATGCTCGCCGGAGAATGTTCCAGGATCGTCCAGGAGGGGCCAGGCTTGGTGCGGGAAAACGATGCGATGCAAAATGCAAATGCAACCATATCAAACCAGGGGCGGGAGCTGAAACTGAGGACGGGCCTTAATTTCATTCCACGCTTATGTTCGCAGCCTAGTTTTCTCATTTTTAGCCCGCGAAGGCGAACGTCGATCGCCAGCGGCATGGAAAGGGTAGAAGCATCAGGTTTTATGCCGTCAGCCACACCTGGTTATGGTTCAAGTACTCCGCTAAGGGGCGAATCCTTGCGGCAGTTTGCTCCATGATTTAGTAAAAGGATGTTTCCTGTTCTGGTAAACAACTGTTTGTCCTGTTTATTTATCCTAATTTTTTAAAACATCAAGGTTGAATAATTACACTTTTAATGTGTATTATTCGAGACATAATTTCAAATCTTTATCAATAGAAGTACGTTTCCTATTAGTTATTTTTTAATAGCAATTTTAAAATGTCTACACCTCACCCCGACATAACTACATTTTCTTTCGCCCATGACTAATATCTATTTATGTGCAATATCGTAACTTGCTGAGGTTATGTTTCATACCTTCGCCCCGTTATTGTGTTCGTAAACAAATTCGCTGATGTTTCGTAAAAAAAAATGTGACCATGGTGGGCGTCTAGAACATTGTTTGCCTAACTTACCTTAGTCCCGTCCATAGCTGATCGAATATCGTTCCATACGTCGTCCAGCACGCTGCAGGTATTTAGCAAAAAAAAAAACCCCACACGATGATGGGAAAACGGTGTAAAACGTGGCAAGAAGCGGCTTGTTTCTGTACAAAAATACAAATTAAACCAACCGACGCAAAACAGCTGAGTGTGACACGCCGGGACACACGGAATTTGGTTTCGCGTAGCCTTCAGCCAGCAGCTTCGGGTCCGGGTGTTCGTCCCGTGTGTACTATTATATTTTTAGCAATATTTTAACGTGTACGTGCCACGAGCCGGAGGAACGGAAGAGGGCAGGAAAAATCACATCGTTCCCATTTGCTTGCGTGTACCGTAAGTGCATGAAGAAAAACCGGGTGGGGAAAAATTACGTTTTTCAATGAGCAAATCCACTTTTTAGCCAGAGGAAAAAGCGAACGAATTTGTTTCCCCGAAACGAAACGGAAACAATGCGGATACGATCACGGTTTGCCCTCGCTTTATGTCGTCCTCTATCCCCTCTTGGATCCACTTTCCCCGAATCGATGCAACAATTTCTAGCAGCTGTTACATTATTGTTGTACAACCTGCGCTGATATATGGCTCTATTTATAAAGGTTTTTTTTTCTGTGTACAGGCAACAAAAGACGGATGTTCAGAAAAGGAAAACGAACTATTTGCCTCGGTAGCGGTGTGTGTCGGCCGGAAGCGCGCACCTCAAGTGAAAATGGACCACATAAACTGCATTTCCCTCTCCGTTGGTCTATTTGCTTTCCTCTTGAAACGGCGCTTCGTCGGTCGAGGGGCGGGCGCCCTGTTGCGCCACATGCGCCCACGACCAATAGCCTGGCCAAACACACACCCACACCCACACCCACAAACGCGGTTCAAGTGCTTTTGCGACAGGAATATGTAGTCGAACGATTAGCGAACTAAGTGTTTGCTTAAGCAAATGCAAACAAACTTCTACTGCCGACCCCCGCGACTCGCCGGAGGGGGCTCTATTTATGGGGAATCGGTGCTCTGGAGCTACCCGAAAGGTTCGCTGCGATCATTAGCATAAAATGGCCCCCATCGGCGGACGGTCTGGCGACATCATTGACGTCGCTCGAAGGAGGAGGATGTCGAACTCGCTGCTGTTGTTGGCCTTTCGGAGGCAGAGGTTCGTTCGGTCGTAGCCTTTGACACACCGGAGCGGATGACTAATGGTCACTCGACACACCACCCAGGGATGGGGGGAGGGGGAGGACCAGGGGACGAATCGGCACGCCAGTTCGAGTATATTTCCCGAGCTTCGCTACCGGAGGAAGCGATTGCTAATTTGAAGTGCCGTCTCCTGCTGAAGCTAAATAGAAGCGAACCGGTTAGGAAAATAATAATAATCCTGCTAACCCTCGTCAAGTGGTTGGTCATTTGCAACCGAAGGGAAAGAAAAATGTTAACCTCCTTCTCATGAAGCTTGATTGCTTATTAGGTTGGCGTTTTGGGATGACGCTCTGCGTGGAAAGTTTGAGGCGTTTGTCTAAAACGTCTATTTTCTTGCGAAAGGCTACTTAGTTGACAGTGATAAAGATTTAGTTACTTGTTGAACTGAAACAGGATGAAGGAATGTTTTTCATTAGTGATACGGACAACTTAAAATACTAGAAAATTGTGAAACACCAGGCGTCTCCATTGAAACAAATTTTCCTATCGTAGAATAGTCCGCTTTTAAAACTGAATGGTTTATTTTACTTGATAGATATGTGAACTTTAAGTTTAAGTAATTGTTTTTCTTTCGTGGGCGTATTTTTTTTTAAGTCCAGTATTTTGAAGGAAAATTCGTTCCATACAAGACACAATTATATTTTCGTTGCTTGACCTTAAACCACGGAAAAGGGAATCTAACAGCACCGGATGAGCCAGTACACGATGCCAAGAGGATGTCGAAACCATTTGACGGAATGGAAATAGGATTCTCCCACCCCTTCGCCCCCCTTCCCCCCATCCCGTAGCACCCGCGTGTCAACATCGATCGGTTATGGCTTACATCATCCGATGCTCGCTCTCTCATCGACATCATCATCGCGTATCGCACATAAAATGGCCCGCCAGCTCCGGTGCCCAAATGTGAGATTAAATTACGCTGAGTGTCAGTTCACTTCATCCCATCCCGTTAACCCGCCCTTGCCCCCGCCCCCACCTGCCACCGAGATGACCCACCTCAAGGCAAAAGTTTGGCGACGATTTCGTTACGGCCGGGGGGTTTTTTTTTGTGTATGCCCCACTTTTCCGACGCCCTTTAGGGGTGCGACACACACACACACACCCGTACGGAGACCAGCACTTGTTGGCTTGGTTCCGTGCCCTTGGGACCCTTTTGGGGAGGGAGGAGAGTGATGATGAGAGTGGTCTCTGCTCAGCAGCACGTCCATCGAAATTGTTTCCATAAATTTCCAACGCAACAGTTCGAAACAGGAAACGAGGCAGCACGGTAGGGGGGAGGGAGGGGGGGTTTTGCGTTCCAGTTTTAAATGTCATCCGTGCGCTAATGCTGCCGGATCCGCAAGCGAAGCGCTTTGATCCATAAAACGGCCGACGCCATCACTCAGCAGAAGGCCCATGGCGTGGCTGGGGGAGGTGGGGAGGGGGGGGGGGGGGGGACTAAGAGTGTTTACAGACGTGAGGCGGAGTGTGGGAATGTTTACGACGAATGTCGGCCATCGTGGCGGCGCCTCGGGTAACGTGTTGAACTTTGCTCCAATTTCTGCGAAGCCACATGCCAAATAGAGTGCCGTCCGTTTTCCACCGGCACCAGGATGCATTTTCCGCGGCCACAGCTGTGTGTTGGTGTCACACGGTCCACGGATTGCATTCCATCCGGACGCGCACACAGTGTGCCGCAGGGTGATTAGTATTTATTTGCATTTTCCCCCTCTCCCGCTGGAATTAACGACGAGCCCGACATAAATATGCTAAGTGGATATGAATTTTGCACGCCGAGAGACTACAACATGCACCCAGTTTGTCCATCGTGACTCATCATTAGCATTTGTAACTCGTGTCGTCTCCTTGTAGCGATTGTCCTTGTTTTTCTTTTGTTTGTCATCATCAAATTTAATTAGTTGAAGGCTTTCCCCCAAGTGACATGGTTCGTTACGCATTTTTCTTTTCGCCAACTATCCTGGCTACAATTTCCTGGTACAACAAGGGACGTCTGTGTCGCCTGATGGCGCCAGAAGAAGCACTTTCCTTTATGCTGCTCCATTCTACGTTATGAAACCCACGTGTTCCGGGCCATGGCTAACAAACGCGCCTGCGAATAGTTTTCCACCCGGAAGGAGGCTGATGGCTGATACGAGAACGCACGTAGCGTGCATAATTCTTGAGGATTTCCTCCCTCGCTCTCCCCCTGGCGCAACCCGTCGGCCATAATCATGCTGGTCGTACAGTGAAACATCGCGTTCTGTTGTTTTTCCACTTGGATCGTTTCGGTAGCGTCTTCTCATATGCGCATCCGCGTGCATATCCGGTAAAGAATGGGAGCTTTCTGAAGAACAGTGCATCAACCTCTCGCTCTCTTTCGCCTCCCGCCCAACGAGTGGTAAGGTTTACTTCCTTGGAGACGTACAACCCAGAATCATTTCCGAATGGAACAGCGTTCGTCAGGGCGTGCAGCTTGCTCTAGGACGAATACGATCCGTTCCTTACGCGTGTTCCCCATTTCTTTACCTCACGGTGATTTATTATCTCTTTTAGTCTGCGTTAAATTGAAACCCAGCTTAGTGGCGAATCTTGGTGGAACGTTTTTTGACGAAGCGTTGCTTTTCATTTGGCCTTTTTCGTCACCGAACACCGCCAGCTTGTATGACGTGACCTGCAAAATGTGATCTGCAGATGAGAATTTTGTTCCGCTTACGGACCATTTTGCAATGCTTCCAGCTAAACCCCCTTGCAGTGCGCCTTTTTTTCTTCTCTCTCACTTCTACAATTCATTTCATTCGGAAAATTCCGCTGAAACTCGTTAGAGAGGTACCGGAAACGGCGTTATTTTTCAATTATCTAGCCTTTTTGGCTAGGTTTTTGTGCCCATCAAGTCCCATTTTTCCCCAACCGACCGCGAGCGGACAATAAAACGAATCACACCCTGATTGACCTGTTTTCTTTTCGATTTATCGACCTTGTTCCGCTTTTTCCCATCGCGTTGCTGATACCACCCCCGTCCTGGATCATCAAATCGAAAAACTCGATGAAAAGAGTGGTCAATTTGCTTTGCTTTGGCAAAATGAAGGCTTGAAAAAAGGTCCGCTGAGAACCACTGACCAAATGCCAACGGAGGACGGCACTTTAACGCACTTCCGGGGGGATAATTGCGATCGATTAATTAGTTTTGAAAACGAGGTTATCGAGTCGGGACGAGCGAAAGCCGTGTTATCAAACCTTTTAATTGCTGTGAATCAACGGTGTTGGGGTGAGAAATGATTCGAGTGAGTGAGGGAAGAGAAGAATCAATTCTCGCATGTTGTGACGTGCTAATTGATTCTGTGTTTCCAACCAATCTATGTCGTGGGTCGTTGGTTTTTCAATTCCAAACCAAAGCGATCCACTTGAGTTATTTTCTATATCGATTAGAGATGTTAGCGATTATGTTTGATATTATTTTACTTGTTTAACAAAACATAAGAAAGACCCTTTTTTCCATTTCCAACAGTACGTGGAAAATCTACGCTGTCATAAATTCAACCAAAATTGTCACCTGTCACTGGCACGAAACGGATACAGGAAGCAATTTTACCGCCGTCCATATATGCTGCTGGACGTAATCTTTCGAAAGTATCCACGGTACGAGGCCCGGAAAATCGTTCGCCTTGTCAAGGACAGTAACCAATTTGAGACCGAAATGGGAAATCAATCGACTACGGTCGAGACTTGTCCCACAACGGAAGGAATTTAACGTTTCCGCCACCGTTTCAAGCACATACAACTTGTTTCTTGTGGAAGGAAATTGGTGCAGTCCAAAAGCCGGTTCCCTCTGTGGGAGGGTGTGGCGTGGAAACCCGCCTGGCTGTGTTTGAATGAAGAAGACCCACAAGTTCCCGAGCCGAACCTCGAACTGGATGACCATTGTGTCGCTGGTTCGAATGTCAGAAAAGGGTAGAAATAGTGGCTGATGATGATGATGATGATGATGATGATGTCGATGTCTGCCGGACCTTCAGCTCGCCGATTATATCAGCCCGTAGCATTTCCAGTTTGAAGGTGACCATTTTGGGGGGAAGGGAAGGCATTTGGAAAACCGTCTGCAGCCAGCGGGGGGCTCTATTGATCCTCATGTTTTTCACACACCTACCTATGATGGGCCTTTGTATTCGAATGGTTGTAGAATTATCAAACTCTATGTAAGGTTTATTTTTCCACCTCCTTTTGCGCTTAGTACTAGATATTCCTTTATAGTAACATAATTATCCACCCTTATCTCCTCCCTGTTTGAAAATTTGTAGATGTTAATATGTGTTTTCAATGTTTCCTAAAAAGGCGCTTCGTTCCCAGGAAGAAAAGAAAGTAATTTAAACATTCTTTCGACATTCCCTTCTTTTCTCTCTCAAGACTGTTAAAATCGCGTTTCCTCAACGACTTTACGGTGCTGTCAACCGGTTATTTTGCATTTACCACTAAACCGGTTAGATAATGAGGAAGTCCACAAACTTATTCGCACCGACGACAGAGTGCTCGCCACGCTGATTTGATGTCATAGCATCGTTCGACTGTCGTTTTTTTTTACTTTTTCTTTTTTGTTTCTGCCTCAGTCCCGCATTTGCATTTTCCCATCGGCAAAGAATGTTTCGGTCGGTAAGCAGAAAGGTCGTTCTACGGAAAAAGGGTTCGCCGTAGTGTTTAATTTAATTTAACCCGAACGTCTGCTGGGGGGAAAATTCGCGAGCGTAAAGATAGTGCAGGCCGCGTAATTGGAACGGTTATCATTTTTCTGTCCCCCCCTTCCAAGCTCTTTCTCTTTCCTTCTGCCATGTTGTTGCTCAAAACCGACGGCCCACGATGGTGCGCAGTTCCAGGTGGATAATTTAAATAATTATTCTTAACATCGTTAACACTTGGTAAACACAACTCCGGTGAACACACACGACTGGATTCGGAGTAATTTAATTAACCGATGGTTGGGTGCGGAATTGGGCGATTTTGTATCGCCGCTTGTTATGTAGACTTGTTTCTTGTTGTTCGTGCAATGAGAAATGAAAAATGTTTGCCTGGAATATCGCATCAATACCTAAAGAATAATTCGCCTGAGATTAACAACGCCATCAACTTATTTATTTTCTAATCTGTTGTTTCTTTTCTCATTATTTACAAATACAACGTTTTAATGTTTGTTTTCTAAAGAAGTTCAATCTGTGTTCATTTGATCTCAGCTTGAGAAACTGATTGAACCCGTTGTCTCACATCTTCTTTTTATGGTCATTTCAATCTAAATGTTGAAAAAGGCTGTGTATGATACAAAAAAAAAGGGTGGTTTTTCGTTCCCTAGCCGTACCGGATCCTTTTGTCCCTTGCCGCTGTTTTATGTCCTTTGAAATCAGAGAACATTTTTTTTTTTAATTTTGTCGGCATCGGGCCATGAATGGTTTTTGCTTCGCCACCCGGTGAAAAGCAGTCAAGCGCAAAAAGAAGGGACCTTTTGCACACGAGGTCGGCCGCGCTTGTTTTGGAGCGGGTTCACGAAATATTCATCGCCAAGGTTTCTAACCTTCAGAGAGCCGGAGAGCCATGACTAATTTGGGCGGGTGTGGGTGTTTTGAACGATTTTTTTTTTCTGTGTTTGTCGATGCCCCCCTTTGTAAAGCCGCACGACGTGTGACACACACTGTGTTGTTGTGAGGCCAGTGTGTTTGCCCGGATTAAACAGTCGTGTTTTTTCCTGCGCCCGTCGGTTTAATAGTTTTACCTTTTCGATCACGTCCGTTTCCGTTGGCCCCGGCAAACTTTCCCTTCTGAGCAACTTCCTCCGTTGAAGGTGCAAAACAGAAAAGAGGCTACAAGAGGTCGGCGTTCAATCGATTCGGGTTTTATTGTGGCGAATGCGGCTGACCGTGTGCTGCAAAGCAAAAGGGAGGGTTGTTGTCGGCCACCGTCTGGCAGTGTTGATGTGGTTTTATGGTTCGGCTGTTTGGAATCCCAAAAACTACCCGCTTGCTCCTCCATTGGCCCAAAATACGTTTCATATCGCAAAGTGGTGGATCAAAGCATGGAACAGGAGGGGATTAACGCTCCGTGGGATCGTTCCCGCTGCGCATCGTTGCATATCTCTTGTGAACCGGCTTGGGCCTATCGGGGTCGGAGTTTGAGGTCAGTGCTGCAGTCCCGCTGCGACGATGGTCATCGCTGGGTGCTACAATGGAGCCGCCTGGTCGTTAGTGCACGCCACGATGGAGACGCCCGGTCATTAGATTGCAGATCCCAATGGAGTTGGGCCCCGGTGTTCGATGACCATCGATGGTTTTGTGCAAAGTGGGTTGGAGTGTCCAGTGCCAGCGCGCTTCCGAACACGGTGATTGTGCAGAAAACTGTGCGGTGCGGTCATTCGAATTTCAACACCCCGTGAGCTCGATGGTTCTTTTTCAGGTTGGAGGTGTTTTTTAAACCTCATCAGACACCGCTGGATGCAAACAAGATCCCGCAGATAATACCGTGCGACATCCCGGGGACTTTTGTGGATTATGGATGACGATTCATTCACTTGGGCAGGTGGCTATCTGATGGGAAAAATTGTCATATGCCAAAAACAACCCCGAGTTTCACGACAAAATAACAATTCAAATGTCCTTTCACTGACATATTTTTGTTAGTTTAAAATAAAAAGCTAATATTTCCGCTTTACAGTTTCCTGCTCGGAATGCTTTCGGAAATGAAGCATAACGACAACAATTATCTTTACGCTTCCCTTAGCAAATTCATAAGCGGAGGACGACAATGAAAACTTTTCCTCGAGTGCGCTATCTTTTGCTAACTAAGGTGCGAATTGTGCGCCAAGTGTGAAAAGCTTCCGTCGGTGGCACGTGGTGGCGAAGAAATGGATGAAACTCACAGAGAAGATGCATTGCTTCGAAGCCGACAAAGACGGAAGTGGAAAGGACAAGGGACTATTATGTTATTAATTGATATTGCAGGTAAAGTTTCTTGTTGTGGTTTTCGAAACTAGATAAACCTTTGCACCCTTGAAGTTATAAAGGAAACCTAACGACTGTTTCCCTAGACATGGACAAACTTTTACGGTGTTTGTTGGTTTAGTTTTTGGTACAAATTGTGCTCGAAATCAAATTACCGCCACAACGAAGGTACCTTGAAGGCTCATGATGACTTGACAAAATGTATATAGATGAGCGTTAAGAGCAAAACGTTACAGAAACCTTAAACCACACGAACCATCCGACCATTCGCACGTAAATGACCGTTAACTTTTGGTCTAATCATTTAAAAGAGGGTATCGCTTTACCTACCTTAATAGCTACGAAACAAATGATGTCACACTACAAACAAGCTCGGCATTTGATGGGTTTCCGTTTAGGTTCGCGCTCCATGAAAGGCAGGACCTTGTCATCCAAGCAAGCAGCGGGACAGCGCTTGCCATGTGTTTGTATGTTTACAAAAAGCAATTAATGAAAAAAACCTTACCAATGTGTGTGCGTGTGTGTGAGAGTGTATGTGTGGATATACCGTCTAGCGTTAGCCGGTGCTACCGTACCGAACGCGCCCGCCAGGACTCGTGTGAAAGTGTCACACGCACACACACACGTTCGAAGCATATCCGTCAAAGTGGGAGCACATGCGCACGTCGTGTCGTTTCGGAAGCGTCCGGGATACAACCACCACCACTACCGAAAAAACGGAAGAATTGGCGCGCGCGTATGTGTGTGTGGGGGTTGATGGGCAGCGTTTTTTTTTTTGGTGACGCGGCAATGTGTGAAGGGTTGCAAAATGCGCCGGGTTTGTATTTGATGCTCCCGGTGATAATCCTCGTTGCTGCAGGAGCTAAAGGCGCTTCAAACCGAAGGCCCGAAAACATGCTCAAGCTATCGCTGCGAAATCACGCAGCACTGCAAATCCGGTCGCATGATGAATGTGTTGTGCCTGTGTGAGTGTGTTTTGGTTTGGTCGTTCGGGGCTTGTGGCGTCAAGCCGTCGAAGGAAATTCCGTACCATTTTGTTTATTTTTTCAACTCCACCGTGGAGTGGACATAGTTTGTGGTGAAAAACTTATAAAAAAAAGTGTGGAATACCAGAAAACTTATGCAAGATCGTGCATAAAGTGTTTGTTATTAAATGTGTTTGGCATCCAACCCCTCATTTCTGGTTTTTGTCAATTGGTTGTGAGAAGAAAATGTTAAAAATTTGTAACAATTCCCACTACATGTTGGGAAATGTTATATTTTAATATTGTTGTCATCAAGATGGAGTTACACGCGATGTAATCATGCAATATGATGAACTCTATGGAGAAACAGCAATATCATGCTGAAAACTTTTGCCTGTGTTTTTAATTTGTTGCTCTATAGTTTACTATAAGCTTTCACTCCAAAAGGGGCGAGTCTTTCAACGAATATAAATTTGAAAGAAGACTTGCCATCAGCATGTATTGTTTTTGTGTTACGTTCGTCTCCTCTGTGTCTCCCATTCTTTTTCCCTCTAAAGACATATTAAACGTGGAGCCCAGCATTTCTTCTTATCGTTGATGTGTATGTGCTAGAATGTGCATCAGCTATAGAACAAAACAGTAAATATGCATTCCCCGTCCAGTGCAATGTGAAGGGAGCTGACAAAACAATAGAGAAGCACACAAAGAAGGTGCAAAACAGAATCGTCGGCGGCTCCTCCTCATCAGCCGACAGTTCAACTTCGGGATGGAATTGTCCTTCGCTCACTCACAACCTTTTCCCCCGTTCTAGGCCTAGTTCGTACCATTATGAATAAGCAGCAGTGCGCGACATCCTTTTTTTTTGTTGGTGAATGGTGAATGAGAAGAGAAAAGTGTCCGGTGCTCCTCGACTTTAGGTGTGTTTTATGTTACACTTTCTTACGTCTCAGTGCAATTTATCATTTGGCCGTGTTCCATGCGGTAGTGTGAAATAAAAGTGATGTTTTTAACCCACTAATTAATGAAACACAAAAGTTGTGAGACAACAAAAAAAAAAAATCACAAACAAACCGTCTAGTTCTTTCAGCGACACGAAATGATGAAATACGGGATGGAAATCGCCGACACTCGCTTTCCGAGCTCTTGAGTTGGTGGTTCATTTCAAAACAGTGACAAAGGATCTTCCAGGATCTGCCATTGGTGCTTTTTTCCACGAAGGGATTGTGCATGAATGATTACAGACGTTCTCCGGTAGCGTAAATGTGATTTTTATACGTCAACCAAGCAAAGCATATCGCAACAAGGAAAAGGTGGAATTGAAATATTAATACACTGCATGATCACATTTGTATGAGATTAGAAAAATGAAATTCAATACACGTGATGATCAAAAGAACCGGCGCTTCTAGTGTGAATGACGCGAATCGTAACCAATCCTAGTTTAACACCACACTGTGAAAATATTCCAGATCTTCGTCATCTATCAGAAAAATGAAGAAAGCAATAATGTGTTACTCGTAGCATCCGGTTTAGCTAAGTGAACAAAAAGAATACGATCGGGGAAAAAAGCGAGGGTGGTGTGTAGGCAACGAAACTCCCCGAGATAGATCTTTGATTGACAGAGTGCGGCGGTTCCGGCGCGAACATCCTCGGAGGCGCCCCACAGTGGAGGCGCCCGCAGGGAAATGAAAGTCAACGCCGCTCGCAGCCGCCCTCTTCTGCTCCGACGACATTCGTGGGCAAACGCGCGCAGCAACGACGTGGTCAGCGGTGGTGGTAGTGGGGGCGTTTTCGTTGTAATTCCGTCGAAGTACCACTCGTCTGCCAACGCTAGCGACGAAGCCGAGCAAGCGAGCGGAAAGAAAGCCCATCCGGATTTGCTGGTGACTGCAGTTTTCCGTCGCGTACGAACCCGACGACGTCGACGCTGTCGGCAGCACTGTGATATCTATTGTTTTACGGAACAACGGAAGCATAGAGGCCAGCCGTTGCGGGCCGACCGCCTTCGATTGCCCTCGGTTCGACGTTTAACCAGTCAGCGCCATCTAGCGGTCGCTAGCCAAAACCAAAACATTCGGCAGCAGCAACAACGACAACGGGGGAAACAATTGCCGACAAATAGACTAAAAGGACTCAGCATCAGGACTAATTTTGTCAAAGGCGTTCCCCCCGAAGCCTCACCCTCCCGTGCTCTGGCATCGCCAAACGCATCGGCATCGACACGTGTCTCTAGTTTCGATCGCGTCGTTCGTACATCAATCCCTATCAGTTCCAATGATGGGATACATCATGGGTTGTGCTTGTTTCAAAGGTGAGGAAAATATATCCCCGCACAAAATGATTGTTATAAAATCAACCAAGTCGAGTGAAATGTATATACAAATAGAATAAAAACAATCAATTTATTCACACGGACACAAAGTACCGAGGAATGCCGATGCTACTGACAGGTCTCAGCTCTTGTCTAAAACAACCTGATCTGCTGTCCCAGACTGTGTATTATCTTTTATGTGCTCTTCACGGATGAAAACCCGTCTATTTCCGCCATTTGCCTCGGGCTCGGAGAGAACCGTCTGCCGGACGCAAGGGGAGCTTCGATGGAGTCGGCTGCAAATCCGACAATCATCAATCTTTTTCAACCATTTTCCCGCTTTATCCGTTAGTGTTGCGTTTTTCCGACATTCGTGGTCCAGGGTGGGGGTTTGTACGGTTCAACTTGCCACCACTTCGTACCGGAAATTACGCGATTTGTCGCTGCGAGCCTTCACCATTTCATATGTGGCGCTTCAGCTTTTTGAAAGCTTGCAATCATTTTCCGCACGACTGGATGCTGCTAGAAGCCAGATCAAATCATTTCTGACGCCCTCGAGCGTTTTTTTAGTAGTTTATTTATTCTACCGAGCAGAGATTGATTGTTCGATCTGTTATTTGTGCTTTCGCTTAAGTGGGTTGTGGAATTCAATACTTTCATTTTTTCTACTATCGAAAAAGAGTTGGTTGGTTTGGAGAACTGCAGTAAGTTAATGAAAATAATGGGTAGAACGTTCGTTCTGTTATTGGACTAATGCTCCCTAGAACATCGCACAGGAGAAGTAAGAAGGTAAAGAAGGAACACAAGAAGGTTGAAGGTATTTTTATTAGTGCATTTCAAAATGTTTCCTTAAGACGATCCCTTCAAATGCTTAGCAGAGAATGCGCATCACTCCATGTTCATTTGGCTTGTACCTCGCCGATGTACTTGCAGACAAATTTCGGCAAGCAGATCCCGTACGCCGTCCGTATGTAGTTAGGTGAACAGTAGCACCCGTCGGTGCACGGCGCTTTGCAGGCGGTTGTGTCATTGTACGTTGCACAGCTCTTTTCACACTCAGTACTGCCGCAATAGAACTCTTCGCCGAACTTACACGCTGGAGGCGAAAACAATCACACAATCATTATCTTCCTAGCATGGTTGATCCGAACTTGACTTAGATCCGTTCATCCACTCAACACACTTACCTGCCTGTACTGTGGTAAACACTGCGAAAACGAACACCACCAGAAAGAGGCACTTGATCTGCATTTTGAACTGCGTGTAACGCACGTCGCAGGATTCACAAGAAACGAGATATCTCCAGCTCGGTAGACGATGAAGTTCGTTCTACCCACGGAGCAGCTTCGTGTTTCGCCAACAGCCTAGTGGCTTGCGTTGCCAAAAACGTACAAAACAAGATAACACTTGCGCAAACGAAGTCTCCACGCAGCCGTCGGTCTAGTTTCTTCAAGTTTTTAGGGATGTAAAATGGAGACTGTTTCTACGACAAAGCGGCGCCGTTAAGACGAAATATAAAGTGCGACAGTTACTTTACAGGAACATGTTAAGTTAGAAGAGCCTTACGCACTGATTCTTACATGGAATATCTGCATCACTCTCGATTTTAAATGCATTGTCAGACACAAAAGAAAGTGAGAGAAAATATAAATTTAATTGCGGATATCGATATTGTCTTCCATCTATGCATCTTAATGTTGTAATACACATTCGCGTGTTGCGTCGCGCCTTATTTACACAAGTGCGCGACTCGGTAGGAAGCTGGACGCAAGAGAAAAAATTGTCAAACCCAAAAAACCAAGGTACTTAGGGCAGTTCGAGTACTCGGTGCCTACACAATAGTATCGTTTTTCTAGCGAACCCATTGAGATGATGGCGTGGCGTGTATTACTTTTGTCTTGTTTGATGGTAGTAGTGTCGGGGGTCAGCGTCATTGTTGCTCAAGACCCAACCACCGCCGCAGATGGTACGATGTTTGGTTTGGTGATCAACGCATACGGATTCGATAGTTTACTAACCCTCACCCCTGTTCTTGCCTTCAGTGACCCTCGCCCCGCCGGTAAGCTGTACGAAGGTGAACGAAAAGTACGACTGGTGTGGCCCAGCGTGCGGGGATTTAACCTGCTCAACCTATCGCCGAAGCGACTTCAAGTGCACGCGGATGTGCGTCGAGGGTTGCTTCTGCGAGGGAGGCTACGTGCGATCCCGAGGGGGTAGCTGCGTACCGTTGTACACGTGTGCGGGGCGTCGCTAGTTAAACGGAGTAGTTGCTTTACATTAGGCTAGTAATAAAGCTTACCTTTTGGGGTTGGAGTTTGCGTCCCCCAAAAATCTGAAAATTATTTTGTTCACTCTAGTTATCATATGGGTTGGCTGTTGTTTTTGGTTTCGACAAATTCGGCAGCCATCAGTGTTGTAAAAAAAAGGCTTTTAGGAACTCGACATCTGTGTCCTTATTTTGGCACCGTACTCGTGCGTTATCTACTCTTCTTTTTATCCCCCCCTCTTTACACTTCTTTCAACCTGTTTACTCAACTGCACGTTTCGTGGTACCGGTAAGGGGTTGCTTGGTCGATGGAAAAGGCAAGTCATTCGCTTGCGTCGCAAACCTTCGTCAAGTTCCGAAGGTACCGAAGACTAAATCCGACATTCCGACACTGGGCTCTAGTCAGTGTCAAGGATAACATTTCGTGTGACTTGTTGTATTGTAACAGGATCTGCTGCCCGATGGCGAACACAAAACTACTTTGCTCAGTGGTGATCGTGCTGGTTTTAACCATCTTGGTTTCGGTGACCCACGCACAAGGTACGAGGCGCAGTGGCGCCCTCCAACAGGTTGTATTGTGAAATTTATGTAGCTCACCCGTTCCGATTGCAACCATTACAGACCCCGTCACCGAAGTCTGTTCAGATCCTAACGAAGCTTTCGACGACTGTGGTCCGATGTGCGGCGATCGAACCTGCGCTAATAAGAGCAAGAACGATGCCAAGTGTCTGCGCTCCTGTGCGGCGGGCTGCTTCTGCAAGGGTGGCTACGTGCGCAACAAGTCGAACCGTTGCATAGCGTCTTACATGTGTGCGTCCATGGGTTGACCTTAATAAACTGGTGACAACAAGTAGACGTCAATCACGAGGAGTTCATAGAAGTACCCAAAATAAATGTACATCATTTTCATTTATTATTTGCAATTAGTTTCAGTTTTATTCAAACAATTAGAGCAAAACGTAGAACACATGCTATTACTTCGATCGTTGTGTCTAAAATACTTTTAAACCACACACGCTTCAAAGGCGGCCTTTTGCGTCAGTTGGGAAATCTGGAAGCCAGATTCATCAGTCTGGAAAAAACAGGAAACATATGTAATTATTTGTCCACAACCTTTTGGGTAACCGATCGTAATGTGATCACGCACTTCTTGCGCAACGGTAGGGCAGAATGCAGGTTCCGGCTTTGTTGCGCACGTAGCCACTCTTGCAGTAGCATCCCTCAACGCACTGCTTGGTGCAGACGACATCCGAGCGGCCCTGATTCTCACACGTCCGGTCCCCGCAGGCCGGACCGCACACGTTGTACACCTCCGAGATGCCAGTGCAGGTGATGATGGGCGCATCCACCTCTTCTTCCACGGGCGGCTCCTCAGTGGTGGTCGTTACGGGGTGTTGTGCTAAATGGACCAAAACAAGATGTACTGGCACTGCTTACAAGAACCTGCCCGCAAACACTCACCCGTAACATTGCCGCTGCTCTCCACCAACACAACACCGAGCGAAGCGATCAGTAGTAGCAGTAGTGCGGCAGTTTTTCGTACCATTTTCGCAAACTTCCTTACCGGGCGCAAGTTTCGAGCGGAGTGAAAATCGAACAAACGCCTACGAAGCTCTCCAGAGACGACATACGTTGGGTTTAAGAAATAATACAGGAAAAGGTGCCGGATCAGCTGTGTAAAGACTGCGACTTTAGGGGAGACTATACCATACGCACATCATGGAAAAAGTAAATGTTTCGTGGCTGTGTAAGCGACAGGATTTACCTGCGTAACACAACTAACCTTGTACTTACTCGGTATTCATGACACGTCAGTAGTCTGTTTTAGATGTTTGAGTGAAAGTATTTTAACGATTAACGAGGCGCAATCGTGTCATGTATTCGAAATGGTTCGTAATAAGAAGTTCATCATTTGGATTGGCCGCATTTAGTGTTCGGCGTGTTTGTTGTATTTGCAATGTTAAATTATCATGGTCTTATATTATGTCATTATCAAGTTCCCTAATCAAACACCAATAAAGCACACGGAAATAGTTGTGTTTTGAAATATATTCTGTATATTTGCTAAGCGCATCTTCTAACAAGCCTCACGCGAAGTTGGCTGGAGCTTTTATGTACAATTCGTCCGCCGCGACAATCATCAGCCAGTTCCACACATGTAGCTTGGGACGCAAATTTGGCGTGAATTCCGCACGTACCCTCCCTTGCAGAAGCAACCGGCCTTACATTCTTTTGTGCATATCACGTTGTTTTTCGATTGATTGGTGCAGTTTCGATCACCACATGCGGGGCCACACTCGTTCGGTTCCTCGTTGGGGTTCGTGCAGCTCAACGGTACGTCGCCTTGTGGAAGCGGTGCAAAAGGTTAAGGAACGGATGAAAATGGTTGTCTATCGTGAACCAGGATACCGTCGCAAAACACATACCTTGATCTACCTGACACTCCCGGATCGCTATCAGCAACGAGAGGATCAACAACACACCGAGGTATTGGGAGAACATGTTCGGTTCGTTCGTATTTCACCGACCAAGTTGCACTGACTTCGGTGACGGTGTTTCTTTCGTGGTACAATCACGCTACTGACGACCGCTAGGTCACAACAAACCGTCCGCCTGACGACGGAATACAACTATCAGCTGGGCAAACAAGGATCGGACGTATAGAAAAATAAAAAATCTGTTAAAAAAATGTCCATTTTACAAGTACATCTCATATGGCGGTATACGTTTGGTATAGATATACTTCATACGGAGGTTTTCGTTTTTGCAACGATTTTTAACTTTTTTTTTTAAATAAACAAAAACAGTTCCCCTACAATATGTTTCATTTGTCGAGAATCTTGTACTTAATCTATTTCCATTTTTTTTTTCTTTCGTTGCAGGTATGTCTTGAATGACGCCCATCTTTCCATCGCAAGTTCTTCAGATACAAGCGAAAACCACACCTCCTACATTCACACTAAACCCCAAGCAGGATCAGAGCATCGAACCCACCGCACTACACGCACACGTGTGTGTGTGTGTGTATGTGCGTGTGTGTTCGTTCGACTCGTTTTCGCACAACTCTTTGTATCTCTGGTTTGCTCGTAATTTAGCTGGCTTCATCAAATTTCGCCCAGAGTGAGTCTATGGCATGACGTACTATTATCAAAATTCAATAATTATTCATATTCGTACAAATATATCTTTGCTAACGAAAGAGAATTATTTTCAATAAGGTTGTAAAGGATTGTAAAGGTTTGGTCTACGAATAGAATGCATAATTGGATAAAATTTATGTTTAAACAATTGAACGAAGAAGTAGGTAGTAACATGAAATGGAAAATGGAACGTAAAAATGGCGAAACAAAAAAAAACCCTGCTGAATGCTAACATCCGGATGCCAGAAATGTGCCACCCGGCATTTTTAAACTTTTGCATACGTGAGCCGGATGTTTGTTTGTAAATAATGTGAAATGCACGCCTTTTTTTGCTTTACAAATCGCTTCGATGAAATGCCTCAATGGAAAGGGAGCTCAATCTGGCGAAAGAAGCCAGAAAGAAAAAATCTGAATGGAACTGGGAATCGGTGTCGGTTTGAATCATCCGCGGGAAGATGCTCTTATTTCCACCCAACCGTGCCTTTCCACCGACACCGGAATGCACCCTTGACTTTGTGTCCGGTATTTTTAGCGTGAATCACACTGCGTTACGTACGGTTTTGTCTGCCCACCCGGTTTACCTCGACCTGATCAGAAATGTTGCCAGACGAGCCCGGCCATCGGGGGGATGCAGCATATGTTTCCCTTCCCCGACATTGAACTCGACCGAAAGACGCTTGAACTCAAAACCGAACCGCGAGGGGGAGGGGGGGGAGGGAGGGGATTCGAGATTGCGAAACCCAAAGGGGGATAAGGCACTCAGCATCCATTATAGCACAGTTCCGCTGATACTCTCCACAGCGGGAAGTTCTATTTTCAGCGGTAGTTATTTTCGGAGCACTCATGTCGGAGTTTCTCTGGGAAACAACCTGGGAAAAGTGGCTCAACTCTCACGACGAACGGAGATTTTAGCTCAGTTTTTCCCCTCCGATTTTCCGCTCAACAACGAACGTACACTTCCCCTAACGCTCTGTTACACTTGTCATCCGCTCTGTTTATTTTGATGCTCTCAAGGCATGCGCGTTGTGTGCCGATCGTTGCGAGTGACAACTATCATTGAACCTGCAGTTGAATGTCCTTACCCACACCGTCTGGCAGTTTGTGGCATCTGCACGCACAAAAGATAAAGATTTTGAACTAGACTGCTTGCCGGCAGACTTAACTCATCCTTACCAGCCGTTCCAAAAGAAACAGGAATGCAAACCAATTTTGTGGTAAAATAGTTTATAAAATCTTTTATATTCTATGGCACGTATAAACAAAAACGAGAAGTATTAAAGATATTCCTTTTCACATTCCTCGAAAACTGCTAAGGACTTTAACAAATATTTCCCCCTGAATGATTCGCAAGCATCCTCGCTGAACGTCCACGTCAACCTCAGACTCCGCCAAAAAACGTTCCTCTCATCGTATAACCTGAACAAACATCCGGCCACTGGGCGGTGTGTGCCTTCGCGGTTGCGTTTCGTCGCGATAGGAAAACGGCCGAAAAGTCACGTTTTCCAACGCTTTCGCTTAACTAACCTTGAGCGTTCGTCGCATGGTTGGCCGCTTGGGTTTGGGAAAGTAAAGTGAAAAGTTGCTTCTGCTTCCGGTTTGTTTTCAGTGTTTGTTTTACGATTTTGCACACGGTTCGTCCACTAGTTTACTTCCCCCCGTTGGCTCACTGAGACCGTGGAGTAATCATATTTAAAGGGATTGTATTTTTCGGTTTTCACATTACCTTCTCACTCACAACGAGATGAAAAGATTAAATCATCAAGTTTTTTGTCACGTGAATTTCGTTTCACAAACTCATGTTTCCCCCCCTCTAGTTGCATACTTTTGAAGGGTAAACAAACAATTTTCAGAGTCTGCTCAGTATCGAACAAATACACACACACAAAAATACACACCCCATCCCGGCCACCACCCGGTCGACGACCATAACCTTCGGAGGCTTTCGCAATCGGTTGGTTCGCGAAACAACCGTCAGGTGATCGGATGTGAGACTTTTTTTCTCTTTCTTTGTCCAACTCCAAACACCACCAACACACAAACAGAGAATTGAAGCACACAAGCAGTGAGTGTCTGCCGTATACAGTGGAAAACTTCTCACACCCAGTTACTGTCGGCAGGAGTTTTCCAATGGTCATACTTAGGGGTCGGCTTAGCTGTAAAAGCGAGCTTTTCAAAAATATGGATAAATCATACTCTACCCTGGTGGAGCTGCTTGCAGTAAATCATCCCCAATGTCAGCTCGACACATCGACCTCACACACACACACAAACACACCTCCGCATAGTTTTTCTCTGGACGAAGGTGGAAACAACCCGGTACTATCCCGGGCTGAGTAATATCTTTTCCGTCCAATGCCGAAGAAAAACGGACGACGATGAATGTAGCCCAACGCCTGCTGCCTGCTTTCTAGTGGTTACATAATAGCGGCTGGAAATAAAATATTAACCGCCCCACGGGGACACGGGTTGAGCCCTTGAATGGATGGTCACATGCCGCACCAGGCGCCTCCATTAGGTAACTGGGAGGTTTTGTGATGTGGAACTTTTCATTTAGAATTTTAAGTTCCCCCCGTCAGTCGCACTTTGAGCTTTACGTAAATTTATTGCGTGGCCGATCTGGACTCCCGAGGGCGGGTTACGCTTTTACTTTGGGTCGCGAAAAGATTTGTGACTCATAACGCCGGACGGGGAAAACACTTTTCGAAAAGGGCTTAACTATTTATTAACTTCATAATTCGTTCGAAAATATTCCATCACGTTCCATTTGCATACTCGAATCTCGTCTTTTATCAGTTATAAGTTATAGTTTTGCCAAAAATCGTTGCTTTTCTTCTATATAAGACATGATAGCTGTGGAATACCAGGCGCCTCCATTATGGAAGCTGACAAGTTTTTATGGAATTCTGCCATTATTTTCATACCAAAAGTGTTCGAAAATCAACAAACACTTGAACGAGTGTCGTAGTATCGAACAATGTTTTCATTGCCGAACCTCAATTGCTTGTTTTTCCGGCTAAAGTAGCTCAATTTTTACCCCCATACACGCTTCGTTACACCTGCCTCTCTCTCTCGCAAACGTTCCCTTTAAAGGCTTTCTCTTCCATTCTCGCGCGCCCTCACGAAACTCGTCGTGTGAACCGAGTGAAAGTGGTTATGTTTGTCTCTAAATATAGTTGCGCGTTTGTGTTTCTTGCCACCCCTTGGTTTCGGAAGCCGGCGTTCCGGAGCCCGGCTACTAGGAGCTGTTGCTGTCAGGAGTGACGTCTCGGCCAAACAATCGCTACTGTTTTCCGAATACAGGTCCACCACAGGACGGAAATCGGGTTTCTTTGTAGCGTCGCTCGCAGTTCTCACCGAAAAGTGGAAACTGTTGCTTCTCTTTCTTGTGCCTAACCAGCGTTTTGAGAACGCTTTACTCGCCGCGTGTTGGTGTAGGTTTTGTTTCGTTAGTTTCCCCTTGATGTGATGGGCTCAGAATTTTCCCCACTTTTTTTTCGCACACTCTCTTCATAATTTTCGTTCGCTCAGTTTTGCTCCCTAAATCTCTTTTCCGAAATTCTGATCATCGGGAGCGTTGGGAGGGAGACGAGGATTTGGGGGGGGGGTATGAATCGATGACGAAAATCGCCAAGTTTGCGACGTACACGTTTGCCGATGCAAACGAACGCTGGTTGGAATGTTGGATCCGGTCGGTGAGGCCGAATCTGCCACCATCACCAAAACCGAACGAGCGACGACGTCGTTGATGGGAAATCGTGGCGCGTGGGTGGACGAAGAAGGAAGAGGGCGGTCAAAGATGGGGGGAGGAGGTGCTGAGAAGTGCCAGGAAACAGTGCTTACGCGCGGCACTGTATGTTGTCCGATGGTATAGCGCGAGTGCTGCTTCCAAGTCACGAGCTGCGTTCAGTCACTTTCCGGATCCCGTTCTGTTCGGTCTCGGTTTTTCCGTTCCGTAGCGACACGGACTACGTTCTGCACACAAACACATTCTTAATTACACATAGGCACACGGGGGCACATACACGCATACATGTACGGTGTCGGTACGAGTGCGCCTATCTGCGTCCAACAACGCCCCGATTGTTCCCAAGAATCATCCTACCTTCCGCACGCAAAAGGATCCGATGATAATCCACAAGGCAACCGTGCGGAGAAGCTAGTGAAAAGCAACGCTCAGAGACGTTAGCAACCATCTTTACCAAGAAAAAAAAAATATTTAAGGAAAAACCCACAATGGAATGCGACGTGGTAAAGAGAACCGGGTAGAAACTTTGTCCGTGCCGAAACGAAATGTTCAAAATGTTCAGTGAGAAAAGCAACGGCTGCGCGAGCCTTTTCCCTTCTGTTCTGCAATGGTTCGCATTTTTCTATGCTACAAACGAAAAGAACGTGTAGTTTAAAAGTTCCCCTACCCTCGAGTGACATCGTGCGGAAGTAATATCCCCGTTTGGAAGATTGCTATTTTTCCGTTCCGCCAGACTGTCCTTTTAAGTGGTTTCAGCTCGATCGAGCGGCGGTGACATGTGACCGGTGTGGTGCCAGCAATAATGAGTACAGTGCAAAAGACTATCCTTCCCAACGGTTCTGTCGCGGAAACATTCCATTTTTCAAATCCCTTCTGCGAAAGTATGTGGTGTGGTGATGCGGCTAATGAGACAAATGAGAACCGATAAAGCAAAGGTCCTCCATCCCGGGACACGTGATCCTGGCGATTTTTGTTCACATTTCCAACACGGAAAAAAGGGTCAGTACCCCCAAATGACTGACTTCGGGGTGTAGCGACTCTGAACATAAAACGATTTCTTCGAACCGAAAGCTTTAAACAACTAATCCTCAACAGTGGAAACGGAAGCAGTGCAAAGAAAACCGATTCACCATCAGTAGCGAGCAGTGCGTTTTATCAAACGCCCGGTAGACACAGAGATGAACTATATTTTTGATGTTGATTGTACTACTAAGCTGAATAAATCATAAATTAATCGATATAACAAACAAAACGTAGCCCCGATTGAGGGAAAAATAAAGATACTCCTTTGTGTAAGAAATAACGGCAGTGTGGATGAAAATGGCATATTTTCTTCGATCCGGTCCGGCTGTCCTGTGCCAGGAACTCTTCCGACCGCACTCGGCGGACAAGGCCATCGTCGCACAAGGCCACGACACGTAGCATACCGAGCTGGCTAGTGTGCTTGTGTACAGCCCTGCTGTGTCCTTAGTCCTATAGTGCTCCGGTTCCCTGGTGGGTGTGCAACAGTGCATGGTGCAGGAAAATGGAAAAACTTGCCTCAAGCCGATGGTCAGTGGTACAATGAAATAGCATAGGGAAGGGATAACACATAGCAGTAGAACGGTTCGGTGGTTTGAATGTTATATTTATGATAAAAATATACCAAAGTAATACTGAGAGAAAGGAACTGCTCCAAGAGTTCATGGTTCTAAAAAGTTTGGCTAAGTTTTGAAAGTTAGTAGAAAACTCTGTTATAAGAGCTCGACACAATTCGGCTCGTACGTATTTCGTGTGAAAACTGCATTGTCCTTGTGGAAGAAAAGGAAGCGAGTGTTATTGAGAGACAGTAGAGGCAAACAGCTTCCCTTTTTACGAAAATCAAGATGAGTGGCGTAGGGTTTTTGGCCACGATGAAAACGTTTGCTCCAAGCATTCGGCGTCGGCGGCGAATCGAGAAACAGAATCTCGAGTTACATAACAACAACAACAACAACACCAGCAACACCAGTAACAGCGGAGGTGGTGGTGGCGGCAGCGGAGGGTCCACTCCTGGAAGTGCCGGAGGCGGCATCTCGTCGACCGCATCGACACCGACCGGACCGTCGGCGGCGAGTGGAATTTTGGGCGGCGTCGGGGAGGTCATCTCGCCCGGGTGGGACATCGTCCCGCCGATCACCCCGCCGGCCGCCTTCCTGCCGCCCGGCTACAAGCGTCTCTCGATGAAGGGTAAGGTACACCGAAGGCAGGCCAGGCCCCAAGGCCGATGGTTCGTTTCGTGCGATGAGTGATGGATTTCTTTCCCCCAAACTAGCCATATTTGCAGCGACGAATCAGTCACAATCATTTTTCCTCCCATCATACTATTTAAGCTCCTTTCTGAGAAGGGATGAACGATTTTATTTTCTTTTTTACGAAACGAAACAAGCCTTCAACTCACTTAGTTTAGAACAGTTTAGTACAATGTGAGGATTTGTAAACCTTTTAGTGAGCTCAACTTTCTTCACCGGGCATTATCAGCCGAGCGTTACATTCAAGGTCAAACAGTTTTGTGTACGAGTGCCTCCGTGTGTGTGTGTGCATATGCAATCACGTGGTCCTTTCCCGTCGAAACATAACTTTGTTTGCAAAATGCGCTCCGAGCGCCAAAAGAGGGAAACGTCTGGGCAAACGGACAATTTCCAGCGGACAGTTAGCGTCATCAGCACGCGTAAGTTCGATTGGTGTGTGTGTGAACGAGAGTGCACTCCGGGAGCTCAGAATCGCTGCCAAGGCCAGCTCCCCCCCCCTTTCCGTCGGCAGGCCTCTTCTTGCGCGCTAATTCCAACCACCACCACCGAAGTTATGTAATCCGGTGGGCGGTGGAGCTTGGGATATATTATTCGTGCAATGGATGTTGTTTGCTGCTGAATCTGCAGAAGCTGTTTTTCTTTCACATTTCATACTTTATGCATGATATTTTCGCTTCTTATCGCCTACGTGTTCACCGATTGTGTCTCGTTTGTCATTTTTTCTCTATCCTGAGGTCATCGAAAGGATAAAGAACGATGGAAAGGATCTATGTTTTGGTTTCTTTTTTGTCTGATCTATTAACCTTGGGTTTGGATGTCGCCCGGGAAAAGAGGCACAAACAATCGACCCGTCGGGAGGGATGGAATTTGTGGGTCTACTCTCTTTTTCGTCCATACACCGTCCTTTATTTACTTTGATGTTTGACGGCCCCGAAATGATCAAGGGCCATAAACATACGGCACTCGCACACACAACCAGTTGGGTAACTACAAGGGAAACAACCCTCATGCAGATTCCATACCATGGTCCAGCATTTTCCGTGTGGGCCCCCACGGCATGCTTTCGTCGTAATGGCAGTTCGGCGTAATCTGTTTGACGCATAACGAGACAACTTGCAGCGGTTATTCAAAAAAGGGAGAGAATAGGCGTTGTTGCGTTATTATGTTGCGCCTCCTGGGTTTGCTTCGGTTAGGTGGTATGTTGGGGGTTCAGTTTGTGACAACCAAACCATGGCTCGGGAACGACGGGAAAAGAGACCCGGTTGAACGCGTTCGCCTTCGCGTCAACGTCACAAAAATGAGACCCATTGATGTGGGGAAAAACGGCGAAAGGCAAACGTGCGAACACCATCGCCGTATCTAATTTAGTTAATGCAGTCTTTTTCGTTATTAATTAGGGCGAAAATCATGATTAGGTCTTTATTATGCGAGGAAAAACGAATTTTTGCTGATTACATTATTTTCATTATCGCTTGTGGCGACAAAGTGTTCTATTCTGCTTAAAAACGCTGCAAACGAAAGCTGTAAAAAAAAATAAGTAAAACGAATTACTCAGAAGCCCACTAGAAAACATTAACTTATTTTAATAAGTTAACTAAAGTGATGAAAATATTTTTGATGTGGGTCTATATTTTATAAAAAGCATTTTCATTCGAAAATAAATATGGCTCGTCAGATGGTCATTTGCTACGATGATCACCAGACACACATACATAAATATGTCCTTAAGCTAGCTAACAAATTGATCCGACAAGTAGTCTTCTGTGAGCGTGCAGGCAACCAATTTTACAAAAACAAAACAACAAACAAAATACTTGGTACGTTTCCGTCCCAAACCGAAGATGGATTGGACTGTAAACTCATTTAGTTTGGCTCTCTCCATTAACGATCGTTGTTTGTCTTGGAACTGGCAAAGCGGCCGGAACAACGCAAAGTGCCTTCCTTGGCATGCAGCGCCTTTTTGGCCATTTTTGTAGGAAGCAGCACAGTTTCGTTTGATAAATTGTGTTAGATGTCTTTTTAGCCGACTTTTCTCTGTGGTTACCCTCACCAAATTTATCAATTTGATCGTTATATACGGTGGTTGTTGTGTAACTGCTCACATAACTATAGCCTAAAATGGCGTAAGCTTACCAACTCCGTAAATCCTACATATCTTTGTGTGTGTTTATTTGAGTAAAATGTAAGATATCCATTTTGCGGTGAGCCATGTGCATCAATAACCGTGCATGCAAGTTAGTTGACGGTTTTTTCGGCGAATTCCGATTCAACGAATGCAAACAAGTCTCTGATTGTTGGAAAGCTGTGTGTTAAAGCTCAATTAATCACCGGACGGTTCGGACCTGATTTATATAAAGGTCTGTGTTATTGTATACTCCGCTAGAAACAATGAAGACAACATAAAGTTTGTTATACCCAGAATAGGAAAAGGGACGTTACATCATCGACAAAAAAAAATCTAAGGTACAGAAATGGAAAGGTCACGTGGTGTTGTCGCATGCAATCCCACATTTTTTTATTTTTCATTTTTATAGGACCATTCAATTTAAGTTTATTCGCTTTTTATCAATTCATGTTGGTTCAAAATTGGATTGGTATGCACAGCTAAAAAAACGGAGTAAAAATTCAGAAGGTCTACCCTGAGCAATATTCTATGGCATGAAAGGAGGAAAATTGTCTCTTTTTCATGATGAAAATCGACCATCCTCGTACCTTCTTAGCCGATTTGTTGGCCGTAATAGTCAAAAAGTATAGAAGCTTTTGCTCGAGAAAAAATTGTTCCCTTCTTCGGTAACGAGGACAAAAAAGACAGCTCTGTGGTTGGGAACTCTTAAAAGTCACTGTCAGAAAGGTGAACACGTTACGCGAAATTAAGCAACAAAGCTAAACAATTCTTATTCAGTTTTTGTTTGAATATATTTCATGCACGAACTGTTTTAATAAAAAAAATAATATGACAATTCAAAACACGTCCCAATCCATAAGTTGGATATTTTTAGAATCCGAAGATTGTATACAATATTAAACATGATTATCCAATCATCGTTTCTGGAGGCCATCCTTAAACTTTACTACATAACAATATACCTTGAAAAGTTCGGTTAATGTCCATTCATCTGCAAAACGACCCTCATAAAGACGAGTCCTACAGCGACAACAACTTCTCCTAAGACGCAGATATTTCCCAACGAAGGCGCACTGCGAAAAAGATTGTAGATATGGCAAGAATGTTGCAATTTCGGTCCCATTTGTAATCCCTTGCTCAATATCTTAACGGTTCCAAAAGCTTTGCCTTTCCACTAACGACGAACCTGTACCTTCGAAGCAAGAAGGAAGGTAGAAGAAGATATACGAACAAAAGTGTGCAACAGCAGATTGATCATTAATTATATTAATATTGGGTGCAAAATTAAACAAATTCGCGTACGTCAAAGTTTCGGGTGTGTGTTTGTCTGTGTCTTAACCATGGTTTACGGGCGGACTAGCTTCACCAGTTAACGCCCATGCTGGCCGTCCTTTATTTAGCCGCTATCTTAAAGGACTTTTCGAGCAGAGAGCAAAGTATGCTTCCCAGCATCCTCCCCAAGCGTCAGACGGACCCGTTTTAGGCGTAGACGCTGGCGCCATCGCTCGTCGGATTTGTGCCGTCATGTCTGCGCCCGATTGGCCATTAGCTTCGCACTCGGCTGACTGTGGCTCTTGCTGCCTATATTTCACCCAATAATGTCGATCTCGACCGACACTAAAAACCGCACAAACCGAGCCTGCAACCTGCGTGGCGTTGCGGTTGCGGGTGAGGTGTGGCAAATGGGGCAAATTAGCCCCACCTCCTTCGGGTTCGGGTGGTGTAAGGCGCCCGTCGTCACGGTGGTATGATTTTATAAATTGATTATCGAATTATAACCTTCACAGGCCTGGCCTGGTGGTAGCATAGCACGTTTCGTCTTACTGAGAAATTCCAGTACGCACGAGCTTTGCAGGTTTGAGAATCCGCTGGAACTCCTCGGCCTTGGTCTGCTCGGTATCGATCGGTACGCACAACACCAACACACGCATGCATGCGAAAATTGAAGGCTTCTGCTTGATTTGGTTTTTGATCGGGGATCGAATGGCTGGGTGTCGGTGTAATCAGCTGAAAGCATCCATCACGCGTCAATTCCTGCAGAATAGTAGCCTCATTAGTCACGGTTATTTTGCGTCCTTTTATTATTTTCCAGTCGCATAACGCGATCTGTATAGAATCAGTCAAACTTAACAGCTAATATAATATTAATACCGTTTTCATCTCTTCATCATGGTGAGGACCAATGTTTACTTTCGTATTGTTAAAACCCCCGAAAATTACTTTGTTGTTTGCATGACTCCAAAGCGACGGGGAAGCCCATTTTTAACTACAGAAATACAAATAAGCTTCAACCGGTGGTAAATCCATATCGCGATATCCGGTGAACGCTAAAAGGAAGCAGTCCATCATACATCTGAGCGACGTAACCATTGTAACAAACGTCGATAGAAGTGCCTTGGCCACCGGAATCGTTTTGTTCATCGTTGCACGATCGAAACACAAATCAATTCCATCCACCGGCAACGAACGAAGGATAAATCCTACCCATTTTGCCTTCGGTACGACAGCGACTCGGTTACATACAGCTCTTGTTATTATTCTCCCTCTTCAAGAGGAAAAACATCGAGCTTATAGCCGGCTTACTGTTCGATCGAATATTTTACTTCCCGCATCAATCCCGCATGCAACGCTTCAACGCTTATTTCTCATTCTCAATGCTGAAGCGAACGGTAACGGTGTAACTTCTCGATCGGTTTGTTCGATTACCGCTTGGTTTTATTCTACTTGAGCGCAGGATGGGGGGAAAAAAAAGGCGGAAAACTCAACTCCACCGATGAGCTTTTCCCGAGCCCGAGATATCCGTGCTGTGTATAGCTAAGGATTGACCTTGGAAAAAGGGGCTTATTTGTGAGGTTTCCACCCGGACGGAACAGTAAAGGAGCACAATCAATAATGTATCCTGGGCAGCAGCTTCGGCCTTCGAGACATGTTCGTGATGCAGCACATGATGTCGCAAAAAAAAAAACGGACGATAATGTGCCAACGAAGCGAAACGGCCCACCAAACCGGTGTGTGTTTGCGGTGTGCTTTCGTTTCCCCGAAGAGTGCTTTCCACTTGAATGGTCGAACTTTCGATGATTTCACGAATTGAATTTTATTTACGGAGAGATCACAGGGGGTTGGAAAAGTTAATTTTAATTTCCACGAAAGGGGGTTTGTGAATGGTACCAGATTGGAGCTAAATTTCAAGGTTCATGTGCTCTTTTTTCACCATCGCACAATGTTGTACGTGGACCACATCCTCCAAAGGGCAGCTGCTGTAGGTTTTTACTTTTTTTTTTGCTATCGAATAAAACATCACGAAAAGTTTCCTTTCTATTGCGCCCAAATCAAGCAAAGATAGCATCTCTCATGAATTCCAAATGGCGACAAGGTTGAATGCTCAATTTGTATGAGTAATAACCCAAATGGCGCAAAGTCCCCTGGGTTGAAAGAAGTACGGATGTTTTTTCCTAGGATCGCAGAAGTTTTTTTTCCCATTTCCTTCGATAGATTTTGTTATCCTTTGACGCTGGAAATGTTGGAGAGCGTAATTCAATCAATTAGGTAAATCCGGGTTTTGATGTGATTCGGCTGGACGTTCCATTGACCTATGCCGTAACAGAAAACTTATCGATGCGTTGATTTATGCTATATACTGGGATTTTTCAGATGATATCATAACAGTTACTGTATTTATTCCAACTGCAACACATGATATTCCAACAGAGCCAGTTGATTTTGTAGCGCAATCATGTTTATTATAACTTGTCAGTTGAAATCAGAATCGTAGCAGTTGATATTATAATGTTGGTATGGCAGGTCGAACGATGTACGTAACTAGCGAGTATAAACGTATATCGCACGAAAGAGACTCCAAGGTAGTTCAACATACCAGGTGAGTTCATCTCACATGAATCGCTTTAATTTCATTAGAAAATGTCATGTTGACTGCATGTAATGTTTTTACTTATTTTTGTGAGCAGTTTCGTTCCAATGAAATCGAAGAGCTTTATTCATTATAAACCCACCTGTTATGTAGATCAACCTAGGGCTGTCATTCGTACGATATACGTCTACACTCGCTAGTTGCGTACTTTGCTCAAGCTGCTGTACCAGGAGGATTATAATACCAACTGCTGCGATTCTGATTTGAACTGACACAGTTATAGTAAACATGATAGCGTTATAATGTCAACTGATGCAGTTGGAATAAATGCTGCTCCTGTGATGATATCATCTGAAAATCTCTGTAAAATCTTAATGAAATTTTTTATAAAGATAGTGGGGAAAATACATTCGTGAAAATAATTGACCGCTCATTTGGAAGAAAACCCATAATTATGTTTATTCCAAAACCCAAACCAACCCGCTTAGACGCAGAGTAAGCCTGACCAATATTTGGATACGAAGTAATTTAAGTCAATTGACGGACACGACCAACTTTCTGAATACATCGGCGAGTGTAACATCGTTGGGAATATTTACAATCATATTACTTTGCCGGCATCAACTTTTTTTCCTCAACTCTTTCACTTCTTTCCCTACCGCCCCATCAAGGTGGTGGATGGTACTGGACTCGATACGACCACTCACTCGCTGCCGAAGTAGCTGCCATTTCGTGTATTTGCATAAAGTGTAATCCATCCCCTACGAAACACACACACACACACACTATCGCCAGCCCGTCTGGAAATGGAGCTATTATCCCTCACCATAAAAAGGTGGTGCTTTTCTGCGATGCAAATGCTCTGGTTCCTTTTTTTCGTGTTGTGTCTTTTGCTAGGAAAGTTTTTTGAACCCTTCCACCACACCCTGTTGTACAGCCAACAGCTAGTTCTGGCCATACCACATCCCCCTACGCGTGTGTGCGGTGAACGAACTAAACCACGAAAGTTGAACGAATTTTGGACTTTTCTGTATAAGCCAAGCTACCAAGTGTAGGCAGGGGAAACTTTATCGTCGGTAAGGGTGGGGGTACTTTTTTTTCAAACCGGGTTTTCCACTGGTGGCCATGCTCCTGTCAGAACCTTAAACGGCATCTATATTACACGTGGCGCTGTATTGATTTTCCCCCGTGGTTTCGCATCGCATCGTTCGCTTGTGAATGGTGGTGATGTTTGTTGAAATTTGATCGTAATCGAAATGGATATCGAGTGTAGGGGACGTTCGGTCCGGTGAAAGTCCTACTTCGTCCTCTTGACGATTTCCTGGGCACAATCGAAAGCCGGCCCACGGACCATACGCCAAACGAACCCACCACCACCAAACCGCAATACAATACACTGTTCGCAAAGGGGAAAGTAAAATATTGGTTTTTGTCATTCTTATTCCACGACGCATACGTGTACGGATATGTATTGTGCAATTGGTATATCGTTTGTACGCTTGAAAATTAATTTGGAACAAATTGAAATCGAACGATTTCGGGCTTGGTAAAACCTGATGTATCGGTATTCACTTGAAAAAGGAACTACCTCTCGAGTTTGTATTGGTTGTTTTTTCCCTATTTATTTTGTAACTGCTACGGAACGCCTCAATTTTCGGGCAAAAACCTACGAGGAACGAATTTGATCGATCACGTCGCGTCATTGTCTGGTTTTGCATGAAAGTGTATACCTTCACTAAACTGAATGACGGTGTACATTTCTTTCGTAATACGGCTGGGGTCACATCTTAGTCTTCAGTTGCAAAATTTCACCAACTCCCCCGGAACATTGGCAACCTTCAGACCGATTAGGCCCGGCGCACGGTTGGAGGATTCACTCGATCAAGAAATCAATCAATCATTCCACGAACAAGAAGCCGGTTCAGTGATCACCGCTGGGGAGGAAAGCCGGTTGAGATCCGGGTGGACGTGTGCGTGTTGATTACTGTCGTCTGCAATGTTGAGCTATTATCCTCGATGGAAAATCAATCTTTGTAAAACGGTACCCTATTTATCGCAGGGACGTACGGTTGAGTAAATAATGTTGATTAAATTTGTCTCCTAATAAGGTATAGACGTTTGGCAGTTCACTCGACTAGGTTCACTTGGAATAGTTCTTGGAAGTTCATTTCCATTAAAAAGTTTAATATTTTGTTTGTGAATACAAGGAAATCACCATGGTTTGCGCTTAGCTGCACAGTTTACTGGAATGGGTTTTCGTAAACTCAGTCAGTTGGTTCTTAAGGAAGTAGCATGATGATAATGCTGGTTCCACCCTGAGTAACCGTTCCTTTACGATCCAAAAGCTGCCCCGAAGAGATGAAGAGTTTGTCTTCGAAATGAGGGACCTTTTATCTACGCCTACCAATTTCCACCACGGCACGGAACGTGCGAAAAACGCGGTCAGGTATCCTGAGACGACCGAAGCTGGCTGTGTCTTGTGACCTTCAGTGGACTGGTCTGCCGTCTTACACGTGTCCGTCCGTCGGTGAAGTATGCCGCAAACGAGCAGGCCCGCTATGACTTCGACCCAAAAAGTAATGGCCGGCGCAAAAACAAAAAAAAAAGGTTCAGACTTTCTCTTTCGAAAACCGACATTTTCAGGCACTCCTTGTGGCGCCCTTGGGAAGGACTGACATTTCACTTGGCTTACCTTCGAGATGAACTTAACGGTTCTAACTTTCCACGGTTTGTGTGTGTACCACATGTGCGTCAGAGACGCCCGCACCGGTCCCCCCCGCCCGCTCCGGAGTTCCGATGGGCGATAAAAATTAATTTTCTTCTCCCAACCAAACGTCACCGACTTTTTGACATGCTCATATTCGCTCCCGGGAGGGTGATTCATTCGAGCAACTTGTTTCCAAAAGCTAGCCGGTTTGCAACTGCTTCCGAACATAAGCTGTTTTCATCCACCAGTTGCACCCACGCGAACGTAGGATGGATTCCCGGTGGAAAATCGACCAAGCTTTCCACTGCATTACCTCGCACCTAACCAAAGAAGGGTTTATCTCACGTCTTATTACCAACGCTCTCAAAAGAGGGAACCTTATTGTTTGGTTTGGTTTTTATTTCTTTATATCGTATACCGGGGAAAATTACATTGTATATTCTACATCCTCCCAGGAGTCTCTCGTCCGGTCTTGACGTCATTTCGTGCTACGGACTATGACGTCAGAAGAAACGACAAAGTACGTACTTTCTGTATTGTATTCTTTTTGGTCCGCCTCAATTCGAGTAAGACAGACTCGACTGTTCGGTGGATGAAGAACTCGCGAGAAAAGCTCCCGTTGTTTTGCGTAGATAATCGTGTCTTGTTATATAAATTGCTGACCGTTAATGGGTGCCCTTCAGTTCTGGTTGCTTATTGTTGGCACAAATCAGCTGATGCTGTATATGAAAGGAGCAAACTTTTTTTTGTCATCTTATTATTAGTATCCTTCGAAGAAGAAAACCTTAGTCCAAAGTGGAATTCATGCACTGAAAGCTAACAACTTACCACTTTCTACTGCCGTCGAACACTCCACCGGGGTCCGAGTAGGCTAAGGTAAAGATGCTAAATGAAGATGGTCGCTCGTTGGGCGTTTTCTACTTTACTCGATGCTTACTCCCCCTACCTCTCCATTCCCTGAAGATCACCCCCAAGCCCGGCGAAAACCATCGTGCATTGGGCAGAAAGATCATAGCCATCGTTATTTTTTCGTTTTTTTTTTTCCTAGAAAGCTCTCCACAGCGGACGTCCCGCAGCAAAATCCTAAAGCCCACTTTGATTGCGAAACATCTTTTTCATGCTTTACTCGAGTGGTAAAGTACACGCAAACCGCCCTCTTTTTTCTTATATTTTCTTTTTTACTCCGCTCGAGATGCAGCCGAAGGAGACGATGTTTTTGCCGTTGATCCTTGTGAGAGTTTTCCCCGGCGCTGACCAAATTCAACCCTACGGCAATTCTAATCAGTTCCTTTTGCGAGCCCGGATAAGGGTGTGTGTATGTAAAGGAGCTGAGAAAAGCATCATCGTATTCCTTTTTGCCAACATCTTTCCAGTGCAAGTTTGCTTGCATTGGGATGAACCGAGAGGGTTCTCGATGGGAAATAATAAAAAAAACAGTTCTTCGACTAGTCAAAAGCTGCGCAGACAAAAATTATCATACCCTCCATCCAGTGCCAGTGCTCCAAGCAAACATATCGTGCCAGAGTGGACCATATGCCGGCAGCTAGTTTGTTACTGGCATTTTCTCTGTTGCTCTCGCCATCGCATGTGGCTCGTATACACATTTGATTTGCATTGAAAATTCAACCGTATACCCCGACCGTAACCTTTACATCCTTCCGATTGGCATCCGGCGCGTGTTGCTTTTTCACATGGATATGGGGATACTTATTCAAATCCCCTCTTCGTCTCGAGAAGGGTTCGCTGACCGAGTGCGGAGGTTTTCTGTAGTAATGCAAACCAAACAAACCCCCCCAGCTCCTCATACAACGTCAGAAACCCCACTCTTGTTGGGGAAAACAAATAACGTAAAAATAAATTTAAAACCACAGTGCCAAAAAGCCAATGTCGTCTCCCAAATGGCGACACTGCAAGTGGAATCTCATCGAATAACCGTTTGCGAACCGTACGCAAACCCCGATCTTTTGTTTTTCCAACCGCCGAACGCCGACACCCTTTACCAGAAGGACACTTTCTTGCTGTTCCCTCGAAATCGTGCCCGCCACGGGTAAATAGCGGTACAACCCTATCCGAAACGATGATGATACTTGAGCAATAAATGGATATTTATGTTCGACGACGCACGATGACAATAACGACGTGATGTGACTTTCCATCGCTGTCCATCGGTTTGCGACCGAAGGGGTTGGACGGAAAAGTGTTCGGGGGATGTTGGTGGGAAAATGATTAAATTTATTCAGTAACCATGCCGAAAGCAAGCCTCAAAGTCAACAATGAACGCGCGGTCTCGCGAGGATGGGAATCAGAAAAGTGTGGTAGGAAAAATGCAAAAAACATGAACCCTCTGTCTTTTTTTTTTGAGGAGCATATGACATTGGTGAATGTCGATGCAAATGGATGAATGAATATTTTCTCCCCATCGTTGGCCACGTTGGAAGTTGCGCCAAAGAACACGCGGAAGAAAATATGTTTCATTCACCGACCGAAACATGCCATGAAAATTGACTGGCCATCATCAGTTTGCGTCGGCCAGAATCTTATGGCCGGAACTGGTATTAAAAGGGGAAAAAAATTGATAAAACAATACCAGCTACCAGCAAAGTAGCAAGAGACACACGAGAACTCACCGTGTTGGGGCCATCGTTTGACATAAACGGTTCTTCGGGCTTGACACGAACGACACGAACATATCGGGAATTAGCATCGATATTTGTTTTCCAGTTCGAGACGCGCGAGATAGAAAAAGAAACATCGGGAAAATGACAAAACGTGATTGGCAAACGTTTCCCCCCAGCTAACGATACTTAGGTGCAGCCGGTTGTCGAAAGAAAAATATCCCAATATCCCATCGAATATCGATACTGGCCAATTTTCCGCTTCCATTTGTCGGTGCCTTTTCTTCCCAAGCTCCTGTAGGGTGTCATTTATGGGTTTTGCATTGCTTTTTCCCTCCCCCTTCGCGTGGCGTGCCAAATGTGTCAATAATATAGAATCGCTAAGCACACCATCGAAGGAAAGTGATACAGGAAAAATAAAGGTGATCAACCAAAGGAAGGATCCCCCGTCCGCGTCGTACCCAAGGACGCCCGAGGAAAAAGCAATTACCATGGGCAGCAAACCATTACCGGGTGAAAAATAACCAATTAGGAAAGGGACCTGCGTCGGGGCGCAGCTGTTTCCCGGTTGACAAATGTTAGTTCTAGCTTTCTCGAGGGTGTTTTTACTTTATGTGACACATTCCACCCTCTGGTTTCTTTTCTTTCGAAAACCTCTCCGGTGTCCTTATGTTTTATCCTACCATTGTATTGCAGTGATATTAAACGGTATATTTTTCGTTAATGTTGCATCGGGCGAAAGAATGTGCCTACGAGTCAGTCACTCATCACCACCAGCTTGGTGGTGTTCTTATCGGTCGTAAAATGTTTATCCCACACACCCACCGCATGTCCATCATCGACCACTCACTCTCTCTTTCTCTCGGTCGTTGCATAACGATGATGGCAAAGGAATCTAAACTTGACATTTAAGCCGCCTCGTCGCAATCGACAAAAGTTTTGAGTTGCGTCGATGAAGAGAAGTGAAGTAAACAACACACCGGGTACTTCCCGTTTTCTCTACTCAACCCATCGAAGTGTCATGCGTGTGTGTGGCGTATGCGTACCATGTCACATTTCGTATTCGTTTGAACGTACTTTATTTATTTTCTTTTGCCGAAGCAAAACTCATCTTTCGCTCACAGGGACGGACACCCGGGTTTGCGGAGACGTGGATTATTTATAAAATTTCTTTCGTCGCCACGCCCCGGGGGTGTCCTTCATATATTCATAGAGATTCATCGCTGTCGCCATCGTCGTCGTCGTCGTCGTCGTCGTCGTTTGGCATGTGGCATGGGGCTCGCATTAACCAGGAATTCAATGTCATTGTCTCGCCAGCCGGAGCGACATGTTTAGTTCCAAGGGAAAACGGAACGGATTGCCATTGCCGTACGATGCTCGCGGTGAGCGGTGGTCAAGATCAACGGCGATTTGGCCGACACCGCGTAGAGGAGTTTCCCTTCCCCACCCCCAATTTTCCCTCGCGCCCTGTTGGTTGAAATCGTTTGTTTATTTTCGGTAGTAAAGAGGGAAAAACGGACGATTGTCTGGCGCCCGTTTGCTGCCCGGATTCGCGCGCATTGACGACGGCTTTTGTCGCTTTTCCGACGGTTCTTCTTTTCCCTTGTGGCTTCCTTGGCCAATGACAGGTGTGGTTAGTGTGTGTGTACTTTTTTTTCCTTCTATTTCCTCCCCGAAAGCGACGGTCTGATCTGAATCACTGCCCCTGTCACATTCTGACATTTCTCCATCGTTCGGAAAATTGTTGCAGCACTTTCCATCAACGACGCAGCTGGATACTAAAGTGTGCGCCATTCATTCTGTTTGGGTGTCGCCTGGTGATTCACATGCCTATTTCATATCCTGCCGGTGTGATGGACGTTGCATCTCTCAAGTTTGTGTTCGAGCACTTTCTCGAACCGGGTGAATACTTGGAATGGCAGCCCAGTCATCTTCCTTACATGGGCACCTTTTAGAATAGAACGTTCCATTGTGGTGTTTTAAAGTGAACTTTAACGATGTATACATGTCCCTTTTTGCGATGTGGGGTCGCAAAATATTTTCCCTCTCCGACGACGACGAGCAAGAAAGACTGGGCGCGGGTGGGTTGGGTGTTGTTTTATAAGATGTGCAGAGAATTGTATTTATAGCGCAGAAAATAAGATACGATATTTTGCGCCTTTGTTTCGATCAACCACGTTTTGGGGCGGGATTCGGTAGACCGTGCGATACTTTTACAATATGCATTCCAAGAAACCTTATATGCGAAATGTCACGTTTGAATGACTGCATAAAACAATTATTTATGTTTCAGTGCGATAATTCCATGCTCAAGTAATGATTGCTGTTGTTTTGATCGCTTCGTTTTGCGAACAACTTCTATTACTTGTTGTTGTATTGTTTTCCACAATGTTCCACCATGTTTCATTCCTTCATGCCAAAGTAAATCCAAGTCTCAAAAAATATTACACCCCAAACGTGATTGGTGCGATTTTTCCCCATTCTCGAGGATGCTGCTCCAGCTGTAAAGAGCAAACTCGTTGTTCCATCATTAATAAGATCATTATGTTTTCCCGCTCTTCACCAAGGCCCACCCGTGGGCTCACCTTGACGAGGAAAGTTCGAAACACGAGATATACGAGCATGACCTCCGCGCATAGCCCGGAGGAAAAGCCGCTGCCACCCACCGACCCCACAGGACCCTCCCCTGCTCATTGTTTGATGGTGTACTGGGAATGAATTATGGCTTTCGGTAGGAGAAAGAATTTTTGCGGCCCCCCATTCGAGCTGCCCCATTGGCTCAAGGATGCGAAACAATACATCGTTGTTGCATAACGGTGGGCGCGTCCTGTAACAACAACAGCAGCAAAACCGGTGCCCCAAAAGCGTGGAAAGATGAATGACGTGTTATAAATTTTTGTCCCCGAATTTTGCTTCAACTCCATCGTTTCTCAACTTTGGTGTGCAAATTTTCGGCTAGTTATATTTGTACCCCTTAGAATCTGCGGGTGGAATGTATGTATCATGCCGAGTAGAGGTAGGCTTACCGCACGACACTTTATCGTGGTCTGCAAAATGCGTGTGCCTTCAACAATGTTCCCAAACCAGTGTGGCATTCCGGCCGGTCACAATATGGCAGCGGCAACATGATTCATCGAAATAAAATTGAGCACCGGCAAAAAAACATCCGACATCCTTTCGATAAATTATCCCTTGCCACTAACGTTCGTGGCCACTTCATCATCGTTCGTTCACGATAAATTTACTTTTATTGGCCGTAGAAAGGAAGGCAGGTCGACGGGAAAAACGCGCAAGGATCATGAGCGCAGGCTAGGCCACTCGTACCATTTTAAATTAATGAGCGTGCCGCATTTTAAACTGAAGGAGGCGCTAAGCGGGGCGAAACATTGCGTTCGAGCTAACAGTGTGTTAATTGAATTTAATCATGACGCTGGCGTACAACCGACAGCACGCAAAACGTCTGAAAGGTGAGTTTACAATCTCAGCAAAGGGCAAGGGCCTTCGTTCGACGTCCTGCAAAACGGGAAACGGAAACAAACCGAACCATTTCGTCGCTACCTTGTTGGGCCAATATTTATTGCGTCAATTTGCGGGTGAAAATAAATCTTAATTTGCCGAAATAACTCCAATTGTACTTAATCAACTGGAGGGAAATTGCTAGGAAATCAGGGTATTTACTGAACGAAACAGTGGATGAAGGATTCCTTAATTGTTCAACGAATGAGCTGTAATCAGTTATCCTTTCCCGGGAACATGCAACCCTCTTTCGTTGTAATGCTTGTGTTCGTTTAATACATTAAATATGAACAAAGTTGTCTTTTTTGTACACGAAATTCACGACAGAACATCCTTTTTGTACTTTGGCATGCGAGCACACAAAAGTGACAGCATCGAACGACAAAGAAGAACCGTCGCCGTTATCGACGTGTAGGTCTTTTTTTTTGCTTACCTTGCAGCAAACTTTCCATCTTATTTCTCTAACTTTTGCACAGCACTTTTAAAACACTGAATCGAGATAATTTTAGTGACACTTTCGCTCACATTGCTGTCCACCAACAAAGACCACAGAATGTGCAACTATTGGTCGAAAACTTTTGCTTCCCGACGAGAGCGTTTGCAAGCGTTCGTTCGGCCGCGTCTCGGTAAGGCAAAAGTTGATTTGTTCTTTTATCAACTTTTATTTGACGTCGGAAACCCTATCCCCTGGTACAGCGACAAGTGAAAATAGTGGAAAAGTTGCCGCACTCAAGAGAAAGAGAGAAAGAAACCCACAGTCGTTCCTTGAAATGAAAGAAAAAGCATTCTTACACTACGTGAGAAAATGAAAACTGTATTACCTGCTGGTCTTTCTCCCCACCAAACAAATGAAACGGAAGGTGAGGGGTAGGGCATACCTTAACGAGCCTCTTCGTTGATGGTGGAAAGGAGGAACCCATGCTTAAGGTCCGCTAGCGAGACAAGATTGAGCCATTACGGCGACACGCGTAATGTCGTGCTTCGTGCAGCGGCGGAAATTGTTGGCGTTGTCGCATCTAAATGGCTCTCAAGTGTACTTTAAAAAAAGGAAAACTCCTATCCACAAGGTTCGGTGTATGAGGCTAAAGCTTTTCCACATCGATTAAGGCGACCGATCGATCGGGAGGCGCATTTTCCGCTGCTATGAAAAATCCTCGTTACCATCTTTTTTTTTCTTCGGTTATCCTTGTGTATCGGCTTGGTTTACGAATATATTGTGTGGTTCACAGCATGAACCTGTGTCTTAATAGTCTTGTTTAAGTTTCATACTTGTATCTTGTCGCTAAAAGAAAAACTTTTGCAGTGTAATTTTCTAGTGCCGATGTTTTCAGATCAAAATCTGAAAAAGAAATATCTCCCACAAGGGGTTTTAACGCAATTTACGATATTTATTTAGAGATATATAGAAGCTCTCAAGAGTTAGGGACAAACTTCGCCAAGCAGTTCACAACCTCCCTCTAAACCTCCTGGCTCCACGAGCTGCCCTAGCACCGAGCTGTACCGATCCACTTCCACTAGCGCTTCCAACAGCGCTTCCAACAGCCCCACTTAAGCTGTTGGCTATATTACCCGCTCCGGTCAGGATCGTGCCCGCGGCATTGCCCAGGAATGTGGCCGCTCCGTTCACCACCGTGCCGGCCGCCTGCACGACACTTTCCGCCGTGTTGAAGGTCGCATTAGCCAGCCCGCCCAACACTCCATCGGCGGCGTTGATAACGTCCGCCACGATGGTTCCATTCGGTCTGTTCAGCGATCCACCAACGCTGCCGTTCAGTCCGACGCCGGCGACGTTGAACCCGCCGGAAAGGGAACCTCCCAAAAGGGGAGCCTTTGTGGTGGTGGTGGTGGTCGTTGTAGACGAACTGGACGTGCCGGAACTGGTTGTTGTTGTCGGGTTCGCTGTTGTGGTGGAGGTCGTCGAAGTGGTTGTTGTGGTAGAGGGAGCACCAGTGGTTGTGGAGGTACTTGTACTGGATGTGGTGCTCGTGGTTGGGACGGTGGTAGTGGATGTAGTTGTCGTCACCGGAGCAGAAGTACTCGTCGTACTAGCAGTAGTACTAACTGACGTTGTCGTCGATGGTGGAGATGTCGTTCCGGTGGTGAGCAGAGACGTTATTAGCGAAAGCAATCCCGGCGAACCACTGGACACGACGACAGAATATCCGGAACCGGTAGTTAACGTCCACAGGCCGGAGCTGGGATTAACACTAATCGTCACCGATTGCGTCGCAGCGAAAACACCGAATTCACCGGCCAACAACACCACGGCAAGTCCACAGTATACGCCATAAGGCTTTCTTAATGTCGCAAACATTGTGACTGGTTTGAGGCACACGATCGGGTTCGTTCCGGAGCTGGCAGGAGACACTCTGGCACTACTTGCGCAGCGGCTGATCGGTGAACAGTTTTATACCCTCGACTTGGGATCAATTCTGACTCCCTCCCCGATGTATGGGAAGACTTCGGATAGAAACTCCCGGCATAGACAGGTTTTTCTTCTCCTCCAAAAATGTTTGGCAATACCCAATGACCTACTCTCCTTCTTTGAGAGGCTCTTTCACCGCCGGATCCCGAAGCCGGTTCATCAAAGCGGACAGGTAAATAGACGTACGAAAATAGATCAATGCCACCCCGTTTTGATGCACGATGATATAGAGGTCATGAGCTTCCTCCGGTGATGAAAGTGCTATCGAGCCATCGTTCAATCCTCAGACTAGGAGATATCAGGAAACATGGAAAGGAAATGTACTGCCAGTCACACGACTGAAGCCTACATGAAGTCACCACGAACATCACAAAGAGGTTCCTTGTCGAAAGCAAAAAGAATAGAACGTCTGTTCGCTTCCATTTCGTTCCATACACCTAATTTTCTAATCCGTTCAAATGCGAACTGATGTGTAACTCACGTACCTCGGCTAGACTTTTGAACAAAAAAAAATGACTACAGGCCAACCTTCAAATTGATTGGATGAGAAATGTTCCATCTGTTTGGCTACCAAACTGCTACAACGCGCGCTGACGGCGACGTCATCGGGTGGGATTCCGTTTTCGGGTTTCCTGTTTCACCATACTTCGTTTTAGGGCCGTGTACGTTTGACCTACTTCCTCTACTCCCCCCTCCGGACACAAAGTAGAAAAGTTGTCCCGTTCCCAGACCGCCAAATACAAACAACGTCGAGAGCCGCTCGACAGGACAGGCAAAACACGGGACGCATTCATAGTTGTTCTAGCGACAAAGTGTGCTTTTTGTGTAAGGCCGAATTTTTGCCGCCAACGCCATTCAACTGTCAAATGCAGGGGTCGGCAATGTGTCAAATGATTGTATCCGGCCCGTAAGAATATTTTAGTGCTTCATACAAAAAAACCCATCCCAATTTTTATCGGATTTGTTTGTAGTAAGGTTGATGTAAAGTTTGTTTTCTTCCCAAAAATGAAGATGAAAATTATTTAACGAGGTGTTCCTGTTACATGTTTATCGATAAAATTTTAAATACTTTACCCTTTACCAGTTTTTAAGTTTGCTATTTAAAAAGTTCCACTCTCCATTACAAAGGGTATTACTTTTAAAACATTAAAGCATCGTTTAAACTATCCGGTTTCTCTTTAATCATCTGGTCCTTTTTGGAAAACGTGTGCCGATCCCTGGTCTAATGGGTGGAAAGTTTGTTGGGTGAAGAGCGAACTGTGCTTCCGTTTGGGGAAGCAAAATCCTGCAAATATTTACCTTTCAAATGGCATACTTTATCGGTTTTTCGAAAATAAAAAAGCCTCTTCAAATAGTGAATTATTGTACAAAACCTGGGTGAATAGAAAAATGAGCAACGACAAATACATTCTACCACCTCGCTTTAATGATACACACACAGTCACACTATTGATAAATAATTAGAAGGATTTGTTTTGAGCATTCCATTCCTTCGCCGCAAGGCAGCAGCGTTACGTTACCTGAACCACTCCTGCCGGAGCTTGATGTTGGCACATCGCCTGTACCAATATTTATCCTTCCCATCAGTGGATAGGCCCTCGGCAGGCGTGAAAAACCTCCCAATCACCCCTCACAAGTCCCCATGCCTTGTTGGCCCCCTTGTTGTGTGTGTGTGGAGGACACTTTATTCCATCCCCGCCATGTTGTTTTGTGGCCGTTATTTAATTTACGTGAGCATATTGCCGCCCTCGAGCGCTACACGAGCCGTTTCCGGTTTTATAGCGCACCCAGTCACCGGTGCCCAGACTCCCCCCACCTCCCCCCCGGGGCCGGTGTCGTTTATTTTCGCCCGTTTAGCCGTCTTTTTTGGTCGGAAAATGGCAGTAGGAGCCAGTATCGTTCGATGGGGCCGTTCCGAATTTTCCGACCACGGAGAGTGCCACCTGGGTCCAGGGAGTGATCATTGGTGAGCCTCGCTGGAGAGGATTGTGGCTGGTGGAAACGCGTTGGCGGACGCGACGATCGTTTTGAAAAGAAAACTCCCACCGTCTGCATCCGCCGGCTCTCTCTGTCATCCTAAATCAGCTAACTCCATTATGTGGCGACTCCTCCGCACCTCCGCACCGTAAAAGAAAGCTGTTTTGTGTCGGGACGGGATCGAAGGATGATCCTTTTCTTCGAATGGCAACTTTCAACAAACAGCCGCCATCGAGGGAGGGTGGGATTTTTCCATCGAACGCCGAATCGATGGTGTGGCAAATAAAATCCCCTCCGGCGTAGTTTCATCGCATCGCAAGTGCTGTGTAGGACGAAGGGTCGCCTCGGACCCACACACACACACATTGTATCAATCTTTGCCCAAAGAACAGCACCCCGAGTTTAGAAACCGTTGAATCGTACCATCAGCACGAATTCGCGTGAAAAGAACCCGAAAGCCCGCTGGCGATTTGAAGACGAAGCGCTTTGGTGGTAAAGGGCACAAGGTTGGTTGGGAGAAAGAGGAGTCACCTCGCTATAAAACCACCCACTCTCTTATCGCCCCCCACACCCGGAGGAAAGGTGTTGTCTCCATCATGGTGATTTTACTTTCCCAGTGCCGTTCGTTCCGCAACGATGCCGGAATGTGCCATCCGACGTCAATGGTAGCCCGAGCCTTGGAACGCAAACTTGCCATACCGCAAGCAGTTTTGCAGCGTTAAGAATGCTGTAATTTTTTAGAGCACCCTTTGCAAGCAGCCCGAAACAATTTTTTTCTTCCCAGCCTCAAACTTTCCTCCGCGTCCATTACGTAACATTTACGATACGGGCCCCAGCTCCCCGGTTGAACAAGAAAGTACACGAAACCTAACGAACGTCGGTTCCATGTTTCCCACGGAAAGCGTCAGAAAATTCCGAATAGTGTCGTCCACAACTTTTATCTGATTGTGGGTGAAGTTTACAATTATTTTTGTTGAAAAGTACAACTTCCCTTTTTTTTAATGGCGACATACACTTTTACGTGGATAAGTTGCGTACACTTTTCGCAAAACCTTGGTGCAACTTCCAGCTACCCAATTAATTAATCTTCGCCGACCCCGGCACACACACAGGAAACTTTTCTCGTCAGCTTAGGGGCAAGGATTAGTTGGGCGCCTATCTTGTGTCGGAATATTTATCGCAAGGGCGTCTCTGCAACACAGGGAAAGCTTCTCTCGACCGTAAATTCATTAATACTCCGAATTGGAGGTATATCTTCGATGGAAGTATTAACCTTCGGGAGGACAAGGAGACTTAAGACCTGGGGCGAAAGAAGAAAGCGCATAAATGAGTGAGGAGGTTTATGGGGGAACTCTGCCGTCGCCGTGTCCTTGAGCCTTGGCACCAGGCCCCCGTTCTGCTTAGTACCTTAAATTAATTAGTTGCTTACTATGGCGGGACCAATATCATCCATCTTGATTCAAACGACGAGTACAAATTAGACTGTCGGAGTTCAATGTGTGGTCGCAGGTGTTAAGAAGGGATCACGAGAAAGCAAAATCAAATATTTTGCCATATACATAAACTAAACTTACTTATTTTTACTTTGTTCAAGTAAAGTTTAGGATCAATTTCAGTGAACACAATTTAAAATCCTTTATTGAAACTATTTTGATACACACATGATTACAATGGAAGGCAATTTCTTACTTTAATTTTTCCTTTCAGATGCTCTCAGAGTTATCTATGTAGTGGAACCCATTTGTGGTGTAATATTATCCGCACCGAGAGCTCAAGTACTCCAGACGACCTTCGGCTCCTTTTCACTCCCTTTTTGCCCTCATCCTTCAGTCCCATTTTCATTCTCAAATATATCCTCGAGAATCTCCTTCGTGGAAAAGCTCATCCTGCATCGCGCTTGCTTCCGGAAGCTAGCGACACTGTTGGTTCCCGTAATGTCGATGTAAATTCTCACCGATCGAATGAATGGCTTGCCGATAACCATCCGTACATCGGCAAGGGGGAAGTGCCGGGAAAATGTGTTACCCGAACAGTGCCACACTCCGCTCACTGTAACAAAGTATGGGCTGCGGAAATAAATGAATCGCAATTGTAATCGAACGCTGCTCCACCCAGGAAACTAGGAGTGGCATGGGAAGTAAGGAGGATGTAAAAGCGAGTTTAAGACCGGATAGGAACACTATGCATTTTATTTTGCGCATCCGATTTCAAACAAACAAAAAAAACTTCGGGGGGATTTTGAATTCCGTTGTTTGCTGCCAAACGACCGGGAACGGGAAATTTCTATTGATTCTTTTTCCTCATGCTGAGCTCGGTTCAAAAGCTGGCCCAGTTCGGGCATTCCTTGGCAGGCGGCCAAAAAGAAATCAGTGCAAGGCCAACCGACCGGGCCAGCAGATTTGTTTTAGTAGTTTTTCTTTTATTTCTGATTTCCCAGAAATTTTGCTCGCAAAGATTTTTTCTCTGTTAGAAGGTTCAACTTTTCACCGCCAGTGAACACAATTTGCAAACACTCATAAATTAACACCATTTCGCGAATGAAAAAAAAAGTAGTATGAGAGGGAAGGGAAGGGGGCATGAGAAAAACAAAACTGAACACGTGCGGTCGGTTTCGTTGAGGATTTTATTTTCACGCCAAATGGCGCGCTGGCTCTTGGAAAGCGAAAGAGGCAATCGCGAGACATAACACAACGCCTCCACTGACCCGAACCTGCGCTCCCTCGCCTTTTATGAGTTAGTGAACGGGGTTTTTGGGCAGTATCCAAATTTTTCCACTGCACTCGACTGATTTCGTAGTGTTGAGGAAAAAACCGACAGCAAATAAAAAAACCCAGCACCACATTTTTCCAGCCCCCTGGTGTGAATCACGGCTCTGTACGATGAAACATCTTTTGCAACTGGCAAGATATGAGACGCATCTTTCGCTGTGTTGTGACAAAGAAAACGGGTGGAAACAAAATCGGACCTAAGATGGCCGGCCTTGGTTGGAAAATCTATAACGGTGATTTTACTCTCTATCTTCTCTTCATCTCTCTCACTCTCTTCCTTTTTGTGTGAATCGCTTGTAGATGTCGTAAAGCAGCCCAAAAGCGGTGCTCAATTTATGTGAATGGAATATTTGGCTGCGTTAGAGGAAGAAGGGAGGCAGTTACGACCGTGAATCATTTTAATCCGAACCCCAAATCTTGCTTTCCATGCTCTTGAAGAGCGCTGAAAGAAGGAAATTGACCTTCCATCGATGGTCGGGAGAAATCGGATAATGCTTTTATATATATTTATTATAACTCTTAGCAGCAGAATAACGGGGAGAGTGGGTTCGGTTAATCCAACTGGTCACGTGGTTGGACGGTAGTCGGTTGTGATTAGGTTAGGAAATTACGGGCCATTTCGGTCGGTGATATAAACCAGATAAAACGCAACATTCCAATCGCCGCCGCCTCGTCAAGTCGTTTCGGCGGGGGGGTGGGTGTTTAATCGGTCGAAAATGGCCTCCGCTATGATGCCGAGCCGAGCCGAGCTTATGACCAACCGTGGTCTATGGTTGTTTGATTGCATAAAGAAAGAGGGATTAGGGTAGGCGAAAATGATCGGCGGTTCTTTTTGTGCCTTTTTATGCTGGCTCATAAAAGGGCCGAGACGACCTCCAACTGATAAGAACGCACTCAAACGACCACAAATAATGGTTACTACATTTTTGTTGTTTTCACACAGTAGTCAGTCGATTTGGTATGAACAAGTGCCGTTCGCGTGAACCACTTGTAGTGTTTAGTATTGCCACCTTATGTTTAACAGAAAGAAACATAAAATAGGAAAACACACACACGGAAACTGGGTTGTACCTTTAATTCTGGTGTCAATTGTTCTATAAATCCAGTAACATCTATTATGCCTGGCAATGGCGTTAAGAAACCAAGCAAAAGAAGAAGACCAGGCGCCTCCATCACGTACGCTAGGTTAATCTTCGCTTCGTAAAGTAAAGTGAAGAATAAAATAAATAACCTACAAACATCAATGAAACAACGGGGAAAATAGTGTAATTAAAGCATGTAAATTGTGTTTCAATTTTAACAATTAGTCTTTTACATCTGTTTTTAAAAATTGGACGAAAGTAGAAACGAAGGGTGATCAATTTTTGTTTATATTAGTACACTATAGAATTTGGATGATGGAGGAATATAGGCTTCATATAGCCTTACCTTTACGTACTTAATACCATACAACAACAATTGAATCATGAAGCTTCAAACCAGTCTTTATTAAACAAGATCGATTGTTAATTATATTTAGATTTAGATGTATTTATAAAAAAGAATACGATGTACAATTATACAAAACATAGCTTATCGCGCTTCATACTGTTCTCGGCAATGAAAATTCCAGAAAGTTTGGCTCATTTCATCGATTTGCTCATAAGGTATAAGCTTCCTTCTTCCCTTCAAATAGCAGTTTGCTCTTAGCAGATTTTTTTTTCTTACCGAAAGGAGAAATTTCTAAATGGAATCACTTTCTTCCCAAGGACTTCTCCATCCATTCACCTGATAATGTAAATCGTAACAAATTTCCGAAAACAAAAGCCCCACTTTGCGTTCTTAAGCCATCGTTTGCCGCAGCCGAAGGAGTTTTCCATTTTATTGCCGAGCGTTTATTTTCCCCCATGGGGAAATGTGTGCTAAATGCCGACAAGGAATTGGAATTGTTGGACGGAAGGATCAACTTGACGAGGAAAAAAGGGCGTAGGACAAAACCGAGAGCGCTCCTCCCTAACTCGTCGCGTGCGTTGGGCAACTTTTGCGAAAGGGTCCAACAGTTTGAGCCGCTGAATGGAAAACAATTTCATTCAACACCAATCCTACTGGTTCAATCTACAAGTTTTGCTCAACATACAGAGCCTGCGCCGAAGTGGAAGGCGGAACTTGATGATTATATTAGTGTATTGTTTTATCGATTGATCGAAAACTGAACCTTCCTTACCGGAACATTCACCCAACGGCAGGAAGGTGCATTTGTGTGAGCTTTCCTAGGTTTGTCAAAGTCCTAGAGCCCTTTCACTAAGCCCCATATTTCTTAGGGAGCCCTTTGTCGGCTTCCTAAGCCTCTCTCGCTTTTGTTCCGGCCGAGCTTTCCAGGGTCGTACGTTGTTGATTGTGATCAATTTGTAGTTCCCGCAAACCCTTTTTCCGGACCGGTTGATGTTTGTTTGATTGCACATTCAAGGGAACCCCTTACGCCCGCCCATTTATCTTTCACCGGATCGATTGACTGGATCGACTCCGGGTTTCTGCGGGGTCTCTGGCCAACCGACGGTTGCTACGATACGAATTTGAAGTTAATTTATTGGTGATGGTAGTATTTAATGGGTCTTTCCTTCCACAACCCGCTTTGTTGCCGGTTGCGCTTCAAAATCGGACATATTGCTACTCGTCCGCCTTCGCTTGAAAGGTGAACAATTTGTGATCCTTTTCGCAATTTAATGTACCCCGACGCCGTGAAAAGCTTCTCACTGTACTTCAGTTTGAATTTCATTTTCGAACTTCACCCGCCATAAATCTGTGCAAACAATCTAAGAATTATGAGTGAGATTTCAAAATGAAAATCTGTGCAATTATACGGGTTAAATTATGTTTTCTTCAGCAGATACTTGGGATTTAAAATTTGCGAAGGTGAGATTTTTTTTCAGATAGCAAAGAAGCAGTATAAAATTCTAAAACAAAAATGAAAAACTGTAAAGAATCATCATTCTTCTTCCACTCGAAACCTTCTCAAGAACTTAGTTTTCCAACATAAATATAATCGATCGCGCTGAAAGGCAGAAACCATTCTCGGTTTTGTATTACAAACCCCAGAAGGAGAGCTCGCCAAATTGCAAGCTCTTTACTTTACACTCTGCGATAAACAAACGAACAGCACTAGAAGAAGTGGTATTGAACAACGTCAGTGCAAACCAAAAGCACTGGTAAAACTGGGAGCTCCGGAATGAAGCACTTTCTTCTTTATTTGCCTTTCTAAGACCAATCCCGACAGATGGGGATGCTCTTTTATGAGCGCAAGAAACTCTACGCCAAATTTAAAAGCCACGGATTCACTTCACGAACTACCGGCGTACGGGTATATATTCAATTTCCAAATATCTCTGGCGCCAGCTGGGAAAGATTATTCCATTTGCCAGCGATTGAACAATTTATGCTTCCATTTCATTGCTGCCAGTATGCTGCCCCGAAGCAAATTTCGCAAATTCGTTCTACGAACAGAAGTAATATTAACGCCAGTGGAAAGTTGGTTTTAACCTCTTACACTTTTTTTTGGTGTCGGTTGGTGGTTGTCGTTGAATCGTTTCGCATATACTACACGGGAATCCAATGCTGGTCCAACCCCGGAGAAAGCTTCTTGAACCAACCAGTTTACAATCGGTAACAGCCGCCCTTCAAATAAGGTGGCAATGACCCAGGAAAGTTCCCATTTTCCATTTCAAAATTAATTGTTTCACTCTCATTTCACCGTTGCGCTAACCGGTTCGGTAAAACTCTTCCTCTCAACTGAGCAGCTAGAAACTGAACGAAATTGCGATTGCAAACCCTTAGCCCGGAAGTGGTCTTTAATGGCAACTGTAATTTTCTCGGTATCTTTCTCGGAAGCACCAGGCATCAGGTATTATTTTGCTAAATCTTCTTGGACGACCAGTTAACGCCTAATAGCCGGAATTGGCACCTGGCAACGAATAACATAATAACCAATTTGTCGGGGTTTGTGTGTTTTTTTCTTTGGTCACTCAACACCATCCCAAGACCGCAGTACGACGTTTGCTAATGGTGCGTCATCGTAGCGTCGAAGCATTTCGCATTACACATTTAACCAAGCCGAGACGACTCAGAGGTTGTTCGTGCTCGTGGGAAGCTGTACACACAGCTGTTTATCGTCTCTTTTATTATTTTTGGCGAGTCTTAGTAGTGGGAAGGATTTGTCACTTAGTTGATGTACCGTACATACTCTCTCAGGTGATTGACATGGGCAGAGATAAATTGAAAAATTACTTGTGTTAAATTAATTTACTTCTACTAAAGAGAAAGAAACAATTTTATGTTCAGCTAGTTGGAACAATTTTTAATTGATACTTTTCTTACTTTTTATGGAAAGCAATAAACAAAACCAATTAATAGCCAATTAAATTGGTTTAATGTTAACGAAGGCAATATTTACCCATTCAGCAACAATTCCTTAATTACGATCCTTCGCAGCAAATGATTTAGAGTGGCGCTTGGCATGACTAACTTCCATCAACTCGCACATTCACGCAAAATTTGCCTCTCCTATTGCGTGCTGTTCAAACGCCGCTTCGTGCACCTCCGGCCGTATTTAATCGACCTACATACGACGGCGTAGAGCGACGGAGTGGTCGCGTGTGACGGTAACATTCCGATTGCGATCGTTCAATTTATTTCACCCACGACTAGCGCGCGGCTTGTTGCTCGGCGCCGTTTCATCGGCACACAGGAAAACCACGCCAAAAATGGATCCTTGCGAAGTGTATCCCATGCCCGCTGTCTCAAGATCGATTCGATGTTCCTTGCGTGCGTCACTTAGAGCAGAAGCAAACGAATGCAAATGTGCCTTAGTGAGTGCGTGAGGCTGCAAAGCGCAGAAAATAACCGCTTATCGGTTTGATTGTGAAGGACGGAATAAAAATTCCTCACAACGTAGTTGTTTACCTTATCAACAGCCATTCGGTTCTTTATAATAAGTGAAACCAACACCATATTAAAATAGCGTATTAGTTTGAAATGGTTATTTGTTAAGATTTCTTAGTGATTTTCTTTCGTTTTTCTAACGTTTTTCGTTTTTTCGTCACGTTTTCGAAAATTGAACCACTTGTCCACGTGCGATAGTCATAAATCATATAACTCGAATATCTAGTTCAAGGTGATCACTTAATAGTTGCTGAGGGGGTGTGGTCTTGAAAACGGCGTATCCGTCCTTGGCCTCCGGTTCACAAATTCAATTTATCTCTTCCCTGCCGAGCCGTCGTTTGGGAAGGCGTAGTAAACGCCAGACAACAAGAGTTGCAAGGACGACCGTATTCTCCGTTGTAACTAATACAAATGTTGGTCGACGAATAGAACGATATTTTCTTTTCCCAAAGTTTTTACGTTGGTATAAGAAGAAGGAATGAGCAAAGCAAATGTTGAAAATGAGAAACAGTTTATTGTATGATGTTTGGAATAAAATCAGTCTACCCACTAGAATCAAGTCAATTTCAATGAAATTTATATCTTGACACCATATAATTAGAAAAAAATGCATATAGTTCATAGTTCTAGTAGTAAATAGTAATATCTAAACATTACCATGATCTTTCCTGATCCATCGTCAAATGTGATTTTGGTTTTTCAAGTCTCTGGGTTTATTTTTCAAAGAAACATGGGAAAAGCTTGTACTGTAGCATTCAAAATTTTAGATTTTTATGTTGCACAAACAATTATACCTAGGGTGAATCCTTAGCGTTAGAAGCGCCTCATAGCTCTAGACAGCGTAGACGTAGGTTTAGAAAGCCAAGCTGACATTAGTTCGTTCAGCCTTCTAAGGAGCACACACAGAAACATCCTTTCATCTACCGTCATATTCATCTCGTTGCCTATTTTCATCCATTCCATTGCATTTGTTCACTTGGTTACTTGGGCCTCGTGACCCGTAACGTGTAATGGTACGACTCTGCACCGTGTGTTTGTTCTACATGAGTTGTTCTTTTCTCTTCTCTTCCTCTCGGATTGTTCGACCATTGGCTTTATCTGCGCACGCCACGTGTGATGTAAATGTTGTGCATCAAAAAAAAAAAAAACACAACCTCACTGTTGCACGCATACTAACGTCGCCGAAAACTCAAACCAAATTAACAAAAATCAACCTCCGAACACTGCCTTTACACAATAACCAATCGTACCGCTTGTGGCACGCCCGCACTCTTCTGCCCACCGTTGTGTGGCACTTGCTAACATTCACCACAACCGTAACGCAACGTAACACGTTGTAACCTACTCCACCACCATGCTGCTCGTCTGCTACCCACCACACGCCTACCACGTAAACACGATGCTTTAATGCAAAACGCGTCGAATCGTCACGGCCCCAAAACATCGTGCGACTCACAGAAACGAGAAAGGATAAATACGACACCCGGCATCACGATGTTGGTGGTGGCACCACCTCGACGTCCAGCGGTCCCACGTCGCTGCCGATCCACGCCGGACATGCGACTGGAGCAGATGGTATCAACGGTGGTGGTGGTGGTAACAGTGGCCACAGTAGCAACGGGGGTGGAAGCGGCGGGTACGCAAGCGTTGGCCAGCATCAGCAACAACAAACCAAACCGGAACGTCCGAACAGTTTGGGACCGTCGAAGCTGACGCGCCGCATCGTCTGCTATCACGGGGATGGTTGTAAGTATGATCGAACATTGTGCTAGTGATAGTGCCTTAAGGGACTCTCTTGCGCGACACGATTGCCGGGATTCAAGACATTTACTCAAGCTCAAACCCGATATCGATGATAGAAAGTAAAGACACTTACTCACTTGAGATCACCTGAATCCGTATAGTTTATCAGAAACAAGTATAAACATTATTTGAGTTGGACAAAAATGACAATTTTCCCTTCGCCCTCAAACGATGTTATGCCATAGCTCCACCTTGTTTAAGCCACAGCAAACCAAGTACAACATGCAGAACGAGTTCTTGAAGGGACACGTAGGACAGCCTTGCGTCCAAAAAACTCCCTTTGTCAGAGAAAAACTGGAACACGAAAAACATACATGCACGCCACACACACACACACACATCTATGCACCCGCAAACGAACGTCATGACTAACGCTTCTGTCCTTTTTTGTCTCTTCTTCTCCCTCATCTCTGGGTTTTCCCGTGCCCTTTCTTTTTCTCTCCCCTCCCCGATCCACAGTTCAAGATAATCAAAGGAAAACACCACCGCCGGCCAATGACAGCCAACAGCACCAGCAGCAGCAGCAGCAGCAGCATCTGTCGCACCATCAGCACCAGCAGCCAACGCAATCTCTCCAGGCGCAACACCACCACCAGGCGCTCCAGCAGCAGCTCCAGCAGCACCACCAGCAGCAGCAGCAGGCTCAGCAGCAACTCCAGCAGCAGCAGCAGCAGCAATCGTTGCAGCATCAGCAACATCAGCAGCATCAGCAGCACGGGCACGGACACAGCCACGGGCACGGGCACCATGGGTTGCCGAATCACATCGTGCTGTCGGAGCTGCCGGAGCCACCGATTCCGGTGTCGGAGATTGGACCGATCCCGCCGCCACCCATGTTCTCCACCCCCAGCCCGACGCTCGTTGGCGTGCGATCGCACGGACCGGGCGGTGGCTCGGGCGGTGGAGGATCGGGCGGTAGTGGCGGTGGTGGTGGAGGGGGTGCCGGTGCCGGAGGTAGTAGCGGCGGGGCCCAACCACCGAACGTGCATTCCACTGGTAGCAATAGTAGTATTATGAGTAACATTATACCGTTAGATATGAACGATTACGACTACGATGGTAAGTACAGTGGTGTACGTAACGACGTCCCCAAACTCACCACCCTACTACTAGTTTCGAATCTAGGCTTTCTTTTTCTTTTCATTAGCAAATAGCTCTAGTAATAATCATTTGCAGACTGAAATTCATTTTCTTTTCCCCTTTTCCAAAACATATTTCTTAAACATAGTCGAAAATCACCCTCCACGCGCCTTTTTGCTCTTAGTGTTAAAAAAAAAAACTATGCTGCATCCTTTCTGTTTTCAAGCGCTCTGCACCATCAAATGGCACGTATCATAACGCTATGCGCTCCCTTATACCATGCCTTGCTCACGGATTCACGATTGACGTGGCTTTTGCAACCCGCTCCACCACCCTCCACGCACAAAACAACACTAACGCCTTGTGAGAAAGAAAAGAATACAAACTATAATGCTCTGGTGCATGCGACACCCCCACTAAAATCCCCGCTGCAGCCCGAACGGGGGAGAAGGGCACTAACGATGTAAAACCGAACGTTGGCAGCTGGCATCAACATCGCCGGCCCATGGAAAATGGCATGGAAGGAAATTGTGCAACTGCAATCAACTGCATTGTAGATTGAATTTCTTCTTCCAGCGAGCATTTCACTGTGTGTGTGTTTGTGTATGTGTTCGCTTTGGTTCTTCGCCTTTGCCGCTTCCGTTTAAACGAGCACGAGTCCAACGAGACCTGTCAGAGACAGAGCATGGCAGCGAGATTTTGAAGTCATAGAGCATTCGTGTGGAAACTGCACGCGTTCGTCGGCGCTCGAAGAAAGTAATTCCAAACCGATGTCGGTTTCAGCCTTCGGTTTAAAATGCCAAAGGGAGCTGAGCTCAAGAAAGCATTCGAAAAAAAAAAACTTGGAGCAAGAGACGCCATTTTATTTTATTGAAAACAATTTGTTTATTGATCAATGAGGCTCTTGTCCCTCTTGTAAACATCGCGAAACGTTAACATAACGCTTCGATGACACAAGTTTTAATCAAAAGTATTTCGACATGGTAACGGAGGGTCTTTCAAGTGTTTTTATTTCCCGCTAACCACCTGTTGGCGATCGGCAGAGTACGGGACAACCCGGCATGTTTTCATACACCACAACCTTGGAGTGGTATTTCACGGACAAGTTTGCTTTTTCTTGTGAATTAATTGTTACTGTAAACAAAACGAAATGCCGTCGATCGGCAGATCGTCGTTTTTCGTTTCGCTTCCGATCGACCCTCCCGTTTGCGTGGGGTGACGATGACGGACGAGCTTGCCGATTAACGACCGGGGAAAACCCAGCTTCCGAAACCAAAACAAGGAACAAACTGTATATAAATATATGCACACCAAACCGCGCGTGGTTCATCCAGTCCCGCACGCAGAAACATGCTTCCGGTGGTTTTTTGCAGGTTTATATTCTGGTCTGTTTTTGCTCGTTTTGCCTCGGGTGGTGCTTTGGAACATCCGGACTGGTGTTTCTCTTTCGTCACCCTGGTGCGCTTGTCTTGCCACGATCGCGTCCGGTCGATTCGTCAAATTCATCCATCGAACGAAAGTTATGCAACAGGATGTGTAAAACGAGCGGTGGCGCCTATTTCATAAGGCGGTTGGGATGGAATGTGGAAACCCTTGGGTGACCATGGAGACTTGACTTCGAGTCAACATTTTTCCAGGATGTTTTAAAGTTTTTTGCTTTCATAAAGTTGACCACATAAGATAATAAGTGGTGAAGAAAATTGTTCGAGTCACTTTTAAAATTTTTAAATTAAAATTTTCATCAGCAAGGGTTCTCATTAATGGTAGTTTAAACCAAGAAAAATCTCACGCAACCTTCTCCACTTCACCGGGCTAAAATTACTCTTCGACGTCAGCGAGACGGGAGAGTGTTTGAAATTCAAAAAAGTCCCTATATTTTTCCGCCCGTCAAACACTGACGCATTTGCCAACACACCAACGAGCGAAAAGTGTCGAAAGAGTTGCGAATTGAAATTTCTTCTCCTTCTCCACCCCCATCATTTTGCACTGCATTCCAATGTTCGTAGTTTATTTGGCGGTTTTTCCGAGCGCGCTGTCTCCGAAGCACGCATGCAAACGCATCCGACTGGCTGCGGGGAATATTTCATTAACCGAAAAAGTAACAGCTGTGGGGCGGCGGGCAACCTTTTTTTCCTGGCCCTGCTTTTCCTCCGTTTCCCAAAATGTTTGTGTAAAATTAATACTAACAATCCTCTTGCGCTCCATCGAGTTTCTGTGCGTCGTTGGAAGGAAATCTGCGACTAATCAGCGAACTCTCCGTTATGCTCCGTGTGTTAGTATCAACTTCCTGTGAAAAGTTGTCTGTTTACACGATTTTCTGTACCGACGGGGCGAATTTTCTCATTCACCCTTTTTCAACACGTTCTGCACTTGGTCGAAAATTGGAATGTTTTTTTTGTCGCAAGTATACTCCGAAGTATAAACTCGGCCGAATATTTTTAATGAATGAATCGGGTCGAACAAAACGGTCATAACAACGCCGCGTCCGTGTCTGGTTTTCGTCGCTCCGTTTTTACTGAATGAAGCACCAAAAAAATGTGCGACGTACGTGAAACTGATGATAAAAAAAATAAAGCCAAAAATCACTCTCGGCTACATGTCATCCGTATCTATGTGCGTATATAGTAAGAGGAACAGGAATTTTCGCTACGTCAAAGGACGCTACCAGTGCAGCGAAAAAGCGGAAAATAAACCATTCACGCGAGTGCCGCAACGTAATCTAAAATGCCCTCACTACAAAAGAGTAATTTATTATAACATTACTTCAGTTAGGGATGAGATATTGCTGCATCTATGGTCAATCGTTTCAACGAAACTTTGCTTGCTCGATTATTACTCGCATCTTTTGTGAAGGAACGGTGACCTATTTTTCTACTATTTATATGGTTTGATTATTCAGATTATTTAATTTTTTACTTTATGCAAAATATTCAGTACATGAAATGAATTCCCATGTATCAAGGTTTTGGCATAAAATAAGTGCAGAGGAAAATGGATATTGAGAACAAAGCTCATAAAGATATTGTCCTTCGATCAGAATTTTATTCTCGTACTTTTTTTCAACTACCTTTCATACTTTGAGTTTTATGATTACTTTTTCTTTTTTGTCCTTTATAACATGTGCTTTTGTTTTCCTTTTCCGCCCATCTGCAGATCATGAAAACAATGATCACGAGGAGGTCGACTCGGACGATGACTACCGGTACCCGCCGCAGCCGAACCCCAACATCGACACAAATCGCATCGACGAGATCCCGGCAAAGGAACCCAACATCAATGCGGTGCCATTGAAGTCTGCACTGAAGAAGAAGGGCTCGAACCCAGGCACCCCAACGCAGGACAATCGGGCACTGGCGGTGCGCAACGACATGAATCCGTCTGCGACGATCAAGTACGTATCCTTGTTGAATCGGAACTCGATGTTAGTATTTCCACTGGCAGGCAGATATATCCATATTCCCTCACCGGTAGGAGCACTAGAGAGAGACGAATCATCTGTTTCCCATGGCACACCAGTAAGGGATCAGCTAGATACCGTAGAGACTTCGCCCCTGTTTTGTGTTGTTTAGTTTCGTTTCCGTTTGGATAAAATAGTTTTGTCGTATTCCATACTGTCAGGTATTACTTCTTGTGTCTATATAGGTGTGTCCTACGATAAAGCAGTTTGTTTTGGGCACGACTCCGGCTCTATCGACACTTAGCGTTACCTCCTTAAACCCTTCTAGCATCTCTAATGTTGCTGAATGTTGCTTTTTCAACCGGATTTCCATAACATCGTTACAGAAGAAACCCCGCTTTCAAATGAACGTTTCCACTCGACATATATAAAAAGCCTCCTTTTTCTCAATCTCCCAGAGTTATAGACTTTATCAACCAACTTCGATTTTTTAATGCACTTCTCCGTTCAAATGTCCTCGCGTACCTACTATATTTTATCTCATCCTAGATATCTCTCTTCTCTCTTTATCTTTCTCTCTCTCTTTCTCACTCTTCACTATTACCTTCTGTGTGTTTGTCCCCGTGTAATGTAACTATTGAACAACCAACCATTCGTTTCTGTACATTTTAGGCCAGTTTTACGACCACGGATTAGAATATGGTAATTTCAGATGATGTTTGTTATTCTTTTGTTTTACCTTTTGAATGCATCACTTTTCTCACATGGTTTATCAGTGTCATTTTTAAGTGTTGTTATTAACCTTGGTTGCGTTTCCGATTGTCTTCATTTATTGTTCAAAATATATTTAGATTTCGCTCACATTATTTTGTAAGGCCATGCTCAACACGGTAACTGTCTCATTGTTGGAAGTAAACGCATACATAAATGTATTTCGTACGCAAGTGGCGACGACGGCAATCTTCCAGATTAATAGTATGGGCACGTGGTAGCTTTTTGCACGTTTAGCTTGGTGGCCTTTTTGTGCCGCATCAAATGGATGATAGTATTCGCATCCCCCCAGCGTAGTGAAACAGTTCTATCTCCAGCTCGGTACTCACGTACATTCCATGGCTTAACTGGAACACCTTACAAGTCACTATATCCCTGCACTACAACAGCATAATACGCATTACTCTAGGTGAATTTAAATATACAAAGAAAGCAATCTATGTCAAGTAACTCACGGCGTTAAACCTTGATCCTTTTTTTTTATTTTGATGATCTGAACGCGTATCCATGCGTGGGTTCTATTCAATGATTTTTTGTTGCGAAACTTTCAATGAACTACCATCCAAAATGGACATTGGTATTTTTGAGTCCTTCTGAAAATAATAAAATTGTCTACCCCGTGCATGAATTTAATCAAGCTTTCGGTGGAGAATATTACTCACTCCAGCGCGGGTTTCGTCGGAAAGGAAATAAAAACCTATCTACATCCGCTCGCTGGGATGATTTATGCACGACCGGTGCTTCCGCCCCGCGAACCAACTAATGATGGATTTCGTCCGGAAAAATTAACATTTGAAAATAGGATCACGCACGCTCGACCACCACGAAGATTGCACGGATGAGCTAGAAAGATTTTCATTTTTCCACCCCCAACCCAACGCACGCAATGTTATGAATATTAAGAATGTTGTATCAACCGACCCCGGAGTCTCGGTACTGATTGCGGCGCTACGGATGGTTTATGCTCGCCAAAGCTTCAATAAAATACGGACGATGCTGCCCACCCAACAACATTTTTATTATTCATCTTTGCTGGCGCTGTGCCTGTGTCGACGCGAGAAAAATTAACCCAGAACGCATTGTTTTGCTCGTCGGGAAAAGAAGGGTTTTGCTCGGGGTGAATGTGAAAAGCTCGTTCAGTTCGGATCGATTGCGAGAATGGGTTCACCATAGGAGATTTACCTTAACCGGAACAGATAAAACCAAGGTTTGAAGCTACACCGAGTGTTAATTTGTTCGTCGAAAAAGAGCTCAAAGTTGGACATTTTTTTGTTCATTTACAGCTACCTCCTTTCGAGACATGCTGGGTAGCGCGGGTGTAGATTGGAAAATCTTGGCAAATCTAATTTTCCACCGTCGACGTTCTGCACGTAGGTTGGACGAAGACAGCGGTTGATGCTCATTTGCAAGAGTATTGTTGGGCGTTGTGCCATAAAAAGCCGCTGGTTTTCGTTCCCTTCGTCAAGGCAAAGAACATTGTTAAATCTTCAGTATCAGCTTGTTTAATGGAAACATAATTTGTAACTTCTTTTTTCTCTCTCGAGGGAAACAAAGTGTCATCCTTTAAATTGTTTCAGAACATTTTCTAAAACTTGTAATTACTATTTCATAAATCAAGATTCCTTTCATACTTTTCACATGTTGTTCGAAGTTTAAAAAGTAAACTTCTTTCTTAACCGATTCCGAAATGATTTTGTTTCATTTTGGCTACAGAAATATACATCTTTCGTGTTGACCGCGCATTGAGGTAATGATGAACCCAACACAATATTGCACAATAAACCACAATTTGTAAGCGGAGAGACCTTTACATTGCTACATACTCTCTAGTGTAGCCAGCGGGGAAGGCAAAATGAAACTATGTGGAGAAATAAAACTCATACAACGTCAAGCGGGTGTGGTATATTGGCATCCTTATGCTGGGATCTGCTTTCTGTACTAGCTGAACTTGACGTGATATTGCTGCCACTATATCAATACTTGCAATAACCACGTTTTTCGCACAGGAAAAATCACTCTTTGAGCGACTCCCGGCTTTTGTTTTGCAGACTCCTAGTGTCTTAATTAGAGACGCTCGAGCTGTTCGCCCGCACGTTGCACTCGTTATATTGTGCCGATGGAAATCCCTCGGCGAAATGTTGGCTGTCGAACCCCGTCCAACGCTCAACAATGGCTTGCAATGGTGTTGGGCAAATGTCTGCTTCCTCACCACACACCCCTCCCCCAACATAACCTTTTAGTTGCCTTTTTGTAAAAGTGCTCACGCTCTTTCCATTGTGGTTTGCCATGTCTGTAGCCCGTGGCACTGCGGTGTTGTAAGAAAGTAGTAACACCACGCTAAAGGACACGTACGCTTCCCGTCGGGTGTGTTCTCCCGTCTTCGATCGGGGGCTGGGGGGTTCCAAGAAAAGAGAGAACCACATTGTTGAGGCGGATGGTTTATCTTTTATTCCTCTAAGCAGAAGAGACGAGGCGCGACACCGTACCGAATCGGTAAAATAATCGTCCAGCTAAAAAGATATCAGACAGTCAAAGTGACATAGATCCTTGCTTCGCGCCACCACCCACCACGTCCGCCATTAAACGACTGCTACCGCCCTTAACTAACCCCGGAGCGAATGCGGAATGCGATTACGCCACAAGCAAACTGACGCTTTACGCGAAGAGACGGATGAAATTATCGGTGGTGGTGCTCCTTTGCTTGCTCGTTAATTTACGTCAGTGTGTGTTCGTTTCCTCTCCGCCGCTTTCGTCTTTGTTCTGCACGATGTGCAAAGTCTTTGGATTGTGCTTCCGTTGATCCTTAATCTGCGACGTTTTTCTTCAACAAGAGCGGTCGTTTCCTTTGTCTAGGCGAAGGCGCTTTATATCCTTCCCAAGATTAATGATGGTACGAAACCCCACGCTTCCCAACTGTTACAATAAAATTATCAAACGTTGAACTTGTGGAATTTTTTTTCCCGTCGGTGAAATTAATTAAAGTTGTGCGCATACCATGGGAAGGAAAAAATATCCAACTCCCATCATCTGTTATATTTTGCTTCCTGATCTCTTTAATTTTTAAACAATACGAACAGTACGCAGTGTCAGGCGACAACGATCGATTACGTACATGGTTGTTTGTTCCATCCGATAAACCGTTGAATAATTAAATTAGTTTAACTCTGATCAGCGATGATGGAACGGTTCGCAGTACACGCCGCCAACCATCCTCTGCTGCATTCGGCCATTATCATGTAATCCTAAACGTGTCAGCCTACACGTTAGTGAAGCGAATATGTAAACGAATCATCTCTCCGTTCGGATCGCGATGCATTTCCTTCCGAATTTCCCGAGTAAGCAAAACCCACCAGAGGTGTGCTGATAAATCCACGTGGGATGGTGGAGTTTTTCTCCAAAATTAATATCCAACTCTATTCTCGTCGCGCCCGTGTGTGTGATATAGGAATGGCTGTCGGAAACATAATAAAGCCACTTTGCCAACACCCCCCCAAACCCTGCTACTCACCCCGGGCATAAGCACAGTACGGCAGAGCTTTCACATGTAGAAGGGTGTTTCCACATTCCGGTGGCACATTTCAAAAGCTTTTCCTTTGTCAGTGCCGCCGGCACCGAGTGCCATCTCGCCATCGGCGCACTATTATTTGTGCACGGTGGATGATAAATTATTCCATTATAATGATAATGTTTTCTCGCCGGGTTTTTACACGTGAGTATGCTTGATGTTGGAATGTTTTGAGGGTTATGGGTTTCAGGTTTTGTAAGTACATTTTGGGTGTGGAATTCTTACACGATCACCCAAAGATTTTATCATTTTTAACCCACACTTCATAGTGGTCAATAAGATAAGTTAAATTAAACGTTCAACAAAAAGGTCTAGAAGTCTAAAGCTATTTGCCAATCAAGGGATCATTGGTGGAAATTGGTTTGTGTTTAGACCATGGAAAACTAAACGAAAAAATGACGTTCCGAGTTGCATCGTGGATAAGCGAGAGCTAGAAACGAAACTGAAAAGAGTAAAATTATTTTTGTAACTGTAAAGACAATTTTACCGGTTACTGGGAATGTAAAAGTAAGACATTTTATAATACAAGATACAATCCTTCCATTTTTCTCATATTTAACTGAATAACAAAATATGATTCATCTGGTCAAGATAATTTCTCAAGGTTGATGTTACGAAAATATATTTGCATGAGCTATTGAAATTTTTAAAGTAATTGGTTATTAACAACACATCACTTTGAATGCACGTTCTATTAACGATGTACATACATCATTTTTATAGCGCTTTACTTCATTGGTGGTTTATGTATTGTGTTTTTGATCCACCGTTAAGTTTCTAAAGACTTTGGTTTATTGTCTACATCTGGATTTGAATGCTGGTTTTTTTTTGTATGTTTCCACTATTCAGTTAACCCTACCTTCTAAGATACACCATGTGTGCATATAACCAACCTTTGGTGTCAAAACGAAAGGAACGGTTCGAACAGCGTGTCAAACTCTAACAAACGATTTCTTTTCGCTACGACCAGTTCCCGACCGATGCGTTTCCAAATCGGCCTACCGAGTACGATGGAAAACAAGGAGAATACTCGTCCATACGTAATCCGCGAGGCCGGTGACGACAGCGACCAGTCGGATGGGCCGATCTGCTACCGTGATGAGGACGCCGATCGGGCGGCGAAAATCGCCCGGAAGGAGAGCCTCTCGATCAAACTGGCCCTCCGGCCGGACCGGCAGGAGCTGATCAATCGGAACATCCTACAGCTGCAGTCGGACAACGAGAAGCAGGAGTCCAAGGAAGCGATCGGGGCCCGGCTGATCCGTCGGCTCTCGATGCGCCCCACCGCTGAGGAACTCGTGGAGCGGAACATTCTGAAGAGTAAGTTTGCCTTAACCGATGCTTAAAGACATTTTTAACTGGTTTTCCCTTTTACGTTCTCTGCAGCTCAATCGCCGGCCGAGGAGAAAAAGCAAAAGGAAGAAAAGAAGCGCTATCTGCTGCGGAAGCTTAGCTTCCGGCCAACGGTCGATGAGCTGAAGGAGAAAAAGATTATCCGCTTCAACGACTACATTGAGGTGACACAGGCTCACGATTACGACCGGCGGGCGGACAAACCGTGGACACGCCTGACGCCGAAGGATAAGGCCGCCATCCGTAAGGAATTGAACGAGTTCAAGAGCTCCGAAATGGCCGTGCACGAAGGTAGTCGACATCTTACCAGGTACGCATCGAAAGGTAGCACCACAACATCGAGCCTGGAAACCCCCCACTAACATATTTCTTCGTTCTTTCCTTTATTGTAGGTTTCATAGGCCATGACAACTGCAAGGGATGGCCAAGGAAAGCAAGCAGTTTGCCGTACATTATTTTACATTTCTCATTAGAAACTACTACGACATACATCTGATTGTGTACATATGAGTGCGCGTCAACAACCATCCTGTTTTTTTGACAATGGCACAGCATCAGCGTCCTCGTTGTTGTGGCAGCATCAATCCCTTTCCTAGCTCCGACCAGCACAGTGCACCCGAGACGCATTTGGTTGCCCCCCTCAGAAATCATAATCTGACCATCATCGGACGAATTAGTTTAAGTGAGTCAATGGTAGGACATAAGCGAGGTGCTCGTTGAGTATGAATTTTGTGGCACATTGTGCGTGCAAGTAGGGAAAGGGAAAAAAAAGAACGAATTCGAAAAATTCCATCATTCAAACATTTCCATCTCGTCTGGTAAACCGCGATCATTCGTGTCTGAAAAAAGGAACACAGCGATATGGACACGATCTCAAACTTCCGACATGTGTGCACGACCACCGGAGAATGTTTCGGTATTGGAAAACTAGAACTAGTCACTCTTGGCAAACATAACGTTCTAGTAAAAGACACTCATACTCTGAAATGCAGCAAATTCCATCCGTTTTCTGGTTGCATAACTTTTACCGGCAATATCTCGCTGAAATGTGAACAAGCCAAGGCGCGTTGATACAATTGATTTCCGTGATTAACTAACTATACTGGATATGTTTGTTTTTTTGTTTTTTAAGAGCGAAAGAAACAGGGCCAGACAATGGGAAACATCTCAAACCACTTGAAATAAGAAACACATAGATTCACAATTAAACACCGATGGAAAAAACGAAAAAAAAGAAAAAAAAGGCTTGGGAATACCCGTAAATGAGAATAATTATACTGTGATAATGTTGATGACGTTATTAGAATGTTACCGACAAGGAAAAGAGCATGAAAATTGAGTATGGATGGACATTTTGCGAAAAATTAAACAAAAGAACAATACATTTAAAATAAACCAATACGAAATTGAACAGAAATATGCAAACAGGTAGTGAATTTCAAAGCTAGGTGTGCGTCTAAATAAACAAAACCTGAAAACGAAAAGTGACACAAGGAAGGGTGAAGGTAGTGAAACGAGTGTTGGTTCTAGAAGTTGACTACACTGTTTTAACTTAACAGTCGTTTTGCGACAGGTGCATCCAGTGCATCCAAAACAAAACAATGAGTTGTGCGACATAAAATCCTAATTGAATTGGAAAAGTCTTCGTATTTGACTTTGTGACATTGTAAAGAATCGGGGCGAATGCGTGTTGAATAAATGTAGTTTGATTAAAGATGAATGGAAGAACCTTCACTAGATTTCTTCATCTTTCCACTGTCGCTTGGGTAAAAACCAGTGAAAAGGAAGTCTTAGAAGCAGCATAACCGTTTACAACTATTTTGACATTTGGCCCGAATTGAGCAATCGTGTACGGGAAATTTCTTCAACACGTGTTCGTCAAAAAAACACGATACTCTCTCCAACCTCCCCTCCCCCTAACCTTGTTGAAAGGGACAGGCATCGTTGCCAACACCCACCAATCTATAGCCAAAGGTATAAGTGTGCATTTCGCGAAAGCCGCGAATACGGAAGCGTCTGTGTTTGAAGTAAAACCATTACGAAACAGACTGCTTCAAACACATTGCAACTACTAGGTAATACAGTTGCTGCTACTACAATTACCGTAAAGCTAGAACTATGGTGCCGTTCGTAAAGGACATTGTGGCATTGCATTGTACATATCTTATCAAGAACACAGAGACGAAGACATGGTTCGATTATCCCCGTGAATGGTAGGGTCTGAGAAAAATGACCTCTCAAAGCGATAGGTGACGGAGAAAAGGGGGTGTAGCCAGAAGAAGAGTACATTAACGATTGGTTGGTGCAACAAATAATCGAGGTGTTTAAAATTATGCGATAACCTAAACCGTGAGGAATTTTGAACCCGGTGGAACATGCTGGCGTTCCATGTCGAAATCGAATCCGTATCGTTTACGGAAAGGAAACTTGTTTCACATATAAAGATAATAAGAATAATAAACAAAACAATGCTAATACATCATTAAACTATTGCAAAGCAAACTAGAGGAAATGGAGACGAACATTAAACTGATAACCTGACGCGTAAACGTACATCAAGCAACATGGTAAAGCTACAAACACCTGCACTGAAATGTAAATGGAACGTAATAACCGAAGGGAAGAACATTTTCACTGCTAGAAGATACAAGAGCAATGGTTTTAAAAGGGGTGTACCGCGAAAAATAAGCAAAAAAACGCTATTAGCAATTATGTAGCAGGATTCCGAAGATGTGGTAAAGGACTGGGCCCTCCTTTGCCCCCCTGATTTAACGACATAAAAGTAGGTTGGTAAAGACAAGCGGAATACTAAGAAGACATAACGCGGATGTGCGGTCGATGGGGACAAAATGGAGAATGTGAAACAATGTAGTATTCAACGAAAGCAATTAAGTGGATAAACTATTTGTCAGCTACTGCAGCAAGCATTAATGGGATGATGTGGACGATGAGAAACGAAATAAAGAAAAATATTTGGCAGAAGAATTTATTGTCTGCATTTGTTTGTAGTCAAGATCATCAGAATCTATAGTCCTTCAAACAACAGGTGTTTGAGGGAGGGGGCGAAGTAGTGGAATGCCACAAGTGTCAGCAAGTGAATCTATCTTTTGTGAACTTCCTCTTGCTGCGGAAAATCATTAACTTACATTAGAAAATAATCCCCACGCTGCCAAATGATGACTAATGGCACTGGACTGAGTAAAATGTATTAGTTTACCATAACAAATTAAACAAATCCTTCTTGGGGGACGGGAGGGGGAGTTCTCCCTGAGAGAATATGAGTGAAATTTTCAAAAACTGGCTCCTCAACTATGATTCCAACCGTCGTAACTTTCGTTCTTTATTCGTGGTTTTTTATTCCACTGTTTAACGAACGGTGGGAGAACGATCACTCGTGTCCATATAAATGATCGTTGCAACAAACTCCCACTCCCCAGTGAAATAGTAGAAATCGTGGACGATTTAAAACAACAATAACTACTGAGCTCACAAACACGTGTTATATTAAAGCAAAAAGCAATCGTGTTCATCGCTTCGTGAAAGCTTCCATTATTGGGAGTTAAACAAATTGGTTTATGTATCAGAGAGTGAATCGCAATGCCTACACAATCATAGCAACCCAACGCTACACACCGCCGAAAGTGGACGGTGTCAGTGAAAAAGGTGGAAAATTGTAACAATTTGGAATGGTGTAATGCAGTAACAGACGAAATCATCTCCCGTTTCAGTTTTCAAACGAAACACTAAATGTCCCCAACTTTACAGAGTAATAGATACTGGTTGATGCCAAGGCTGGCCTAAAGGGACAACTTTTATCTGTTCGTCGCCAACTGCAAGCAAGAAAGAAAAACAATGGGCAGTTTAGAATAGAAACACGTGACCAGTCTATCGTCGCTGAAATGCACATTGCTGCTGGTCGGACGTGTACGTGGTGATACTTTTTGCATAACGTTTCAACAAAAAACAAACAATAGAAATGAGAATTCTGTAAAATTTGGCTCACATTCGATCGTTAAAGCATGCAAACACTCAACCAAACAGTTTGCGGGAAATGAATATTGAACCCAGAACAAACATGTGAGATTGATCGCGAAAGCATAATAACAAAAAGAAAACACACTAGAATTGTAAATGTATTGCAAATATATATATTAATTAATATTGGAAAATAAAACATCAGAAATAGCGGATGAAACACGAACCGAGAATGTGGTACGTAAGCAACGGTTCTGAAACCGTTGGCAAAATCTTAAATCGTGTCAGGAGCGAAACAAATCAATAATTTGTTAAAAGAAGCAAACAAACAAAACGAATACAAAACAAATAACGACAAATAAAAAATAAACGAAAACTGGTTGTTACTTCTTTGCATGGCGTGAGTTTATCGTAAGTATGTTTAAATTACTTTAGAAACACTTGAAATTGCCATTCGTAACTAGAAACGTGTCAAGTTTCGTTGGGTTCATATTCGAAAATACCGCTCGAAATTCGAAGAGATAAATACGTCTCTACCCGATCGTATTCTCTCTCTTCAGAGAATCGGCTATTTGGTGTTGTCCACGTGTTTGTGACATATCGACGGCGTGTTCGGTTCTTGATGTAAAAACGTGGTACTGAAGAATGTTCCTTGTTTTGAATTATTGCATGGTTATCTAACAAAAACAATTGAAAAAAAAGTTTATTTTTATCACATTCGATGAGGCAAGTAGGTAAAACTCTTTTTAGGAGATGTGCCACTGGAAACATTACAGGCTCCAACTCTATTTTGCTCTGTCAGCTGTCAATCTTTTTAGGGCACGTTCTGGTGAATTCACGTGAGCCACGAGGCCGTGACCACGTTGTACCTGTAAAACGGAGGTGCGCATATTTAAACAACATGGCTTCTCCGCGCACATCGGCGGCAACAATTAGCATGAATATTGACCAAGTCGCTGGTGCTTTTCTGGAGCCTATTTCTTTGCTTATTTATCTATCCTTGTGTTATTGTAGAATCAATCCGTGTATCCTTCCACACGACATGTTTGCTATGCTTCTTAAAAAAAGACGGTAATTCCCAGATCCAATTTTCAATACCTAATTTCGCTTGAAATTTTCCTAGCGACCTTGAAACTGGAAAGCTTAGTTCCCATGTTTATACTCTAGTGGTAAACCGTAGCGTAGCATAAAACCTGTTTCGCTTCAAACTAGTTTCAAGTTGTGGTCAAGTATTAATTTCACCTTCGAACTACTTTTTTGAGCAAAGGTCGTAGATAAGACCAAATGAGCGGACCCAATGTAAGTAGACGGTTTTCAAGTGATGCTAGAGCCGCACATTGTGGTCAGTGCTGCTACAAACTGTGCTTCAAATTCGAGTTCCGCAAATAGTCAAACTGGCTGGTTCAACCACGTAGGTTCACCATAAATTATGAACCATAAATTCTAACTAACAAGTATCGTCATCAACTCGGGATATTCACATATTCTGCTCCTTAATTGGGTATAAATATTAATTGTTTTACGATCGTTTTGCTTTGCAAACTTTGCGATAATTTTAAATACTGAAACGACATGCCATTGGACATGCCGTCGAACGGCATACTCGAGGTCACGAACACATAGCCAGCTCGCCGGTATCGTAGTCGAATCTCCGAAACGAGAGAATACGATCGGGTTAAAAACGAGAAGCTTTCTCTCTTCGAATTCCGAGCAACATTTTCGAACATGGACCCGAGGGGACGAAACAACAGAAGCATGTGCAATCATCGCATCCATTCAAACAATAGACCAAATAACCTTACTGGAATCATTTTCATTCCCGTGCCCATATTGCTTTGCTTTACGTTAATAATAATAATTCCGGTAATTGCAATAATGCAAGAGGTGAGAGAATCTTCAAACATTCAATGCAATCAAAACATGAAGTTCGCGGCGTATCGATGCGCCAAGCTCATGCACACAGTCTCACTTCGGGCCATGTGTGAGAGAATTGTGTGTGAGTCAGCTTCGGTGGCGTGCAATTGTTGCCCGAGTAGCGTGGTCGGGATCGAAACTGTAGTGATTCTGTACAATTTTATCAGTTGCAGCAAGACCGTCGAGAAAGTTGGCGATTTCATCATCCGTGGCTAGATTTGCGTACGATTCTAGAATTGATGAAGAATAGAGCACCGGCTTTTGGCAAGCTGCTGAACGTTTAACTGGAGATTGATGTAAAACCTTCACTTGTGCAGTGGTGAAAAAAACGTAGCATCCCGGTATTTTTATTGTACGAGCCGTCGTTAGCTCATGGGGAGGCAATTACCATCACCGGGCTCGAATTCGAATATCGCCGCATTCTTCCCTTGCGAAGCCGTGTAAATTCGCCCAGTGTTGCCCGGTTAACTCCAGCTCCCGGTAGTCCCTTGCTTTAAATTACAGGTAAGCAAAAACGGTAAAGTAGTTTGTTTGCTTGAAAAATCAAGAATATTATCGCTCCTTTGGTTGCCTCAATTTCTACCGATCACAGTGGACTATCCCCGTTGGAAATAAAACCTCCCAAAACCCCTAGTGAAATTGTATTTCAAAATATAAAATGAAAAATAATGCAATCGATTAGGTGCGGCAGCAGCATCTGTCGGACGAAAGTGCATTCCGCATGTGTGTTACCTCCTACCCCCTTCGGGTGCTCCTTCAAGGCACTACGCTTTTACGGAAAAGGACGAAAGTGAAAGAGCTACACGTCAGGCGACCTTTACAACGAAGAACATTTCCACTAGGGATGCGAACGAAAGCAACAACAAAATAGCAACGCGAAAACGATCACTCGAACTTTGCTGACCACACTGCACTCTAGCCAGCGAGTCAGTTTGTTGCGTATATTTTAACGTGAGCGAACACGTGTAGGTGTATTTGTTACCCTTAGCTCGTGATGCTTCCGCCAGCGGCATTGAAACATATCCAAATCAGCTCTTTTTTCTCTTGTTATACCCGTTATTTTAACCCGAGCGAACGTCTGTTGGTTGGGGTAGAATTTTGTATCAGGCAGATAGCTTCACCGGAGTTCGGTTTAGCTCTGCAAAAATGGAGGACATATTTCTTTTCCAGACTTTTTGTCTGCCATTCCCATGCACGCGGTATCCGTCGTCACAGCTGAGGACAAAAACAAGCGGTACTTGAGCAAATTCGTTCAGAATCCATATTTCTCTTCCGACAAACTTTCCGCTCTTTCGAAGATCTCGCGTACGCTCTTTCCGCAAATCGCCACTAACACACGCGCACATCCCGCGGTACAGTACGAGGTTGCGTTTACAGGCGAAGGAAAACTTCAGTTTCATTCTGACTACGCACGACATGTGAACTGGTTATTCGGTGTTCATGTTAGTTTTCTAAAGAGCATACAAACTGCTAACAGGTTGTGCATGAATGAAAAATCTCAATGCAAAGTTCCGTTAGTGTAAATTATTCCAGTATCTTAGCATACTCTTTCCAAAGTGGACACCACACTTTTTGGTGAGGTAGGACCGAAAATATTCAGTTGTTGAGTGTTGATGCTATCCTTTGTGTATGAAGCAATGGGAACGCGAGTAATAATATGCTTTCAAACATCCCCCAGGAAACGCCAAGAGTCAACCCAGAAGTCATAGTAGTCTAGCTAGCGGAACCACTATCCGGAGAAGCTGACACTGTTACATTCCAGTGTAGACCAATTCAAAAGCAGCTGACTATGGATGGCGGTAACGCGACCGGTAGGACCTACGTATCGATGAGCATGGCCCCAACGAACATGCCACCGCCCTTAACGTCGATCCCTACTACCAGTGGAGCAGGAGGATCGGCGGCAGGTGGCAGCAGGATCGTCATGAAACCGATGCCGCAGCAGCAAACTTCGCAGCAATCAGCAGTCCTTCGGCGACGATTTTCAACCAACGACAAGCTGACTGTTGTAGCAATGCGAAAACCTGCTCCACCGATGATTACCATCTCCAGCACTGCGCCACCGTTGGCTTCGTTCAGTAGTGCCAGTAACAGCAGCATCAGGGCATCGCTGCCACCTCCGCCAGCATCGTTGGCATCGTCACCATCCGGATCGGTTGTACTGAGCCGGAATAATAAAACCATCGTCCAGCACCCTACCACCGGTCGCAATCCCATCCATCCGAAGCCAACGACGGTGGGCAGTTCAATATCGCAACCGAAGGTGGAAATTGCCAAAATAGATGCACTACCCCCTGCGCCGCCAGTGCAAGAAATTGTCATAGGTCGGAAGGAGGTAATGTATCCGAACGCGATTACCCAAGAGGAGTTTCAGCAACATCAGCATCAGCAGGCGCAGAATATGGGACGATACAATCCCATGCAAACCAAGGTGAGCTGTTGTTACATTTGGTGAAGAAAATTCACGTAGTTTCATTGTTTGGGAATCGACATGTCGTTTCGATATTCGCCGTAATGAAATGCATTTTCCACACAAGATCAGCGAATGTTGTGTGTCCGTATGAATTGAGCGCGAAACCGATGAATTGAGTGACGCGAACGCGCCACGAAGCTGTGTGCGTGTAGCATAGGCAGCTCGGACATCTTGACAGCTGAGACGTTTGCTGTCTCCCGTCCCGTTCTCGATCTCGCTAAAGCTGGCATTTTCACGCTCTCTTACGCATCCTTCGAAATGTGCTGACTCGCCTGCTAAAAATCAAACATTAACACCAGGCCGCCGAGCGGTCAGGAGCCAGGAGGCAGTCGACAGCGACGTTAAGTGTAAAATAAAATCTAGGTGGACTGTGTGGATTTAAGCTCGGAGAGAGTGATAGAGCGTACACACCAGCCATTGCTGCGGACAGTAAGCGTGGAAGGTACAACGCCACGGATAAGGCAGAATAAACGCCACAGTACGGCGTGTTTGAACACTCGAAAGCCCAACGCAGCTTTGTGGCCACATGGCTTTGTGAGGTAAAACGTGAAGGGAAATAGTGAATGGAAAACGTGCACGTGCCATCGGCAAAGTCTGGAAAAGTGAGCACAAACGGCCACAGGTTTGTGTCCGCGTGGCCCAAGTGTTGTGGAACGTAAAAATACTACGCGATCTGTAGTACATTAAATGCCATCCCATTCATCCGACGGTCCCATACTGAACTCTTCAAACTGCAGGTGCTAGATAACCCCCATATACGGTGCGTAAAATGTATTTACCGTTCGATCGTACGCTGATTGGTGTCCCATCGTGACCACAGTGAATGAAAATGAGGCCAATTGAAGAAATGCTACATAAGTGGGGTAAAATTGTTGAATGAAATTAAAAGTAGCGCATCCCGTTTGGCAGTTTTTTTTTACGTTTTCTTATCTTTTGCCAGCCGAGATAATCCGCACACACCATCAACGATGTCGATCGATGGGAAGAACGTCGTCAAGCACAAAACGTCACGTTGTTAGACGGGTTGCTAGGAATTTTCGGAACAATTCTGCACTAGGATTAATGCTCTGTGAATCCTGAAAGTTGCTTCAATTGCCTAACTGCAGCATCATTGCGTAGCTAAAACGAATCATTGCGAGTTATCAGGTCATAAACCAGCAAGAGAAATTGATAAAAACGAAAACAATACTGACAGTTGCAGCTTTAGCAGGTGCCGTTGCATCGCTATGCAGACAAAAGTGGTATGCAGTCTTGTTGCACATGCATAATAGAGAAACATGTTCTATTTGTGCATCACATTTCAGATGTGGGGCTCGTTTTTCTTCTAGATGTGTGTAGCTTCTCGGGCTAATTGAAACGCGAGAAATTCTTCTACCGTTTTTACTGTCATTTCGTAATCATTGGCGAACACAACAACAAGTGGTGCGCACTCTGCGCACTGTTTCCCTTCGTAATTTTTCTCCTGCTTTCGATCACCGAAAGAATCAGCATTCAGATTCAGCTTATTTCGTGTCACAGCACAAGACAACCGCACCGTTTGCCGAAGGTGCATATCAAAACGTTTAGTAATCCCAACGCCATAGTTTTCGGCCCCGAAAACAGATTGTTGTTCAAAAGTTATAAATCGAATTTCATGGTAAAATTTCATGGAAAAGTACAAAGCTAGACTTCTAGAAAAATGGGTGTTCCTCACAATAGTGACGATTTCTTGAAGTTTGATAATAACACACGTAACGAAATAAAAGGAAAATCGTATCAGTGAAGGTTGTCTAGCAGGCAGGAAAAGGAAAGCACTGTTTCGCAGGGGGGCATCGTGAACGAACGAACGAGCCAGCCTGCCACTTGATTGAATCTGTATGTGCCTTCTTGTGCGAGGTGCGTACGTGTGTTTCTGGTTTTCTTAGCAACGGCAAAACGTGTAGTGAAATCAGGTTCCCTTTCGCAGACTGCACATAACCGGGTAGGGAGTGAGGAGTTGTTGGAGAACTACTTCCATCCGAATGTGCCATTCGACACTTTAGCAAGAAGTTGTAGGTTAAACAGAAACGTAAGCGAACCGTATGTAAGTGTACTACTTCCTTCTTCCTGCTGCTATCCGGCCTGCGGTTCTTCGGCCTAATACGGCAACCTGGCTCCCCAATCCCATCAGTGCTCCCATGTTTGAAGTGTGTTGTCCTTCGGGATATGTGAATGTTGCTACTGCAGTTCGCTTTCTTCGACAACGTGCTGAAGGGGGCCTTTTTCCGCCATCGGCAAATGGTATTTTCGCGAATTGCACAACCTTGATGGGGCCACGAGAGCCAATAGAGGGTCAGCAGTAGCAGAAAACGGTATGGTGTGCGTGCGTGCAGGGAAGGTATACCCTTCCGTCCAATTTGAACACACGTTATTTCGTGCATTGGTACGCTCCCCACGGCTGGTCACTATTTTGATGATACTGCCCCAACATAATCTAAATAACTGGTGGCCATCGGAAAGGAGACGCCGAAGGGGCATTAAAATGGCGATTTTTGATGCCACCTTGCTGAAAGCCACGTTTTATGCGAAGTAGCATGCTATACTAGCAGTGAGGTTCTTATGGGAGCATCGTAGAAAAATTAATGGATCTAACAGCAAAACACGTTACCACCTATTAAAATTTCTTCAAAGAAGGGATTGTTTAGTGCATATGAAATTGTACTTCCATCAGACATTATAATCCTTTACTCTGTGGTCTTTACAGTGGTTCCATCGGTGGTAAACGCAGCCGGATTCTACGGACAACAAAATGCAAAATTGTCTTCACAACCTGGTACCACGAATATCGTGTGTTTCTGTGTGAACCATTTTCTACGAAGGTTGCCAGTCCCCGGTGCCGTAGAGGATCGGTGGAGCGTGGAGCGAAAAAATTCACGGCTACATTACGACACACGACCGACCCACACGCCATTGCCAGTCCGATCGGTCAGTGTGCAGTCGTTGAGATTGACGTTTATACTTATCACAGTTCGCTAGAACCAGCCATTCTTAACGTGGTTATCTACAAGTCAACGCCTAGGTGGGATTTCACTGGTTGTGAATATATCTTCGAGAATGAAACATACGAAATAATGAAATAATGCTTGTTGTTCCGCCATCATTGGCGAAAGTCGTAACCATGTGCCCATGTGCGTTGGATCAGTAGCCAACGAAACGACATTGTTGGTACCCCCAATGCATAGTTGGGGCATGTTTTGTGCATGACGAAAGCACAGTTCGCTACCAAGCGAAAAGCGCTCTTGTAGATGTACAGCTACAACAACAAGCGCTACGATGAAGGGTAGTTCATGTTGGAAATAGTAAAAAGCGTGTATTTATCTGCATAATTTTATCCCAGGTCATCTTGAGCTATCATGTGCTCGTACTGAATTCTGAATATATGGGAAAAAACGTTCAGGTAGCAGCGCTGCCGCACAAAACGGTCGCGGAAGAAAAGGGATGCGACATGGCGTACCTCTCACTCGCTAGCGGCGCCTTGATTGTCAAAATCATCTCGCATCACGGCGCGTGAGTAACTGACTGTGTTGTGTACGCACCAGAGGCCGTACCGTAGTGAGAAGTGAAATATAAAATCGTGCTCGCTTTGGAAGTTTGGTGGAGGATGCTTTTCTTCACGTAACTTCGGTTCGGTGAAAGTGTTTTTCCCGATCACGATTACAGCACCATCACTACCGTGTGGTACAGGTCTTGTGAATGAATTAATAGTGCTGCTCGCGTTGTTAGTCAGTTGTCCTTTTGCCGTAAACGGTTAATCATCATTCGCCGCAGCGGTGCTGTGTACGTTCTGTTCACTGTTTCTGACCTGTTCGTACGGCTAACTGTGGCCTTTAGACGGCACAAGGACACAAGGATTTCGCTTTGTGTGTACCAACGTGTAGTACCAACGTCCAGCTAAAACATAATCAGCGTAGGCACCGATTGTAACCTGTGCATGTGCATGTGTGCCATAGCTGGTATGTGGCTGGCTGGGCTGTGAATTTGTCACATGGTTTGTTGTGTTGTCCTACAAGAGATATGCATATGCATGCCTTAATTAGCCAATTCGTGCAGTTCAGTTAGCACAGTGCAGTGGCCCTGTGATGAAACTGCTGAGTGTATACCTTTTTTTTTGCTGTAGTACAACAGCGCACAACCAGCGTTGCCTACTACTGATAATGTGGGGAGCTTAAAATAGTTCGCCAGTTGTGTATGAGTGGATCGCGAGGTGACGACACCGTTGATGGAGGAGGAGGATATCGATGGAAGCAAGTAGCCATTGGTTTTCGTACACCGGAGCAGTAGTGAGAAACCTCACCCTTTGTCGTGTGCACCACGTGTAGAGTGATGGTTGTAAAAATTGAAACGAACTGAAAGCTCGCAATATGATGGCATCGGAAAGAGGGTACTATTTGTGAGAGATTTTGGCTACCGTTGGTGTAGTTTTGAAAATTTTACCTTTACCTAACAGAGCGAACATTAATTATTTGTTTTTTTTCTTACCTTCGACAGATTGGCACTAGTTACACCGTTCAGTACGGAAGCACCGATATAATGTCCTCCCATCAACAGGCGAAGATAGGACACACAACGATTGTAAAGCAAAACTTGGCCGCAATTCCGTCGTCTCACATCATTCCGGTGGGCCAATCTGGTCAGCATATCGCTGGAACTACGACGTCGACGACAACTGCTGTTTTATTGCCCATCCAGCAGTCTCCATTAGCAATTCCCCAGCACCTTCCAACTGGTGCCGGTGGTATTCCCGTTTTCACACGGCTTGGTCCCAACCCCGCCCTGAAGCCTTTTCGACCGATGGTCCAATCGTCGGCTGTCACGGCAACATCGTTGCCACCAACTCTTACTCCACCTTGCCCCCAGGGATTGGCCACTAAGCAACCGGTGTTGGGACACCCACAGCCCATTTCTTCTGCTCCTGGTATTGTTAGCTCCGGTACGGCATTGCTCGTTCAATCCGTCCCGACAACAGTATCGAATGTGACATTACAACAACAGCAGCAACAGCAGGAACAGCAGCAACAGCAGCAACAACAGCAACAACAGCAACAGCAGCAACAGCAACAACAACAGCAACAGCAGTCTTTTATTCCTTTAAATCCGGGCCCAGTTCATCAGCATGTGCTTCCGTTTGGGACGACGATCAAAGTGACGGCAACAAGCTTCGAACACCAGCAGCAGCAGCATCAAGTATTGACACCGGTAACGGTAGCTGGCGGCAGCTCGGTGATTGTGTCAAAGGCTGAACAATTACAGCAACCATCACCATCCTGCCAGTCACCAATTGTCCAACCTCTCGTCGTTCAGCAGTCGGTTATAACAAACGCAGGGAATAAACCACTCCAGACGGTCAAGGCCGCGTCGGTGGCTTCGTTGAATCGTACGTCCGTAGTGACTCCGACTGGTCCCTTAGCCAGCAGCAGCATTCCACCATTGTACGTACCAGCGGCCAATACGAAATCAACGGTCATTGTTGGAAATAGCCTGCAGACGACAACACTTGGGCAACATCCGGTTGCAGACAAACGGGTACTGACGACCGCTAGCGGAGGACAAACACAGAAACGGATCATTGTGACAACGGCACCAAACAATAGCAATGTTATACAGCAGCTAAAGCAGCACCGGAGTATTACGAACAAACCCTTTAACCTTCCACCGGTTCCGAAACTTGCGCCATTCCTAACAACGGAGCTGCAACCTCCGCCGCGACTTGCTCCAGCGGTTGTAGAATCAACTATGATGAACGCCGGCAGTGAAAGCCCGCCGATGTTGGTTGAAGCCACCAGTACCACTGCCTCGGAGGAGGCCGAAACAATGCTGCAACAGCATGAAGCTGGCTACAACAGCGGAGCAGAACAGATTGAGGAGGAAGCTTTGAAAGAAGAAGTCGAGATGCTGGAGGAGCGCATAAGAGAGGAAGAAGAAACAAGTGCACAATTAGACGAGCAGGAGGAGGAGGAGGAGCATCAAGACGATGGTATCGAAATGCTCGACTCTTCGTTCGACACCAACGGTGGAAACGAACCACAATCGACCACCAGTACGCCGGAGAAGGAAGACTCCGGTATGGCGGTGCACATGGATGCAAGTCGGCTTGAAGTCACTCCTAAAAAGACCCCAGCAGACGTCGGTGCTCGTGCTGTCGTTCCGAACGGTAGCCAGATAAGTCCACGACTTCAAAAACGATCCCTTTCCGAGCTTCAGCGACGGGAAGGAGTCAACGTTCGGAAACGTTCGGAGTCGGTGCACGTTCGTTTGTCTTCAGTGCACGGTGAAGTAGTCTTTGAGCCGTTCAAAAATATGAGCATGGCCACCAAGCTGCCTTTCACGAAAGTAGCTGCGGACGAGGAGCGGAAGATAAAGAGATCGCCGCTGAAAGATGCCACCAATGAACCGGCCTCGGAAGATAGTAACGCCAACGGTGGTACACCCAAGGGAGAGAGCGTTTTGATGGAGCAGGAAAAGAATGAGCCAACGGCGGTGGCAGCGCCACAACAGCAGCAGGACAACATTCTGCTCTTGTGTGATGAAAAGTTCGACGTGGTGGCATCATCGGTGATGGCGGGTTTAGGGGAGATGCAGCCGGTGCTGCCGACGCAAAGACGGACATCCCGGAGGCTCGACTCTATTCGGCGGGGGCTTGCAGTGCCCGAAACTGATGCCAATCCTACGATTCAACTAGATCTAGACGAACTAGCTGCGATCGGCCTTGGGTTTGGCGATCCGGAGCGTGGAGGAAGCGACGAGAACGTATCCTTGGCCCGGCAGCAGCGGCGGCAAACGGCCAAGATGGATGAAAACAACATTGATTTTGCGACACGCGTTCGCTCGAACTCGACGTCGTCCGAGAGCAGCATGGCTGTGAAGCAGTTTGGCGGCCGCAAAAGCCTTCCGGAATCGGTCGGACCCAGTGGTGGTGCTGCGGCTAAGAAAGGTTCAAAAAAATCAACATCCGCCGGTCAAAGTCGGCCTGCTCGCCAGGCAAGCATCCGGACGTCGATTGCCGGCGGTGAACCGGTTTCGGAGTCGTCGTTCAGCGTTGCGGACGATAAAGACAGTACAGCGGGTGGGCCGGGTGGTTCGGATATATCGACCGTGTCGGACCATCTCCGGTGGCACGATGGCATCGGCTACCTGGACGATAGTCGGCTGCACTTCGAGTTCAACGAGTTCGGGATGGTGCAACCGATGACGGTTGGGCAGTACGAGCGTCACTGCCGGACCGATGTGTATGCGTCGTTGACCCTTCCGATCAAACAACGTCCGAAGATGAAACCGATTCCCGGTGGACGCAAGCGGACCGCAAAGGCTCCCGATTTTCGATACAGCTACCACTGCCTACAGTGCCTGTCGCGGGGCAGTGCGGCGGAGTTCGCGACACCCGAGTACTGTAGCATCGAGTGTGTGAAGAAATCGGGCAAGGTGGCCGTGTACAAGTACATCCTACACTCAACACACGCGCTCCAGAACAGTGCAGCGCAATTGGCCCTGTTGAAGGCGGAGCAAGGAAAGAAAAAGGAGAAACACGATGATGTCCCACCCGCGAAGAAGAAAGTCAAACGGGAGGAAAAATTGGCTTCGGAAATGACGACCGCGGCGGCGGTCAAGCAACGCACGGTGACCCCGTCAACAACGACCACAACTACCACAAACAACACGAGCGACGAAGACTCGCAGAGTTCGCTAAGTCTCAACTCGAACGCATTCATTGGACGGCAGCATTTCTTACCGTTGCCGACGACGTCATCACCAGTTGCGGCCTGTGACGATCTGGTAGGGCCGGCCAGAACCACCTCGACAGCCGATGACCAACAGCCTCCCGCCGTCACCGACGATCCATCGATGATCGATGCGGACGCAGGTGATTTCAACTGGGAAAAATATCTGCAACAGATTAACGCAGTAGCCGCACCGGCTGAACTGTTCGGTCGCCATGCCTACCCGTCTACGCAGAACAAGTTCCGACCGGGCATGAAGCTGGAGGCGATCGATCCGGAAAATTGCTCATTGTTTTGTGTGTGCACCGTGGCGGAAGTGCGTGGCTACCGGATCAAGCTGCACTTTGACGGTTACCCGGCGGACTACGATTTCTGGGTGAACGCCGACTCGCCGGACATCTTTCCGCCGGGCTGGTGTCGATCAACGAACCGCGTGCTGCAACCACCGAGCGACTATACCGCGTCAGGCTCGGAGGTGTTTCGCTGGAAGGACTACCTACTGCAGACGGGTGCCACCGTGCCCGATCGTCGCTGGTTCCAACATATCAACAAGACAGTAAGTTACCCTTTGATTGATCCCTTTTTGTTGATCCTTTGGGGTACTAATAAATTCCGCTGTATGCGTTTCTTGTAGTGCGTTAAAAATAAGTTCGAAATCGGTATGGTCCTCGAGGCGGACGATCTGAAAAAGTCCGGTAAGGTGTGCGTCGCAACGGTTGCGGACAAGATGGGCGACCGGATACTGGTGCACTTTGATGGGTGGAACGAGCGGCACGACTACTGGGTTAGCATTCAATCGCCCTACATCCACCCGGTCGATTGGCATATCGAAAATACGGAAAAAATTACCCCACCGCCCGGTAAGTGTTAAACACGGCATATAAAACCAATTGTGGGGTTGTGACCGTTTCCTCTCCTCCAATTGCAGACTGGCATAAACCGTTCAGCTGGGAACGGTACCTTCGGTACAAGCGACACCGGAACCCCGATAAGCAACGGTCGATTGTGGCGGCGTCCAAGGAATTGTTTCAAACGCGTCCCCCGATCGCCTTCCAACCGGGTCAGCGGCTGGAGGTGGTCGATCGCAAGCAGCAGATACGGATCCGCCCAGCGACGGTCGTTGCCATCGACGGGTACGAGTTGTCGGTGTGCTTCGACGGGTGGCCACAGAGCTATGCCGTCTGGATCGAGGACGACAGCCCGAACATTCACCCGGTTAACTGGTGCGCCCGGACGCGGCATCCACTGGAACCACCGCCAAGTAAGTAGCTTGTGCCTGCCAGAAGACGTCGATTAGAAGATGGTCCTAACCTCTATTGCTCATTTTCGTCAGATTTTGTCAACGAAGCCGAAGTATGTGATGGAACGTGCGAGATTCGTTTCTGCATGGGCCGAGGGAACGCCAAGTTTCCGAACAAGAAGTACCACGATCGCCAGGTCGAGTGTCCGTACAAGCGAAGCAACTGGATGAGCGAATTCCGTAAAACGCTCCGTATAAGCCATAAGTAAGTTGAGCGAAAGATGCAAATGCACTGTTTGGCTTCTAACAACCTCTCTTTTCGTATGTTTGTACAGTCAAGTACAAAAGCACATTACAGAATTATTCGCCGGATGCGTTTACGGATCCGTAGACCAGCACAGTAGCAATAATGCCCAAGCCAAAGCCAAGGGTGCAACGACATCGGCATCCCAAGCGAGATCCGAATCGCCACGGCCTGGCAAGCAACAGCCGGACGAAACAACAAACAACCCCCCCGTCAAGCGATCGAGCAGTGGACCATCAGCTGGAAACGATGGTGTTGTGCCATTGTCCAAGCGTGTGAAACAGGAGGCGGCTGATCCGTCCGACCTTATGCCCCATGGCCGACCCGTTGCGATGAAAAAAGGCTCCTCAAAGGATGCCGCCAGTCGCAGTGGGGGACCATCAACGAAGGAATCGACAAAAGTCAAAGATTCCACCTCAACAACCACCTCCAGCGCTCCAGCTGCCGGCTTTACACCACCGGAAACCAATCTACGCATCGCGCTGCCCGTCCTTGAGGGCTATGGGCCACGGTTGCTCCACGCGTACGAGGTGTGGCGCCGGAATTCCTACTTCCTTGACGAGTGTACCGAGCGTGAGAACGGTGGTGGTGTGTCTCGTTTGAAAAACCCACTCCACTGGACGACGGATGAGACGGCACGGTACATCCAGCAGCTGCCCGGATGCGACGAGTGCGCCACCAAGATTCGGCTCGAGGAAATCACCGGAAAGACGTTGCTCAGCTTCACGCAGGACGATCTGGTGAAGTACATGGGTGTTAAGATCGGACCGGCCATAAAGGTGTACAACCGGATCATCCACCTGCGCCAAATCGTAACGAACAAGTTCTTGCAGCTCAGTTAGGAAGCTGAACAGAAGGCGAGGCTCCCCCTTCCCCCATTATTAGTTGGAATCTTTGGTAATTTGTAGAATTCGGTCGGCCGGAGTCTGTTTTTAATCTTTATTCTACCCATCTAATCCAACCCTCAGCAATAGTAAAAATAGTGAGATTTATTGGTTTAAATTCCTTCACGTTTAAGAGCCCCTATTGATACAGATGTTATTTACCGAATTACCGAATTTAGAGTTAAGTCCCACTGGAAACATTGGATTATTGTGTTACTCTATTTGCCCTCCAGCTGCGCGTTGAGTGAGGGACGGGGTTAGGAAATTTTCTACAAAAATAATGAATATCCTCCTATGTATCGTCTTTCATCGTGTTTTAGAATACTAGGTTAAGTTTTTTTTTTAGGTGCGTTTTATGTCAAGTATAGAGCTACGTGTGGTGGTACCATCTTATCAACACATCTTATCAAATGCTCATATGAAATAGTCTGAAAACTGGAAGCAAAAACCTGTGCGCGATACGAAGAATGAATCGCGCTTCGAATCGGTGTAATAGGAGGAAGAATGTACAATAATAGTTATCTGTTTTTCGTATAGCATGTATATAATACCTAACTATGTTAGTGCACCTTGAATTTTACAATCACGCTTTATGCTTTCGAAATTGTATAATAGTGTAGACTTCCAATAAAGAATCCATAAGTGTAATTCTCATATTTTACGTCTATTGGTTTAAATTTGTTTTAACACAATACATTACCCACTGCTAGGAATGGAAGAGAATAGAAAAGCGAAGACAGATGCGTGAAAAATGTATGCAAAGTATGTTTTGTTTTGAATTCATTAAGCACTAAAGAGATGATATTTATTATTAGCTAAAAAGTGAATACATTCACATGCCACATATACATAGTATTAGGAGCTAAAACCTCAAGAATCCCAGACATCATCGTTAGGTGGAATCAGGCTTCTAACGGTGGCGGACTTTTTTGTTTGAACTACCCTTCTTAATCGAACCAATGCTGCTGCTCGCCTTGTGTTTCGCCGTACTGCTCGGTGTACCGCTGGCGGGTGATTCTTTCGCTATGCTCGTGGTGCTACTATTCGTGTCCTTCGTCGGGGTCGTCGCACGATTGAGGAAGCTGGACGACGAGGCGGACGATTTGTCTACATTCGCCTTCGACTGGCTGCCGAGCGTTTTGCTGACGGAGTTTTTCAGCGCTCCATCGTGCGCCCCGGACGGTCCGAGCTCGCGCCCCGTCGAGGCGGTGGTGGTAGTGGTGGATGCGGAATGGTTAACGGTCGTCAGTGAGCCCACCTGATTGTCGCTCGAGTCATCGTTGGTCATCGAGTCCGATTCGGAGTTTCGCTCGTGCTTCGTATCGGTTGTGTCCACCAGCCCGCTAACAGCCTGTTTGTAGGGATAGGAACGAATCAAACGGTCGCTTCAGCGAGTGAACTGTAAAAGAAGCACGTTCACTTACAGCCATGGAGGTGATGGATGATTTGGAAAAGAGACGCTCCGCTTCCTTGAACTTCCGATTGCGCTTATCCGCCTTCGAGTTGGTAGTTTTGTTCGTCGTTAGGTACCGATCCCAACCGCGGATGATGTTGCCATACAGTTGCGTATCTTCCAGGTACGATCCCTCGAAGGCGTAGATTTGTCGTTCCAGGTTGGCGAGTGTTTCCTTAAAAAATTAGCAAGAGTTGTGTCCAAGTTTAAAGTCCATGTTTATTCTTCAAAAGTTTACAAATCCGGTCGTACTATCGTGCAGTCAACAATAGCTAGTGGCGCCAATTGTAAACAATAACAAAAAGTACCAGCCTCTGGGACTTACCGAGATTTCTGCCTTCCGTTTGATGAGATCAGCAAGCTCTGTCCGACTGTCTACGCTGTTTGATGATTTGATGGACATTTTGCACGCTGTTTGGATAACGCAAGATGACCGTAGATGCTAGTGCGGATGATTATTCCCAAAAACTATTCAGAGTTTCGGTCAAATTGTTTGTATCATACATGAACCACGCACAAAGTTTGACAGAAGTAATGTTGAGAGTTCCTACGCGAACCCACTGGGTTCAGCGCAAGTTCCGTTCCAGATTGCTCGAATCTCATTTCCAATTTTTATTATTCACCTGGTTTTTTCTACAAAGCCTACTGAGACAGAAGAAATGAAATCATTTAGGCTCTTTATATACTAAATATTGAAACCAGTTCTCTGATTATAGAAATTTTCCAGATGTGCTCAGCGAGCACAAATCGTGATGCTGAATGGGAGTGTCATACCAAGGTTTGTGTACGACCCTGTCAAAGATGCTGCGGATTTATATGGTGTTTAATGTTGCTTTTGAAATAACACCTACAGAAAGTAATTTATACAGGAATGTTAGTGTTCAATCGATTTAAAATAGCAACATATGGACGGCATGTGGTTTCGTTTTGAGGTTATTGCATGATCTGTCAAACTGTATTCAGCAACTTCATAAACCCTTCATATAGCCGGCGATGTGCCAAACAAGTAGGCACTTTTTGCTCGGCATTCTCAAGTGATTTATCGAAAATATTTTCAAATAAGGTTTTCGTGATTTGTTATTATATTTTTCTTCGGTACACGCACACTGTTCTCATTTATATCTTGAGTTGTTCAATGGTGCTGCATCGATCCCTTGACGCATTAAGAGTTAGCCCCATGGTTCCTAAAGAAAGTGACATTTCCTAAAAAGCAGCAACAGCAGTTGCCGTTGTGAGTTGCTGGTGTGTGGTAAGCGATTGAAGTTGGAAATTAAAGATTTACCAAGATGGTGGACAATCCGTCATCGTTCCTCCATCATTACTGAACGCACCTATTATTTTCACCAAGATTTTTGTCGCCCCGCGAGAGTGTACAATCTTGTTAATCTGGCGTCGCGTTCGCTGATGTGCCACGCGTATATCGAACGGTTGCTATAGGTGCTTTTACGGAATAATCGCCTTTTCTTTTCCTCTTTATTGCCAACGAGTGTTGGTGCCAGTCGTCTGGCGATTCTGCGAACGCCGTCGCGATGTGGAAAACGTAATGGTAGAAAAGCAATCCCAGACAGAGTTGTGCATAGGTGATTAGGTGCTTTCGCGACGTTGTGGCATTGCCATTTCCGCACCAATGTCTGGTATTTTCGTGCTTCCAGAGGATAAGGTCGTTGCGGCCATGTTTTTGCTGTGTTGGTTGTTAAAATTGTGGCTCGTTATGGTGTGGTGCGGTTCACAATAGTTGACAGAACAATGACGCAGCAGAAAGGGGCGAAGGAACAAAGAGTGTAGGATCGAAAAACCGAGTCAAGAATGGGAAAAAATGCGTTCCCCTTGCGGACGTTCGCCGTGTGCAACCCCACTGTGCATCCGTGTGTTACTCCACCGATTCCTTCGCCAAACCAACAGTTCCTTCGGTTGTGGCAGTGCAGTGCAACAACGGGAATGTGTTGTGTGCAATCGAAGCCAAGTACAAAACGACGTAGATTTGGTTCGCTGGTTGTGTGTACTCAAGTGTGTCGAAAGTTGTGAATGTTCTTCTGTATAATTCTGAATTCCATGTGCCCCGAGACTTGTTGGCTTAATGAGACAGGCTTTTAAAGCAATTTTTCGAGTTTCGTGTGTTTTTTTTTTAAAGTAAACGATGTGTTCAGTTTGTGCATACAATTGCAACAGTTTGCGTGCTTTTTTGAAATAGGGAATGAAAATCTTTCACACAAAAAACCGGAATTAGAAAGAGTGAGAGACAGTGGGCGAAGGTTGGAAACGATGAAAAGAAAGTCCTTCTGGTGCGATGTTCGAGACCTCCTGCTGCTGTGGAAGGCAACGGGCAGCTGCCGTGGAAGGAAGAAAAGGAAGCAACCCAGAGATAGCTTTAATGCTACTGCGTGGAAGACCCTTTTCTTAAAGTTTCTATGTACAACGAAGTCAGGCGAAGGACGTATTTACGAAATGCGTGTCCGACGTAGCATATAATGTGCCCGTCTGCTCGTCGAAAAGGGCCAGCCAATGGGCAATATATATCCTGCCTTTGCTTACCCATATCAACTCCAAGGCGGCGGGTAGATGTGTGTTTGGTGTATGGATTGTATCCTCCGAGACGTTGGGCTGGATGTCTGCGTGAACAAAAGGATAATGCAGCCTACTTAGGGATGGCTAGTTGTAATGGATAATCGGCACGAAAAACTAGTGTCTGGCGCGGTGATGGTGAAAATTATGTGCTTGGCTTAATATGTACAAATTCTCCCAGTATTCGGTGGCCTAGTGACTATTATGGGTTTTACATGAATCATATGTCTTTCGATTGCTTCATCCTGTGAAGGGTAGTTCACCTGCGTGTTTCCGATATGATCTTTCATTCGGGGACATACGTTTGTTTCTATGTGTTCAGAACCATCAGACCTGGCAACGAACGGTTCGGGTTTGATTGCTGGTGTCGATAAGCCGTTGCCCTATCCCTAACGATTTTCTTATTTTCCTTTTCTTTGACTCATTTTTGTTGCCATCATTTATCAGTTGTATTATCTTCTTATTTTCAGGATAGAGAAAAGAAGGATTTCAATTCAACGACCAGTTTTGCCGTCATATTCTCGAACCACACATCGCCAGCAAGATCGTTCTTTTCTTGAAGTGTAAAGTGCAGACGAAGGCTGCACCTGGAAGCGAGGAAAGTCGATCGCGTGTCTTCGTTTCGCGACGTCCTCTGGCGAGAGGCGAAAGAGCGTAAAAGAGAGCAATAAGTCTGAAAATCGCCAACACCACCACCACCGGCGCGTGAAACATTTCCCAGCTGGGGTCGCTGGTTGCGGACCATTTTTGGTCTTCCCAGCATCATCATCATCATCGCCATCGACAGGATTGTTCGCATCGCAGTGGGCGAAAACTCGTGACGGAACACAGCAGCAGCAGCAGCAACAGCAGCAGCAAATCTTCAATCAATAGTACACAGTTGGCGCTGAGCAGACATCATGGCGTGTGCTACATTAAAACGCTCGCTAGACTGGGAAAGCTTAAACCAGCGCCCAACCAAGCGGCGAAGGTGTCACCCGTTCGGCAGCCCGAGCCAGCAGAGTGCGTCCATGGCAGCTTCCGCCTCGGTTATGTCGCCGTCGTCCAGCTCCGCCACATCGGCCGTTTCGTCCGCAGCAGCGGCCGCGGCCGCCTCGATGCGCGTCATGGAACCGAAGCCGTCGCCTTTCGCTGAAGCCACCTGTTCCAAGCTGACACCGGGTGAGTAGGGTAGGGTTGCCCCCTTTGGGAAGGCTTTAATGGGACAAGGGATCCTTTTCAAAACTGACTCGACTATACTACAGCAAAACAAGAAAGGAGGCCTTGTGAATGTAGAGTGAAAATGAATAAGATATTTGAAGGACTTAAGGAGAGAACAGTCATATTCGACAAGTATAGAGTATGCAACGTCTGTCTTTTACATTGTGTTAATAACACAAAAATTATTGAATGTGTGGACCAAATGTAAACACGCACGTTCGAGATCTGAAAACTGACAGCATTGGCAGCATGGCATTGCATTCGTGAACCAATGTGCTTATCAACAGAGATCGAGAAAACGTGTCATTTGCTACTCGTAATTTTCTCCTTTTTTCTAATGACCATGATGGGGTAAATAAGTAAGGTGCATGGTGTAGAAAGCATTGTATTTTATTGCCAAAGATCTTTTGAGTAGTTAACGTGCACTAAATTTGGTCGACTTGACGATCTGGTCATATGAGCAGATGATTTAATAATATTGAGTAGTGCAATCTTCACCATCTTTCTTCCTGTCCGGTCGCTGATCAAGTATGACTCGAGTTTTTATTCCTAGCTTCAAGAGTTTCACCACGATTGCACCATATTGCTTTTCAAACTTTACTAAGTCAAACCTAACTTGGCGAAGGAATTATAGCACTTCGAAACGAATATTTTTAACGGCACATCTTGCCATTCTGTCCACCACACACTCACACTTCGTATGCTGCGATTTAATAACCACCGTAACCCTCTAAAACGTAGAACTTTTAACACACCGTATAACGTCGTCTGGATGGGCATAAAACATCCGGGTATGTGGCAGCGCTCGTTTGTGCGCAATTCTATACATAGAGGGTTTCCTTTTTTATTGTTTTACTTCCCTCTCGCTATATCTTGGTGGTTGCGGCTGCTAATGGTGTTGGTGCAGTGTGGCGTAGTAGCGTATGTCCTTCGTCGAATGCTGCCAAAGGAGCAAAGGATAAAGCACTTTCAATCCTGCTGCTGTTGCTGCTGCAAGTGGACGTAGCAATTGGGATTAGGTGTGCGGCTGGCTATGGATTTCGTTTAATATGCCCCAATGGACCGAGCAATACGTGACACTGGCAGTTAGTGCCGTTTTTGGTGTGATTCAAGTTTATTCGAGTTCGCAACACTGTTTCATGTAACAGAAAGTTGGATAAGCTATAACAAATAGTAAAAATTGGTTTTAATTTGTCCAAATTCTTTTCCAAAGCAGTAAATTTATTAGACTTCCCATGTACTCCTAAGGATATCCCAAAATGCATTATAAATTTAAACAAAATAATGCATTTTCCATCTTCCATTGAGTTTGTGGTAGAACGGGAAAAGTTAGTTCCTTCATTTGTTCAGACTGTACCGTCTGTTTCTGATGCTCACCGCTCCTATTTCCTTTTCCCTATAGGTTTCGTGCGTGTTACACCGAGATCTATTTAAATGGAACACGCGAATTTGACTAACACTACGACCAGTCTCCGGGTGTCCCCCAGGACCCGCGAAAGCGCATATAGAATGTTGTACATAATCATTACGATACCCACCGGTTTAAACTCCTGCCGTATGGGAAGGCTGGGGCCTTCCGCAAATGTGACGAAGCGCACCATGCCAAAGGCTGTAGATATAGTTTTTAAGACCCATCAACATCGTTTTTTGTAGCTCGTTTAACATGCATTATTCCAATTTGTTGTATTGTCATTATGACGGTTATGTAGGATAAAACATGTAAGCGCCACTCCCAATAAATAAGCCCGGAAAATGGTATGTATGAGCACAGAAATGGGGACGGCAGGTCCAAGACGCTTCTAGTGTCAAGGATCTAAGCTAAGCAAATGCACGACGCATTTTTAGATGCTGGGCTCGTGAGAGAATTGCAACGGAGAAGGCTGCGATGGCCGCCGGCCAAATGCATTATCCTTTTTTCTTGCGGTCTCCTCACATTAAAGCAGATGTCACGACCCACCCACTGTCGGAAAGGAGCTAGGTTCGGGAGAATGAAATACAATGGAGAGAAAATAGGACAGCAGAGCACCAAAAGCATTTCCTCCGCTCAGAGAGGAAGCGCTGCAGTGTGCTAATAGAAAGGTTTTAAAGCTGAAACAAAATTAAAGCCTTAAAGGCATTCGACAAAAGCATTTTCAAAGAAATAATTTTGTTGTGTTTTTTTTTTCTTTCGCAGAAAAAATGGCACAAAATATCACCGAAGAAATCAAAAGACTGCACCGCAGGAAGCAACTGAACTTTAACAGCCATACCGTCGAGCGCATGCAGGATTCCGAATCGAGCGGCTCCGAAATGGGTCCAGACAGCCCCCGCCGGCCTGATAGCCCCCCGAGCATGGTGAAAAATCCCGAGAAAGCTCTTTTCACATTCAAACAGGTAAGCGTTTAAGACGGAAAAGGCTGCTGCAAACAAAATCACCGTTGTCATGTTCCAAACGTCAATGTCCCGATGTGTTCCAAAGGATCGATAATTATAAGTATTCTTGTAATGCAAATCTTGGTAGAAACTTACCTTGTTATTTTGATAAATCTTTATCCGTTTGTATCTAGTCTTGTATGTCTAAAGTCGAGCCGTAAGAAATGTTATAGGTGGAATGATTAGCTACAATTGCTTAACAAGTCTTTCTCTATTATCATAATCAGGTTCAAATGATATGCGAGCGTATGCTGAAAGAACGAGAGGATGCCTTGAGGGAACAATACGATGCCGTGCTGACCACAAAACTAGCCGAACAATATGATGCATTTGTGAAGTTCACTTACGACCAAATACAGAGACGTTACGAAGCAGCGCCAAGTTGTGAGTAGTGGAGTGTGGAAAACTCCGTCCGACATCCGTCGATATCGAGCAAGAGCGTTCTCTAACATTGTCTTTTCATGCGTACATTTTCAGACCTCTCCTAATCAGGGAATCTTACATCAAGTTGAGAGGGTAGGCAGACAGCAACACGTAAATAAAGCGGAAACAATGGAGTGATGGATACGAAATCTTGAATAATAATATAGCAAAACATTAAGAAACTACGCAAAACGATGAACGGAGGATTGAAGGAAGTAAATGTGTGACAAACCATTAGCCCGGCTACCATCAGCAGCTACGCGAAAGGACATCAGCATCGACCGGATGACATCAAACAACAAAGCGAACAACAATTGTATTGGCATTCGTAGGCAACACCTTGAAAGGGGGACAACCAATTATCAGAACTGCACAATCGTTAAGATCCACCGTTGAATCGCGCGATGTAAACACCTGCAGTTATCTTACACCTTCCGTTTCCTCCATGTTTCACAATTAATCGGTTATAGTTATGAATTTCGTATGCACGAGCTTGATTCTCGGCTGGCATCATTTCGTGAAGTTTGGCACGCGAACATCCCTTTTGTTTCGTGGTTGGTTAGATTTATTTTTCTTGTTAATCTTTAAGTTTACTTTTGCTCTTACTTTTAAAAAACCACTTCAGGATTGCGTCATCGTTCCGACAAAGCAAACTGATTCAGATTGCTTTCCGGATCGGCGAGACATTGGAGTTAAGAATTCAAATTTCAGTTATATCTTATCCACATTTGTTCGATCAGCTTCATTAAAACCAGCGATTCTCTCACAAACAGTCATGTTTTTTCGTTGTTGTTTTGCACCACATATTTAGGCAAGTTAAAATTATTATATTAAAAGGATTGTCATTCGATAAGATACTTCTTCTTGGTATTCCATGGAGAATACCGGGACGCCGACATCGGAACGATTGATGATCTTAAAAAACTGAGTTTAGTTCATGCTCTCGTACTTTTGTTGGAATTTAACCCAAGTAGATAATAAGTTAGTACAATTTTTCGTTTATTCAAAAAAATTTGTCTCGTATGAAATAATTTTTGCATGTAGTCTTGGTTCAAAATTATCCACAATCTTATAATTATTGCAGGAAAAACATTGAAAGCGAAATGTATCGAAACGATAAAATTAGTTTTATTCTTTTCTTCTACCTTCACTCTACATTTCTGTCGTGGTAACAAATCATTTCACGCTAACGGAATTATTGGCGTTTCTTTTTTGTCACAATTTCATTTGAGGAAAATATGTAATCTTCAACACATGACCACATGATAGGTTTCACAAACATGAACCAACACGGGACAACCTGAAAATGGGAATGGGTTATCCGCTTTGACGTTAGCTTTTGGGTTTACATTCTGTGGCAAAATCTAATCCTTGATCATGTCCTTCCCATAGGTGTTCATGTCCTTCTCATGGTTGTTTCAATCCATCACCTTTTTTTGCTTATCAATCGCGATATTGAATAAAACGTGGGACGTTGTCGTACGGACTTCTTGAACATTGGTGGGCTGTTTGGAGCAGAAAAAAAAGCTGGGATAAAAGGTGGTTACACCCACGACTGCGAAAACATCCCATGCAGTCAGTATTGACCGACTGCACAACAGCAAAGACGAAGAGTAATTGGGATCCAGATAGAAACACGCTAAAAAAATTAACATACGTTACGAATAAGGAAGTTTAAGTACGAGTGTAAGCAAGCGGTTTGGACAGTCGAAAGTAGGGTACATGCTAACAGTAAGAGAGAAAACACAACAACGTTAATTGCTAAGTCGTTTATATACACGAAATATATGTTTTATATGAAAAAGGTAAGAAAAAAAACCGACGCATGAAATTTCGCCGAACGCTCGGCTCTATCGCAGTAAGAAACAGTTTGAGGGCAAAGTTATCCTAGGCGATGAACTACCGATTTACAGATACGTTCCTGGGAAGATAACTGTAGTTTAAACAAACAAACAAAATCAGGTCGGTATAAAATACATACACCACGAGTCTCGAATTCGCGGATAATGGTGACACGCACAGTTGAAACCTAAACAAAACCAGCAAAACTAAGTACATAAAACGAAGCTGCAGTTACTATACTATTACAACTATAAACAAAAAACTACTATTGCTAATTGCTATAACTCCTACTACTATGACTACTATTACTTCTATGAGTAGGGTACAACAACTGTGAGTGCATTATTTTCCTAAGAGGGAGAAGAGGAAAAAACTGATTAAAGGCGCGTTCAAACCCAGCTTACTTTGATGAAGCTAGAGTGTGGTTTTTCTGTGCATTTCAGGCATCAAGTGTGTGTTGTAGACATTTTGGCCTTCTTTTTTCACTCCCTGTTTTGTATCACCGTTGCATGTATACACATGCCATTAAATTGATAATATTGCTTTGAAAACAGTTTCGGATTAGAAATAATAGCCATCAGTCATAAAACCACCCCCTCCCACCCGACCCAGAAAGGAACGCTTGCGGAAGAATCGTAATATCGGCCCAATGCAAATCATCTCTCAGCAGAAACAAAAGGACAAGTAACGATAAAACACCACTATACACACAAATGGATTAAAACATAAAGAAAAAACAATAGATTTATCGTAGCATATTAGGGAAAGCAGCAGAGATGAGGAGCGATATGATAGTATCGTAAGCCGTTTAACCGAAATCGGGGGCGGTCGAAAGGATATCAAAGATGTAGCATAACAAAGACGTAATAGGTTCTTAGTGCTCTAGTGTTGCCATAATTAGTAGTATATACAACATCAACAAAAACAGCAAAAACCCCGTTCACGTCCATTTAACATCATTTCGCGCTCATTAACTTGTTGGTGGTGGTGATGGGTGGTGATGGGTGGTAGATGGAAGCACTGTGGTAGTTTTTTTTTCGAGATCTTACCGAGAGAACCATGCAAGCAAAATGCGCACTCATAAATAATTTATCCGGAGCTTCAGAAATAAACAGAAAAAGTTATGAGCAATACAGTTAATAGTAGAAGATGGTTGATCAGTTCATGACTCATTATCCATCGTGCAACAACGATCTCCTCAATCGATGATTATTCGAACGATAGAAAGTGCGAAAAAACAGAAGCGAGTGGAGCGCAAGGAAACATGCTAATCTTAAACATTTGCAAATGCCAGATCCGATGCTTCTCAACACTAAATTCCTTCTTTCTTTTGGACGTGTTGTATAAAGGATACAATTATAGAACACAATAAAAAGCCCCCCAAGTGGAATAAATAAAAGCTTGAGAAGACATACTGATCAGCAATTCGGCCCAAGAGAATTTAATCATCCAGGTGGCGAACCAAGGCAACACTATTGTAACATCTCTCGCAGTTGTAAGGACACTGGACGTATAAAACACATTATTTACAGTAGCGATGAATCAACTGTTACACTTGCCTATGCATAAGAACATGCAGGGAAAACTGGATCGCGAGAAAGAAAGGGGGCACATACAGACAGACACACACACAGAACTATTCTAGTAAGTATGCCCTAACGTAACGCTAAGAAACTCTATTGCCGTAAGGAATCGCACGGAAGAATGTGTTTGGACTATAAAGAAATGCTTGTCGAGCAGAAATAGCAGTAAGCAACGAGCAGTAGGGAGATTATGCAGAATTTAAGAAATACCACAAGCGCAAGCAAACAAGAAACAAACACACTCTTTTCCAAAAGAGATCGCAAAATGAAGTGATTGGTAAATTTGTATTTGTTTTATAATATTGATATTACCAACCATGATGACATCGGGGGTTGTATGATAGAAGTTCTACTTTGGGCAACTATGTTTTAAATGTTTTAATAGTATTAAACCTATTTATTTGGCTGTTTTTTGGGAATGTGTTGTTCCATGGATTAAAACGATTTGTTTTTTTGTGGAAGATTCAAACGGTCTGCTACATTTGAAATTAAATGGCAAACAATATCAGTTTACGAACATTTCCGCTAGAGGGCCCCTAGGGATCATCTGTCAAGTTCGTTTGACAACGAATTGACAAGCCGATCGCGTGAAGTAAACAAGACACTTGCCACAGAAAGCGTGGAAAACGTGTTTACTGATTGCGGTGTAGAATTTAACAGTAGAAAGCCTCGTTTCCACGCTCTGTGCCAATGGATATCGTCAAAGAAGTGCTGGAAAAGCAGCAGCAAGAGCAGCAAAAATACAAACCAATCACAGTAGTGAAACCATTGGATGCAACAGTTGATATCGGCCATTTGTTGGTGACCGATCCGAACTACTTCGACGATGAACAACTGAGGTAAGCACAAAACTTCCACTGTGGTTGCAATTCTCACATGAACATGTCTGACTTCTTTTCCCCCCAACGATAGAGCTGATCGGGAAAAGTATGTGCTTGATTTAACCCGTGACAATGTGCAGCTGCTCATCAACAGTGTCTGGGAACTGCCGACCGAGCGCGTGCAAGAATCGATAGTAGCGAAACTGCCTGCACCTAAAGCAGTGCTACCACGCGCCAGAAAACTACCTGTACCGAAACCACTGACCAAATGGGAGGAATTCGCCAAACTGAAAGGCATCAAGAAACGGGTGCGCGACAAGAAGGTGTACGATGAAGTGCTGGACAAATGGGTGCCCACGTACGGCTACCAGCGGTACAAGGCCGAAAAGGAAAAGGACTGGGTGTTGGAGGTACCACACAACGATCCCAACCGGGACATGTTCAAAGAGAAGCGCGATCTGCGCATCGAACGTGTGGCAAAGAACGAGGTGGCGCGTATGCGAAACATTGCCCGTGCAAAGAAGATCGCCATCCCGCGCACCGGTTTCGTTGGACCGGAATCTGCATCCTCGAAACAGGTAAGTGGCCTCGAAATAAACAATTGTTTGTATGCTGAATGTCTGTTTCTCTTGTTGCCATCGGCTAGCTTATCACTGCTTCCAACATTACGAAAGCATCGACGGCCTCCGTGGGGGTGTTCCAAGATTCTCTACCGAAGGAAAAGAAGGCTCGTGGCATTGGCGTGAAGGAACTGATGCCTGGTGAGAAGCGCAAGAAAAAACCAGTCTCACTGGCCGGCGAGAAGCGACGTAACCTGGAGATCGTATCGAAGGTTCTAAACAAAAAGCCCAAGATCGACATTGATCGCGCTATTTCGATACAAAAGGCAGAGGCTCGGGCCGAGTATGTATCCTTAATTGGCAGTTGGGGTTTTTGTGGACGTTCAATAAAATCCTTCTTGTTTTATTTTTGCAGACGCGAAGCTGCTATGGACGAAAATGGAAACGATGGTAAAAAGAAGAAAAAGCAAGGCAAAAAGGCGAAAGGATTCGGCAGAAAGAAGCCGAAGGGTGGCCAAGGAAAACGCAATCCCAGTAAGCGCGCAGTTGGCCGTAAACGCCGTTAGGGTTAGTGATAGGTTTTGTCATACCATAATCCAACATGAAAAAAATTATACGTTTATATTTACGCCTAACAAAGAAGCGCATAGTGGGTATTTTATTTTCTTAAATATTTTGATATTATATGGTATCGATTAGCACGAACGTGCTTTTCAATATACATTACGTCACCGATTCCGTTCGATTGAAAGAAATATTTAACACTTCCACGAATATATTGCAGTGGGTGAAGGACGTTAGAGAAAAGTGCATCGAGGTCAATCGGTTGGGTGGATGGAAAACCCTATGTGGGTTACCGGATTTTCCTTTGAAGTCTTGTTGGAATTTACCTTTCGTGACGGAAATCCATTTCTACATTAGAGAAACTACACGCATATGCAGCGCACCGGGTGCTGCATATTTTACCGGCTTCGTTGAAGGCGTAGGAACGAAAACTGTCATCCAACAGCGGATCAATACAATCTACCATCTTGCTCTGGCACAGCTGTCTTTCACGAAGAAGTGGGGTAGCAAAACATTCAGTCAAAAGTTGTTGTGCGGATCGAAAACCCGGGGCTCCGGTAACTCCTTCTCCTTCCGGGGCTGCTAGGTGGTAAGGCGGCCGGACTCCTCTTTTCCACTCGGACAAGCTGGACGAAGTCACTACCAATCCCAATCGGATTGGTGCTCCGATTGATCCGGCCAACCTGGTATGGTAGAGATCCTTGGTGATAACTGGTGCGTTTGGCAGGGAGGAGGGTAGAAAAACATAGTAATCATTGAATTTGGCATTTTTGCTGCATTCCTCATAGGAATATGTTTGCACAGTGTGCAGCTGCAGTCGGTGTTGTTGCTGGAGGTCTAAGTGACCCTGGAGTTTGGTAGTTGTGAAAACTTCCAGTCATCGAACTTCTCCGTCGAAAGCAGGATTGGTTCAGGATACACCGCAAAGGAAAAGGAACGCAATTTGTACACTAAACTGTGGTTAAGTAGTTTGATATAAGTGAAACAAAAGCCACAGAATGAGTGCACTCTTTGCCCGAGTTTTCCGGCAGGCTCGGCAAACCTTCGAGTATACGAGCGTGAGCGATCCGAAGTTTGGCACCAATCTGAACGCATTGCGTCGCCTGGTCGATCAGCTCACGCTAGCCGACATCGGTCTCGATGGTTCCTTGGTGGCCACGGACACGTTCCAAAGACCAACCAAGGCCCCCTGCACGTATGTGGGAGTGTTCGAAAACGATTGCTTCGCAATGTCCGTGTTTGTGCTGCGCGAAAACTACACCATGCCGCTGCATGATCACCCGCGCATGCACGGCCTACTGCGGGTCGTGTCCGGGGCGGTCCAAATCTGCAGCTACAGCGAGCTTGCCCGGCGGGACGCGGACGAGCTGTTGGTGGGGGTCGGCAAAGGGCAGCGCCATGTGCTGGTGGCTGCCGAGCCGGAGAAAATCATCAGCTCGAGTCCGGGAGACTGTGCGCTACTGACGCCGACCGAGCGTAACTTCCACGAAATCACAGCCATCGGTGGGCCGGCGGCATTTTTCGATATTCTCAGCCCACCGTACAACACCGCCAGCCAGCCGCAGTACTATTTCTACCGCAAAGTGCCAGTACCGCGGCATCTGGCCGAGCTGGAACCGATCGGAAGCCCGGACAAACCGTCGCCACTGCACGACGACGAGCGGCCCCGTTATGTGCTCGAGACGATTCCTAACCCGGACCACTACTACTGTGATACCGTACACTACACCCCGCCGGGTTTCATGGACTACGAGGAAGGAACCGCCCCACCGCCGCCGTACGAGTCTGCGACGGATCGGCCGGTGTAAGCCTTTCTTCCCTAGGCACCCAGGGGCGAAGTCGGCGGAAGCAGCAGTTCCATATCCGTTTCCGTACTATTTGATAACTGTAGCTTGTAGCTGCTTGCATGCTCACCCTTAGTTTATAGTAGTTTAGTAACGTTGATTTCGTTTTTTGTTATTTGCTCGTTTATCGCGCCTAGAAAACGGGGCGATACTGCGTATCACGTTCCGACGGTAGGCAAAATGATGGAATGTGGCTGCAGGATATTCTAACCGCGGGACTACATTACAGCGTACCATATCAAAAACTGGTACGGTCAGTTGTCATGAACCGATTTTGTACGCTGCAGCCCAGAAGTGCAGGGTTGCCTTTGGAATGGTACGCTGCCACTTGACCGTACCAGTTTTTTGGTATGGTACGTTGTAATGTAATCCCGCGGTCAAAATACCGTAGAGTTTGTTAGAAAACAGTAGAATGCTAGCTTCAAACAATAACGTTAAATAAAACAAAATTTAAACTTCAATACACAATATAAATAAAAGAAAGGTAAAATGAGCTGGTTCATTTAAATTGTTTCAGAAGAAAGAACTTACGTCTGAGTAGATATTGTCCAACGGAGAACTATGCACTCCATACCGATTCAGTCACTTTTCATGGACAGGAGTTTGAAAGATAAATTTAAAGCTTATCAAAGAAAACACTAGTTTCAAATTACTTGCATTTTGTGAACTCTGTTTAGTGGGAGGTACAGATTTTACGAAAAGATGTATCACCCATTTATCGATTGCTTGTGTTGCATATCCACTGCTAGTATTCTACAATACTCCTATTCCACCAACACAAACTTTCTAAAGTATTAAACTAGAAGGGAACTTAGGAATATGATTTTGTATCAATGGTTTTTTCTAAAGTTCATTGTGTACTCAATAATAAAAGCACCTCGTACAGTCAAAGATCCAAGTGTGCCATGAACACGCTGGACAGCACGAACAGACACGATGTTCGTTTGGAATCGCCAGTCGTTGGACAACTGTCAGACAAGATGGAGTCTTCCGTTGCTGCTGCGTTCGAAGTTATTAAGTCCGAATACTTGGTATGTAATCTACTTCCTACATGTTCCTCATTGACGATTTAAACCAGTTTAATACGTTTAAAAATATGTACAGACAGCCACATCGAATGAAACAACGCTTTCTGAGTGTAAGCAGAAGGAGCAGTTGCGCAGGCAGATTGCTTCAAAGAGAGAACGCTTGAACGAAGTGAAGCGGCTAGTATCGGGTGAGCGTTAGATATCGGTAAACTAAAAATACAAAACACACTTACTAATATTAAATGTTATCCCGCCTACAGAACTTACAATATTAAAGAACAGCGTAAATGCAGACATTGAAGAAGCTAACAAGCGATGTGCTATCGCATGCGAAAATCGTAACATTGTTCGTGCAATGATTGAAAAACGCATATCACAATTGGCAGTAAAGAATGAGAAGATGCCAGATTCTACCATCAGCTTTTTAAAAGCGCAGTACGACAAAGAGTATGAACATAAACTGAAGGAGTTGCTCCGTTGCCAGGAGCGTCAACTGCTGGCCCTGCGCCAGTCACCGGTTTTGTTGCAGCTGGAAAATGCAAACGAAGAAGTCCGCAGACTGCAGCAAAATTTGGAGGAAAATCAACTTGCCCTGCAACAAGAGCTGAAGGAATACGAAAAAGAATCTGAAGAAAGGATGCAATCTTTTGTTGCGCTGGTCGTCAAAATTGGCGAATTACATAACCGACGCGCCGAGCTGGCAGCAATGCGTATACGGTTGGGGCAAGAACGTGAAGAGTCCGCTTCGCTTATGAAGGCAAGATCTGATGGCATCGCGATTCGTGAAAAAAACGATCAACTGAATGGCAGCGAAGACAGCGTTACTGGTATCAGCTTGAACTTAGTTAATAACGCCGACGAGGATTTCAGATCCATTGAGGATATTTTTAAAAATCCCAATGATTTTCCTGAAATTTTACGGAAAATTGGTTCGTCGTGGAACTACAAACCAGCTTTGAAGGATATCAACGACTCTTCATACCAGCAAACTTCGAGCACAAATGAAAGTGGAAAAGCAGCGGTACGTACATCGAAACGCAAGCAGAAAAGATCTCCATCTCCAATGAAACGCAAGAAACCTGCGGATGTTGCCAAGCAACCTCGTGCTCAATCACGTGCTGAGTTGGCGGCGGAAGATGGCGTAATGGGTGACAAGGAAAACGGCTCGCCACCGAATAGAGAAACGAATAAGGAAGTTCACGAAGGCATTATTGGTGGAAAAACTAAAGGTAGCGTGGAATTATTGCATGTGAAGCAAAACTTACCATCAGCTGTACAACAAACACCGAGAATTCTCACAAAAGAGAAGTCGTTGACCAATCGTGTGCCTTCACCTAAGTGCCAGGACTTTACGAAGACTGTTACCAGCATCAAAGAGGTAGCGCAGAATTCCAAACAAGCATCGGTTCCTAAGCAAGAAACACGTGCACAGACACGTGCACAGGCACGTCAAACGGATGCTTGCTCCAGCAAGAAGAATCGGCCAACAGCAGCAGCGGACACATTGAAACCTCTGCAAAATTCGCCTGAGAAGGAGCAGCCTTCGAAAGTACCACTTGTTCTTGAAGCTGCAAAATTAAGCACTAGAAAAAGTCGTCGTGATTCTACTTCTACGCGTAAATCTCCAATAAATTCCGAAAAGAACGTAGCAAGCGCCAAACAGAAGCAACAGACACAGCCTACTGCGAACAGCGAGGACAAGGCAGACGAGAGTCTGGAACTATCGGTCCAGGCGTCTTCAAGCCACGGCTCATTTGACTTTGGTCTCCAACAAAGTTCGAGCGCTGAGTTTGATGTGAATTTTTCTCCCGAAAACTTGGACACAAGCTTCGGAGAAGATGATGCTGGTGGTGGCGATTTCGATTTCCTTATGAGCGAAGAACCGGTGGCTGGAACCTCATCGAGACAGGAGCAAACAGCTAAGAAGGGAAAAGAGGCAGATAGTTTCGACTTTGATTTTGATTTTGAAGCTTAGGACAACTATTTCTAGGTCGTTACCTACATTACTCAATGTATTCTTTGTTCATTTGAATTACTAACAAGCTGGTAATAAACATGTCAATTCTACTACAATACAACAAAATTGTTCGGGCATGAAAAGCAGAAAAAGTGCATTAACCCGTAAGTATTTCCCGAAGAAGATGTATTTTAATGTATTGATGAACAAACCAGAACGAGAATTGTAGAATGTGCGTTATGGCTAAGCCGTATTTATGTATACAACGTTAAAGCTTCCCTTTGCTGTTGAACAGCACCAACAGACTGTCGTAGATCATAAAGTAAAAAGCGGAAGTACACCCGGCCTTTAGCAGGGACGGCAGTAAACCTTTGTACAGACCGCGAAGGCCCTCACCTCGACCAACCTGCACCAGGCAGTGGAACATATGGCGACAAACGAAGTGCTGTCCGAACGTTTGCCGGCTGTTTGCGAAACCCTGTATCTGCAGTCTCTTTTTTGTTAGATCTAGTGGATAGACGAGCAGTTTCGTACACAGACCAGCCAGCCCACCGCAAACGAACAGTTCCTGCGATGGTAGCTTTGCCTCGACCGGCAGCCCGTGCAACTGCTTGGCCAGCGTACCGAATAGGTTGTAAAACATGAACTGGCCACCGGCCAATGGCGCAATTTGTAGCATCGCTGGCCCGGCACCCCGATACAATCCCCTGACGCCTTCGTGTCGGTAAATCTCCGTCAAACCCTGCAGGGCGTTTTGGTAGCCCCGGCCGGGATCCTGTGAAACGAGTCGTGTCCGTATGACGTCCAGCGGCATGATGGTAAGGGCAGCAAACGAACCACTGCAAGCACCACAGAGGAACTGGCGACCCTGATCGTGCCCTTCCAGCATCGGCACACTACGCAGAAGGCTGTTTAATCGTTCGTAGAAAGAAAACTGCGCCACACCGTACACGAGGGAAAGCACCTGGGCCGGATTGTGACCCTTCCAGAAAGCTAGCAGACCTTCCTCACGGTAGATGCAGGCGATCGATTGTAACATCGAACGATATTTGGAGTGGTTCGAGCTGGTCGCGATCGGTTCCACCTGGAGCTGGAGGCGAATTTTCAACACGTCCAGTGGTTGGCAGATGAAGCGGGTTATACATCCGGTCATGCCGCCGGCTAGACCGGCGTACCGGGTTGTACTGTGCTTTTCGCGGTCCATCTACCTCTGCGCTGGGGGTGTGTGCCTGTGCTGCGGTTTGTCCGGTCAATCCGTTTGTTCCGAAATATCAACTTCCCGCTGGTGTGTTGATGGTTATTACATCACCTTTGCGCGGCTGAACTTGACTACCGATGCGGATGCGTAAGTAGTCTGACCTTGCTTCTCATGGTCACGTACGACGACGGCGGCGACAAGTTCCCTGCGTATTCCTTGATTGTAACTACGTAATCTCACTGCGGGAAACTGTTTGTGCGTTCCATTCCAGCGCTTTCCGAAATGACAGAAAGACTATTGCGATCAGTTGCGAGATCGAGATGTTTGTTTTGAACCCACGAAGGCCGCTCTTTTCCTTCATTCCAAGTCGTCACTTTTTGACCCGCACGTGCGCACATACCACGTCCCAGCTGATCCAAAGTGAGGGTTTGACATTCGCTAAAATGATAATAAAAAAAATGATAACGAATTTGTTTCAAACAAAATCGACGCATTAGAATTTAGTTTCATCATCCAACGGGTATATTTCTAGAAAACATTGTTTGTGAAATGAATTTCCTTACACCAAATACGGAAATAGTATACCTAATTTGCACATGTTTATTCAGAAAATTTTCTTCCACATTTTGCGATCAGCTAGCGTCAATTAGATACTCCTATTCACTATCCTCTTTACCGTAGATCGTTTGATTGCGACGCTTGAATTTCTTCACCGGAGGGTTATCCGATTCCGTCTTGTTTTGCTCTTCCGATGCTGCCACATCGGCCCTTGTCGTCAACCCGGAATTATGAGGACTGGATAGATTCAAATCATCTACAGCCAGGCCCGACTCTGATAGACTCAGGAGGCCTTTTTCGTCCGCTTCCTGTGGCATGGAAAGGCTGAGCATACTGCAGTTCGGGGTGGAAATGCTCGTTGAATCATTCATGGTCGTTGACTGATCGGAATCATGCGAATCGTGATGCCTCCATTTCGGTTGTGGCAAAGAGGAAGACAGTGATTGTCGAATATCCGTCGTTGGGCGCTGGTCTTGGCTATCTTTCTGGGGGGCACATTCCATTGCCTCAATATCATCTTCCTCATCAAGGGTTAATTCATCAGTATTTTGAACTTTTTGCTTTACTATTGATGATGTTTCGGGTTCGCTTTCTTCAGATGCCACAGGCAAAGGGTCAACGTATGTCGAGTTGTTCAGCTGGTGTCTCGTCATGAGCATGGCCAACCGAAGCGGATCGTCAATGTTGAGTTTGTCGCAAAACGTAGTCGTTTGCGGATTAAGATAAGCTTGGGGTTGCTCGATGGATCTCATGTCCACCGTATTGTCGTCTTGTACCGGTTGGAAAGGTTCGGCTATCCTCACGAAGTTGGTCGGTATGTGCAAGTCACCACCGAATCGATCCAAAACCTTGGCCTTTTCCTCCTCGGTCGGCGTAAAGTTGAACCGTTCGTCCGAACCCTCACCGGGCATGTAGCCATTGGAGCTGCGAATGCTTATCAAATGATTTGTAAGGTTCAGAATCGTCAACCATTCGAGGTCGTACTTAAGGCGCACCGGGCCGTTCGTTGCATCGGGCGATGTAGGAATGTCCAGCACCTGCAGGAATCTCCGCTTCGGTAAACACTTATCCAGTGCGAGAAACTTGGTCGGTTCTTCGTCGCGGTGAGGGACGAGGGCCGCAAATTTGCAATGCAAGTGCGCTGCAAACCAGTACGGTGGGCGGAGTTTCTGCAGTAGATCCTCACATGGTGCACTTCCGAGTTTGTTGCATTCGATGTCCTCCCGGAATGCGGGCTTGAAGCGTAATAGCTGCGTGACATTGCCAAACTGGGTGATTCCCCGAGGCCAATCGTGTGACAGCATTATGTCCACACCCGGTGTCGAAAGTTGCTTCAGCCTGAACACATCAATCTGACGCTGATGGTACACGCTTCGCTTTGTGGCTTCGTCGTAGGGTGGAAATTCGAAACGACCCTTCAGAAAATCGTGACCCTTAAAAATGCCCGATATGCCTCCGATTCTAATACCGTTGCAATCTACCACACCGGCGTAGCCAAGGTAGTAAATATTTGGCGCTACCCATCCACCGTAGGGTAGTTCCTGGAGGTAGTTCGATGCTTCGTGGTTTCCACCGATGAACAAAGTTAGTATGGGTGCTTTCTTTTCGCCACTATAGTACCTATAAGGTAGAAGTGGAAAGATTAAATCCCCTGCAGGCAATCGTGAGGAAACAAAATCTTCAGTCTACCTACTTGTAGAAACTACACATGTCCAAGTGCTTCTGAGGGACGGCCATACACTGCAAGTCTTGCAAGTTTCGTGTCGACTGGAAATCGCCACAACATATTAGCAAATCTATCGTGGTGTTTTGCTGTTCCTGTATCGACGCTATAAGGTCGTAAATCTTTTCCAGCTCACCATGAGCACAACCTTCCACTGCAATTTTCATTACAAATTTTCGCTAAAAGCACAGCCGGTGAAGTAGGAAAGTTTTGTTTTGTTTGGACCGATCTTTCAGCACCCCAGTTGACAGATTTAAATTAAGCAACGCTTCTATACCAGTGAAAAAACTGAGATAGTATATCAAACCCAAGAGTAATTAAAATATCAAGTCTTGTTGTACAGGTAAAAATTAAGAGCCATTAACATTAGCCTGGCATTTTACCTCTTTAAAAAAATAACATCTTATCGTCTTTTGCGTACCTGACGAGAGAATCGAGGGAGAAAATAATCACCACAGTATATAAAGCGTCCATCGTTGTTCCAGAATCTGTCATTTTCTTTTCACTAGGCAAACAAGGCGACCGTTATTTCCAAACGGTTTGAAGTAAAAGATGATGCATCGCATTCGGTTGAAGCTACCAACAGAAAGGAATAAGTTTGCTTCGTTGCGTGTGAATAACAAGTAATCCTCGAATCAGTGCATCAAAAACAACCGATCTGAAAAAGTATTGAAAATGTTTAACTATAAAAAGACGATTTTCCAATCGATGTGGTTTTAATTATAGTAGACATTGAAAATTTAGTTTAGTTTAGTTCAGTAGAAAAGTGCGAGCCGTGCGAAAGTGAAGTTTGTTCGAAGAATAGTAAAGAAGAGCAAGTTTTTCATTAAAAGTCACAAAATGGCTACTGATTCTCGGAAAATAAAAGTTGCCGTGCGATTGCGGCCGTTCAACGAGCAGGAAAAGGAAAAGAACCCGAGAAATATCATTAAGGTTAGTTGTATGATAGCTTCCGAGCGAACTGAGACTGACGATGGTTCGGCGGATCAACAGTTGCTCTATATGCTAAGCGATTGTTATTTGGTTTCAGGTTCTTGATAAGTCAACGTTAATGTTTGATCCGGACGAAGATGAGGATGAATTCTTCTTTCACGGCGTGAAACAAACTCACCGCGACATCACCAAGCGCATTAAAAAGAAGCTCACAATGGAGTACGATGATGTATTCGACAACACTGCAACAAACGCGGACATACACGAGGCTTGCACGAAACCGCTGGTGCAGTCGGTCATGAATGGGTACAATTGTTCGGTATTCGTTTATGGTGCAACCGGAGCCGGGAAGACTCATACGATGCTGGGAAACGAAAACTGCCCGGGCATAACGTTCTTGACGATGAAAGAATTGTTTCGTGAAATTGAAGCCCTCAGCGATGTACGGAAGTTCGATATCGGCATCTCCTACTTGGAGGTTTACAATGAGCTGGTAATGAACTTGCTCACGAAAAGTGGTCCTCTGAAACTTCGCGAGGATGCCAATGGAGTGGTAGTTAGCGGATTGGTTCTCAAACAAATTCATAGCGCGAACGAGCTGCTGGATCTATTGGCTCTCGGTAACCGCAACCGAACCCAACATCCGACGGATGCAAATGCCGAGAGTAGCCGCAGCCATGCCATTTTCCAGGTCCACATTCGTATGGTGGAGAAGAAGACGGGTCAGAAACGCACCGTGAAATTGTCTATGATTGATCTGGCTGGCAGTGAACGGGCTGCTAGCACAAAGGGGCTGGGTGCGCGGTTCAAGGAGGGCGCGAACATTAATAAGTCATTGCTGGCTCTGGGTAACTGCATCAATAAGTTGGCCGATGGACTAAAGCACATTCCGTACCGCGACTCCAACTTGACGCGCATTCTGAAGGATAGCCTTGGAGGCAACTGCCAGACGGTGATGATCGCGAACATTTCTCCGTCCTCGCTAACGTATGATGACACATATAATACGCTGAAGTACGCGTCGCGCGCAAAGAAGATCCGCACGACCGTACGCCAGAACATCGTGCCCTCGAACGTACCGAAGGAGTTCCTGGTGAAGAAGGTTAACGAGCAGGCAGAAGAAATCGACCGGCTGAAGGCAAAGTTGGCCGAGTTGGAAGAACATCGCAAACTCAATACGCTCTCCGATGCTACCCCGCCTGCTGCGTTGAACGAAACGCTCCTTAATACGTGGACCTCTCGGATCGATAGCTGCTATGCTAGCTTACTCCAGGCTGTGCAGCACAACTATGCGCTAAAGAGTAAGGAAAAACTGCTTAACATGCGCGTCAAGCTTAAGGAGCAGGCTGAGCAGATTGCCCGAATTGTAACACTGGATGGCAGTCAGTCGAGCGAGGTAAGTTGCAATAGGATCAATTACACAATTATTTATAAACTATCATTTATTGGTGTGCAACAATTGCAGTAACAATTTGAACACGTCGCGCCTATCAGCACACTTTAATTTCACTTGTCTCCTAGTAACTCCGACTGTTTCGACTCCATTATCTTTTCCGCTTCCTTGATAAAACCCTCCGCGATGGCTGTGATTTGAGCTTGGGCTTGAAATGCGTCGTCTTCCGATACGCCGCTACCCGGTTGCTTTTTCAACTTCTTGATAGACTGATTCTGTGCATCCTTAATTCTATCTCGGCACTTGATGTACAGCGCTTTTGCATTCCGCGCCAAACCTTCGCGATGTTCACGCGTTACCTTCGGGACGGGTATAAAGAGCGTCGTCCCGTCCTGCTGAGGATTAAGGTTCATTCCACTTCGTTGGATGGCTTGCAGGACGGCAGGAATAGTCTGCGGAAACGAGATGAGATTGACGACGATGGTTTTGGGGTTCTTTCGAACAACTTGTCCCAATTCCTGCAATTGATAGTCCTTTCCTTCGTAGGTGATGCGGAGGGTCTCAATCGATCCAGTCGTTGAGCGAAGGGAGAGATTTTTTGCATAATCTTCCTTCATGGTGGTGAGACTTTTTTCCATTTGCGTGCGTAGCCCTTCGAGATTGATCAGACTGGTCAGCTGCTCCTCGTTGATCTGCACCTTCGTCGTGGTTCCTTTTTTGTCTTTCTTTTTATCTTTTCCCTTGGCGTAATAACGTACTGATTGTGTGCTCGCCGGAAATACGAAACCAGAGTTTGGAGGGAATTTTGCCACGCATTTTGAAGCTCCAACGGTACAGAAGATAGTATCGAATTGTTTTAAGTTAACTGCGCGAAACAACGTTGTGGTGATTCGTAACATGATAACCAAAGAGTGTCTTGTTTACCACCGTAACAACCCGATGCAGTTGGTAGTACAAGTCGGCGAGGGATGTTTATTTTGACTTCGATTTGACGAAACCGGCTGCTGTCATATCGTTAATTAACTTTTCGTTGAATTTGTGTTCGTTGGATTTAGATTTAAAACCTCCAAATATGCTAAATTAAACTTATCTTATATTCACTTGGCTCAGTAATTAAGTTTTGTTTTTTCTTTTCATATAGGATATAGCGAAGATTGAAGCATCAATCGATCGATGTGGAAAACAGTTGGCCAGTCAAGAAGTCGATCAGAACCGCTGGTTGGAACGTCTTCAACAAGCGCAACGGAATCGGAACGCTCTTCGGTATGAAGTGCTACAGACGGAGCTCAGCTGTGTGTTAAAAACCTACATGGCTGGCAAAGATGCTGAAATTGCAGCAGCAAAGGCTACATTATGGAAAGACCACGTTCTCCAGATCGCGTTTACGTACAGTCAGGAGAATCGTCTGTGGCACAAGATTATGCAGCTGAGCGGCGAAATCGTGCAAAATAACTACCTGCTACTTCGACACTTGGATCGACTGGACAATATTGTGTTGGATAAGCTGAAGCGCTTGGTCAAGTTGAACCAGAGGCAGCGAGGAGTTACCTTCTTCGACGACGAGTGCCAGCAGGACCTGCGAAGCGAAACTGATATTACCGACCATAGCATCGATGACATTGCCAACCTGTCCGACTGTTCGGATGATGCTGTGGATTTCCCGCCAGTTGTCGTCGGTGCGAAAAGGACAAAGATCCGGGGAGAAAGCGAATCGGAAACGGATCATGACACTAGCGGTCCTGCATCGTCGAAGCCGTCTGATACGGAGGAACGAAACGTTTTCAAAAAACCAAAAACAGTCAGTCGGGGCCTTTCGTTCAAGGCGACATCTGTAGTAGGGACCCGGCCAACGATTTCTCGTCGAACACCAACCAAAACCACGGGACATGGCAGCATCGCCAAAACAGCAGCGGCCACTCAACGGCTAAAGGCTCCGCGGTTGGTTGTAACCAATATGATGCCAGCTGCTACTCCAGCAGTGGCTTCAACCAGTCGAAACCTCGGTGGGACATCTCACACCGAGAAGGGGGAAGATAAATCCGATACATCCGACGAACAGATTGGCGTCGGAAACATTGCAAACTCCACTTTCGACATTGGATCCGGTAAGGATGGTGATTCAGAATCATTATTTTCAAACGTGCTGGTGGAGTCAAATGTAGATCCACAGGTCTTGGATAAAGGTTCGTTACAAAGTACATTGTAAAAGGGGGGTTTTGAGCCGCGACACTTATGCTTCTTTCAAATATTATTCTTTTCCAGTTCTTCGCAGAGCTTCCATGAAAGGAAAAATGGCATTGTCTGTGCACAAGGACAATCGTAAAAAGAGCCCAAAACGCATCGGTAAAAGTCCACGTTTGATAAACCGAACTGGCAGTCGTGGTAAGTGTACAGATACTTTTCAACGGACGGCAACCTCTCGATGGCCACATAATCACATACAGTTATTTGATGCAGTTTATCGATGAGAGTATTTTTCGGTATTACAGCCGAACAAGCGAGCGATAACGATTGTGCCCTAACAAAGGAAAACAGTCTTTCGAAGATTTCAAGTACGCATTTTTAATTTATACTGCACCGCTAATGTTTTAAACAGAATATAAAAGGGCAAACCTTTCCTTGATTAATTTTTGCGAAAATTTGCCGGTTTATCTTATCTATTTAAATCAAGTGTATATATTATGCTCATTTTTTTTCTTATGTCCTTCCAGCGAATGCTTCTGCAACAAGCGTCATCAATAGGTATCGAATGATGAAAGGAAAAGAAGCAGCTGCTGTCGCTAGTAGTAGCACTGTCCCCAGCACCAGCAGCAGTACCACAACGACGGGCAAAGCAACGGCGGCTGGCACGCGTTTTGTCAACAACAATTTAGAGAATGATAGTGACCGAAACCGGCACAATCGTCTGATGGGTATCAAGAAATAGACATTTCTTCAAAAGGAGATAGGAGAATTTTATTATACGTATATACACACCCACACTTTCGGTCTTACCCGGCGCGTTCGCTCTAGACTGCTTTAAATATATCTAACATTATTATTTTCATGTTATTAGTCATAAGTGATAGACGAGGAAGTTTGTTTAAAATATAAGCTTCGGGCGAACGTTGAACGTTTCTAGACTCGATAGAATTGAAATATGCATATGGTTTATTCAAAAAGAAAAAGAGGTGAAAAAACTGAACCAACGATCAAATAGCCGATTCCTCAAACGAACAGTTGTGTTTTTTTAATGCTGTTTATGCATCAGTGAATCAGGAATACTGTACAAAATCAAATCTCCAGATGAAAAATACAGTTTGCAATATAAAGTAAATTGCTTATTGTTTTCATTAGCCGAATGAGGGTCAACCGATTCTGGCTGTTGCTATTCAAACATTCAGTTTCGTTGAGTTGTGTTTCGTCGAGTTTCTGTATTCCAAGATGACAGTAGCTGTCAAAACACAGATGAGGTAATTTTTGAGCGATGTGCAATAAAATCAACAACATTAGCCGGGCATACATGCCGAGTTAATTTTTGCTGCCGCGATTGTGAATCTACCAAGCAAAAGCTACTTGTTTCGTACTGTAAAAACATGGCACTTTTCACACGCTACGTTGCGAGCCTGCCAACGTGGGGTAGGTCGGTGCAAGTTGTTGGATACAGATTACAGTCTTCGCATTTGCAGGAGAAACGGTCCGTAGAACAGGATGAAGGTAGGCTTTCTGCAAAAGTGGAGTAGATAGTTGCTGAAGCTGATTCATTTAACTTTCCAGAGTTTCGGGTATTAAACTTGAAGCAAAACAAAAATCAGCGTGTTGCTCGCCGAAAGGCTCCCCGCCCGGAAGTGCCTCCTCCAAGGTATAGTATTGTGCGTTTGTTTTACTACATTAGACATTACAATATGTGTTCGAATCTACACAAACAGATCTCAGCAGATGGCAACAGATCAGGACTGGGGTGCCGTATGGCCGGGCCCACGATCATTCAACCCGTCCGCGGTTCCGCTACCAATCCGGCAGGGTTACGTTACGAAACGCAACCAAATGTCGCCGGGAAAGTTCGCGAACGCGGAACTGATGAAGATACCGAACTTCCTGCACCTGACACCGCCCGTCATTAAACGGCAGTGCGAGGCACTGAAACAGTTCTGCACACCGTGGCCGAAAGGACTGGAAACGGAGGAGAAAATGAGCTCCCATTTTCCACTGACCGTCATCACGTCGGACTACTGTCACGCTCTGCCTACGATAAGGAATCCACTGTCACGCATCGTAACCGTGCAGCTGGGACTCTCGGCGCTGCAGATGGATCGGCACGCGAAGGATAAGTTCCTGCGACTGGTCGGTGAGCGGTATGATCCGGAGACGGATATCCTTACGATCGTCACCGATCGGTGCCCCTTGAAGCGGCAAAATTACGATTACGCGATCTATCTGCTGACAGCGCTGTATCACGAATCGAACACGGTCGAGCCGTGGGAGGAGAGCAAAAGTGAAGCCGACATGGAATATTATGATTTTGACCGGAATTGCAGCAAAAGAAATGCGGAAGCTACCCTGAACTGGGGTCGGAAGGAGGGTGATGAGGGATGGGTGCCGGTGCCCACCGAATATGCCAATTCCGTGACGCGATTATTCAATGATGGCGAAAACGAGTATAATTTGGCCAAGTACAAGGAACAATCGTTGGCATTACTCGGGTTAAGCGCTTCACAGTAAAGAGGAAGTGTATGCTTGTGTAGTTTAGTATGAAACGTGTAATAAATATGTGTCATCAAAGTGCTTTGACAAAGAATTATGTGAATTATAAAATGTTATGAAAGTGTGAATTAGTGGTAAGAAAAGATTAACAAATGCCACGGTTTGGGGTACAAGTTTTATTATTAATTAACGACTTCCATAGTGGGAGTTTCCGTAGTGTAGTGGTTATCACGTCTGCTTCACACGCAGAAGGTCCCCGGTTCGAACCCGGGCGGAAACAATTTTTTTATGTTTTTGCTCATGTTTTCGTTGCCTTGGGAAATTTGAAAGTGTGTCATGTACATTTGTTATAAATCTAACAGAAAATAAGACTCAACAGTGAGTTTTAGGAAATGAATTTGAAATACTCTACATTTGTTCAGCAGCATTTCATTGCCGGAGAAAACATTACTAAATTTAGTTACATTCAAACATGAAATTGAGTTGAATTTGAGATGTGTCCTAAATTTTACTGCCAAAGGTTGTGTATGAAAACATTTCACTCTCATTCCGTGGCGAGAGATTAAAGAACAGTGGATGAGAAATGTTTGTCCTTGGTTCAGTGACTCTTTTTATGGTGCATCTTGCCCTCAATTTCTTTCAGCAACCTGTTCTACTTCTTGTAAAGTAAACTGACGAAGTCCTGTCACCATAACAATAGCCGTTAAATGCAACAACCAACCCATTTGAGGAGCACTTTTGATGCGTGCAAGCAGTTGAAAAAATTCTATTGTGCATCACGAGGCGAAATCCATGCACCGGAAAATATCCACAGAGTCGTCGAGTAAAGTCGCTGGAAAAGAGATTGGATCTTGCAATGGTTAAAACCAAACGCTTTTACCAACAGTATGATTAGTTGCATTCGATCGCGGCCAGAAGAACAGTCTTTCTGCATCTTTTGAGATTTGCCGGCTCGAGCTAGTAGCAAACATGGTTCCATTCGTTCGTAAATATACAATCGTCATCGTCCTCTTCGTTACCGGTTTGCTGCCCAGTGTGATAGTGAATTTATCTACCAGTGCTGGCAAGGACTCTAAAGACAGGAATGAACCGATTGTATTTGATAGTAACCCGAAGGATTCAAATAATCTTCATACGTTGACTACGGATATGCAGCTCGACAGTAGTTCTCATTCTGGGTCCGACATCGCTCCGTATCAGATGGTGGCGCACTCGGGTTTCAACGATCGTATCGTGCAGAATCAACCAGCAACCCCAACCGTTGGGGTTGACCGGTATCCTTCTCCAACGGAAGCTACTAGAACACGCACAACGGATCCCTTTTTTCGCCGAAATCGTCACTCGATGCCGGAAGACGAACCTGCTCGAACGTCCCAACCTAGTCGATACTTTGACAGCTACGGCGACTGGCATCAGGGTGGCGAGGGGCAGCAACACTGGCAACAGCCGCACTACCACCATCAGCATGGCAGCTGGGGATGGCCACCGTACACCAGCCAGCAACACCATGGCAACCCGCTGCAACTCGGAGGTACCTTCGACAAGCAGCACAGCCTACTGAATCTGCAACTGTTGGTGGTGCTTCATCCATTTCTACTGCTTGGCACGGTTTCGCTGATCGCGTGTTTGCTTAACGCCGTGCTAGGCTTGGTGGACAAAGTGAAACTTCCGTTGGTGCGTACGAGGGACGAACTGGTATCCGGCAGCAGTACAGGAGCAGCTGGACCGGCTGGACTTAGGGATGGGCGTGATGAACACTTGATGGCACAACTGTACCAGTTTTTGAACTTTGCACTGGAGCAACAGGGACGCAATGAAACGGCCACTCTCGGGCGACTCTAAGATCAATTTTTAGAGAATCAACACCCCTATAGCTTAATACAGTTTTAAAGTATGTCCTGCAGTTGTTTGGCAAGAATAAGAAAATATTCAGATGTTTTTTTTAATGTCTATGTCAAAGAAAAAGAAAGCTAATTTACGTTGCTTTGAAACATTTATTGTATTACGTTTGTTGTTTAGCTGTTTTCATTCATTTCAAGTCCTTTGCTCCTACCTTCTTGCACATCTTTTGCCATCCTTTCTCCTTATATGTTGCAATCTTGTTTGCCTTCTTTCCTGCCCACACCTATCCTCTCATTCGCACTTGCCTCTCCACTTTATCCAGTATATAATAATGCTTATAATTTGCTCTCAACATACATTATTACTCGTTTACTAAACCTAGGACAGAAAAGGTATTGATTGGTTTTGTTTTTGCGTTTTTTAAATTTCTCCTTATTTGCCATTTTCCGTGCTTTTTAATTGTCTGCACGAGAACGTTTTCCTTGTCCATTCACTCCCCCCGTCCCCGTTTGCACAAGTGATGTAATTTCGCGAAGACTATTGCGGCTGGGTTTCGATTGAAAATAATTTTCATGGGACATATTTCGTGGGAAATATATAAAAAATTAAATTCAAAAATGCATCGTTCCCGAAGGAAGGTTGAGTGTCCGTTTGAGGATTAATTCAAATTCAATAAATGCTTCAGGGTATTTTTGGGAAGATCCTTCGTGTTTGTCAAGAAAAACATGAAAAACTACACATTAAACCAATTCGTTGATTTGACGACGCACCGTAAGAGGAAATATTGTTCGATACTCTTATCCTCCCCCGGCATAGTTTATGGCGAATGGGGTTGACTATTCAACTATTGTCTAACGACAACGAATTGTTGGGACGTGGCGAGGGTGGGGGCAGTAAAGTATGTGGAGGTCAGTCTCCCCTAGGGCGCTAAAAGTTATGCGTCTTAGTTCAATTAAAAAATAATATAATATTATCAATAATAATAATGATGATTGTAACATTTAAAATCAAATCTCCCTAGGCGTTCTAGGGATTCTATACTCTTTTTTTTAGCTATCTTAGCGTTACGATTACAGCGGTCATTATTAATAGATAGGAGAGGGGGAGGGGGTGTTGACATGTATCCTAGAGTGGGTGTATGGGAACGAGAAAATGGGAGAAGGGCGGCGAAAGGTTGTTAAATGGTGGGAGAATTTGCCAGTGATGATCGTAGGTGAAAGCACAAAACTTAATAAATGGCGCATTGGATTAATTTCTCCTTCGAGTTTTGTTTCTCTATCTTTCTGTTTCCTCTTTTTTTCTACAAATAAACCCTAATATAATGTGGATGTATGTGTCCGTCCGCATGTAAAGCCTCACGCCGATCCAATTTTGAACGAGCTGGTAAAATAAAGCGCTGGGCAAAAGTGTTGCGATCGTTCAGGGTGTGTTCTCTACCACCACAACACCGCCGACGACGATGGGACCGGAGCGGTGGCGCTGGTGGTCGTCGGAAGTGCGCCCTACTATTCCTTGCTCGATTCGGCGCTCTCCGTCGACTGGCGGCCACCCTCGGAGGAGACGCTAGTTCCGCCACCGTTGGGAAGACCGGCCACTCCGCTTGGCGTGCCGCCGTTCGTTTGCGGTTGATCGAGCTTCTTGGGCGAGGAAGCGACGGACGGGGAGGCGGCAGGTGCCGGGGCGGCATCGAACGACTGCACCTGTGCCTCGTACAGCAGCTGCATGATCTTGAGCGAGGTCAGCGACGATATCCGCTCCGGAAGCTTGCGTAGCACCTCGCCGACGTACAGACCGTACGCACCGTGCTCGTCCAGGTTCGCCTGGTGCTCTAGGTTGTTCGCGTACTTTACCGTCCGATTGAGGTTGAAGTTGGACAGCGATGCGGCCTCGTCGGCGTCGTAGCTGGTGCGCTGCCGCTTCGGGACGTTGTACGACGCCTCGACGCTCGAGATCGCGGCCGGTATGGGCGATTCCACCGGCGTCGGCTGCTGATGGTGCGGGTGCTGATGGTGGCCGTGCTGGTGCATCGATCCGCCACCACCTCCACCACCGCCGTGCGACATCGAGCTGGCTCCCGGGTGTGAGTGGTGTGACTGCGGATGCTGCTGGTGCGGATGGTGATGATGCAGCGAACCGGCACCGGCCCGGAACGGGTGATGGTGGCCCAGAGGGTTCCCGTGCGGCTGGGACTGCGATTGGCCACCCGCTTGCTGCTGGCCGCTCGATTGTGGATGGTGTGCGGACGAAGACGGCGGTGGAAGATGGTCACCGCGAGCGTGCGGATGGTGTGGCGGCGCCAGGTGATGCAGCGACATGTCGGCAGCCGTCGGTGGGAAGCCGGCTCCGAATGGGTTCGGGTGGCCCTGCAGCTTCAGTGCTTGCTGCTGCTGGTAGTGCAACTGAGCCTGCGGATTCTGCGCCTGAGCCACCGCCATCTGCTGCAGGTCCAGGTACGCGTGCAGGTCGTCCTTGGCGTCCTCCTGTTGCTCACGCTGGCGCTTACGCAGGATGTTCATTGGGTTCGTCTCATCATCGCTGTTTTTTTCGAAATACACAAATAAATGGAGCAAAAGATTAGTTTACTTATTTGTTAAAAGTTCTTTCATTTTATTTCTATCGTTTCCTCTCGTTTCCTTTGTTTTCTTCGTTAAAATATGTTGTGGTTTTTTAAAAGATATAATTGGATGAATTGATGTGTAAGAGGTAGCAAGATTCTTGCAATTTTTTTACAATTCGTTTAAAGGTTACTTATAAAACGAATTTGTAGAGTGAGAAAAAGAAAAAGTCCTTCGTTCAAGTTTCGATTTGTCTGCACGAAACGAACAAAAGCTGCCTTCTAGTTGGCATGGCAGAATTGACCACCTTTGAACAACCAACCATCATAATTTAGCGATGAAATGCATTTTTGCAGTTACTTTTATGGCGCTCTGAATCAACTAAAGATCACCATTTAAAGACGAAATCCTTCTTTACGAGTCACAGTTTCAACACACACACACAACGAAGCTGTCTGGCACATTACTGTGTGTTACGTCCCACTCGCTCCCCTCCCACCCCCTTTCACCTTTTCGGGGGGGCCACAACAACGACCGAAATTCCTTCACGTTTGATTGGTTTAATTCAAACCATATCCATTCATCATCGTCGTTCCATGCAAAGGAAAGAGTTTCACAGCGCATCACCATCCTGATGCCCGAGATGGCCCCCTCCTCTCCTGTGCTCGTTTAATGTTTTGCCCTTTCTTACACGTTTTACTTTATTGCTCTCAATTTATTTTTCCATCGAATAAATTTGTTTCTTCAGCCAGGGGGGATCTTTGTGATCTCAGTTAAAATAAATTCTTGCATGTGTTGAAATGATTTTTTTTAAGGTTTGACGATAAAGAGATTTTTTTATGATTTGCCATTTACTGCTTACTGCCACTTTTTCCGCTTCTTGCTGGCACTTTGTTTGAACTATTAAGTTATAGATGGTTTAATAACTCTTTCCACTACAGTTTTGCACACCTTGTTTGAATGTACGAATTACATAGGAAGCCATGCAATGTTTTATTTAACATGATCATCTAACAATTGTGTACGAACATCTCTTATATAAGAAAACTTGACCGGGTCAAAGCAAGCTTATCCATTGTCGGGGTAATTTATCGTTTCCGGTTTGCATTAAATTGCGAACTACAGCCGATTAGAAAGCATAAGGCAATCATGCGACGATCGTTGTGTTGAATTACATAAACGTTAAACCACATACAAAGCTGGCCGTATCTGCCAGAAAAAGTGGATAAGCAGCAGAATCCATAATGGCACACAGTGTCGCGTTCGTGTCGCCTTTCATCCGGCTCGAAACATAGACGAAAACCACGTACCTATTAGGTGGTCATTGCAGTAGCGTCTACTGACCAAATCGTCAACTTTCAGTTTGACAAATCTAGTACCACTCGGCCAAATGGGAAAAACGGATGCGGTAACTTCAACAATTGCCATTTAAGGTCTAAGTGACACGTTCTAGTAGTTTCACCCATCCAATCCTTGCACTGAATCTTCTTAGCTGTTGTCATGGATCAATTGAAGCAAAAAGGCGCCTAATTGCAGGAAGGAAAAGGAAAACGCAACAGTCCTGGGAAACGCTGGAACACTTACGTATCATCCGGTTCACCGTTTGGCGCACGCGGCCTCCGGATCTTGATGTGTTTGTTGAGAAACTTGAGCTTCTCGAGCAGCGGCCACTCGCTGCAGTTGACACCGTTCTTCATGATGCGCCGCTCGACGGTAAACCGACACCGGAAGTAGGTCATGCGCTTTTTGCACTGCTCCACGTCCATCTCGCACAGGCGGCTCAGCTCGCGCCAGGCCTTCTCCTTCTTCGACTGGAACTTGTAGTGCGGGTGGCTCTTGTCGTACAGCACCGGCATCCTCCGGTAGTAGTCGCACAGTTTCTCATCTTTCTGTAAGGCAAAAGTAAGAGAAAGCACATTTGTTGTAAGTAAAATCGCTAGTATACATCTCTCATAGTCAATTGTTATTATACATTTCGAAAGTGATTCATCTTTTCAATCACTCGTATCCGGTTAGTAAGTAATATGTTCCGTTTAAAAACAAAAAGAACTCTACCCGCAGTTGGCTTTGGCCGATCGTTGGTTGACGAACCTCTAATACATCGCCGGAACCGTGGCTACTGCGACCGTTCGATTTCGGTGACGTTTGAAAGTTCGCCATGAGCGCACTAGATGGCAGCAGGTTGAAAAATGGCGGCGACAACGACGGAACCATCGTTAGCTCGGGCAGTAGTTCCATCATTTTGAATGCCGGACTTGTTTGTGTTTGCCGAATTTGATTCCGCTAAAGGACTTTAGTGTTGTTTTTTTTTTGTTGCTTCACTATTGCACAGAGCTTCGTTTAACTTCCTCCATGGGACACAATGGCACAATGACACTCAACATTTACGAACAAAGTAATCAATACACAAGTTCATGTTTTCCATTCCGCTTAACGATCGTTTCTATTTCTGTGGCACGTAGAAGAAAACTGTGGTCAGGGTGGGGTGACAACTTCATTGGGAGGGAATTTTAGAGCTATATTTTGAGCAACGACAAAAACTTGCTTCTATTTCGAAACCCAGTCAAACACTGACGAACGAAATGTAAACACTATTTCTTCTTTGGTTGGCAAACACCAGAAAAATATCTTCCAACCATACGTACAGAGAGATGGGACTGGGAAGAGAAGCCAACGGGCAAGTTGAGAAAGACACATGCGCACGAAGCTTATAAGATAAATAAACGGACAGAAAATATTAATTTCCACAATACAGAAACCCGTTCCATTTTGGTCCGGTTTCGCTATTAGTTTCCATTTCCCTTTGACGTGCATGGGATGGAAAGATGAGACGCCTAGGCCCCCCCTGAGTCGACTTTGTTTGGCTTTGCGTTTCAAAAGTATCGAGCAAACAACTGGCTACAAGCTACAACAAAACTCGCACAGCCAGAACATCAGCATAAGCTGGTGCAATAAAAATATTTTAAAAAAATAACATAAATCAACGATCTTAAATCTGTGATTTCAAAATTGGACCTGTCGGATTAGAGTCTGTGAGGTTATAAATTTGAATAGGGAGGTTCCGATCACCAAAAAAAAAAAACCCAAAATGGCCGTTAGTGTACCCAACCTAACGAAGTGAATGATCAGACGATGTTACAAATGTTTCTACTTAGCAGCAGATTTTTCATTTTGTTTTCGTTCATACGTAGTCTTTTCAAAAGCGGCTTTCCAAATGGGGGAAATTATCAAAGACCTCAGCATTTAGATATCCTATACGGATGTGATCATCTTCACCATGATGTCAGAGAAATAACGACTTCTTACGGCATTCGCTGATACATAAATGATGTCACAATTACTTCAGCAGGCAGAGGAGCATAAAAGGCACTAGGAAAACTATTCAATTGCGTTCATCAAACCGCATGAATCATCACAAACGAACCGTGTAAATTTGTTGCTAGCTGTAACAGGGGGCTATAAAAGGCACCAATGTACATAAAACCGAATGTTCTTGAAGTAACAGAATCCATTTACGCTAATAGATGACTGTCTTATACAGAACCGTTGGGTATTCGAAAGGCCTCGGAAAGAATCAAGTCCATTTCCGCCAGCATGTCACACACCAGCGCTTTATTGAAGCTAATTGCCAGTACACTTGAGTCGTGTAAACACACCTTAAGCAGAAAAATCCAATATGGTATTCACTATTCTCGCCCCATTATCGTCACAGTTGTGTTGGATGGAAAAGAAAATGGGATAGATTTATGAAACTGACAAACCAATTACGGAGCACATGTCGTATTAGGGTAAAACGAATAAAACCGAAAGAAAAAAACAGTGATTGTGATGCATCGCCATTGCGGTTTAACGCAGTTGGCTATTTCGAAAACAAATGCACAGTAATGTCCCCTCCTCTTTTTTGAGTTTCGAAAGAGAGAGAGAGGGGAAGTGAATCATAGAGCAAGAGATACACAGAAGAAGGAGTGTTGGCAGGGGATGGGGAGGGTACTGTTTGTTGCACTACCACGGCTGGTCTTCACACCTTCCCCTTCGCTCACTCTGTCCGTCAAGTCGGACGGAGTGCAACTGTCATAACAACACTGCTGTCATTGTTTATTCATTCGCTGCTTTCCCATTTGAATGGGCAATTTTCAACCGCCACTTAGTGCACTACCCTGCACGAGCCTGTGTGTGTGAGTGTACGTGAGTTTAGTGTGCACTTTAGTGGATTGTCGCTTGGGCGTTGAGCAGCCGTTTGTAGTGAATGGGGCTTTGGGGGGCGCTTCACTATAAGCAGATTTTGTTTAAACTGACGCAATCCAGCTGCTGCTGGGAATCTAACCGTTTATACTTATTTATCTGGGGAACATTTACACAATGACTGCTCTATTTGCACTTGTCGTGTTGGTCTATTAGTTGTTGAAAACCATTTGGGAAACTGGCACACCGTACACCGAACATTACATTTCAAAATGGGTCACTGTAAGGGTACCACATCTATGAACAAGATTTTCTTAAACTCGCACCCCTAGTTCGTTCGCGTAGTCGTAGGGGTTTAGCACGATTCTAATTACACTTTTCTCGTTTAGATTATTATTTGATCAACGAGATTGGTGTATTGAGATTCCATGTACAAACAAACAAACAAACTTCTCACACCAAATTGCTCTTTGCGATCGATAGAATTGAAAATTACATTTGTTTACCACCACCACTTACACCACACACACACGGCACGGGGGGGGAGAACTATCGTGGAACTGTAATTAATTCTACATCGAGTGAAAAACACACCGAGGTTGCCGCGAAAAACCGATCGAGATTTCCATTACCGTCCGGATGGAAAGCTGAATGCGATCTGGCAGCAAACTCGTCGAGAGTCAACAAACGCCAATCCCATTCGGACAGATTCTCTCATGCTCACTTTACTTCTCACACGCTCTCTCTCAGCGTCAGATTCGCTCTCCGCATAAAACATAAAAAGAAAAAAAAGGGCCCACGAACATCGGGAACTAAACAAACAGATGTCAGTCGATGACTCCTTGTTAAAAACAAGAAGAAGAACAAAATGCCAACAAGGTTATGCTCTCGTCTCATTCGTCTCGCTGTCTAGTGCATCGGTGAGCTCACACGCGCTTGAATCCTGACTCACGCTATCCATGGGGCTTCTGGTAGGATTTCACATTACCAATCGTGCCAAGACGCGAGCCGATGGTCACCAGTCCACTGGACGACACAATAGATTCGTTACGGTTACTGTTACGGTTACGACATTGGCTGCCGTCTTCGCTCTCCCGGAACAACAGCTTCTGGGCTACCGTTGTGGAGAAGGAGCTGGATCCACCGACTTCGACGACAACCGCGAGTAAGTCTTTTTCCCCAACAACAACAAAGCAAGCCAAGTCAGGCACGTTCGTAACGTTCGACCGGGCACAAATACACACGTGTTGTGGGCCAACGATTTCCATACATACACAGTGACACGAGATTAAGGGTCTCTTCCCGCGGATGTAGGGAAAAAGATGCCAAACCCCCCCACCCACCCCCTGGCAACAAATAACTACTATACAGCTGGCTGCGCCGTATTGTTTGCTTAATTCGTTCATTCGTTTGTCCATTTGTTCGTTTGCGTTCGTTAGCACGCGTTTCTAGGTTGCGCTGACCGAAGGTTTAAGTGCGTACGTATAACCATTATTATTATTATTATTATTATTATTATTTTTCTTTCAGTTTCAACGATTTATGATACACACCCTTGATTGTCTTCTTTGCAGTCGTGCTGCAGAGAACTATTAATATATCTTCCACTACTATTATCTGCCTAGCCGCTTACGTTCTTCTTCGATCTCCTAGCGTTTCCCCGCTGGTGTTCGTTTTGCGTGTTATTGTTTGCTCGTTTCGTTATACCTCTCTGCTCCACGACATCGCCATTAGGGCTTCTCATCCCTTGCTTTTATTGTTATTATTATCATTATTACTTTTTTTCCCGCCAGTGCGTTTCGAAACACTGTTGTGCGCGCAGGCCATATATAGAGGAGTTTATATTTAGAAGAATCCGGAATGTATTATTATATTTCTTTAATCGTCTTTCATTCCCCCCATCCCACTCGTCCCAACTTTGTTCCCATCCCTTCTCTCGTTCCCTCTCGCGTACTATAATTCTTTTTCCCTTTGTCTCGCAGTTTCTCTCCTTCTCGGTTATTTGTTCTGCTACTTTACATCTGGCTTTTATAATGGAATTGTATATTATGCTGGGATTCCCTTTTAAGCCTCTTTGCGTTTTCTCTCTTTTACATCTTTTCCCCCAGAAGAGATACTCTTACTTGCCCTCGAGTGTCCTCGATACGGCGCGCTTAGTGCCCTTTTGCAGGCACTGGCAAGGTGCACTAAAAGAGAATCGAAAAATTAAGGAAACACAGAAACAGAGATGCGAAGCTAGTGTGGAGAATGAGCGAAAATAGCGAGAAGGTGATAGGGAACGCATTAAGCCGAGAAGATGAAGAAGAAGAAGGGCGGTAATGCTAGAGTAGAGTCCCGTGGCTTAGGTATTAGAAAACAATCTTGCCTTCGGGGTTTGCCGGTTAAATGCTTTTACACCTTTTAACACGTGCTTCGTGGATGGAAAGGAAACAGTGGAGTGAACTGTTAAGGAAAGAATCGTCCAGTCGAAGCTGGGCAAGTGTGTACAATCAACCAATGCGCGTGAGACGAGTCCGCTGCTATTAATCGCTGGCATACCTGCTCATTTGACTCAGCCTTAGAGACGCACAAAGACCAGATTAATTATATTCGATGAATAACTCTTTATTCCTCTTTGTAAGCCTTTGTGCGTTGGTGTGAAATAAGAAACGATTTGATTTGATGTAAAAGCATTAATTTTCTGGATCAAAATTTTCATGCCATGGGAAAGGTAATGCAGCCACAATTTTTGTTCCACTTATGTTTTCATTTTATTTTTAATTTTACCCCTTATTTTTCTTGGCTATTCATGATTGATAATCTTTTATTTATTCTGAACAAATAAAACGGAAAACATATTTAGGGTAACGTCCACATGGACCTGAGCCCGAAAAAAAGATATAACATTCCCATCAAACCAAGAGTTTTTTCACCCTTTTTGAATATGTAAAAATACAAAAAGGGTTTGCGAAATGTGATCAGACGGGATCGTTAAAATAAATTCTATCCTGTTTCGTGCTTATTATGCTCGAAAACTCGGTTTTCGTGACGGACGATAAATCGGGATCGACCGTCCATGTGTGTAATATTTTTGCAACGTTAAAAATGCTCTCCCCTACCAAATCGGGGTCCGGAGAAGTACGCTATGATGTACAATAATAGTGAAACGGTTTCGTTACAGTTTTAAAATTGGAAGCGGAATTAAACAACCCGACAAGAAATAACTAGGGAAAGAAGGGGAAAAAAACCTAGAGATTTACAATAACATAGGGTGTGTGGTGGTGGGCTGGGTGCGTGTTATTTTTTCTTCTTACTTCGGTTCTCTATTTTCCACTGATGTTTATCTTTAATGTCGGAAATGTAACAGGAACAGATGGCACGGTTTGGGTTAGAATAAATAAATGAGTAACATTACTCTTTCACAAATGCATTAACAAATCGATGAAAGCTGAAACTGGGGAAAGAACAAACGATTCTAATGGTTTGCAGGAGCTCGTCCTTCCTTCAAGTGACGTTATTTTACAAGAAAAATTAAACAATCCCACTTCCCCAGATGCTGCTGTACCGAGCAGCACTCCAGCATGAAGTGGCTCGGAAGGAATGGAACGGTGGAAAAAGCGGAACGCTGAGAAAAATAAATATACCAAACACATACTTGGCTTGGCTTCTGGAAGCAATAAAATGTCGTATATTCACAAGATCGTATATTTCCTGCTTTGCAGTACAGTCCAAAACTCCAGCCAGAGTTTGCTGGCTGGAAGAGCTGTACTTGACAGAGCTGAGCGTACACACACGCAAGAACACAATCAGAAGCGAAGACGATTAAACGATAAATCAGATCCCACGTTGGAAAAGCCATTTAGTTGTTGCTGTGCAGTTGTCGGTTTTGTTGATTCCGATTCGAGTGAAAACCACATTTGCATAATATTACGTTACATATTCGTTCCGAATGGAAAACTGGTCTTATGCTGCAGTGTCTTGAAATAGCGTTTGGTATGGTGTTGAAACATTGTTGCTACGCCCCATTGTGTTTTCTAAATACATAAAATAGGTATGTTCTCTCTAGTAGGAAGTTCTAAGGCGTCCGTAATGGGAGACTATTTTATTGTTTGAAATGCAATCTTGCTGCAGAACGTATATAATATCTCTCCTCGAGTGCGTGATATTTCACAAGCATAGTTTTAATTGAATCTCAAAACTTCATTATACCTATATACCCTAAAAACCACCCAAGTTAGAACAACGTTCATCACTTTTGTGTCGGACTAGAGGACGAGTATTAGGTTAAAATTAATTGCTTCATTAAATCCCTCCACCACGACGGCAGGGGGGGGGGGGGGGGGGGGGGGCTCCCGGGACACGTCGTGTGGTGGTGGACACCAAACAAAACCCACCCTTAATTGTCCTTTCAAATCGCTCACCCTCCGTACTCTTCAAATGTCGCTCTATCATCATCGTCATCATCATCATCATCATCGTGGTGAGCGTCATGCTTCCCCCGCGTTGCTCTAGGATTGATTTTCGCTTCGGTTCCGTTCCCGACCCGCCCGGCAAATGCAAATGCGAATGCCATGCCTAAATCAGTGACAAGCTAATGAATGATTCACGACCTATGGCGATCGATTTCGGAAGAAGAACAGCACTAAAGTGGATGATGTAGCAGAACTTTCCTTAGTGCTGGCAACGACCAAATACTGAGCGGAGCTGAATTCCGAGGGATGAGCTGATACCGAATATAAATATCGGAGATTCAAGGAAATGTCGACATCGAAGCTCAACGAGAAACTTCCAACCCGTGATGGAATAAAATGTAACATTCTTCACAACTGATATCAAACTGTTCCAGCTGTGAAAATCATAAAAAAAGAACGCAAACGAAACGGAAGCATAAGCATAAGTCGATGGCAGTGAAAAACATTGTAACGGTGTCATCGTTGTCAACTCCTCATTCGAAAAGCGGATGTACCAAGCATCCCCCCTCCGTCTTTTCTGTCTCCTCCGTTTTCTCCATCGCAACGAAAAATAACCTCCGACAGTGGGTCGCTCCTTTCGGGGGGCACCCTGTCTCGGTAACTCGGTGTTTTAAAATGTTTTATCGAGCATAATAACATGGTGCGCATACAAAGAGAAGGAAATTACAGACCCACCACCACCAACCGGAGCAAAGGGCTGCGATGGTGCGGAGAGTCAGTAAATAGAGTAGTAAAAGTTTAACAAAGAGTTTGCTGCGATGCGAAAATCTTGCGCTGGAAACACACAGTGCCGCGGAGGTGTGGGGGAAGGGAAATCGTAATCTAAATCAAGAAAATAATACCTCCAACATAGTGGTAAAAAGCGGAGAAAAAGATATAAACGAAAATAACAAGCTTAGAATCGGAGATGGTAAAGGCTGACTCGGGGATTAGGGAAGGGGGAGGGAAAATAAAGCAAACGGAAAATCAAACGACACAAACAAACAGACGCGGGCGCGGTAAGAAATGGGAGGGGGGGGGGGGGGGGGGGGGGGCTAGGATTGGACGCCAGGATCGGAAGCCGTTGGAAAACCGTAATCCGACAACATAACGCAAACAGTGAACAGGGGCGAACATAAAATTTAATACATATTTCAACTTTTAGTATAATTATTGCTATTTTTATGTTATCTACGTGGGGAGCTCACTCACTCTCGTCCCCACCCCGCCCTGTACTGGGGTGGTACTTGCGATGTAGTAGTGTTGTTTCAGAAGGTGTATGCGTACAATTTTCCCTTCCCGATGCAGCAAAAAATCGGAAAAACGTAATCAAAACAGAAGCAAGAGCGTTTGGGTGGAAAGCGTTTGACAAGCTTGGAGTCATTGAGATAGAAAAGGCGAGCATGAAGATGGGAAGAAGATGGGGCGAGAGAGATTTTCGGTAAGAGAGGGCAATGGGTCAAGAGCGAGATGGAACAAAAACATATGGAATTCGAAATCACTGGCAACAGCTCTCCGCATGAGACGTAGGTGAATAATGAGATGCTGATTGGGTTGGTAGTGAGATGAAGCGATGAAACGAAGAGCCCTTCGGAAAATCGGTCCACGTGGAGAAGTGAGCCGGGATTGAGAGAAACACGTGCGATCGTGGAAGTGGAGAGGTGCATCTATTCTTTTTTATTATTATTTCTCGTTCAATGGCCAAAGAGTGAGACGGTAGGATGTGAGCGAGATCGGAATACACATCTTCGTTTTCTACGTTTACTAGATTGCTTCTTCCATGAGTATCCTTGCATCATTCTCACACACTCATACACCTTATCGCTTTCTCTCTCTCTCTCTCGCTCTATTCTTCTATCTCTTTTAGACTAAACATCTATCTTTCTCTACCGACCGTTGTCACGCAACTAAGCTCTCGGGGTGGCCAGTTTTCTAATAAAACGCAGGACGAAAGAAAATCCGGGCTGGCAGCGAGGATTGCGGCGAGCTCGAGAGCATTGAGCTCGAGTGAAAATCGGGGCGCACTGCGATTGCGCAGCGTTTTATTAATTTATAAATTTATTTCTATTTTATTGCTTCTATTATATGCTAACATATAACGAGGAAATAAGCGCTTGGCCGACTGGAT